>NC_137328.1:14013481-15458867 GCF_965287045.1 Carcharhinus amblyrhynchos
ACTCCTCCCCCCACCCTCCCACCCCCACCCCTCCCCCACCCTCCCACCCCCACCCCGCCCCCCACCCCATTCCTCCCCCCGCCCCGCCCCCCACCCCATTCCTCCCCCTGCCCCGCCCCATCCCACCCCATTCCTCCCCCCGCCCCGCCCCATCCCACCCCATTCCTCCCCCCGCCCCATCCCACCCCATTCCTCCCCCTGCCCCGCCCCATTCCTCCCCCCACCCCGCCCCATCCCTCCCCCTGCCCCATCCCACCCCATTCCTCCCCCGCCCCATCCCACCCCTCCCCCGCCCCATCCCACCCCATTCCTCCCCGCCCCATCCCACCCCTCCCCCCGCCCCATCCCACCCCTCCCCCCGCCCCATCCCACCCCACCCCATTCCTCCCCCACCCCATTCCTCCCCCCAACCCCCTACCCACCCACCCCATTCCTCCCCCACCCCCCTACCCACCCACCCCATTCCTCCCCCACCCCCCTACCCACCCACCCCATTCCTCCCCCACCCCCCTACCCACCCACCCCATTCCTCCCCCACCCCCCTACCCACCCACCCCATTCCTCCCCCACCCCCCTACCCACCCACCCCATTCCTCCCCCCCCACCCTCTCCCCCTTCCTCCCCCCCACCCTCTCCCCCTTCCTCCCCCCCCACCCTCTCCCCCTTCCTCCCCCCCCACCCTCTCCCCCTTCCTCCCCCCCAACCCTCTCCCCCTTCCTCCCCCCCCACCCTCTCCCCATTCCTTGCTTACCCCCTCCCTCAACCCAAAAAACCTTCCCCATTCCTCTCCCCCCCCCCCCACCAACCCACCCTCCCACCTCTCCTTCCCCTATTTCCGTCCTACCCTCTCTTCCTCCTACCCACTTCCATCCTCCCGGCAGTGGGGATGCACGTTGGCACAGTGGTTAGCACTGCTGCCTCCCAACGCTAGGGACCTGACTTCAATTCCCGGCTTGGGTGAACTGTTTGTGCAGAGTCTGCATGTTCTCCCCGTGTCTGCGTGGGTTTCCTCCGGGTGCTCCGGTTTCCTCCCACAGTCTGAAAGACGCGCTGGTTAGGGTGCAGTGGCTATGCTAACTTCTCCCCCAGTGTACCCAAACAGAGTGGCGACTGCGGGATTTTCACAGTAACTTTATTGCCGTGTTAATGTAAGCCTACTTGCGACACCAGTAAATAAACTTACAACTCCAACTTAAAAATCCCCCCTCCCTCTACCCCAACAAGTCGCCTTCCCTCCCTGTCTCCTCCAGCCCTGCTCCCTACTCTTCCTGAAGGATAGTATGAGTGATCAGATAGTTAGCTGCAGCTGCTCTCCACAATGGGACATGGTGGGGGGGGGGGGTGTTGTGGAGGGTTCATACTGCCATATGTGTGTGTGGTGTACCGAGTTGTTGCCGCTCGAAGATAGTTTACTCACACTTCGGGCCGTGCGACTCGCCATGCCTGGAGTTTGCTTCGCCCTGAGGCTCCTCTCCCGTTTCCAGGGCAACAGGGGACGCGGCTCTCCGCCTTCCCAGCATGCAGCGCGGCAGGGGCGAGATACCCACAAGGCGCCGCGGCCAGGGAAGGTGGAGTGGGCGGGGCCATGTGGGCCGCCGATGACGCTTGGCGTCTGCGTTTGACGCAACCGGTATGCGTGAGGCGGGCTCGGTCTTGACGCGAATCGTTTGTGACGCAAACGCGCCGTACCCATTGTGATGTCATTGGAACTCTGGGAAGCCACCCACAGAGCCGGGGTGACCTGAGATGACTGAGATGTTATTTTGTGTTCTCTGATGAATGGGGAGTTCCCACATTGCACAGAGCAGTAACACTTGGTCATGATGGATACCAGTAAAGTCTGCCTGAAGTATTACTGATTTTTACGGGAATGTGAACATTTTAAACCGTTATTTGCTTCTTATGAACTCAATGATTTTTCCCCCACGGTATTCATTTGTTCTACCTGTGTGGCACATAACAAATTCTATATGTTTGATTTGATTTTATTGTCACATAGAATCTCTACAGTGCAGAAGGAGGCCATTCAGCCCATCAAGTCTGCACCGACCACAATGTCACCCAGACTCCACTCCCACAACTTGTCATATTTGCCCCCTCACACTAGGGTCAATTCAGCATGGTCAATCAATCTAACCGGCTGTTTGATACAGTGAAAAGCTATGGTTCTTGTGCTCTATACAGACAAAAATATACCATTCATAGAGTACATAGGGAGAAGGAAAGGAGAGTGCGGAATAAAGCAATAGAGTCATAGCGAGGCTGTAGGCAGAGATCAGCTTAATATAAGGTAGGCCCATTCAGAAGTCTGATGGCAGCAGGGCAAAAGCTATTCTAGAGTTGGTTGGTATGTGCTCTCAGATTTTTGTATCCAACAGAAGAACGTGGAAGAGTGTTTGGGTGCGTAAGGTCCTTGATTATGCTGGTTGCTTCTCCGAGACAGCAGGAAATACAGACAGAGTCATTATTTGAGATCAGACCCATTACAGTGGCATCAGCAAACCTGAAAATCGAGTTGGAGCAGAAGGAGGCCATTTGACCTGTTGAGTCTGCACTGGCCTGCTGAAAGAGCTTCCTTGCCTTATCCCGTCACCTTGCATACTATTTGTTTTCAGATAGCGATCCAATTCCCTTTTGAATACGAAGATAAAAGCAGAATACTGCAGACACTGGAATCTGAACAAAAACAGAAAATACTGGAAAACCTCAGCAGGTGTGACAGCGTCTGTCGAAAGAGAATAGAGCCAATGTTTTGAGTCTGGATGACCCTTTTGATCTACACTTGCTGTCAGACTTGCTAAGATGTCCCAGCATTTCCTGTTTTTGATCCCTTTTGTGTATCTTGATCAAACCTACCCCCACCACCCTTTTAAGTTTGTTACAAGACTCCAACCACCCTCAGGGTAAGCAAATACCTTCATTTTTACTCCATTTGCTCGCAACTTTGAACATCTGCCCTCTATTTCTAGATACATGCTTGAGCGGGAACAGTTTCTCACTATTTACCCTGTCCCCTCAGGATCTTGAATACCTCCATCAACCTTTTTTTTCCAAGGAAATCAGATCCAACCTCTCCAATCTATCCTCAAAGCTACAGCTGTTAGCTACCTAGTGCCATCTATATCACAGTCATGTATTTTATACAAAACTGTCATGTGTCTAGGCCATGGTTGACGTGTGGCTTTCAGCTCTTGCACCTACTGATATAAGTAGTATTCAGTTTGTGGTAGCACAGCCCCCTTTGTCTGCAAACCTTCACAGGCCTCATGACCAGGAGAGAACAAATGGAGCCCAAGTGTATGAACCTGGGCCAATCAGGAGCAAGGGCATGGATTCCCAGGCCAGAACGGCTTCAGTTGGAGTCAGGAAGTTTTTAAGAATAGGCTTGTATAGTGTGCTGTTAAACCCTTAGTTGTACATAGTTCTTCGCACTGACTAAATCTTTTAGTTTATTACTTGCCACATCAAGTCTCCTCGAGTTACTACACTGGCAATGAGGACAAATCAGATCAGTTGTTGAAACTCCACAGTGCAGAATTAGAGGGGAAGGAAAGCGATCACTCGAAGTTCGAAGGAGAAACAGTACAGACTTTGTTTAAAATATTCCTCTTTTCGGGAACATAGACCACAAAGTCACAAGTGGGGGCAGCATATTGAAAGATTGTTTTATTTATTCATAGCAAATGAAATATCAACCAAGACGAAGCAGAAAATGATTCTTTTCACATTCTGTGGCCCACAGACCTGGTGAGGAATTTAACTTCATCCAAAGTCCCAGACACAAAATCCTTCAACCAGTTAGTCAATTTAGTTAAGGATCACCATAGCCCCCCTCTATTCCATCCCCCATGATCACACTGACCTATAAATTCCACTCTAATGTTATGGATTCAGGAGAGACAGTCTCTGGCTTTCAGGCCATACTTTGAAAGGTGGCTGAGCACTGCAAGTTTGGGCCTTCATTGCGAGACATGTTGAGGGATAGTTAGTTTGTGGAGTCATTAACCTCAACATCCAAAGAAACTGCTTGCTGACACCAAGATCTTACTAGAAAGAGCAATAGAGATGGCCCAAGCGACTCAGCATGCTCAGCAAGGTATGCATGAGCAAATTAAGCTGTCTTTGCCATGCAGGGATGAGATAACCTGTGAAGATGGGATGGTATTGAGGGGGCCCATATCATCATACCATCCTCAGGGTAATGGCGAGTGCTCCAAGAGTTACATGATGCCCACCCTTGCCAGAGTGGAATAAAAGCATTGGTCAGAAGTTATGTCTGGTGTCCTGGCATTGACAGCGAAATGGAACAAATGGCTGAGTGGTGTGAAGGTTGTTCCATACGTTACCATAATTAGCGAACATGCACCCCTAGGAGTGGCCAGGCCCTCCCTGGTCATGGTTTTTACATAGAGCTTGCTGGGCTTCTTTTTGGTCATACGTTCCAGAACCCAGTAAATGCCCATTGCAAGCAATTGGACGTAGATTTTGAGATTCACCATAGCTACACCTAATATTGATAAGCTGAGGCAGATCTTTGCAATCTGCTGTCATCCTGAAGTGTTGGCATTAGACAATAGCACGGCATTGACAGCTGAAGAATTTCAGACTTTCATCAAGTTTAGTGGCATTCATCATATCAGGTCAGCTCCAGACCATTCTGCCTCAAATAGGTTGGTGGAACAAATTGTGCAGACTTTCAAGGTTTCCATGAAGAATCAACCTCATTGGCATTGTGATTGACAAGTGGTTTCCTGTCCTGGAATAGAGTGAATGGGCTGAAATTCCCATTTCAGTGAAACCCTATCATGGTTGGTGACAGCACTTTTCCTGATTTTCCTTTGTACTTGTCTTCTCCCCATTCTTCACCTCAAGTCCCATCATACTGACACCCTCTAAAGCAGCTTGGCTTAAACAATTTTTAAAGACAAATTGCATTAACTAAATTCCGATAGCTACACCATGTGAACTGAAACGGTTCAAGAAGGCAACTCACCACCAACAACCATCTCAGGGGGAATTAGGAATGGACAATGCTTGTTGGCGTCATCAGCACTACCCACATCCCATGAGATAATTAAAAAAAATTTGGTTTGGCAACCTTCCAATCCACAGTTTTAACCCCTGATTATATCAAAAGGTTAGAAGGTATCAAACACTGTATTTGCAATAAAGGGAATTACAACTATGTACATACATGCCAGCGTGTCTTATTTGTAATGCAAAATGTTACTGCCATTTGGGGTGACATGTGGCACAGTGGTTAGCACAGCTGCCTCACAGCACCAAGGACCCAGGTTCAATTCCAGCCTCGGGTGATTGTCTTTATGGGGTTTGCACATTTTTCCCCTATCTGTGTGGGTTTCCTCCGAGTGCTCCGGTTTCCTCCCACACTCCAAAAGATGTGCAGGTTAGGTTGATTGGCCATGTCAAATTGCTCCTTAATGTCAAGGGGATTAACAGGGTAAATAGGTGAGGTTACGGGATGGGACCTGGGTGGAATTGTGGGTGTGGGCATGATGGGCCAAATGGCCTCCTTGGGCTGGAGGGATTCTGTGAATCCATCAGCAGGAACAGATTAAATAAGCACCTAGAATGATATAAGCTAATTTGGAAGAATGTGCGTGTTTTGTGAAAGTAGATCATATATAACCAGTCGTGTTAGGATTCTTTGACAGTCAGTGAGGTGGTGGATAGAAAAGAAATAACAGACATTGATCCCCAAGGTTTTTGGAAGGATAGGATGTGAATGTTAGTTAACAATGAGGCACAAGGAAGTGGAGAAAGTCTTATGACAAAGACAGAAAACTAGTTAGAAGATAGGAGGAACATTTGAGATAGAACAGTCAGTGACAGATTGAAAAGCCAGGATAAGTTGGTGTCCTGTGGGATTTGTGCTGAGGCCTTAGCTTTCCATTTTATTCAAACGACCTGAATTTAGCAGTAGCAAGGGAGTTTATTTAGGTTCCCTGCTGATGATAAACCAGCAGTTACATCAAGCAGTAAATTATCAAAGAACATAAATGAAAAACAGCCAAGCAGTGTTTATATTCCTTCTTGTAATGTTGGAAAATGAAGCGAGTCAGTTTATTGAGGCTTGAGCGGAGGAAATAAAGTTTATTTATTAAAGTCACAAGTAGGCTTACATTAACACTGCAATGAAGTTACTGCGAAAATCCCTTCATCGCCACACTCCGATGCCTGTTTGGATACACTGAGGGAGAATTTAGCATGCCCAATGCATGTCTTTCAGACTGTGGGAGGAAACCGGATCATCTGGAGGAAACCCCCGCAGACACGGGAAGAATGTGCAGATTCTGCCCAGACGGTAACCCAAGCTGGAATTCGAACCCAGGTCTCTGACATGAGGCAGCAGTGCGAACCACTGCACCACCGTGCCGTGGATTCATTACTTGATTAGAGAATTTGATTTTGAGGACTCAGAGAGTATTACATTGATGAGAAAGCTTGGATGGGGGTTTGGGTGGGAATAGAGTTGGGGGGGCAAGTGGGGCACTCCACCCCCCCCCCCCCCCACCTATGTTCGTCCTGCACGCAAACACAGTTGCAAAATCTTCCATGAATAGGTAAGCAAGATCCTTGGCAGCAAGATCTCATTTTCCAATTTTCTACGACCCTCGGCCACTGATGTAATGAGACCTCATTTTAATAAATTTAAATTTAATTAAAAGGCTTCTCCACCATATATTTCTCCCTCACTAACTTCATTATTCGTTGACATGTCACCACAGCATTGGCCATGCTAAATTCTCTCTCAGTGTTCCCAGACAGGCGCTGGAGTGTAGCACATGGGAGATTTTCACAGTAACTTCATTGCAGCATTAATGTAAGTCTACTTGTGACATTTAAACTTTAAAAAAAAGTGACAATGATAAATCGATCAAACAATCAGGGCAACTAGAAATTGGCAAAATTGCCAGCAATGTCCACACTCCAAGAGAGAATGGTTTAAAAGTTGGAGGCTGAGAGTTAGCAGACCAGCAGTGCCAACACTACAAGGGCCTGTGTTCAAATGGTTTAATTGAACTAGGATTGTGCCAGGTGTATCAACACCAGTAAGAAGTCTCACAACACCAGGTTAAAGCCCAACAGGTTTATTTGGTATCGTGAGCTTTCGGAGTGCTGCTCCTTCATCAGGTGAGTGATGAGCAGTGCTCCGAAAGCTCTTGATTCCAAATACACCAGTTGGACACTAAGCTGGTGTTGTGAGGCTCCTTGCTGTGCCCACCCCAGTCCTACGCAGGCATCTCCACATCATCAGCACCAGGACTGGGATCAGAGCCTGACTATTGGAAGGTCATGGAACAGGCTGAGCAAGGAGAAGAGGTAGGGTCTGGGGGACTGGGCTGCACACAGGAAGGGACTGGCCAGCAAAGGGCTGGACGTTAAAATATATTTATCGAAAAGACAATTTTAAAATGTTACAAAGGCAAAAATAAAATGTACCTCCTTCTGGCAGCAGGTGGCGTTCTTTCATACAGATGACGTTCAACAAAAAAAACTGCAGAGGAAAGTTTTTGCCAAGTGACGAGGTGACAGCAATTAATGGAATTAAAAGCTGAAAATGGCCAAGCAGAATCTTTGGGGGGACAGGAGAGAGAAGAAGTTGGTGTTTCAAGCAGCCTACTGTCAGTGCTGAAAAACTGTCAGTGTGTGACAAGTTCTAAGCACAGTAAGAAGTCTCACAACATCAGGTTAAAGTCCAACAGGTTTATTTGGAATCATGAACTTTCAAAGCACTGCTCTTTTACTCACCTGATGAAGGAGCAGCGCTCCGAAAGCTTGTGATTCCAGATAAACCTGTTGGACTTTATCTTGGCGTTGTGAGACTTCTTAGTGTGCCCACCCCAGTCCCATGCCGGCATCTCCACCTCAGGTTTTAAGCAAGTTTAGAGGCTGGGAAAAGCAAGGAGGAAGGTTTGTGATAGGACACATGGAAAGCAGGAGAGATGAAATGGCACAAGGGGCGGACGGATGTACTGGTGAAAAAGTGATGAAATTGTAAAGAAAGAATAGATAGGTCAAGGGGAGGTGTAACTGGGGAAATCAGATTCATCACAAACAACCACTGTAATGGAGTAAACTGTTAAGATTCAGTGCTGAGCCCAGAAGGTGTCCAGTTGAAAGATGAGATGCCTTTCCTGGAGTTTATGTTGGTTGAATTCTCTGGCCTTTCCCGCTGACAGGATCTGCCAGTCCCCAGCAGCAGAACAGGCGAGCCAGGCAAAACCCCATAGACATCAACGGGACCAGAAGATCTCGCCGGCGGCCAATGGCGAGCCACATCCGCCACTGGAAAACATGCCCCAGGGGGACTGGAAAACCCCACCTGTTAAGTTTCATCCGAACGGTGCTGGAAGCCGAGGGTGAAGAGGTAGGAGTGGAGCAGGAAGTTCAAATGGCAGGTGATTGACAGCTTGGGTGGGGGGTTGGGGGGTTGTCATGCACGTGGAATAAATTGGTGTTTAGTCTCTCCAATGTAGGGCAGATTGCATTGTGAGCAGTGAGTACAGCATGTTACATTGAAAGATGTACAAGTGAATTACTATTTACCTGGAAGAATTAACTGGGGCCTTGGACAGTGGGGAGAGAGGAACTAAAAGGGAAGGTCTTAAATCTTTTGCACTTACATGGCCATAAGAAAAAGGGGGTGCAGAGGATGAAGTGGGGAGGGGTTAAGAATGACTGAGGAGTGGATCAGGCTACCTCAGTGAGAATACTGAACACAGAGGAGAGCAAGATGGCGATATCACACTGGGGTAGCATAAATGATGCGACATGATCCTTTGAATGTGAAGGCTGATGGGGTGAAAGGTGAGGACAAGGGGAACCCCCTGTTGTGTTTCTGGGAGAGAGAAGCGCGTACAAAGTTGAGAATCCTCTCCACTATGTTTGGAGGGTTGTGTGGGTATCCTCAGCTGAGGAAAGAGGAAGGCAGACCAGAAGTGCTAGTATCGAAGGTTGCATCATCAGAACAGATGCAACTGAGAGAAGCTGAGGGAATGAAATATAGCCCTTACAGAGAATAAAATGGAGGACTTGAAGTCAAGACTTTAGTGCAACTTACTGTGGAAATTAGACAGGCAAACTTATGGATTAGGAGCAGGAGTAGGCCACTCAGCCCCTCGAGCCTGCTCTGCTATTCAATAAGATGCTGACTGATCTACTAGGAACATTAGCCTACCCCAATAACAAGAATCTATCTTGCTCTGCCTTAAAAATATTCAGTGTTACCACCATTCACACCAGCTGGATTTTCCCATCCCACTGCAGTGAACAGAGATGTGGCTGAGTGACAAGATCTCTGACCTCACTGCAGCGCATGAATGGCCGGTAAGATCGCACCCCAATATTGGGATGGTACTGTAGCCCACTGTGGTTAGCACTGCTGTCTCACAGAGCCAGGGACCCAGGTTCAATTCCAGCCTTGGGTGACTGTGTCTGCACTTTCTCCCTGTGTCTGCGTGGGTTTCCTCCAGGTGCTCCAGCTTCCCCCCAAATCCAAAGATGTGTAGGGTTAGGTTGATTGGCCATGCTAAATTTCCCCTTAGTGTCAGCGGTGTTAGCCGATAAAAATATGGGATAATGAGAATAAGACCTGGGTGGAATTGTTGTTGGTGTAGGCTTGATGGACCAAATGGCCTCCTTCTGCTCTATAGCGATTCTACGACTCTGCCTCCACTGTCTTTTGAGGAAGAGGGTTCCAGAGACTCTCTGAGAGCAAGAAAAATTCTCCTCACCTCTGCCTTAAATGAATGACCCCTTATTTTTAAAAGTTAGTTGATAGCTTGTTGCCAGAAAGGGAAGGGAAGGGAAGGGAAGAGTTGGATTTGGGCTACGTGAAAACAAGGGAAGAGTAGAAATTGGAAGTGAAGTTGATGAAATTTTCTAATTTGGACTGAGATCAGGGGATTAGCATTGGTACATGTATCTATGTACTGGGAAAGTAGGTGAAGGAGAGGGCCTGAGTAAGATGTAGAAGGTTGTGAGGTGAGGAAGACACTTTATGCAAAATGATGGCCTGCATTACGGCAACTGACATGGACACCGGATCAATCCAACTCCAGAATGGAGGAGATCTACATCAAAGCTCAAGAGCACCCAAGCACCCTGGAATGGGTACTGCAGGTAAAACTTTATCTCACTCCTGGCAAGCCAAATAACAACAGCCTCACGCTGTGGCAGAAGAGATTTGCATAGCAGCTGCCAAAGCCTGCGGTGAGCATACATTTGATATTTTGACCGCATGTGCTTGTGTGCTCTTTCTTTGCTTTTATTGTTGTATCAGGTTTTCTTCTGGCATGAGTTGGACAGAGTTTTGTGCATGATTTGTTTCCCTTTCCTAAATTAGCTTAATCCCATCCTGCGTTAATTCAGTTAATTTAGCCTAAGCCAGAATTTTAGTTTCAAAGTGCTTGGGGGTATGTGTGGTTCAGAGCCACGTCAGCAATTGCACAACCAATGCCCACCAACGCCTCTACTTTCTCAGAAGACTAAAAAAATTTGGTATGTCAGCTACGACTCTCACCAACTTTTACAGATGCAGCATAGAAAGCATTCTTTCTGGTTGTATCACAGCTTGGTGTGGCTCCTGTTGAGCCCAAGACCACAAAGAATTACAGAAGGTTGTTAATGTAGCCCAATCCGTCGTACAAACCAGCCTCCCATGCATTGACTCTGTCTACACTTCCTGCTGCCTTGGCAAAGCAACCAGCATAATTAAGGACCCCACGCACCCGGGACATTCTCTCTTCCATCTTCTTCCTTCCGGAAAAAGATACAAAAGTCTGAGATCACGTACCAACCGACTCAAGAACAGCTTCTTCCCTGCTGCTGTCAGACTTTTGAGTGGAACTGAATGGACGGGTGAGGTGCCTGAAGATTGGAGAGTGGCAAATGTTGCGCCTTTGTTTAAAAAAGGGCTGCAGGGAAAAGTCTGGGGGCTACAGGCCAGTGAGCCTCACATCTGTGGTGGGTAAATTGTTGGAAGGTATTTTGAGAGACAAGACCTACAGGCATTTAGAGACGCAAGGGCTGATTAGGGACAGTCAGCGTTGCTTTGTGAGTGGAAAATCATGTCTCACAAATTTGATTGAGTTTTTTGGAGGGGTAACCACGAAGGGAGATGAGGGCAGTGCAGATGATGTTGTCTACATGGACTTTAGCAAGGCCTTTGACAAGGTACCACATGGTAGATTGTTACATCATAGAATCCAGGATGAGGTATCTAAATGGATACAAAATTGGCTTCTTGACAACTACAAGGTGGTTGTAGATGGTTGTTTTTCAAACTGGAGGCCTGTGGCCAGCGGTGCACCTCAGGGATCAGTGCTGCGTCCACTGTTATTTGTCATTTATATTAATGATTTAGATGAGAATATAGGAGGCATGGTTCGTCAGTTTGCAGATGACACTAAGATTTGTGGCATAGTGGACAGTGAAAAAAGGTATCTCCAATTGCAACGGGATCTTGATCAATTGGGCCAGTGGGCTGACGAATGGCAGGTGGAGTTTAATTTAGACAAATGCGAAGTGATGCATTTTGGTAGATTGAACCAGGGCAGGAGGTACGGCACTGGGGAGAATTACAGAACAAAGAGATCTAGGGGTACATACAAAAAAAAAGAACAAAGAACAACCCAGCACAGGAAACAGGCCCTTTGGCCCAACGAGCCCGCGTCGCCATTTCAACAAAGCATTTTCCTACACCTACCCTGCCCTGTGTGTATGTGAATGGTACCCCTAATGTAGCCAGATTCAGGGGAGAATGGTGTAGGGTCAATTTGGTACACCAATCAGCCTAAGAGCACATCTTTGGGGTGTGGGAGGAAACCGGAGCGCCCGGAGGAAACCCACGCAACCACAGGGAGAATGCGCATGTTCATAGTTTCTTGAAAGTGGTGTCACAGGTGGACAGAGTGGTGAAGAAGGCATTTGGCATGCTTGGTTTCATCGGTCCAAACATTGAATACGGGAGTTGGGACATCTTGTTGAAGCTGTACAATACATTGGTAAGGCCACACTTGGAATACTGTGTTCAATTCTGGTCACCCTATTATAGAAAGGATATTATTAAACTAGAAAAAGTGCAGAAAAGATTTACTAGGATGCTACAGGGACTTCATGGATTGAGTTATAAGGAGAGGCTGGATAGACTGGGACTTTTTGCTCTGGACCGTAGGAGGTTAAGGGGTGATCTTGTAGAGGTCTATAAAATAATGAGGGGCATAGACAAGGTAGATAGTCATATCTTTTGCCAAAGGTAGAGGAGTCTAAAACTAGAGGGCATAGGTTTAAGGTGAGACGAGATAAAAAGTGTCCAGAGGGGCAATTTTTTCACACAGAGGGTGGTGAGTGTCTGGAACAAGCTGCCAGAGATAGTAGTAAAGGCGGGTACAATTTTGTCTTTTAAAAAGCATTTACATAATTACATGGGTATGATGGGTATAAAGGGATATGGGCCAAATGCAGGCCATTGGGATTAGCTTAAGGGTTTAAAAAAAAAGGGCGGCATGGACAAGTTGGGCTGAAGGGCCTGTTTCCATGCTGTGAACCTCTCTGATTCTCTAAGTCTAAGACTGGAACGATATGGTCCACATATCCTACAAAAAGACAGGCACAGCAAGGGCCCATATAGGTTCCGCATAGTGTTTTCCTTGGAGGAAGTGAGCAGAGTCAAAGGAGAAGTTGCTCTGTGTGAGAACAAGTTCAGCCGGGAGGAGGAGGCGGACAGTGCACTGGGAACTTGTTGGCCCTCCACGCAAGGGAGAAACAAAGAGCCATCAGGCTGTCCCAATGAGGAATGGAGACGTAGAGGAATTGTCTATGGTTAAGTAAAAACATTTAGGGCTTGGAAACTGTTAAAGAGGCGGAGGACATTGGAAGAGTAAGGTGGGACAGGACAGACATGGGGAGAAAAATAATGGAGTCAAGAAAGAAAAAAAATCAATTCTGTGGGGGAAGAAGTAAAATGGAATGTCTTATTTGATTGGCACCTCTTGACAACAAAATTTATATAATGCCTTTAACATAATAAGATGCCCCAAGACACTCTACAGAATACTATAAAATAAAATGGCGGCACAGTGGTTGGCACCGCTGCCTCCCAGTGCCAGGGACCCAGGTTCAACTCTGGCTTTGGGTGACTATCTGTGTGGAATTTGCACATTCTCCCCGCGTAGGTTTCCTCTGGATGCTCCAGTTCCCTCCCACAGTTCAAAGATGAGCAGGTCAGGTGGATTGGCCATGCTAAAATGTCCTCTGGATTAGATGATTGCGTGTTCAAATCCAATCCCAGGGCTTGAGCCCCCTCCCCAAAAAAATCCAGGCTGACGTTCTACTGCAATACTGCCCAAAAGGGAAAGAAGAACTATAAGATGGGGAAATAAGAATCCTGGTCTGAACTGTTTCTTCGTTCTGGTTGTGAAAGTGCACTCATTGAAAGTGTGGTGTTTCAGATGAGACGTGAAACAAGGGCCTGTCTACTCTGCCCTGTCACGTAGATGTAAAAAATCCTGTGACATTGTTTCAAAGGGCAGGGGATTAATCCTGTTGTCCTGGCCAATATTTATCCCTCAATCAACATTGCAAAAACAGATTACCTGATCTATATCACATTGCTTTGCGGGAACTTGCAGTGCACAGATTGGCTGTTGTGTGGCAACTCTTCAAAAGTATTTAATTGTCTGTTAAATGCTTAGGATTTGCTGATGTTGTGAAAAAGGCTATAAAAATGGAAACCTGTCTTTCAAAAATCTTTGTTGTGCTGTGAGTAACCTTGTACTGATTTTAAAATATTATAGAATATTAGAATTTACTGGGACAAATATTGAGTTTTTTTGTCTTGGTGATATCCAAACAGACTTATGGGGGGAGTTTCCCATCCCACTCGCCACGGGGATTGTAGTGGATGAGGGGCGGACCCTGCAAAGGTCCACTGACCTCGAATGGGATTTTCCAGTTTTGTGGTGAGTGTGGCTGGAAAATTCTGCCGATGGGGTTTCACAATTTAAACCATCTGAAATTATCCCAGTGTAAATGCTGATGAGAGGAGATGCTATTTGGTGATCATTCATATCTCTACCGACATGGAGGAAACATTCTACGTTGAACATTTGACGATCCTGTAACCACTTGCATTCACAGTACAGGGGCAACACTAGGTCACAGATACCAAATTTGATTTGATTTATTATTGTCACATGCATTAACATACAGTGAAAAGTATTGTTTCTTGCGCGCTATACAGACAAAGCATACTGTTCATAGAGAAGGAAATGAGATGAGTGCAGAATATTTGTGTCACAGTCGTAGCTAGGGTGTAGAGAAAGATCAACTTAATGCAAGGTAAGTCCATTCAATCTCTGACAGCAGCAGGGAAGAAGCTGTTCTTAAGTTAGCTGGTGCATGACCTCAGACTTCTGTATCTTTTTCCCGATGGAAGAAGGTGGAAGAAGAGTGTGTGGGGCCCGAGGCAATGGGAAGTGTAGACAGAGTCAATGGATGGGAGGCTGGTTTGAGTGATGGATTGGGCTACATTCACGACCTTTTGTAGTTCCTTGCGGTCTTGGGCAAAGCAGGAACCATTTCAAGCTATGATACAACTTAGAGGGAGGGAATGTTTCTTTTAAAACCGATGTGAAAGAGTTAAGGCATTCCACGAGAAAAAGAGAACCATTCGGTGGCCCAAATTCTTATTAAATTTGTTTTTGTCTGAATAATTCCAATCCTTAACTAATTAATTTTCTCAGGGGTGTCCTAATATTTAATTAACTCTAGTTAGAATAGCTTTGGTCTTTATTTTTTTTTCCGTAATAGCCCCAATCGCTATCTAATTAAGATCGCCAGCTCCATTTTTTATTTAATTAATTTTGTAACAGCTGCAACTTATAAATGTTGTGAACACAATGATGTCTTAATCTTCCATTAAATTTGATGTCTGGTTTCAGTCTTTAATTAATTCCTGATATGTAATAACTCAAGATCTTTATTTCATTAACTTTGCTGCTGCTTCCTAGCACCAAGGACCCAGGTTTGATTCCAGCCTTGGGAGACTGCCTGTGTGGTGTTTGCACATTCTTCCCATGGCTGTGTGGGTTTCCTCTGAACACTGAAGTTTCCTTCCACAGTCCAAAGATGTGATTGGCCATGCTAAGTTGCCTCTTAGTGTCCAAAGTGATGTGTAGATTAAGTGGAATTGCCACGGCAAATTAGTGTCCAAAGATTTGCCAGTTGGGTGGATTGTCCATGGTAAATTGACCTTTAGTATCCGAAGATGCGCTGGTTAAGTGGATTAGCCATGGTAAATGTGTGAGGTTACAGGGATAAACTGGGCCTGGGTAAGATATTGTTTTGGAGAGTTGGTGCAGGCTTGATGGACCAAATGTCCTCTTTCTGCACTGTGGGAATTCTATGATTCTAACTTTATTCCTAATGTATTTTATTAGTTTATGGCCACCACTACCAACAAAAAGGAAAGGATAATGTTGAGGACATGGATAAATTTGGATTCAAAGACCCTATGGATTCCTGCAGAAACTTGTCCTGTGTTCCACTGAACCACTTTTCTCAAACTCACATCTTACACTACTTGTTTCTTCATTTCAGCTCGGATATTGTCACCTGTGGGGTGGGGTGGGGTGGGCGCAATTTAAGCATTCACTGAACTTGAGGAAATTCAGGAGTGTGGAATAAATAAAACTGCAGGATCCCCAACTCATGGTACTTGCCTGAACAGAAGGCTGTTCAAGGAGCATCGTACCTGCCTGCAGTCTCTCTCCGCTGCACCGGAACTCTACCATCTCACCTGCCACAGGCAAGGGGCGGACAACGGAAATTCGAACAGGAATTTGCAGTCTGGCTCAAGCGAGGCTGTAAATTTCCGCCATGATGTGCAGCAACTGACAGATGTCACTCTCGGGCCAGCAGCTCTCACTTGCTGCAACTTCAGGAAAGCTTTTCCTCCATTGCACACGTCAGTGGGATGTTTGGCACTTTCACTGGAAACTGCAGCAGTCTGTACTTTTAGGCAAGCAGAGTCCAGAGTTTTTACCTCCACAGAGATACAGCCTGCAGCTGTATGGTGGTAGAAGAGAGAATAGACAGAACCCTGCAAACCAATTTCATGGCAAGGCAGATATCTCGCAGGCTCATCAGTGGAACAAAGTCCAGAGCCTGGTGGAATGGTGAAGGATGCAGTCAAGCTGTTTGACTCTGTCGTGTATAGGATTTCCAGTTTCCCCTCCAGGCGCACCACACCAGGAGGCAGTACCAGGACAAGCTCCAGTGATGAAGTCAATGGCAACTTCCTTCCTTCCAGCTGTCAATTGGGAAGTGTCACCTTAGCTCCATGATCCTCCTGTAGAAAATGAGCAGCCAACCGTCTCCTGCGACGCTGCCCCTTGAGTTGTAACTAGGAGAAGCACAAGAGTAGGGGAACAAAATGTACATTTAACAATCCAGGAGAAGCACTCCATTGGAAAAGTTTAGGTTGGCTTGGGTTTACATTCACCAGCCTCACACTGTGCGTATCCATATACAGAAGCCAAATTGTTAACCATTCAAACATTCCTGGGCCCATGTTAACTAAGTTGTAAATATGGAGAGGCGATGGCCTAGTGGTGTTATCGCTGGACTTTTAATCCACAAACTCAATTATTGTTCTGGGGACCTGAGTTCAAATCTCGCCACAGCGGATGGTGGAATTTGAATTCAATAAAAATATCTGGAATTAAGAGTCTGTTGATGACCATATAACCATTGTCGATTGTTGGAAAAGCCCATCTGGGTCACTAATATCCTTTAGGGGAGGAAATCTGCCACCCTTACCTGGTCTGGCTGACACATTGCTCCAGAGTCAGAGCAATGTGGTTGACTCTCAACTGCCCTTGGAAATGGCTGAGCAAGATATGCAGTTTGAGGGTGACTAGGGATGGGCAATAAATGCTGACCAACCAGTGAAGTCCATGATTGCGTGGATTTCCTCCGGGTGTTCCAGTTTCCTCCCATAGTCCGAAAGATATACTGGTTAGGTGCTGGCCATGCTAAATTCTCCCTCAATGTACCCGAACAGTGCCAGAGTATGGCGACCAGGGAATTTTCACAGTAACTTCATTGCAGTGTTAATGTAAGCCTACTGGCAACATTAGTAAATAAACTTAAAAAACTTAAACTTTTCTTCCTGCCAAAATGGACAATTCCTTATATTCGTACATTATGCTCATCCAAAGTCATAACCGAACCTCCCACACTTTTCAGACTCATCAACTCCTCGCTTTCATCATTCTCATCCGATCCTAGCAACACTGCAGCTAATAATTTTTGTTCTAAGTCACCCTGATGCATTATAACCAGAAAAGGAATGAACCTGGAATTGCACTTTCATTAGTATTTGTGATAATATATAAAAATTGGCTCATTTAGGTTGAGAACATGGTGGGGGAAATGTGCAGGAGCTCTGGGGTTTGGCTGAAATATGATTTTAGATTCATAGACATTTACAGCATGGATACAGGCCATTCAGCCCATCTGTACACACCGGTCAACAAAGATCTGACAGCACTAATTGCATTTTCCAGCTCTTGGCTCATGGCTCTGGAGATGATCACAGTAAGAAGTCTCACAACACCAGGTTAAAGTCCAACAGGTTTATTTGGTAGCAAAAGCCACTAGCTTTCGGAGCACTGCTCCTTCATCAAGTGAGTGGGATTTCAGTTCACAAACAGGGCATCTAAAGACACAAACTCAATTTACAAAATAATGGTTGGAATGCGAGTCTTTACAAGTAATCAAGTCTTAAAGGTACAGATAATGTGAATGGAGAGAGGGTTAAGCACAGGTTAAAGAGATGTGTATTGTCTCCAGCCAGGACAGTTATTGAGATTTTGCAATGTGTTACACTATCTGTAACCTCCACGTCTTGCCTGGGTTTGCAAAATCTCACTAATTGTCCTGTCTGGAGACAATACACATCTCTTTAACCTGTGCTTAACCCTCTCTCCACTCACATTGTCTGTACTTTTAAGACTTGATCACCTGTAAAGTCTCGCATTCCAACTATTATTTTGTAAATTGAGTTTGTGTCTTTGTATGCCCTGTTTGTGAACAGAACTCCCACTCACCTGATGAAGGGCAGTGCACTGAAAGCTAGTGGCTTGTGCTACCAAATAAACCTGTTGGACTTTAACCTGGTGTTGTAAGACTTCTTACTGTGTTTACTCCAGTCCAACAGTGGCATCTCCACATCTGGAGATGATGGCAGTGCACGTGATGCAAATGGTTTCTGCTCCATTATTCATTGATAATACACTGAAAGAAGTAGGGTGATGTTTGAGGCTGTACTCTTCATCTGTGGGAATGACGGCAAGGGCTCACGATCCGGCGAAACCCAGAAATTGCAAATCGTGCTTGCAATTTCCAAATTTCACCGCACCTCGCCAGCAATGTAATCAGGTTCATGGTTTATGGTTAAATGCTTTTAATACATGTTAATAAATATAAATTAATTAATAAATTAAAGACCCCGTTTTTATATATTGACGCCTCATTGCATTTTCAAATCTCCATATTTCTACAGAAATATAAAATGAGAAAGAGTGGCTCAAGTAAACATTGGTCCTTTCGAGGATGAGAAGGGGGATTTAATAACTGGAAATGAGGAAAGGGCTGAGGCATTGAAGAGGTATTTTGTGTCGGTCTTCACAGTGGAACACACAAATAACATGACAAAAACTGATGACAAGAAAACGATGGCAGATGAGGACCTAGAAATTATCATTATCACGAAAGAGGTAGTGCTGGGCAAGCTAATGGGGCTAAAGGAGACAACTCTCTTGGTCCTGATGGAATGCATCCCAGGGTACAAAAAGAGATGGGAGAAATAGCAAATGCACTTTATGAAAATACGCTAGACTCTGGATGGTTCCTGCAGATTGGAAAACAGCAAATGCCACTGGTTAAAAAAGAAGGTAGACAAAAGGCGAGTAACTATAGGCCAGTTAGCTTAACTTCTGTAGTAGGGAAATGCTTGAATCTAACATCAAGAAAGAAGTAGTGAGACATCTGGATATAAATTGTCCTATTAGAAAGACATAGCATGGATTCATGAAGGGCAAGTCATGTTTGACTAATTTATTGGAATTCTTTGAGAATATTATATGCACAGTGGTTAATGGGGAACCTGTGGATATGGTGTATCTGGATTTCCAGAATGTATTTGACAAGTTGCTGCATCAAAGAATGCTACATAGGATAGAGGTGCACGGTGTTACGGATAATGTATTAGCATGGATAAAGGATTGGTTAATTAACAGAAACCAAAGAGTTGGGGTAAATAGGTGTTTTTCTGGTTGGCAATTAGTGACTAGTGGTATACCTCAGTTTTGGGACCGCAATTGTTTACAATTTACATAGATGATTTGGAGTTGGGGACCAAGCGTAGTGTGTCAAAATTCACAGATGACACTAAAATGAGCGGCAGAGCAAAGTGTGCAGAGGATGCTGAAAGTCTGCAAAGGGATATAGATAGTCTAAGTGCGTGGTCAAGGGTCTGGCAGATGGAGTACAAAGTTGGTAAATGTGAGGTCATCCATTTTGATAGGAATAACAGCAAAATGGACTATTATTTAAATGGTAAAAACTTGCAGCGTGCTGCTAATGCAGAGGGACCTGGGTGTCCTTGTGCAGGAATCACAAAATGTTGGTTTGCAGGTGCAGCAGACAATTAAGAAGGCAAATGGAATTTTGACGTTCATTGCTAAACGGACGGAGTTTAAAAACAGTGAGATTATGTTGCAGTTGTATAAGGTGCTGGTGAGGCCACACCCAGAATACTGTGTATAGTTTTGGTCTCCTTACTTGAGAAAGGATATACTGGCACTGGAGGGGGTGCAGAGGAGATTCCCTCAGTTGATTCCAGAGTTGAGAGGGTTGGCTTATGAGGAGAGACGGAGTAGACTGGAGCTATACTCATTGGAATTCAGAAGAATGAAAGGAGATCTTTTAGAAACATAATAGATAATGAAGGGAATAGGTAAGATAGAAGCACGGAAATTGTTTCCACTGGAGGGTGAAACTAGAACTAAGGGGCACGCTTCAAAATAAGGGGAAGCAGATTTAGGACTGAGTTGAGGGGGAACTTCTTCATACACAGATTGTGAATGTGTGGAATTCCCTGCCCAGTGAAGCAATTGAGGCAACCTCATTGAATGCTTTTAAGGCAAGGATACATAAATTTTTGAACAGTAAAGGAATTAAGGGCTATCATGCGTGGTTGGGTAAGTGGAACTGAGTCCACGAAAAGATCAGCCAAGAGGTTACTGAATGGCGGAGCAGACTTGAGAGGCCAGATGGCCTATTCCTGCTCCTAATTCTTATGTTCGTATGAAGTCGGTGAGGTTCACAACAAGTTCACCCACACTTGGATGTGAGAGGGATTAGTGGGATAATTACATGGGGTTGGGGCAATAAGGAAAGGGCGAGCTTGGTTAAGGTGCTCTGTTGGAGAGTCAGTGCAGACTTGATGGGCCAAATAGCCTACTTCTACACTGTGGAATTCTATGATAAATCCAACGAATCAAATAAGTTTCTATTGTGTAATTTACCCAAGTTTCAAACTCTTTGTATTATGGCCTAAATGAACAAGTTTGTGGTTTAGCCAAACCCCATGCCTGTGCTATTTTGTCCGTTATAAAATCCTAAATTCAAAAGCTACCTTTGGGGGAAGGTGGGAGCAATCCTTACAGTTCTGCACTCAGAAAGATAAATGCCAGAATGCCAAATTTCAGACAAAAACAGAACAATTTATATTGCAGGGCAAATTTGTATTTCTCTTAGGCTTTAATGCATTATATTCTGTACGAACAAAATGAATATATTAAAGCCTTGCCCCTATTTTGGATTATCCAGGAGTCTGCGGAGCTTATCATTCCTCATTGTTTTCACCACAGCAACTCCTTGGCCAATCAGCATTGGCTTGCCAATCAATCAATCAATACAGGCAAAATGCAAAGTTCTGGATATTGGAAGCAAACAAAAAACATTTGTCACCCTGACCTGGAGCGAGGTGGGGGGGGGTATGAAGAAGTTGAGGGAGACCTACGGTGGCACAAGGAAATAAAGCTTTCATACCAGCTGCCATATCATCAAGATACCCTTTGACTCATTCCTCAACATCCCGAAGCAATGTAAGGCATGGGTGGCATGGTGACACAGTGATTAGCACTGCTGCCTCACGGTGCCAGGGACTCGGGATCAATTCCAGGCTTGGGTCACCGACTCTGTGGAGTTTGCACATTCTTCCCATGTCTGCATGGGCTTCCTCCAGGTGCTCCAGTTTCCTCCCACAGTCCAAAGATGTGCAGGTTAGGTGGATTGGCCATGCTAAATTGTCCCTTAGTGTCAGGGAGACTAGCTTGGGTAAATGCATCGGGTTATGGGGATAGGGCTTGGGTGGGCTTGCGGTCGGTGCAGACATGTTGGGCTGAATGGCCTCCTTTTGCACTGTAAAAATCTATGATTCTATGAAGTCAACTTAATGTGGTGTTTTGGAATATAATTTGGGAGTTTAGGATGTAGTTTTTACTAATAGAAATTCCAAATATTCCAGCAAAATATGGAATATTGATTGAATGGACAGAACAAGGTGATGGAGCAAACTTAACTTATGAGATGTAGGGTTGAATTTTAAAGTTCTGCCAAGGTTAGGAATAGAGGTGACCGCCCAAAACTACTGAGGCCAGCTGGCATTCTGATCTCCTGACTCCCTTCGTGGCAGTGGACATTTTTGCTGAGTTGGCAGGACGATCTACCCTGACGAGATGAGCAACCAATTAGGCTCAGGAAGAGCCTTATTCGTCGTACGGAGGGGAGGCCCACTGGGATTTTCCAGTCAGCCTCCAATTTCCCAACCCAGCAGAGGGCGGTTTAACAACCTGGAGGTGGAGATGCAGCAGCAGCTGGGGGAGGGAGAATGGTGACACTACTCCAGACAAGTCTTGAGGTCCTCTCTGCCTACATGGGTGCAGGTGCTGCTGGAGACCTCAAGAAGGATTATTTTCCCACACCGGAGGGTCGACTACTCTGTCTGCTTTTATTTAAAGTTGTGACAAAGCTGTTGATAGGGCACCTCCAAGCAAAATGCCCTCTGTAGCAGCCTGTGACTGCTTGAGTGTGGGGGGGGTGGGGGTGGGGGTGGGTGCGGTTGCAGATGACCGTCACGCCAGGGGTGCAGGCACAGCAAAATGGCGTACAAACTGACATCGAAAGCAAAGTATGCTGGGATTACCTCAGTCCAAATAGTCTGCAAGATCCAAGCTTAGACAATTGAAAAATACAGCAGGACATATTAGCATGTGTAAAAGGACAGTTATACAGTTCCTGAAAAATGAATCACTATTATATGCATGGGACAGACATGCATCAGTGAAACAAAAGAGTCAATGCATATTAGAAGCTGAAACTAGATATCTAAGTATGTAGCATCCAAACACAAAGAGTCCTCCATTGAAACTCATTAACATCCATTGAGACCCATCAACAATGATGTCAAACTAATCAGACTTAAGCACTCGTCGGCCAAATCCTTGGAAGATTTCAGAAGGCAGACAGACAGGTATTAGAAATCTGTGCTAGCAGCGTTCGAGAAACCCACCTCTCCGGCTTCCCTCAGAAGCAGGTCAGGACACGGCAGAGACAAGCAAAACTCACCTCCTGACCAGAGAGAGAGAGACTCGAGAGTTCAATGTATTGACAGAATCACGAGGATCGGAGACAGTATACAAATTTCTAAAAGATCAATTGGCGAGAGAGAGAGAGAATTGTTAATGTTGTAAAACTGAAGTCTTTTACTGTTTGGAATAAAGTTGAGACTTGCCTATTTATTATTGGTTCATGTGGGTAGTCCTTTTCCTCAGATAAGCAGAGGTGTTTGAGTAAAATCCATTATACACAGTGCTGGTTGAGTGAGTCTGCAGGAAATTAGAAATACCCCAGACAACACTCTCTTTCACTTGACATCCATTTCAGGCTGCACCTTTTAAGCTGGAAAGCCGCTCAAACGTAGGAACATCGAAATAACGAGCAGAAGTAGGCAAATTCAACCCTTCGAGCCTGCTCCCCGCCATTCAATCAGATCATGGCTGATCTCTCCGTGGTCTCAAATCCACCTCCCCGCCTATTCCCCAGATCCCTTTATCTGTTTTTTAATTCAAAATTGGTCAAGCTTCCAGCTTTGAGAGCCTTTCTTAATTAAGCAGTGTTGCGCCTGCTGTACAGTCTGTTTTAACCCTTATACTGTGGACAACAAACTGCGAGTAGACTTCTTGTTAGTACAATAGTAGTTATTCACACACAATTGTTAATCACTCACCTAATCAAAAACAAGTTATCTTACAGAATTCAAGTCCAATACTAGACTCTCACTTAACTTTTGTGCAGCTGGCAAGTACCCAGGCAGATATTGGCCTTTATCCGCGTGTTTGTCTCCATCCTCCTCTGCGTAGTCTGGTCCTTTGGTCTAGTCTGATACTCTGGCTCTGGTCTTCCTTCCTTCTTGGGTTCCTCTCTTCGTGCTGGTCGTTGCTGGCGATGGTCACCTTTTTTTATTTCAAAAATATACTTTATTCATAAATACTCCAGAATAAATCATTACAAAACAACATTTTCAATTGTTACACACAGTCATATTTACAATTACCTTAACTTACAATATTTTACAGTGCTTAGTTCCAAGATATGACATACATTACAGTTCGGTTCTACAATAACATTTCAGTGTGTGCTGTTGTTTTAACAGATTAGCACACAGTTACACAGTCTGAGGGTTTTTCTCAATTTCTGGTCCCTCGGTCTGCCTTGGTTGAAAGGCTTTAAACGATTGCCTTTTCCCCATTCTGTCTTTGTGGTGGCTGCCTCAAGCTTGAGAGCATCCCTCAGCACATAGTCCTGGATTTTGGAATGTGCCAGTCTGCAACCCTTGGTTGAGGACAAATCTTTCAACTGGAAGATCAGCAGGTTTCAGGCGGACCAAAGAGTGCGCTTCACCGAGTTGATGACCCTCCAGCAGCAGTTGATATTTGTCTCAGTGTGTGCCCCTGGAAACAGCCCGTAGAGCACAGAGTCCTGCATCACTGAGCTGCTGGGGATGAACCACGACAAATACCACTGCATCTCACTCCAGACCTTCTTTGCAAAGGCACATTCCACAAGGAGGTGTGTGACCATCTCATCAACCCCGCAGCCACTTCGAAGGCTGTGTGTGTTGGTGTTGAGCCTTGAGCGTGCATGAAAGATCTGACAGGAAGTGCCCCTCTCGCCACCAGCCAAGCCAGGTCTTGGTGCTTGTTTGAAAGGGGTGATGGTCACTATTGTTGCGGTTCGTTCACTGGGGAGAGAGAAAGAGAGAGAGAGATTCTTCTGTTGTGCAGCACCCTTCGTATCTCATTGGTTTCACACCGTTTTTGGCCATTGCCAATCAATTGATCAGGGCTTAATCACACTGATTGGTGGAGTCCAATCATGTGCTGCCACACCAATCTCTGGGTGTCTACCCAACAGCCATACCTCTGGCTGCTGGAAGCACGAACGTCACATACCTCCTTCCCAAATAAGGGGTTAAGATGCCCCTGTGTCTGACCCAGTTTGACCAGAAAGTATTCTTTGTCCTGGAGATGGCCCATATCCTGTCTATTCCAGTGCCTGCAGCTACAGCCTGTTTATCTCTGTTGAGGCTGCAGCCTGTCGTTTCAATGCTGTCCAATTATCCCAGCATGCTCTTGCGAACTGTTTCATCACAGCAGGGAACCTGTCTCCATGCCATTTAAGTGGGCATCTCTTGCGAAAATCCAAAGGAGTGGCTGCTATCCCCCTGGGGGCAGGACTGCTGTTCCCATGCATGATGTATATAAATCCAACCCACAGTATTGAAGAAATTGAAATATCTTTCTCTCTCTGGGGGATTTAATGAAGTTCATTGTCTGGAAATGGGCTCTCTGACTATGTACCCTTTCTCATCACTTCTGGGTAATGGTAACTCCCCAGTTCCCACCTTGACTTTATTAGGAAACTTACAACATTTGTTTGAGTGAATGGAACCTGGCTGCTGCACTAACACTGTATTAACATTCTAGTGTTGTAGCAATTGACTTCAGTAATTGCCAGCTATCTCATTCTGCAGATATTTTTCCATCTCTAACTACTGAAAATCCTTAGGAGTCTGTTGATTTCCAAATCCACAGAATCTTGTTCTGCTGACCTCATTTCTGACCACAAGCATATTTATATGTTGTCTTGCACATTCTCAGAGATTTCGCTTCCTTATCTGTTTCCCATACATTGGCCATCTGCTCAAGATTCCCTTACACACACACACGCAGTTACTGAGCAGTAACTAGACATTGACCAGCGAAACATTGTCATCTCAAGATTTGCATCACACAAAAAAAACGTTGGACAGCACGGTGTCACAGTGTTTTAACACTGCTGCTTCACCGTGTCTGGGACCAGGGTTCAATTCCAACCTTGGGTAACTGTTGTGGAGTTTGTACATTCTCCCTGTGTCTGTGTGCGTTTTCTCCGGGGGTTCTGGTTTCCTCCCACAGTTCAAAAGATTAGGTTGATTGACCATGCAAAATTGCCCGTAAGTGCCAGGAGGATTAGCAGGGTGAATACATACGGGGATAGGGTATGGGTGGGATTGTTGTCAGCGCAGGCTTGATGGACCGAATGGCCTTCTTCTGCTCTGTAAAGATTTTATGATCTCATCAAGTTAACAGCAGAGTACAGGTGGCTGTTTCAATTATATCCTTTCCATTTTGATCTAAAGGTGTAGTCCATAAAACAAGAGATTGAATTACATTCTCAGTTTTGTTGAGTTCAAGTTTCTGGTGGTCATGCTGAACTGCTGAGTACCTGGGAAGGCTGCCGTGCGTTCCTTTAGTAATCAGTATTTGTTAGAATTTAGAGATCTTGCAGAAAATGTCTATACTGATTCAGAGGCAACAATAGGAGGATTGGTTAGGAAACTATATCCCTTCAGTCTTAGCATTGTCTCAGTGATTATTTTATGAAGTTATATAAGATAAATAAATTCTGGAACATTTTGAAAACATAAAGGAAGTAAGAGAAGAGGAAAGAAGTTCAGGTTTGTGATTTGTGACCAAATCTCAAACCCCACATGATCTTACTAAGCTCCATTATCTTACCATATTTCTCCTCACCTCCCAAAGTCTTGACTTTGGCCATTACTCTCCCTAAATGTTTTCATATCAGTTGACATTATTTTCTTTCGGCAGCTTTCACTTGTCATCATTTGATGTCACTTGCACTCACAAGCAACTGTCTGGCTGTCATTTTCTCTCAGAATTGACCATTTAGTTATTATTTTCACACACAGCCATACTTCTGATGTCAAATGATAATTGCCAACTGCCGGCGTTGTCATCAATTTGCCGTCCTGCAGTGACCATGACAAAATAGGACTATATAAAATTTTCCTAAGCCCTAATTCATTAGGCATGCAGTATGTGGGGTCACATGTTCACCCCACATGTACAATTAAATTCTCTCTGTCCTTCCTCTCTCTCTCTTCCATCCCATTATACTCCTTATTACCTTTCACAAACCATTCACATTCCCCTTTCTCCTCCCTTCCCCTCCCCTTCCATTCCTTTCCTCTTCCCTTTCCTTCCTCTCCTTCTCCCATCATTCCCTCCTCTCTTTTCTCTGTAGCTGTTTACAGGGCAGGCCAGAAATTGGAAATGATGTTTGTGAAGATTTAAAATTGGAAAAGGTTCGGCATCCTGGAATGAGTTGCAGGAAAGTCGGAGGCCCAGGGCTCAGGTTCAGAAGGGAGGCACGGGGCTTGGGTGCAGAGGAAAGGCCCAGTGCTCACATTTGAAGGGAAGGCCCTGCACTAAGGTTCAGTGGAGAGGCCCAGCATGACTTTGGAGGCCCAGGGCCTGGAGATTGAAGAGAAGGGAGGGCAGGGGGGGAGAGTAGCTGGAGGAAGGGAAGGGAGTGTGGCTGGAGTGAAGGGAGAGCGGCTGAAAGGAGGGGAAGGGAGGGAGAGAGGCTGAGGGGGGGGGGGGATACAATTTGAGATTGTGGAGGTTGGGGGGAGAGGTTAGACCTGAGACTGGGGCCAGGGGTAGATTGCGTGTATTCCCACTATTTTCCACTAGTTTCCGCTATTGACCCTGGGACTAAAATTAATTAAAAACTGAAGCTGATCATGAGGCACTCAAGTTTTAGTGTATAGCAGAGCATTTTTTATGGACCAAATGAATAAATTTTCAGATATTATTTCAGTAAATAATTACATAAATAACTTTTGAGCATGCAGGGAAAGCCTTGAGCGCTATGAAAATTGATATCAAATTCATTCCAAGTTAAAACTATTGATTTTGAGTTATAACTGAGAGCATTGAGTACAAATGAAAGCAAAAATGATATCAACATTTTCGGGTAGGTTATTTTGTTAACTGACTTAACTTGTCTCCCATTTCCTGTTTGGTACCCAATCAGCAATATGCAAAGTACCTTGGGATGTTTCGATTCTTTCAACATGCTTTGTAAGCAGAAGCTATTGTTAGAATAGAGATCAGAAAGTATTTCTTTCTCCAGCTCAACAGCTGAAACTAGTTTACGGGAGGATGAGCAGGCAACACACTGGACTCGATAACTGCAGCAATAGGAAGGCAGTGGATGTTCCTGGGAGAATGAGAGAAAGGGTGGAATTATATTTTAAAGACTCCCCCCTGTTAGAAGTGAGGGGGTCAGGGCAAACAATGTATCAGGAATCTCTTTGTTTCACCTGCAACTTTGCCGTGGATTTTTGATGTAACCACTGCATTAGCAACACATTTCAAGTTTTTCTAACTAATCACAGAATGTAGGCATGATGACAAGTATTCCATAGAATTCACGTAGAATCCCTACAAAAGGAGGCCATTCAGTCCATCAAGTCTACACCGACTCTCCAAAAGAGCATTTTGATTTGATTTATTATTGTCACATGTATTAACACGCAGTGAAAAATATTATTTCTTGCGCACTATACAGACAAAGTATACTGTTCATAGAGAAGGAAATGAGGAAGTGCAGAATGCAGTATTACAGTCATAGCTAGGGTGTAGAGAAAGATTAACTTAATGCAAGGTTTGTCCATTCAGAAGTCTGATAGCAGCTGAGAAGAAGCTGTTCTTGAGTCGGTTAGTACATGACCTCAAAATTTTGTATCTTTCACCTGATGGAAGAAGATAGACGAGAGAATGTTGGGGTTTGTGGAGTCCTTAATTATGCTGGCTGCTTTCCCAAGGAAGTGTAGATAGAATCAATGGATGAGAGGCTAGTTTGCATGATGGATTGGGCTACATTCACAACCTTTTGTAGTTCCTTGCATTCTTGGGCAGTGCAAGGTGTGATACAATCAGAAAGAATGCTTTCAATGGTGCATCTGTAAAGGGTGGTGAGAGCCGTAGCTGACATGCCAAATTTCCTTAGTCTTCTGAAAAAGTAGAGGTGTTGGTGGGCTTTCTTAGTTATAGTGTCGGCATGGGGGAACCAGGACAGGTTGTTGATGATCTGGACACCTAAAAACTTGAAGCTCTTGACCCTTTCTGCTTTGTCCCCATTGATGTAGACAGGGGCATGTTGTCCTTTAAGCTTTTTGAAGTTGATGACAATCTCCTCCCTTTTGTTGACATTGTGGAAAAGTTTATTGTTGCTACACGAGGACCACTTCCCAACCCTATCCACGTAAACCCATGCATTTCATATGGCCTATCCACCTTACCAACACATCTTTTTGAATACTAAGGGGCAATCTTGGGACACTGAGGAGCAATTTAGCAAGGCCAATCCACCTAACCTGCAGATCTTTGGACTATAGGAGGAAACTGGAGCACCCCGAGGAAACCCACACAGACACAGGGAGAATGTGCGAACTCCATGCAACAATCACCCAAGGCTGGAATCGAACCCGGTCCCTGGCGCTGTGAGGCAGCTGTACTAGCCACTCTGCTCTCATTTTAAAGAGGCCGAGATGGTTTCAGAAGGCATTCATAGTGTGTTGCCTTTGAAGGTTATCGGAAGATGAATAATGTAGGGAAGATGTGGGAAGGCTGATCCCTGGTTCTCTGACTCTTCCCTGGATGTGATGGCAGAGGCAGTGAGGGCTAGGAGAGAAATTCTGTTCCTGCAGACAGTACGGGGAGACTATCCACCCAAACTAAGTATGCATGATATGAGGCACCAGAAGCAGACAGTATCAGGGGCCCGTTCACTCACCACTGGATACTATGGCTAGAATTTTATCATTCCTCCTGCCATGGGAATCAGAGCAGATGAGGGGCAGACTGGCCTAATTCTGCTCCTATGTCTTATGGTCTCACAACACATTCCACCTCTCACGTTCATCACTGTTTTCCTTCCTGTGGGTGAACAATTCCAGGGAGAGATGGAGACTGAGATTGGGATGGTCAATCTGCAATGTTAGTCACAGTGTGGAGGTACAGGTGTCAGCAATCAGCAGGGTGGAAGAGTCCATGGGAGAGGGAGCGATGGAGAGATGTGGTTATCCCACATACCTGCTGACATTAGATATCACACTGCCAATTCACACATAAACGGCTATTTATGCTGAAATAAAAATGAAGCTCTGGAAATACGTAGTAGATCTGACAGCATCTGTGAAGAGAGAAACAGAATTAATGGGCAGAATTCTCCGGCCACGATGGTCTAAAAGCCCGAAATTCCTGCACGACCGTCAATGGCATTTCACATTCTCCGCAACCAGGCTGCTAAAATTCTAGTGGCAAGCGGGATGGGAGAATTCTGGCCAATGTTTCTAGTCCAATATGGTTCCTCTTCTGAAGAATATTTGGTTCAAAACATTAATACTGATTGTCTCCCCAGTGATGCTGTCAGACCTGCTGAGTAGTTCCAGCAATTCCTGTTTTTAATCTCAGAATTTCAGCATCCAAGGTATTTTGCTTTTATTTTAGTCAATCATGCTACACTGATCTCACCATTAACTGAAATATTGTGATGTGTACAATGTAGGGCATTGGTCTCCAACCTTTTTAAGCACAAGATCACTTTTAACATAAAATGCAGCACCAGATACGCTTAAAAATTTGACTCTCCTAAAACCCCCCCACAAAATGCATAACACTCACTTATTTTTAGTGTGACACCATCTGTGAGTGCTGTGATGTCTGGGTCACAGTTTGAGATGGCCAGTCTCATACAGTCCATCAGATGGGCATCTGTGAGGTGGGTGCGATGCTTTGACCTGAAGATTTTTATCTGGGAAAAGCCACCCCACAGTGGTATGTGGAACCAAAGTAGGTCTTCACCTTGAGTGCACAGGATGTCAGAGAGGGTGCTTCGCTCTGTTTATGAGTCCCCAAAAGTCTTTGTATCTTGACCTAGCTTTCAGCTCTATGTCATTCTGCATGATGATTATTTCCATGTTAGGTCCACTGTTTTGTTTGAAAGCTTGCTGAAAATATGCTGTCAGTTCTCCAATGTCCACTTGAAGAAACGCATTTGAGACAAACATGATGATTTGTTCCATCTTATCTAACTCCTGAATTCCTTTTCCTATTTGTTCAGGTGCTCACCTAACGATTAAATTTATTGCAGACATCCTCGCTTCTTATCCTCCTCTCTTTTGAGTGGCAGAAGTGGACGGATGGCATGGTGGCACTGTGGTTAGCACTGCTGCCTCACAATGCCACGGACCCAGGTTTGATTCCTGGTTTGGGTCACTGGCTGTGTGGACTCTGCATGTTATGCCACCTCCACTGCAGATCCACTATAATCCTTGAAGGACCTGCGGGAGACTTGGCTGTCTTTTCCGAATCCAAAATGTATTTTTTAACTCCCTACACAATAAACAATGTAATGAAGTTTCCTTGCGTCAAAGTGTTATATATTTAAGTTTCTGTTCTGTGTAGTGCAGAGAACATCTCATGCAATAAACCTTGTTATTTTAAATCTATGTATGAAAAGACCATTTTCTTTTTGCATAAAATCCACAAGCCCTTAGTTAGGATATTACAAAAAGAAAATAGTGGGGTTGGGCTTTTATTTCATTGAGAACGTTGAGAAAAGATCCTAAGGAAAGCAAAAAACATTGTGGGTCCTCACACTTTGAATATTGGAAGGCGGGGGAGAAACAACAATAGGAATAAAGATCGAAGTGCCAGTGAAGAAAGACTCAAGTAAAAGAAAAAAGAGTGGAAACTCTCTGTGTAATTTTAAAAGACAGTTTTTCTTTTCTGATTAGAGAAGGGTAAGATTCCAGGCAGTATCTGGCATATTTGAAAAGCCGGAGTGCTGTAATGTACGGCTGAGGTTGTCTTAAAAAATATATCAAGTCTACGGCCTCCAGGGTCAAAGGGGAATACTGGGAAGACAGGAAAAAGAATATATTGGGCAGTCTCGAGTTGCTAATGCTTGCAAGAGAGAAGGCGGATCAAGTAGGATCCATGAAGCCCTTTCAATTAAGAAAATCAATCATGGACTTCCTATGTCAAGCATTTTCAGTGCTTTGTACAAGCGAATAAAATTGCAAACGAGCTGCTCGTACCAACTTTTCTCAGCACAATGGGACGTAAAACCTTCAACTTGCTCCAGTACTTGGAGCAAAGCCAGCAACCAAAACTTATGATCACTTGACAAAACTCCTTGAAGAGCATTACTCTTCAAAGCCACTGGTCATTGCGGATTAGTTCAGGTTCCACTGAAGGACTGAAATGGAAGGCAAAGCTCAGTTTGTGGCAAACTTAAAAAGGCTAACACAACATTGTGAATTTGGTGAGTGACTGGAAGATACTCTTTGAGATTGTCCAGTTTCTGATCTATAAAATGAGGCTATCCAAAGAAGATTGCTTTCTGAACTGATTGCTTTGACTTTAAAGACAGCAGTGCCAATAGAACTGGCTGCTAAATATGTTTCACAATTTTGTGCAGGGGTGAAGATCCACAAGTTGGGAACTGCTTATAAGTCAAAACTGCAACAATCATGTCACAAATGTGCCAAAATGGGCCATTCAGCGAGTAGATGTTGAAGCAAGAATAGTTGATTCAAAAATTGTGGCAAAATGGTTCACATTGCAAAACCTTGTTGGACTAGACCAGCTTCCCAAGAAGAAAATTAGGAAGAGGAATCTGGCTACCTTCAGAAAGAAGAGCAAGTTGCACTCTACAACAAGATTTTACAATATGAAAGAAAAAATTATGACTAAAGAAGAGAATGTCCAGTAACATGATGTAGAATTCCAGGTGAACAGTTTTTATCCACACAGGGTGAATCACATAGATCCTGTGTGATTCTGAAGTTAAATGGACAACCTATTAAGAGGGAGGATAATACTAGTGCCTCTGTATTTTTAATTCTTGTTAGTACTTATCAATACAAACTCAAGCATCTTCCCTTAAAATCAGGTGTTGTGATTTTAAGGGCACATATGGAAGAGATCATGCAGTTTAAAGATGACAATATGGTCAATATCGAATAGAGTGGACAAACAGTGGAGATGCCTTTTCACTGCCTCTCCAGCTCAATTTGGGAGATCATGGTTGAAAAAGATAAAACTTAACTGGAGTGCTGTCAACAAATAGACCAATGTCAAAAAAGATCTGCAGCACCTTCTGGATAACTACAAGTATATTTTCAAAGAAACACTTGACTCAATGAAGAGAGTTCAAGTAAAACTCAAGATAATGCTGAACTGTCAACCAAAAAGCAAGAGTGGTACTATATGCAATTCGCCCCAAGGTTGAGGAAGAATTACTGCAACTCGTTAACACTGGTGTGTTAGAGCTGGTTACAATGAGTGACTGGGCTACCCCTGTTGTACCTGTCATGAAACCTGATAATTCAGTTCATATTTGTGGTGATTTTATAAATCCAATGTTGTCTGCTGATCAATATCCACTTCCTTTAATAGAAGATTTGTTTACTGGGTTATCATGTGGGCAGAAATTTGGCAAAATTAATCTTTCACAAACACATTTACAGATGAATGGAATCACTGAATTGCTCACCATTGTTACTTATCAAGATTTTTTTTATCTAAAAAGATGGCCTTTTGGAATAATATCCATTCCAGCCATATTCCAAAGATTGAGTAATTAGATTTTAAGTAATCTCCCTGGTGTACGATCTTACCTGCATGATATTTTAATTACACGGTCCAGTGAACGGGAGCACTTGAATAATTTAGAAACAACTTTGGAATGTCTTCAACATATGGTCTGCGTTATGGTTCAGGTCAGAAACTCCAAAGTGTTTTATGAAGCCCATCTGGATCATAAGTTTTGCATCTTGAATTTGTTTAGGGTAAGCATGATATGTTTCACCTCAGATATGATTCAAATGACTCACTATGGAACTTCTATCAAGTAAAGTTTATTGAAGAATACAGTTAACATGTATCGTAAGAATATTAGCAATAAATTCTGTCAATTACAAACAACATCAAAACAACCACAATACTGTGTAATCCTTAACAAATATAGGAGCTGTCCCAATCAAAGCAATCCCAGAAACATGACCCTTCATACAGGTTTAATACAGCATAGAATGATGCTTATGTGATGCTGGGATTGAGTCCTTTGAATGAAATCTGCAGTTCTCGGGATAGACTCAGAAAAGTTTGACAAGCCAACAACAGCAGATCCCCCCCTTCAGAAAGGCAAGTTCTTGCTTCCAGATGGCCAACAGAATATTCAAAAACCAGAGGGGGAGAGAGAGAGACCCTTATTTCTTCGTCATGCAGAGGATCGGCACTGTCCCACTTTTTCTTCAAATTGAGCATCCAGATCTGGTCACCAAAATAACTTTGTGCTAATTCCTTCAATGGGACTATACCAGGATTTCCTTTATGTAATTGTTCAAGAATTATTTCAAGTAGACTAGGAGTAATGATCACTTGGATTCCCCACAATAGACACTCACTTTGGACAGTCCACTCGAGCTTTCTTTACACATATGGTTTCAAATTAGGTTGCGTATGACACATCCCGGCTATTATTCCTTTCAATACCATCCCCTTCACCATCCTCATCTTGGGATCATTCCTGTACGTCTCTGAAATTGAGAAGCTGTCACAGGCAAATGATCTACTTGCAAAAAATAAAGAATACTAGCAAAACTAGTTGATGGCATCGGTTCAATTGGAAAAGGTAAGCACGATAATGCACCACCATTAGCAAGGCACTTTGACTGACAATACTTTATATCCCAAGAGTACGTAGGTAAGACCAGTGACCATCTCTGCAGTTGGCTAGCAGCTTACAATTGTATACCTTGACATGGCCCAAAATTGTAGTTAAGGGTTGATGATCAGTCAATATTGTGAACACAAATAATGATGACACCTTCCTATGCCAAAAACTATGCTCAGTGCTTCTTTTTCTAATACTTCAGAATACACAAAGCACAGAGTACACTGGTGACTGGAAGTTATGGGCCCATCTCTTTCAATAAACTTTGTTGTTAGTTTGAAGCGATAAGTGCCAACCACATCTTTTCACTTTGTGTGAAACCCACAACCCCAAACATAGTTAGGATGCCATACAAAAAAAGGAGCAAGTTTATTAGCCAGTCAGCCTGAGTAAAATAATTAAAGACACAACGAGTATCAGGAATAAGGAGAGTGAGAATCACAATAAAAAGTTAAAAAAGAAAATATGGTTAAGTGTCCTTTGCTTGATCCGGTGGCATAGATTCTTAAACACTGCAGCCAATTAAATTTAGCTGGTTTGTTGGATCCAATCAGATGTAGAAGGTATTGTCATTCTTACAAGATCCCTGTTCATTCATAGATTTAGATATGTTGAATTCTTGAACTTGTACTTGTTCTGGACTTGTTCCAGAAGGGAGAGAGAGATCTCTTTGGCTTGTTTCCATGCTGAAGTATTTTCAAAGATTTCTCTGATGATGACTTTTCCAACTCTTTAAGCCCTGCTGGCTGTATTTTCCAGAGGAATTTGATTACTGTGCCTGCTGTAGTCTTTATTGTGGAACAGGTTATCCTATTGTTTGATATTTCATCTCAGAAACCGTTGATGCACTTCAAATAGTAAAAGCCAACAGGAGATGGGTGTTTTCCACACTCCTCAGGGGAGTTTGAGTGTCTGAGGCACAAGTAGCATATCCCGGATGGCTAGCAGTTCCCAATTGTCTTAGATTGCAGGTGATTAAAATCCACAACTTCACATTTTAATATCTTCATTAGAAAATGTTGAGTTTCAAAGCAAGAAATCTCACAGTACTAGGTTAAAGTCCAACAGATTCATTTGGTAGCAAAAGCCACTAGCTTTTGCTACCAAATAAACCTGTTGGGACTTTAACCTGGTGTTATGAGACTTCTTACTGTGTTTACCCCGGTCCAATGCCGGGTTCTCCACATCATGAGTTTCAAAGTCTGCAGGTTACCAGAAATGTCTCTCTCTCTCTTCACACCCCTTCATGATACAATATTGAGTCATAGAATCATGGTGGTTTATAGCATGGAAGTAGGCCCTTCAGCCCAACTTGTCCATGCCATCCTTATTTTTCAACCACTAAGTTAGTCCCAATTGCCTGCGTTTGGCCCATATCCCCCTATACCCCTCACACCCATGTAACCGTCTAAATGCTTTTTAAAAGACTAAATTGTACCAGCCTCTACTACTACCTCTGCAGTTTATTCCAGACACTCACAGCCTCTGTGTGAAAAATGTGCCCCTCTGGACCCTTCTTTATCTCTCCCCTCTCACCTTAAACCTATGCCCTCAAATTTTAGACTCCCCTACCTTTGGAAAAAGATATTAACTATCTAGCTGATCTATGCACCTCGTTATTTTATAGACCTCTATAGATTGCCCCTAAGTCTCCTTCACTCCAGGGAAAAAAATTACAGTCAATCTGGCCTCTCCTTATAGCTCAAACTATCAAACCTTGGCAGAATCCTAGTAAATCTTTTCTGCATTCTTTCTGGTTCATTAATATCCTTTCTATAATAATACACAGTATTCCAATTGTAGCTTTAGCAATGTCTTGTATAACTTCAACAAGATGTCCAACTAATGTATTCAATGTTCTGACCGATGAAACCAAGCATGCCGAATGCCTTCTTCACCAGTCTGTCCACCTGAGACTCCACCTGCAAGGAGCTATGAACTTGTACCCCTAGTTCTCTTTGTTCTACAACTCTCCCCAAAGCCTTACTATTAACTGAGTCATCACCTCACATTTATCTAAATTAAACTCTATCTGCCATTCATCATCCCATATATATTGTAAATGTACATTTTTAAAGAGGTTGTAAAAGATTGTTGGCACACAAACCATTTCAGGTGACAAGACAGGTTAACAAAATAATTAATACAACTTATGGAAACTTATGACTAGAGCCACAGACTATAAGAACTAGGAAGCTATTCTAAATCAATATAAAACTTGAGCTTGGTTCCCAGCTGAAATTTTGTATTCAGTTCAGGTTATCACGTATCGGAAATGACTTGGAGGTGTGGGGACAGAAGAGACTTAGAATCATAGAATCCTACAGTGCAGAAAGAGGCCATTCAGCCCATTGAGTCTGCATCGAACACAACTCCACATATTTACCCTGCTAATTCATGACACTAGGGTCAATTTAGCATGGCGAATCAATCTAACCTGCACATCATTGGACTGGAGAGGAAACCGGAGCATCTGGAGGAAACCCACGCAGACATGGGAAGAACATGCAAACTCCGCACAGGTAGTGACCCGAGGCTGGAAACGAACCTGTGTCCCTGGTGCTGTGAGGCAGCAGTGCTAACCACAACCAGCAGTGCTGCCCCATTCCACTTGCTGGAATGGTTCAGGGAATGAGGAGCTACAGTTACAAACATAGCCTGGACATGCTGGGCTTGTTTTTCTTCGAGTGGAGAGTTTTAAGATTAAATCTGATAGAGGTAAAATTATGAAGAGTTCAGATAGAATAAACAAAGTAATTGGTGCACCTATGACTTGTTTCCATTCTGTTTTATCTTCATTCTTTACAGGAGGGATTGTATGGAGAAAAAATACAATCTTTATTCCCATCATTGGTTAGAAAGCAAGTAGAGATTCACCGCTTCAACTGCAATTATACTGTGGTTACACTGAGTAACTCAATAGAATGCATTGTAGCAACTCACTAATATTACTTCAAACTGTTTGCATTTGGTTGCCACTGACAAGAACAGCAATGCTATATAAGGATCATTACCGCCAAGTTCTTGTTCAAGTTAAGCTCCATGTTGTGTAGGCATATATTCTTAGTCAGTTATCATTGCTGGGCTACTATCCTGGAATTCCCAGCTTAATAATTGGAGCAACATAAGAAATACTGCAGCTCAAGGTGCAGATCATACAAACTTATGAACATATGAATTATCCAAAGACGTGCGGGTGAGGTGGATTGGCCATGCTAAATTGCCCCTTAGTGTCAGGGGAACTAGCTAAGGTAAATACATGGGGTTATGGGGATAGGGCCTGGGTGGGATTGTGGTTAGTGCAGACTCGATGAGCCAAATGGCTTTCTTCTGCACCGTAGGATTCTATAATTCTAATAGAATAGTGCACTATTCTGATTGTGGCCTCAACTTTCTGCTTACCTCGATACTCTCTGACTTGCTTGTTTGTCAAGAATCTATCTGCTTCCACCTCTCTCCGGGAAAGAGAGTTTCACAGACTAGTGACCCTCTGAGAGAAAGAAATTCTCCTTTCCTCGTTCTTAAATCGTTCTTGAATTGTATCTCTCAGTTCTAGTCTCCCCAAAAAGGGGAAAGTATTCTCTCAGCATCCACCTGTCAGGTTCCTCAGGATCTTATATGTTGTAACAAGATCACCCCTTGTTCTCCTGAACACCAGTGGACACAGGCCTGACCTGTCCAACCTTTCCTTGTAAAGCAGCCCACCCCTGCTCCAGGTATCAGTTGAGTGAATGGTTGCCATCTCAGGGGGATGAGGGTGAGCAAAAATGCAGCCTTGCCAGTCAGCTACATCCCAAGGAAAAACTAAGAACATAAAGTCATTTTACTCTTGAACTGAAGATTGAAACAGGGAAATAAAACAGGACACTCAAACTTACCAAAATGCAATGTTACATCCCTGGTTCTGTGGATTGTCCTGATCATCTTTTGCATCTATCACATTCATGCCTGTAATGGTATGTGTGTGCGCTGTGTAATAGTGTCTGTGTGCTATGATGTGTAATGATACGTAATGATGTGTGTGTGCTGTGTAATGGTGTGTCTACATGCTGTGTAATGGTGTCTGCGTGCTGCATAATGGTGTCTGTGTACTGTGTAATGGTGTGTGTGTGCGCTGTGTAATGGTATGTGTGTGCTATGTAATGGTACTTGTGTGATGTGTAATGGTGTGTGCTGTGTGATGGTGTGTATGTGTATGCTGTGTAATGATGTGTGTGTGCTGTGTAATGGTGTGTCTACATGCTGTGTAATGGTGTGTGTGTGCTGTGTAATGGTACTTGTGTATGGTGTGTAATGGTATCTGTGTGCTGTGTAATGGTGTCTGTGTGCTGTGTAATGGTATGTAATGGTGTGTGTGTGTGCTGTGTAATGGTTTGTGTGCTGTGTAATGGTGTGTGTGCTGTGTAATAGTGTGTGTATGCTGTGTAATGGTGCTTGTGTGCTGTGTAATAGTGTGTGTATGCTGTGTAGTGGTGTGTGTGTGCTATGTAATGGTGCTTGTGTGCTATGTAATGGAGTGTGTGTGTGCTGTGTAATGGTGTGTCTGCATGCAGTGTAATGATGTCTGTGTGCTGTGTAATAGTTTGTGTGTTGTGTAATGGTGTGTGTAATTGTGTGAGCTGTATAATGCTGTGTAGTGTAATTGTGTGTGAGCTGTATAATGCCGCATCATTGTACAGCTCAGTATCTGTTAGCTGTTCCCCAGTTGTTTTGCTCTGACATCTGCTGGGTAAGGATATATGGGGAGTTTGTACTTCACACATGGCTTTGCCACTGGAAACGAGACAGACACCAACCATTGATCCGTCTGCTGCTTTTGGCCGACTAGTTCCGGGTGAAGGAGAATCTATTTGTTTGTTTCTCTCCTCCCTCCTCTGCGCTGGGTTGACTGCAAACTTTCCGAGTGTGAGGTAGAGAGAGCGCAGGGCACAGGCAGGGTGAAGTTGCAGCAGATGTTTGACTTTCTCTCCTGCTCTACTCGCGGCTCCCACTCTGCCAGACCTTTTTCTCCTGAGCCAAGTGAAGAAGCAGCAGCGGGAAGGCTGGGCAAGCAGGAAATACAAGCACAGTGACAAATACTCAGCATGAGTCCCCGGAGCGGCCGCAACTTCGCTGTTTGGTGACATTGTAGCGTATGTAGTTTCACAGTGGAGAGGCTTGCAAGGTGCCAAGTGTCACTGAGACCACCCAGCCAGTAAGTCCCGTCTTCTTTAAACACTCCTCACCACCCATCCCCTGCTTTTAGCGTAAGGAACCAAGTTCCATCCATTTGTGTATTCGATGCTTTTCATTTGACTGGGGAATTTGACCAGTGAGGCCTAATCAGACATCCTCAACTTTAAGGCTTTAAAAAAGATATATGCACTTAAAATATATATCACCCTAGAGATAGTCTGTATTTAAAATTATTACATCCCTATCTGTCTGGTGCCTAAAATGTTTTATTTAAAATTATTATATGCCCATCTGCCTGGTGTCTGACTATTTAAAATGAGTAAACCACTCTGTTCCTGGTTGCTGAGATACTCTATTTAAAATTATTATATCCCCATCTATCTGGCGTCTGAAGTATTCTATTTAAAATTATTATATCCCTATCTAGCTGGTGGCTGGGATAGTATTTAAAATGATTACAATGCTTCATTTGGTAATCTTTTTATAAATGTCAGATCCCAATAGGGTTGACAATTGTCTTGGTGTTTGTTCTGATATCCTTTTTTTTTGGGGAAGAAAAATTGCGTTGTCATTCTGTGTCTGGTTTTATTCCCCCCATTTGATAAATTGTTGCACGGTTTCAGAGTGAAATGGTCACTAATTGTGGTGGAGCTTTGGTTCTGATTCGAGACTCCTGCTCAAGACCAGGCTTTGTGTTGCAAATTAATGGGAAGGTTTAACTTGTCGGTGACGCAGAGTCTCTCAGCCACTTCCTGGGGCTTGTTCAGCTGACTTGTAGTAAGAAGGGATTTTCCAGAGGAACATGGATGTGCCGTGCTCAAGGAATAATAAAAAACCCCTAATGAGTGAGGGTTGAGGCCTAAAGTGTGTGTAGCAGTGGTTATTTTTTTCAAACATTTTAATGTGAAGGAAACCCTTTCAAATATTCTGTTTTTCCAGGAGCCCTTCCTTCAAACTTTCCCTCCCTCAAAAAAAAGTTTTGTATTTATATGTAACAACAGATTACATTATAGGAGCACAGGAGAAGGCGATTTGACTCATTATGCCTATGCCTGCTCCTTGAAAAAGCTGATGAGTTAGTCCCACTCTCCTGTTTCTTCCTGATAAGTCTGCAGTCTTTTTCTTTGCAAATGTATGTCCAATTTCCTTTTAAAAATTAACAGTGAATTAGCACAGTGGTTATCACTGCTGTCTCACTGCACCAGGGACCTGGGTTTGATTCCTGTCTTTGGTCAATATCTGCGTGAAGTTTGCACGTTCTTTCTGTGTCTGCGTGGGTTACCTCTGGGTACTGTGGTTATCTCCCACAGTTTGAAATGCGTGCTGGTTTGGTGAGTTGGCCATGCTAAATTCTCCCTCAGATTACTCGAAGTGAGGCGATTAAGCGATTTTTACAGTAACTTTGTTGCAGTGTTAATGTAAGCCTACTTGTGATTAATAAATACATTTTTTACTTTAAATCTACTTATAGGTTGTGTTTTTCAACTTATGTGAACAGGTGGGGGTGTTGTTCACGGGCAGCACAGACTTTAGCACTGTGTAGCACTGCTGCCTCACAGCGCCAGGCCCCCTGGTTCAATTCCGGCTTTGGGTGATTGTGCGGAGTCTGCACGTTCTCTCCATGACAGCGTGAGTTTCCTCCTGGTGCTCCGTTTTTCTCCCACACCCTAAAGATGTGCAGGTTAGGTTAATTGGCCATGCTAAGGTACTCCTGAGCATCGGGGGACATGGGTTAAGGGGATAGGGCTTGGGTGGGATTGTTGTTGGTGTAAGCCCAATGGGCTGAATGGCCTCATTCTGCACTGCGGGCATTCTGTGATCTCTTTTCTGGTTCTTGGGATTAATTTTAAATGTGTCCATTGATTCACAAACCACCCACCACATGGAAACTCAGGTTTATTTGCTCAATTCAAAGCCCCTCTGTAATTATTGACCACATCTATTCAATCCCTCCTTAACCTTCTGTGCCCTAAAGTGAAGAGTGCCATTTCCTCTAGTCTCCACATAACTGAGGTGAATCTTTCCTGGTGTCATTCTGGTAAATCTCCCCTGAACGGCATGCCAATGGCATGCAAAACACACAAACATTGCTGGTAAACACTTAACATTTGATGACCATAGACCCCACTGGTGCAGAGTACAGCAATGTGTAAGGTTCCATGTTTCAGATCAGGGTGGCTGGAGTGGAGATGGGGTCATGTAGGAGGAATTAATAAGCTGAATGAATAGAAACATTCAGAAATTTGCCTTTGGCTTCTTATCTCATCCATGAATTTCCCCCATATCCAAAAAGGGCAATGTGATAGCATAGTGGCTAGCACTCCTGCCTCTCAGTGCCAGGTTTGATTCCCAGCATGAGTCACTGTCTGTGTGGAGTTTGCATATTCTCCCTGTGTCTGCATGGATTTCCTCTGGGTGTTCCATTTTAAAAAAGTTGTTATTTATTAGTTACAAGTAAGGCTCACATTAACACTGCAATGCAGTTACTGTGAAATTCCTCTAGTCACCACACTCCGGCTCCTGTTCGGGTCAGTGCATCTCACCAGCACTTCTTTTGGACCCTGGGAGGAAACCGGAGCATCTGGGGAAACCCATGCAGACACACCAAGAATGTGCAAACTCCTCACAAGCAGTGGAATCGAACCCGAGTCCCTGGTGCTGTGATGCAGCGGTGCTAACCACTGTTTCCTCCTACAGTCCAAAAATGTGCGGGTTAGGTTGATTCCCCTTCCTAAATTGCCCCATAATGTCAGGGGGATTAGCAGGGTTAATACATGGGGTCACGGGGATAGGGCCTGGGGTGGGACCATTGTTGGTGCAGAGCTCGATAGGCTGAATGGTCTTCTCCACTGTAGGCATTCTATGATTCAAAATGGCAAATTAAAACAAGTGCCTGTGGGTTCGTCTGCTTTCTTTAGTGATGCTGATCAATGTTCCTGTTATCTTGAAGTTGCATTTTACCATTCTGTCTGTGCATTACTCTGTAGACTCTGCATTACTCTGCATTCAAATTCAGATTTTAAAGAACGAAACTGCGCTGATTAGTGAAATGATCTGTGCTTTCGATTTTGCTCTGGTTAAAGCTTCATATGTCAGAAATGGCTGACTATCTTGATCTGTCTTGATGAATCATAGCAGCTGTTTAGAAGGCAAATGGCTGGGAGCGGGTGTATTAAGAGCACAAAAAACAAAAGCAGAATAAATCACAGAGTGCATTGTACCTGATGTGCCATTCAGAATGATTATGGCTGATCTTCCGCCTCAACACCACTTTCCGCCCACTTGCCATATCCTTTGAGATCAAAACATATGTTTATTTCAGCTTATCAGTTTAAAGTTTGTTTATTCGTGTCACAAGTGGGCATACATTAACACTGCAATGAAGTTACTGTAAAAGTCCCTAGTTGCCACACTGGCGCCTGTTCGGGTGCATTTGAGGGAGAAGTTAGCAATGTGCTTAACCAGCAGGTCTTTCGGACTGTGGGAGGAAACCGGAGCACCCGGAGGAAACCCACGCAGAGATGGGGAGAATGTGCAGACTTCACACGGACAGTGACCCAAGCCGGGACTCGAACCTGGCTCCCTGGTGCTGTGAGGCAGCAGTGCTTGCCGCTGTGCCACCCTACGATGGAAAATCCACAGCTCTCCTGGTTAGAGCATTCCAAAGATTCACAGATCTTTGAATGAAGAAATTTTTTCTCATCTCAACCTGAAATGATCAGCCCTTGTGTCCCGAATTCCCCATCCGGGGGAAACCCACCTTCAATGTCCATAATCCGACTAATCAACCAGATGTATGGAATGCTAGAAAGTAAATGGACTTCTGTAAAAGTCTACTCATACACTTCCCTGTTTAAACAGCTGTACTATTGCACTCTCTGTTTAGCCATTTTTGTCTCTCTCTTCACCTTGTATCGTGGGTTGCGTAGCATAGCGAGCATTGCTTGGGAGATTGTGAAGCAGTAATGCCACAGGACTCTCAATCTCATGACAGCTGATGCATTTTGAATTCAATGAATAAATCTAGAATATAAAGTTTTTTTTGTAATGGTGACCTGGAAACTTTAAACAAAAGTTGTAAAAATCCGCCTGGTTCTATAATATTAGGTTAATTGGCCAAGCTACATTGCCCCTTAGTGTCCCAAGGAGTGTAAATCATTGAACCCCTACAAGTGCAGAAGGAGGCCATTCAGCTCATCGAGTCTGCACCAACCACAATCCCATCCAGGCCCTATCCCCATAACCCTATTTATTTACGCTAGCTAGTTCCCCCTGACATTCAGGGGCAATTTAGCATGGCCAATCAACCTGACCCTCACATCTTTGGACTGTGGGAGGAAACTGGAGCATCCGGAGGAAACCCACACAGATATGGGAAGGACATGCAAATCCACACAGACAGTGAGCCAAGCCGAGAATTGAACCTGGGTCCCCGATGTTGTGAGGCAACAGTGCTAACCACTGTGCCACCATGCTGCCCCAGGTCAGGGGGATTAGCTGGGTTGTGGGGATTGGGCCTAGGTAAGATGCTCTGATGGAGAGTCGGTGCAGACTTTATGGGCTGAATGGTCTCTTTCTGCTAGTGTAGCGATTCTTTTGGGAAGGAAATTTGCTGTCCTTATTTTGCTGGCCTACATGTGACTGCAGGCCCACAGCACTGTGGTTGTCTCTCAACTGCCCTCTGAAATATTCAATTTGGGAGCAATGCAGGATGGGCAACAAATGCTGCCAACGCTGCCCACATCCCATGAAACAATTAAGGAGATGTCCTGTATATCATGCTGTCTAATAAGTGGCGACACATTTAGGTGACCAAGACTTCCCGTATATGAAATTTTTTTTAATGTTTAAAGCAATACAATGTATATTCTATAAAAAATGCAAAGTAAGGCGGAAAATGTATTTTGTGTGCAATGTTTTTGATTTTGTTTTGCTTTGAAAATTGTCTGCACTGGAAATTGAAGCATTTCTTAAGTTATGTGGGTTAAATCTAAATTTTTGGAAGTTCATTTATGGGATGTGTGTATCACTGACCAGCATTTATTACCCATCTCAGTTGCCCTTCAGAAGGTGGTGGCAAGCTGCCTTCCTGAACCACGCTGGCCCTGAGGTGTAGGTACACCCGCAGCGCTGTTAAAGAGAGAATTCTAGGATTTTGACCCCACGACAGTTGGAAATGGCAATATATTTCTTTGTTCAGGATTCCTGGCCTTTGGCATGCTCTGGTAGCTGTAGTATTTACATGGCTAGTCCAGTTCAGTTTCTGGTCAATGGTAATCTTCAGGATGTTGACATTGGGGGATTCAGTAATGGCAATGCCATTGAACGTCAAGGGGCGATGGTTAGATCCTCACTTATTGGAGATGGTCATTGCTTGGCATTTGTTTGGTGCAAATGTTATTTGCCACTTGTCAGCTCAAACCTGGATATTGTCCAAGTCTTGCTGCATTTAGACGTACTGAGGAAGCACGAATAATGCTGAATATTGTGCAGTTGTCTGTGAACATTCTGACCTTATGACGGAAGGAAGGTCATTGATGAAGCAGCTGAAGATAATTGGGTCTCGGACACTACCGTGAGGAACTCCTGCAGTGATATCCTGGAGCTGAGATGATTGACCTTCAACCACCACAACTATCTTCCTTTATGCCAGGCATGATTCCAAGTTTTGACTTTAGTGGTTTTGCTAGAATCTAAGTTAGTTTATACAGAATGATACTGTCTGACCACCCAAGCCTTTAAAGCTCATGAGTCAGATTCCATACTTTAACTTGAGAAACAGCTGCAACTGTTCTTCACCACTCTCCTTGCATGTCAGTTTCTGGTAGGCTGGTGCAAAATTAGATGTCTTGCCACACTTGACTATACAGATGTTGAGTCATTTACTTCTATTAATGAAAGCTGTTACCAACTTAAGAATCACACATCAGTAAACTCCAGTGCAGTAAAGGTACTATAAATTAAAATATTCTCTTATATAGGTAGGTAATTTCATTGAAACCTTACATTCCTCATGTCTGCAAAACTCCAATAAAAATTTTGATTGGAAATGCAGTAATCATAACAGATAACAAGATTTTTTTAAAAAATTAGTCATTTCTGATAATGATACAGTCAGACTTCTGTGAGTAAAATTCATGTACTTTGATATGCTTACTAACTGCAACAAAGATGTGCTTGCAGTGCTATCTGTTAATCAGTGCAAGTTTTGGCATTTGTTTCCTCTTTTTGTGAACACTGCACTCCATTTGGAAGTACAAAAATATTTCAGTGGAATTCTTGTTTTGCATATAACGTTGAAGAAAGGGAAGAAAAAGGGATTAGGCACAAATAGGATATGAGTGGACAGTAAACTCATACAGAGCGCAGTGATCTTGGTTTCTGGAATTCTGCCCCCAGGTAGCTCAACTTGCATTTGTTTATACAGTGTCATACAGTGCAGAAGGGGCCATCGAGTCTGCACTGACATGCGAGAAACACCTGAGTTCCCACTTAATCCCATTTGCCAACACTTGAATCTTAGGATGTGCCTAGTGCTCATCCAGGTATTCTTAAGGAAGTGAGGCAACTCGCCTCTACTACCTTCCCAGGCAGCTCGTTCCAGAACGTTACCACCCCCTCAGTTTTTCCTCGCATCTCCCACCCACCTAAACTTCCTGCCCTTCACCTTGAACCTATGTCCCCTTGTGACAGACCTTTCAACTAAGGGCTACAGCTCCCCCTATCCACTCTATACATGCCCCTCATAATTTCACCCGTTTTGTCAAATTCAGTCATTTCCTATTCTAACAGCTCACGTTTAAGTGCTGTTATTCTACAGAAAACTTTACTTCATTACCCCATTTCCCTGAAAAAATCAAGCTGGGCAGTTCAAAATTTTGGTGTTATTGTGACTGAAATTCCTCACTTGATTAGCAAATTTTTGGATCTCAACCCATAGCGACGTCACCAGGGGTGGCACGATGGCACAGTGATTAGCACTGCTGCCTCTCAGCTCCAGGGGCCTGAGTTCGATTCCCTCCTTGGGTCACTGTCTGTGTGGAGTTTGCACATTCTCCCCATGTCTGCATGGGTTTCCTCCTACAGTTCAAAGATGTGTGGGTTAGATGGATTGGCCATGCTAAATTAGAGGTTTTCAGCATGGAAACAGGTCTTTCGGTCCAACTTGTCCATGCCGCCCTTTTTTTGAAACTCTTAAGCTAATCCCAATTGCCAGCATTTGGTCCATATCCCTCTATACCTGTAACTATCTAAATGCTTTTTAAAAGATAAAATTGTACCAGCTCCTACTACTTCCTCTGGCAGCTTGTTCCAGACACTCACCACCCTCTGTGTGAAAAAATTGCTCCTCTGGACACTTTTGTATCTCTCCCCTCTCACCTTAAACCGATGGTGTCTAGTTTTAGACTCCCCTACCTTTGGGAAAAGATATTGACTACCTTGTCTATGCCCCTCATTATTGTGTAGACCTCTATAAGGTCACCCCTCAGCCTCGTATGCTCCAGAGAAAAAAGTTCCAGTCTATTCAGCCTCTCCTCATAACTCAAATCTATCCTAGTAAATCTTTTCTGCACTCTTTCTAGTTTAATAATATCCTTTCTATAATAGGGTGACCAGAATTGCACACAATATTCCAAGTATGGCCTTATCAATGTCTTGTACAACTTCAACAAGATGTCCCAACTCCGTATTCAATGTACTGACCGATGAAACAAAGCATGCTGAATGCCTTCTTCACCACTCTGTCCACCTGTGACTCCACTTTCAAGGAGCTATGGACAGGTACCCCTAGATCTCTTTGTTCTGTAACTCTCCCCAACATCCTTCATTAGCTGAGTAAGTCCTGCCCTGGTTCAATCTACCAAAATGCATCACCTCACATTTGTCTAAATTAAACTCCATCTGCCATTTGTCAGCCCACTGGCCCAATTGATCAAGATCCTGTTGCAATTGGAGATAATTTTCTTCACTGTCCACTATGCCACCAATCTTGGTGTCATCTGCAAACTTACTAATCATGCCCCCTATATTTTCATCAAAATCATTAATATAAATGACAAATAACAGTGGACCCAGCACTGATCCCTGAGGCACCCTGTTGGTCTCAGGCCTCCAGTTTGAAAAACAACTCTCTGCAACCACTCTTTGGCTTCTGTCAAGAAGCAAATTTTGTATCCTTTTAAATCTCATGGGATCCAGGGTATCTAAATTTATGCAACAACCTACCATGCAGTACCTTGTCAAATTACCCATCGGTGCCCAAAGATGTGGGGGTTAGGTGGATTGGCCATGCTAAATTATCCCTTAGTGTTAAGGGGACTAGCTAGGGTAAAATGCATGGGATATGAGGAGAGGCTTGAGTGGGATTGTGACTCAATGGACCGAATGACCTTCTTCTGCACTGTAGGACACTATGATTATAAATGTTTGCTGCCACATTAGCTCCTGCAGAAAAAGCCAGTTTTGCTCCTGTTCTATTTCTGAAAGCTGGTCTTGCACCAGTTTCACTCCGATGAAAAATGCTTTCCGCAAAAAAGACATTTCCAACACCTACTGTATTGTGAACTCGACTGCTCCAGCCATCCAATATCAGCCTGAGAGTAACACCACGACCCATTCTGTGCAAAGGTTAAGCAGCCTCAGGTGAGTAGCAAAACAACAGTATGAGACTTGCAAGTCCCTTGTTGTTTACCACTACACTCGTCAAATAATTAGCCTTCGGCTTAGACCAGCAGATTAGCAGGTGAGTGATCTTATCGAAGAAAAGAATCGCAATCAGCTTTGAGTTCAAAGCTCTGGATTTAATAATGGGCGTGAAGGGGGGAGAGGGTCAAAAATGTAATGAGGCTTAAAAATATGAACTTTTCAAAAATTATTAATAGTATTCTTAATCCACGGGTGACATGGTGGCGCAGTAGTTAGCACTTGCTGCCTCACAGCACGGATTTGATTCCCGGCTTCGGTCACTGTCAGTGAGGAGTCCGCATGTTCTCCCCTAGTCTGCGTGGGTTTCCTCTGGGTGCTCCGGTTTCCTCCCACAGTCCGAAAGATATGGTAGTTAGATGCATTGGCCGTGCTAAATTCTTCCTCAGTGTACCCGAACAGATGCCAGAGTGTAGCGACTAGGAGATTTTCACAGTAACTTCATTGCAGTATTAATGTAAGCCTGCTTGTGACAATAATGGATAAACTTAAATTTTAATCAGTCAATGGTTAGAATTAATGTTTCGCCTTTTTAAAAACAAATACAGATTAAATCAATTTGCATTGTTTAACATGATAAAACACCAATAATCTGCATCGATCGATTTTTGCAGGGACTGCAATTTTCATTGACGGCCAGGATGATGCAGTGGTTGGGCTATACAACTTAAGTCACACCTCATAGCACAAATGGTCTGCAGCACATTTCGGACAGTGCCATCCCACAGAGTTTAGCCCACCAGCCTGGAATTCAGTCAGCCAGAATGACTCTTATCTTGCGTGCTCTTGATCTGGCTAGTACATTATGTTCTACTGAAAACAGCAACAGATATTTTTCTGATAAGAATTTATCAGAAGCTTATGCTGCAGGTTTTACCCTTTTCTTCTGTGCACAAATGACTTTTGTATTGATGCAAACTGCACACGATAGCTAGAACCCCGCCATCATGAGATTGGGACCCTGTCTTATAACATTGCTGGTGAGGGCAATGAGCCTTTCTTGATGGCACTGCCATAGCCCCCTCTATTTTAATGTTGTAAACCCACCACGGTAAAGTGCATGCTTTAGTTTGTAAGTGAGAGCAACTGTTACTAATTGGGGAATTCTTATAGGAACTGGTTTACGCTGGTAAAGGGGGTCTATGCTTATAATTTTGTGAACAAACCCATGTTAAAGAAAGCTCCTGGTTTGCTGTTTCCCTAATGTAGTAACAATGAATTTAACATGGCAACAGAGAATGAACATTAAGCTCTGGTGATTGGGAGTTGAATAAAGTGTTTATTTGTCACTGTCTTCCGAGAGGAAAAAATATAGAAATACGTAGAATCCCTACAGGGCAGAAGGAGGCCATTCAGCCCATCGAGTCTGCGTCGACCACAATCCCATCCAGGCCTTATTCCCGCAACCCGACATATTTACCCTGTTATATTTATACCTATTACGCTTACAAAATGGCAACCCCGTTGCAAAATGGTTGAGGTCTAATGTAAATTCTTGATCTTTGATTATCCGCTTTTTTTTTCAGCATTTGAACCATATGAGTTGGAAATGTTGACATGGGTTACCTCATTATCCTGGAGAAAACAAGGCATGGCTTGGCTTGTCATTCCCAGGAGAATGTAACATTAGAAATTAAGTATTTTTGGAGTTGGATGTGGGTGACTTGGATACCAAAGAAGGATCAAGTCTTTTGTTACAATTTATGGATAAGATGTACAGGGAATATGATTTGTTGGAAGTCTATAACGTTTGATCATCTTTTGATAAATTTAAGAAGACAATCAGTCCATGGAAGAGTAGATTATGAACATTGTCAAATCTCCTATACACCCTATCAATGTTAGACCTCAAAATCCCAGGAGGAGGAAATTAAGGAGGTAGTCATGACCTTCAGGAAGTGTAGTGGAGGACATACCCCTGTCTGCATCAATGGGGATGAAGTAAAAATGGTCAAAAGCTTCAGGGTTTTAGATGTCCAGATTACCAACAAATTGTCCTGGTTTCCCCATGCTGCCATGACAGTTAAGAAAGCCTACCAATGCCTCTACTTTCTCAGAAGACTAAGGAAATTTGGCACATCCACTATGACTCTCTCCAACTTTTACAGATGCACAATAGAAAGTATTCTTTCTGGTTTTATCACAGCTTGGTATGGCTCCTGCTCTGTCCAAGACAGCAAGAAACTATAAAAGGGTCATGAACGAAGCCCAATCCTTCACACAAACCAGCCTCCCACCTACTGACATTGTCTACACTTCCTGCTGCCTTGGAAAAGCAGCCAGCATAATTAAGGACCCCACACATCCTGGATACTTTCTTCCACCTTCTTTCATTGGGAAAATGATACAAAAGTCTGAGGTCACATACCAACCATCTCAAGAACAGCTTCTTTCCCTGCTGACTTTTGAATGGACCTACCTCACATTAAATTGATCTTTCTTGGGATGCCAAGAAAATAAGGAGATTAGTAAAAAGAATTCCTTTGCTACTGAGACTGTTGCAGTTGACATGTCATTCGTTTTAATCAAAGATATTAGGTGAAATTCTGTATGAGGGAAAGGCCTAATGAATTGTTCCCTTTGGCAGAATGTGCTCTCCACCAAATGTACAAGTTAAAAAAGATTCGGGATTGGCATTGCAAGTTTAAAACCAAAGGTGGAGTAAAAGGAAATCTCAAAATTCAAATGGCTCAATATAAGCCATCAGTTCTTGTAACACTTTCCCAAAAGGAATGCTTCCAGTGAGAAATCACTGGGTGTTTTCATGATGTAAGGCTCTAATGTGTGTTTAAAATAAAAATGCTCTTGTTATTTGTTTTAAGAAAGAAGGGAATCTGTTAATGCTGGAATCCTGTTACACTTAAGTACATGTGAGCAGCTGTTATGAATTGGGAAAACATGAGGAAATTAACTATAACAACTAGTTTACATGAGTGTAGGGCCAGGAAAAGGGAGTCTGTGCTCTGTGGGTTGGTGTTAAAGAACAGAGGAGGTCCAGATTTGCTCCTTCCTCAATGTATGAACTGTGGACTTAACACACTGGAGCAACTGGACTGTTTTTTTTAATCTTGGTAAAGAAGTTAAAAGGAATTCTGCTGTTCACTAATAATTAAATTATTCCTGTGTTTATTGGTTAAGACAGTACTGCTTACATGTGCATTGTTTTGCTTTCCCTGACTCAAAAATGATGCCGTGTTTGCAGCAAAATCCAATATCACTGGCCTTGGCTTTCTGAAGCCAAATATGCTCCAAAACAGCAACTGCAAAATCAGTGTGTCAAACAAGAAATGATTTCCATATGGGCCAAACTCTTCAACTTCCTATAGAATGTATTGAATTTGCATTCGCTTGGATCCGAGTTGGCTGGTTTAGCTCACTTGGCTGGTTTGTGATGTGAACTGACACCAGCAGCGTGGGTTCGATTCCCTTACTGGCTGAGGTTATTCATGGAGGCCCTGCCTTCTCAACCCTACCCCTCGCCTGAGGTGAGGTGACCCTCAGGTTAAATCATCACCAGTAGTTCTCCCGCTCAAAAAGGGGAAGCGCAGCCCCTGGGACTTGGGTGACTTTCATTTCATGGATGCTAAATCAGCCAACTACACGCAAGCCAGGTCCAACTACAGAGAAATGAAATTTATAATATTTCTCCCTAGCCCGCAAGATAAAATCCAATAATATAGGATGTGCTGGATGTGATTGTTCAACTTGCTGCATTGCACAGTCTACGTTCCTTTGTGCTAAATAGAACTCTCAAACCCATTCAACTCAATTATTTTTGAAGTGCACCTTGTGGTTGTAAAACTGTCTTAAATTATCAGCTGAACATTGCATTCGTTCACTCATTCATCTGGATTGTTCAATAAGATGTCAAAATGTTGCCATGAAAAGCCATTGTCACACTGAAGGTTTTCGTGGACTAGCGTTGCGTTCGTGGAGGAATTAGTATTTCATTCAAAGGTTTGGAGTGAATGGGATCAAAGGTTATGGGGAGAAAACAGCATTAGGGGCGGCATGGTAGCACAGTGGTTAGCACTGCTGCTTCACAGCTCCAGGAACCTGGGTTCAATTCCCAGCTCAGGTCACTGTCTGTGTGGAGGTTGCACATTCTCCTCGTGTCTGCATGGGTTTCCTCCAGGTGCTTTGGTTTCCTCCCATAGTCCAAAGATGTGTGGGTTAGGTTGATTGGCCGTGCTAAGAAATTGCCCCTTAGTATCCAGGGATGCGTAGGTTAGAGGGATTAGTGGGTATAATGTGTAGGGATATGGGGGTAGGACCTGGGTGGGATTGTGTTCAGTGCAGACTTGATGGGCCGAAGGGCCTCTTTCTACACTGTAGGGTTCTATAGTTCTAGGCTATTGTGTTGGATGATCAACCATGATTGTAATGAATGGTGGAGAGTGCTCGAAGGGCCAAATGGTCTCCTCCTAATCCTATCTTCTATGTTTCTGTGTATATAGCTACATATTTAGTACTTATTTTGGTACTTATTATGTTTTGAATTTAGCGGATTTTAGTTTTAACAGAGGCAGATGTTTATTGACAAACAATGTTATCCTCTGATGTGGCAAAGTTCTTCAGAGAAGCTCACGAGTTGATTAATTAAGCAGATTATTTAACAATCAATTATAGGAACGTATTAGTTAGGAACAAGAGTAGGTAAGCAGGCCACTCGGCCCCTGGAACCTGCTCTGCCAATCAATAAGATCATGGCTGATCTAAACTGGATCAAGTAGATTAAAATAGATACCTCACTAGTAAGTAAACAAAGCAGATTATTTAAGAATTGATACTTAATTAAAATAGATCCTAAAACCAGTCTCAACTTTATGATATTCTGGAGTATGGAAGATTGGTCAGCGTTATTTCAGCAATAGGAACTAATGGTGAGATTTTCCAGCTGCACTCACCTCAATACCGGAAATGCTCGCTGGAGGTCAATCGATCTTTGTGTGGTGTGCCAAATTTCCTGTCCTGCCCACTACGATTCCCATGGCGGGCAGGACGGGAACACTCCCAGGTCTTCTTCCTCCTCCATTTTCATTAAGAATCATAGAATCCTACAGTGCAGAAGGAGGCCCTTCTGCCCATCGAGTCTGCGCCTACCACAATCCCATCCAGGCCCTACCCCCATATCCCTACATATTTACCCACTAATCCCTCTAACCTACGCATCCCTGGACACTAAGGGGCAATTTCTTAGCATGGCCAATCAACCTAACCCGCACATCTTTGGACTGTGGGAGGAAACCGGAGCACCTGGAGGAAACCCACGCCGACACGAGGAGAATGTGCAAACTCCACACAGACAGTGACCCGAGCCAGGAATCAAACCCAGGACCCTGGAGCTGTGAAGCAGCAGTGCTAACTACTGTGCTACCGTGCTGCCCATAAAGAGCTGTTTAACGTATTCCAATCAACTGTACAGGTGGGATTTTACTGCCTTGCTCATCCCAAAGCCGTAAAATTCTGCCCGAGGTCACTGGACCTTCCCATTGTCCGTGTTCCTCGCCCACACCGGTTTCCATGGCGGGCGGGGAGGCAAAATTGCGGCCTATTAGTTGGTCATTAGGTTTTACTGTGTGAGAAATTTAATCTGAATTTTAGAGAAGCTTTTATCTTATTTAAATTGAGAGGACCTGACATGTATGATTAAAAAGAGCTGGGTGATGCAGTGGGTTTATCATGAGGTTTTTTTCATGGGAACCTGGGCTCAGGACTGAAGGAGTGAGAGGTTTGTCTCTGCTGGGTAGCTTTGAGGATCCAACATAAAATTGAGTTTTGATCAAACCTTTTTTACTAAAAATGTGGATACTGGAAATCTGAAAGGAAAGGTTCACTGAGTGCAAGTGAAACTATTTCTGAAGCTGTCATGCGGAATAGCTGTAACAGAGGTGGATAAGCTGGGAGAAAATGCTTTACAGAAAGTCTGTTGAAAAGGCATTTAATTAAGAAAAATACTAACAGAAAATTAGTTTTGTCAGCTCTGTTGCAGCTTCTAGTGAGTGCTGGCCCCTAGCATACACATTACCCTAATTTGGTGGTAAATGGATAAATATAAGACCTTGCAAGGGGGCTCAAATTAGGAAACAGTGCGATAGAAAGTCATTGTCTAATTGTGGGACTGAGACTACTCATCACAATAGAATAGATGGTGCTTTATTCTCAATCCAGTTTCATTTTACTTGTTCAGAGAAAGTTTTCTGTTGACTTTGGATATTTATTGTTTATAAATTGTGCTAATTGTATCCAGGTTTTGGCCATTAATTGAGCCTTAACTGAGATTTATAAAGAGATACAAACTAAAATTGTGGTTGGATTAGGAGGTGTATGCTTATAATGTGTAACTGTAAATAAATACTAGTGTGTAAAGTTGATCCTTCACCTCACTTTCTGGAGTACAATATTGGCTGCCTAAAGTGGAAAATAATTTCTTTCTCCTGGGTAACCTTTCGGACAAAAAGTAATTAAAAAATATAGTGCCAATGTTGACCTCACTGGAAATCTTTTTATCCCACCTTTCTGTGGAGGTGTCAATTCTCACAGCCTTGGCACGCTCCTGAATTAGCTATCAATTACTTCCAAAGTTTGGCAGTAAATGTCAGCGACATTTCCATGTCAACAGGGTAGCATCACAACTGTGCTTAATTTTGCCCCCCTTCACCCAATCCCTCCATCTGTCACCACCCCCTCACCCAAAACCTTCACCAAGTATTCTCATACAATGAGAAAATGCTTGAATTTATGAAATGTCTTTAATGATCACAGCATATTTCAAAACACTTTATAGCAAGGGGAGTACTTCTAATTTGATTTGGTTTATTATTGTCACAGTGAAAAGCATTGTTTCTTGCACGCTGTACGGACAAAGCATACCATTCATAAAGAAGGAAAGAAGAGCGTGCAGCATGTAATGTTACAGTCATAGCTAGGGTGCAGAGAAAGATCAACTTAATGCGAGGTAGGTCCATTCAGAAGTCTGATGGCAGCAGGAAAGAAGTTGAATCAGTTGGTACGTGACCTCAGAGTTTTGTATCTTTTTCCTGATGGAAGAGAGAATGTCTGGGTGCACGGGTCCTTAATTATGCTGGCTGCATTTCCGAGACAGTGGGAAGTGTAGACAGAGTCAGTGGATGAAAGGCTGGTTTGAGTGATGGACTGGGCCATTCATGACTCTTTGTAGTTTCTTGCAGACTTGGACAGTACAGAAGCCATACCAAGCTATGATACAACTGGAAAGAATGTTTTCTATGGTGCGTCTGTAAAAGTTGGTGAGAATCGTAGTGGACATGCCAAATTTCCTTAGCCTTCTGAGAAAGTAGAGGCATTGGTGGGCTTTTTTAACTGGAGGGCGGGAACCAGGACAGGTTGTTGGTGATCTGGACATCCAAAAACCTGAAGTTTTTGACCATTTCTACTTGATCCCTATTGATGTAGACAGGGGCATATTCTCCACTTTTCTTCCTGAAGTTGATGACTATCTCCTTAATTTTGTTGACATTGAGGGAGAGATGAAAGTGCAGACTCTATTGAAATGTAACAAATGAGCTATCCAATTTGCAAACGCCTACAACCAGCAATATGAAAATGATCAAATAATGCTTTTTGTTGATTGAGGGATAAATATTGGCCAGGTCAAAGGCAGTAACTCTGTTATTCTTTGAAATAGTGTCTTGAGATTTTTATGTCCACTTGACAGTGCCAATTCACCAGAAAGACAGCAGTGCTAACAATGCAGTTCCCCTCAGCACTGCACTAGAATGTCAGGCTGGTTGCTGGATGGTGCTCAAGAATGGAAATCTTGCTCAATGTTATCTCACTTAACTCATAGTTAAAGCCAATTGACCACTACACTGAGTGAGATCATGTAACTCAGCACGCATTAGACACCAAAGCTTGGAAATTCCTGCTCTTTACAGCCTCATTATTCATTCACTGGATAAACGTGTGAGTCACGAGCGAGTTGGCTAAATTATTTTCAGAAATTATTTTCAGAAACAAAATTTTTATTTCCCCATCATTGCTAACTCTGACATTTAAAAATAACTTGGGAAAACAGATGAGAGACTTTGCAATGAGAAATAGTGGAAAGCACTTTCAAAATGATGTGGGAGAGCCTTAATATTTGCATTCGATTGTGTGTGAAACAGTTGCTAAGTCCTTTAAGAAGCATATCTGGCCTTCTGTCCTTTGCCAATGCAAATAATTGCCTGTATTAATGAAAAGTATTGGAGCCCAGTAGGGGTTTACATGGAGCTGCCTAAAAAATGCATCTAGAGTAGTAAATTATTTTTTATATTTATTTTTGGGACGTGGGTGCTGCTGGCTTGGCAAAGATTTATTGCCCATCCTGAATTGCCCTTGAGAAGGTGGTGGTGAGCAGCCTTCTTGAACTGCTGCAGTCTCTGAGGATTAGGTACACCCATAACGCTGTTAGGGAGGGAGTTCCAGGATTTTGACCCAGTGACAGTGAAGGGACAGCAATGTATTTCCAAGTCAGGACGGTGAGTGACTTGGAAGGGGTGCTTCCAGGTGGCGGTGTTCCCAAGTTTCTCTTGTCCTTCTAGATGGTAGCAGTTGTGAATTTGGGAGATGTGGCTGGATGAATTTCTGCACTGAATCTTCTAGATGGAGACACTGCTGCCACCACACATCGGTGATGGAGGGAATGATATTTGTGGAAGGGGTTGCAATCAAATAGGCTGTTGGATGGAGTTGAGCAACTCGAGTATTGTCAGAATGGAATCCAGATAATGTTGACTTAAAGAAAACAAACAGGATAAAAATAACCCATCTTAATCATGGCCCATCATATATTGCCTGCTGCCATTGGTTGTTTTACATAACCTCCTGCTTTCATTTCGTATTTTTCCCAAATGAAGGGAACATGTATTAATTAACCATAGGGATTACAGATTGCATGTAATGGAGAAAGCTTGTATCATGATCAGGAGTGGGATATATCTCAAAACCATTTAGTAGTTGCACAAAGCAAGTGGCTCTAACAACAGTTTGCAAAGAGCTCAACAGATTCTTTATGAAACCTCTGGACTATTTCTAAAATCATCTGACTTTACGTGGTTAAGAGATTCTGCCTTCCCCGTTTCCCAAACATTTAAATTTCTTCCTCCTGTGTGGGACAGGAAGAGCCAGCTTGTGTTTGAGAGGTGCCGCTTCCCAAAGCTGATGAGACCATAAGATGTAGGAGCAGAAGTAGACCATTCGGCCCCATTGAGTCTGCTCCACCAGTGAGATCATGGCTGATCTGATCATGGCGGATCCTCAACTCCGCTTTCCCCTCATCCCCATAACCCTCGATTCCCTTACTGATTAAAAAACCTGTCTATCTCAGCCTTGAACATGCTTAGCAACTCAGCCTCTTCAACCCTGATCCCTGTGCACTGGGAACCCATAATAACAACTTCATTGAAAGCTTAATTACTGTAACACAAAGTAGCAGGCTTGACTGTTATCTTTGGTTACCAAAAGAAATGTGAGAGTTAAATGCTGGGAATGTTACTTAAACTTCCGGTACTATTTAGCATTGATTTTTGACACATGTTTGATAACTGTAACAAAAATCCCATGAATCACCTTCATCAACAGCGTGAAGCACTGGGACTGTATGATTAACTGCAAACCTCCTCAGTTTGTGTTCAGTCACCTGTTTGCAGAGAACCAGATGATGTCATTTCCTTTGGCAATTCCTTTTGTGACTTTTTTGAAGGGTTCCCTGAAACTCCCACCGTCAAAAGCCTGTTGCAGTAATGCCGTGCTGTTTTAGTGCGTGCAGTGTGGCACGAAGAGTTTCTGTGTACTTTTTGAATTTAGATACATGGTTAAAGGACAATAAATTTCCTGCCAGTAGCTTCCACTTTTACCTACATTGGCAATGAGGTGCCTTTGCAGACTTCTCAAAAGTCATGCCTGTTCATCACGTGTGGTTTGGGGACACCGGGCAGACAATATTCAGCACGCGTCCATCAGGAATGTCCGAGTTTCAGAGCAAGCTTTACCCTCAGCCGCAAATAATTCAGTCAGTTGGCAATAAGTGTTGACAATCAAACTTGTTCAGCTCCCGTTGTGGAATCCACATTATAGGAGGGATATGATAGCATTGGAAAGGATGCAGGGGAGATTTATCAAGATGTTGCCTGGGCTGGGGATTTTTAGTGATATTGGATAGATTGGGGTTGTTTTCTTTAGAGCAGAGGAGCCTGAGAGGGGATAATGATTGAGATGTGTGCACTCGTGAGGGGCATAGGTAGAATAAACAGGATAAAGCTTTTCACGTTGGTGGATGCATCAATGACCGGGGGCATATATTTAAGCTAAGGGGCAGTAGCTTTAGAGGGGACATGAGGAAGATCTTTTTCCAAAAAGAAGGGTGATGGAAATCTGGAACTCACTGCCTGAAAAGATGGTGGAGGCAGAGATCCTCATAACATTGAAGATTTAGACGTGCACTTTCAATGTCAAGGCATACAAGGCTAAGGGCCAAATGCTGGGAAATGGAGTTCAAATGGTTTGGTGGCTTGTTTTTGACTGGTGTAGACGCGATGGGCCGAAGGGCCTTTTTCTGTGCTGCATATCTCTATGACTCTATGTCAATTTGATCTTCATGGGCCGCATAGTCAAGAGTGCTCTGTGGTAATTTTGTAGAGTGGACATTTGCTTGAAGTGGACACAGGTGAGGATGTCTTACCTTCTCTTCATAGAATCCCTACAGTGTAGAAAGAGGCCATTTGGCCCATCAAGTCTACAATGACAACAGTCCTGCCCAGGCGCCCCTGTAACCCCACAAACTTTACCCTACTAATCTCCCTGACACCAAGGGGCAATTTAGCCTGGCCAATCTACCTAACCTGCACATCTTTTGACTGTGGGAGGAAACCGGAGTCTGCTGTATGAACACAAAAACTGAATCGCAGCACACTTTTCTGTGCCCAGTGGTTAGCACTACTGCCTCACAGCTCCAGAGACCCGGGTTCGATTCCTGGCTTGGGTCACTGTCTGTGTGGAGATTGCACGTTCTCCCTGTGCCTGTGTGGGTTTCCTCTGGGTGTTCCGGTTTCCTGCCACATTCTGAAAGATGTGCTGGCCAGGTATATTGACCTGAACAGGCGCTGGACTGTGGCAACAAGGGGAATTTCTCGGTAACTTCATTGCAGTGTTAATGTAAGCCTTACTTGTGACTAATAAATCAACTTTTACCTTACCATAAAAATAAATTGAGGCACTCCTCTTTATTTTCTAAAGTCCTCTGTCAAAAGCCTTCTATCTCTAAGTCCTCCTAAGAACACATCGACACATTGAGCCACCATCCAATACAATTTTCGTTAGTTTATGTAGTTCATAATGAAAGCCCTATCATGAATGGCATGTCAAATGCAATTTTGTTTATTTTTTAATATTTATTATAGAAAATGTACACAATGTTTCTCATCAATGATTTCAGTTGTTTTCAGTTTGTGAAGCCTGCATTTCTCAGAATGTAAGTTCATGTTTATGATGCAATAGAGAAAAGTTCTCGTCAGATATGAAAAAAATTGTTGATACAAACCAAAGCAAACACACTGTAATACTGTGAGCAGCACTTCTTTGATCATTCAAAAGAAAGTGAACTGAATGAATCATGTACCCAGTCAAAGTGAGGTTATGGGGATTGTTGTCAGTTCGGGCTCGATGGGCCTTCTTCTGCCCTTTTTGAATTCTATAAAAGTCTTCTATGCTTGTGGAGGGGGAGGAGCATTCAGGCTTTTCTTGCAGTGTGTGGAGATGAGGTATGAGTATGGTTTTGCCAGCAGGATTTGCTGATGCCAGCTTGGTCACCTTAGATGGCCAACTTTCCATTTTTTTTTTCCTGCCGAAGTGTCAGTTTTGATCAGAAGCATTGGAAATTATTTGTGGCAGTCACAAAGTTCTCACTTTCCCCCTGCATTTTAACATTTGGCTCATTCAATGGATGAATATATCTGAAAGATGTGCAAGCTTAACACATCAAGAATCATCACATATTAAAACTTTTGTGTGACAATTCACGCAGAGCTGAAGACTCTTAAAGCGTGTTGTGGAGCTCCTAAACACAGGAGCAGACCTCCTGGAGACAGTGATCTATGTCCATGAGTAAACCCTAATACTTGGCTCCCATCTCCTCACACAACATAGTGAACAAGCACAATTTTAAAGGACGTGATTTCACCTCATTTTTGCTGTTTGGTTTAACACCACATTTAACTTAGATAGCATTGTTTTGGCGACAAGGGCCTCATGGTGCAGGATGCAGTGGCTGACCTGAATGTCAGAATTCTGTTTTTTCACCTTACGAATCCTTTGACTTTTCTCGTCATGGAAACTGCTCCATCAGCACAGATGCTATTGCACTCGGTCCAGTTGAGATTGTTTCCCTCCAGATAAACAGTTGCGACAGGAAAGATTTCCTTTCCGCTCATGAGAATTTGCAAAAGAAGAAATTCTCTTTGATAGAAACCCCGTCACATACTTGAAATTGGCTAAGAGTTGGCAGGGTCCGCTAATAATCTGTGGAAACATCAATCTGCAGGGTAAACTTTCCACCCAATTTCTCTTGAAGCATATGTTCAGTGTCAACTGACATTTTGTCAACACTGGGTTTAATTGTATTATTAGAAAGAGGAACTTTGTCAATTTTTTTGGCAGCATCCTTGCCCAACATTACTCACCCGATACTTCTGCTTGCTGACAGAGTTGGGGTTTCGGCAATAGTATGCAGCTTCTTTGATTTTTCTGTGAACTCATTCACTATGTAACGTGCCTCCTGTGCACTACCTGAGGCCTGTAAATATTATGCCCAGAACCTTTCAGCAGATCCCTTTTGAAATTAGTATTGACATCCTCACCTGTGCAATTGCAGAGAAAGGTGCATGTCTGAATTTTATTTTATTATGGGAACTTTTCAGAAACTGGCTAGTGGTAACACCAGACATCAGGTGACTTCTGGCAGCCATCTTCAGTTTTGAAGTTTATTTATTATTGTCACAAGTAGGTTTACACGAACATGCAATGAAGTTACTGTGAAAATCCCCTAGTTGCCACACTCCTGTGCCTGTTTGGGTACACCGAGGGAGAATTTAACATGGCCAATGCATCTAACCAGCGCATCTTTTGGACTCTGGGAGGAAATTGGAGCACCTGGAGGAAATCCACGCAGACACAAGGAGAACATGGAAACTCCACACAGACAGTGATGCAAGCCTGAAATCCAACCCGGAGTCCTGGCACTGGGAGGCAGCAGTGTTTACCGCTATGCCGCCTGCCGTCTTTTCCTCAGGAGTTCGTTTTAAACAGTTCAGTGTATGTTTGGTTAGCCAGTGACATTATGGATGAATACTAGTTATGCACAAATTACATCAATGTGACACTCACTCAAATCAAAGGTATGTGCGTGTACTGTAGCTGTCCTCATTCTGCATAAATTGTACATTGAACCCAGCGAAGAGGAAGGGGTACATTTTAAAAGCAAATTACTGCGGATGCTGGAATCTGAAACCAAAAGAGAAAATGTTGGAAAATCTCAGCAGGCCTGGCAGCATCTATAGAGAGAAAAAAGAGCTGACGTTTCAAGTCTAGATTACCTTTTGTCAAAGCTATAGCCAGACCTCCTGAGATTTTCCAGCATTTTCTGTCAAGAGGTGTTTTTTTTTAAACTCTGAACTGATTCCATCTGTGTCTAACTTTGTATTAACATTTATTAATGTAAAATAATTCAAAGTTGCTCAGCTGGGAAAATGAATGGAAATCAAGGAGAAGTGAGAAGGTCACTGACTTCGGGGGGTGGGGGGAGTTGGGTGGCGGTGAGTGTTACAGTGGGTATTGTTCCCTCTGACATTCAGGAACCAAGAGGCAAGGAGGCACCTGTATGATTTTTAAGGATGAAATTTTAAATTTCAGTTCACTGAACTCAAAATTTTGCAAGCTTTTAAATCGGTGTCTGGTTGGCCCCCCCAATTAAGCGTGCCCCTCGAGTGCAAATGCGGAGGAAACTGTAAGCTGGTGTGTAATGGAAGAACGCTGGCAAATGTTTTCTTTCCTTCCCCTGACGGGGATCAGCTGTATCAGCACAGACCAAAGTTCAGAGTTAGAATTTTGGACTGGGCTGCAATTTGCACGTTAAACCATACCAGAGCAGGCATTTATTCAGATTCTGAAAATTGCTTGTATCAGCTAAGAATTGATAGCCATTAACCATTTGTACACTCTTCATTTTTGAAATTGTGTTGATAAAGCATCTTTAGTGCTTTGTTTATTCCAACCCGGAACAGCTGTATTTACTCACTAGTTTGAAGCTCCTTAATAGTTGCCAGATACGAGAATAAATACAAATAATATTCTGTTGTGGTTTGTTGACTACAGTTTAAGTTTATTTATTAGTGGCACAAGCAGGCTTACATTAACACTGCAATAAAGTTACTGTGAAAATCCCCTAATTGCCACACTCTGGCACCTTTTTGGAAATACTGAGAGGGAATTTAGCCTGGCCAGTGCACCGAAACAGCATGTCTTTCACAGGAAACCGGGGTACCTGGAGGAAAGACATGGGAGAATGTGCAGACTCTGCACAATCACCCAAGGGAATCGAACCTGGATCCTTGGCACTGTGAGGCAGCAGTGCTTGCCACTGTACTGCCCAAGAGCCTTATTGAAAGGAACATTGGAACAGGAGTAGGCCATTCAGTCCATCATGCCTGCTCCGCCATTCATTACGATCATGTCATTTTGGTAATGCAGACTTTCTTTTAATATTTTATATTTTAAAATGAGAATCTTTCACCAAAAGCAACATGGTTATACTGGGAGGTTTCCCCTCACGAAGGTCTGACAAAAGTAAAGCATGAGAATTCTTCCACCTTTCTGGCAAATTTGGACTTGCAGTCTCCTCAGTTGTAATAAGTGACCCAGATCTGAGAGTTACCTGGTAGCAAATATTCTTGCATCACTTGTCATTTTCCAATTTGTCATTTATTTGCAGCATCAAGCCTTGCTGGAGCCCAGTTTGAAGAAGAGTTACGCTCTGCAATTTCAGGCATGTAAACAGCACTAAGCCATGCACAGGACTTGTTTACACCGAGCCCTGCATTGCAGTAACAGAGAGCCTGAAAGGCAACCATCTATAAACCAAACATTTCCTCTCTGACACTCTGTAATGCTGGAAACTTTTATCAGCAACTGCGCAACTCCCACATTATACTGGCAATGGTAAATAAAGGGCAAATCTCACTCGCGGTAGTCTTTCTTTATAAATTCAGATATCGTAAGGAAGTTTTGGTTTCAGATTCACTAGATTTGTCTTTCAAAGAAACAGCAAAGGCACTGGAACTCTGAATTCAGTCTTTTTTTTTTCAATTCTCGTCATCTATCCATGGTAGTTCCCCCAGGAATTTGGGTTGCTTGCATTAAGAAATTAAATGCTTTGGCAGATTACTTGATATCTGGCTCAAATTGAGCATAAGCTACTTGCTAATGGCGATGATTTTTTAAAAAAATATTTGCGCGGGGAATGTTAAGATTTGCTGACAAGCCTCGCGTTTATTATCCCTCTCTAATTGCCTTTGAACAATTGGTGATGAGCTGCCTTCATGAACCATTGTAATTCTGTGATGTTGATACACACACAGTGTTGTTAGGTACAGAGTTCCAGGATTTTGACACATTGACAATGAAGGAACAATTTTTCAGGTCAGAACAGTATGTGATTGGAAGTATTGGTCTTTTCAGGTGCCTGCTGCCTTTGCTCTTCTGGCAGTCGAGGTTTGGAAGGCTTTATCAAAGAAGCATTGGGTTGTGTAGCATTGGCTCTGCAGCCATTGTGTGCCAGAGGTGGCAGCAGTGAATGTTGAATATGATGGATAGGTCTACTTTGCCAAATGTGTATCTAGCTTTTTCAACACAGTTGGAGCTGCATTCAAGCAGAAAGTAGAGAAAGGTCTATTTTGCCAAATGTGTATCTAGCTTTTTCAACATAGTTAGAGATGCATTCAAGCAGAGGAGTAGAGAATATGCTGTCGATGGCTTTGGGGAGTTGTAGGATACCCAAGCTTTGACTTGTGTTGATATGATTGGTTCAGTTAAAGTTCAGGTCACTGCTAACTCCTAGAATGTTGTTGGTATGTGAATCAATGAGGCGAATGGTATTGAATTTCCCTTGTTGGAGATGATCATTGCCTGGCACTTGTGTGATGTGAATGATGCTTGCCATTTATTACCCAAGCTGGAACATTGTCCAACTCTTTCTGCATGTGACTGTTTCATTGTCTGAGGGGTTGCAAATGTAACTGAACACTGTGCAGTCATTAACAAATATCCCCGCATCTGACCTTATTTTGGAGGAAAGATAATTGGTGAAGAACTGAAGACTCTTCTGACTGAAAGTAGTGGTGCATGTTTCAAACTGTCCTTAATACTAAAGTGCTGGACTCTCCCATTATATATGAGGATGTTCATTCAGCCTCCTCCTCCTCCGTTTAGTCTAATTTTGGAACTGACGTGCAGGACTGCAGAACTTTGATCTGATACGACTTTGTGAGAAGAATATCAGTGATGCTATCAGCACTCATTGTTATTATGAGTAAATAGGACAACAACCTCTGCATGTGCATTGTTAATCTCTGAAACTGGGAGGTTGCTGTCTAATTTCCACTAGTTAGCTATGGCTGTGTACAGTGACACACACACCTGTTCACTGGTTAGTTATGGCTGTGTACAGTGACACTAGTATACACTGATGCATCAGTTAGTTATGGTTGTATACAGTGACACATGATTCACTGGTTAGTTATAGCTGTACACAGTGATACTAGTATACACTAGTTAGTTATGGCTGTGTACAGTGACTCATTGGTTAGTTAAGGCTGTGTATAGTGACACTAGTATACACCAATGCCCCAGTTGGTAATGGCTGTATACAGTGATGCATGATTCACTGGTTAGTTATGGCTATAAGTGACATGGATTGATTTTCCATGCATGATTAATATTAAGTAACTACTCTCATTGCATTTTACTGAAGAATTCTGTTTTAATCAGGAGACTTTGCAGTTTCAGCTGTGATTTCTGTTTGACAGGGTTTGAAGAGACTGTTTAAAATGCTTCTGACTGCCTGAAGTTCTGTCAGACATCAACTCGTCTCCAACTTGTTTGATAGTGACTTCAATGCAAGTGTGACATCTCATTCCTTCAGGATTTAATTATTGTTGGAGTTTTTTTTTACCTTTCTTTCTGACTTGCCTCTCTCAATCTGTGATATGGAATGTTTGTTCTGACCTAAAGATCTTCCCCAGTTGTTCAACAGCACATAAGCGTTCAAATTGAGACATTATCTGAAACCTATCAATTTCATTGATACTCAGAATCACATATTGTGCAAACAGGGGTATCACATCAATGGCCAATTGTCACATCAGGCAGTCAGCAAAGGTTAAATTTATCTATAAATCTTGTTGATTGTTCAACTGCTTAAACACATGCTCTGAAAGCGGATGTTTGAATCTCCTGTGGGTTGATTTAACCTTTGATTTTATTTAGGTCTACAGTCAACATGCTCTTTTTCTGCTTTAGTGTAATTTTTGCTTGTAAGTAAGTTTGACTATTGGGATTAACTTGACTATGTAGTTGTCCAGTGGATATTGGGATTTGCAGTCCTGCAGAGTGGACAAGGGAGCGTAGTCTGCAAATATTTCATCATAATTAGGAGATGTTTCAGATGAACAGTTTATAAAAAAACCGGGGGGGGGGGGGAAGAATCAGGTAAACAAAATAAGGGTAAGAAATGACCGTGAAATAGTTACAGGAATCATAGAATCCCTACAGTGCAGAAGAAGGCCTTTCGGCTCATCGAGCCTTCATTGATAAATATCCCACCCAGGCCCCATCCCTGTAACCCCACATAGTTACCCTCCTAATCCTTCTAACTTATGCACCCAAGATACCAAGGGGCAATTTAGCATGGTCAATCAACCTAACCCGCATGTCTTTGGACTGTAGAAGGAAACCAGAGCACCCAGGGGAAACCCTCGCAGACACAGGGAGAATGTGCAAACTCCACACTGACAGCGACCCAAGCTGGGAATTGAACCTAGGTCCCTGGAGCTGTGAGGCAGCACTGCTAGCTGCTGTGCCATCACAAAGGGAAGGACAGGAGACGATTAACTGACAGAAATGGCAATAGCGTAGGAGAAAAGGGGGGGATGAAGATGGGCAGCACGGTGACACAGTGGTCAGCACTGCTGTCTCACAGCGCCAGGGTCCCAAGTTCAATTCTGGGCTTGGGTCACTGTCTGTGTGGAGTTTGCACATCAGCCCCATGTCTGCGTGGATTTCCTTCAAGTGCTCCGGTTTCCTCCCACAGTCCAAAGAAGTGCGGGTTAGGCTGATTGGCCGTGCTAAATCATCTGTTAGCATCAGGGGGATTAGCAGAGTAAAATGCGTGCGGTTATGGGAATTGGGCCTGGGTGGGATTGTGGTCGGTGCCAACTCAATGGGCTGAATGGCCTCCTTCTGTACTGTAGGGATTCTATGAAGAGAGTGATAAAGGGTCTATGTGAGACCCAGAGAATGTGTGAAGTGTTAATGGAAGTTGTCTAAGTTGGAGAGGGGGAACATAGGAATGAAAAATGGGAATAGATCATTCAAGCCTGCTGCTCTACCATTCAATAAGATCACAGATGATCTGGTTGTGGCCTCAACTCCACTTTCCTGTCTGCCCCTGGACACCCTTGTCTATCAAAAATCTGTCTAACTCTGCCTTGAATAAATTCAATGACCCAACCTCCACTGCTTTATGAGGAAGATAATTCCGCCTACTACCCACCCTCTGAGAGACAGAAATTCTTTTCCTTCTGGCACAGTGGTTATAAATGCTGCCTCGCAGAGCCAGGGTCCCAGGTTGAATTCCAGTCTTGGGACACTGTCTGTGTGGAGTTCACACATTCTACCCATGTCTGCATGGATTTCCTCAGGGTGATCTGTTTCCTCCCACAGTCCAAAGATGTACGGGTTGGTTAATTGGCCATGTTAAATTGACCCTAGTGCTGGGGGAATTAGCAGGGTAAATGCATGGGGTTCCAGGAATAGGACCTGGGTGGGATTATGTTTGGTAGAGACATGATGTGCTGAAGGTCCTCCTTCTGTACTGTAGGGGTTCTATGATGAGAAATCTCACAATACCAGGTTAAGTCTGACAGGTTTATTTGGAATCATGAGCTTTTGGAGCATTGCTCCTTCATCAGCTGAGTGGAGATAGGTTCACAAAGACACAATTGCAAAATAATTACAGGTTGGAATGTGAAGAATGGTTGGAATGCGAGTCTTTACAGGTGCGAACAGTATGTATGGAGAGAGGGATAATCACAGATTAAAGAGGCGTGAATTGTCTCAAGGCAGGACAGTTAGTAGGATTTTGCAAGCCCATGAAGTATGGTGGGGTTACAACTAGTGTTACATGAACTCAAGATCCCTGTTGAGGCTGTCCTCTCCTGTGTCGAACTTGGCTATCAGTTTCTGCTCGGTGATTCTGCATTGTCGTGTGTCTTGAAGGCTGCCTTGGAGAACACTTACCCAAAGGTTGGAAGCTGAATGCCCTTGACTGTTCCCCGACTGGACGGGAACACTTCTCCTTGACGATTGTTGCGCGGTGTCCATTCATCCGTTGTCAAAGCTTCTCACTGATTCTGAAAAAGGAGACTTCTTATTCTTAAACTGTGTCTCCTTTCTATACTCCCCAGAAGTAAAAACATCCTCCTGGTGTCTACCCTATTCGGTCCCCTCAGGATTAGATTTCAATAAGATCACTTCTCATTCTTCAAAATTGCAGTGGGTGTAGACCCTACCTTCATGGTAGAGGATACTAAAACATTGCAAAAATGCAAACTACTCAAGTGGCAAGCAGTGAGGGTGACACACACAGTCTGCAGAGGAATATAGACAGGTTATGTGAGTGGGCAGAATCTTGGCCAATGGAATAGACTGGAGGTAAATTTGAAGTTGTGCACTTTGGTAGGAAGAATAAAGGAGCTGAATACTATTTAAATGGAGAAAGACTGCAGAAAGCTGCAGTGGGATTTGGGAGTCTTCATGCATAAATCATTGAAGGCTAACATGCAAATTCAGCAGGTAATAGAGAAAGCAAATGGAATGTTGGCACTCTACTGGTTATACCTTGCCAATCCAATAAAGTCCCATTGATCCCTATTCTCTGCTCCCTGTTAGCTAACCATTTAACCATGCTAATACGTTACCACTTATAAGAACATAAGAACATAAGAAATAGGAGCAGGAGTAGGCCATCCAGCCCTTCGAGCCTGCCCCGCCAGTAACTTTTGATGTGACACCTCATCAAATGCCTTCTAGAAATCCAATTACAGCACATTTCCCTTTCACATATTGACACTGCCTGATCAAATAATGATTTTCTAAATATCCTTCTATAAGCTCCTTAATAATGAATTTGAGCATAAGTTAACCCGGAAAAGTGGTCTGAATCTGGCGAAAGAAGAGGTTTAGTATCAGATGCACAAGCAATCTTACCGGTAGTGTACATATGATGAAGCTTGATCCAAGCATCAGGTCTCTTCCTCCCCATATACTCTGATATACCCATCCTGGCACTTACAACCTACTGTAACAATTCACACATTCTCTGGATCTCATACATTTTTATTTCTCTCATTGCACTTCCTTTAGACTTGCAGTATAATTCCTATTAGTTAACTAGCCCTTGTTCTCTGCATAATCAGTTTATTTCTTTCCTGCTATATTCCCCCCGCTATATTCTCCCCTCCCTGTTTTAAATAAGACGTGCATGACTATCATTCTAATGAAGGGCTGAAATATTAGAATGTCTCCATTCTTTTCATATGCTGCCTGGGGGTATCCCCATAACCCCATGCATTTACCATGGCCAATCCACCTAATCTCCATGACTTGATGAGTATATAACCTACACATTTTTGGACATTAAGGGACAATTTATAATATAAAAACCAAGTACTGCGGATGCTGGAACCTCAAACAAAAACAGAAAAATGCTGGAAAATCTCAGCAGATCTGACTGCATCTCTGGAGAAAGAGTAGAACTAATGTTTTGAGGCTGGATGACCTTTCATGATGAAGGGTCATCCAGACTTGAAATGTTGGCTCTATTTTCTCCAAAGGAACTATTTTCCATGGCCAATCCGTTTTAACCTAAGCATCTCTGGATTGTAGGAGGAAATTGGAGCACCTGGAGGAAACCCAGGCAGACATGGGGGAAAATGCGAATTGCCGGAGTCAAACCCGGGTCCCTGACTCTGTGAGGTAGTGGTGCTAGTCACTGTTCCACCATGCCACCCTGAAACATGCATAGTCGAAACTTGTTTTTCAAGTTTGCTTTTCTCTGAGCGCAGTGACAACAGAAAGAACACTTGTCTCTTACACAGATCGTTAAAATTATTTGTGTGTTGAACTTGAGTGTTTAATTTTAACACTGTACAATGCATTTGCATGCTACACTCTTCAATTTCCCTTTAGCTTCCCTTTACACACTGTTTTGGGGAGTTTCCAACAGAAGGCTGTGTTCACTCTTGAAACTGATAATATGCAGTTATCAGTTGCTGCTGCTCTTAACAGTTTGTTTTGGCAAAAAGCTAAGTGAAAAATTACTTGCTTTATGTGTCACTGTTTCCTGAATTGTCAAGGTAGGATACAATTCCATGGGCACTGGCAGCCTTCCACTATCTCAACTACCCCTAGAGTCAACTCCAGACATTGAAAGAAATTGAAGCATTGGACATATGTATAGAACACCTTTTTTTGGTCATTGGACTTCTAAAATTGCAATGCCTATTGAAGTACTTGAAGTGTTATCTCAAAATAATGACAGCCAAATTATGCACAGTGTGGAGAGTCGATGGCCTAGTGGTATTATTGCAAGGCTATTCGTCCAGAAATTCAGATAATGTTCTGGTGACCTGGGTTCGAATTCCACCATGGCAGATAATGGAGTTTGAATTCAATCAAAAAAAAAATCTGGAAATAAAAATCTACTGGTGACCATGAAACCATTGTCAAGTGTCCAAAAATCCATTTGATTCACAAATTACCTAAAGGAAATCTGTCATCCTTTCTTGGTCTGGCCTGCATGTGACTCCAGAGCCACAGCAATTGGTTGACTCTGAACTGCAAAAGTTGTCTTGGAGCGTAGGTTTAAGGTGCAAGAAGCAAGGTTTAAAGAAAACGTACGAGGCAGTTTTTTTGCACAGAGTAGTGGGTGCCTGAAACTTGCTTTGGGAGGAGGTAGTGGGAGTGGATATGTAGTGACTTTTAAGGGGTGTCATGACAAGTACATGAATTGGATGGGAATAGAGGTCCCCGGAAGGGTAGAGGGTTTTAGTGAAGCTGGGCAGTATGGTTGGTGCACGCTTGGAGGGCCAAAGGACTTGCTCCTGTGCTGTAATTTTCTTTGTTCTTTTTTCTTTTGTTCTTTGCCCTCTGAACAAGGGCAACTACGGATGGGCAATAAATGCTGGCCAGCCAGCAACACCCATGTCCCATGAACGAATAAGGAAAGCAGACTTCTGCAAAGGGCAGTATGACTATATAGCCAAAATTCTCCCGTCTCGTCTGCTATGGAAATCGTAGCGGGCAAGGCAGAAAATTCAGAGGAAGGTTTAAAGGTTCGGATGGGAATTTCCAGTTTTGGGACACACGCAGCCAGAGAAGGCCGCCCAATATGTTTTCTGATGTTTACTGAGAGATAAATATTGATTGGAACATCGGGGCAAACTTTCTGCTCTTCTCCAAAATAATGCCATCCACCTGCAGGGCAGTTGGGATCTTGGTTTAGAGTCTCATCTGAAAGATGGCACCTTTTGACAATGCACATGCCCTCAGTACTGGACGGGAGTGTCTGGATTATTGTCTACATTAGTTAGTGGTAGATGGGGAATAAAATTCCAATTCAGAAGCTATTTATGTACTATTCCCAGAAAACCAAAAACACGAATCAAACAAATATACAAATTTTCTACAATTTTGCTGGAAATACATATATTTTTAATAAGCTTGAAATGTATTTTACCTTGGTTTTCGCCTATTGGTGAGGTCAGGAACATATTGCACTATTTCAGGTTCACTTGTACCATCAAAATATAAATCATTCCTGCATATTACATATTACATTCCATTCGTTGCGTAAACATCTGAAATTTATTCTGCAGAAAGGCTGATCTTGAAGTGAACACAGGATCTCATGGAGTAGATAGTAGATAATTTTTCATTTATTGTAGACAAAGAGATATTCTTTGAAAAATATTTTCGCCTTGAAGATCTCTTTTTGGATTTTGGCTAAGATCAAGTGTAGTATCGACATGCTGCACTTGGTTGAAATCATTGGGTTACACTTCAGCTTCATTTGAAGCAGTTTTTTAAAGTGGCATCTCGGCCTTTTGGCTAAGATGCAAATAAGATCAAGCTTTGGAGGAGGAGTTACACCTACTCCAATCAGCTTGGATCATGTAGATCAAGCCCAAGACAGGGGGTGAGAGCCCTGTCTCGTCAGCTTAGATCGGGAATGTCCCAACTTGTTGCGACTCTGAATTGGATTTAATTTGATCTGATTGGATTGGAATTAAGTTTAAAAAAAAATTTCTTTTTGGATTTCCTTTCAGTAGTGAATGGTAATGTCTTTGAACTCATTGCCTTCTGAGTGTGGTGGAAGTAGGGATAGACAACGATTTCTAAAGGGAAGTCGGCTGAGTGGGCACTCGGGGGAAATAAAGTTGCAGGCTATGGGGATAAAACGGGAGAATGAGACAGGGAGGCAGCATCAGCTGATGGGTAAGTGACCTCCTTCTGTGCCTTTATGACTCGATGGCCGGAATTTTATTGCCATGTCCACCCTAGGCTCGTAAGAGCCTGCCTGAAGCCAATGGAGAATGCTGTTCTACGAGCCTTCTCTGCCCCAATTCTGGGGCAGGCGTGCTGATAGAATTCCAACCAATGGCTCTAAGTTTATACAAACCCGGTGACTGGAATCTTGTTGCCCCACCTGCTAGCCAGATCTTCAGGTTGTGAGGAAATCAGTAGAGTTTTAGTAGGCTCATTCAGCCTTCGTGTTTTGTACTTCAAATGTAATTTTTGTTTGAGGCTTGGTGCCTGTTGAACGAGAGAGTGTGTAACATGCTAATGCAAACAAATACAAAGTCGTTGATGAAGCAATACAGCCCTCGCTTGCTGGCTGAACAATATGTAATCAGCAACTGCTACTAATTAAAATGGATTGGATCAAATCTCAGGTATTGACATCTGTGGGGAATCTTGCAATGGTCGGGGGGAGCTTTCCAGCTATTCATACTGGTAGGATTTTCCTCTCCTGCTGGCAGTGCACACTCTCCCGCATGTTGTGACTTTGATTTCATTTTATTTATTATTGTCACATGTACTAGTATACAGCGAAAAGTATTGTTTCTTGCGCGCTATACAGACAAAGCACACCGTTCATAGAGAAGGAACGGAGAAAGTGCAGAATGTAATGTTACAGTCATAGCTAGGGTGTAGAGAAAGATCAACTTTGTGCGAGGTGGATCCATTCAAAAGTCTGATGGCAGCAGGGAAGAAGCTGTTCTTGAGTTGATTGATATGTAACCTCGGACTTTTGTCTCTCTTTCCCGACGGAAGAAGTTGGAAGAGAGTATGTCCAAGATAGGTGGGGTTCTTAATTATGCTGGCTGCTTTTCTGAGGCAGCGGGAAGTGTGGACAGAGTCAACGGATGGGAGGCTGGTTTCAGTGATTGACTGGGCTTCATTCATGACTTTTGTAGTTCCTTGTGGTCTTGGGCAGAACAGGAGCTGTACAAAGCTGTGATACAACCAGAAAGAATGCTTTCTGTGGTGCACCCGTAAAGGTGGATAAGAGTCGTAGCAGATATGCCAAATTTCCTTACTCATCTGAGAACAGAGTGTGGTGGCATATGGGGACAACAATGTGAAATCGCATTGACAGCAGTGGAACTAGAGAATTCTGCCAAGAGCGAACAGCACGCCACCTCCCACTGCCGAGAAACACACGGCTGGAGGCCAGAGAATTACACCCAATGATTTTGATTGACAACTTGTGTGTAGCACAGTCCCAGTGTAATCCCTGTGATGGACAACCCTTGTCTGGATCTTCCAACTCTGGGCTGCTGCTGTTAAGCATTCATTGCATTAGTCAGAAGTCAAGAGAGTGAGCTGAAAATGCATTTGCTGCCATATTTCACCGTAAGAAGTATCACAACACCAGGCCCACCAGGTTATTTCACTATGGAAGATGCTAGCAATTACATTGTGAGGATTTTTTTCCCCCTGTGAGCAGTAGCTCAAAAGAAACATCACTTTTGACAGTTTGAAGTGAATAATAATTGTAAATTACTTGAAATTAAATGCAAAGTTCATGTATCCAATTAATACTAGACATATTTATCTTGTGACTTAAAGGAGAAACCTTGAACTGATGAGGCGTATTAACTTCCATACTGCAGGTGGCCATGTCACACTTGTGGAGAATTATATGAGTTAAAGTTCATGTGAAATTTGAAAGCATAACCTTGCTACATTTTCATGGACTTTGGCAGATGTGAACACTCTTTGTTTTCCAGGGAACTTGTCATCTGAGTACAGTTTTGGAACCAGAGCGTAATATTTAGCACCCAAGTCCAAAACATAGCAGCTGTCACCTAAGTATAAGGTTTTCCCAATTTCTTTTGCAACATTTGAGACATTCTAAACGTTGGAGAACCCTCTGAGTGGGCCTCTCATGTTGCAGCTCAGTTAAGCTGCTGTAGTTTAGTGAACAGGACAATTCGGATGTCAATTCAGTCTACGGAGCAATTATTTTTGGACGTAACTGGATGATCAAGTATATTGTGGCAGCGAAGGGTAAAACAGACTGCTTTAACTTTACCTTTGTGACTGGGATTCTCAGTGCAGTTAGCGGGAGAGCAAAGTGGTGAGTGGCTGATGATATTCCTGAGTCTCTCCTTATTGCTACTAAAACTTTAAACTTGTTTAAAGTTTACGCATTAGCATCACATTATGCATTTATCATCATTAGCCTACATTAACACAGAAATGAAGTCACTGTGAAAATCCTTGAGTCTCCTCATTCTGATGCCTGTTTGGGTACGCTGAAGGAGAACTTAGCACCTAACTAGCACGTCTTTTGGCCTGGGGGAAGAAACCAGAGCACCCGGAGGAAACCCACGCAGACACTGGGAGAATGTGCAGACTCCACGTAGACGATGACGCAAGCTGGAAACCGAACCCAGGGCCCTGGTGTTATGAGGCAGCAGTGCTAACCACATGCAAGGCAGATGAATTATTGGAGGCCTCCATGCAAGCACATTTTTACTGCCAAAAGCAGATGGCAAGGTTGGATTCGAGGCAGTGACAAAACTGCTTCAGGCTACAATTAAGGATTATTGTTGTGAATCTTCATCTTCTTGTGACACTTGATTAATTTGGTTTAGTCCCAACATTTGCAATGCCAAAACAAGACTGCCTTTCATGCAGAAAACACCAAGGTGCTTGTTGGCCTGGAGGGACGGGGTGGAAGAGCGAACTCTGGCGTTAAAAATGATGAAGTATTTGTTATTTTGACTGTTGTAACACAAACTGCTTCTTGACCTAAGATATGATGCAAACATATTGTGTGCTGGAAATTCATCTTCTCCATAAATCGCTACATGTGACTCCAGACCCACAGCAATGTGGTTGAATCTTAACTACCCTCTGAAATGGCTGGCAAACTATTCTGTTCAGGGGCAATATCTGCTGGCCTTGAACTCAATTGATTTATTATTGTCACATGTATTGGGATATAGTGAAAAGTATTGTTTATAGTGATCTATATTGACAATGCATATTGTTACATAGATTACACAGGGGGCGAAGGAAGGTGAGGGTGCAGAATGCTTTGACAAAGAGTCATCTGAACTTGAAATGTCAGCTCTTTTCTCTCCTTACAGACGCTGCCAGACCTGCTGAGATTTTCCAGCATTTTCTTTTTTGGTTGCACAATGTAGTGTTGCCGTTACCAATAGGGTGAAGAGAAAGATCAGCTTAATATGTGGTTGGACCATTCAAAAGTCTGATGGCAGCCTTGCCAGCAATGCCCACGTCTTGTGAAAGAATAAATTACAAAAAACCATGAAATAGGAACAGGAGTAAACCCATATAGCCTCTGAGAAATACCATGGAGCATTCCATTGGGGATTGTGACTAACTGCTGCCTAGATTTCCAGGGAGGACACGTGCTGATAAACAAGTATCAGGGTTTGTGGTAGTATGCTGCAAAACCCGATCATTAAAAGGGAATGCCCCTTTGCCACAATATATCGAGTGAGAAACACAGGGTTGGGCAGTAAATGCTGACCTTGCCAGCAATATCTACATCAAAAAGGTTCTTTGCGGTGGCTGCTGCTTATTGTGCACCACCTTCTCTTGTGAGAAAGGGGAAAATCAGCCTGTGTGAGTCATGCAGTAACTTTGAGTGACATGGCTTCCATGAATACTGTGATTTGTGGGTGGGTGAGAGCTTGCAACGGTGCAAAGTGCATGAGAGTCAGGTAACAAGTGTGTGAGTGATAGAATTGACTACTGATTGGTAAGGATTATTGAATCAGCAACTATTGCCCCTTGACATTCAGTGGATTATCATCACTGAACCCTCCTGTAGGTTACCATGGACCAGAAGCTGAACTGGATGAGGATCATAGAATCCCCACAGTGTAGAAGGAGGCCATTTGTCCCATCGAGTCTAGTCTGCATCAACTATAATACCACCCAGGCCCTTTCATCTAACTTCATGTATTTACCCTGCTAGTCCCCCTGATACTAAAGGGTAATTGAACATGGCCAACCAACCTAATCTGCATGTCTTTTGACTAACTATATTATGTTGCTACAAGAGCAGGACAGAGTTTAGGAAAGCTGCCTCCTGACTCTCCAAAGCCTATTCATCATCTATAAAGAACAAATCAAGAGTGTGATGGAATTTGCCTGGATGAGTGCAGCTCCAACAACACTCGAGAAGCTCAACACTATCTGGAACAAAGCAAGCTGCTGGACTAGCACTCTATCCACAAATATTCACTCTCTTCACCATCAATGTAGAGTGGCAGCCGTGTGTATCATCTACAAGATACACTGCAAGAACTCACCTTAGACAGCATCTCCCAAACCCACTACCAAATAGAAGAAGAAGGGTTACAGATACATGGGAGCACCACCTCCTGGAGCTGTGCCTCCAAGCCACTCACCATCCTGACTTGAAAATATATCATCATTCCTTCACTGATGCTGGGTCAAAATCCTGGAGCGCTGTGGGTGTAGCGACAGAACACAGACTATAGTGGCTCAAGGGGTAGCTCACCACTATAAAAGGGCAGTTTGGGCTGGGCAATAAATGCTGGTCTAGCCAGTGATGCTCATGTCCCTTGAATAAATAGAAGAAAAAGATGGGCGTGCACTGAGGTTAGTGGTGCAATTGATAGGATATGATAGTTGAAGTTGATCTCTGTTACCTTGACAACCTGTGTGAGATTGTTAACTCCCCTGCCATTTTCTTGGAGAAAAGTTCCTGCCATCTACCTCCATCACTACTCAATCCCACTGCCTCCCGTGCACTTGCCTGAAGGGTATCCCTTGGGATACAAGATTTCTCTCCTCTGCACATTTTGCACCGAAACCTCCACACCATTGTCTGAAAAATCTTGACGCTTACTCTTACATTTTCAGCCAAACCTCACAGTACGATACAGCCTGGATTCACTTTTCAGAAAGTGGCCTCCATTTCTTATGGCTGCAATTCACCTTTGGAGCTGCAGAAACAGCATATACCGTCATGAACTTCCCCTTTTCTGAGGCTGCACTCTGCCCTGGTGGTGTGTGGCCCTGCCTTGCTGACTCATCTCTCGGTTTCCTTGGCTGCTCTGCTGAGGCTCAAAGCCTGGCATCAACTGTGAATCCGGGGGTGATGCCTCCATTGCTGAATTGTGGTCTGTCTAAATCCAACCCTCCTACCAGGTTTGATCTAGGAGCTGAAGTGGTTCAGGTGGTGTAATGGTGGCTCCTGTAACCACAGTATTTAGATGACCATTCTAGTTCAGTTTGTGGTCAATGGTAACCCCCAAGATTAAAGCAGATGGGATTGGGGAAGTGAATTGATAACTGCTTTCCAGATTGGAAACAAAGAGTAGGAATTAATGATTGCATTTCGATTTGGCAGGCAGTAACTAGTGGGGTGCCACAGGGATTGGTGCTAGGACCCCAGCTATTCACAATATATATGTATTGATGATTTGGATGATGGAACAAAATGTAACATCTCAAAGTTTGCAGATGATACCGAGTCGTGTGACGAGGGTGCAGAGATTCTTCAGAATGTTCTGGACAGGTTGGGTGAATGGGCTAATCAATGGCGATGCAGTATAATTTGGATAAATGTGAGGTCATTCATTTTGGAAGCTAAAACATGAAGGCAGATTATGACCTGAATGGCTGTAAATTGGAGAGGGGAGTGTGAAGCAGGACCTGGGTGCCCCTGTGCACCAGTCACTGAAGGTAAGCATGCAAGTGCAGCAGGTGGCAAAGAAGACAAATGGTGTGTTGGCCTTCATTGCAAGAGGTATTGAATACAGGAGCAGGGATGTGTTCATCTATACAGGGCCTTGGTGAGGCCACGTCTACAGCATTGTGGGCAGTTTTGGTCTCCTTTCCTGGGGAAGGATGTCCTTGCTGTTGAGGTTGTGCAGCGAAGGTTTACCAGGCTGATTCCAGTTATGGCGGGACTAATTATAAGGAGAGATTGACTAGGTTAGGATTGTTTTCACTGGAATTTAGATGAATAAGGGGGGGGGATTCTCACAGAGATTTATAAAATTCTAACAGGACCAGACAGGGTAGATGCAGGGAGGAAGTTTCCAATGGTGGGGGAAATTAGAACCAGGGGTCACAATCTGAGATTCAGGGTAGACCACTTAGGATGGAGCGATGAGACATTTCTTCACCCAAAGAGTGGTGAGCCTGTGGAATTCATTACCACAGGAAATAGTTGATGCCAAAACATTGAATGTATTCAAGAGGCAGCTGGATGTGGTATTTGGGGCAAACAGATCAAAGGTTATGGGGAGAAAGGAGGATTAGGCTATTGAGTTGGATGATCGGCCATAATCGCAATGACTGGTGGAGCAGGCTCGAAGGGCAAATGGCCTCCCCCTGCTCCTATCTTCTATGTTTCTACATGGGGGTTCAGCGATGGCATTACCATTGTCCAGGTCCCCAACAATCTGTCTTGGTCCCTCCACGCTGATGCTGTAGTTGAGAAAGCCTGCCATGCCTCTACTATCTCAGGAGGCTAAGGAGGTTTGGCATGCCCATTATGACTCTCACCAATTTTCACAGGTGCACCATAGAAAGCATTATTTCTGGTTGTGTCACAGCTTGGTATGGCTCCTGCTCTGTCCAAGAACCTACAAAGATTTGTGAACGTAGCCCAGTCCATCATACAATCCAGCCTCCTGTGCATCGACTCAGTCTACACTGCCTTGGAAAAGCAGTCAGCATAATCAAGGACTGCACACATCCCAAAAATACACTCTTTCACCTTCTTCCATCAGGAAAAAGATACAAAAGCCTGAGGTCAGATAGTAACTAAGTCAAGAACAGCTTCTTCCCTACTGCAGTCAGACTTTTGAATGAACTTAGCTTTTTTTAAGTCTCTACACGCTGGCTATGACTGTAACACTACATTCTGCATCTTTTTCCCTTCTCCCCTATGTACTGTATGAACAGTATGCTTTGTCTGTATAGCATGCAAGAAACAATACTTTTCACTGTGTCCCAAAACATGTGACAATAATAAATCAAATCGAATGTGAAGGGGCAAGGATTGTCTACCAACAATACTTGCCAATCAGAATTCAATACCATGTGTACATGAGTAATGAGTACAGAAAATAATATTCTTATAAAGTATTTTAAAAACAAATCTTCATGTTTATATCATGTATTATTAAATATTGACTGAAAATTTGCAATCTTTAATAATGTATATACTGAATGTTACAGTGCTGCTTTATTGTTTTTGCTGGCATCTGGGGCCACGTTAATTTTCAAAGTGTTAAAATGGGGTTGTGTTGGAAAATAGTTCAGGAAATGCTGCAGTAGCTGCTTACAACAGCAGGCCCCCTGCTGATGAGTTCAGCTCGTGAATGCACTGATCATTTATAATGAAAGACAAGAGAAACTTAACATGCAGGGAAACAAATGGGCAGTGCTCATCCTGCCCCTTTGCAGGGTTAACCATTTTAAGTCCATAGCTTCCGGTGTGCTAACTTAGTCAATGAAGAGAAAAGATTTGCCAACACTATCCCCCCCTGCCAATATTCCTCCACTAATTCTTTTACATCAGGCTTTCTGATGTGGGCGGAGTGAAAAGACTAGATGACGAACATACAGTGGGTTGGACACTTTATTCTTGGTGAACCTGTTGGTGGAGCTGACACAGTATGTCAACAGATGAAAGTAACTGTGGAAGTGTAACGTAGACGAAGTGTTGCAGCGTTTTTTTTTTCAACAACACTCGAGAAACAAACAGCACTGACCCCATTTGCTAATGAACTGTTTTTGGGGTGTAGATTACTCGCAAACACAAGCTTGAACTGAAATGATAGTCTGGAATGAGGAAGTTGTAAAGCAGAAGTGTATTGTGTATTTAAGGGAAGAATGATAAGTGCAGGAGGGAGAAAAGAATGTTTATGCAGTTAGGGAGGCTTGTGTTGTGTATAACCATGGCATAGATTGTTTAGTTTGTTTCTGTACTCTAAATGCTCCAAAATCTATGTACTTATACATTTACAAACTCTGACTTAATTTTTGCTTAATTTTTAAAAAGTGTTTTGCTCGTTAACATCTGCATCTTACCATATGAATTTGAATTCTGCTCTGAAAAGAAATCAGGAAATGAAAAGCTAGTATCATTTCGATTTTATTTTAAAAATTGACCAAAGAGGTGTTGAGTTTCTTTTTGTTTTGTTTAGTAATATGCAGCTGGATCATCGATAACCTTCTGGGAAAGGAAATCTGCCATCTTTTTTCAGTCTGACCTCACAAATCCAGTCCCACACGAGCCACTCAGTTTTACCCACTTCCGGAGGGCATTGAGGAAAGGGCAACAACTGTTGGTTTTGCTCACACCATGAGAACGACCACCTCAGTTCTTCTTCACTTCGTTCCCTGTTATGGCAACATCTACTGTACGATTGAGACCCCTCTTTTCAATGAATGGCGTGACACTAGGAAGTTCTTTGGAACAAAGAGACCCTTGGCGTCTTTGTCCATAGATCTCTGAAGGTGGAAGAGCATGTTACCTTCACTCATTTTGGAAGATTTTTACAGAATGCCTCCCTCGTGACCTCCTGTATAGTTTTAATATCTCCTGTGGATTTGCTCATTTACATTGAGTTTCTAAATATGAGGAAATAGGGGATGCAGTAGTGGTTGCCAGGAGAAGGGAATGGATGTTGGGGAAGGTGGGTGCTTGGTTGGGGGCAGCACAGGCAAACCCAAAAACAAATGTTATCAAAGGATAGGAAAGAAGCTTTTTTTACATCATCCCGGAGATTTAAATGACATTGATTGCGACTCGATCCTTAATCCTTCAGTGAGGCTATATATAAATGATATAGATGGCCATGCAGGGAATAGGATTAGTGAGTTTGCGAATGACATAAAGATTGACTGGGTGGTTAACAGTGAGGCGGAGTTTCTTCGGCTACAAGAAGATATAGCTGGGATGATCAAATGGACAGATAAGTGGTAGATGGAATTTATCCCTGAAAAGTGTAAGATGCTACACTTTGGAAAGAATAATTTGACAGGGAAGTATCCAATGACCAGCATGACACTGGGAAGTTCTCTGAAACAAAGGGACTTTGGCATGTTTTGTCCATAGATTTCTGAAGATGGAAGGGCATGTTAGTAAGGTTGTGAAAATGGGACGCTTGCCTTTATCAGTCGAGGCATAGATTACAAGTCTTGGTAGAGTCATATAAGACATTGGTGAAGCCACAGCAAGAGCACTGTGTGCAGCTCTGGTCACCACATTACAGGAAGGATGTGATTGCACTGGAAGGGGTGCAGAGGAGGTTCACCAGGGTGCTACCTGGTTTTGAACATTACTTTATTGAAGAAAGGTTGGATAGGCTTGAGCTGTTTTGGTTGGAGCAAAGAAGACTGAAGGGTGACCGGATCGAGGCGTACAAGATTATGAGGGACATGGACAGAGTGGATAAGGAGCAGTTGTTCCCCTTAGTTGAAGGGTCAGACACAAGGGGACACAAGATTTCAGGTGAGGGACAGGAGGTTTAAGGGGGATGTAAGAAAAAACCTTTATACCCAGAGAGTGGTGATGGTCTGGAGTATGCTGCCAGGGAGGGTGGTGGAGGCAAGTTGCTTCACATCCTTTAAAAAGTGCCAGGATGAACCCTTGGCACGTCATCACATTCAAGGCTATGGGCCAAGTACTGGTAAATGGGATTCGGTGGGAGGTCGGATATTTTTCATATGTCAGTGCAGACTCAATGGGCCAAAGGGCCTCTTGTGCATGAAATGATTCCATATTATCTTTGACTATCACTGTTCATTAGAAAAAAAGTCACAGCAAAACACTAGATCAAAAATGGAGAAGTGTTGCTCTCACCATTTTGCGTTTCTGTATGGTTGGTGACAAAGCAATAATCTGGTAGCACATTGAGTTACGTGGGTGAAACTTGAGAATGGATTAACAGTTCTCAGAACATGCTGGATATGGTCCTGGCTGAGTAATTGCCAGTATGTGACATTCCTTGTTTAAATAGTGATGATTCATAAGACGTATACTGTGACCGAAATAGCAAGCAATAGGGAAGTGACCAGACAAAGCAAACGTGGAAAAAAATTCATAAAATCATTGTCGTAGAATTCAGGTTCAGCCAAACCCAGTTAGTCAAAAGACTCAAACAAAAACAGAAATTACTGAATAAACTCAACAGATCTGGCAGCATCTGTGAGTAGAGAAGCAGTGTTAAAGGGTGGGATTCTCCAATCTTGTCTGTATCCGCTCGTGGGAATGGAGAATTTGGCATTCCAGCCAAAACATCCAGTCACTCTCAACTGCACCGGAGAACCCCGGCCACAAATGAGGGTGAAGATTGTCGGCAAACGTTTTGAGTCCGTAGAACTCAAGGTTCAGTTATAAGACCTGACTATTTCAATGGTTTAAGTTCAAAAGATCTCCAGTGTTTGTTGTGAGTTTATGGAGGGGCATTTTCACAACATGCAGAACGTCATAGAATCATAGAGGTTTACAGCATGGAAAAGGCCCTTTGGCCTAACTTGTCCATGCTGCCCCTTTTTTAACCCCCTAAACTAGTCCCAATTGCCCGCATATGGCCCATATCCCTCTATACCCAACATACCCATGTAACTGTCTAAACACTTTTTAAAAGATAAAATTGTACCTGCCTCTACTACTACCTCTGGTAGCTCCTTCCAGACGCTCACCACCCTCTGTGTGGAAAAAATTGCCCCCCTGGACCCTTTTGTATCTCTCCCCTCTCACCTTAAACCAATGCCCTCTAGTCTTAGACTCTCCTACCTTTGGAAAAAGATATTTACTATCTAGCTGATCCACACCCCTCCATTATTTTATAAACCTCTATAAGATCATTCCTAAGCCTATTACACTCCAGAGAAAAAAGTCCTAGTCTATCCAGTCTCTCCTTGTAACTCAACCCATCAAGTCCCAAATGTGAATATTAAGCTGTGCTCGTACTTAAGGCCTAGGTTCTGAAGCATCATCATTTAGTCCAAATTGCTAATTGTGTGTGGGATGCATTCACTGCTGGCCTGTCTCCATTCTGAGTCTACTAATGTGTGATGCAGTTGCTTGATGTGTATGGCTGCTGCTTGTGTCGCTAAGTAATGCCTAGCCATATCTTGCTTCATCTGGGAAAGAGGAGCAGTGATGCTTGCAAGATGACTCTTTTTTTCTGTTAACAGAATTTGAAATCGCTAATGCAAGCTGACTGTTAGTTGGCATCCTCACAAAAGATCACTGCAGACACTTGCTGTGAGGAAATAGAGGCCATAGAACATAGAAAAACCACAGCACAAACAGGCCCTTCAGCCCACAAGTTGCGCCGATCATATCCCTACCTACTAGGCTTACCTATAACCCTCAACCCTATTAAGTCCCATGTACTCATCCAGAAGTCTCTTGTAAGACCCTATCAAATTTGCTACCACCACTACCGACAGCAGCCGATTCCACTCACCCACCACCCTCTGAGTGAAAAACTTACCCCTGACATCTCCTCTGTACCTACTCCCCAGCACCTTAAACCTGTGTCCTCTTGTAGCAACCATTTCATCCCGAGGAAAAGGCCTCTGAGAATCCACCCGATCTATACCTCTCAACATCTTATACACCTCTATATATCTCTTTACATCTTATACACCTTTAAAGGCCATCAGGAACATCTTTCTGGATACAACTTTTGGGTTTTGAATAAAATAGAATTCCTACAGTGCAGAAGGGGGCCCATTCAGCCCATCGAGTCTACACCAATCACAATCCCAGCCCTCTCCTCCCCAAGCACATCCCCATAACCTCATGCATTTATCCTAGCTAGTACCCCTTAACACTAAGGGGCAATTTAGCATGGCCATTTCACCTAACCCGCACATCTTTGGACTGTGGGAGGAAACCAAAGCACCCGGAGGAAATGCACACAGACACTGGGTGAATGTGCAAATTCCACGCAGACAGTGACCCAAGCCAGGAATCATACCCATGTCCCAGGTTAGCACACCATGCCGGTTACACAGCACTCTTTTAAACTTTTATTGGCATGATGCTGCTTCTTGATGGTTGTTGATTTTCCTCACTTTAGGTGGAATTTTCCTGCCCTGCCCGCCATGGGAATCATAGCTGGTGGGACACAGACCGTGAAAAATGTCCGTTGACTTCGGGCGGCATTTCCCGGACTTGAGGCGAGAGCGGCTGGAAAATCCCACCAAAATTTGTGCAGAGTTTTACATTTTTTTTCCAGCGCAACTTGCCTTTATGGTTTCATATTACCCTTGAATTTAATCATTTAAATTTTGTTGCTGAGGCTAAGTCATTGAGATAAGGGTTCTATTCGAGTCTAAAAAGAAGAAAAAAATATGGTGCTGAACTTGACATTAAAAAAAACACTCATTTGTCAAAAGAAATATTGGGATCATGAATCTGACTCACTTTGACTGGAAAAGGTTTGGATGGAATTTCTAAGTCGCAGGTCATGAAATTTCAATGTTGGAACAAGGGTTTTCTTTGAAAAGGAATTGTTTTGTGGTGAATATCCCTGGGAATTTTTTCTCAAATTGTGTGTACATAAGCATGTACATGCTAACTCTAGCTGAGTCAGGGAACTTTTCCAGCATAAGAGACACTTAAATAATAGAGTTTTGCTTTATGAGCTAAGAATTTATGATGTGACACATATAAGTTGTTCTATTTAATACTTTTGAAAATGCATTTATAAAGAATTGATTTGACTTATTATTATCGTCACATGTATTAACATACAGTGAAAAGTATTGTTTCTTGTGCGCTATACAGACAAAACGTATTGTTCATAGAGAAGGAAATGCAAGTGTGCAGAGTGTAGTGTTACAGTCATAGCTAGGGTATAGAGAAAGATCGACTTATTGCAAGGTAAATCCATTCAAAAGTCTGACGGCAGCAGGGAAGAAGCTGCTCTTGTGTCGGGTGGTACATGACTCAGACTTTTGTATCTTTTTCCCGGAGGAAGAAGATGGGAGAGAATATGTCGGTGCAGGCTCGGTAGGCCGAGTGGCCACCTTCTGCACTGTAGGGATTCTATAGTTCAAAGTTCCTTCTGGCCGTTGAAGTATGTCAGACGTGTAATCACTGTTGCAATGCAGCAAGCAGAACATCAGTTTACGCATAAATGGCATTGTGATAATGACCACATTGTGATGTTGAATATGAGATAAATATCGTCCAGGGCACTGGGGATCCCTCTCCTTCACTCCTTTGAAGGAGTGTTTGAATTTTTCGCATCCACCTGAAAGGATAGAAAGCGCCTTGATTTATTATCTTAGCTGAAAGATGGCACTTTCAATAGAACAGCTGAATGGTTCTGAGTGTCAGCTTTGAATTTTGTGCTCAGCTCTCACAGTGGAACTCATCCCCACAACCTTTTGACTCTGAGCTGAGAGTCTTGCCAACTAGGTCACAGTTGGCACTAAACATGCTTCACACTGAAACATCTGAATGTGCTCCACGCATGGAGTACAATGATTAGTAAATGTACCAAATCTCGCAGCAGAAATTGAATGAATAAACAAATCTTTGTTCCCGAACCAAAGAAAGATTGAAACAAAAGACAACCTGGCTCCCCACTACGATTATTCCAGCTGAACCTCTCACTCAAACTTTCTGTTGCAAAAATTTGATAGTGCTTAAAAGTTGATCATATATATTGAATTTTGTTATCCAGAAGGGTAAATTAAATCACTGTGATATGATAGTTGAGTGATGTAGTAAATACATTATTTGTTAACACTTGAATGGTTGCAGCCATCATAGAATTCCTACAGCTCAGAAGAGGCCATTCATCCCATTGTGTCTCCACCAACTCTTTGACAGAGTATACAATCCACACCTTCACCCCCACCCAATCCCTGCCACCCCACACATTTCCCTATCCCCATAACCCCACACATTTATGATGCTAATCCATCTAGTCTACACATCTCTGGACATTAAGTGGCAATTTAGTATGGTCGATCCACCTAACCTGCACATCTTTGGACTGTGGGGGCAAACCAGCGCACCCGGAGGAAACCCAAGCAGACACAGGGAGATCGTGCAAACTTCACATAGACAGTGACCCCAGGCCGGAATTGAACCTGGGTCCCTAGCACTGTGAGGTAGCAGTGCTAACCATTGTCTTTTTCTCATTGGTAAACTGTACCCATCAAGATGAGGAGAATTGGCGCTGGTTAATAACCCGATTTCAGTATCCCTAAATAGATAGCATGATTACATGTTAGGTAATGTATCTCGGGCAATGTGCCTCAGCCCCAACATTAACCCCAGAAGAGCTCCCCCTACCATACTGGTGTAAGATTTTTTCCATTTCCCATAGCAGCTACATTGTGGGCTCTTGTGCAAGATTGCTGAATTAGTCTTGTGCTGTGGGCCATGTCCAGACACATTTCATATAAACCCCTTACAGTCAGTAGACAAAGGAAGCTTTCAACCCATCAGTTCATATATAAGACTTTTTTATTGTAACTGTATAGAACTATAGTTCATGTTCCCACTAGTTACTGTGCTGCATGCATTTACCTCTTCACAACAGGTTCTTGTATGTCGAGGTTATTGCCATTTATTTAGTTAATTGTCACGGGAATGCAGAGTTCCGTGGAGCACAGTCCTTCTCCTTAGCCCTATTTCGCTAGTTGCATTTTAGATAAATCGAGGTTAAGGACCCCAATTTTAACCTCAGATATGTAGCACAGTGGCGTGGTTATCAGTGTTTTTTCACAAACCATGTACGCGGTCTATCAGTTCACAACTCTCTCCTCCCCATCACGTAGACTAGTAGTTCACAACGCTACCCTCCCCAACACACTTTACGAAGCATAGATTGGCACCTCATCCGCAAACATCCACTCCTTCCGCCACTGACACACAGTGGCAGCAGTGCGTACCGGCAATAAGATGCACTGCAGCAACTCTCCAAGGCTCCTTCGACAACACCCCGGAACAGTGAATTATCTCCACCTCTCAAACAATGAATGCAATCCACTATAGATTTGTATTAATTTTTGAAAAAAAGTGTTTGGGGATTAGAAGAGCATTAAGCTGTTCTCTTTAAAGTAGATTTCTGCAGGTTTTGAAAAGTATAAAATAAACCAGCGCTTATTGTTAATCTTGAAAGGTTTGCGGATAAATGATTTACTCTTTGGAAGGTATCACTTATTAAGTCAGCAAGCTTGGCAGTTTGCAAGCTGCAAGATACCACAAGCAGCGTTGACAAAATTCACCAATTAATCTGTTATTTCATGTTGGTTGAGCGATTGCTGTTAACTGGAGCAGCAGAAAACCCCATCTCTTTGATAAATGCAGCGGGATCTTTGGCATCTACCTTGACCTTTTTGTTTGGTGCCTTATCTGAAAGATGACGCATCCAACAGTGCAGCAACCCTTCGTTACTGCTGTGAAATGACAGCATAGACTGTTAGTCTTACTGCCCGTTCGTGGCACGCTCCTGCTGCAGCAAGGCTGGAGAATTCGGCGGCCAGCCAAGTCTCCATTCACTGTTAATCTTGAAAGGTTTGCAGATAAATGATTTACTCTTTGAAATGTATCACTGTTATTAAGTCAGCAAACTTTGCAGTTTGCAAGCTGCAAGATACCACAAGCAATGATGAGATAATTGACCATTTAATCTGTTGTCTCTTAATGGTTGAGTAATCATTGTTAACTGGGCAGAAAACTCCATCTCTTTCAAAAGTGCGGCACGATGGCACAGTGGTTAGCACTGCTGCCTCACAGTGCCAAGGACCCAGGTTCGATCCCTGGCTTGGGTTACTGTCTGTGTGAAGTTTGCATGTTCCCCGACGTGTCTGCATGGGTGTCCTCCAGGTGCGTCGGTTTCCTCCCACATTCTGAAAGATGTGCTGGTTAGGTGCATTGACCCCAACAGGCACCGGACTGTGGCGACTAGGGGAATTTCACAGTAACTTCATTGCGGTGTTAGTGTAAGCCTTGTGATGAATAAACAAAATAAAATGCGACAGGGTGAGGAAAATCCTGCCAGCATGAACGGTTGTAAGGTTTTGGGCTATGTCCTTATCTACTATAATGAGTCCATTGAGAAAGCTGCATTAATAGATTTTATTGAAAGTGGCATACGTGGGCTGTAATCTTACCTGGCCATTCCTATAATTGTGATTGGTGTTCATTTCTAATATATTTTTAACACATTTGAATGTTTAAAATGTTGTTTCTTGATGGAAATGTTTATACTGTTGCCACACTTGATATTTCCTTGATATAACTTTCTCAACATGGAGTCGTAGCAATCTTATCCCAGGAAGAGGCCCATTCTTCCTGTAATGGTGCTGGTTGCCCTAGCAAAACATCCTAAATTTAATTTCTCAGGTCTCTATCCGATCCTGGGGTAGTGGTGAGTTTACCATATTCACACTCTTCAATTTACTCTTGGCATTTGTACACGTAGTTTTAGGCAGAGTAGTAATAAGCTTGCCATTTAAGATTCCAGAATCAGGGCAACATCAAAGCAATGCTTGTCTTTCCCTCTGTGTGTCTGTAGCTGCTCTTTAAAATGCTTCTTTCTGGTCACCACAATTAGTGATTCCTCTGCGTGCCATGGTCTGAGTCAGCCCATTGGACTTTTGGAAACAAGGAGGCCTCACAGCCCTAGGTACCCAGGTTCAAATCCAGCCTTGGGTCACTGACTGTGTGTAGTTTGTATGTTTTCCCTGTGTCGGCGAGGGTTTCCTCTGGGTGCTCCGTTTCCTCCCATACTCCAAAGATGCGCGTGTTAGGTTGGTTTGCCGTGCTCAATTGCCTCTTAGTGTCAGGGAGATTAGCAGGGTAAATATGTGGGGTTACGGGGATAAGGCTTGGGTTGCATTGTTGTCAGTGCAGTCGTGATGGGCCGAATGGCCTCCTCCTGCACTATGGGGAGTCTATGATTCCTGCAACCCCAGTTATTATTCTCACAGTATAAAAATTGCACCTTTTTTCTTTTGCCATGATCTTCAATTTCTTCTTCAACTTGAGGATTCTAATTATTATTCTCTGTGGCTTCCAGTTCTCGGTCCACGATAAATTCCTCCTGCAGATTTGGACTTTCAACTTCTTTTGGTATCCTCCCAGTCTCCTTTTTGAACAGTGTATCAGCACTGTGTGTTAGAAGTGTGTGGTACGACAGATGAAGATTCTAATGAATGTGGCCTGAAAATTGGCTTCACCAAATAGGCCAGCTTGCTTATACTTTGGTTAGCTGTATGTAGTAGACAGCAATGTGATTGGTTGCATAGCAGCAGAGCTTGTGGTCCAAATAAATCATTCGAATTATTTTTCCATGTATAAGATGTGGCCTGGTAGTAATGCACCCAATACATTGTGATGAGTGCTACTTCACGCTATTTTAGGCAGGCAAAGGAGATGCTATGAGTCAAGATGTGGTTGAATGGCAGAGTTACGAGAGTGCAGCTTCCACTGAGATGACTGTTGCACGTCAAACGCAAATTACTTTGACTTTTTTTTGTAATGCTCTGAAATCTTGTTGATGTTCTCTGCTCACATTGCAAAGGTGCTTTGTTGCTGCTCATATTTAAATACATTTGTTTCTTCCGGACGTGAAGACGGTAATGACCTGAAACCAAGTTCCAAATTTGAAGATTGTTTATTTCTTTTCGTCATTAAATAAATAGTGGCTAATGTATGCAGCAGTAATGAAAGGGGATACAGCACCGAGAGTCAGAAACCAAGGAAACTAAAACAGATCTGTTCTGCATAGCCTGTTCAATTCTACGCATTCCACATATTTCAAAGGTTTTTTTTAATTGACTTAATCAATTATTCGACTTGTGAAATAATTGAGGAACATCTTTTATTTCTGTTGTAGAAGCTGGTTGTTCATTTTGAGGAACTAATATATGAAAAAATGTTTTCCGTGACCTTAAACTGAGTTCCCAAATCCAGATTAGCTTGGGTCACTGTCTGTGTGGAATCTGCATGTTCTCCCCATGTCTGCACGGGTGTCCTCCGGTTTCCTCTCACAATCTGAAAGACATGCTAGTTAAGTGGATTGGCCATGGTAAATTTTCTCTCAGCGTACCCGAACAGGTGCTGGAGTGTGGTGACTAGGGGATTTTCACAGTAATTTCATTGCCGTGTCAATGTAAGCCTACTTGTGGCACCAATAAGTAAGTTCAAACTTTCCCAAACTCAGATTGTGGTCATTCTTGAACCAGAATTAAATGAACAATAACACTAAGCACCAGGGATCTGATCACTGTGTTTGGCGAGCAGTGAGAGAGAATAAGTTTCTATTTGGCGGATCGCCAAGTTGACATTTATTTGCAAACATTGTGCAGTCATTGATGGAATAGCTCACCAATACACATTTCTCGCTAAAACAGCAACGCAGCAACTTTACTGGGAAATTCATCACTTTCAATCAGTTATTGGTCTCCACAGGGTTTGTAACACTGTGCAACAGGAAACATTTTATAACCCATTTTATTCTGGACTGGATTCTTCAGCGTCGCCCACAACTGGGATTCTTCAGTCCCGCTGCAGTGAATGGAGGTTTGGCTGAATGCCAAATTCTCTATTCGCGCTGGTGCTGGCATGAGGTTTGAACAGCCGGAGAATTCCACCCTCCATGTTTGAAGAAATCCTAATAATTTATATGTATATATTAAGGATGGCATGGTGGCACAATGGTTAACACTGCTGCCCCAAAGCGCCAGGGATCCCGGGGTTCAATTCCCGGCTTGGGTCACTGTCTATGTGGAGTTTGCACATTCTCCCCATGTCTGCATGAGTTTCCTCCTCCCACAGTCTGAAAGACATGCTGGTTAGGTGCATTGACCCGAACAGGTGCCGGAGTGTGGCGACTAGGGGAATTTTGCAGTTACTTCAATGCAGTGTTAATGTAAGTCTTACTTGCGATAAATAAAATAAATCCCTGATTCTGGAAACGGTACATCAGAATCAGCAAAAGGATCCTTGAGGTAAAATGCAGATTTTTTTTAAAATCTCTTTCATGGCAGTATTTAATGAGAGGGCACTGCAAATAATGCAAAGCTGGTACACAAAAACTGTTCTGCACAATGGGAGCATGTCTCTTTAAGAGGGCAGCTCCACCCATGACTCGAGTTCCACCCTGGGTGGATCTTGCCTAGGCTATCTGGTGCTGATTAAACAGTGTAAATAAACTGTTCATTTCGTTTACAACCGCTGATCTCGTGGTTTTCTATTAGTCTCAACAGCAGACCACACACAGCAGTAACAAGTGATGTAAGTAAAATATGAAGTGGTGAATCCTAACTCTGATCAATAATTCAGTAAATTTACTCACTGTGTGCATGAGGAGTAATTTATACATAAAAATTTGCTCAACCTATTCTAAGTTCCCAGCTGCACCCTATCTTATCTCTGCAACCTTTCCCAGACAATATTCCCTCCTATATTGCTCTGTTCTCTGACTCAGATATTTTAGTAAGAAGTCTGACAACACCAGGTTTTAGTCCAACCGATTTATTTGATAGTAAACTCACAAGCTTTCGAGGTTTCCCTCTTCGTCAGGTGAGCTTGTGAGTGTACTATCAAATAAATCGGTTGGACTAAAACCTGGTGTTGTCAGACTTTTTACTGTGTTTACCCCAGTCCAACGCCGGCACATCCACATCAGATATTTTATACATATCTGAATCTCTCTATCCCAACATTGGGCGCACATTGTCTCACTTCCCTCAAACTCGCCCTCCTTGAAAATGTTCTACCTTTTAAAAAACCTACTGAAAAGTTATCTTTTCCACAAAAGCTTTGGTCACCGCTCCTAATCAGTTCTTGCAAAGCACAGACCGGAATCTTACCTCTGTTTCCCATCCTGTTGCACTGAATGAAGATTTGGCTGGCTGTCACGTTCTCTGACCTCGCTGCGGTGGGAGGGTGGCGTGAATGGCTGGTAAGATCGCGCCCACAGTGTCTGTTTCCTTATCTGTTATGATTGACCTCTTCTGAACTGTCAGGTTCCCCTGTTTCTAGCTAGATTAGCTATACCATTCCTCCTTATCACATCTTCGTCCATCGTTATTAGTCCTGTCGTCACTCAGGCCCCACCCAATCTGGAATTTCCCCCTTCAGCCACTCCACCTCTATCTCATTAAAATCCACTGCCTTGATCAAGCTGTTGACTACCTGATAACTCTTTGCTTAGCTGGGTGGTGTTTTCTAAATCTGGTTGCATCAGTGTGGAACAGTAAGTAGTCTCGCAACAGGTTTACTTGGTAGCATGAGCTTTTGGAATGCTGCTCCTTCATGAGGTGAGTGTAGGATTTTGTTCACAAACAGGGCTTATATAGACAGGGACTCGATTACAAGATAGTGGTTGGAATGTGAGTCTGAACGGTAATCAAGTCTTTACAGGTGCAGATGATGTGAGTGGAGAGAGGGTTAAGCACAGGTTAAAGAGGTGTGAATTGTCTCAAGCCAGGACAGTTAATGAGATTTTGAAAGCCCAGGCAAGTCATGGGGGTTGCAGATAGCGTGACATGAATCCAAGATCCCGGATGACGCTGTCCTCATGTGTGCAGAACTTGGCTATCCGTTTCTGCTCGGCGATTCTGCGCTTTCGTGTGTCTGGAAGGCCGCCATGGAGAGCACTTACCCGAAGACCAGAGGCTGACTGCCTTCAACCTGGTGCTGTGAGACTTCTTACTGTGCCTACCCCAGTCCAACGCCGGCATCTCCACATCATCAGTGTGAAACACCTTGGGTTGCTTTGCTGCACTGAGCACAGTAAAAAAGTTTGACAACACCAGGTTTCAGTCCAACCGATTTATTTGATGGTAAATTCACTGAAACCTGGTGTTGTCAGACTTTATACTGTGTTTACCCCAGTCCAACGCCGGCATTTCCACATCATGAGCACTGAGCACTAACAGCAACATGCTTTCACTTGCTGTGTAAAGAGCTCTCGAAGCATGTCACACAAATCGTGACCTTTTTGAGGCTGAGTAACTGTTAGCACATGCGGCAGTAATTCTGCCACAGGAACCATAGGATACATGACTGATTAATCAGGTCAAACCTATCGAGAAAGGGAGAAGTTCGATCAAAGAGCATTTTGTTTGAAACTTTCAGATTGTAGTCACAACAGTTGCACACGGCAAATGTAAGTCCAACAATCAACAGCCTAGACAAACTCAGTGATTAAATACCTAAGCCCCGCCGGTCTACAGTAATTTATTTAAGTTTATTTATTAGTATCACAAATAGGCTTACATTAATAATGCATAAAGTTACTGTGAAAGTCCCCTAGTCGCCGCACTCTGGCGCCTGTTCGGGTACGCTGAGGGAGAATTTAGCATGGCCAATGCACCCAACCAGCATGTCTTTCAGACTGTGGGAGGAAAATGGAGTACTCGGAGGAAACCCACGCAGGCATGGGGAGAATGCGCAGACTCTTCACAAACAGTGACCCAAACTGGGAATCGAACCCTGCTCCCTGGTGCTGTGAGGCAGCAGTGCTGACCACTGTGCCACCGTCAACATTGATGATTTGAACAGTAGTTCTGACCATTCTGCATGGATTGACTTGTCATTTGGGACCGGGTTTCTTCCTAACCAGCTCCAGTTAATCAGACAAATCAGCACCCTGACATATTTATAGGTTACTTCAAAGGAAATCATGGGAGCTTTAACTAATGTTCTATACCAGCATGCTGCGTAGTTTTAGCTTGTTAAACCAGCAGTATCTGGATTTGGTTTCCATGTAATCGCCCAAGTTGAAGACACTTCCAGAGCTTCTACTCCTGCCGTAGTCAGAGCTGTTACAGTTTCTAAGGACAAGAGCCAGACGTTATTCGGGGACGGACTGTGTTTGCATAATTACTGTGTGTTGAAGTAGGATCGAAGTCCAGCTGTCCTCACTAGAACCCCAGAGCACAACAACAGCCGTTCTGTGCTTTTTTTTCATTTGGCAGATGGAATGAAAGGCCATCGATATGTTTAATATATCTTCTGGAACTTCGCCCCCAGTTAATTCTGCGTATTGGAATTTGCCAAGTAAACAAAGTGAAAGTTTGTAGACGGTTATCACTGCGACAGTCAGTGCTCTCTCCTTGCACTTTTTACATAAAACTGTCTCCTATGAACTGCGATCTGTGAGTGTGTCTATTGAATGGAATTGTGTACCACGTTACTAATAATCACTCTTTTAAATAACACATCAGAAACTGCATGGAACGCCTTCCGGTCTATTTTCAAAAACTAATTAATGTCTTGTTGCTTTTTAACATTTAATAAGTTCAAATCAAAATCCATTTACAAGTGAGCGGAGGGATACATTAAGACACAGGTGGGACAAATGTCTAGAAAGTTGAATTTGTCTGCATGGGATTCAGATAGAGAGTATTCCTTCAACATTCTGATAATCTGAAAGATTTATAGGGGAAGCTCTCTTTCATAGACTTCTTACTGTGGTCTGTATATGAATAAGACAATTATTTTCCCACTGTATTGGTTAGAGTACCAATTCCAGAGACTGAGTACTGTATTGCCAAATGAAGCCTTTCCGATCCCGTGGATTAGCCTTGACATATTACCAGTCTTCCAAATGATGATTGAAGATAATGGATCTATATTTTCCCCGTTTACAATTTTACAAAGTTGACCGGCTTAATTTTGTACCAAGCGCCAGGACTCCCAATGCCCTTGGGCTGCATGGGCCCCCAGCAGAGTGTGTGGAGCCACTGGCAAAATGCGTTAAATAGCCTTGAATTGAGTTTATAATTGAGTCCGTAGGGCAGCATGGTGGCATAGTGGTTAGCACTGCTGCCGCACAGCGCCGGGGACCCGGTTCGATTCCCAGCTGAGGTCACTATCTGTGCAGAATCTCCCCGTATCTGTGTGGGTTTCCTCCGGTGCTCCGGTTTCCTCCCGCATTCCGAAAGATGTGCTGAGTTAGGTTTATTGGCCGTGCTAAATTCTCCCTCAGTGTTCCCGAACAGGTGCTGGAGTGTGGCGATGAGGGGATTTTCACAGTAACTTCATTGCAGTATTAATGTAAGCCGACTTGTGATATTAATAAGTAAATAAATTGATTATTCAAATTGGTTACTGGCTTGGTGGAGCAGGCAGCGAATCAGCTCACAAGCCACTACATTGGAATAGCTCCCCAACAACTGGAGGGCAACGAGAAGACTATATTTCTGCACCCCTCCCCCTCCCCTCAACTCCTCACTACCTAGGAGTTTGTAAAATTCCGCACTCCGATTTCAAAGAAAAAGTGTGCCGACCATCACATAGCCTGGCCATATTAGATTCTGTATTCAAATCCTGTCATGAACAAATGAAACTTGGTGAGTTCTATTGAGGTAATGGATGAATTGAGTTGAGTTTGCACATTTACTCCCACTCCTCTCCTCTCCAGGGATTGAGCTTTCTTTTCCCCCAGACTTTGGTATCTGAAGCCAGTTTTTAATATTGTATTTGTGAAACATCACTTAATTAGCTAAAGTCTACAAAGGATCATTGGAGAGAGGCAATTGGTTGTGTAGTTTGAGGGGACCACTCCACGTCAGGTACATGGAGAAAGGTAAGAAGACAGACCTTAATGAACCAGCATTGCTGAGTCAGGGGTTGAACCCATGATGAGTAGCAGTGCAAGTGATATTCACCAGCAACAGGATGTTGCTGTCAAACCAACAAAATGTTTTGGCAATCACACAAATTTCAGTGCCAGTATGATGCCTGGTATGTAGGCTGTATATCCCCAAGAAGGTGGACCTGTCCTGAACAGCATGTCCCTTCCACTGTTTTCAACAGGCAAGGTGCCAACTGTACCCAATGAGCCCCTGCTTACAAAACTCGAAAGCCATAGTCCAGCGCCTGTTTGGGTACACCGAGGGAGAATTTAACATGGCCAATTCTGTGATTGGACAAAGTTGCTAATTACCCCTCAATGCGTCAGATCATGTTGCCAAATTAAGATTACTATTCGTGCTTGTGGTGTGGTGCATTTGTCTGTACTGGAGTTAAATATATTAATACACAGAGCCCTGTTCTTTGAGGACTGAAAGAACATAAACACACATTGTGCCTATTTCAGCTAAACAAAATAAGTGACAGTTATTTGCCATTTCACGCCTCAAGGCCTTGACAAATCAGAGTGAACCTGTCTTGTTTAATTTTCAAACAATGTTTCACAGTTAGCTGTTGGTCCCTATCAACCAATGCTTTTTTGATGGCAACACCTCTACCTATCAGAGTCCACGTGCCAACCAATCTTTCTCAAACAGCATATAGTTGTTGTATCCCCCGACAGTGGTGTTCTTGTGATTGTCCTGATGAGTGCAAGATGAAAAGCTTCGACAAGATGACTTTTTTCAGCAAGACCCATGTATAAATCTTTAACGCAGGATAAAGACGTAAACTTCTGTTATAGTTGCATTATTTTTCATAGAATCCCTTCAATGCAGAAGGTGGTCATTTGACCCATCGAGTGCACTGACCACAACCCCACCCAAGTCCTATCCCCATAACCCCTTGCATTTACTCTAGCTAGTACCCCTGACAGTAAGGCCAATCCACGAAACCTGCACATTTTTGGACAGTGGGAGCATCCAGAGGAAACCCACACAGATATGGGGAGAACGTGCAAACTCCACATAGGAAGTGACACAACCCAGAAATCAAACTTGGGTCCCAGGCGCTGTGAGGTAGCAGTGCTAACCACTGTGTCATCATACTGTTGTTCAGCTGTACTTGTACCTGCTGCTGTTCTCTTGTAATTAATATTCAATTATTTGTATGGCGAAGGCTAGTGAACAGTGGGTAGTTTTTGGCTTAATTGCATGAATTTGAAAACCAGGAATAATGGAAAATGAACGCTGTCTAAAGCATTCAGAGAGTTGGTTTCGGTGCAAGTTAGTTGAAAGACTACAAGAAATTGATTTGTCTTTATTCTGCACAACACCAAATACCCAACATCAATTTAAAAAAAATGTTCATTGTACATTCTACAAGGAAGTGATTTGTATCTCAGCTTTGTGAATAATGAAAAAAACTGTTCCTGTGAAGATATGATTCTGCCACACAGTCTTCAACCAACATTTTTATTGATGTAAACATAATTTGCATGTGAGATAAAACATTGTCTTTTCTAGATTGAGGTTCGTGATAATCGCAGTTTGATGTAATGTGATAAGCAGTTGTGAAAGAGGCCCTGAGTGTGTTTTGACAAAACAAAATCTCCACAACGTTCACCATTTATCATTGTATGGTGGAGTTTCTGGTGCAGATGGAGGAGGAGAAAGTGGGTTCCCGGACACGCGTCCTTTGTTTGAACAGAGGGGAGTATGGTAGGATGAGAGAAGAATTGGCGAATGTGGACTGGGGGAGAGCGTTGGAAGGTAGGTCTGCTGAGGAGCAGTGGAGGATCTTTAAGGAGATCTTTCTTGGTGCTCAGCAGAAATTTATTCCGATGGTCAAAAAGGACAGCAGGAGGAGAGGTAATAAGCCGTGGATAACGAAGGAGGTGAAGGAAAGTGTTAAATTAGAAGCGGAGGCATTTAGAGTAGCTAAGAGTAGTGGGTGAGAAGAGGATTGGGAGAGGTTTAAATGTCAACAAAGATTGACAAAGAAGTTGATAAAGAAGGCTAGGAGAAACTGTGAAGCTGGGCTAGCGCTTAATATAAAAAAGGATAGCAAGAGTTTTTATAAATATATAAAAAGGAAGACGCTGGCTAGGGTGAACGTTGGTCCCTTAGAGGATGAGAAGGGGAACTTAGTGGTAGGGGATGGGGATATGGCTGAGGTCTTGAATAACTTTTTTGTTTCTGTCTTCACGGAGGAGGACGTGAATAATTTGCCGGGTGTTAGAGATGGAAAGGTGGTAAGACTGGAGGGTCTTAATGACATTACTGTTACTAGAGAGGCGGTGCTCGACAGACTGGAGGGGCTGATTGTGGACAAGTCGCCAGGACCGGATGGAATGCATCCGAGGGTTCTGAAAGAAATGGCGGAGGTGATAGTGGATGTCTTGGTGGTTATTTTCCAGACGTCGCTGGATTCCGGGGAAGTGCCGGATGATTGGAAAACGGCTAATGTTACGCCGTTGTTTAAGAAGGGTGCCAGGCAAAAGGCAGGGAATTATAGGCCGGTTAGTTTAACGTCTGTTGTAGGTAAAATGTTAGAATCCGTCATCAAGGAGGAAATAGCGAGGCATCTTGAGGGGAATTGCTTGATAGAGCAGACGCAGCACGGTTTCATTAAAGGGAAGTTGTGTCTGACAAATTTACTGGAGTTCTATGAGGATGTGTCTAGGGCGGTGGATAGAGGAGAGCCGGTGGATGTGGTCTTTCTTGATTTTCAGAAGGCGTTTGACAAGGTACCTCACAAGAGGTTATTGTAGAAGGTCAGGGGACATGGAGTTGGGGGTAGGGTGTTAGCGTGGATAGAGGATTGGTTGTCAAATAGGAGGCAGAGAGTGGGGGTCAACGGGTGCTATTCGGATTGGCAGATGGTGACTAGTGGAGTGCCCCAGGGGTCGGTGCTGGGGCCTCAGCTATTTACCATTTATATAGATGATCTGGAGGAGGGAACCGAGTGTATGGTGTCGAAATTTGCTGATGACACCAAGATTGGTGGAACGGCAAATTGCGCGGAGGGTGTGGAGAGTCTACAGAAGGATCTAGATAGGCTGGGTGAATGGGCCAGGAACTGGCAAATGGAATTTAATGTTGGCAAGTGCGAGGTGGTCCACTTTGGTAGGAATAATGGTAGGAAGGATTATTACTTACGTGGAGAAAAACTGCAGCAGGCAACGGTGCAGAGGGACCTCGGGGTCCTTGTGCATGAGTCGCAAAAACCCAGCTTGCAGGTGCAGCAGGTGGTCAGGAAGGCGAATGGGATGCTGGCCTTCATAGCGAGGGGGATTGAATATAAAAGTAGGGAGGTCTTGCTGCGGCTGTATAGGGCATTGGTGAGGCCGCAGCTGGAGTACTGTGTGCAGTTTTGGGCGCCGTACTTACGCAAGGATATTTTGGCCTTGGAGGGAGTGCAGAGGAGGTTTACTCGGCTGATGCCAGAGTTGAGGGGGTTGAGCTATGAGGAGAGGCTGAATAAACTGGGCTTGTACTCGTTAGAGTTTAGAAGAATGAGGGGAGATCTCATTGAGACGTATAAGATGATGAATGGGATGGATAGGATAGAGGTGGAGAGACTCTTCCCGCTCAGAAAGGACAGTAGGACTAGGGGGCACAGCCTCAAGATAAAGGGGAGGCGGTTTAGAACGGAGTTGAGGAGGAACTTCTTCACTCAAAGGGTGGTGAATCTCTGGAATTCTCTGCCCGTTGAAGTGGTGGAGGCTACCTCGCTAAATATTTTTAAGACGCGGGTTGATGGGTTTTTGATACGAGAGGGGATTAAGGGTTATGGGGAGAGGGTGGGAATGTGGAACTGAGCCACGACAGATCAGCCATGATCTTATTGAATGGCGGGGCAGGCTCGAAGGGCTGGATGGCCTACTGCTCCTATTTCTTATGTTCTTATGTTAAAGGGCTCAGTGTATCTGTCACGTTGGCACTGTACATTCTGATCCAGAGTATTGTGGCATGGTGGAACAGTGGTTAGCACTGCTGCCTCACAATGCCAGCCAAGGGGTTGTGTGTGTATGTGTGTGTGTGTGTGTGTGTGTGTGTGTGTGTGTGTGTGTGTGTGTGTGTGTGTGTGTGTACACAGGAAAGCATGGCAATCGGTGGTTTAATGTTAAAACGTGTCGATGAATGGGCTGGAATTTCCAGAGGCCGTTGCATAATTTTGCAGAACAGGAGAGCTCCCCCTCCCACCATTTCCTTCCCAATATTGATCTCTCAATCAGCATCTAGAAGAAGATTGCTTGGTTCTTTTTCTGTTTTGTTCTTCTTGGTATTGTCAGCTGTAGACGTGGATTGGGACTTCAGACAATGTTGGCAGTGATGCTTTTTTGAAAAGTTATTCGTGGGGCGTGGATGTCGCTGGCAGGCCAGCATTTAGTACCCACCCTGAGAGAAGCTGGTGGTGAGCTGCCTTCCTGGAATGCTTGCTAGGCCATTTCAGAGGGCAGTTTAGAGCCAATCACATTGGTGTGGATCTGAAGTCACGTGTAGGCTAGACCAGGTAAGGATAGCAGATTTCCTTCTCTAAAGGAAGTTTGTGAGCTCGATGGGTTTTTCTGACAATCGATAGTGGTTTCATGGTCATCAGTAGATTTTCATTTCCAGATATTTTTTACTGAATTCAAATCCCACAAGCAGCTGTGGCATGAATTGAACCCAGAACGCTGGCTGCTTTTCTGGATTAGAAGTCCAGTGATAATATCACTTAACCATTGCCTCTCGTTTTGCTGATAGCAAACTCTATCTTTTATTGAACATCAGGTACAGAGGTGATGTCAGGGGTAAGTTTTTCACTCGGAGGATGGCGAGTGAGTGGATTCGGCTGCTGTCGGTGGTGGTAGAGGCAAACTCGTTGGGGTCCTTTAAGAGACTTCTGGATGAGTACATGGGATTTAACGGGATTGAGAGTTGTAGATAGGCCTGGTAGGTATGGATATGATTGACGCAACCTGTGAGCCGAAGGGCCTGTTTGTGCTGTAGTGTTCTATGTTCTATTATGCCAACCATTTAGCAGTCAGACTCTGCATGAAACTTGACTCTTGCCATGCTTTGTTATCATGTGCTCCTTCTTCACTGATGATGCCTAGAACATGGATGTGATTTTCCACCTCTTCCCCCCACACCCCCCTTCCCTCCATCGTGGGGAGGTGCGAACTGTCCCACCGTTGGCTGGTAGTGAGACCTGCTGATTCTTCCACTGTCAATGGGGATTCCGCTGAGAAACCTGCAGTGGTGGGATTGCTGTTGGCGGGACTGGAAGATCCCGCCGGCGGGACTGGAAGATCCCGCCGGCGGGACTGACTGGAAATTCTGGCCCATATATTTACATGTTTAGCATTAAACCTTTATCACATTGCAGTTTGCAGGATCTTGCCTAATGCAGATCTGATCACTGTGTTTCCCATGTTGAAACAGTTATTCGACTTCAAAACACCACACTCTATTGATTGTACAGTCGTCCTGAGATTATGAATGACTGTAGGTGAATTCACATCTTTCCAGTAAAGGCTCTTTCTGATAGACGGGAGAGTCAAGTGTTAAGGAGGATGGACACAGAGTGGAGTTGAAACACACCTGATCCACCATTATTGAACAGCGGAGAATGCTTGAAGGGCTGAATGGCCTACTCTTGTTCCCAAGTCCTATGAAAAAAAGTATTTTCTTTGCATTTCTATGGAGAAGTAACCCTATCTATAAAACTGCAATCTAAAGTAGGCTTTTATAGATTGCTGTACGATAATATTTGACATCTTGAATGAGCGCGTTTACGAAACCCCCTTTGAGTGTTTTGAGCTGATTGCAAACTGGTTGCACATGAGGAGAATCGGGGGCCTTCCAAATTACTGGCACTTGTTTTCTTTCTGGCCCGCACCACATCTTGGCGACGATGCAGCATAATTTCTAAAATCAACAGCTAAATTGCTTTTGCATAAGCAAACGGTCGGGTTCACTGAGTCACAGTACGAGGCCACCCTGAGACTTTGGAAAATTAACTGTGACGTAGGGAGTGAATTCACCCAACGCTCTCAATAGAAACCGCTGCGCGAGTCTCACTTGTTGCCTGGAAACATGAAAGTAGATCGAGGTCTTATTTCCATATTATGTTGGGGTTGCTTGACTCACTGTAAACACTGTATTCGTTGACATGGCGCTGGTGATGGAAGGGGATTAATTAAACTTTTCCTATTCTGGGCATAATAATAAGTGCTATTAGGCAAATCGCCTCTCCAAATCAGTGAACTTTAAAAACAGGAAATCGGCCCTTTGTATTCTTTTCAAGGAAAATATGATTAGCTCAGTGTAGAAATACCTGCTAATATGTAATGAACCATAAAATCCATACAGTGCAGAAGAAGCTATCATGCCCATCCAGTCTTCATTGACCTACCAAAAGAGCATCCCACCCAGGCCCTCCCCTCCCCTATCCCTGTAGGGGTGGCATGGTGGCACAGTGGTTAGCACTGCTGCCTTACAGCACCAGGGAATCAGATTCGATTCCTGGCATGGGTCACTGTCAGTATGAAGTCTGCACATTATCCCCGTGTCTTTTTGGGTTTCCTTCAGGTGTTCTGGTTTCCTCCCGCAGCCTGAAAGACGTGTTGGTTAGGTGCATTGCCTATGCTAAGTTCTTCCTCAGTGTACCCGAACAGGCGCCGGAGAGTGGCCACTAGGGGATTTTCACAGTTACTTCATTGCCGTGTTAATGTAAGTCTATTTGTGATGCTAATAAATAAATTTTATAAACTTTATTTTCCACGGCTAATCCACCTGACCTACTCATCTTTGGACACTAAGGGCAATTTATCATGGTCAATGTACCTAACCTGCACATCTTTGGACTGTGGGAGGAAAGCAGAGCACCCAGAGGAAACCCAAGCAGACATGGGGAGAACGTGCAGACTCCACACAGTCACCCAAATCTGGAATTGAGCCCAGGTCCTTGGAGCTGTGAGGCAGCAGTGTTAACCACTATGCCACCTCAATGTGTCAAAGTATTCAAAAGCTCACCAATAGTGTTACTTTCATATAAGCAAATTGGTGAATTGGAATATTTTTGTGCATCAATGAATTATAGCCAAGAGTTAATTTTTTTGGGAATACATCTTTTTCTTTTGTAAAACTTGGAAAACTGTGGATAGAAAAAAGTTTTAAGGCTTATAAAGGCAGAAGAATGAGGATGAGAAAGATGTCAGCCATGATTGAATGTTGGAGCAGACTCGATGGACCAAGAGGCCTAATTCCGCTCCAATGTCTTGTGGTCTTATGGCTAAAAGGATTAGTAGTGGTTCGACATTCTCTTCCCATCTATACCACAGGAAGTGGTAGAGGCCAAAATATTGCCTAATATCAAGAAGAAATTAGATCTAGCTCTTGGTGCTAAAGGGATCAAGGGATATGGGGAAAAGGGGGGGATCAGGATATTGATTTTGATGATCAGCCATGATCAAAATGAATGGCAGAACAGTCTCAAGGGGCCAAATGGCTTACTTTTTCTTCTAGTTCCTATGTTATTGTACTGCGATTAAAAGGGGATTAATTTTCTGATGAACCAGCTAATTTTACTTTTTGCCACCACATGCAGGGGTACATAATGTTCCAGCTTACCCACAGGCCATTAATTTGGGATAGTACTCTTGAGTATCCCATCAATGGAAGGTCTACCTTTCTTTTGTGTGGAATTACAGGATGGGGAAGAAGTCAAAGGGACAGCTCTCACCCTTTCCCTGAACACAGGGAAACGAGGGGGCTGCTGTCCCAGTTCGGCCTAGGATTGAGGCCTGGCCTCACCAGAGAGGACTCTCTAATATAAACTCCCTGCCACTTAGATCCAGAAAGGTGTCCAGGAAAATCTAGGTTTACTTATTGAGCTGTGATAATGTGGCATGTTCTTTTTTTTCTTCTTTGGGTTTGAAGTGAAATAACTTGGATTTAGATTCTTATTGTCTGCCTTTGTTCACTAACTGTCTGCAAAATAAGATAACTTAATGCCTCATGTTTGACCTCTTTATTAATGTATTGTTTATGACATTCAGCATATTAGGGAAAGACAGATTTCTTTTCATCCGTTAGACATGAGCATTGGCTGGACAGCATTTATTGCCCATCCCAATTGCCTGAGGGCAATTGACAATCAACCACAATGCTGTAGCTCTGGAGTCACATGTAGGCCAGATCAGGACAAGGACAGCAGACTTCCTTCCCTAAAAGACCTGAGTGAACCAGATGGATTTTTCTGACGATTGAGAATGGTTTCATAGAATCTTAAAATCCCTACAGTACAGAAGGAGGCCATTCGGTCCATTGAGCCTGCACTGACAACAATCCCACCCTATCTCCGTAACCCCACATAATTACCCTGTTAATCCCCCCGAAACTAAGGTCAATTTATCACGGCCAAACTGCTTAACCCGCACGTCTTTGGAGTGTGGTAGGAAACCAGAGCACCCAGAGAAAACCTAGGCAGATGTGGAGAAAATGTGCAAACTACATACAAACAGTCACCCAAGCTGAGAATCGAACCCAGGCCCCTGGCGCTGTGTTTCATGGTTATCCGTTGATTCCTAATTCCAGATACATTTTATTGATTTCAAATCCTACTATCTGGCATGGTGGAATTTGAATCCAGGTCCCCAGAACATTAGCTGAGCTTCTGGAATAATAAGTCTCGAGAGAATACCACTAGGTCATCCATATACACGTACATATTTATACACGAAAGATGGTATCCAGTTTAGATGACCAGGAGATATTTTATTACAGGATAAAATTATCCTGTCATATAATTAAGTAACCTATTTGCACCTTCATTACATCACCCGTCTCTGTCTAGCACTAGCTCATCTGCTGTGCAACCATCATTCATTACCTCGAGACTCCGCTCTTCCAATGTTTCCACCCTGAACAGACTTGAGTCCATTTAAAATCTGCTGTATCCTCACTTGCACTAAGTCCTAATCACCCTGAGCTACATTGGCTTCTGATCTAACAATGGCTCAATTTCAAAATGCCTCCAAGTTCTCGCTCCACACTATCTCTCTAACCTGCTCAAGCCGTACAACACCCAGTCCCTCTAAGGGGTCATCAGGTACACGGATCCTTAAAATATCATGAACAGGCCCATAAAATAATTAAAAAATACTAATGAAATGCTGGCCTGTGGATTACGAAGACTGCGATACAAAAGAGATGATCTTTTGCTATACAAAACTCTGGCGTGATCATATCTGAAGTACTGTGTACTATTTTAGGTACCACACCTGAGAAAGGAGATATTAGTCCTGGAAAGAGTACAGCGTAGAACCTCCAGAACATCACAGAGCTGTAAACATGAAATTATGACATTGCGTTGACTTGTATTCCACGGAGTAGTGAAGATTAAGGGGCAATTGATTGAGATCAGTGGCTTTGGTACGCTGGTTATCACTGCCTCACAGCACCAGGGACCTGAATTCGATTCCTAGCTTGGGTCACTGTGCAGAGTCTGCACATTCTTCCCATGTCTGCGTGAGTTTCCTCCAGGTGCCTCCCATAGTCCAAAGGTGTACGGGTTGGGTGGATTGGCCAAGGTAAGTTGTTTCTTAGTGTCATGGAGTATTAGCTGGGTAAATATGAGGAATTACAGGATAAGATCTGAGTGGGATTGTTGTCAGTGCAGGCTCGATGGACCAAATGGCCTCCTTCTTCACTGCAGGGTTCTATGATTTTTGTGTGCACTTGTATGAGGTTTTTAATTAAGTTCCAAAAGCAATTGATTTGGGAAGTAGGGAGAATCTTTCTCCATTGATGGGGGGAGAGCAGGACAAGATGCCGTAACGTTTAAACCACAGGTCGCTCAGGAGAGAAGCTATGAAGCACTGCTTTGCTTTGCATGAAGGCTGGTGGAAGTCTCCCATAAAAAGCAATAGATGCTAACTAAGTTAATAATTTTACATCTCAGATCAATATGCTAGCCATGGGTATTCAGGGATGTAGAGCAAAGGATGAAGTTAAGATACACATCAGCCACGATTCCAATGAATGAGGGAACAGATTTGAGGGGATTACTGGCTTCTGCTGTTACTATGTTTCTTTTGTGAGTCGATGCTCACACTTTTTTCGGGTGTAGGCACGCAGAAATCATCAGTTTGAGCTCTTAATTTTTAGAAAATTCCAAACTTGTGTAACTGACGTTGGCTGGCTGAGATGACTTCAGCGAGGTGGAATGGGTTTACCTGTGCATAAGGTAACATGGGATTTCTCCAGATAAGTTGTCCATGTGAGCAGACGGAAAGGATTCTGCGGGTGAATTTGGAAAGGTGGTGGTAAATATTTGTCCCTCAACCAACACCTAAAGCAGATTATCTGTTTAACAATGATGTTTGTGGGACTGGTGAGAACATTTTACAACAAAGACTAGAGTCAGAAAAGAAGCAGAGAGAGAATAGAACGCATGTTCCTGGTCTGGGTGATCCAGTTTGGCTCTATTCTCTATCCACGGATGTTGACAGACCTGCTGAAATTTTACAGCATTTTCTGTTTTGTTTCAAATTCCAGTATCTGCAGTATTTTGCCTTATCTCAAAAAATGAGTACTTTTTTTAGTTGTAATGTGCACTAGATCATGATGGCTATTATGCCAATGCAACTCCATTCACCGACTTGCCTGTTTGACGTTTGATTGTATCTTTCTCTTGAAGGTACTCAACGTTAATGGACTTGTTTGGCCATGAGTAAAGTGCAGTTTTGACTGAATACCACTTAGCTCATAGCTCATTAGAAATGTACCCAGCTGAGGCATCATGAGCAATCTTACTTACTCTACTTTATCCAGACAAGGGTAATTACATTTCCCAATAGTCATTATCATATTATTGATGAGTTCTCGAAAGCACCCATTATGTTGAGCTCGCTGCGGCATCTCTGGTCAGATTTGTCAGGCAGAGGTTTCTGACCTTGGCACCCGCCCCGAGACCAGAAATTCCCACCCAAAGTCACCCAGTCTGTAAATGATCTGTCAAATTGTCCATCCTGCCTGCGATAATTTATGTTGCAGGCAGGACCAGAAAATTTACCTTGTGGTTTTTGATAGCACGAGGTGGCTTTACTTGGCATAGCAGATTCAGTACTGCGCAGGGATCATTGTGTGATGATAATGAATGAGTAATCGAAAGGCCCAGGCTAATGCCCTGGAGACATAGGTTCAAATCCCACCAGAGCCCCTCGTTGAATTTAAATTCAATTAATAAACCTGGAGTATTAAACGTGTCTCAGCAATAGTGGCCGTGAAACTCTCATTGTTGTAAAGCCTCATCTGGGAGTACAGAACAAACGTCAGTAATGGTCATCATGAAACTCCTATCAATTGTTGTAAAGGCCCATCTGGTTTACTAATGCCCTTTGGGGAGAGAAATCCTTACCTGGTCTGGCCTACATGTGGCTCCAGAGCCACGGCAATGTCGTTGACTCTCAACTGTCCTCTGAAATATTCATAATGGCACAGTGGTTAGCACTGCTGCCTCCCAGTTCCAGGGACTTGGGTTTGATTCCCGGCTTGGATAACTCTCTCTGTGGGGTCTTCACATTCTTCTTGGGTCTGTGTAGGTTTCTTCCAGGTACTCCGGTTTCCTCTCACTGTCCAAAAGGCGTGCTGGTTAGGTGCATTGGCCATGCTAAATTCTCCTTCAGTTTACCCAAACAGGCACCGGAGTGTGGCGAATAGGGAATGTTCACAATAGCTTCATTGCAGTGTCAATGTAAGCCTATTTGTGACACTAATAAATAAACTTTAAAAATTAAACTTTAAGTATTCAATTCAAGAAAAATTAGGGGTGGCAACAAATGTTGCGCTTTGCCAGTGAAGCCCATAGCCCATGAAAGTGTATCATGTGAGAATAACAAAATAGCGATCAGCAATCTTAAACTTCTGGTTGAAGTTGAAAATTTTAAATGCAAATATTGTTTCTTCATTTAAGGAGCTGTAATTTCAACTCATATATCTGCTGTGATTGTGCAATTTTTTTTATGATATGAATTGGATTCAGCTTTGTCCCTTGCTTGTTGACATTTATTTGCACCCTGGCCTACTATTATACTGTGATTGTGTGTTTGCAGTGTGTTTGTATGAAATTCCTCCCTATGTAGTTTTAGTGGAGATGTTCAGCAGTAAATTTACACAGGCAGCATCACCACAATGATGAGGAGAGAAATTTCATGCAATCTCATTCAACACTTGATGGTTTTACTTGATGGTGTAATCTCAGGGTCTGTGTTTCCTTTGATTAGATTTATTATTGTCACATGTATTAGCATGCAATGAAAAGTATTGTTTCTTGCACGCTATACAGACAAAGCATACCGTTCATAGAGAAGGAAAAGAGAGAGTGCAGAATGTAGTGTTACCATCATGGCTAAAGTGTAGAGAAAGATCAACATAATGCAAGGGAAGTCCATTCAAAAGTCTGATGGCAGCAGAGAAGAAGCTGTTCTTGTGTCGGTTGGCATGTGACCTCAGACTTTTGTATCTTTTTCCCAACAGAAGAAGGTGGAAGAGTGAATGTCTGGGGTGCGTGGGGTCCTTAATCATGCTGGCTGCTTTGCCGAGGCAGTGAGAAGTATAGACAGAGATTGGAGGGAAGGCTGGTTTGCATGATGGATTGGGCTACGTTCACAACCTTTTGTAGTTTCTTGAGGCTTTGGGCAGAGCAGGAGCCATACCAAGCTGTGGTACAACCAGAAAGAATGCTTTCTCTGGTGCATCTGTAAAAGTTGGTGAGAATTGTAGCCGACATGCCAAGTTTCCTTAATCTTCTGAGAATATTGGAAGACTTGGTGCAATGTGCTTAACTTGTCTCCTTACAGATTCTTTGAGCCTTCCAACGTCACTTTATGTTTACACATTGTCTAAAATAAGTAATTCTGATTTTATTTTTCCTTTTTTCTGCTCTCACTTTAACTGTTTATTAACTATTTAATCATCATCCTTGTCCTGGGGGAATGTAATCAGTTTCTACATTTTGATTTACGCCCTTTATTCCTGCCCATTTTGTTACATTTTTGAGATCAAAAGGTTGTACAGAGTCGATCATTTCTTGAGACTGGAATCAATGGTTATATTTACATGGCAGGAGTGAATCAGTGCTACCCAGAACTGAATCTAAATCAAAACTTCTCTCCAGTATTAGTTTGAGCCCCGACTCCAGATACAACATCGCAATCGCTATCATTGTGGTGACTCAGAAAACTGGTCGCACTGTGCTAATACCGACATGTAGGCTGGAACTTCCTGGCTGTTCATGCCAGTGAGACTCTCTGGTCCTGCTGTAGTGAATGGAGATTTGGCTGAGTGTCAAATTCTTCACCTTAGTTTGCAGCAATGGCAACGTGTGCCATCATGTATCTGCATCTGTCATACAATTGTCTAAAATGACAGACCCTGTTAATTTAGAATTTCCTACCCTCTCAATAGGCAAGCGGGTGTACTGGTTATTGACGACATTGTCTTATCCAGGTTTGCAGATGAACGATGACAATTTTTTCAAAATTTCAGAACGACTCTATGAACTTTTGAACTGTCTGGAGGAAAATCTTTATTAGGCTCTTTCAGTGTCCAGGAATTCCACTCGAATCAAATTCTGATGGTTTTGAAATGAGAACAGTTTGCGACCTGAATGCCTGTCGTAATCTGTTCTCATTTCAAAACTATTAGAATTTGGGAGAGAGGAGTGTGCAGCGAGACCTGGGTGTCCCTGTACACCATTCACTGAAGGTTAGCATGCAGGCGCAGCAGGTGGTAAAGAAGGCAAATGGCATGTTGGCCTTCATTGCGAGAGGTTTCGAATGCAGGAGTAGGGATGTGTTGTTGCAACTATACAGGGCCTTGGTGAGGCCACACTTAGAGTACTGTGAGCAGTTTTGGACTCCTTTTCTGAGGAAGGATGTTTTTGCTCTCGAGCGAGTGCAACGAAGGTTTAGCAGGCTGATTCCAGGGATGGCGGGCCTGATGTATGCGGAGAGATTGACTAGGTTAGGATTGTTTTCACTGGAGTTGAAATGAATAAGGGGGGATCTCACAGAGACTTATAAAATTCTAACAGGACTAGACAGGATAGATGCAGGGAAGATATTCCCGTGTGTGGGGGAGTCCAGAACCAGGGGTCGCAGTCTGAGGATTCAGGGTAGACCATTTATGACAGTGATGAGGAGACATTTCTTCACCCAAAGAGTGGTGAGCCTGTGGAATTTATTATCACAGGAAGTAGTTGATGCCAAAACAGTGAATGTATTCAAGGGGCAGCTAGATATAGTGAATGGGATCAAAGGTTATGGGGAGAAAGCAGGGTTAGGCTATTGAGTTGGATGATCAGTCATGATTATAATAAATAATGGAGCAAGCTCAAAGGGCCAAATGGCCTCCTTCTGCTCCTATCTTCAATGTTTCTACGTAACTAAGTGTTCAAAACCCTCAGCTGGTCAGGCAGCATCTGTGGAGGGAGAATTAATGTTTTAGGTTGATCTTCTTTCAACATTATGACAAACTTTAAAGTGTTAGCTCCCCTTGTCTCTTTCTCTCTCCCTCTAGGAGCTGTCAGACTTACTGAGGACATTCTGCCTTTGCTGTTTCCATTTCAGAAATCCATAGTATTTTGCTCTGGTCTTTTTTTTGGCTACGTTTAATTTTGGTTTCAGGAAACTGCGTAAAAGGTTTTGACTCTTACTTTTCTGAGCGCAGGTCATGACTCATTTTTGGACCTGTTGGAGTTGCCTACCTCCAATGGCTTCTGTGGCTAACCACTTCCCGCTCATTGATTCTGGTTCTCTTGAGCATGAGTGCAATTTTGAGAGGACTGCTGACCTGAGGATTAGACAGAGCGTACAAGAGCTATCTTGTCGGTATTTTTATTGCTCACTTTGTGAATAGGATGAGACCATTTGGCAGGGACAAATGAAATAGGCTGGGTGACAGGTCAGCGTGTCCCACAAATGAATAATGTCTCAGTTCCCAACGCCCAATAAAACCCTTCTTCATTATGCCTTTTGAAATTTGGGGTGGCACTGTAGTTAGCATTGCTGCCTCACAGTGCCAGGGACCCCGGTTCGATCCCTGGTTTGGGTCACTGTGTGTGTGTGTGTGTGTGTGTGTGTGTGTGTGTGTGTGTGTGTGTGTGGAGTTTGCACATTCTCCCTGTGTCTGTGTGGGTTTCCTCTGGGTGCTCTGGTTTCACCCACAATCCAAAGATATGCGGGTTAGGTTGATTGGCCATGCTAAATTGCCCCTAGTTTCAGGTGGATTAACAGGCTAAGTATATGTGGGGTTATGGGGATAGGGTGGGATTGTTGTCAGTACAGGCTTGATGGGCTGAATGGCTTCCTTCTCTACAGTAGGGATTCTATGACTTTATGAAATGCGCGTTCAACAGTTGAAATAGAAAATGTTGGAAATACACAGCAGATCAGGCAGCATCTGTGGGGAGAAACAGAGCTATCCCTTCCACACCCCATCATCTTTGGGCGGAATTTTACCATGTTTTTCTTTCAGTGTTGACTTGCGCAGGAAAAGCAGAGGGTAGCCCTGCCAATTGGCTTCCTGGCTTTTCCCGCCAGCTTTTCAAACACATGGAAAAAAAATAGAAATGTGGGGAGTGGTCATATGGGTGGCACAGGCTCTGTGTGAACTACCCTCCAGCAATCACAGACCCTGACATATTGATATGCCATTTTTAATCGGTGCCCCAATTTGAAAGAAATAAACATGAAGGCAGAAATAAAATGAAAGGGAACATCTCCCACATATACAGAGAACCACCCCACTGAAGCTCTCTGTCAGAGAACCTCCATCGCCTCATAGACAAGGGAACCCCTCCTCTCCTGGGGGACCTCCCCCACGGACCCGAACCTCCCCTCCCACCATGGACAATGCTGCCTGGCAGTGCCAAGGTACTGCCTGAGCATGAACCTTTCCCCTCTGGGACTTACTTTTGCGCTCCCAGCAGGGACAGTTTGCCAGGTATCTGGTTGTCCAGATTTTTTGTGAATCCTGCCCATGTGATGTCAGCTGGCAGTGGAGAATTCCTCACCTGGGGATAGTCCGCTGAGTGTATTTAAATGAATACAAACAATGTGGAAATGACCTCCCCTCCCTTATTATGCCCTTGCCCTATAAGACTACTTTGTCATTCAGTCTCTCTTGACTTCCAACTTATGACAGACCTTCCTTTTGTCCTTGTCTCACCCAAAACCCATGAGATCACTAGCATTTCGAGTTCTGATGAAATGCCTGACCTGCTGTGTATTTCCAGCCATTTTCTGTTTTATAATTCAGGCTTCCAGCATTCGCAGTATTCTGTGTTTCGATATTGGTAGCTGGTGTTTGCTTTTTGAGGTTCCCAATGATGCCATGATGGGGGACGGACCTGTGCATATGTTTAAAAGCATTACTGCTGAACTCTCAGTGCATTCGTAGAGTGGTCGGAAGATAGTCAGCACTGGTGTCCACGTTAACCTGCTTTTAGATAATCAGCGTCAGTTTGGATGTTGTTTTGCTGATAATGTCTCCTTGTCATTTGCTGCAAGACAGTCACGGATATCCTGAGATTGTGAACGAGGCTATTTAAACAAAGTCTCTCTCTCTCTCTCTCACTACATAAACAAACGTTTGCAATTTCCCTCAATGCTTTTTGATTTTTGCTTCAGATTCTGACAACTGGAGTTTTTATCTTTGACTGCTGCCTTGTGCTAGGCACTGAAGTTGTAGTCAGACTGAATGGGATCCAACTCTGAGATTAGAGGTCCTCCTATCTGGACCTATAATATTCATATCACCTCTGTGCTTGCTGACCTACATTGGTTGACAGTCAAGCAATGTCATAGAGTCATAGAATTTTACAGCACAGAAAGAGGCCCTCCATCAAAGTTCCATCTATTGTAAATTCATTTTCCATTGGTATTTAGCCTTGTATGTGATGGTGTTTCAAGTGCTTATGGGTGGCATGGTGACGTAGTAGTTAGCACTACTGCCTCACATCGCCAGGGATCTGGGTTCGATTTCAGCCTTGGGTGACTGTCTGTGTGGAGTTTGCATGTTCTTCTCCTGTCTGTGTGGATTTCCTCCAGATGCTCTGGTCTCCTTCCACAGATGTGTAGGGTCAGGTGGATTGGCCATGCTAAGTTGCTCCTGAGTATCATGGGGATTCACAGTAAGAAGTCTCACAACACCAGGTTGAAGCCCAACAGGTTTATTTGGTAGCAGAAGCCACTAGCTTTCGGAGTGCTGCTCCTTCATCAGGTGAGTTGGGAGCTCTGATCACAAACAGGGCATATAAAGGCTACACAGTTGACAGAATACTGATTAGAATCCAAGTCTTTACAGCTAATCAAGTGTTAAAAGTGCAGACAATGTAAGTGGAGATAGCATTAAGCATAGGTAAAAGAGATGTGTATTGTCTTCAGACAGGGCAATAAGTGAGATGTTGCAAGCCCAGGCAAGTCATGGGGATTACAGATAGCGTGACGTGAACCCGAGATCCTGGTTGAGGCCGTCCTCATATGTGCAGAACTCGGCTATCAGTCTCTGCTCAGTGACTTTGCACTGTTGTATGCCGTGAAGGCCGCCTTAGAGAACGTTTAACTGGAGATCAGAGGCCGAATGCCTGTGACCGCTGAAGTGTTCGTCAACAGGAAGAGAACAGTCTTGCCTGCTGATTGCCGAGTGGTGTTCATTCATCCGTTGTCGTAGCATCTGCATGGTCTCCCCAGTGTACCATGTCCCGGACTACACACTTCAACCAGATGAAGTCGAAGTTCTCAGTCGAGGGCTCAATTTCTGCCCCACCACCAAAATGGACCCGTCAGCCTCGTAGCAGACACAGAGCATCAGGCGAATGAGGCTGCGAGAATTCTTCCACAAACCCCAAGAGGCCAACAGCGAACCCAATGAGACAGCCAATGAACCAGAACAGCCGACAGAGAGATCCACAGTGCAGCAACCAAAGAGGAAAGAATCCAATTGGACTCCTCCGGAAGGCTGCTGCCCTCCACTTGATTGGCCCAAGCCACCAGGAGGTGCGTCAATACCAGATTCATCAACCGCACTCACAAGACAGCCCTGAACATCACTCAAGCACAATGCAGCATCCGTGCTCTCAAGACTAACTGCAACATTGTCATCAAACCAGTAGACAAAGGAGGGGCCATCGTCATACTGAACAGAATGGGTTACTGCAAAGAAATGTACCGACAATTGAATAACGAGGAACACTACAGACAGTTACCTGCAGATCCGACCAAAGAATACACCCATCAACTCAACACTCTGATCAAGGCCTTTGATCTGGACCTTCAGAGCACCCTCCATGCCCTCATTGGAGATCTCTACTGCCTCCCAAAGATACAAAGGTAAACGCACCCGGCTGTCCCATCGTATCGGGCAATGGGATCCTGTGCGAGAGCCTCTCCGGCTACGTCGAGGGCATCCTGAAACCCATTGCACAAAGAACCCCCAGCTTTTGTCGCGACACTACGGACTTCCTACAGAAACTCAGCACACATGGAGCACTTGAACTAGGAACACTCCTCGTCACAATGGATGTCTCGGCACTCTACCCCCACGAAGTTGGCATTGCTGCAACTGCCTCAGTACTCAATGCCAGTTTCCAGATGCAATTTTACAACTCGTCTGCTTCACCCTGGACCACAATGTCTTCACCTTCAACAACCAGTTCTTCATCCAGACACACAGAACAGCTATGTGGACCAAATTTGCACCTCAATATGCCACCATCTTCATGCACAGGCCTGAACAAGACTTCTTCACCACACAGACCTTCAACCGATGCTATACACTAAATACATCGATGACATTTTCTTTTTTTGGACTCATGGTGAACAATCACTGAAACAACGATATGATGACATCAACAAGTACCATCCCACCATCAGACTCACCATGCCCTACTCCCCAGAATTGGTTGCATTCTTGGACACATTCATCTCCATCAAGGACGGTCACCTTAGCACCTCACTGTACCGCAAGCCCACAGATAACCTCACAGTGCTCCACTTCTCCAGCTTCCACCCTAAACATGTTAAAGAAGCCATCACCTACGGACAAGCCCTCCTCATATAGAGGATCTGCTCAGATGAGGAGGATCGCAACAGACACCTCCAGGTGCTGAAAGATGCCCTCATAAGAACAGGATACGGTGCTCAACTCCTCAATCAATAGTTCCGATGTGCCACAGCAAAAAGCCGCACTGACCTCCTCAGAAGACAAACACGAGATACGGTGGGCAGAGCACCCTTCATTGTCCAGTACTTCCCCAGAGCAGAGAAGCGACAACATCTTCTCCGGAGTCTTCAACATATCATTGATGAAGACAAACATCTTGCCAAGGCCATCCCCAAACCCCCACTTCTTGCCTTCAAACAACTACACAACCTCAAACAGACCATTGCCTGCAGCAAACTACCCAGCCTTCAGGAGAACGGTGACCTCAACACCACACAACCCTGCCACAGCAACCTCTGCAAGACATGGATGCCGTCATCTCATGTGAGAACACCATCCACCAGGTACATGGTACATACTCTTGCAACTTGGCCAACATTGTCTACCTGATACGCTGCAGGAAAGGATGTCCCGAAGCATGGTACATTGGGGAGACCATGCAGATGCTGCAACAACGGATGAATGAACACTGCTCGACAATCACCAGACCAGACTGTTCTCTTCCTGTTGGCGAACATCTGAGCGATCACGGGCATTTGGCCTCAGATCTTTGGGTAAACGTTCTTCAAGGCGGCCTTCACGACACTCAACAGCGCAGAGTTGCTGAGCAGAAACTGATAGCCAAATTCCGCACACACAAAGACAGCCTCAACCCGGATCTTGGGTTCATGTCACACTATCTGTAACCCCCATGACTTGCCTGGGCTTGCAACATCTCACTTACAGTCCTGTCTGGAGACGATACACATCTCTTTAACCTATGCTTAATGCCCTCTCCACTCACATTGTCTGCTCCTTTAAGACTTGATTAGCTGTAATTCTAATCGCATTCTAATCAGTATTCTGTGAACTTGAGTGTGTGTCTTTATATGTCCTGTTTGTGATCAGAACTCCACACTCACCTGACGAAAGAGCAGTGCTCTGAAAGCGAGTGGCATTTGCTACCAAATAAACCTGTTGGACTTTAACCTGGTGTTGTGAGACTTCTTTCTGTGTTTACCCCAGTCCAATGCTGACATCTCCACATCATGTTGGGGGATTAACAGGGTAAATATGGGAATAAGGCCTGGGTGGAATTGTTGTCAGTTCAGGTTCGATGGACCTGTTGGCTTCCTTCTGCACTGTAGGGATTCTATGACTCTCTGATCCAAATGCTTCTTAAATTCTTTGAGAGTCTCCGTCACTACCATCGTTTCATGCAGTGAGTTCCAGTTACACCCCCCGGGTGAGAAAGACGTTTCTCAAATCCGCTGCCCCTTGCCTTAACTCCATGCTGCTTACCGAAAATCAGTACCATTTGAAAATTCTCATCCTTGTTTTCAAAACTCTCCGTAAAGGCCTCTACCTGTCCCTATCTGTCATCTCTTCCAACCCCAGACTCTCCGTGACAGGAATTGATAATAGGGCAACTTCTGTTGTGAATTTGCAGATTCCAATGTTGTATACTGTTCGTGTAATGCTCATTAAGAGGGAAAGTTTACCAATTGCCTTGCTCCCTTGAGTATCTTGCTCGAGTCAGTCCAGCTCATGAACAGCCACAACCACCACCCCCCTCCCCTGCCCCGCAAGAGCCACAAAGTTGATAACAGACAATGGCGGGAACAGCTAGTGAAGAGTCCAACAACAGGGAGATGATGCATGGAAAATGTCGGCAGGACGAAGAGAGTGTGGCAAAATCATCATCTGAACTCCAGAAAAGGCAGCCGTCAAAGAAAGCCATGGGGAAAATCCCATCTTCACCAGGATGCTTCCACCACCTGGAAACAAGTGTGGGAGATGTCAGCGTTGGACTGGGTTGGGCACAATAAGAAGTCTCACGACACCAGGTTAAAATCCAACAGGCTTATCCGGAATCATGAGCTTTCAGAGTGCTGCTCCTTCTTCAGGTGACTGGCCCAGTCACCTGATGAAGGAGCAGCGCTCTGAAAGCTCGTAATTCCAATTAAACCTATTGGACTCTAACCTGGTGTTGAGAGACGTCATACTGTAACTATCTGGAAAGCCTAGGTTAGGCTGAGAAGTGGCAAAACTGGCATCACGGTTTTAAGGCCAAATCAAGTTGTTGCATTTCTGTGAACTTTTAAGGTTGTGGTTGAATGGTGGTTTTGCCAACAGATTGAAATTTTGATATTATGGTAAACTTTTTATTGAAAGCACAGCTAAGTATGTCACGGTTTTGGTCATTTTCTTTGGGTTGTGGGCACAGTCGCATTTCAGTGAATGTTTACATTTTTCCAATTTCAGATCTACGGGGTTGAATCATCTCGTGTGTTCTGCGGATCTGTAGACGCTCGTGGGGTAAGTGAAATTTATTTTCTAATTGAATTTATTTCAAAAAAGATCTAAATTTTCCAGCAGTTTAAGGTAGTGGGTATATGTGCGTCCCACTGCTGAGCACTTATTTTTAAACCAGTTATGGCTGCATTGGGGTCTTTCAGTATGGCGTGGGGAAGAGAATGTATTATTCCATATCTTTACAGAACTGTAGTTATGCGTAACAACACGGGTATCATTCAGTGTGTCCATGAAAAAGTTTATTTATTAATCACAAGTAGGCTTGCGTTAACACTGCAATGAAGTAACTGTGAAAATCCCCTAGCTGCCATATTCTGGCGCCTGTTCGGGTACACTGAGGGAGAATTTAGCACGGCCGCGCAACCCACCAGCACATCTTTCACACTGTGGGAGGAAACTGGAGCACCGAAACCCACGCAGACACGGGTAGAGCTTACAACTCCACACAGACAGTGACCCAAGCCGGAGGCGGGTAGAATTAGGGACCTTGCTGTGAAGGATCCTCTTGGGGAGAGTGATCATTATATGGTGGAGTTTCTGGTGCAGATGGAGGAGGAGAAAGTGGGTTCCCGGACACGCGTACTTTGTTTGAATAGAGGGGAGTACGGTAGGATGAGAGAAGAATTGGCGAATGTGGACTGGGGGAGCACGTTGGAGGGAGGGTCTGCTGAGGAGCAGTGGAGGATCTTTAAGGAGATCTTTCTTGGTGCTCAGCGGAAATTTATTCCGATGGTCAAAAAGGACAGTAGGAGGAGAGGTAATAAGCCGTGGATAACAAAGGAGGTGAAGGAAAGTGTTAAATTAAAAGCGGAGGAATTTAGAATAGCTAAGAGTAGTGGGCGAGAAGAGGATTGGGAGAGGTTTAAATGTCAATAAAGATTGACAAAGAAGTTGATAAAGAAGGGTAGGAGAAACTATGAAGCTGGGCTAGCGCTTAATATAAAAAAGGATAGCAAGAGTTTTTATAAATATATAAAAAGGAAGAGGCTGGCTAGGGTGAATGTTGGTCCTTTAGAGGATGAGAAAGGGGACCTAGTGGTAGGGGATGGGGATATGGCTAAGGTATTGAATAACTTTTTTGTTTCTGTCTTCACGGAGGAGGACGTGAATAATTTGCCGGGTGTTAGCGATGGAAAGGTGGTAGGACTGGAGGATCTTAATGACATTACTGTTACTGGAGAGGCGGTGCTCGACAGACTGGAGGGGCTGATTGTGGACAAGTCCCCAGGACCAGATGGAATGCATCCGAGGGTTCTGAAAGAAATGGCGGAGGTGATAGTGGATGCCTTGGTGGTTATTTTCCAGACGTCGCTGGATTCCGGGGAAGTGCCGGAGGATTGGAAAACAGCTAATGTTACGCTGTTGTTTAAGAAGGGTGCCAGGCAAAAGGCAGGGAATTATAGGCCTGTTAGTTTAACGTCTGTGGTAGGTAAAATGTTAGAATCCGTCATCAAGGAGGAAATTGCGAGGCATCTTGAAGGGAACTGCTTGATAGAGCAGACGCAACACGGTTTCATTAAAGGGAAGTTGTGTCTGACAAATTTACTGGAGTTCTATGAGGATGTGTCTAGGGCGGTGGATAGAGGAGAGCCGGTGGATGTGGTCTTTCTGGATTTTCAGAAGGCGTTTGACAAATTACCTCACAAGAGGTTATTGCAGAAGGTCGAGGGACATGGAGTTGGGGGTAGGGTGTTGGCATGGATAGAGGATTGGTTGTCGAATAGGAGGCAGAGAGTGGGGGTCAACGGGTGCTATTCGGATTGACGGATGGTGACTAGTGGAGTGCCCCAGGAGTCGGTGCTGGGGCCTCAGTTTTTTACCATTTATATAGATGATCTGGAGGAGGGAACCGAGTGTAGGGTGTCGAAATTTGCTGATGACACCAAGATTGGGGGAACGGCAAATTGTGCGGAGGGTGTGGAGAGTCTGCAGAAGGATCTAGATAGGCTGGGCGAGTGGGCCAGGAAATGGCAAATGGAATTTAATGTTGGCAAGTGCGAGGTGGTCCACTTTGGTAGGAATAATGGTAGGAAGGACTATTACTTACGTGGCGAAAATCTGCAGCAGGCGACGGTGCAGAGGGACCTCGGGGTCCTTGTGCATGAGTTGCAAAAACCCAGCTTGCAGGTGCAGCAGGTGGTCAGGAAGTCGAATGGGATGCTGGCCTTCACAGCGAGGGGGATTGAATATAAAAGTAGGGAGGTCTTGCTGCAGCTGTATAGGACATTGGTGAGGCCGCAGCTGGAGTACTGTGTGCAGTTTTGGGCGCCGCACCTGCGCAAGGATATTTTGGCCTTGGAGGGAGTGCAGAGGAGGTTTACTAGGCTGATACCGGAGTTGAGGGGGTTGAGCTATGAGGAGAGGCTGAATAAATTAGGCTTGTACTCGTTAGAGTTTAGAAGAATGAGGGGAGATCTCATTGAGATGTATAAGATGATGAATGGGATGGATGGGATAGAGGTGGAGAGACTCTTCCCGCTCAAAAAAGACAGTAGGACTAGGGGGCACAGCCTCAAGATAAAGGGGGGGTGGTTTAGAACGGAGTTGAGGAAGAACTTCTTCACTCAAAGGGTGGTGAATCTCTGGAATTCTCTGCCCTTTGAAGTGGTGGAGGCTGCCTCGCTAAATATTTTTAAGACGCGGGTTGATGGGTTTTTGATAAGAGAGGGGATTAAGGGTTATGGGGAGAGGGCGGGAATGTGGAACTGAGCCACGACTGATCAGCCATGATCTTATTGAATGGCGGGGCAGGCTCGAAGGGCTGGATGGCCTACTCCTGCTCCTATTTCTTATGTTCTTATGAATTGAACCCGGGCCTCTGTCGCTATGAGGCAGCAGTGCTAACCACTGTGCCACCCCATGATAGAATGATAGAAGAGAAACAGTTATCAAACGAATATTCAGCATAGCCATAAATCAGTCACCAATGAAAGTTTGCTTGGCTCTTCAAACTAATGTGGGTGGTTGGTAATTCCATCAAACTACCTACACGATTGAACCATTACATTGAATGTGGGCACTATCAAGAGCTAAGAAATGTTGGTGGGTGCAGAAACTGGATGTCATTAAAAGAGTTGGAAAATTGGCCAGTTAACTTATCAAAGGCAGGAAAATCCAACCGCTTGTTTTTCTCTGTTTGATGATTTTTATATTTGCCGCAGTAAGGTTTAATTTCATTTTTGCATTTGTGCTTTGGTCTGTGGATCTGAGTGAGGATTCAGTGTTATGGCATTGTACCAACACCCTTGGCCAAAGTGTGGGAACTGTACTGCTCCAGACTGTAACATGGTGTCAGGCGTAAGATTCTATTGTGGCGAGCATTTTCTACTGTGTGGGGCGTGAGGGAATTGATGAAGTTACTTGTGGTTTCACTTTAACAAATTCACCCCAGTTGTTCTCACGTTTTCTGTCTCAGGGGTGGGAGTTGCAGTGGGGGAACCAGAGAAGGTTCTGCACAATGTGTTTTCTTGGAATTTGTCCTCTGGTATTTTTGGAATAGTTCCACAGACTTGTTAAGCAAGTCTTGTTAAGTAAGTGACCACTTAATAAGGCTAATGTAATGAGTGCATGACTAATATCTTGTGTTAAGGTCTGTAGCTCTGTGTGTTTGGATTGTAATGCTAGTTGCTTAAGTTTAAAGTTTATTTATTGGTCACAAGTAGTCCTACATTAACAGTGCAGTGAAGTTACTGTGAAAATCCCCTAGTTGCCACACTCCGGCGCCTGTTCGGGTACACAGAGGGCAAATTTAGCATAGCTAATGTACCTAACAAGCATGTCTTTCAGACTGTGGAAGGAAACTGGAAGACAGGTGGAAACCCACACAGACATCGGCAGAATGTGCAGACTGAACACACAGTGACTCAAGCCAAGAATTGAACCCAGGTCCCTGGCACTATGAGGCAATACTGCTAACCACTGTGCTACTGTGCTGCCCATAAATAGCTCCAAACATTATAGAGAAGTTTTTATGAAACCTGTACAAAACTGTGCTTAGGCTCTGCTTGGAGTGCTATTCTGCCCTCTATACCACACAGAGGATATAGAGGCACTGGAGAAGATGCAAAAATGTTCTGGGAATGATACAATTGAGAACTTGTGATAACAGATTGGGGCCCCTTTGTATGGAAAAGCCAAGTTGAGATCAAATTCTTTGATATTGTGGTAGGGTTCACTAGGAAAGATATAGGGACGCTTCCACTTTTGGAAAGTAGCAAACCAGGGCTTATAAGTTTAATACAAACTCCATAAGGAATTCAGGAGAAATTGGTTTGAATGTATAGAGGAAGTAAATAGTGTTTATATATTTAAGGGGAAGCTAGGTAAGTACATGAAGGAGGAGGAAACCAGATACATTGATATGGTCAAATGAAGTAAGGCTTGAAGAGGCACAAGAAGAGCTGAAACAAGCTAAGTTAAATTAAAACAAGCACACGGAGAATCAGACACAACACAGAATAGTTGTGTTATTGTGGGGTGGAAGTGGAAATAGCAGAGATTAGAGAGATGCCAAGCTTTGAACTGTTATCTGCAAGGGATAAGAACATAAGATGTAGGAGCAGACTTAAGCCATTCGATCATGGTTGATAATCTCATCCCCATTTTCCTGCTTTCTCCCTTGTAACCCTTAGTCTCCTTATTGATCAAGAATCTATCTATTTCAGTCTTAAAAATACTCAATGACCTGGCCTCCACAGTCCTCTGTGGCAGAGAGTCCCACAGATTCATCACCCTCTGGCTGAAGAAATTCCTCTTCATCTCAGTTTCAAAGGAGCATCCCTTCACTCTAAGGTTGTGCCCTCAAGTTCTAGTCTCTCCCACAAGCGAAAACAAACATCCTCTCCACATCCACTCTATCTAGGTCTCTCAGTAATCTCTAATTTTCAATTAGATCTCCCTTCATCCTTCTAAACTCCATCGAGTACAGACCCAGACTCCTCAACTGCTCCTTACATGAGAAACCCTTCAATCCTGGGATCGTTCCTGTGAACCTCCTCTGGACCCCCTCCAAGACCAGCACATCCTTCCTTAGGTCTGGGGCCCAAAGCTGCTCACAATATTCCAGATGGGGCCTGACCAGAGCGTTATACGGCCGCAGCAATACATCCCTACTCTTGTATTCTAGCCCTCTGGAAATGAACACTAACATTGAATTTGCCTTCCTAACTGCCAGCTGAACCTACATGTTAACCTGAAGAGAATCCTGAACCAGGTCTAAATCTAACAGATCACAAATCTCACGATGTTTGCATTCCTGGGGCCAGAATTGAGATCTTGTTGACCAAAAGAATTGGATATACGGCAGAACATTTTGAAAGAATGGTCTTGAACCAGACTAGACCTGTGGTTATTTTTTCCAGATATATTGAGGTCATGGTGTGTTGCTAATGCATATTACACAACAACTTGTGTTATGTCTTTACTGGGCCAGTCACAATATAATCTGCGCTCTCCATACCCATACCTCACTGCCACATCACTGGCTTTTGCCTGGGAGCTATTAGTACGTAATCCTACTTTAAATTATCCACAGCTGTTCCTATTTGTTTGTTGCAAATTGGTTTGAGTTTCAGAGCCAGCATGGTACATTGTTTGCATTTGGTTCCTTTATCTTAATCCGCCAAATTGGTGTATCGCTGTGAAATTTACACTGTATTTCGCAAACTGTGAAGGCAGCAGAATGTAAATGCTGGTGTTAAAAAGCAATCTCAGTAGAGTTTGTTTTTGTATTCTGGTGTTTTTACAGTATTTAAAGCAGGACTTTGTAGAAAAACACTCAAGACATGACACCTTCCGAGTTGTCTTTGTTAATGCTGCTTTACCATTAACACGTGAACTGTGGTTTCCTGCTGCTTCACGCTTGACCACACTTGTTAAGCAAATATATAGGCGGAAGTCCTGGGGATGTGAGTGACAAAGAAGCCTTCTGCCTTAAGAGTGCCTAGGTAAAGCCCCTTAAAGTTAACCATATTTTCCACTTAGAAATACAAATGGGTGCAACTGTAAAATGATGTAACGATTTTGCACCCCTACTTGGGTCAACTCCCAACTTCCAGACAAATAGCCGTGAAATGGAGTGACAGGGTGGCACAATGGTTAGCACTGCTGCCTCGCAACGCCAGGGATTCAATTCCGGCCTTAGGTCACTGTCTGTGTGGAGTTTGCACGTTCTGCCCTTGTGTACGTGGGTTTGCTCCGGTTTCCTCCCACAGTCCAAAGATGTGCAGGTTAGATGGATTGGCCGTGGTAAGTTGCCCCATAGTGTCAGGGAGATTAGCAGCATAAGAGCGCGGGGTCAAGGGGCTAGAGCCTGGGTAGGAATTTTGTCAGTGCGGACTCGATGGGCTGAATGGTCTCCTTCTGCACTGCAGGGATTCTACGAAATATATTCGCAAGGTTACTTCTACAATCTGGGTGAAATTGTAAAGGTTCAGAAGTGTGTTGTCTGGTTGCACGGATGATAGGTTACAAGCTCACACTTGGTGTTTGTGTTACAACCGTTACTGATTAAGTGATTTAATAGCATAAAACATGATTATTTTTGTTTGTGAGGTGGTGGAGCAGGGGAAGTATCTGTTCTTCAAGCTCTTAAACAGGAGCTCTTAAACAATTGAATTAACTTTTAGCATGTACGGGTCTCCTGCTTTTCTTTTGATTTTATGGTGATCTATACGAAAGGCTGCGAAGGTTTTAAAAGAGGAACAAAAAGAGTTGGCCTTTGAAGCAGTGTTGGCAGGAAGAGCAGAAATTCTTAAATGAAGTTGCAATGGACAGTGACCGGTTATAAATAAATATTGAAATTGTTCACGTAATATTTGCTTTAAATAGTTCATCGGCAGGCCATAAGACTCTCTGTGTAGCTCTGTTAACTGTCAGCTTTTGTGGACACTGTTTTGTTTAGTGTAGCGTCTTTCACATGAGATGAAGTCCATTTATTAAGTTTTACCAAAGTCCGAGTGTAAATTTTAAAATGCATTTTGGTTTCACCGGCATCCAAACATCTCTTTAGCTTCTGGGGGGTTGGGGGGGGGGGGGGGGGGGAATCCCTTGGTGTCTTAGAAACGAAGGGGAATTTTTCTTTATAAAAGCAAATTGCTGCGGATGCTGGAAAATCTCAGCAGGTCTGGCAGCATCTATAAAGAGAGAAAAGAGCTGGCCTTTCAAGTGTTAAAGCTGAAAGGCAAAGAAAGTGGGAGATATTTACACTGCAGAGCAGGGGAATGAAAGATGAGTCATAGCCACAGAAACAAGTGGAAAGCCTAAGAGGTGCATGGGGATTTTTCTTTGCTGCTGATTAAGGTTGTGCGAGTACCACAGCCTGGACATATCTGCCAAACACTTGTTCTTTCAAAACTAATCAAAGTTGAACAGAGTGTGAAGATTTTGGAGGATCATTCAGAACACCTCAACATTTTTCTTGGAGGTTTCAGTACATGACAACCTGTATCTGATTGTACCTTCCAGTTCGTACCAGGGTGAAAGTTCCTTATCATGTTCCTTTATTTTCCTTATCAAGCTGACCCTAAACTAGTTGGCAAAGAATGAAACTAATCACAAGTACTTTTGATAGTTGGCTTATTTGCAGAATGCAGCATTACGTATGTCAGCACCCAACTTATGAATAGTCTCATTTTATACTCAGTAAGCTCAACAATAAACTGGTGGGCAAATTAATAAGTCACATTGAAATGATAACGCCTTAAAGGGGCACTGTAAATGTAATGACTTCAATCAGGTCATTGAGGTTGGCCTATTGGAATACAGATTTAAGGAGTCAATTGAGAGCCAATCAGGGAGTCTTTTCCTTATATTTAACCGGGAATGACAGTTCCCCTGGCACTCCCAAAGGTAGACTGTTGACTGATAACCTCTGTGTACTGCTAGTAGAATTGTAAATAAGGGGATTTTGGTGAAGGGACTTCTGCCTTGGCAGACTTATTACAATAACAGAATAAATCTTCTGAATAAAACTTACCTAACAGTCTCTCTTTATAAGTGCTCAAAGTATTTAATTAAACAACAGTCTTCACCTCTGTGTCTGAACAATTTAATGAAAACATTAACATTATTTATCATGTCAGAGGATTCATGATTCTCGACTAAAGTAAACCGATTTTATCTCGTCTTTAACTAGTAAGCAGAAGTGTGGAAAGCAAATTGGGGGGAAAAAAATACACCATTTATTTTTAATACGATGCAGCAATGTTTTGAAGATTACACTTGAGTGATTGGAGACTCCAGGCCAATCCAGAGGGGTATGCAACTGTATTTTGGCCACAAGCAGTGTAAATCCATTGTACTGTCCATCTGGATTTCATAAAGTACTCTGGGGCAGCCTCTGCACCATCACATGGTGTCTTCTCTTGCCTATTTGAGATTCATTTGTATTGCTTAGACTTTTGCCCAGTTTTGGGTAACCTAAGCAAGTGTGTGGGCCACATGCGTGGCCCTCCTTCATCTCTGTGGGCTGTGAGATTAAAATCAGGCTTGTTCACTAACTGTTGACCTTTGAATAAGATTGAATAAATTTAATACATGCTGAATAACAAGTTATAGAAAATGCTCAATCACTTATAAATAGATAGAACTATCATCAACTTCAAGTAATTAAGAATAAATATTTCACTTAATTGGATGCACAGGTTCTCACAGTCAATGTTGTGTGCAATCAGCGTGCACATCACTTCATGTTCCCTTGCTTTATGTGCATATTGCTTCTTTAAAGTTTATTTATTAGTGTCACAGGTAGGTGCTGCAATGAAGTTACCTTGAAATTCCTCATTTATTGCATTTTTACGCCTCCGAGCTGAATCAGATCACCTCTGAAGCAGCCATGTTTGTCTTCATGTTTTTAGCTTCTACAGAATAGAATCCCCACAATGCAGCAGTAGGCCATTCGGCCCATCGAGTGTGTACTGACAATAAGCCCACATATTTACCCTGCCACTCCCTCTAACCTATGCATCCCGGGACACTAACGGGCAATTTAGCATGGCCAATTAACCTAACCTGCACATCTTTGGACTGGGGGAGGAAACCAGAGCACGTGGGGGAGAACCCACGCAGACATGGGGAGAATGTGCAAACTCCCACACAAACAGTGACCCAAGCTGGAAATTTAACCTGGGTCCCTGGAGCTGTGAAGCAGCAGTGCTAACCAACATGCTTCTACTTAGCTACAGCTGCTGACTTCAAACTTTGTTTTTTTTCTGCAAGCTGCCTCCACCTACAAGATGGATCATGGAAACTGAAAGCGAGGGCATTCCAGATTTTAAATTTTATATATATATATGAATGTATTTTCAGAAAAGAGTTAAAACAAATACAATTTGGTAAGTAGGGGAAAATTGGTCAAATGACAACAGTTATGAGAATAGGAGAGGAAAGCATTACATTTAAAGCTTAAAAATATGTTTTTCTTTTTCTAATTTGGCGTTAATATTGTGATAAAGCTGCTCCTGACATTTGAGTAGGTGTAAAAAATGTAATGAGTTGGAAAGTTTCTCTCAAACAAGCTGGGGATTATGGAATTTCCCTGCACGTTCCAACAATCCAAGGGCTGATTCACTTAATAATTCTTTCTTTCTTATGCAGATATGTTAATCAGTTTAATCTGATTTGAGCACACCATAGAATTTGCTATACCGTTCCCCACATGGGTTAATTGACCATATTGTCCACACCTAGAATCATTAGTTGAGATCGAAGCCTAATTCACCTCTACTACTCTAGTGCTTGATCATAGAATCCTACAGTGCGGAGGCCATTCGGCCCATCAAGCCTACATCAACAACAATCTCACCAGGCCCTATCCCCGTAACTCCAGATATTTACCCTCCTAATCCCCCTGACACTTAAGAGCCAATGTAGCACGACCAATCAACCTAATCTGCTCATCTTTGGACTGTGGGAGGAAACCAGAGCACTCACAGGAAACCCACAGAGACACGGCGAGAACGTGCAGACTCCACCCAGTCAGCCACTGAATTGAACCCGGGTCTAGGGCACAGTGAGAGAGCAGCGCTAAATACTGTGCCACCATGCCACAGTAAAAAGTCTGACAACACCAGGTTTTAGTCCAACCTATTTATTTGATAGTAAACTCACAAGCTTTCGGGGTTAGCCCCTTCGTCAGGTGAATGGAGAGTTCTGGCCTCAGACAGAGCATATAAAGCACAGACAGTTTAGAGATTACTGATTAGAATGCGAATCCTTACACCTAACCTGCTGTTCAACACCTGAAGTGGCTGATAATGTGAGTGGAAGGAGCACTGATCACAGGTTAAAGAGATGTGTATTGTCTCCAGACAGTACAGTAAGTGAGGTTTTGCAAACCCAGGCAAGTCACGGGGGTTACAGATAGTGCGACATGAACCCAAGATCCCTGTTGAGACCGTCCTCATGTGTGCGGAACTTGGCTATCAGTGCGACATGAACCCAAGATCCCTGTTGAGACCGTCCTCATGTGTGCGGAACTTGGCTATCAGTCTCTGTTCAGCGACTCTGCGCTGTCGTGTGTCGTGAAGGCCGCCTTGGAGAATGCTTACCCGAAGGTCAGAGGCTGAATGCCCGTGACCACTGAAGTGTTCGCCAACAGGAAGGGAACAGTCTTGCCTGGTGACTGTCGAGTTGGGTTCATGTCGCACTATCTGTAACCCCCGTGACTTGCCTGGGTTTGCAAAACCTCACTTGCTGTACTGTCTGGAGACAATACACATCTCTTTAAACTGTGATCAGTGCTCCTTCCACTCACATTATAAGAACATAAGAACATAAGAAATAGGAGCAGGAGTAGGCCATCTAGCCCTTCGAGCCTGCCCCGCCATTCAATAAGATCATGGCTGATCTGTTGTGGCTCAGTTCCACTTTCCCGCCCTCTCCCCATAACCCTTAATCCCCTCTCTTATCAAGAACCCGTCAACCCGCTTCTTAAAAATATTTAGCGAGGCAGCCTCCACCACTTCAACGGGCAGAGAATTCCAGAGGTTCACCACCCTTTGAGTGAAGAAGTTCCTCCTCACCTCCGTTCTAAACCGCCCCCCCTTTATCTTGAGGCTGTGCCCCCTAGTCCTACTGTCTTTTTTGAGCGGGAAGAGTCTCTCCACCTCTATCCTATCCATCCCATTCATCATCTTATACGTCTCAATGAGATCTCCCCTCATTCTTCTAAACTCTAACGAGTACAAGCCTAGTTTATTCAGCCTCTCCTCATAGCTCAATCCCCTCAACTCCGGTATCAGCCTAGTAAACCTCCTCTGCACTCCCTCCAGGGCCAAAATATCCTTGCGCAGGTGCGGCGCCCAAAACTGCACACAGTACTCCAGCTGCGGCCTCACCAATGCCCTATACGGCTGCAGCAAGACCTCCCTACTTTTATATTCAATCCCCCTCGCTATGAAGGCCAGCATCCCGTTCGCCTTCCTGACCACCTGCTGCACCTGCAAGCTGGGTTTTTGCGACTCATGCACAAGGACCCCGAGCCACTTCAGCCACTTCAGGTCTTGAACAGCAGGTTAGGTGTAAGGATTCGCATTCTAATCAGTAATCTCTAAACTGTCTGTGCTTTATACGCTCTGTCTGAGGCCAGAACTCTCCATTCACCTGACGAAGGGGCTAACCCCGAAAGCTTGTGAGTATATTATCAAATAAATAGGTTGGACTAAAACCTGGTGTTGTCAGACTTTTTACTGTGTTTACCCCAGTCCAACGCCGGCATACCCACATCATGACCACCATGCCACCCCAGTTGTAATTGTAGATTCGTAATACACAACTTGCATCATATTTGTAAACATCAATTAATATTGAGTGATCTTTCATAAAGCGTTTGCACGTTCTCCCTGTGTCGCTATTGGTTTCCTCTGGGTGCACCAGTTTCCTCCCACAGTCCAAAGCTGTGCAAGTTAGGTTGTGGTAAATTGCCTCTTAGTGTCCCAGAATGTATAAATTACAGGAATTAGTGGGGTAAATATGTGAAGTTAGGGAAATAGGGCTGGGTAGAATGCTCTATCAGAGAGTTGGTGCAGATTAGATGGGCCAAATGGCTGCCTTCTCCACTGTAAGGATTCTCTGATTCTATGAAATCATTCCCCCTTTGAGCCAATATGCAATGGGAGCTTGAAGCAGGTAATTATTTTCACTAAGTTTGCTCCCACAGTCTGAAAGATGTGCTGGTTAGGTGCATTGTCCATGCTAAATTCTCCTTCAGTGTGCATGGACAGGTGCTAAAATGTGGCGACTAGGGGATTTTCACAGTAACGTCATTGCAGTGTTAATGTAACCCTGCTTGTGACATTAATAAATAGCTTTAACTTTACATTTCTGGCTACTTACTATCCCTTTCTTTTATCAAGAATCTATCTACTTCTGCCTTAAAGATCTCCAAGGACTCTATGTCAACCACCTTTTGAGGAAGAGAATTACAAAGTCCCTGAGAGAAATAAGTTTCTTAAGAACATAAGAACATAAGAAATAGGAGCAGGAGTAGGCCATCCAGCCCTTCGAGCCTGCCCCGCCATTCAATAAGATCATGGCTGATCTGTTGTGTCTCAGTTCCACATTCCCGCCCTCTCCCCATAACCCTTAATCCCCTCGCTTATCAAAAACCCTTCAACCCGTGTCTTAAAGATATTTAGCGAGGCAGCTTCCACCACCTCAACGGGCAGAGAATTCCAGAGATTCACCACCCTTTGAGTGAAGAAGTTCCTCCTCAACTCCGTTCTAAACCGCCCCCCCTTTATCTTGAGGCTGTGCCCCCTAGTCCTACTGTCCTTTCTGAGCGAGAAGAGTCTCTCCACCTCTATCCTATCCATCCCATTCATCATCTTATACATCTCAATGAGATCTCCCCTCATTCTTCTAAACTCTAACGAGTACAAGCCTAGTTTATTCAGCCTCTCCTCATAGCTCAACCCCCTCAACTCTGTAACAGCCTAGTAAACCTCCTCTGCACTCCCTCCAAGGCCAAAATATCCTTGCGTAAGTGTGGCGACCAAAACTGCACACAGTACTCCAGCTGCGGCCTCACCAATGCCCTATACGGCTGCAGCAAGACCTCCCTACTTTTATATTCAATCCCCCTCGCTATGAAGGCCAGCATCCCATTCGCCTTCCTGACCACCTGCTGCACCTGCAGGCTGAGTTTTTGCGACTTATGCACAAGGACCCCGAGGTCCCTCTGCACCGTCGCCTGCTGCAGTTTTTCGCCACGTAAGTAATAGTCCTTCCTACCATTCTTCCTACCAAAGTGGACCACCTCACACTTGCCAACAGTAAATTCCATTTGCCATTTCCTGGCCCATTCGCCCAGCCTATCTAGATCCTTCTGCAGACTCTCCACACCCTCCGCGCAATTTGCCATTCCACCAATCTTGGTGTCATCAGCAAATTTCGACACCATACACTCGGTTCCCTCCTCCAGATCATCTATATAAATGGTAAATAGCTGAGGCCCCAGCACCAACCCCTGGGGCACTCCACTAGTCACCAACCGCCAATCCTTCCCTGTTCTCTGTTTTAAATGGGTGACCCCTTACTTTGAAGCAGTGACTATGAGTTCTGTGTTCACCTGCAAGAGGACACAGTTTTCACATCCACCCTGTCAAGCTCCCTCAGGATCTTTTCTGTTTCAATCAAGTCATCTCTTACTCTTCTAAATTCTGGTGGATATTAGTCTAGCCTGTCAACCTTTCTTCATAAGAAAGCCTACCTATTCCAGGATGAATCTAGTTCATTCATTCTGAAATGCACTTTGGGATGTCCTATGATCACAAAAACCACTTCCTTTCTTTCCAGCTGTACTGCAGGACCAGAATCAAGGATTCGAAGTGTAGCTTGGTGTTCAAAAGAACATTAAAATTTCACATCTTTAGCGCGAGCTGGAACGGATGGGATAGGGATGAGGGTGAGGTGATTCTGATGGGTATTGAATGGGATGGCTTCAGTCTTACTAATATGTTCTGCCTGAGCCATGGCTTGATTTTAGATAGTGCAATAACAGTCGTACCATCGAGTGAAGTAGTGGTAAAATTGGATATCATCAGCACAAAGTAGACTTCATGCTTCAGGCTCATTTTGGGCCCCATACCGAAGGAAGTATGTGCTGGCCTTGGAGGGGTCCATAGGAGGGTCACAAGAATGATCTCAGGAATGAAGGGTTTGTCATAGGAGGAGTGGTTGAGGAGTCTGGGTCTGTACTCGGTGGAGTTGAGAAGGATTTTGTGGGGGGGAGATCAAATTGAAACTTACAGAATACTGAGAGGCCTCGGTAGAGTAGATGTGAAGAGGATGTTTCCAGTAGTGAGAGAGGCTAGAACTCGAGGGCACAACCTCTGAGTGAAGGGACGCTCCTTTAAAACTGAGATGAGGAGAAATTTCTTCAGCCAGAGGGTGGTGAATCTGTGGAACTCATTATCACAGAGGCTTGTGGAGGCCAGATGATTGTGTGTCTTTAAGACAGAGGTAGATAGGTTCTTAATCAATAAGGAGATCAAGGGTTGCGAGAAGACAGAGAATGAGGTTGAGAATCGTATCAGCCATGATTGAATGGTGGAACAGACTTGATGGGCCAAATGGCCTAATTCAGCTTCGTGTCTTATCTCTTGTACCTTATGCTCCTGTGCTCTTGTATCTGATTGTCTTATGTTCCTTCTCTTGTCGTTGGGGAATAGTGGAGAGCCAAGATAGGAGCCCTGGTGCTGACCAAAGTTCATGATGGTGAGGTAGTGGAAGATAAGACCGTGCAAACAATTTACTGGGAAATATAGGGAAGAAACCATGTGAGTCTGGTGCTCCATAATTGGATCTCTTGAGGAAAGCAAACGTGACAGACCAAAGGATGTGTCAAAGGGATATTAACATCCACAGCAATGAGGAGAGTTTTTGTCCTGCTGACAGTGGATCCCTTGGTGTTGCCTACACTTGTGTCCCCCCCAACACCGTAACTGAGGCACACTTTAACTGACTTAACCATACATTATAAACATAATGTGACAAATTATGTCATAAATCCCTAACTTTCTTTCATGTTGCTTGTGTTTTTTTTCACACATTTCATTTGTTTCATGTAAGTAATGTTCTGAGACGTTGTTCGTTTGTACTTGGTAAGGGAAAGTGACAGACGGCATATAAAACCAGGGGAGATAAAACGACTCGAGTAAAAACATTGACAGAGAGTGACAGAAAGCAAGAAGAACCAGTGCTGCAAGAAAGAGATCATAAAAAGCCTTTCATCTATCATCCTCCTCACAATTATGAGTCAGACTCGCAATATGATATTGACAGTAGTGGTGTACGAACATTGTGATGCCATAAAGTGGAAAAAAAGAGCCATCTTCAACACATTGCGCAAATAGAAAAGCACGATTGACACTATGAACTGAGCCACCTGACTCACTGAGTGCTCTCCTTATGAGAACAACAACAGAATCAAAACAGTTTCAATAGAAATATAAGAACAAGAAATAGGAGCAGGAGTAGGCCATCTAGCCCTTCGAGCCTGCCCCACCATTCAATAAGATCATGGCTGATCTGAAGTGGATCAGTTCCACTTTCCCACTTTCTCCTCATACCCCTTAATTCCCTTGTCTATCAGAAATCTATCTACCCGTGACTTAAATATATTTAGCGAGGTAGCCTCCACCACTTCAACAGGCAGAGAATTCCAGAGATTCACCACCCTTTGAGTGAAGAAGGTCCTCCTCAACTCCGATCTAAACTGCCCCTCTCTTATCTTGAGGCTGTGCCCTCGAGTCCTGCTATCCTTTCTAAGCGGGAAGAATCTCTCTACCTCTACCCTATCCATCCCCTTCATTATCTTATACGTCTCTATAAGATCCCCCCTCATCCTTCTAAACTCCAACGAGTACAGATCCAGTCTATTTAGTCTCTGACGAAATAGTCTCTATTTAGTCTATAATAACTGAATAGGATCACCAAAAAAACCCCTTCAGTTATTTCATGACGGACCATTTTAGAAACGCCTTTTAACTTGGGCCAAGCTGATGGCTAGAATGATCCAACCTCGTCTGCGGCTAGGATTCTCCTGTCCCGCTGTAGTGCATAGAAATTTGGCTGAGTGCCACATTCTCCATACTCGCTGGCAGCAATGATGGGGTATATGAGACCGGGAGAATTCAGGCCAATGTTTCAACAAACACTGAAAATACAGAGGTGGAGTGATAATACCAACATTTTGACGCTGATGATGAAATTCTCAAAGGATGAACAAATGTTGAGGAAATGGGGACTTAGGATGAAATCGCTGGTCAGTGCCAGTGTGCCCAGTGGGCAGTGCTACATATTCAACTCATCCTTCCTGACAAGGTCATGTGAATATAGCAGTTCCATTTCTAATTACTGAAAGAATTCAACTGTTGGTCAACTCTCACACTGAAGACTGGTGTGAAAGTTCTCCTGTCAATAGCTCAGTGGATAATTGCTCTCAAAAGGATCTGTTGGAGGAATTTTTGTCTTCATTTTGAAGTTAAGTAGAAAAATAAAGTTGACCTCACAAGGTAATAATCAGAATCGGAGTGCAACCATGGTGATTGAACACTAAGTGTGTCTCAATCCTGTTTTCATTTGTGTTTTAATTTATCTTCGGGCAAATAATCTGTGACACTTTGTGACATTTATTTCTAATGGATAATCAGAATCTGGTGCCATGAGTGACTCAAATTGAAGTAAGAATCCGAGAGACCATTCAGGCCACTGTGCCATTGCCTCCACTGCTTGCCCTGTGCAAGAGTGATTGAAAGCTAATCTCGCTGCCAAACTATCTTAATGCATTGTTTTCTGCTTCCGCTGTTTGTCCGTTTTACCCTTAGAAGATATCTCTTTGCGAATAAACGCTGACGCAAAGCAAATGTCATTTTAATTTGATGAACCTTCAGCATGGACTTCCCCAGTCAGAGGATACAGTCTTCCCCTATTCATCTTTGAGTCAATCTGAAAAGCAGATCTACTTCTGCAAACGTATTTTATAATAAACATTGTTTGGAATATATTAAAAAAATAATTTATTGTTATGCCTTGAAGTCAGAAGTATTGCATTTATTAATTTATGGGTACTTCATAGAATCATAGAAACCCTACAATGTAGGAGTCCATTCAGCCCATCGAGTCTGCACCAACAACAGTCCCACCTAGGCCCTATCCCTATAACCCCACATTTACTTTGCTAATCCCTCTAACCTACGCATCCCAGGACACTAAGGGTCAATTTAGCATTGCCAGTGCACCTAACCTGCATATCTTTGGGCTGCGTGAGGAAACCAGAGCACCCAGAGTAAACCCACACAGACACGGGGAGAATGTGCAATCTCCATAGAGACCGTGACCCAAGCCGGGAATTGAACTCAAGTCAATTGCACAATTATTTAATCTTATTTAGCGATACCCTAACGGACGACATGGTGGCACACTGGTTAGGATTATTGCTCCACAGCAACAGAGAGCCAGGTTCAATTCCAGCCTTGGAGATTGTGTGGAGTCTGCACATTCTCCCCGTGCTTGCGTGGGTTTCCTCCGGGTGCTCCAGTTTCCCCCTAGAAGATGTGCAGGTTAGGGGGATTAGCCATGCTAAATTGCCTGTTACTGTCAAAAGAGGAGCAGGTTAGGAGAATTAGTAGGGTAAATATGTGGGGTTATGGTAATAGGGCCTGGGTGGGATTCTCTGTTGGAGAGTTGGTGCAGATTCAATGGGCCAAATGGCCACCTTCTGCATTGCAGGGACTCTATGATTTTACTCTTTGATTCTTTGATTCAAGATTGCAGATGTTGTAATAAGTTTGGGACTTGGGTAGGTGTGCGTAAAGAGATTTTCTTAACAGTTTTTTTTGGAGATTTATCAGTTCACTTGCAGTTTTTCGACTGTCTGGTTTCTTTTAAAGAAAGCATTTTGTGTTAATTTAGGTCCTCTCTCTCCATGAATATAAGCGTTCAATTTTGGAATCGCTACATTTGATATTTCATGAAATGTAAGAGCCAGGAGCAGGAGTAGGCCATCTGGCCTCTCAAGCCTGCTCCGCCATTCAATAAGATCATGGCTGATCTTTTTGTGGACTCAGTTCCATTTACCTGCCCGCTCACCATAGCCCATAATTCCTTTACTGTTTGAAAATTTATCTATCCTTGCCTTAAAAACATTCAGTGAGGGAGCCTAAACTGTTTCACTGGGCAGGGAATCCTATAGATTCACAACTCTTTGGGTGGAGAAGTAGTTCCTCAACTCAGTCCTAAATCTGCTCCCCCTTATTTTGAGGCCATGTTCCCTAGCTCTAGTTTCACCCACCAGTAGAAACAACCTCTCTGCTTCTCTCCTATCTGTTTCCTTCATAATGTGATAGGTTTCCACGCAATTTCCCCTCATTCTTCTGCATTCCAATGAGTATAGCCCCAGTCAACTCAGTCTCTCCTCAAAAGCTGATCCTCTCAACTCCAGAATCAAATCACTTCAGTTTTTGAGGAATATGCAGCATAGTAATAAGAACACAGCAATAAGATCTTTTCTTTTAAAGAGCATCGTAGTTTGATAACCGAGGTTTCAGTTAAGCGCCCAATTTCTGATTGGTCTGAACTTCCGTTCCATTCAAATGCAGATGTATCGTTAGAAAACTAGATGGAAGTTCCGCATGTGTAATTTTGTTACACAGTACTCTAATGCTGACCCTTAATATTTGATAAAAAGGACTTGACAGTTGTTATAATCATTTATTGAATTGGTTTGATATTCTTACTCTGACTCATTTGTTCAACATGTATGTAATGACCCATATCTATGTAATCATCTTTACGTATAGTGCATCACATGTGGGTGGCACATTAAATCAGTCCATGGCAGGGAAAAAGAAATCAAATGTCATGCTTCGTTTTCACTATATAAAATAAACATCTTATTTGTAAATGATTAGTTATAACTTAGATCCCACAAGGTGGTTTCCTCTTCCAAATGCATAGAATTTCAACTAACTCATTCAGTTCCCTTCAGTTTTGAACTATTAAAGTGAATGTTTGTTATTTATTGCCTATTTTTCTTTCTTTTCCCCTGTGTTTTTTTGATTCAGTTCTCTGTCTTCCTATGAACTGATTTATTGCCTTTACAAAGGAGGGATTTCAAAGCGTGGCCACTTAAGGAACCAGGCTGGGCCCTGCGTTCAACCAGTGATGGATTTTAGGCAACTATTGTGCGGTTTTATTTTGTTGTTTTGCATCTTCTGTGTCCAGCTACTTCCTCTATCAATCTGCGTCCTCCATACTCCTTACGTGACCACGCTCCCAAATCCCTCCTTTGTAAAGACTATAAACAGCAAACAAAAATCAATACATAAGAAGATAGGGAAATTAATCAAAAAAGACGGTAAAAAGTAGAAAATAAGAGGAGCTTTGTAAAAAAAAAATTAAAAATCGTGCTGAAATCCTACCTATGGCACAGTGGTTAGTGCTGCTGCCTCACAGTGCCAGGGACCCAGATCCAATTCCCAGCTCAGGTCACTGTGTGGAGTTTGCATGTCCTCCCCATGTCTGTATGAGCTTCCTCTGGGTGCTCCAGTTTCTTCCAAGAGTCTGAAAGACATGCTGGTTAGGTGTACTGGCCAAGCTAAATTTCCCCTCAGTGTATCCAAACAGGTGCTGGAGAGTGGCGACTGGGGGATTTTTACAGTAATTTCATTGCATGTAATGTTAATGTTTGCCTACTTGTGACACTGATGAATAAACTTCAGATCATTAGAGAGGGAAGCCAGGCACTAGACCCCAATCTCAGCTGCAAACTTCTCCTCCAGAAAGCATCAGATCCTCCAATTTACTGTTGAGCTAGGAAGTTATAAGCGGTATTGCATAGCCTCTTTTTTGAGAGCTTAGCACCATTCCTGAATCCAGAGCCTTCTCTTCTCCAACCTTACTGTAACTCATAGAATCATAGAACCCTACAGTACAGAAAGAGGCCCTTCGGCCCATCGAGTCTGCACCAAACATAATTCCACCCAGGCCCTATCCTCATATCCCTACATATTTTACCCACTAATCCCTCTAACCTACGCATCCCTGGACATTAAGGGGCAATTTCTTAGCATGGCCAATCAACTTAACCCGTACATCTTTGGACTGTGGGAGGAAACCGGAGTACCCGGAGGAAATCCACAATAATGAAGTAAATAGAGCTTCGTTCTGCTCTTGCTTACCTTAACCATGGCAAAGAAAACCATCAACAACAATACAGATCATTTATAAAGCACGTTTAATAGAGGAACATGTCCCAAGGCGCTGAGCAGTGACATATTGGGATAAGACACTTAGCCAAAATGTGTGATAATTAGGGTAGGTGTCTAAACATTTGGCCAAAGATGTAGTTTTGAGAATCATCTTGAAGGAGAACGGGTAAAAAGACTGAGATGATTAGAGAGAATGTTCCACATTTTAGGTGCTGCAAGAAATGGCTGCCAAGGGTGGTGCAACAAGAGTTGGGGGGGGGGGGGGGATGTATTAGTGTCCATCTCAACAAGGCCCATGGGGTGGGCTTCTTGGAGTATGAGCTCCCTGATTGACATAATGATTACCTGCCCAATCAGGGAGTCTCACCTGTGAATATTAGGAGGAATGTCAGGGCTACTGACATTCCAGATTTCCGATTTTGTACCTGAAGTACACTTAGCAATGGAGATAAGTTTGTAAATAAAAGGAATCCGGTAAAGGGACAGCAGCCTCTGAGGAGTTATTTCATGCATTTAGTGGAATTCCGGCCCCAGAGCACTTCAGGACAGTAGGAGGTTATAGAGACAGGGAGGAGCAAGGTCATGGAGTAGAGCTGCCAGGGCTCCTGGATGGACCTGACTTTTCCAGGAATTGAAAACCAATCTCCAGGACACTCCCATGTGAAACTCTGGAGAAAAATCACCGGGACATTAAAAACACTGTTTCTTTTGTCATTTTCCATGAGATTTTCTGTTCACCAGGTATAAAAATGAGAGATAAAGACTGGTTGACAAATTAAACATCATCAGTTTAGGCAAATGAGCCTGTTGCTTTCCAATTGGAGTAGGAAGGCAGTGCTTCACAAGGATGAATGTGTTGGCCGACCAATGGTTGGAGTGTGGTGGGAAGTCATTTGATAAAGCCTTCATAAATTCATTTCGGTGCTTATTCAAACACCAAGATGAGAACTTTAAAATTGAGACCCAGTGAAATTAGCAAGCACAGGGGTATTGGGTAAATAGAACTTGGTACAAGTTAATCATAGAATCATACGGTGCAAAAGGAATCTGTTTGGCCCATCGAGTCTGCACTGACCACAAATCACCCAGGCCTATCCCCATAACCCCATACGTTTATCCTAGTTAGTCCTCCTGACAATAAAGGACAATTTAGCGTGGCCAGTGCACCTAACTTGCACACCTTTGGAGTGTGGGAGGAAACCAGAGCATCCAGAGGAAACCCATGCAGACAGAGGGAGAACTTGCAGACTCCACACAGGCAGTCATCCGAGGCTGGAATTGAACCCAGGTCGCTGGTGCTGTGAGGCAACAGTGTTAACCGCCATGCCGCCCACACTAAAACATTGCAACAGAGTTTTGGATGAGTTCAAATTTACACAAGGCAGAAAACAGGAGGTTGGCCAGGAGTGCATCGAGGTTGCCAAGCATGGAGGTAACATTGGCATGGTTAAGTGTTTCGACAATGAATGAGCTAATGTCGCGACAGAGTCTGGTGACGTTATGGAAATAATGGCCGCAGATAACGATGACTGTTGGAGTGACTGACAGTTTTGCAAAGATGGAGAGCTATTTTATAAACGAGCAGCAAAACATCCAAGCCTTAATGGCTAAAATGTTTCTTCACTTGCATATTTAATTGTTTAGAAGGTTTGTCTTGGCCTCAGAAAATCATGATGCTGAAATTTTATCGGCTACAGCTTGCAAAGAAGAGGAACCTTTTTGTTGCATACAGAGCCTGAGAGTGTTGGACAGACAGGAACAGTGGCATGCATAAACTGGTCATGATGTGGAGATGTTGGCGTTGGACTGGGATAAACACAGTAAGAAGTCTCACAACACCAGGTTAAAGTGCAACAGGTTTATTTGGTAGCAAAAACCACAAGCTTTTGGAGCACTGCCCCTTTGTCAGGTGAGTGGGCAGCGCTCCGAAAGCTAGTGACTTTTGCTACCAAATAAACCTTGTGTTGTGAGACTTCTTACTATGCATTAACTGGCACAAACATTAACCAGGTAAACCAAAGCAGAGCAATAGTAGCTAGCTGGGTAGAAAATACACTAACTTCATACTTTATCTTTCAGTCAGCCATACAAAGCTTTGCTTTGCTTGCCTTAAACATTTCATCTTTGATTTGAATAGAAAAGAATCCCTACAGTGCAGGAGGAGGTCATTTAGCCATTGAGTCAGCACCAACAACAATCACACCCAGGCCCTATCCCCGTAACTCCACGTGTTAACCCTGCTAATCCACCTGATATTAAGGGGCAATTTATTATGGCCAATCCACCTAAAGTGGACATCATTGGAGTTTGGGAGGGAACCGGAACACTGGGAGGAAACCTACGCAGCCACGGGGAGAATGTAGGAGCTCTACATAGACAGTCACTCCAGGCCAGAATTGAACACAGATTCCTGGCGATGTAAGGCAGCAGTGCTAACCACAATGCCATTTGTCTACATAGCGTCTTGTGGGATAGTCACTAAGCTAAGTGGCCTTTCCATTTCAGATGGAGTTAAAACTGCCATCTGGGCCTGATTATCATATTGGACTTACATCTGCATATTTAGAGGAGGACCCCACTAGCTTTGAGCAGGCTGCTTAACTGCCTGTCCTAAAGTGTTGGTGAAGTTTGACAATGACAAGAAATTCTGCTTGATTTTATCTGTTCTCCCACCCGGATTTTGCTTGGGTGGGTAAGAGTTAAAATCCCATTTCATGGGGCGAGATCTTATGGCCTCACTCGAACTGAAACCATAAAATCCTGCCTGAGGTCAACGGACATTTCCATTGTCTGCTCCTCGCCCGTTCCGATTCCATGATGGGCGGGACGGTAGAATTCCCAAGAAAGTCTTTTTCTCTCTTTCAGATCAGTTCACTTCTTCCCATCTCCCCTGTTGTCCTAATCAGGAAGAAATGGAATGTGTTGTTTTGTACAGGTGTCCGTATTTCATTGCTTGTCTCAATGTTCCTGTTGCTCAGTCTGTTTTAAGAAGCGTGTGGAGGAAGGAAAATTGCAATAGTATGTCAGCGCATTAAATCCCCAGGACTTTCACTGCACTCAATTGCCAATGGGTTACTTTGAAGCCTCTTTATTAAAATAAATAATTGCATTGCACCTTTCTTAACTTAAGACAACCTGAAGTGCTTAACAACCAACAACGTACTCATTAAGTGTAGTTAAAGTCTTGTAAATTATATAGTGCCCTTAAAATAGGATAACATGCCAAGATGCTTCAGAGAATCATTAGCATTGAAAATAGACACCGAATCAAAGAGAGGGTATTGGAAAGGGTAGCTAAGAGCTTGTTCAGAGAAATAGTTTTTGAACGAGGTTCTTGATGGTAAATGGAAGGATTTCATAGTGGGTTTGGGAAATTAAAGAGGTAAGGTTCCTACCAGATGTTTGCTACATCTTCCACTGGTAGGACTTTTGATTTGATTTGATTTATTATTATCACAAGTATTTGTTTACAGTGAAAAGTATTGTTTCTTGCGGACTATACAGACAAAGCATACTGTTCATAGAGGAGGAAAGGAGAGGGTACAGAATGTAGCGTTACAGTCATAGTTAGGCTGTAGAGAAAGAGCTTTGTTAGAGAGATTATAGTAGTTAGAGTTTTAAAATCATAGAATGAGATAGGGTTAGAGGGTATGCAGGACAAGCTTGCACGAAGTCGTCATGCTCCAGCGCCATGTCAGAACCTAGACAGAGGGGGTGGGAATGCACGATGGGCCAGAGTTGACAGAATACAGAATTCTTGGCGTGCACAATTATAAGGGTGGGTGGGGTGCGAGGCTATGGAGGGACTTCAGCACTCTTACTGGCTGGAATATTCCAACTGTTCTCACCATCGGGATCTTCCAGTCCTGCCAGTGGTGAAGCCCCGCTGTAGGTTTCCTGGCAGAGGGTGGTGCATAGAATGGGAGACCCTGTTGTCAGCGGTGGGATTAGAAGACCCCATCTTGTCAACACCACCGAGAAACACGCTACGGGAGCACATAGAATCCCGTCTACTGTGTTATGCAGGCAATACTGGTAACAAGTGCTGCGGGGCTGAAGAAAATTTCAAGCCTTGCATTGCTTCCATGTAGCACCAAACCTTAAAGTTCATTATCTGATTCGCCACGAGCACCCTTAAGAGTTCAGAAATAAGGAATATAGTTTTCTGTCTCGTAGTAAAATACTGAATGCAGCATAGTTCCACATGTGCCTTGAAGCATAGTTCCACCCTGTAACCCTGAATGACTTGGGAGGAGCCTTCACACTGAAAGTTTCCTGTCAGGATGTGAATGAAAGGCAGTCTTCCTGTGAGCAGCAAAGGTTCGTCACACTCTCGTCTTAACCTGTCAGTACAGCGTAAAAAAAATTGTTTGTAACAGTCCTCCCCTGCCACCCCCCCCCCCCCAAAAAAAATCTGCTGCTGTGTAAAATGGACGGGCACTTCAGTGGCCAACTGCGAACGAGTGCGTTGGCAGCAGGGGAGTTGTGAACGACGTGACTACTCGAGATTTGTTCGCCAGAGGCGACATGCTTCGTACCTCGGTCCTGCAGCAATGAATCAGTTAAGGAAAGGTATGTGTACAAGTTTACTTCAGTATTTTCAAGCCCCATCTCTGTTCAGACACGGACCTGGTGCCTGGTCCTCTGTCTCAGGAGTGCTGCAAACTTGTGCTCCGTGCCGGCGATACTTCTGGGGAACAGGGTGATTGCACTCCCGACTTTACCACGGAGTGTAGCGGAGGGTAGTAAAGGCACTAACTGGTTCACTGAAAACCAAGTGTTGTTTCACCACAGCGCTGCAATGACAAATCGGGAAGTTATACGTTTCCTGACTGAATATCCTGTAATGATTTAAAGCAGCGATTAAGTTGCAGAGCATTGTGTGCACGGTGCAGTTCCCCTAAAATAAATCTGTGTTGTTTCAACAGAACAGTCTGGTGTGTAACATAAGCTTTCACACCAAACCCTATGGATCATGTCGCATTTCATGATGTTCTAGACAGGCTGCCGAACGTATTTTTTTCTGAATGCTTTTACCTCTAGTGAGAATAAGAATCATAGAATCCCAGCAGTGCAGAAGGAGGCTATTCGGCCCATTGAGCCTATACCGACCACAATCCCAGCCACGCCCTATCCCCACAACCCCATGCATTTACTCTAGCTAACACTAAAGGGGCAATTTAGCCATGGCTAAATCCACCTAACCTGCACATCTTTGGACTGTGGGAGGAAGCTGGAGGAAACCCACGCAGGGGGAAAGTGCAAACTCTGCACAGACAGTGATCCAAGCCGAGAATTGCACCTGGGTCCCTGGGGCTGTAAGGCAGAAGTGCTAACCACTGTGCCACCCTAGTTTTCGTTTGGTGAATTACACTTTTTTTTTGAAGTTAGTGGAGTTCTGGAGCCTCTGCTGACATCCACAAGAGTCCCTTTCACCACTGTCCCTGCATCAGATAGAAAAACATCGACCAATGTCTCACCACTATTGAGTTTTAGTCGTTAAACATTTCTCAGTTAATAAAGACCGCTTAACCCCTTGGAAACTCTTTATATATTACATAGTGACCTGTATAAAGTGAATATAACATATTGCACAATGTCTCAAATAAATATTGGGATGAAATTAGAGCATCTGTATGCTGCTGCATCCAGTGCAGAAGAGGCCATTTAGCCCTTTGAGTCTGCACCAACTCTCTGACGGTGTATTTTTCCCCTGTCTTTTTCCTGACACTATACCGGTAGCCCCACACGTTTCCCATGGCTAATTCATCTAAACTAAATATCTTGGGACACTGAGAGGCAATTTAGAATCAACGTAGTGCAGAAGGAAGCCACTCAGCCCATTGGATCTACACCAACTCCGCGAAAGAGCCTCTATTCCCAACGGGCTGCGCATATTTCATGGCTAATCCACCTAACCTGCACGTCTTTGGACTGTGGGAGGAAACCGGAGCGCCTGGAAAAGATCATAAGGTATCCGAGTAGAATTAGGGCACAGCCCATCAAGTCTGCTTCGCATGGCTGACAAGCTTCTCAACCCCATTCTCCTGCAGACACGGGGAGAAGGTTTAAACTCCAGATAGAGACCCAAGGTCAGAATTGAACCTGGGTTCCTAGCAGTGTGAGCAGTGCTTAGCACTGTGCCAGTATCACGTGTGGAATGCTTTTGAAAGTTGTCAACTGTAAGTAAACGTGCTTTATACATCTTGCTCGATTAACGGTGGCACACGAAATTTTCAGGTGAGGTGACGGAAAAATTAATAGTGCAGGTGTACTGTTAACTTTACACTACTTAGCAGCAAGAATGGAGCCCATAGAGGAACTACATTGTTCATGTTACTTCGGGGCAGCATAGAGCTGCCAATACACTAAAAAGCAGCCCTGCAGGCTGACAAAGAAAGAGAGTTTTGCATTATTGTCCATATTTTGAGTGTGGGATTGACATTGTTGCTTTAATCCTTGGTTTTATCTTCTGGAAGTGGGCTAGTGTACTGAGATAAAAAGAATGCTTGACGTAAATATCAAACAATAGATAAATATTAATTTTGCAGTGTAACCTATTATTTACATGACATGGTAAACCTTTGTGATCATTTTGGCAGACAGCATAAGTAAAATTGTACCACCTGTGCGCAAGAGCTATTCATTTCATTTTTCAGACATAATTGCCCTCTAAGCACCAGCCAGCACGTCCAACCTTTGATAAGATGAATTATTTGTTTCTGAATTTACGAGTGCCCTGTCTATAAAATGTAGATTTACCCATCAGCACCAGACTACTTACTTATTGGATTCCTTTCAATAGATAAAAAGGCATTCATATAGTGCCTTTCACATCCTCGGGACTTCCCAGCCAATGAAATACTTGTAGTGAAGTATAGTCAGTGCTGTAATGTAGGAAAAAGGTTTCAGAATATATTTTACTCCATAATTACCATCAAACTAGGGAACCAACGCTGATTCAATGAGAACAGCAGGAGAGCGTGCTGGGAGTGATGGGAGCGATTGCCGACAGTGCTATCAAGTAGAACTAACATAGCGATAACTGATGCTCAGTGTTGGTTCTGCCAATTGCCTCCAGACCGCATTACAATCTTGGTCCAAAGTGGACAGAAAGAGCTGAATTCAAGGGGTGAGGTGAGAATGGATGCCCTTGACATCAATTTGGCTCAGCATTTTGGCTGAGGGTGGCATCAAGGAGCCTGAGCAAAAGTGAATTCACTGGGAATCCAGGGCGAAACTCTCCATTGATTGGAGTCATGCCTAGCACAAAGGAGGACTATTGTGTTTGTTGGAGGTCAATCAGCAGATTCTCAGGGTAGCGTCCTAGGCCCAACAACCAGCAGCTGATTGATCAGTGATCTTCTCGCCATCATAAGATCAGAAGTGCAGTTATATGCTACATTGCATATTCTCAGTTCCTCAGATACTGAAGCAGTGTGTGTCATATGCAGCAAGACCTGGACCACATTCGGGCTTGAGCTGAAGCGTGGTAAGCTATATACGCATCATACAAATGCCAGTCAATAGCCATCTCCAACAAGAGAGGAGCTAACCTTCTCTCTTTGATATTCAGCTATTTGCTGAATCCCCACCACTCACATCCTGCGGGTTACCATTGACCAGAAATTTAACTAGACAAATCACACCAATACTGTGGCTACAAGAGCAGATGAGAGCCTGGGAATCCTGTAGTGAGTAACTCATCTCCTGACTTCCCAACGTCTGTTCACCATTTGCAAGGTGCAATTCCAGGAGTGTGATGGAATATTCTCTAACTGCCTGGATGAGTGTAGCTCCTACAACATTCAAGAAGCAGAGCACAGTGGCAACCGTGTGTACCATCAACACATGCTTGAGATTACCCAGGAGTGTTCTAACATTACAACTTAGAAAGTTTAAAGCTTTCTCTTGAAATATGAGTGAAATACTGCAGATGCTGGAAGTCTGAAATGAAAACACAATGTTGGAAAATCTGGTGGTGTTTGCGGGCAGAGAAATGCAGTGAATGTTTTGAGCCCGTATCATAGAATCGTAGAATATCTACAAGTGCAGAAGGAGGCCATTTGTCCCATCGAACCTGCACAGACAACAACCTCACCCAGACCCTATCCCCGTAACCCCACATATTTATCCTATTAATCCCCCTGACACTAAGGAGCAACTTAGCATGGGCAATCCACCTAACCCACATTTTTGGACTGAGAAGAAACCAGAATACCCGGAGGAAACCCACACAGACACGGGGAGAACATGCAAACTCCACACAGTGGCTTGAGCCGGGAAACGAACCCGGTTTCCTGAAGCTGTGAGGACCCGCACCGTATCCTCTTCAGCAAAAAAGTCATATGAACTTGGAATTGTAATCAAGTTATTCTGTCTGCAAATGCCCTTGCGAAGTTTTTCCAGAATTTTCTGTTTTTATTTATTAGTAAAGTTTTCTGTCTTCCACCGCAGAGGTGATGTTCCCCAGCCAGGAGAAGGTGAGGTGGTCTACTTCTGGGGCACCTTTTCTTGCTTCCCCCCGATCATCCACCGTCCCATCTCCCGACACTTGGCTGAGCAGAGGGCATGTAGAAGAGGACAGTTCAGTCACAGATGCTCCTACCCAAAGATACGACGGTCCCAAGACTGGTGTCCACTGACCTTTGCGTATGCCCAGGCTCAAAGCTCTGTCCCCATCGCCACAATTCTCCATCGCCACACAACTTACCTTTACCAAGAAAATGGGATACATGAGGGAAATACCTTATCAATAGCATTTGAGTATTCTTGGATTACAATCTTTGAAGAAGAGAAGACTGATTTTTGATTCAGTTGAATTTTGTAAATTGATACATGTGCCAGAATTTTACTGGCACACCTGCCCCGGGGCAGGCGTGGGCTCACATAACAGAATTCTCTATTGGTCTCAGGTAGGATTTTACGAACCTCGCCCGAGCGAGGTTGTAAAATCCCTGGCCACAGCCTCACTATCTCCAGTTCTTTACCCGCAGTGATGGTATTTTGCATAGTCATCAGTGTAAAATACAGAAATTTGGTCCACGTCTTGATATTCAGAACTTTTTTCACACAGAATTGTTGATACTGGGAATGCTTCACCTGATTTTGTTGTGAATGCTGAAAATGCAGTGATTTTTAGAAGACTTGTCAGAAATACAAAGTGTATGGCCTGATGTTGCTGTTCTTGTTGTTTAATACTGTGCCTATCTGCTTTGCATTATAAGACAATAAAGATAAATTAGGAAAGCTTGGCAAGTGAATGCAGCTGGAAACATGCTCATGATTTGTTTAGAATCCCTACAGTGCAGAAAGAGGCCATTCGGCCCATCAGGTCAGCACCGAGCAAAATCCCATCCAAGCCCTATTCCCGTAACTCCTCATATTTACCCTGCTAATCCCCCTGATACTACTGTTAATTTAGCATGGCCAATTAACCTAATCCGCACATCTTTGGACTGTGGGAGGAAACCAGAGCACCCGGAGGAAACCTACACAGACACGGGGAGAACGTGCAAAATCCACACAATGGCTTGAGCCGGGAATTGAACCCGGTTTCCTGAAGCTGTGAGGACCCGCACCATATCCTCTTCAGCAAAAAAATCATATGAACTTGGAATGGTGACCCAAGCTGGGAACTGAACTCGGGTCCCTGCGCTGTGAGGTAGCAGTGCTAACCACCGTGCCATCCTGGCATCTGGGGTGCAGTCGTCCACATGACCTTGATGGGTTGGTGGTCAGAATTTGGTCACCATGTTGACCGGGACTGCTTTGGCACTGCATATTCTGCTTTTGCGGTCAGGGAGGTGGGACTTTCTGGCCGTGGTCACCCCAAAACCGGAAAATCTTTGCCAAGGTCAATGGACCTTTGCATGGTCCACCTCCACCCCCTCCACCTGCTACAATTCCCATGGTGGGCAGGATGGGAAAACTCCCCCCACTGTCTCAATTTGCTTGTTCTGCTGTTGAGGACATTTTTGGACTGCATTTTGTCTGGCACCTCAACCCCAACCTTGCTGCCTTATCAGGAGCAAGAAGCTCAAAGGGTCATTGGAGTCCATCAGTCCCTCCAACATGCCAAGGTGACGAGCCATAGAGGGAAAGGATGTAAACTTATCATGTTGATAGATTGTCTGCTAAAGAGCTGTGTCCTGTGAACCACTGAAGTTTGGTCACCTCATGCGTCAATTAAACCACTAGAGATAGACAAACTTTACGCTAGCTGAATCAACTTGCTTTCATACTGTGTAGGGTCACACTGAGTGACACTGAAGAATGACATTCAATTTTTTTCAGTGCTCCAGTGCAATCGAGTTGTTACATCTTTGTGATGGCTATCAGATGTCTGTTAGCTCCAATGAGACCCCAAGAGATAATTTGATGGAAAGAGCAAAGTTTAATTCAAGGGTCTGTAAGCCCTGTCAACATCTTCATCAATAATTTGGGGAGGCAGTGGTGTAGTGGTATTACGGCAAGACTGTTAATCCGGAAACTCGGCTAATGTTTTGGGGACCCAGGTTCGAATCCCATCATGGTAGATGGTGGAACTTTAAAAGAAAACCTATAATTAAGAATCTACTTATGACCATGAAACCATTGTCGATTGTCAGAAAACGCATCTGATTCAGTAACGTCCTTTAGGGAAACAAATGTGCTCTCCTTTCCTGGTCTGACCTACGTGTGATTCCGGAACCATAATAATATGGTTGACTTTCAACTGCCCTGGGGCAACTAGGGATGGGCAATAAATACTGGCCAGCCAGCGATGCCAATGTCCCTTGAATAAATTTTTAAGAATTGTATCATTTGTTTGAAGGCTGTGACTGTGATAATATTAAGTCTGAGTGCCAATAGAAGATCACATAGTAGTTGGAGTAATAAATGCTACCCTTTCTGACACGCTTCAATCCAAAGATTTCACTTTGGAGAAGGTGTTACAGATGGTCCACTAACTTGGGTTCTGTCAACAAAATCAAGTTAAATTGAGAAGGGGAAGATGTGTTGCAGAACACCAACCCATGTCTGTTCAAGTTATTAAACGACAAAATGCAAAAGACACTCCAGAGCAAAGAAGACTGTAATTAAAATTCAAGGTGGCAGCAAACTATATATCAGCTGTGTGGTGTCAAAGTGCCTCACGGGTGCGAAGAGTATATTGCAAGCATGGCAGAATGCGTCCACTGTAAAAGTCTGGGAAACTTTGGGAAAATGTGCAGTTTGAAAACCCTCACAACATAGAGGATTATGAAATGGAAGAGTCACACCAAGAACAATGTGTCCGAGATGAGTTCAGAGACCCCAGATATACTTACCGGAATGTTGATATATGTGTTAATGGGTACATTACCAACTTTAAATTGGACACAGGAGCAAATGTGATAGTCCTGTTTGATAGAGAACTGTGGCTAGCCAACCTTTGACTGCAGACAGCTACTCACCAAAAGAACAGCGTTCCGAAAGCTTGTGGGTTTACTATCAAATAAACTTGTTGGACTTTAACCTGGTGTTGTGAGACGACTTACTGTGTTTACCCCAGTCCAACGCCGGCATCTCTACATCATGCGGACAGCAGACACAGCATTGTATGGCACGGGACGGATCAAACTCCCACTTATAGACACACTTCTAGAATTGCTCCAACACAGGAGCAGTAGATACTGGAGATGCTCTGTGATAATCGGGAATTTTCTCTCCTGACCCAAGATGCTTGAGTTGTCCCCAGTCTCATCAAAGGAGCAGAACCAAAGAATCCCTACGGTGCATGAAGAGGCCATTTGGCCTGTTGAATCTGCACCGACTCTCTGAAAGAGCATCCTATCCAGGCCCTCCATTCCCATAATCCTGCACATTTCCCATGGCTAATCCATCTAACCTGTAGATTTTTGGACTGTGGGAGGAAACCGGAGCACCTGGAGGAAACCCATGCAGACACTGGGGAGAGAGTGCAAATTCCACACGGTCACCAAAGGCTAGAATTGAACCAAGGTCCTTGACGCTTGAGGCAGCAGTAGTAACCACTGTGCTGCCCAGAAAGTATCAAAGAACAGGCAGTCATTGAGTATATACCGAGTGGTAGACCACCGATCTGTCCAACACGGACAGAGCGGCGCAGAGGTTAGCACTTCAGTCTTCAGTGTCAGTGACCTGGGTTCAATTCTGGCCTTGGGTGACTGTGTGGAGTTTTCACATTCCCCCCATGTCTGCATGCATTTCCTCCGGTGTTCTGGTTTCCTCTGCAGTCGGGGTTAGGTTGATTGGTCATGCTAAATTTACCCTTAGTGTCCCAAGATATGTAAGTAAGGGGGATTAGCAGGGTAAATATGTGGGGTTACAGAGATAGGGGCTGGGTGTTAGAATGTAATCGGTGACAACTTAGTATTGGATTTAATGTGACCAATGGGAACAAGATGTAAGGGTCAACTGACCCCAGTAAATCATGGAACCAATTACAGAGTGATGTAATGGTCAGCTGACCAGCTGATTCATTATAAGTAAAGAACTATGTAGAATTGAGGAAAGCTTGGAGTGGCCCAGGGTGAGGCTCCAAGTTTGGAGTAAAGATGTTTATTTATTAAACACTTTCTTTGATTTATAAGTTGGAATAAATTTTGTTGTATTTTCATTAGCTGCATTTTGAGGAATTCCTTCTGAAGAAACACTGGGTGGGATTGTTGTCAGTGCGGGCGCGATGGGCCAAATGGCTTTCTTCTGCACCGTAGGAATTCTGATTCTCGTACTGATGATCCTAACTGGGACTTCAGTGGAGGTTTTTTGTGACCATTTCTTTCTTTGCTGAGGTAGATAATCTGGCCGCTTTCTAAACAGATGAAGGTAACATTCTTCAACCTGCAAGAGGAAATGGACGAGTTGGTCCAATGAATACCTGAGTGTGATTTTATCATTCAGCAAATCATCAGAGATGGTGATATCGAAACCCAGTTGATGGGAAACTCTGCTGCCATCCTGCATTCACCATCAATACTGACCCCTTAGTAAATGCATCCACGTTGATCTGGTAGCCCAGGGTGGAAATAACTGAATGGTTTCAGAACCAGAAACAAGACCCAATCGGATGATATCCACCTTGTCGACATTAGTGGACACTGACCTTACCACTACGTTGGAGTTACTGCAATTGGAGAGAAGACAGCAAGACATTAATCAAATGTCTTCCTCACCTCTCATGGCCACAATATAGGATTCCCCAAAACCTCAGGAGTCTGAAGGTAAAGCATGGCAAATGGAATTGTTCAAAAGAATTGGCGTCAGTTCCATGAACAAAGATAGGATGCACAGCCAAGGTGAAGAAAGGGATAAACCTTTTAACATTTAATCACAAAAGGGAAACTATTGCTAAGGAAAAGGACAACAGCAAGGAGAGGAAGAAAAGAATTTAAATGTTCAATCTCAAACAACAAATGCAACTTCTGCTGTGGAACAGTTATTTCAGAACAAGGAAATCCAGTGTTGAGGCTACCAATCCCCCCCAAACTTCATATCACCACAATCAAGGAGAGGTCATGAAATCTTCCTTATGAAGGCAGAGACTTGGTGGGGAGAAGGGGTAGAATGTATATTTAAATATATTTGGAAAGAACTTGGTATTTGGATGTTCAAGCTAAAATAGTTAATGTGAGACAGGCAATAGAGTATCCTCCAAATGGCAATATTAAGGGAGCAACACAACTAATAGCAGTGTGGTAGTAATCAGAATCGAGGAAGTTCATGGCTTGGGTTGAAGAGGTTGACGGTCTTGTATATCTGTACATGATTATGTTCAAAAGTAGATAGTTACTGTTCAGGCACGATGGCTAGAATTTTCTGGCTGTTTACGCCAGCAGGATTCTCCGGTCCTGCTGCGGTGAATGAAAATTTGGCTGAGTGCCAAATTCTCCATCCTCGCTTGCAGTGGCAACAGGGCGTGAATGGCCAGAGAATTCTGGCCTACGGGTGGGATTTTACAGTGGGATCGTCAACGGTAAGCCCCTCTGCGGGTTCCCCGGTGGTAGAGGGTGCAAACAACGGGAAAGCCCATTGGCAGCGGTGGGGCTGGAAGATCTTGCAGCCAGCCATTGATAGGCTGCCTCTACTTCCGCAAAGCAAGATGTGCTTATGTTGGCTTCAGCGGTGGTTGGTTTTGGAATATCCCACCCTATGCCTCTGCCTCTTGAAACTCTTCCATCCAGAACCCAGAATCCACCCAGAATCCAGAACAAAGAACATAAGAACATAAGAAATAGGAGCAGGAGTAGGCCATCCAGCCCTTCGAGCCTGCCCCGCCATTCAATAAGATCATGGCTGATCTGTCGCTGCTCAGTTCCACTTTCCCGCCCTCTCCCCATAACCCTTAATCCCCTCTCCTATCAAAAACCCATCAACCCGCGTCTTATAAATATTTAGCGAGGCAGCCTCCACCACAAAGGATTCACAGGTCTTGCCCACAAATGCAAAATATTTCAATAGGCGATCGATATTGGACCATTCTAGTAGCTAACGGCGGTCGACAGTGCATTACTATCACTGCCAGACTCAAAGGCCCCAGGTTCAAAACCTGTACTGCTGGCACCAGACCTCTAAAGGAATCAGTGAGGTATTGAGAAAAAGGAGGAAACAAACCATTGTAAGATTTCATTTGACCTTTCATGAAGAATGTTAAAATCGAAGTGTTTAATAGGTTGAAGCTTTGAAATTGCAGTTTAAATACTCTGAACACCAAAACGTAAATCCAAACTGCAGTGATCTAATAATGAACCCTACCTTGTGCTGTTTTTAGTGCTCTGCATGTGCATTCTTCCATTGAACATGATGGCCACATGTCCCAAGTTCATATTTTGAGTCAATATGAATACCCAATGACCTGAAACGTTAACTCTGTTTCTCTTTCTGCAGATGTTGTCTTGTGCTTCCCTCATTTCTTATGTTATTTCAGACTGGGGACTGGCGCTCTGGGGACCTGGGTTTAAATCTCACCACAGCAGCTGGTGGAATTTAAATGCGATTAATAAATCTGTAATAGTCTCAGTAATGATGACCGTGAAATCACCATTGATTTTCTTTTTAAAAAAAAAACCCATCTGGTTTAATACTGTCCTTAAGGGAAGGAAATCTGCCTGGACTAACTTACGTGGGACTTCAGACCTACTGTTGCATAGTTGACTCTTAATCGCCCTTCGAAATGGGCTAGCAAGTTGAAGGAAATTCAATACAGGCAACAAATGCTGGCCTTGCCAGTGCTGCCCACATCCCATGAAAGGATAAAGAAAAATACATTTGCAGCATCTGGAGTATGTGGTCCTGAGTGGGCAAAGCTGCTGGCTGGAATTCTCTGGCCATTCATGCCAATAGGATTCTCTGGTTCTGTTGGCAGCACATCCCCTGCTGTTGGTTTCCGGGCGGCACAGGGTGGTTTCATTGGGAAGTCCCACTGACAGAGGTGGGATCTCACCACCGGCGAATGACAGCGTGCCTCCCACTGCTGAAGCACTGCGGGAGGCTAGAGAATCTCACCAACTTGTCTCTTTTATCCGCCCTGCATTCTGAGCTTCATTCAGTGAGTTAAAACTACTCCAATTATTTGACTTCGAAACCCATTGAGACGGCATTCAGTCTGGATTTGATTCTAACTTGGGTTGGAAGTAATAACTGGTTATTGTGCGCAGCAGGATGAAGGCTATTAGTTTTGGCAGAGCTGAGTTCAGGCAGTCAAGAGCGAACACTCCCAGGTACAAGCATCTGTGGCTCTATATGCTTGCCTTATTCATCCAGCATAATGGTCTTATAAAAATTGGGTCCATTGCACCTGATACAATTAACAACTATGTGAAAACATGTAGAGAGGAACAGAAGAACCTGCACATTTTTGCTCCAGAATATAGAGCCGTAACAAATGTACGAATACATTGGAAATATGATGCCGTTCACAGGACTGAGCATTGCGTTGCACTTAGATACACAACACATTTTATGGAGTGGGGAGAAAGAACTTGCATTTATATAGCGCCTTTCTCATCCTCCGAGCTCCCAAAGCACTTCACAGGCAGTGAGGAACTTCCGAAATGTCGTCCCTGTTTTTACGTCAGTTTCTGATTGCTCACAAAGAGAAATGAAGTTAAAATGGGGTTTAAAAACATGCTTGAAGAATGCAGTGTCCAGTTTGAGAGGATGGTTAAAGAAAGGGAGGGGAACTGCTGTATGAGATCGCTAATCTCTTCAAGACAAATGTTGTAGGCTGATATGAGGAGAGGGTTGGTTGTTTACAGTGGTTTTAGTACGTGCTGTTTTCCTCCAGCATGTGAAGACAGACCTGATCACTGAACCAAGTTCTCTCCTGTTTGAGAATAGCAGTTGGTCTGTACCTCTCCAATTTTATAGTGGGATGTCTACAGTGACTGATAAAACGGATGAAAAAGCCAGCCTACAAACTGGTGCTCGAATTGGAATGAAGTAACCTGGTATTGGCAACGTGAGTGTTGATCTTTGTGAGCAGTCTTTTAAGTTCTTTTTTATAAACTTTCTATTTCTGGTTCAGAACATATGGAATGTGATAGGTTTATCATGTTCTGGCAAAGCTACATTTTTTCCAGCTTTCTTTTTCATTCCTTGTTTCCACATAAGATTTTTTTTTTAAAAGTTTAAATGTTTATTTTATTAGTGTCACCAGTAGGCTTACATTAACACTGCAGTGAAGTTATTGTGAAAATCTCCTAGTTGCCACACTCTGGCACCTGTTTGGGTACATTGAGGGAGAATTTAACATGGCCAATGCATCTTTCAGACTGTAGGAGCACCCGGAGAAAACCCGCACAGACACAGGGAGAACATACAGATTCTGCACAGACAGTGACCCAAGCCAGGAATCAAACCCAAGTTCCTGGCATTGTGAGGCAGCAGTGCCAACGACTATGCTACCCCAGTCTGAAGCTTGCACTAATCTTGCTTTTCATTTGAAAGAATTTGAGGATGAAAGGTTCTTTATTAATTTTAAATAAAAGAACAAGTACCATTTTTATTTGACCAAATAGTACAGGGTGCAGCGGGAATTGAGACTGCACTGTTCCATTGAATGTTGAAACAAATCATCTTCTCACTTGCTTTGCACTTCTTAAAACATTCATTCATTGTATTGGAAAACTATCTTCAGTTTTTTTTTGTACCTTTCAGAATATTATTTGGAAGAACCCCTATATGGGGTTATCGAGTCATAGAGGTTTACAGCAGGGAAACAGGCCCTTCGGCCCAACTTGTCCATGCCGTCCTTTTCTTAAAAAAAAACCCTAAGCTAATCCCAATTGCCTGCATTTGGCCCATGTCCCTCGATATCCATCATACCCATGTAACTATCTAAATGTTTTTTAAAAGATAAAATTGTACCTATGTCTACTACTACCTCTGGCAGTTTGTTCCAGACACTCACCACCCACTGTGTGAAAAAATTGCCCTTTTAACACTTCTGTATCTCTCCCCTCTCACCTTAAACCTATGCTGTCTAGTTTTAGACTCCCCTACCTTTGGGAAAATATATTGACTATCAATCTTGTCTATGCCCCTCATTATTTTATAGACATCTGTAAGATCACCCCTCAGCCTCCTACACTTCAGAGAAAAAAGTCCCAGTCTATTTAGCCTCTCCTTATAACTCAATCTATCAAGTCCTAGTAACATCCTAATAAATCTTTTCTGCACTCTTTCTAGCTTAATAATATTCTTTCTATAATAAAGTGATCAGAATTGCACATAGTATTCCAACTGTGACCTTAATATACAGCTTCACCAAGACATCCCAACTCCTGTATTTAATGTTCTGACCGATGAAACCCAAGCATGCCAAATGCCGCCTTCACACTCTGTCCATCTGTGACCCCACTTTCAAGGAGCTATGAACACGTCTCCTAGATCTCTTTGTTCTGTAACTCTTCCCAACACCCTACCATTAACTGAATAAGTCCTGCCTTGGTTCAATCTACCAAAATGCATCACCTTGCATTTGTCTAAATTAAACTCCATCTGCCACTGGCCCAATTGGTCAAGATCCCATTGCAACTGGAGATAACTTTCTTCGCTGTCCACTATACCACTGATCTTGGTGTTATCTGCAAACTTACTAACTATGCCCCTTATATTCTCATCCAAATCATTAATATAAATGACAAATAACAGTGGGCCTAACACTGATCCTTGAGGCACACTGCTAGTCACAGGCCTCCAGTTTGAAAAACAACTCTCTACATCCACCCTCTGGCTTCTGTCAAGATGCCAATTTTGTATCCATTTAGATACCTCACCCCGGATCCTGTGAGATTTAACTTTATGCAACAATCTACCATGTGGTACCTTGTCAAAGGCCTTGCTGAAGTCCGTGTAGATGACATCAACTGCACTGTCCTCATCTCCCTTCTCGGTTACCCCTTCAAAAAGCTCAATTAAATTTGTGAGACATGATTTTCCACTCACAAAGCCATGCCGACTGACCCTAATCAGTCCTTGCATCTCTAAATGCCTGTAGATCCTGTCTCTCAAAATACCTTCCAACAATCCAAGCTGGGTGTTTTGTATTCCGTTATATTAACATTCAGCATGTAAGTTCAACAAGGAATTCTGTCGCCTGTTTCAGCCCCAAAGCTGATATCAACCAATTTATTCATCATGAATCATGAACCTACAAATTACGTTACTGAGCGGATACATCTGGTTATTGTTTCCTCCTTTATAGAATGTTGTAATGTCCATAAAGAATAACACCATGGTCTAATAGGTATCCCTAAGAATTTGCTATACACTGTTGAACAGGCTAATGTTGCTCAGTTAAATAAATGTATTTCATACAAAACCTATATATATATAAGAGTAACTTTTATGGCAGGTAAACCAATTGCCCAATTATTATGAGCAGGTGGGGAGGAATGAGCTGGGCTCCCCTTCATTTCAACATACTCAGATGGTCGCAACAATGATCTTAAAATGTATTTTCCCTGTAGATGCCTTTTCTAGTCCAAATGTATTTATTTATAATAAGGAGTCATCAAACCAAGTTAAGTCAATAAAAGTGTAAGTTTGTCCATAACTAAAGCTGAGAAAAAAATAGTGAAGACCTGACAACACGCACTCAGAGGTAAGAGAATTAGGGTTCAATAAAAAGTTTTAAGAAGTATCTTGACTTGTTAAAAGCACGGTGGCACAGTGGTTAACACTTCTACCTCGCAGTGCCAGGGACCCAGGTTCGATTTCCGGCTTGGGCCAGTGTCTGTGAGGTGTCTGCACGTTTTTAAAGTTTATTTATTAGTCACATGTAAGACTTACATTAACACTGCAATGAAGTTACTGCGAAATTCCCCAAGTCGCCTGTTTGGGTCAATGCACCTAACCAGCACATCTTTCAGAATGTGGGAGGAAACCAGAGCACTCGGAGGAAACCCACGCAGACACAGGGAGAATATGCAAACTCCACACAGACAGTGGCCCAAGCTGAGCATTGAACCCGGGTCCCTGGCACTGTGAAGCAGCAGTGCTAACCGCTATGCAACCATGCTGCCCTCCCATGTCTGTGTGCGTTTGCTCCAGGTGCTCCAGTTTCCTCCCACAGTCCAAAAGATTGGCCATGCTAAATTCTCCCTCAGTGTAACTGAACAGACGCCAGAGTGCGGCGACTGGGGGATTTTTCACAATAACTTGGTTGCGGTGTTAACATAAGCCTACTTGTGACACTAATCAATAAACTTAAACTTGAAACTGAAGTCCTTTGATTTGAGATGTAGATCGTTGAGCTCTTCAGTTATTTGAAGTTAACTGGTTTCCCATTCTTTGATCTTTTAATCTCCTAAAGTTTTGAACCTTTGAACAGGAGATCAGGTTATTTTGTCCTCTGAAGGGGGTTTTGAATGTCTGATGTGTATCTGGCTGGTAAGCAGTTTCCATTGTCTTCATAGAACTACAGTTGAGCAAAGTGCAGCACCTAGCACTTTTAATGCCTTCCTTTCAAAATAGTTCCCCAGAAGTGGACCTTGATAAGTGTGAAATCCAATGCAACAAGTTAGAATGCAATTCATGTTGGAACTTTTACATAGAAGTGGTCAGCTTTACAGTATCAGCATTCAGGTGACTCGTGGAAGCCAATTTTGGTTATTGTCTTTTCTTGTACTGTTGTTAAAACAAGTCTCCTTTTAAACAGTTCAATATCTCTGTGGTTAGTCTGTGACATTAAAGGTTGATTTCTAAGTTTCCTGTCATCTTGCTGTAATTATGTTGTTTCACATTGTTGCTTAATCTTGGAAAGTTGTTGCTTTCACTCCTTGCATTTAGAGTGCATCTTCTTTTTTCATTTGTAATAATGTGGAATGATAACACAAAGAAATGTTGGCAGATAAGGTGTTGACTATTGTTTCTGTGTAAATTATCCTATTGTTTGTGTAATGGTGAATCTCTGTAATATTCTGAAAGAGAACTAAGTTTGATGTGTAGAATAGTACTTTGTGCCCAAATTTGGGAATGAGACAAATGATGCATGCAACTAATGTGTTATGTTGGCTCCATGTCATTAGAAGGGTGACATATCGAACAAGTCTGCGCAAAAGGCACTCAAGCCTATCAGCCAATCTTTCACAACAATTATCAACAGCTGGAGAGAACAAAATGAGTGTGACTGTACAGTAAAACTACAAAATATAGGAGCAGAATTAGGCCATTCGGCTCATTGAGTCCGCTCTGCCATTCAATCATATCTCAACTCTATTTTCCTGCCTTTTCCCCATAACCTTTGATCCCCTTAGCAATCAAAGACCTATTTATCTCTGTCTTAAATATACTCAATGACCTGGCCTCCACAGCCTTCTGTGACCATGAATTCCACAGATTCACCACTTTCTAGCTGAAGAAATTTCTCTTCATCTCGGATCTAAAGCATGGTCGCTTTACTCTGACTTAGGGTTAGGGTTAGGGTCACTAACCCTAACCCTAACCTTAACTCTAACCCTAACCCTGTGCCTTTGGATCCTAGTCCCTCCCACTAATGGAGACATCCTCTCCGTGTCCATTCTGTAGAGGCCTTTCAATATTCTGTAAGTTTCAATGACAAACTCCCCCCTCATCCTTCTAAATTCCATCAAGTACAGACCCAGAGTCCTCAGATGCTCCTGATATGTCAAGCCTTTCATTCCTGGGCTCACTTTCATGAACTTCCTTTGGACTCTTTCCAAAGCACCATGCATCAGAGAGATGGTGCCAAAATTGATAAAGTATTGTTGGAATAGATCACAGTTAGCAATGCTGCCATGCTTATAGAAAAATGAAGGCAAATTTAAGTAACCACAGAAGGACGTGGAATAAGTCAACACGAATATGTTTTATTATAAACAAGCAGGTTCCAATCATTTTCAACCATCTGCAATGTTAATGTAAAAGGTTTGTTTATTAATCACAAGTAAGCTTACATTAACACTGCAATAAAGTTACTTGAAAGTCCCCTAGTTGCCACACTCTGGCCCCTGTTTGAGTACATTGAGGGAGAAGTTAGCGTGGCCAATCCACCTGACCAGCACATTTTTTGGATTGTGGGAGGAAACTGGAGGAAACTCACGCAGACACGGGAGAATGTGCAAACTCTACTCAGACAGTGACCCAAGCTGGGAATCGAACCCAGGTCCCTGGCGCTGTGAGGCAACAGTGCGAACTACTGTGCCCCCAGATGAAGAAAGCAATCATGGAGTTGCTCCGTAATAAGAAACATTGCAGACTGGTTGGGAGAAGTTAAGACTATGTTGACCCTTGCTGCCTCACCAAACATCTCTAACCACCTAAATGAGATTGAGAGGCTTTAAGGAAGCCCAAAATGTATCTACCTCAAGTGAGACTGCAAGGGGACAAGATTTCAAAGGCAAACCTTTTTCATAAAAAAATACTCAAAAAAGAGAGTGGTTCCACTTGTCTGGGTTGGCACAGGAGGTGTGAGCAACAGAGAACCCTGACCTGGATCTCATTGTCTTTGCTGGCTTCCTGCAGTCTGTGTGAGCAGTTTCGATTTGCTCTTGTAATATTTGACCTACACCAGTGAACTTCAGTAGTATCACTGGAATCAGCAAATAAATGGGACTTTTTGGCTGCATGAGGAGGAAACATCAAATAGAATTTGTGAGCTAATGATGTCTTTGAAGCCAAAACGCGATGACAGGAGGCCAAGAGTGGAGTTATTTTTTTGATGACTGAATGTGTTACTGCAGAGAGGGCTCATGAAATGCTGACTACCTATGTCAAGCAGTGACAAGTTGCCCTGTGCAATAGAGCGCAGAGGGCAAAGTACAGCACAGGAACAGGCCCTTCAGCCCTCCAGAACCCATGTCAATCATGATGCCTTAACTAAACTAAAAAAAATCTTCAGCTCTTAGTCAGAGTGTATTCCTCTATTCCCTCCCTATTCATGAACCTGTCCAGATGCCTCTTAAATGTTGCTAATGTTCCATCACCTCCTCTGGCAGCGCGTTCCAGGCACCCATCTTCTCTGCGTGAAAAGCTTCCCTTGCACATCTCCCTTAATCTTTCCCCCTCTCACTTTGGACCCATGCCCTCTTGTAGAGGAAGTTCCAAAACAAATTCTTTCTCAGAGGTTATTCTGTCAGTCACTCAGGCACCCAAACAACCAGGGATAGATCTTGCCAATAATGATGTAAAGCATAATTCCAAAAGGAGGAATGAAACAGAATGATGCCTTCATTTATGTGTTGGATGAAAAAGCAATATTTTAAAATGTCTTAGACCATGAATGGATGCATATGGAAGATTTGGCAGTGCTGTAGTGTCAGAAGTTTCACAACACCAGGTTAAAGTCCAACAAGTTTACTTGATAGTAAACCCACAAGCTTTCGGGGTTTGCCCCTTCATCAGGTGAGTGGAGAGTTCTGGTCTCAAACAGAGTACATAAAGACACACACAGTTTACAGAATACTGATTAGAATGCGAGTCTTTACAGCTAATCAATTCTTATCCAATTGTCCAACGCTGGCATCTCCACGTCAGTACTGTAGTGTGTCATGGATCCACCTAGTAACAGTAGTAACAAGAATTTAGCAAGGCGTGATAGAATGCGATCTGCCCAGCAGAAGGCAAAGTTCTGCCCAGTGACATCAATAGCCATCATTCCAAAGGCATGTAAGATGTGACTTTCCTAGTAACGGGATTAGCAGGTATCTAGACAGAACCAGGTGACAAATCAGCCTTTCGTTTGGAAACAGCTTACCTAGATGACCGAGAGATCAATGGAGATAGACGCACACTAATTTCTAGAGCCAAGGAATTTGAGCGCTGCAGACTGCCAAATGCACAGAAGGAAGACTCAAAGAAGGAACATGGTCTTAGTGCCAGCACCCTCAGAAGCAAGTAGCCCAGTTCACATCTAACCACCTCAGAGGCCAACCTACAACTCCCAGCTGGAAGGCTAGGCTCACATCTGAGTCTTGGAGCCAAGGTAGTGCAGAAATTTCTATAAAGGCAATAAAGTATCCTTGCTGGACCAGGCAAAGATATTTCCCAGACTTGATCCTCAACCCTGTATTGTATGGTAACTATAACCTGGATTTGACTTGTAGATTTATTTAATTTGGGTGATATTTGGGAAGGAGGAAGTCTTAAGGAATTCAGGGATCGTAGATATATTTTGGGGTCATTTCTACATACTGTGCGTGTAGTGATTCAGGGCCTAATTGTCAGAGGGTATTGTCCCATTCTTGTGTATTTTGTCCTTAAATCATTAAATAGTCAGTAATGATTGTTATACGGTGACAGGACTGCTTCTTCTCACTGGGGTTCCATGTGACCCTCACACCATTCCAAATACAAAACTCTACATCACTATTCACTGGTATTTCAAGTTGAGGCACCTTGCAGATAACATCAGTGTGATTCGTGAAGCAGAAGTGGTGCCTTCAAGCCAATGTTGATTTTGACATGAGACATGAAGGAAGGAGGAAGGACAATTGCTTACCACATTGTTTTTACTTGAGCTAAATTTCAGATTTTTGGGTGTCTGAACCGATTCCATGGCTGAGAAATTTCAGGAATGGCAGATCTTACGATGAGCAACATAAGATCACTCTCCGGATGGTATTATGATTGCACCATACATTACTGACAAAGCAAAATTGTAAGAATGCAGCAATGTCAATGTTGATTTTAAGAAGTTTGTGACCAATGATGTAGCTCTAAGGTTGAAGTAAAAGGACAGAGAAAGGAACAGAGCAATGGGTTCGAGAAGGAATTAGATAAATGAGAGATCGTCATACTGCAAGTTGATTAAGAGGAGAAAAAAAACAGAGACAGAAATGAAAAGTAAGAGTAAAATGAAAAAGAATGTATTGGAATTAATTGTATTTGGGGGGCTTGCTCTTTAACTTTTATGATTGAAGTAGGATAACTGTGTGCAATATACAAACGCCCTTAAGTGATTAATCCAGCATGGTCATTATAACCAGGAATAATGGATCATGTAATCATAGGAAATGTCGGACAAAAGAATACTTGGAGCTATCCCTGTCACCTTTTGCCGTTCTGATAGTCACACGATAAAGAGTTGTTGATGGATCATTGCAATCATTCTTCAATCAGTTAGTCTACAAAGGAGGCAGATGTATGATTAGGAAAGCCAAATAGTAGAGCACTTTGGGAACCAAAGGTCCAAAATTCCTTTTGTTCCTTCGAAACATTGCACGCTTATACAGCATGCCTCAAATGAGCTCTGAAAAAGGGTCATCCGGACTCAAAACACTGTCTCTATTCTCTCCCCACAGATGCTGTCAGACCTGCTGAGATTTTCCAGCATTTTCTGTTTTTGTTTCAGATTCCAGCATCCACAGTATTTTACCTTTATGCCTCAAATTACTTGTGCACTATTTTCTCTGATAAAAATCATTTTCGCTTTTGAACGTCAAAGCAGTGTGGCAGCCTGAAAATTATTGTCTTGTAACCATAAGGGCTGAATTCCCATTCCCATATGAGAGAGATCAAAAATTTTTTTGTGGGTGGGATTTTCGAGGGCTAATTTTTAATTTTCAGGGTGGCTATTTTTGGGTTTTTGGTGGCTCTTTTCCAGTTCTCACTGACTCCTTTAAAAGGTGATTCAGTCATTCTGTAACATTACTTTCTGTATTTCTCTTGCCATATAGGGCATTTGGATTGTATGGAAGAATAATTAGAAGAGTTCATCAATATCCTTAATAATTATTAACCTTCCATTAAACTTGAAACCATAACATGCAAGGTAAAACACATTAATTTCCTGGACAAACTGGCACAAAACAACAGGTTTAAAGTAAAGTTTATTTATTAGTCACAAGTAAGACTTACGTTAACAGTGCAATGAAGTTAACTGTGAAATTCCCCGAGTTGCCACACTATGGCACCTGTTCAGGTCAGTTCACCTTACCAGCACATCTTTCAGACTGTGGGAGGAAACCGGAGCATCAAGGGAAACCCACGCAGACACAGGGACAATGTGCAAACTTCACACAGACAGCGAACCAAGCCAGGAATCGAACCCAGGTCCCTGGTGCTATGAGACAGCAGTGTTCGCCACTGTGCCACCCAAGAGTTTTTTTAATAACCAAAGCGCACTTCTACACACAAAATGCCATCAACCTCAACATACCTTCTGTGGACTGGTTAGGTTTTTAGGGTCGGACAGAGAGAGGACATGTCTGCTTTATACTCTGCCACTTTTCTCTCGGCTCACGTCCTTGTTGCCCCCTGTGACGCCCTGCCCTTATATTTTGGCCTGTTGACTTCTTGTCTCCTGGGCCTTTTCCATTTTTAAAAATATTATTACTCCCATTAGCTTTTTCTTTTGTGGGTTGGTGAATGAAGGGTATCTGCATGTGGGGAGTAAAAAAGCCAGGGGTTAGGATTACTGCCAATGTATTTTTCTTCATCACAGATGCATAGAACTAGAAGATTTTAATCAGGTAGTTACTGTCCTCTTTACCACACACCTTAATCTCAGATTCAATTCACCAATAACCCCACCACGTGGGGAGGCGGTGGCATAATGGTATAGTCACTGGACTACTAACCCAGAGACCCAGCGTAATGCTCTGAGGACCTAGGTTCGATTCCCACCATGGCAGATGGTGAAATTTGAATTCAGTAGAAGTCTAATGATGACCATGAAACCATTGTTGCTTATCAGAAAAACCCACCTGGTTCACTAATGCCCTTTAGGGGAGGAAATCAGTTGTCCTTACTTGGTCTGGCCGACATGTGACTCCAGATTCAGAACAATGTGGTTGCCCACATCCCTTGAATAAATGAAAAAAAAATCTAGCATTGACATAAATACTGCATTAATTGCTGTTTGCAGAAGCGAGTTCTAAACTTCTACCAATCTTTGTGCCCACATGTGTTTCCTAATTTCACTCTTCAAAGGACTGGTTCTAATTTTTAGAATATGCTCTTTCGTTCCCCCAATTTAATCCCCTAAGTTAATTGATCAGTTGGTCGTAAAAAGCACCAGAAGAAATAAAAGATTTTAATTACTCTTTGGGGTATTAGTATATACAAGACGGCTGTATATTTCTTATTCATTGTGGGACATGGGCGTTGCTGGCTGGCCAACATTTATTGCCTATCCCTAGTCACCCTTGGAGGGCAGTTAAGAATCAACCACATTGCTGTGGTTCTGGATTCACACGCAGGCCAAACCGGGAAAGAACAGCAGATTTCCTTCCCTAAAATACATTAGTGAACCAGATGGGTTTTTCCAACAATCAACAATAGTTTCACGGTCATCAGCAGATTCTTAATTCCAGATATTGAATTTGGATTTCACCACCTGTGGCAGTGGGATTTGAACCTGAGTCCCAGAACATTAGCTGAGTTTCTAGATTGGTCGTCTACTGATAATACCATTAGGCCATTGGCTCCCCAAGAAAGTTCAATAAAGTCGTTACGCCTCAATTAGTTCACAGTATATGAAACACTTTGGCTGTGATAACACAACTGCAAATCTTCCTTATGAAATTGTTCAGTATTTAAATTATCCAATTAACACAGTGTTCATTATGATAACTTCCATTAAATTTAGAATTTAATGGATGTTAGAATTCATTTGGAATTTAAAAGAATGAGAGTGGATCTAATTGAAACTTATAAAATTCTGTTGGGACTGGATTACCTTGCTGCAGAGTTGTTGTTCTGTCTGGCTGGGGCAGAGGGAGTGGACCAGAACAAGGGGTCACAATCTCGGGATATCGGGTAGGCAATTTGGACTGAGATGAGGAGAAAATTCTTCACTTACAGTGTGGTGAACCTGTGGAATTCTCTACCATAGAAGGTTGCACAAGCCAAGTTACTGAATATATTTAAGAAGGAAACAGATTTTTAGACTCTAAAGTGTCAGCGGGTGTGGGGAGAGTGTAGGAGTATGATGTTGAAATAGAGACAGTAAGAAGTCTCACAACACCAGGTTAAAGTCCAACAGGTTCATTTGGTAGCAAAAGCCACTAGTTTTTGGAGCGCTGCTCCTTCATCAGGGGAATGGGAATTCTGTTCACAAACAGGGCATATAAAGACACAAACTCAATTTGCAAATTAATAGTTGGAATGTGAGTCTTTACAGGTAATCAAGTCTTAAAGGTACAGACAATGTGAGTGGAGTGAGGGTTAAGCACAGGTTAAAGAGATGTCTATTGTCTCCAGACAGGACAGTTAGTGAGATTTTGCAAGCCCAGGCAAGTTGTGGGGGTTACAGATAGTGTGACATGAACCCAAGATCCCTGTTGAAGCCACCCTAGTGTGCGGTACTTGGCAGAGACTGATAACCAAGTTCCACACAAATGAGAACGGCCTCAACTGGGATTTTGGATTCATGTCACACTATCTGTAACCCCCACAGCTTGCCTGGGCTTGCAAAATCTCACTAACTGTCCTGTCTGGAGACAATAGACATCTCTTTAACCTGTGCTTAACCCTCCCTGCACTCACGTTATCTGTACCTTGAAAACTTGATTATCTGTAAAGACTCGCATTCCAACCATTATTTTGTAAATAGAGTTTGTGTCTTTCTATGCCCTGTTTGTGAACAGAACTCCCACTCGCCTGATGAAAGAGCAGTGCTCCAAAAGATACCAAATTGTGCAGATAGCAGATTGTGCTACCAAATAAACCTGTTGGACTTTAACTTGGTGTTGTGAGACTTCTTACTGTGTTACCCCAGTCCAACACTGGTATCTCCACATCATTTGAGATACAGAATCAGCCACAAACAGGTTGAATGGCAGGGCAGGTGTGGAAGGACCAACTGACTGCATCCTGCTCCTTTTCTCTATGTTTCTAAAGCTTTACAGTTTATTTATTAGTGTCACAACTAGGCTTACATTAACACTGCAATGAAGTTACTGTGCTTGTTTGGGTACACTGAGGGAGAATTTAGCACGGCCAATGCACTTAACCAGCACAGCTTCAAATTGTGGGAGGAAACCGGAGCACCTGGAGAAAACCCATGCAGACACAGGAAGAACATGCAGATTCGGCACAGTGATCCAAGCTGGGAATCTAACTTGGGTCCCTGGCACTACAAGGCAGCAATGCGTGCAACTGTGCCACCGTGCTGCCCTATGTGCTGTGGATGCAATAGCTGGTGACGGGTTCCTACTCATAGCTCCCATCTTTGAGGCTTTTCTGAAGTAGATCAATTTGTGACATTGAACTTGCTGTAAAAACATGCTAACATTTGTTATGTAGGGCTGTCTGGCAAGAAAACTGCAATGTGGGTGGGCTACGGCAGGGTTGCCAGCTGCCTTCACGGTTAGCAGAGAAAATTTGAGAAATGAGAATAAAGAACATTGGATACGACCTGTTCTTCCCAAAGAAAACATCTTAGATTGTAAAATTTGCAGGATTATTTACTTTACACTGCTATCTTTGACTGACTGGACTTTTTTCTATCAGGAAATGTTTCTGTTCAGAATGTGGGTATAGAAAAGATTTATCAGGATGTTGCCTGGTATAGAGGGTATTAGTTATGAGGAGAGGTTGGAGAAACTTGGTTTGTTCTCACTGGAATGTTGGAGGTTGAGGGACGACCTGATAGAGCTCTACAAGATTATGAGGGGCGTGGACAGAATGGATAGTCAGCAGCTTTTTCCCAGGGTGAAAGTCTCAATTTCTTGAGAGAATAGGTTTAAGGTGTGAGGGGCAAGGTTTAAAGAGGATGTGCGAGCCAGGTTTTTTTACACTGAGGGTAGTGGGTGCCTGGAACTCGTTGCTGGAGGATGTAGTGGAAGTAGAGACGATAGTAACTTTTAAGGGGCGTCTGGACAGATACATGAATAGGATGGGAATAGAGTGATACGGGTCCCTGGAAGGGTATGGGGTTTTAGTTCAGATGGGCAGCATGGTCGGTGCAGGCTTGGAGGGCCAAAGGGCCTGTTCTTGTGCTGTAATTTTTTTTGTTCTTTGAATTTTAAGGCAAAATTTAACTATGTGACTGTTGTTAGTATTCCCTGAGACAAGCAATTAGACAGCTAGTAACATCAAGAAAAAATTGTTCTGACGCAGGGATGTCCCAGGATAATGATCTGTGAAGGAGCAATAAAAGTAGCTAAATAAACAAATATTTGTAAAATTCTACTCAATTGCAAATACAAGCAAAGCATCCAATGCCCAATTTGGGAGAAATTCTTTATTTAGAGAGTGGGTAGAATGTGGAAGTGATTGCAGTGCATGTTGCTACTGGTATGCTTGATTATTGGCAAGGACCCATTTGAAAACTTGGCATCTGGGCCATTTCCTGTTGACGTGACAGGAATTGATGTATTGTTGCTGTTTAATGAGTGAAAGTCAGAGGAGGACCTTGTGGAGAAATACCGGTGACGTTAAATGTGGCTTAATCAGACATGGGGTCTCCATACTCTTGGTCCACGTGGTCATCGAGAGCAAGTCCAATATTGTGTGAATATTTATAAGGTCAACTGATGAATTCCAGTCAACAACACAATATTTGACCTACAGCCTGAGGGGGCTGAATTCAAATATTGGGCCTGATGTTACATTTGCATTACTGGCCAAGCACCTCCAGCTTGACAAAGGTCGGGTGTGGGGCTGTCAAACTCTGCCCAATGTGTGAGAACAGAGGTGGATTTTCATCTTGCTGTCTGGGCAGAATACTATTGTGGCCAGCCACCCATTACAGAATCAACCTGCTTTCATCGAATCCCTACAGTGCAGGAGGAGGCCATCCGGCCCACCAAGTCTGCACCGACAACAATCCCACCCTGGCCCTATCCCAGTAACACCATGTATTTACCCTGCTAGTCCCCCTGACACTACTCAGTGTGGCTAATCAACCTAATCTGCACATCTTTAGACTGTGGGAGGAAACCAGAGAACTCGAAAGAAACCCACGCAAGGAGGTGGGGGTGGGGTGGGGAGGGAACGTGCAAACTCCACACAGACTGTGACCCAAGGCCAAATTGAACCCGGGTCTCTGTCGCTCTGCAGCAGTAATGCTAACCATTGTGCCGCTGTGCTGCTTCTTAATTAATTTCAGTGCCTCTGCAATGCTATGGGGAGAGGTTGGATAAACTCAGTTTGTTCTCACTGCAATGACAGAGGTTGAGGGGTGCCCTGACAGAGGTTATGAGTGGCGTGGACAGAGTGGATAGTCAGATGCTCTTTCCTCGGATAAAAAAGTCAAGTACGTAGGTTTAAAATGCACGGGGAAAATTTAGAGGAGATGTGCGAGGTAAATCTTTTACACAGAGGGTGGTGAATGTCTGGAACGCGCTGCCCAGGGAGGTGGTGGAAGCAGGCACGAAAGCAGCATTTAAGGGGCATCTAGGTGAATACATGAATAGGGTGGGAATGGATGCGTACGGACTTTAAGTGCATACAGTTTAGTTAAGGCAGGCATCATGATCGGCACAGGCTTGGAGGGCCCAAGGGCCTGTTCCTGTGCTGCATTGTTCTTTGTTCTTTGCCAGTTTCTCACTCTGTCAGCCAGCTGAAACATCTTGTGGGGAATGTTTTAAAATTTTAAAAGCTCCTGCTTTTTTTTTGTTGTTGGATTGTAATTTGCCTTTATTTCTTTTTTTTTTGCTCTGCAGTTGTGAGGTGAGGAAGAAACTTTATGCAAAATTATGGCCTGCATTACGGTAACCGACATGGACACCGGATCAATCCAACTCCAGAATGGGGATCTACATCAAAACTCAAGAGCACCCAAACAGCCTGGGGTACTGCGGGTAAAACTTTATCCCACTCCTAGCAAGCCAGATAACAACAGCCTCACATTTCCCCCAGATGAGTATGTGGCAGAAGAGATCTGCATAGCAGCTGCCAAAGCCTGCGGTGAGCGTACATTTGATATTTTGACCACATGTGCTTGCGTGCTCTTTCTTTGCTTTTATTGTATCGGGTTTTCTTCTGGCATGAGTTGTGCATGATTTGTTTTCCTTTCCTAAATTAGCTTAACCCCATTCTACATTAATTTAGTTAATTTAGCCTAAGCCAGAATTTTAACTTCAAAAGTGCTGGAGGTATGTGCCGTTCAGAGCCACATCAGCAATTGCACAACCAACGCCCACCAACGCCTCAACTTTCTCAGAAGCCGAAGGAAATTTGTTATGTCAGCTACGACTCTCACCAACTTTTACCATAGAAAGTGTTCTTTCTGGTTGTATCACAGCTTGGCATGGCTCCTGCTGAGCCCAAGACCACAAGAAACTACAGAAGGTCATGAATGTAGCCCAATCCATCATGCAAACCAGCCTCCCAACCATTAACTCTGTCTACACTTCCCACTGCATTCGCAAAGCAACCAGCATAATTAAGGACCTCACGCATCCTGGACATTCTCTCTTCCTCCTTCTTCCTTCGGGAGGGTATGTGCCAACCAACTCAAGAACAGCTTCTTCCTTGCTGCCATCAGACGTTTGAATGGACCTACCTTGCACTAAGTTGATATTTCTCTACACCCCAGCTATGATTGTAACATTACATTCTGCACTCTCTCCTTTCCTTCTCTATGAACAGTATGCTTTGTCTGCGCAGCGTGCAAGAAATAGTACTTTTCACTATGTTAATACATGTAACAATACTAAATCAAATTCACATCACAAAATCAGAGCACTACTTATGAATGTGAATGCTGACTGTGTGTTGTCATCAGGTGGATCAGCAAAACCATTTAGTTTTCCTGAGCAGCTTCATAGAAATGTAGAAAATAGGAGCAGGAGGAGACCATTCGACCCTTCATGCTTGCTGTGTCATTCATTTTGATCGTGGCTGATCATCCAACTCAGTAGCTGAATCCTGCCTTCCCCCCACCATTTCCTTTGGTCCCCTTCGCCCCAAGAGCTATATCTATCTGCTTCTTGAAAACATACACTGTTTTGGCCTCAGCTACTTTCTGTGGTAGTAAATTCCACAGGCTTACCACTCTGGGTGAAGAAATTTCTCCTCATCTCTGCCTTAAACCGTCTACCCTGTATCCTTGGGCTGTGACCCCTGGTTCTGGACACCCCCACCATTGGGATCATCCTCCTCCTCTACTCTGTCCAGACCTGTTTGAATTTTATATGCTTCTATGAGATCCCCCCTCATTCTTCTGACCTCCAGTGAATACAATCCTAACAGAATCAATCTCTCCACACAAGGCAGTGCTGCCATCGCAAGAATCAGTCTGGTCAACCTTTGCTGCACTTTCTCTAGAGCAAGAACATCTTTCCTCAGATAAGGAGACCAAAACTGCACACAATATTCCAGGTGTGTCCTCACCAAGGCCCTGTATAGTTGCAACAAGGCATCCCTGTTCCTGCTCTCAATTCCTCTCACTATGAAGGTCAACATACCATTTGCCTTTTTCGCTGCTTGCTGTATCTGCATCCTTAACGATTGGTGTATGAGGACACCTGGATCTCGTACATTCTCCTCTCCAAATTTGTGGCCATTCAGGTAGTAATCTGCCTTTCCGTTTTTGCCAACAAAGTGGATAACCTTACATTTACCCAAGTTGTACTGCATCTGGCATTCACTTGCCCACTCATTCAATTTGTCAAAATCATACCGAAGGATCTCTGTATCTTCCTCACAGTTCACCCTCCCACCCAATTATGTGTCATCTGCAAATTTCGAGATGTTACATTTAGTTCCCTCAGCTAAATCATCTATATATATATATATATAGTGAATAACTGGGATCCCAGTACTGATCCCTGTGGTGCCCCATTAGTCACTGCCTTTTGGAAAAAGTTCTGTTTATCTCTACTCTTTGGCCTGCCCACCACAGGAATGAGAGTGGGCGAGGGGTGCACCACGGAAAGGTCTGTTCACCTCGGGTGGGATTCTACTGTTTTGGGGTGAGCAAGGCCATAAAACCCTGCCCTTAGTTTCCTGCCCGCCAATCAGTTTTTTAAAATCCATTTTAATACACTACCTCCAATCCCACGCACTTTAATTTTACACACTAATCTCTTATGTTGGACTTTGTCAAAAGCCTTCTGGAAGTTCAACCACGCCACATCCACTGTTCCCCCTCATCAAGCCTACAGCTACATCCTCACTCTATTCATCACATCCTAGAGTGTGTTTCGAAAGCACAGCATAAATTTTTTTGCTGCCATAACTCCCCATGAAATTTGTTAGTTCTGAGTTGAAAGCAATATTTTGAGAGAGAGAGGCAAGATGCCCAAAACATTGTAATGTTTGCCTTGCCTCAGAAAACATTGCTACAATGTGACTGAGCCAGATTCACTGAAGTAGAGAGTTAAGGTGGCATAAATGAATGCTTTGTATTTGAGATGTCAGAGAACAAAGCTGTGCACTATACAGCTAAATATTTTTGCTTAATATGATTTAAAATGTGGTTGCAAGACCTTGACCTGCCTGAGTTCCAAAATTGCACCACTAATGGAGAAATGTCCCATATATTCTGTAGAAATCTGAACTAAATCAGTTGCTGTAATCTGCAGAAGTATATCCAATATCACTTTATTCAAGGACTAGTGTGTATCAAGCCTTGATGTTAATCATAAAAGATCATAGAATCCCTACAATGCAGTCCATTGAGCCTGCACCGACAACAATTCTACCCAGTAGCCCCACATTTTTATCCTGCTAGTTCCCCTGACTCTAAAGGGCAATTTAGCATGGCCAATCAACCTAACCTGCACATCTTTGTAGTGTGGGTGGAAAGCGAAGCACCCGGAAGAAACCCACACAGACATGGGGAGAACATACAAACTCCACACAGATGGTGTCCCGAGGCTGGAATTGAACTGGGGTCTCTGGCACTGTGAGGCAGCAATGCTTGCCACTGTGCTTTGGAAATAAGCAAGTAACATTAACAGTATTGTGCAATGACTCTCTCTGACCAGAAGGAGCCTAACCAATTTCCTTGATACTCAAGAGCTTATTTTCACAAAGCTCTCTACTATAAATATGCTAGGAGTCATCTTGGTCAGAGACTCAAATGGCTAGCCACATTAATGCCACAGCAGTTGGACCAGGTCAGAGGTTGGACATTTAGTAACCACTTGCTAGAAGCCAAAAATTTCTCCCAACATCGTGGCAGGATTTTCTGGTTATGCTCTCCCCAGACCGAATACTTCTACCCAAGGTCAACGGACCTTTAAATGGTGTGCTGAATTTTTCATCCTGCCCGCAATGATTCCGATGGTGGCCAGGACCGGAAAGTTCACCCATGACGTATGTAAAACATTTCCCCCTGGTCTTGATGGCACAGTTACAACAACGTTCAATAAAATTGACACCAGGAGAAAGCATCTTCAAGGTCAACACTTCACCTGCTGGTTCAAACAATTTCATTACGAAGTGCTTTGAATGGTACAAATCAATTCTAGCCTCCCGGACTATCTGGATCCACTACAGTTTGCCTGTCACTGCAACAGGTCAACAGCAGATGCCATTTCCCAGGCCCTGCACTCAACCCTGGAACATCTAGATAACAAGGACACCTATGTCGGATTCTTATTTATTGACTACCGCTTAGCCTTCAACGCTATTATTCTCATGAAATTCATCCCCAAACTCCATGGCTTGGGCCTTGGCTCCTTCCTCTGCAACTGGATCCTGAACTTCCTAACTCGCTGACCACAATCACGTCACAACAAATCCTCCACCATCATCCTCAACACCGGTGCTCCACAAGGCTGTGTCCTCAGCACCTTACTGTACTCCTTAAACACATATGACTGTGTGGCCAAATTCCCCTTCAGTTCAATTTTTAAGTTTGCTGATGACACCACCGTAGTGGGTCGGATCTCAAACAATGATGAGACAGAGTACAGGAATGAGATAATGAATTTGGTGAACTGGTGAGGCAAAAATGATTTCTCCCTCAATGTCAACAAAACGAAGGAGATTATCATCGACTTCAGGAAGCGTAAAGGAGAACGCGCCCCTGTCTACAGCAATGGGGACGAAGTAGAAAGGATCGAGACTTCAAGTTTTTAGGTGTCCAGATCACCAACAACCTGTCCTGATGCCCCACATGCCGACACTATAGTTAAGAAAGCCCACCAACACCTCTACTTTCTCAGAAGACTAAGGAAATTCGACAAGTCAGCTACGACTCTCATCAACTTTTACAGATGTACCATAGAAAGTATTCTTTCTGGTTGCTTCAGAGTTTGGCATGGCTACTGTTTTGTCCAAAACCGCAAGGAACTACAAAAAGGTCTTGAATGTAGCCCAATCCATTGTGCAAATCAGCCTCCCATCCATTGACTCTGTCTAAACTTTCTGCTGCCTCAGCAAAGCAGCCGGCATGATTAAGGACTCTATGCACACTGGACATTCTCTCTTCCACTTTCTTGCATCGAGAAAGAGATATAAAAGTCTGAGGTCACGTACCAACTGACTCAAGAACAATAATTTCCCTGCTGCTGTCAGACTTTTAAATGGACTTACCCTGTATTAAGTTGATCTTTCTCGACACCGCAGCTATCACTGTAACACTACATCCTGTACTCTCTTGTTTCCTTCGCTATGAATGGTATGCTTTGTCAGTATAGTGCACAAGAAACAATACTTTTCACTGTATGTTAATACATGTGGCAGTAGTAAATCAAATCAAAACCTCAACATTGGCATACTGTAGGTGACAATGTGTGCTATTGATTGAAGGTATGGCAGCAAATTGCCAATGTTTCTGTGGCAAAACCTCCCAAACATACAACCTTTACCACCCACAAGGAAGAAAGAGTGCAGTCCTGACTGGTGCATGAATCACCTTTCTTTCATCATCACAGAGTCAATTTTCTGCAAGCTTCTATTTAGCATTATGGGAGGACCTCTGCTACATGGACTGCATGTAAGATCTGAGACAAAGACCCACTTTTCCAAAGGCAACTCACCTGAACACTGAGATTCAATGGAGAAAAAGATGCTTTGTCTGTATTGCGCACAAGAAACAATACTTTTCACTCTATGTTAATACATGCGGCAATAATAAATCAAGTCAAATCAAAAGATCCTGTGTTTGCATGACAGCAATAAATTGGACGTGCCAAAAAAAAAGCCATCGCCTTTTTCAAAGAAAAGCAGGGGGTTTCCTTCCGAAGAAGGAAACATTCCAACAGTTTTGTTTTTACTTTCAAGATTCCTGGTGTCCTGCCCAACAATCCAACCTTGAGCAACACTACCAATTTGTAAACTATTACCTCCTCATTAACTCCCTGCTGCTTGTGGGACACAGCTACACAGAAGATTTGCTCTCAAGAATGCTTACAAAACAATGAGCATGTTGATTTGTAAGGCTGCGAAAGTTCTGTAAAAATGCTGATACTTTCTCTTGATTGTTAAGTGGAAAGGGAGAGTCAGAATACCAGATGTTAAGTCTTTTAAGTCACTAAAGAAGGGAGGTAGTCCCTGGTTGTGTCCAGGTACAAATTGTCAGATTAAAGCAAAATACTGTGAATGTTGGAATCTGAAACAGAAAATGCTGGAAAATCTCAACAGGGCTGACAGCGTTGGTAGAGAGAGAACTGAGCTAATGTTTTGAGTTAGGATGACTGTTTGAAGGGTCATGCGGACTTGAAACATTAGCTCTGTTCTCTGTCCTCAGATACTGTCAGACCTGCTGCGATTTTCCACCATTTTCTGCTTTTGTTTGTGTGTTGGTATTTTTTAACCTTAGCCTCTTGCTTTCACTCCATGTCTTTAATATCCTTGCTTCCCCAATACATATTGTCTCTGTTTTAAAGTTTATCAATTTATCTAAAACCCACGGTTACACTGCATTTTGTATTAGAGCAACCTGTTGATGACTTTTATGAATTTACTTTTAATTAAATGCCAATGTTGTAGAATTTTTCTGAGTTAGAGGGTTCTAAGTTCAAGTTCTGTAATAAAGTCAAAAGCATACCTGGGCTGATGTCTAAGTGCAGTGCTGAAGAAATGCTGTATTGTGGGAGGTGCCATCTTTTGGATTGGATGAAATGTTAACCTTAGCTCTTGTTTCAGATTGATTAGTTCAGCTTTAATAGTGTATCTTCATAACCAAGTTATTTCATCCCACATGTGACCCTAATGAATTGTTATGTTTGGTGGCCTGCTCCACTTATTTTTCATAGAATAATGTACCATTCGGTCTATCATGATTGTGCAAGCTCTTTGAAAAACCTGGCCAATGTGTCCACCACATTGCCCTTTGATTTGACTTGATTTATTATTGTCACATGTATTAACATAGTGAAAAGTATTGTTTCTTCCAAGCTATACAGACAAAGCATACCGTTCATAGAGAAGGAAATGAAAGAGCGCAGAATGTAGCGTTATAGTCATAACTAGAGTGTAGAGAAAGATCAACTTAATGCAAGCTAAGTTCATTCAAAAGTCTGACACCAGCAGGGAAGAAATTGTTCTTGAATCAATTTACTTATAGCCTTGTGATTGTTTCCTTTTTAGAGTTTATCCTTTTTGATCTGCTTTCATCACCCTCTCATCCTGTACTTTCTTGATTGCAACAACTTGCTACCAGGAAAAAAACCTCTTCTCTGTGTATTGTGCCAATTATCTTAGAAGCACAGAACCCCCACAGTGCAGAAGGAGGCCATTTGGCCCATCGAGTCAGCACTGACTCCCCAAATAGAGCTCTATTCCTTTTATCCCACATATTTACCTCACTAATTCCTCTAACCAACACATCTTTGGACACTTAAGGTACAATTTAGCATTGCAAATCCACCTAATCTGCACATGTTTGGAGTGTGGGAGGAAACCAGAACACCCACAGGAAACCCATGTAGACAAGGCTGTAATCGAACCCAGGTCCCTGGCGTGATGAGGCAGCAGTGCTAACCATTGAGCCACTGTGCCACCCATTTAAATATGTGTTATCTGGTTGTTGATTCTATTGCCACCAAAAAGTACGTTTTCCCCATCTTCTCCATAAAATTCCTTCAGAAAATTGAACAACAACACCTGTTATCTCTCAAATAAAAGCAAAATACTGCAGATAGTGGGAATCTGAAATATAAACGGGAAATGCTGGAAAAACTCAGCACGTCTGGCAGTATCTGTGGAGAGAGAAACAGAGTTGATTGGTCAGATTTTATGGCCTCGCTTGTCCCAAAACCGTAAAATCCTGCTCAAGGTCAAAGAACCTTTCCATGTTTCTCCCCTCCCTTGCTCCAATTCCCATGATGGGAGAGACAGAAAAATTCCAGTGGATGGTTTGAGTCAATATCACGCTTCTTTGGAACTGAAGAGAGATCGAAATGTGATTTTTTTACATTTTTGAAAAAGGGGGCAAGAGGAGTAGAACAAAGAGAGAGATCAGGGTTAGGTCTGAGAGCAAGTGATAAAGATACTATGGAACAAAGTGCAACAGGAGTGATAATGGAACAAACAAACAAAATATTGGTCCAGAATCTGGTCCAGAGGCCCTAATATCAGGGCTTGTCGAAGAACAGACTAAGTCGGTTAGGATTATATTCAGTGGAGCTTTGAAGAGTGAAAGGGGATCTCATGGAAAATTATAAAATTCTAACAGGGTTAAACTGGGAACATTCTCTCTGAATCTACCCTATGTTGGGGGAGTCCAGAGCTAAGGGTCATAGTTTGAGGATAAGGGATATAGCTTTTAGAACTGAAGTGAGGAGAAATTTCTTCACCCAGACAGTGCGAATGTGTGAAATTCACTATCACAGAAAGTAGTTGAGGCCAAAACATTTCATTTCAAGAAGAAATTAGATACGTTTCTTGGGGCTAAAGGAATCAACAGATACTGAATTCGATCATCAGTCATGACCAAAATGAAAGGTGGAGTCGGTTAGAAGAGCTGAATAGCCTACTCCTGCTTCTAGTTTCTATAACACTAACTTCAATCTGAATAACAACCATTCACTGACACTTTCTGTCTCTGAGCCAATTTGTATCCATGATGTCATTGACACTTTAATGTCATGAAAGTACAAGTCTGTTTTGCAGTTCTTCATCAGTCATTTTTAAAAAAGTTCATATTTTTAATGTGAATCGTGTTACAATTTTTTCGTTATTTCGACAAGGAGCGTTGGTTGTTTTTGTGAGTGATCAGAGTGTATTTGTTTTCTGGTGTGTGTTGATTCTGCCCTTTATCACTTCTTATAATGGTACGGTTTGAAGGGTTAACAGGCATACTCCATCGTGACCTGAACCCAGTGTTTATTTTGAGTCTGTGACACATTTACAACATCTCTGGAAACTAACTAGCAACTCGGTGAGTTGAGGCTAAGTGTGACTTGTTCAGACCTCTTGAGTTTTTGAAAAATGGGAAGTGATCTCATACAAACATACAAAATTCTTACAGGGCTTGACAAGGTAGATGGAAGGTGTGGTGGTTTCGAATGAACGGACACAGGCTCTAAATAAGGAGCAAACCATTTAGATCGAAATGGCAACTACTTAGGACGAACTTGAGGAGGCGTTTCCTCGTGAGGAAGATGGTGATTCTTTGGAATCCTCCGTCCCTGCGGAGGCTCAGTTGCTGAGTGTGTTCAAGACAGAAATCACTAGACCTCGACATATTAAAGACTCACATACTATATACTCACCTGATGAAGGAGCAACGCTTCAAAAACTCGTGATTCCAAATGAACCCGTTGGGACTTTAACCTTTTAACCTGGTGTTGTGAGACTTCTTACCATATAAGAGACATGAAAAGTTATGGACATAGTGTAGGAAAATTGTGGGGTTTTTTTAGTTTATTTATTAGCCCCCACTATACTCTTTATATTACTTATGACTGTAGTCACATTTCCTTCCAACCCAATTTTCAAGTTTGCTGACGACACAACCGTAGTCAGATCTCAAATAATGATGAGACAGAGTACAGGAATGAGACAGGGAATCTGTTGACTTGGTGCAGCGACAATAATCTCTCCCTCAATGTCAACAAAATAAGGAGATTGTCATCAACATCAGGAAGCGTGAAGGAGAACGTGCCCCCATCAACATCAATGTGGATGAAATAGAAAGGGTCGAGAACTTAAAGGTTTTATTTGTCCAGATCACCAATAACCTTCCTGGTCCTCCCATGCTGTCACCATAGTTAAGAAAGCCCACATCTCTACTTTCTCAGAAGACTAAGGAAATTTGGCATGTCAGCTACGACTCTCACCAACTTTTACAGATGCACCATAGGAAACATTCTTTCTGGCTATATCACAGCTTGGTATGGGCTCCTGCTCTGCCCAAGACAACAAGGAACTACAAAAGGTCATGAACGTAGCCCAATCCATCACGCAAACCAGCCTCCCATCCGTTGACTCTGTCCACACTTCCCGCTGCCTTGGCCAAGCAGCCAGTATAATTAAGGACCCCGGACGCTCTCTCTTCCACTTTCTTCTGTCAGGAAAATGATACAAAAGTCTGAGGTCACACACCAACTGAATCAACAGTTTCTTCCCTGCTGCCATCAGGTGTTTGAATGGACCTACGTCGCATTAAGTTAATCTTTCTCTACACCCTAGCTATGACTGTAGTACGACATTCTCCTTTCCTTCTCTATGAATGGAATGTTCTGTCTATAGCGTGCAAGAAACAATACTTTTTACGGTATGCTAATACATGTGACTATAATAAATCAAATCAAAGTAGGCTTACATTAACACTGCAATGAAGTTACTGTGAAAATTCCCTAGTCGCCACACTCTGGTGCCTGTTCAGGTACACTCAGAGAATTTAGCATGAACAATGCACCTAAACAGCATTCCTTTTGGACTGTGGGAGGAAACCGGAGCATCCAGAGGAAATGCACGTAGAAAGTGCAGAGCCAGTATAGACACTGACCCAGGCTGGGAATTAAACCCGGTCCCTGGCATTGTGAGACAGCAGTGTTAACTCTGTGCCACTGTGCTGCCCCAGTTGAGGTAGGAGATCATGATTTCTTGGAATAATGGGCTTGAGGGATAGGATGGCTACTCCGGCTCCTATTTCTTATGTTCATTACACAATAAGGTGCACGTACAAACAGGGGGGCATTACGGCCAGACTCACTTAATGAATTTGGTCCAACCATACAAATGATCTTTCCTTGACAATATTATCAAGTGAACAACACACTTTGCCAGCTGCTATTGTTGGATTGATTGAAAGATGTTTTCTAATCATTGGTATTTTCTGACATTTCCCAACTTGTTCCCCTCAGCGACCGATCTCATGGTTTTCATTTTCACGTTGTCAGCCTGGCCTCACTCTTTTCCTGTTTCAAAAAACCCCTCTGTGTGACTGTTTCCCTTTTGTCTCCCTTCATTGACAGATTGTGTTGAAAGGATATTGCAACACAATGGGTGTTCATTTGATTAATTGGCCAAGCCAAATGCCTATTTAGTCTATGGGGGGACAACAACTCCCACTGAGCAAGTTCACCACTTTTCCTCTCAGTGCCTTTTTCTTCGTGTGGAAATAAGAGTTTGTTTAAAAAAAAATTAAATTGTAACTTCTTCTCCCCAGATCTTTTAGAAAGGCTACAACACAGAAAGAGGCCATTCGGCCCATCTTGTCCATGACAGCACAAGGGTATCCAGGTGCTCTTTCTAATCCCACCTTCCTGCACACAGCCCATAGTCCTGTAGTTTACAGCATTTAAGGTGCAGATTCAGGTCTTTTTTAAAAGAGTTTAGGGTCTTTGCTTCCACCACTGACCTGGGTGGCGAATTTCAGACACCCAGCACCCTCTGCGTAACAAAGTTCTTCCTCATGTCCCCTCCGCACCTACTCCACTTATCTTGAATCTGTGCCCCGGTTCTAGAATTCTCCTGATGTGGAGATGCCGGCGTTGGACTGGGGTAAGCACAGTAAGAAGTCTCACAACACCAGGTTAAAGTCCAACAGATTTATTTGATAGCAAAAGCCACTAGCTTTTGGAGCACAGCCCCTTCATCAGATCAGTGGGAGTTCTGTTCACAAACAAGGCATAAAATTCTCCATCAAGGGAAATAATTCTATCCAGTCCACTCTAACCCTTCTCCTCTTAACCTTGCACACCTCAATCAAGTCACCTCTCAGCTTCTTTTATGTGAACAAAGGGTGTGAAGGTCACCTGGCCAGCTTAATTACTTTACCCTCTCCCAAGCCAGTTACATTTCCAACAACTATCAGTTCCTACCATCATATATCCAGCTCATTAAAACACAGAGCAAGGATTGAAGCTTAACCTTTCCCATCTGTAATGTTACAACTACTGCGGAAGCAAAATACTCCAGGCATAGGAAATCCAAAATGAAAACAAAAAAAAAGCATTGGAAAAACTATTCACCTCATTCGGCATCTGTGAAAGGAATGGTTGAGTTAATGGTTGAGATTTTTCAGTCCCCCCACAGCTGTTGCAGCAAGCCATTCAAACCTTCGTCGGCTTTGAAGGGACTGGAAGATCCTGCTGGTGGAGGGACTGGGAAATTCCTGCCAGCGTTTCCGGCTGAGTGATCTTTTGTTAGAATTCCCATGAGACATTCGCTCTGTCTGTGTCTAAAGGTGCTGCCAGACCTGCAGAGTTCTCCCAGCTTTCTTTTCTTTCTGACTACTCAGTTCTGCCTGATTTATCGTGTAAAGGAAACTCTTGGCCCAACGAGATCCCTAATCTCCTTGCTTTGGGTGTAATGACTTTAACTGGGCAACTGAGGTTTGCGTGATTGAATGTGAACTCCCTTGGTCCAGAGCCTCGTACTCTGTATTTAAACGGAAGTGTCAGTTCCTCTGGGACTCCGGATGGAGACTACTTAGTGAGAGCACGTTGTATAGTATTGTTGGATCTTTAAATTAAGGAATTCTGGTGAAGGGACTTCTGCCTCTGAGGACTTATTACAAAGGATCACCCTTGGTCAAGCAACAGTGGAAATCTCAAATATTTTGAGTCCTTTAATGTAAGGAATGATCAACCATGTTGTGTGATCCTAGTATATGTGTTAAAATTTATTTATTAGTGTCACAAGAAGGCTTACATTAACACTGCAGTGAAGTTACTGTGAAAATCCCCTAACCAAAAGATCTGTGTTGAAGAATTTGCCTTTGGACCCAAGGCCCCTGTATCTATTTGTTTTTCTTCCTTCCGTTCTTGCAAGCCTCTTCCTTGTGATTTTGTTCTAAAGATGATAATGTTTTAGAGCTTGACTTGTCAGTATGAGGGGCACCCCTCCATGTCCAGCTAAAACAGTCATTCTTCGAACCAGAACCCAGAAATTGTTTAAAGTTTTTATTCTTATTCGTCACAAGTAGCGTTACATTAACACAGCAATGAAGTTACTGTGAAATTTCCCTAGTCGCATAATCTGGCGCCTATCCTGGTCAATGCATCTAACCAACACATCTCTCAAACTACGTGAGGAAACCAGAGCACCCGGAGGAAACCCACGCAGGCACAGGGAGAACATGCAAACTCCACACAGACAGTGACCCAAGTCGGGAATCGAACCTGGGTCCCTGAAACTGTGAGGTAGCAGTGCTAACTGCTGTGCCACCATGCCACTTGTATTCCAAAATTCCCCTCCAAGCCACACATCATTCTGACTAGGAATTATGTTTCACTGTCACTGGGTTAAAAACCTTGCAGTTATTTTCCTTACAGCACTGTGGGTGTGCCTCCACCAGATGGACTGCAGAAGTTCAAGAAGAGGGTTCACTATCATCTTCTGTAGGGAAATTGCGTATGTGTGTGTGCGCTTCATCGCACCAATGGTATTTAAGAGTTAACCATTGGTATGGGACTGGAGTGGTTGGTAAACCACAGCAATTAGAGATGAACGTTTCTCTTTCTGTAGGGCCATTACTGTACATGTTTCTGGCATGTGCTATGAATCATTGGTTTATTAGAACTAAACACTTCTATGAAACCAAACAGGGAGGCTCAAAACCTTTGCAATGATTCAGAGAATGAGTACTTCCGTCATTCAGTCATGAAATCCTACTTCCCACCCCTGTGTACACTGTGTCAAATAGGCCTTGCTATCATTGGCAACCTGTGTGATTTCTGGGCCCTAGGGAAAGGAGCTTAAAAAAAGGTATCAAAACACAAGGTCCAGCTCTAGATTAGCAACCCCTTCCCAGAAAAAGATAGGTGCTGACATCTCCTGAGGACAGAATCAGGCTCAGCTTCAATATCTCATGGGTGTACAACCAACTGGGTACCCCGGTTTACTCCCACAGCCCAAACGACGTGCCAGTTAGGTTCATTGACCGTGCTAAATTCTCCCTCCCTATACCTGAACAGGTGCCGGAGTGTGGCAACTAGAGGATATTTACAGTAACTTCATTTGCAGTGTTAAAGTAAGCCTACTAGTGACATTAATAAGTATACTGTAAACTTAAAAAGTCACGGTATTCTCATGCATCTGCTGCCTTTGTCTTTTGAGGTGGCAGAGGTTGCGGGTTTGGCTGTACTGTCAGAGAAAACTTTGCAGTGTATCTTTGTATGCCAGTGGTAGAAGTGAATTTTTGAGGTGGAGGATGGGGTATTGATCAAGCAGGCTGCTTTACCCTGGATGGTGTTCAGCTTCTCAAGTATTGTCGGAGGAGCATCTCAGCAAGCAGTCCTGACTTGGGCCTTGTCATTAGTTGGTGGCGAGGCATTCAGGAACTAAGCGGTGAGTAAGTCACCACAGAATTCCAAGCCACTAATCCGTCCTGGTGATCACAGAATCGCTACAGCAGAGAAGGAAGCCATTCAGCCCAGCATGCCTGTACTAGCTCTCCGAATGAGAAGATCTCTTTTTGAGACTTCCCCATTTTCTCCCTCAACCGTGCAGGATCTTCCTCTTCATGTAACAACACAGTGTATTTCTATGACTGGTTCAGATATGTTTCTGCCAAGACAGTGACTAGGGGGAGTTCAGTGATGATGATGCCATTGTCAAGGGGTGATGGTTAGATTCTCATTGCCCATCAATTATGCAATATGAATGTTAGAAAGCTGGGAATTAGGAGGAAGAGTTAGCCATTCGGACCTTTTGAACCTGCTACAGCATTCAGTACAAGCATGGCTGAACTGGTTGACAGTCTCCTGTCTACCCCCATGTTGTGGGGAAACTTCAAGATGGCCAATTGTGTCTTAACATAGAAAATTCAAAACACGCAAGGCAAATATCTCCGTGCAATTGACGTAACAAAATGTATTTAACATAAAGCATAGAACAAAACAAAACATACAGCCAACTGGAGACTTCCAAAGGGTTAAATAGGTCTATGAATAGATTGATAGAATCTCTGCAAGAAATCTAAAATACACAGTTAAATACTGATCAATTATACTTTTTTCTAATCAATAGTTCAGCCTTTCATTAGCTTAAAATTAATTTTCAGCTGAAGGATACAGTGCCAGCATTTAACAGTCATACATAAATATAAACCTCTGTCAAGTACCTCAGCCAACCATATGATACTTAATAGCATGGCGATATCACAGTTGCCAAGTTAATACGGATGTAGTCTCCCTTCTTGGCTCTAACTATATCCCCATGCCTGGTGACATTAGACACTACCTCAAGGTCAAAATGGATGTTCCAATCGGCTCACTGCCATGTTAAGTAAACATGTGTTCCTGCATGCAGGGGCATATCTATCCTTGTGTCTGGGCAGTGAATGCATCTATTCATTAATGTTGCAGAATATTGCCCTCATAGGAATTCTCTTGATGAGACTAATGCTAATTAACCAGTTGCCAGACATTTGGCTTTAAAATAATGTCATTTCCACCATGCCTTTTGGTAATTTTGACCAAAGTGAATAATATACTAAAATACATTTAAAACATCAGTATGTATGTTTTTAAAAATTGTAACTACTTATTTTGATTCATTTACAGCATTCACGTATGTGTAAGCTGTTTGTGTTTGCCTGCCTAATAATCATCTAACCCTTTACTGATCCCCTGTCCTCTTGAAGACTGCATTCTGCCTATGAATCTTTGTTAGCTGGTTAGGAATCCCCTTCTTCACCCCATCACCCTTGACTCTCTTATCCATCCATAATCTATCTAACTCAGCCTTAAATAAATTTATTGAATTCCAATAAAGAATAACCCCAGTGCTCAGTTCTGTGCCATCACACTTCGTGGCCACCTATTGTTTGGCAAGGATTTTCCATTGGAAACGATCGCTGCGACGTTTTAATTTGTTTATATCTCTGTTCTAAAGGAACTTGACCAAAATTGTTTTCAGAGATGTGATTAAGGTATACTTCCCCTGAAGGATACGACACCAGCAGATTGCTCTTACTGTTCACACTCAGATCCTCTCATTGGATAAGCTTTATTGGACTTTGGCCAATGATGGTAGACGCATTGTTTTTGTCGGATGTGTGATAGCTTTGAGACGGTGCTGGAGCTGTGACTTCTGAATGGTGAAACACGCTAAATTCTAGCAATTTTATCAGATCAATCAGTTGGTTATCAATGCTAGCCAATAAAGTAACAAATAGTGGCTATTTAATTGTGAACTTGTACCATGGGGAGGTGACGGATGGTGGGAATGTCACTGGACTAGAAATCCATAAGTCCAGACCAATGTTTTGGGAACATAAGCAGATAATGCTCTAAAATGTCAGCAGGTCTGACAGCATCTGTGAAGAGAGAATAGTTTTGAGTCGAGATGACCCTTCATCCAGCAGTTGCAGTATTTTGCTTCTATTTTAATGTTCATAGGATCATCAAATCATAGAATCCCTATGTTGCAGAAAGAGGCCATTCAGCCCAACAAGCTGCACTATCAACAATCCCACCCAGGCCCTATCCCCGTAGCTCCATGTATTTACCCTGCTCATCCCAATGACATTAAGGGGCAATTTTCGCATGGCCAATCCACCTAACCTGCACGTCTTTGGACTGTGGGAGAAAACTGGACCAGTGGGAGGAGCATAGTTGGAGAACATTGGGGTGGCATGGTGTTTAGCAATGCTGCCTCATAGCTCCAGGGACTTGGGTTCGATTCCTGGCTTGGGTCACTGTCTGTGTGGAGTTTGCTCATTCTCCCTGTGTCCGTGTGGGGTTTCTCTGTGTTTCCTCCCACAGGCCAAAGATGTGCGGGTTAGGTTGATGCTAAATTACCCCTCAGTATCCAGGGATGCATAAGTTAGAGGGAGTAGCAGGGTAAATATGTGGGGGTGTGGGGATAGAGCCTGGGTGGGATTTTGTCGGTGCAGACTCAATGGGCCAAATGGCCTCCTCCTGCGCTGTGTGAGTCTGTGATTCTAATGTGAAAACTCTACCTAGTTAACTGCTGCTGAACGTGGATCCTTGGTGCTGTGAGGCAGCAGTGAAAATGGATTAAGATCCCACCGCAGCGCTAATGGATTAAAATCCCACCACAGCAGCTAATGGAATTGAAATTCAATTAATAAATCTGAAAGGTAAAAGAAGCAAGTTTCAATAATGATACCATGAAACCATGACTGCTTGTTGTAGAAGCCTATCTGGTTCCCTAATCCCCTGTAGAGAAAAAGATCTGCTATCCTTACCTGCTCTGGCCTATGTGTAACTTCAGACCCACAATGATAACTGCCCTTTGGAATGGCCTAGGAAGCCACTCAGTTCATGGGGTAATTAGCATGGGCAACAAATTCTGTCCCTGTGGGTGAAGCTCACATCCTAAGAAAGAATTTTAAAAAATAATTAGTATGGTGAGTACTTCATAAAGGAAAATTACATCTCTGGTGAGAGCAGGTCCAGTAACATCTTGATTAAAAACAATTGTGGGATGAAAGTAATGAAGATTGAGGCAAAGAATTTAACGATAAATTTTCAAGTGCAATATTTTAGCAAAAACGTTGGCAGGAGTTCTCTGACCTTGCCTGCTGCTGCGATTCTCTGATCCCGTTGCAGTGAATCGAGTGCCAAATTCTCCTTTCTCTTTGACAGCGGTGATGGGGCATGCGAGAGCAGAGAATTCCGGCCACTGAAGCTGATGTTTTGGGGTGATCACTCGGCTCAGTCCGAGTTAGAGATTGCATGGTGTAAGTCCCACTCCGGGACCGGGATCTAGAATCGAGGCTGCAGGGCTGAGGGGGGCGGTGACATCTCACCAGAACTGCCGTCCTTCATTAAACCAAGGCCTTGGGCTGCCCGCTCATGTGATGTTCAAAGATCCGATAGGTAAAGGTCAGGAGTTGTCCAAACTCCTGCCTCCATTCCCCCCTCAAACGGCACTACATAAAACAGTCACGTTTACAAGTCTTTCATATTGTTGTTGTTTGTGGGATCCTGATGTGTATTAATTATCTGCAAGGAATTTTTTTTTTATTTATTAGTGCCACAATAAATAAAGTTACTGTGAAAATCCCATAGTTACCACATTCCTGAGCTTATTCGGGTACGCTGAGGGAGAATTTAGCATAGCCGATGCACCTAACCAGCATGTCTTTCGGATTGTGGGAGGAAACTGGAGCACGAGGAAACCCACACAGACACGGGGAGAATGTGCACAGACAGTGACCCAAACCGGCAGTCAAACCTGGGTCTCTGGCGCTGTGATTAGCACTGCTGTGCTGAATCGATACTACAGTTCCCAAGACAATCTGCTGATTATGAGAGGCGTTGGAATACCTCAGGGATTTAATAGGGCAAATTGCAATGTGTTTAAAAAAAATGTCACTTTGGCATTGAGTAATGACATTTATTTCATGATAGTGTTCACATTGTGATCTTACTACGGTCTTTTGCATGCTAACAAATATTGTTTGTTATAATGTGGAATATAAGAAGTAGCATTAGATCGGCTATATAGCCTATGGGGTAACACAATGGCAGGCCAGGGACTCTACTGGGGCCTAACCATGGCTGTAATATGACAAACAAGGCATTGTGGGGTTGCCTGTGGGCTCCTGGCGAGGGTCTCTTGTTCAAAGACACTCAGTACCTGATCAAGAGACCCAGTGTTAGGTAGGGAAGGGCCCATTGAGGCCCCTGCATTCCCCCCACCAACCCCGCCCCCACATCAATTACCTGTGGTCTGGATCGCAGTGACCCAGGTCGGCCTCAGGTGGGTGTCATACCAGCAGTAGCCACCACTTCCTCAGTGGCGCCACCTGTCAGTTGAGCTACCAGTCTGTGGCCAGCAGATTTTGGCATGCAGGCCTCCTAACCCCCCGTCCTTCCCTCTGGATCCTTAATTCCAGGGAAAGATCCGCAGCTAACCTGTCAAGTGCCCGAGTGACAAAACAAGTAGTGGGCCTACCCAGAGAAAGCGATGGAGGACTCGTAAGCCAGCGACTGAGATCCCCGTTGCCTTCGTGCGATTTTGCCCGATGATTTCTTTACTTTGGTTTCTGGTGATTTCCCCTTCCAAACGTGTTAGCCTGACAAGATAGTGCACACCAGGGGTTCCCCAGAATCTGATACTTTTGGTTGTGTTTATGTAAAAAGGGAATAGAAAGTGTAGATTTTAATAGCTTGAAGAAAACGATTGTGTCGTTTCTCTTGGGAAAGGGTTCTAAATGAAACTGGTGGGAATTGATCATTTTCTTTCTGTCTCTTACTAAATGTCTCCCCTTTCCTCTTTCTCTCTCTTCTGACCACCCTCCCCCCCTCATATATTAAGAAGAAAATGGACTCCTTGTGTTGGCATGCTTCCAGAAACTTTGATATGTTCAAATGGGCGGCTTTCATGCCTCAGGCTAGCCAGCCGCCGATAGACGGGAGGCAAGGTGGCGTAGTGGTTAGCGTTGTTGCCTTCCAGCAGCAGGGACCTGGGTTCAGTTCCTGGCTTGGGCCACTGCCTGTGTGGAGTTTGTACGTCCTCCCCGTGTCTGTGTGGGTTTCCTCCAGATGCTCTGGGTTTCCTCCCACAGTCCAAAGACATGCTGGTTAGGTGCATTGGCCATGCTAAATTCTCCCTCAGTGTACCCGAACAGGCACCGGAGTGTGGTGACTAGGGGATTTTCACAGTAACTTCATTGCAGTGTTAATGTTAGCCAATTTGTGACACTAATAAATAAATGTCAATCTTCAACTTAAAACTTTAGATTGGCTAATTGAATGCGGTATGATAAAATTGGGGCCTTCCAATTTGGGCTCATATCTTTTTTGCTATGTGAGGCCAAACCTATTCCAATTCTCAACAAAGGGCGTTTGTATTTCGTTTTCCTGTTTTGAATTGCTGCAATAGTTTCTGGAATGTACTCTGAGAAATCTTGTAATCTTCCACAATTTATAAAATTCCACATTTTACAACACAGCGGTGACTTTCTTATCAAATTGTATTGGTTTCCAGCACTTGGTTTTACTTTCATGATGTTTAGATCTTTCTTCGAATGTTCTTCTGTGGCTATATGAATATTTGCATTTGATGTGCACTGATGTGATCTTCAGCTGTCCCTGATTATGAGTAGATCAAGTATGGCAATATACGTTTTCACTGAGAAAAAGCTGGCAATTAGTTGGTTAAGATTTCTCCCCGTTTCTGAAACAAAATTGTCTGTGCATAAGAAGGCAATTCCGTTCCTAAAATCTGTACAATTTATTTTCTTTCAGTGTATGTCATCCATATATTTTTAATCCAGTTTTAATCCCAGCCTCATTGCACAGTGGATAGCACTGCTGCTTTTTGGTGCCAGGGACCCGGGTTCGATTCCTGGCTTGGGTCACTGTCTGTGCGGAGTCTGCACCTTCTCCCTGTGTCTGCTTGGGTTTCCTCCGGGTGCTCCGGTTTCCCCCCACAATCCGAGAGACGTGTTGGTTAGGTGCATTGGCCATGCTAAATTCTCCCTCGGTGTACCCGAACAGGTGCCAATGTAGGGATTTTCACAGTAACTTCAGTGTAGTGTTAATGTAAGCCTACTTGTGACATTTAATAAATAAACTTTAAACTCCTGGTGGGGGGGGATGGCGGAGATAGCAAACCGAAAAGATCGCGATGACGTCATTATCTTTTTGATTTTCGCTCTCTCTGTTCCTTCTCTTATCATGGTTACATTGAGAGAGGAAAAAGATTTTGCAAGGTTCTTAGTCACCTCAACCAGTGGTTGAATGAGCAATATTTTTTGAGCGTGAGATGAGGTACTTTCTTGGTGTTTTCCTGATTGTGATTATTGCCATGCCAGGTAATTTCTGAAGACGATAAAGCCTCCTTTCTGGCCTCACCCTCCGCTACTCATGAAGCAACCCCCAGTCAGAGAGTAACAGTAAATCAGTTCTTAACCTAACTTGTCTTAGCCTCTCCTTTTCCGTACGGGAGTGCCTTCAAGTTAGGTATGGTGAGGGAATGGAGAAAGGTATTCCCCCTACTCGTTTCAAGGGACAATGGCTGTGTCCGAGTTGAAAGTGGATCAGGTTGCTTTCAATCAGTTTAATGCCAGTGGCAAGTTGGGGGGCAGGGAGGTGGTGTGGGAGCTGGGGGACCATTTCGTTAGGCAGGAAAGCGGAGGGTGCTTATCCTGCTGCCTCCCCAACTCTGGCCGGGGGAACCCAGATCGGGAAAATTTGTGGACAGCCTCCCTGCCTGAATGCAATTTGATGCACGTGAGTGGGCAATTCATGGCATTTGGCTTGGGGCAGGCAGGGACATCCCCATGTGGGGAGCTCAATAAACAAACCCGTTGGATTAGCTTGTGGGGGAGGGAATGGAGTGGTGCAGGGGTGGGGGGGTGGATTCTTTAGAAGGTGTTCAGTGCCTGTTTGAGGAATCCAACATGAGGAAGGGAAAGGGCGACCTACTGAGAATGGTACCCCGGGGCCTTTCTTTTGACCACACCCTCCCCTGCTTTCCCCCTTTGCACTAACAGCCCCTCTCTGCAATCACCATCCTGTCCTCACTCAGCTGTGGATTGGGCCCCTCCTTGATCCTGGGCTACTGGTGGATACCAGCAGCCACTGAGTATTGGAAAGTTGCTGGCCCTTGCTCTCAGAGAAGGCATGGGGCTGACTGGTTAAGTGTCTCATGGGCACTTAATTGGGTTGCAACTTAGGCAACATGGATTTCCTGCCAATTTGCCAGTTAGTGGATGAAATCCTCAATGCCAACATTAAATTTCTCCCAATGACGCTGCGAGCAGTGGAAGCGACACTGTGTTGGAAAATTGTACCTTTTGATATTTCCTTTGGTTCATTTGATTCATAAATGCTGATCTGCAATTTTAAAAGTTCTCTCATTGGATCTGAGTGTCGCTGGCAAGACCAGAATTTGTTGCCCTCCCTGACTGCCCTTGAGTTGAGAGAGTTGGTTTGCCATTTCAGAGGGCAGTTAAGAGTCAGCACATTGCTGTGGCTCTGGAGTCACATATAGGCCAGACCAGGTAAGGATGGCAGATTCTGTTCCTTAAAGCATGTGAGTGAACCAGATGGGTTTTGACGAAAAGCTGTAATCATTTCACGGTCACCATCACTGACTTGTTATTGACCAAATTCAGATCCCACCAGCTGTAATGGTGAGATTTGAACCCCATACCTCTGAAGCATGAGCCCCAGTCTCTGGATTACTGTCCAGTGAGGTTACCACTATGCCACCATCTCCCCTAATGTTTTGTGATTCCACATTGTGACTCAACTGTGATATTCTGTTGAAAGGCATTGATCAATTTAGAAGAACGAGACATACTACAAACAGTTCAATTGCAGAGTTTTGTGTGAATTTTTCACTGCTACTGTTTCATTCTATATGAAATACATGGAAAACATTCAAAACAGTTTCCTCTAACAGTACATTGTGCAACAACACAAGGAAAGAGGGATACCTTTAATCTTTTTGTGTGTAATAAAACAAGGCCAATTAGTAATTCCATAATAAAGGTCCTTTAGGAAAGAATGATCATAGTGATAGAATTTTGAGTCTGAGAGTGAGGCACACAAGTCCAAAACTACACTATTGAAAATGAATAAAGTAAATTTCATTAGTATGTGGGGCAAATGGGTTAAAATAGATTGGAAGCCAAGATTAAAAATATGACTGTAGTTGAACATTTTTAGAAATATTCCAACGAATGGCTGTAGTTGAACGTTTTTAGAAATATCCCAGTGAACGTACTTTCGTTGATAAATAAAAATACAGTAGGAAAATGGATGCCTCTGACTAAATTAAAAAAATTAAAGAAAAGGCAAGACTAAACCTTTTACGAGCCTGTAATGAGGAAGAGAACAATGAAAGCAGACATGGACTCTTAAAATATAGGATAGGAGAAATTATGATGGAGGACAAGAAAATGATGGAGATATTTTAGTTGGAAATTTCTGCTCTGCCAAAGAGGGACCCGCTGTGGAGGGTGCCTTGGGCCAGCCAATGGTCCGCTGACTTTCAGCAGTACTGGAATATCTCAGTGGTATGTGAGGTCTTTGTGTCTGTCTTTATAGTAGAAGATTTGAAAAGCATGCCAGAGAGATTTAAAGCCAGTGAAGAGCTTAAAAGTATATAGTATTAGTAAAGAAAAAGTACTGGAGGAATTAATGGGGATCTCCTAGATCTGATGGCCTACGTTCCAAGGTTCTAAATGAGATAGTTGCAGATTTAGTGGATGGACTCATTGTGATCTTCCAAAATTCCTAGTAGATTGAGAAGCTGAAAATATAACACCGCTCTTCAAGAAAGGAGGCCAGAGGGAAGGAAGAAATCAGAAATGCAAAGCTAGTTAGCCTCACATTGGTCACCTGGATGACACTTGAATCTATAATTAACAGGAGCACCTAAAAAAAATTATAAAAAAGATTAGGCAGAGTCGGCGTCGTTTTATGAAAGAGAAATCATGTTTGACAAATTCACTGGAGTTTTTTTCGTATGCAACTGCTGGGTAGATAATGTTTGGGTGTTGGATCAGAGCCCTAAGCTACATTAGGAAGCCAGGTTAGACCCCACTCTGTAACAACCAGCACATCCCCTTATGCTTTCCTTCCCTATCAAAGTACCATTTCAGCATCTGACATTCTTATTAAATAAGAATATAGTTAAGAAAGCCCACTAATGCCTTTGCTTTCTCAGAAGACTGAGCAAATTTGGCATATCAGCTGTAACTCTCACCACCTTTTACAGATGCACTATGGAAAGTATTCTTTCTGGTTGTATCACAGCTTGGTATGGCTCCTGCTCTGCCCAAGACTGCAAAGAACTACAAAACGTCATGAATGTAGTCTAATTCATCGCGCAAATCACCCTCCCATCCGTTGACTCAGTCTATACTTCCCACTGTCTTGGCAAAGCAACCAGCAAAATTAAGGACCCCACACACCCTGGACATTATCTCTTCCACCTTTTTCCTTCAGGAAAAAGATGCAAAAGTCTGAGGACAAGTACCAACTGACTCAAGGACAGCTTCTTTCCTGCTGCTGTCAGACTTTTGAATGGACTTCAAAAGTTCATTCAGCCTAAGCTGATCTTTCTCTACACCCTACCTATGACGGTAACACCACATTCTGCACTCTCTCGTTACCTGCTCTCTGAACGATATGCTTTGTATGAAACCACACTTTTCATTGAATGTTAATACATGTGACTATAATCAACGAGCTTATCAGAGTGTGGAAGCTCCCAGTTGAACCTCCTCCCGTTATATCTAATCTAAACCTGCCATTGCTACCATCTATTCCCTTCTCCCTCATCTGCTTATCTAATATCCCCTTAACTGCATCTACACAATGTGTCCGGACCACTCCCTATGACAGCGAGTCCACTTTCTCAATGCAAAGTCGCTGGAAGTGTGTTGCAGTGTGTTTTTAGAGGCCTCTTGTGGTAAGCTGCTGGATTTGATGGCGGATGGCTTTTTTGTGTCGTGACATTAGGGGGCGGGCAACCTGTCCACGCAAAGGCAGCAACCGGTGTGGGCTGCTGTGGATCAGCAACATCACAATGAGATTGCAAGGTGGCACAATGGTTAGCACTGCTGCCTCACAGCACCAAGGACCTGGGTTGCACTCCTGGCTTGGGTCACTGTCTGTGTGGAGTTTGCACATTCTCCTGTCTACATGGGTTTCCTCCCAAGCCCAAAGATGTGCAGGTTAGATGAATTGGCCATGCTAACTTCTCCCTCAGTGTACCCCAACGGGTGCTGCTGGAGTGTGGCAACTAGGGGATTTTCAGAGTAACTTCATTGCAGTGTGAATGTAAGCCTACTTGTGAGTAATAAATAATGTTTTTAAAATCCAAATGATGCTGTAGAGAAAGCAAAGCCTCAGGTGCTTTGACAAAGATAAAGTTTAAAGTTTATCTACTAATGTCACACTCAGGCTTACATTAACACTGCAATGAAGTTACCATGAAAGCTCCCTAATAGTCGCACTCCGGCGTCTGTTCGGGTACAGCGAGGGAGAATTTAGCATGGCCAGTGCATCTAACCAGCACATCTTTCGGACTATGGGAGGAAACCGGAACACCAGGAGAAAATTCATGCAGACACGGGGAGAATGTGCAGATTCCGCACAAACGGTGATTCAAACTGGTAATTGGACCCGGGTCCCTGGCACTGAGGCAGCAGTGCTAACCACTGCTCAATAAATAAGCTCATCTAAAATAAGCTATGGCCAATATTCAACATTAGGGATTGACACATTACAGCAGTGTGGATCAACATTACAGTTGTGTGTGCAGCATTGTTTGGATGAGATGAGTAACACGAACATGGATTTGAATGTACAATGCTTTGGAATGAACTATCAATCACTACAGCCCCAAAGAGGAGAGGACGTGTGAATTTTTTTAATGGATGCACTCTGACTGCCACCGACTAAAATATTGAATAATTTTCTGACAACGTGATCATTTTGCTCACGACTTTCTTAATACTCCTTGGTTTTAAACTGACAAGAGACCATTAAACTTCCTGTTACGGTGTGAATAATATGATTAAGTATAGAACCAGAAAAGCCCCAGAAGTGGCTGAAAACCCCCAAAAGTTTGAAGATGGTTGATTTGAGCAGTCTTTTTGGACGAGATAAAAAGTTAGATATAAAGAATTGGTCAGGTCACAAGTGGAGGAGTTCAGAGATTCAGTAAACAAATATTTGCTGGTGGAAGTTAATTGAGTGCCTCCTTTCACTGTTATGGACAAATAGGTTGCACAGATTCAGATCATTCGTATTATCTGAGAATATTTAGCAGATCTATACTTTCTGCAGCAGTCAGTTTATTTTGGGCTGAAGCAGAAGTTCCAAGCATGGCTGATTACTCAAACTTTTGCTTGGCCTGCACACTCCCACCTCCTACTCTTAAGCAAATTTTACATAGAATTGTACAGTGTGCAAACAGGCTACTTGGTTTAATAGGTGCACATCAGTCTTCATGGTGGACAAAAGCTGCCTCATCTTAACCCATCCATCTGTTCTTTCATTCCTTCACTCACCTAGCTTCTGCTTTTATTAATCTATGTAGATCATAGAACCTCGACAGTGCAGAAGGAGGCCATTTAGCCCATTGAGTCTGCACAGACAGCAATCCAACCCAGGCCCTATCCCTTAACCTGACGCATCAACCTTGCTATTTCCCTTGACACTAAGGTGCAATTTAGCACGGCCTAACCTGCACATGTTTGGACTGTGGGAGGAAACCGGAGCAGCTGGAGGAAACCCACGGGGAGAAGGTGCAGACTCCACACAGACAGTGACCAAAGCCAAGAATTGAATCTCCTTCCCTGATGCTGTGAGGCAGCGATGCTAACCACTCTGTCACCATGCTGCCAAAACAACTCAATCATTTCCATGTGGTAATTAATTGCACATTCTCGCTACTCTCAGAGTAAAGAAGCTTCTCCTGAATTCCCAAATGGAATTTTGTTTCAAGGATTAGCCTTTATTTATGTCCTTCAGTTTAGGCTTCCCTGACAAATGAAAACCTGGCACTGGATTTTTCACATGGGAGACGGGAAATGGGAGGTAAATTCAATTCCTGGTCATGAACTCATCACTTGTCGTGAAAGCGGAACTGGCAGTGATTTTGCCCGGATTGGGGCTTTAATTATGTGAGAGAATAGCTCTGCCATCCAATCAGGATGCAGAAAAAAGGCAGGCAGGGTGAAAGAGTGTCGATAAAATGGTTCTGTAAATGCTGAAAGCGACATAATTGCTACTTCCTGTGTATGTTGTCAGCCAATCATCAACTTGCATAGTATTCTTGGGCTAGTCCCTCCTGCCTTTCCCAAACCTAGTAACCGAGAAAATGTTGCCATGCATCCTCAATGTTGGAGGTTTATCCTTGTGCATGAGACATTGACATTACACAATAATCTTCTCTCTGCTGACAGAATACATGGCAAATTGGTCCCTTGTTTTCTGCTCTCGTCTCTTTTTCCCTTGCTAAATCTAGTGATCTACAAATATATTTTGGAGGCAGATCAATCCAAGATGACTGAGTCACTCATTCCATATCCATGTTTAACCATCAACTTCTATTGCACAATTGGTGGCACTTCAGAAGCTTGGGAACAGAAGCTACTATAAAGTATTTCACATTGGTGCCTCAGTGCTTGGATTCCACCTCCTCCAAGTTTTGAAATACAGTTTTGGTTTGTTATATTACTGCCTCTTTTTAATGCCCTCTTGCAAGAAAAAGAAAACTGTTGAATTAGTAAACTCTAAACGAGGAAAGCAACTCCTGTTCTAACAGGCCTGCTCCTCGCAATTATGACTGCCACCCTGAAATTGTGGAGAGGTCAGGAAGAAGGCAGTGCAATGGGAAGGCCATCTGAAGAATTTGTGCACTCCTCCTTGCAGCAGGGAATGTATAATTCTGCCTATTGTATTCTGCTATCTCATAGGAGCCTTGATTTTACCCTGATCCAACTGATAAAATTGGAGGACAGTGTCAGATGTCTGATTTACACTTTTACACAGTTTAGTTCAGTTTAGTTTATTTATTTGTGTCACAAGTAGCCTTACATTAACACTGCAATGAAGTTACTGTGAAAAATCCCTAATTGCCATACTCCAACGCCTACTGGGTTACGCTAAGGAAGAATTTAGTATGGCCAATGCACCTAACCAGCACGTCTTTCGGACAGCGGGAAGAAACCGGAGCACCCAGAGGAAACCCGTGCAGACATGGAGACGAATGTGCATGCTCTGCAGAGGCAGTGACCCAAGCTGGGAATTGAACCCGGGTCCCTGGTGCTGTGAGGCAGCAATGCTAACCATTGCCACTGTGCACTTGAAGTATGAGCTGAAGTTAATGAGTGTAAAATGAGTGAGGGTGCAGTTTGGGAATCAGACCCAACGACCTTCTTGTCAGATGCATTGGATTTGAATCAGGGGTTTGGAGGATCAAGATTTCCCACCACACTGGGGCAATCCTAACTTTATTATTCTTTTATTTTGTGGTACTGATAATATTTTGATGGCATAAGGGGGAAGTCATCTCATCAAAACCTCTAATTCATGCTTTAAACTGAAATGCTCCTCGTATCTCCATTTAGTTTAGCAATTAATGGGTTGCAGCCAATTGTTTTCCAAGGATGGGTTGATTTGAGCTTGTACATTCATGTTTCTTGGATGAGTGACCCACATCCAAAGGGTTGAAAGCACAAACTTTTCAAAGAGGAAGCTGCTCCCGTGTGCTGCATATTATCTTAACCCCTACATTAGTAATGTTTCAGGCTCTCAGGCAATGACGTACATTCTGCCTCAAGCTCATCATCAATTCTCACCAACTTTTACAGATGCACCGCAGAAAGCATTCTTTCTGGTTGTATCACAGCTTGGTATGACTCCTGCTCTGCCCAAGACAGCAAGAAACTACAAAAGGTCGTGAGTGTAGCCCAATCCATCACGCAAACCAGCCTCCCATCCATTGACTCTGTCTACATTTCCCACTGCCTTGGAAAAGCAGCCAGTAAAATTAAAATCCACGCATCCTGGACATTCTCTCTTTCACCTTCTTCCGTTGTGAAAAAGATACAAAAGTCTGAGGTCACGTACCAACTGCCTCAAGAGCAGCATCTTCTCCGCTGAATCCTTTTTGAATGGACCTACGTTGCATTAAGTTGTTCTTTGTCTACACCCTAGCTATAACTGTAGCACTACATTTTGCACTATCTCCTTTCCTTCTCTATGGACAGTATGCTTTATCTGTACCGTGTGCAATAAGCAATACTTTTCACTGTACGTTAACACATGTGACAATAATAAATCAAATCAAAAATAAAATTAATGGGTGACACAGTGGCACAGTGGTTAGCACTGCTGCCTCACAGCGCCAGGGACCCAGGTTCAATTTTGGCCTCAGGTGACTGTCAGTGTGGCGTTTGCACATTCTCCCCGTGTCTACGTGGGTTTCCTCTGGATGCTTCGGTCTCCTCCCACAGTCCAAAGTGTGCAGGTGAGGTGGATTGACCATGCTAAATTGCTCCTTAGTGTTGGGGGATTAGCGGGGTAAGTACGTGGGGTTATACTGGGATAGGGCCTGGGTGGGTTTGGTGTTTGATTGGCCGAATGGCCTCCTGTTGCACTGTAGGGATTCTGTGGTTCTTTAATTAAGTCATGTAGTGCAACAGAAAGTGATTAGCCTGATAGTAACTGTGGAGTTAACTTGATGGGTCAAGCTTTGATGTTTTCATCTCCTATTTTTCGTGAGCCAGTTTGAAGACGCAAGAAAGGTGGAGGATTTATTTTAAGAGTAGTATTTCAGAGAAAAGCCTTTTTGGCCAATTGTGGTGCTTTGCCTGGATGTATGTCAAGTAATAACGTGCCAAGAAGACATTTCTTCCAAAGTACTGAGCTTCATGTAGGCAAAGGAAGTGTTGTGGCTATTTAATTAGTGCAGTGAGGCTGCAGGTAGGGTAGTTCTTGCTAATAATTGTTTGAAACTGGCACATGAAAGGGAAATGTACACTGCAATTTTAAACCTATTTATCTCGCTGTGATTCCTCTTTTGTTTAATAAGAACCGTTTTCTGCTCAAACCGAGAGAACTGCGTGCCCATCCCTGTAACGTGCTGCCAGTGTAGTTTGTGGTTCAGTTGTTCAGCAATAACAGAAGCCATGAGGTCTTCTTTCCTCCTTCTCCCACTACTAACATTGTACTTTCTTCCACATTCTGTTCGGTACCATATCTGACTGCCCAGCTAACATATGACTATCACCAGGACTTGGGGCTAAACCCAGCTAGGTCTCTGCTTTGAGCAGCCTGCCATTTTTGTTTCATGCTTTGATATGCAAATATTGGCACAGATATATTTTTGGTTTGTAGTGGGAGGGGTATTTCATAGAATCATAGAATCCCTACAGTACAGAAGGAGGCCTTTCATCCCATCGATTCTGTACTGCCCACATCCAGCCAGGCAATATCCCCGTAACCCCACATATTTACCCTGCTAATCTCCCTGACACGAGGGTCAATTTGGCATGGCCAATCAACCTAACAGGCACATCTTTTTTTTCCTTAAATTAAGGATCCCATGCACCCCGGGCATTCTGTCTTCCACCTTTTGTCGGAAAAAAGATACAAAAGTCTGAGGCTGCATACCAACCAACTCAAGAACGGCTTCTTCCCTGCTGCTGTCAGACTTTTGAATGGACCTACCTTGCATTAAGTTGATCTTTCTCTACACCCTAGCTATGACTGTAATACTACATTCTGCACTCTCTTGTTTCCTTCTCTATGAACGGTATGCTTGCTTTGTCTGTACAGCACGCAACAAACAATACTTTTCACTGTACATCAATACATGTGACAGTAGTAAATCAAATCAAGGTCTTTGGACTGTGGGAGGAAACCGAAGCACCTGAAGGAAACCCATGCAGGTATGAGGAGAATGTGCAAACTCCACACAGACGGTGACCCGAGGTCGGAATTGAACCTGGGTCCTTGGTGCTGTGAGGCAACAGTGCTAACCACTGTGCTTCTGAGCCACATCATTCTCCTCCAGTCCTTTGCCAAATTTCTAACTATGGTTCTGCGCCTGAAGCAGACTTAAAACTCACGTGGAGAAATGTTTAAGTTGGCGTTATTGTGTCTTTGTGCTTGTAAGTGCATGAAGTACTAATGTGCAGTTTGATTTGACCTCAACTGCTATAATTTAGCAACAGTAAATGTTGTGCCTCCATGTGTGCGTGTGTGTCTGCATGTGTGTTTGCATGTGTGTGCGTGTGCCTGCATGTGCACCTATGTCTGTCCATATGCCTGCAAGGGTCTGAATGTGTCGTGTGCCTGCGTGTATGCAAACGTATATATATATCTGGGACTCTACCTGTCAGCATTTGGTTTGGTGTAAAGCACATTCTCTACTACAATGTTCACCAGTCTGGTATTCACATACCTTGCAGCTCACAGGTCATTCTTAGATTGGCATGAAATAATAATATTTGTGGGGATGCACACGATCCCAATGTCATAGATGACAGATAATTACAGGTTAAAAATAACGCTCAGAGTGTGGAATTTTCCTGTCCTGCCCACCTCCATAGTGGGTGGGACATCGACCATGCAAAGGTCTGTTGACCTTGGGTGGGATTTTCTGGTATTGGGGTGAGCGCAGAGGGAAAATTCCACTCTGTATCAGTAATTTCACAGTTCTCATGCTGGCTGTATATAGCAATCATTAAAACAAAAATACTATTTAAAAGTTGAGGCTCCAATTTTCTTTGTGCTAACCTTACATGCCTTTGGTTCAATAGGTATTCCGCCAGTGCACTATACCCTTTTTGCTCTGATGAATGAGAAAGACCGCTCTTGGTATCCGCCAAACCACGTCTTTGTTGTGACTGACTCAGCCGAGGAATGCGTTATTTTTCGACTGAGGTAGGTTGAAATGTCCAAGTGTTAATATTGATAGTTGAGAAATCGTGTGTTCCTCTGTAAAAACAAAGACAGGAGCTCTTCATGTGAAAGCTCTTTGTCACTGATCTTTGCAACACCAAACATGCTCAATCACTGACTAAACCCTAAAGAAGAACTTGATTGTATGATGTGGGCTGCATCTGAAGGAGTGCTAATACTTAACCCAACTTTGTCACAAACCTGTTCAATTATGTGTTGTACGGCTGATAACAAGTGACTCCATTCTTGTTACCTACGTCACTCAGTAGCTTTAACTTTTAATGGAACTTTGGGTACAGCATATAAAAGAGGCAAGATGATGGCACAGTGGTTAGCACTGCTGCCTCACAGTGCCAGGGACCCAAGTTCAATTCCTGGCTTGGGTCACTGTCTGTGTGGAGGTTTGCACATTCTCTCCATGTCTGCGTGGGTTTCTTCTGGGTGTTCCAGTCTTCCTCACACAGTCCAAAAATGTGCGATGATTGGGTCATGTTAAATTGCCCGCTAATATCAGGGAGATTAGCAAGGGTAAATGCATGGGGTTGTGAGGATAGGGCCTGGGTGGGATTGTGGTTGGTGCAGACTTGATGGGCTGAATGGCCTCCTCTGCACTGTATGATCTGTAAGAAGCATTGGGGGCCATTTGCCAGTTCTTTGTAAGAGCTATCCAGCCTGTACTACTACCTATCTGTTCCCTCATAACCTAGCAAATGTTTCCTCTCCCAAGTATATTCCAACTATGTTCAGAAAATTATTATTGAATCCACTTCTACCATCCTTTCAGGCAGCATCTTCTATCTTACGAGAACTTACTGCAGAAAGTCTTTTTTTCTCCTTATCTTGCCTCTGGTTCTTTGGCCAAATGCCCAAGATATTTGTCCTCTAGTTTTCAAACCTCCCAATGGAGTCTGTTTTCCTTTATTCATTTAATTAACCCCCTGATAATTTTGAGCACCTCCATTGAATCTCTTTTTAACTTCCTCTGCTATCAGACAAACAATCCCAGCTTCTCCAATCTCTCCATTTAATTGAAATCATCATCAATCCATGATGCCCTCTTCAAAGACTTGCCATCTTTCCTAAAGGGTGGTGTCCTGAACTGGACACAGTGCTTCAACTGAGGCCCAAAGTGGAAACTGCCACCAATGTTGGGAACCTCCATTGGATGGAGGTTATATCCTGTTTTAATAATTAACCTTGCATGTATTAAATTGTTGGTGGAGATTTTTTTTCTTGCCTGTTCATGGAATGTGGGAAGGCCAGTGTTTATTACTCACTCTTAATTGCCCTTAAGAAGGGGACAGTGAGCTGCCTTCTTGAACTGCTACAGTCAGTGTATGTAGGTGCACCCTAAGGATGAGCACTTCCGCTGCTGTAATGGTGGACAGGCGGTGGAAATATCACAGAAGCGCAATAGTTACATCAACGTGAAAATAGTCTGATCCGTACTTCAATGGCAGTGGACATTTCCCTCTGTGTCATATTGGGAATGCAACTTGGATATATTTAAATATCATGAATGCTTGTAATCAAGGCAGCTTCCGGATTCACATCCCCACATTAGATCAAAAGATCATGCTGATTTCCTGAGCTATAGACAGTGAGAAAGCAGTGTACGGGTATGGTTTAAATATGACAAAAATTGGGCGGCACGATGGCACAATGGTTAGTGCTGCTGCCTCACAGCGCCAGGGACCCCGGTTCGATTCCTGACTTGGGTCACTGTCTGTGTGGACTTTGCACATCCTCCCCGTGTCTGCGTGGAATCCAGGCACTCTGGTTTCTTGCCAACTGTCCAAAGATGTAGATTGGCCATGCTAAATTGCCCCTTGCTGTCAGGGGACTAGCTAGGGTAAATGCATGGGGTTATGGCCATAGGGCCCTGGTGGGACTGTGGTCAGTGCAGTCTCTATGGGCCAGATGACCACCTCCTGCACTGCAGGATTCTGTGATAGCTCCTGCTTAAGCCACAGCAGGGCAGGCAAATCACGGGCCGCTAGCCTGTGATACAAAGTGTTTTTGTTGATGTGTATTTAATCAGGCGAGAAGTGCAGGATTAAGTGTGAAAATACTCTATTGCAACTAATGGAATAAATGCAGTTTTTCCTGCCCATTACCACACTTAGTCCGAAGTTCACCCTAAGAGTATTGTTTGTGAGAGTGTTCCAGAATTTTAGTGCAAGATACCCACCATTTTCTCCTTTGATGTCAGTCAACCAGAAGTACCACACAACATCAGACAAGTGGATATAGATTAATCTTTGGTCCAGATTTGAGTACAGATAAAATAATATATAAGGTGCTGACTTCCAAGTTCCCCAGCATCAGACTTGGGGGTTACCCTAAAGATGCAGTGAGAAATCTTTCTCGGAACTTCGCAGGGAAGGGTTTGCTCAACAATTGTCCAAAAGTGCAAACCTCTGGTCAATTGGCCCAAGCTGAAAACCATCCGAAAATGTGATTTAATGGTAAACTTCAGTTGGTTCTGGTTCTAGCTAGTGTTACACAAATAGTTACTCGGAAATAGTAAGAAAGAAAGTTAAATATCAAGACCACAGACTCCCTCTCCCCCTCCCCACTGCCTCCATTCACAGACCCCACCTTGACTTGTGGATCCGATCTGAACCTACCCCCGCCCCCCAAACCCGTTGACCCACTTGCTGCCTTTCAATGCAGGTCCCCAGCAGCTCCAAGTTTTCCATTCTCCTTATTCCTGAGGGCCATCACTTTTCAACTTGTGTTGGAAGTTATGGCCCATAGAAGCAAAAAGATACTTCAATTTGACTTATTGTCACGTTTACTGGGATGCAGTGAAAAGTATTGTTTCTTGCACACTATGCAGGCAAAACGTACTGTTCATTGAGTACGTGGTGAAAAGGATAGGGTGTAGAGTATGGTGTTGCAGTTACAGGTAGGGTAAAGAAGATCAGTTTAATATGTGATAGGACCATTCAAAAGTCTGATGGCAGCAGGAAAGAAGCTGTTCTTAAGTTGGTAGATACGTGATCTCAAACTTTTTAATCTTTTTTCCGATGGAAGAAGGTGGAGGAGAGAATGTTCGGAGTCCTTGATTATGTTGGCTGTTATTCCGAGGCAGTGGGAATTGTATATGGAATCAGTGGACGGGAGGCTGGTTTGTGAGATGGGCTGGGCTACGTTCACAACACTTTGTAGTTTCCTGCGGTCTTAGTCAAAGCAGGAGCCATACCGAGCTGTGACACATCCGGAGAGGATGCTTTCCAGCACAACGCAGAGTGAGCTGCACAAGATACTTCTTTCAGCAAATCACCTCTTAATTGGAAATAAAAACAGAATTCCAGAAAAACTCAGCAGGTTTTATCGCTATTACTTTCACTCCTTAAACTACCTTGGCATGCAAGTCCCTTTGCATGTAACGGCTAAACTTTGCCTTTTGTCGTTTGATGTATATCTGGAATCTGTGAATCATAGATGCTCTTAATGTCTGTGTGACATCAATAGGGAGAAAGGCAACTGAAAGCAATGTATTTTTAAGCCCTCTGAAGACAATGACATCAATTCCTCACTGAGCAAAGCTATGACACGTGGATCGCTTCTGCAAAATTAAATACCCCGTAGCAGAATAACACCGATGCTGGAAATCCAAAATCAAAACTGAAAATGAACAAAGCATTTTGTTGGCCGCAGACACTCGAAACGTTAACTCTTTGTCTCGCTTTCTGCAAAACGAAACACATTTAACTTTGAAGCACCTCCTCGTGCAATGTGATTAGACAGTTCCTTGGCAAAGTTTTGAAAACTTTCCCAGAAGACTAGAGAAATTTGGTATATCCACTAAGACTCTCACCAACTTTAACAGTTACTCTATAGAAAGCATTCTTTCTGGTTGTATCACAGCTTGGTATGGCTCCTGCTCTGCCCAAGACAGCAAGAAACTACAAAAGATCATGAACAAAGCCCAGCCCATCACACAAACCAGCCTCCCACCAACTGACTCTGTGTACACTTACCACTGCCTCAGAAAAGCAGCCAGCATAACTCAAGGACCCCATGCTTCCTGGGCATATTCCTTTCCACCTTCTTCCGTCAGGAAAAAGATACAAAAATCTGAGCACACGTACCAACCAACCCAAGAACCGCTTCCTCCCTGCTGCGCTCAGACTTTTGACTGGACCTACCTCGCGTTAAGCTGACCTTTCTCTGCACCCTAGCTGTGACTGTAAAGCTACATTCTGCACTTTCTCACTTCTTCTCTGTGCACGATATGTTTTGTCTGTATCGTGCACAAGAAACAATACTTTTCACTGTATGACAATAGTAAATCAAATCAAAATAATTCATTCAAAGTCTTTCGGAAATTGTCTATTCGTGAGCTTGTGCCAAAAAGATTCAGCATAATATTCAAAGACTCATCAAAGGCTTAGAAATTTGCTCAATTAGACAGAACTCCCACTGGTGAAGAGTTCACACTTTGTAAATGTGTGGAGAATTCTGTGGGCAGAGCTTGCGACTGATGACGAGTTGCGCTAAATGCAATTTGTACTTAAAAATTGGTAATCATTATCAGTAGCGGCATTCTGGGTTACTGTAGAGCTCAATACAGTACCGACCACATAGTGATGTGAGGAGATGCATTACCTGGAGTCAGGGCCAGTCTAGAGATGGGCGAAGACTGAGGATGGTGTCGGCTCCGTACCTGCACCCGTCCCACAGTTCTCTCCAAATAGTCAGTCGCGATCGAAGGTCAATTCTCAAGTCTAGGAAATTTGATTGTCATTGGCTGTGAATCAGCTCATTGATTGCCGAACTGCAGGCACCAAAATGTGGACTAAGCTAATCAAAGACAACGTGATAAGTGAGGAGCCAAGGACCTCAAAAGAGGGCAAAAACCTGCCATTTCCACCAGGGATGGCAAAGTGATTTTTTTTTTATGAATGTCAAAGGGAAGACCATTCGTAGCCTTGAGTGAAAGATGTAATTTGGAATGGCAGCACAGGACAATGCGTGCAAAATGTCAGGAAAATTCCCTGTTAAACAGTGCCACTTGGACAAAGAAAGTAGGGGAGTTGAAGGGAAAATTGCAAGCTTAACAAGTCACCCTTTTCATAGCCTGTGGCTAAAGACACATCCTTAGATAACAAAGCCACTGTTCTGGCTACTGTTGAAGTATCAAGCGGCATGCTCTGGATGGCAGTCATGATCTCATCTTTGTTTGTAACGTCTTTGGACAAGGTGTCGGCAGCAACCATTATAGCCCCCTTGATAATTTCGCCATCAATGAACGGTTTCTTATTTTTTGCCAGCAGATGGCTGATGTGGAAAAATGCCTCAATGCTCGCATTGAGTGGCTTTGTTATCTAAGGATGTGTCTCAGCAAATACACCAAGACTTGCCAGGCCACGAACATTTCTCACTTTAGTTTGATGAGTCAGTAGACGTGATGGATCGAGCCCAGCTTCCTGTTTTTGCTCTCATGATATTCAAAGACACAATAACGAAGGAGAACTTCCTCTCTCTTTTGCCACTTAAAGAGAGGACAAGAGGCGAGAATGTCTAAAACAAACGTTAAAGGCACATGACTGAGAAAGACATTCCGATTAAGAAACCGGTTTCAAATCACAACTGATAGAGCACCGTCAATGCTGGGTGTCAATGCAACCTTTGTTGCACTTTGCCAAATGATCTTGAATTTTCCTCCTTTGTCAATCACTATTGTTATCCACCAACGGGTGAGCAAAGTTATCTCACGAAATGGTGGGTTTTGTCAAGAACATCAACTCAATATGCCAGAGCTCTGCAACATTGTTATTCAACGAGCTTGATGCCACCTGTAGTTCCTTCATGAGGATGTGAGCTGCTTAAGTCGAGGAAAAGTCCTCCAGAGATTTTTAGATCTGTTTCTTGAAATTGTCACCTTTCTCAAATCAAGACATTTGGTGTACAGCTAGCTGTCAGATCATGTCCAAAGCTGTGCAGGTCAGGTGGATTGGCCATGTTCAATTGCCCCTTTGTGTCAGAGGGACTAGCTAGGATAAATGCATGGAGTTATGAGGATAGGACCTAGGAGGGATTGCAGACAATGCAGTCTCGATGGACCGAATGGCCCCCCTCTGCACTGTAGGGTTCTATGTGCGATTGTTAGACTTGGCATTTCTTACGGACAAGTGCAAAATTGAATGAGCCGAACTATGGACTATAGGGGAGGGAGGGAGACTTCTCAGACATGGTCAGTGCAGTGAGTGCATTTAAATTGAAAAGTGGAGGTGCACTCCTTCCAGTTAAAGAAGCAAATTACTGAACTTTTCCCAAATCTGGAGAGAGTCCAACAGCAGGTCAAACAGAAAGGGTTCCCGTCAAACAAATCCTGTGACCACTTGAACAAATTGGAAAAGGAATTCAACGCACTATTTCAAGAGTTAGACAAGGTGGAACAAATTATTATGTTTGCCTCAAATGCTTTCCTTCAAGTGGACATTGGAGAACTCACAGCACATTTTCAGCAGGTGTGTGAACAAAGCAGTGGACTTGACCTGGAAATAATCACCAGGTAGAATGACACAGAGCTGAAAATAACTTCAAGGTACAAAGACTTTTGATGACTTGTAAACAGAGAGAAGTACCGTCTCTGTTTACTGTGCACTCGATGTGACGGCCTACTTTGGTTCCACATATCTCTGTGGGGTGGCTTTTCCCAGATGAAAATCATCAAGTCCAAGTATTGCACTTGTCTCTCAGATGGACTGTATGAGACTGGCCAAACTTCACAGCACTCACTGATAGCGCGCAAGCACAGATGTCACAAATGTGTACGTTGATTATTCTTAGATACAAATAGCAAATAATTCCCCTTGCTACAGAACAGGTAGACTAGCAAGAATAATGTAACAGGGTGGGTTGGAGTGATTTTGGTTCAAGAGAAAAAGGATGTAAAGTTTGTTAATTGGGAGGTTTTCGTAAAGTCAAATTAACATAGAAACCCTACAGCACAGAAAGAGGCCATTCAGCCCATTGAGTCTGCAACAAACAATCCCACCCAGGCCCTACCCCCACATCCCTACACATTTACCCACTAATCCCTCTAACCTACGCATCTCAGGACACTGAGGGAAATTTTAGCATAGCCAATCAACCTAACCTGCACATCTTTGGACTGTGGGAGGAAACCGGAGTACCTGGAGGAAACCCACAGAGACACGAGGAGAATGTGTAAACTCCACACAGACAGTGACCCAAGCCGGGAATCAAACCCAGGTCCCTGGAACTGTGAAGCAGCAGTGCTAACCACTGTGCTACTGTGCCTCGTGCTGCATTTTAATGCTAAACATGGTCTTGTGCTTAAGAAGGTTAGAGACCACTGCTCTATCATATATATGTACATACTTAGGAGTTGTTAATAAACACTTGCTATTAATATACTGAAAAACCATAAAGCCTCCTTCATGGTGTCTAAAGCAGGATTTTTCAATTGATATTAGCTGCCCCAGTACCAAGAAAACTGCACCATAAACTAACCAGCTCAATTAAATGGAAACCCCTGTCTTTCAACTGAAATATTAAAATATAGCCCATCTATCTTCTCGGGTGAGCACATAAGATGCTGGGGTATTACCCATGGCAGAGCAGTGGAGCCCCCAGTATTTACCCCTCAACCAACTCCGCTCAAGTAGATTAACTGGCCATCTATTACATTTCTGCAACTGTGCTGATCCTGCCTCATGACAATGATAATGCCCTTCAAAGCATTTCATTGGTTGCAAATTGCTTGCTCACATGCTAAGGGCATGAAAAACGCTAGATAAATGAAAATGTGTTTGCTCTTTCAGGGTGGAATTTTCCCATCCCGCCTGCCACGTGAATTGAAGTGGGCTGAACATGGACCATAGAAAGGTCCATTGACTTTAGTCAGGGATTTCCGGCTTTTGGAGTGAGCGCAGCCAGAAAATCCCGCCCTCAGTCTTGACCAATTGTTGGATAAAAGCAAACTACTGTGGATGTTGGAATCTGAAACCAAAAGAGAAAATGCTGGCAAATCTTAGCAGATCTGGAAACATCCATAAAGAGAGGAAAGAGCTGATGTTTTGAGCCCAGATGACCCTTTGTCAAAGCAAAGTGGGTTTACAGCATGGAAGCAGGCCCTTCAACTCAATTTGTCTGTGCTGCGCAGTTTTTACTATTAAGCAAGCCCCAATTGCCCGCATTTGGCCCATATCCCTCTATAGCCATCTCACCCATGTAATTGGCTAAATGCTTTTTAAAAGGCAAATTTGTACCTGCCTCTACTACTACCTCTGGCAGCTTGTTCCAGACATTCACCTCCCTCTGTGTGAAAGAACTGCCCCTCTGGGCCCTCTAGCTTTAGATTTCCCTACCTTTGGGAAAAGATGTTGACTACCTACCTGATCTGTGCTCATTATTTTATAGATCTCTATAAGATCACCCTTAAGTCTCCTATGCTCCAGGTGAAAAAAGTCCTAGTCTATCCAGCCTCTCCTTATATCTCAAACCATCAAGTCCCGGTAGCATCCTAGCAAATATTTTCTGCATTCTTTCTAATTTAATAATATCCTTTCTACAATAGGGTGACCAGAACAGTACACTGTATTCCAAGTGTGGCCTTACTAATGTCTTGTTCAACTGCAACAAGGTGTCCCAGCTTCGGCAGGATCCATTCCTACAGAATCTTTAAATGATGGTCATCTTTCTCCAGTCTCGTTGCTATGTGGGAATACTCCACTATATCTTACTGGCCACCGTGAGTTGTGAGCAAATCATCAGATTTGCCACAAGCAATAGGGACCACGTTACAAATTTTGGAACCATTCACTTTCTCTTGTTCAGATGTGAGATGCTCACAGATCAGAAGGAAGCGGAGTAAAGGGAAAGATCCTTTTGTGCCAAAGAGGTAGTCATAGAATCCCTACAGCACATTGTGACCATTCTGCCCATCAAGCCTGCACCAACAGCAATTCCACTCTATCCCTGTAAACGCACCCTGCTAATTCCCTTGATATTAAGGGGTAATTTAGCATAGCCAATCAACCTAACCCAGACATCTTGCATGCAGTTAGATTTATTTGATGGTATAGAGAATATATTGATGAAAAGTTTAATCAAATTGCAAAATTAACCCTTCTTATATTATCTCCACAGATTCTACTTTCCACATTGGCATAGTTCTGGGACTAATAGAGCCTACCGCTATGGTGTTACCAAGGGTGCAGAGAGCCCTTTCATCGATGATACTATTATGACATATCTTTTTGCTCAGGTACAACATGTTTTCAGCCAGTGATTTTCACTTTAGTAGAATTTCGGATGACAAAAGAAGTGTTGGAGCTTAGATTTACTGCATTGACGTACATAGAACAAGTGTTGACCTGATGTTTATACACAGCTTAAAAATGTTTTAACTGTGTAATGTGATAAACCTTTGTATTAAGCCCTGAATTTGAGTCATCCCTTTATGTTTGCACACCTAAGTGATGCTATTAAAGAAGGAATGACCTTTGAATAAATTAATGGATTTGTATTACACCATAGAATTGAAATTGTATACATTAGTAAAAATCTGACCCGTCCTGTCATAGAGATAATGTAGTTCAGACTATGTTCAGTTTGAAAGAGAAATGTAGAGCTGGAGCTATTTGGTTTACATCTAGAGAAATCTTGATATATTGATGAGTAACTGTATTTAAGACAGGGGGTATATATTTTCATTGTGCCAATACAATTTTGTACATAGCAAATAGTTTTGAATATAAAAGTAGGGAGGTCTTGCTGCAGCTGTATAGGGCATTGGTGAGGCCGCAGCTGGAGTACTGTGTGCAGTTTTGGGCGCCGCACCTGCACAAGGATATTTTGGCCTTGGAGGGAGTGCAGAGGAGGTTTACTAGGCTGATACCGGAGATGAGGGGGTTGAGCTATGAGGAGAGGCTGAATAAACTAGGCTTGTACTCGTTAGAGTTTAGAAGAATGAGGGGAGATCTCATTGAGACGTATAAGATGATGAATGGGATGGATAGGATAGAGGTGGAGAGACTCTTCCCGCTCAAAAAAGACAGTAGGACTAGGGGGCACAGCCTCAAGATAAAGGGGGGGCGGTTTAGAACGGAGTTGAAGAGGAACTTCTTCACTCAAAGGGTGGTGAATATCTGGAATTCTCTGCCCGTTGAAGTGGTGGAGGCTGCCTCGCTAAATATTTTTAAGAAGCGGGTTGATGGGTTTTTGATAAGAGAGGGGATTAAGGGTTATGGGGAGAGGGCGGGAAAGTGGAACTGAGCCACGACAGATCAGCCATGATCTTATTGAATGGCGGGGCAGGCTCGAAGGGCCAGATGGCCTACTCCTGCTCCTATTTCTTATGTTCTTATGTTCTCATGTAATAGTGACCCTCAAATTAACTATATAAACTTACAGCAAGGATTCAGCTCATAATGTTTGTGCTTTCTCCTCACTGGAACAATTCAAAACTTATTCATGTTAACACACCCTCCTTATAGTCCTATGTCTCCCTTCCACTTTGATTATTCATTAGATTTATTGCCTCACTCTATGACAAAAATAGATTCCAAATTTCAATAATTATTTGCATATTACATGTTACCAAACCCATTTCCTCAGTGACTGATGATGGGCTGGATTTAATACTCCCCACAGCAGGGTTCGAAGGGTGGGGGCCCCACAATTGATCCAGTGGCCAGCCTGCCTGTCACCTATCTACCCACCATCCCTCTCCTCTCCTCACAGTCATACCAATGGCAGGTGTGACATTGTGCACCAGTGGGCTAATAGTGGCCCTTAAAGTCAACAGTTTGTGCCCACTTAAGGGCCTCATCCCGCCATTCAACCAGCTGCAGGACAGGGCTGGCATTCAACCAGCTGCAGGACAGGCTGATGTCAAGTGATTGACTTGGCAGGTTTCCATGCTGAGGCATCTGATGGGAAGTGGGCAGTTCTGGCCTTTCCTGGGCCCGGTAGAAGGTCCTTCCAATCTGTAACCCCTCTGCCCATCAGCACAGCAATACACCCGACTGGAAGAATGACCCACACTATGTCTGGCAAGACTAAACAAGAGGTGTTCTTTACCACATCGGAAGCTGGCATTTAACCTTTGCATAAATATGTAAAAGAACTTCTATATTGTGTATATATTTGAGGGAATTGTAACACCTTCATGAAGTGAATGCTTCACTTTGGCCCTTGGGAAGGACAAATGTAAACATCACCCACTTTTTTAAATCCGTAATTGGCATCGCAATCCCAGAAACTTTTGACCTTTAGTTTCCCTTAACCTCTTTCCTCAACTCCCAATCTCCCAATCCTCAATCCACAATTACCCACTCCTTCCCGGAATGCCTCTTGCCTGTGCTGGAATGCAGCTGAGTCAATGGCAATATGTATAAGGACTGGCTTATTTTGCTTCTGTTGCCTTGCCCCAGCCAATATTGGCTGGCAGATGGAAGAAAGGCAAATGAAGGTACTAACACTTCATTTTAGAGCAAGAATTGGGGTCCTGAATTATCCCTGCTACTCACTTTCTCCAGCTGAGGGAAAGCAGTCTCTGGGTGGAAATTTGAGCTGGTAGCTCCCTTAATTGGCTCAGAGACAAGTTCCCAGTTCACTTAAGGACAGAGAATGGACTCTCAAAGCTGGTGAGCAGTCAAAGCCCTTCTAGCTTCAGGAGAGCACCTGACTGTAGTAAAGATGAGGAAGTGAGTGCCTCAACTAGAAAATGCCCTCTGAGCCAATTTTTAAACAATTTGATTCAAAAAAAACCAAAAAGCAGCCAGGAACTAAAGCTCAATCTCCAGGACACTGCTGGAGAAAATCATTGGGAACTTCACAGAATTCCGACAATACAGAAAGAGGCTATTCGGCCCATCGAGCCTGCACCAACTCTCTGAAAGAGAATCTTACCTAGGACCTATCTCAGTAACCACACGGATTTACCATGCTAATCCCTCTAAGATACATATCTTGAGACACTGAGGGAGCACATTAGCATGGCCAATCCACCTAACCTGCACATCTTTGGAGTGTGGGAGGAAGCCGGTGCACCCAAAGGAAATCCACGGGCAGAACGGGCAGACCCCGCACTGACAGTCACCCGAGCTCGCACTTGAACCCAGAGTCCCTGGCATTGTGAGGCAGCGGTGCTAACCACTGCCCACTGTGCCAGCAGATAAATCAAAAAGAGAGAGTTTCTTTTTCGTCATTTTCTTTGAACATTTCTCTTTACTGGGTGGAAACATTGGAACATATGGGAGAACTATTTGATTGCAGTTAAACATCATTCAGTTACCTAATGAGTTTTGCTTTTCAAGAGGAAAGGATGGAATGTTGGCCAACTAATTGCTTCACCATGGGAGCAACTTGTTTGCTTTGATTTGATTTATTATTGTCATATGTATCGGCATACAGTGAAAAGTACTTCCTTGCACACTATACACATATCGTTCATAAAGAGGGAAAGGCAAGGTTGCAGAATGTAATGTGACAGTCATAGCTAGGGTGTAGTGAAAGATCAACTTAATGCGAGGTGGGTCCATTCAAATGTCTGATAATAGCTGGGAAGAAGCTGTTTTTGAATCGGTTGGTATGTGACCTCAGACTTTTGAACCCTTTTCCCGACAGAAGAAGGTGGAACAGAGTATGTCTGGGGTGCGTGGGGTCTTTAATTATACTGGCTGCTTTGCCGAGCCAATGGCAAGTGTAGACAGTGTCAGTGGATGGGAGGCTGGTTTGCTGGTGATGGACTGGGTTTCATTCAAGACCCTTTGTAGTTCCTTGCGGTCTTGAATAGAGCAGGAGCCCTACCAAGCTGTGAAACAACCAGAAAGAATGCTTTCTATGGTGCATCTGTAATAGTTTGTGAGAGTTGTAGCAGACATGCCAAATTTCCTTAATCTTCTGAGAAAGTAGAGGCTTTGGTGGGTTTTCTTAACTATAGTAAAGACATGGGGGGACCAGGATAGGGTGTTGGTGGTCAGGACACCTAAAAACTTGAAGCTCTTCACCATTTCTACTTCGTCCCCATTGACATATGACAGGTGCATGTGCAAGGTTACGGGGATATGGCAGGGGAGTGGGACTTGGAAGAGTGCTCTTGCAGCGAGGCAGTGCAGACTTGATGGGCTGAATGGCCTCCTCCTGCACTGTAAATATTCTGTGATTCGTTGAAGCCTGATGATGCAGTCAAAGGTGAGCATCTAATTGCAGCTTTTCTTTCACAGTGGCGTGATGATTTCATTAATGGATGGATTAAAGTGCCAGTTACACATGAAACGCAAGAGGAATGTCTTGGTATGGCAGTGCTCGATATAATGAGAATGGCAAAGGAGAAGGACCAATCTCCTTCGGACATCTATCACTCAAACAGGTAAGAAGGCAAACATTTGTAATTGCTTTCCATTCCCATTCCCATTGTAACTCCCATTCCCGTTAACCTTGCAAAGAATTATGGAATTGGAAAATAGATTAGGAGGAAGCCAAACCACAGGCGGAGGCCATTCTGCCCAACTTGCTATGCAGACAAATCAGCTAGTCTCAATTCTCTACTTTCACCTTTGGACTGCATTTTATTTTTCTCTTTGGGTAATGATCTGATGCCCATTCAAAAGCCGTGATTGAATCTGGCTCCGTTACAACCTCAGACAATGCAGTCTAGCTCCTCGCCATTCATGACGCAAAATACATTTTTCCTCAACTAATTTTGCAATCAGCAGACCAGAGATCAATAACTAGTGTTCAGGAGAAGTTTGTGATTCCGTGGTGGTTAAACTTAGAAGTCACTTGAACTCTTTGCAATTACTATGGGCATGTGATCAAACAAGGTGTTACTTGGATTTCATTCTCAATAATCAGAAGATGGATACAGACAAAGAAGGGCCAACTAAAGTTTACCATTAATCTGCTATGGACAGGGAAGGGTCAGTGCAAACAGCACTCTTTTCCTCTGAACACCTGTCCAATAATAGAAGGTGCATTGAATTAGCTTGTTTCAAAGAATAAACAGTGGCCATAGTATTAAAGGAGCAGCAGCTCTGTGGATGACACATTGGCTAAAGGACAGAAGGATAGAGTGTAGAGATGAACAGTTGTTTTACAGACCGGAGAGAAGTAGACAGTGATGCCCCGAGGAGTTGGTGTATGGACCACTGTTCTCATGAATGCATAGTAGTTGCCTCAACTGGCGTATATGGGGCCTGGTGTTGTTGTGAGACTTCTTACTTGGTTCATAGAGTCATAGAAGTTTACAGCATGGAAACAGGCCCTTTAGCCTCACTTGTCCATGCTACCCTTTTTTTAACCACTAAGCTAGCCCCAGTTGTCCACATTTGGCCCATATCCATGCAACTTATGTAACTGTCTAAACACTTTTCAGAAGACAAAATTGTACCTGCCTCTACTACTGCCTCTGGCAGCTCGATCCAAATACTCACCACCCCCTGATGAAAGAATTGCCCCTTTGTACCTTTTTGTATCTCTCCCCTCTCACCTTAAATGTATACCCTCTAGTTTTAGACTCCCCTACATTTGGGAAAAGATGTTGACTATTTACCTGATCTATGCTCCTCATTATTTTACACATCTCAATAAGGTCACCCCTAAGCCTCCTATCCTCCAAGGGAAAAAAACCCAGTCTAAACAGGCTCTCCTTAAACTCAAACCATCAAGTCCCAGTAGTAAATCTTTCCTGCACACTTTCTAGTTTAATAATATCCTTTCTATAATAGGGTGACCAGAACTGTACACGGTATTCCAAGTGTGGCCTTATCAAAGTCTTGTACTTCAACAAAATGTCCCAAATCCTGTATTAAATGTTCTGACCAATGAAACCAAGCATGCCAAATGCCTTCTTCACCACTCTGTCTACCGGTGACTCCACTTTCAAGGAGCTATGAACCAGTACCCCTAGATCTCTTGTAAAACTGTCCCCAAGGGCCTACCATTAACTGAATAAGTCCTGCCTGGTTTGATTTAACAAAATGCATCACCTCTCGTTTATCTAAATTAATCTCCATCTGCCATTCATCAGCCCCCTGGCTCATTTGATCATGATCCTGTTGCAGTCTGAGATAACCTTCTTCACTGTCCACTATGCAACTGTGTTCAAGGTTTGAAGGTGATGTGGAATTCGGAAATGTGAGGAGGCAGGCAGTTATCAGGTGAAATTTTATGTAGAGAAGTATAAAGTGATTCATGTTCGTAAGAAGAAAGAGGAAGTTCTCTATAAATGGTACGATTTTAAAGAGGATGTGGGAGGAGATAAAGCTGGGGTGTTTGTGCACAAGTCTTTAATGGTGGCAAAACAAATTGAGAAAGCTATTAAAAAGGCTTTTTAATACCTTTCTCAATTTGGGTTCCTTGGCTTTATAAATAGAGGCATGGGGCCTAATGTTAATGGGGAGACGTGTTGGGAGGGAAGGTATTGATGGTGACAAAGTTTGGATGGAAAAGAAGGAAATGCCGATCTTTTAAACAGTGTGTGCTGGTTCTCCACCCTACACATGACCAGATTGACAACTGTCTGCTTATCAGATGGGAAATGGCAGGGTCATGCAGCCCAGAAACAGATAACTGGCAGGGACTGGGGTGGTCTTATGCTGACCAGTAGGAGAGAGAGATGGCAACTGCACGGCGTTGGTTGGATGGAAAAGACAGTGGCTGGTTGTGGGGGTTGATAGTAGTGTTGGAATGTGGGGGGTGGGGAGAAGGAGTGGAGGCGGTTGGGACGGGAGTAGCTGTAGGGATGGCAGTCTGTGCTAGAGATTGTGGATTAGCAAGATGCTGCTGGCAGAAGCCTTGACATGTTTCTGTGGTGCAAGTTATAGATGGTGATGTAGCCGTGCCGCATCAGTGTTAAAGGGAATGAATGTTGAAGGTCGTGGATGGCCTGACAAATCAAGCAGGCTATTCGTGTTGGTTAGTGCTGAGCTTCTTGAGTGTTGTTGGAATCGCACTCATCCAGGAAAGTGAGGAGTTTTCCATCACACTCCTGACTTGTGCCCCGTAGATGGTGGACAGGCTTTGGGGAGGCAGGAGGTGAGTTACTCGCCTCCTAGGAATCCTAGCCTCTGGGGTTGGATTTGAAATGTTTAATATTTCCTCTTATCATCCTACCTGAACTCACCCATTCTTGTGAATTAGAAATACCTTCACAGAACACAAAAGCAAGGAAAATATGCTAAAAGTTTGAGAAAACCTTGGTTAGGCTCCAGCTAAAGTACTGTAAGAAGGAGAGGGTGCTGAGGAGAATGTTATCAGGAATAAAATACAACTTCAGTTATGTAAAGGGACGAGAGACTGGAGTTGTTCTCCTTCGAGTAGCAAAGATTAGAGGGAAATTTGCGAGAAGTGTTAAAACTTTTGCATAAATGAGGAGAAAGTGTTTCTATCGGCAGAAGGATGGGTAACCAGAAGGCACAGATTGTTATTGGCAAAAAAAGACAAAGGCAACCTGAGGAATGGAAAATTACATAATGTGTTATTATTGCGACCTCACTCCTATCTCTGCTCATTTGCTGCTGAAACCCTCAGTCAATCCATTATTACCTCTAGACCTGATTATTCGAGCACATCAGGCTGGTGTCTCTCGTTCTACCTACCATACCATCCAAAACCCTACAGTCTATGTCATAATTTGTATCAAATTGTAATCCCCTGTGAAAGTAGACCTAAAGGACATGGCCTCAAAATAAGGGGGAGTGTATGAGGAGGAACTTCTTCACCCAAATGGTTGTGAACCTGTGGAATTCCCTGCCCAGTGAAGCAGTTGAGGCCACCTCATTGAATGTTTTTAGGTCGAGGATAAATAAATTTTGAATAGTAAAGGAATTAAGTGTTATGGTGAGCGGGCGGCTAAGTGGAACTGAGTTCACGAAAAGATCAGCCATGATCTTATTAAATGGCAGAGCAGGCTTGAGGGCCCAGATAGCCTAGCCCTGCTCTGTGTTCTTATATTCTCCCCATGTGCTCACTGATCTGCACTGGCTCCCACTTAAGCATCATCATTGTTTTAAAATTCTCATCCTTATTTTTGAATTTCTTCATGGCCTTGCCCCATACTGTCTCTCTAATTTCTCCCTCCACCTCTCCCTCCCGCCCACCATACGTTCTGGATATCAGCACTCCTCTAATTCTGGTCTTTTGAGTACCCCTGATGTTATTTGTTTGACCATTGCTGGTTGTGCTTTGTCCCTTAGGGCCTTGACTTGCGAATTCCACCCCAATAGCGTATTTCCTCACTTTCCTCTTTCAGACAGTCCATAGAATATTCCTCTTTGGCCAAACTTCTTGACATCCAACCAAATATCTCATTGTGTGGATTGGCACCATATATTGTTCTGTAATGCTTTTGTGAAATGCCATGTGATGTTTTAAGTGCCAAATTATAGTTGATGTTAGTGTTATAATTTGGAATGCACTACCTGAAAGGCTGATGGAAACAGATTCAATTGTGACTTTCAAAAAGTATCTGGCAAAAACTTCAGCTGGGAAAGGTCCATGGGGAAAGAGCCTAGAGAAATGTTATAATTTTCCCGTCTTCCTCATTTATGATGTATTCAGATACCTAAGAAAAGAAAGGGCCATAGGATTTGTGTTCATTGAGAGAGTGCAGAAATCTCTCTGAATTTTGAAAGAGTTGCTAACAAGTTTTAAAAAAAAATCTTCTCACTTCAGCAGCCTGACGAGGCATTGTTGAAACTCCCATACCATCTCCCTCACGCTCGCTTCACACTCTCCCTCTAGAGAGTAGTGTGAAGGACCTCCAGCATTATTAAATCTCAGAGGCCACGATCTCAACAATCCTTCCATGGTTATAACCATAGTGATTGTATGGTTAGTGTATATGGATGGAGAGATTGATTGTGAACTCTTATTGTGAGGGGTGCGGTTGAGGGTTGGCGGGGTGGGTGGGAGGGGAGCAGGAGGTGTTGCACCCTCATCCACTGGGTATGAGGATCTCACAGGATGTCATCTCTGAATTGCAAGGCAGAGTTCCAATCTGGCCTGTGCTCAGTTACACTGTCCAGAGCAGGGTTTGAACTGTGCACCTTCTGACTTGGAAGGAAAAAAAGTGCTACCAATAAGCTGTCACTACAAATCTGCCGAACTTGTGGCTTTCACAGTTAAGTTCCCACCCTGTACTGTGAGGAGTTCCTTTGGGCCTGAGGGAAGAAAGAGAGTTAGTGTCACAAATAGGTTTACATTAGCACTGCAATAAAGTTACTGTGCAAATTCCTTAGTCACCTGTTTGGATACACTGTGGGAAAATTTGACAATCTGTCGTGGTCAGACTTGAACCTGGGTCTCCAGATTTTGCTCTGGGCCTGTGGGTTACCAGTCTAGTAACAGTGCCACTATGCCACCACCACTGTGACTTACTAGTCTTGGGACACTGAGGGGTAATTTAGAATGGCCAATCCCACCTAACCAGCATGTCTTTCGGACTGTGGGAGGAAACCGGAGCACCCGGAGGAAACCTATGCAGACACAGGGAGATCGTGCAGACTCTGCATAGGCAATAACCCAAGCTGGGAATCGAACCCAGGTCTCTGGTGCTGCAAGGCAGCAGTGTTAACCGCTATGCTTTTTGTTTATTTTCTATTAACCGTAACCCATTTGAACTGACAAAAAGTTTTCAAGCTTAAGATGGTTCCCACCCATGTCAGTAATGTTGTCATTTCAATTTTAGTTACAAGTCGTTGCTGCCAATAAATATTCGGCTGCAGATCCAAAATTACCACTTTGTGACCAGGAAGCGGATTCGCTACAGATTCTACAGGTTTATCCAGCAGTTCAGCCAGTGCAACGCGAGTGCGCGAGATCTGAAGCTGAAATATTTGATTAACATGGAGACACTGCAGCCGGCCTTTTTCTCGGAGTATTTTGAGGTGAAGGAGCCGGTACGTGGACCTTCGGGAGAGGATATCTTTACCACCATCGTTGTGACTGGAAACGGAGGGATTCAATGGATGAAGGGGAAACGTAAAGACCTCAACTTTGAGTCTGATCAGGTAATAGCCGCGATAATTTCAATACTCCCCCTGCATTAGTTGCAGCTTTTATGGTTGATCAGGGGGATTGACTTAAATTGTCACGTACTGTTTAAAAACTCACTGTGATCCTGCTTTCTTCTCTTAATGTATTTACTTTATTGAGATGCCTCACTGAGCTGAGAAGGTTATTGAGTAAATTACCATCATTTATCATCCATCAATGCAAAGGATTGGTAAACACCCATTGTTGTTGCTCCTAACTAATGTTGGAACATCAAATCTCAAAGTTCATCTGATTGGAATTGATTCTTGTTTCTGCACAAATTGTTGTTTGTTTCATTTGAATTTATGTCACCTTGTCATGCTCAAATCACTTTCCAGCACTGTTACCCTGGTTCTTTGTGTCACACTGAGTATTGCACAGAAGCAGGTCATTTGGCCTAATTAGAATCTTGGTGTCCTGACTCTCTCTGACAAAGTACCTTACTCAGGCCTGTTCCCCACTCTATCCTCATAACATGGAGTTGCTGGCGTTGGACTGATGAATGGGCAGTGCTCCGAAATCTTGTGCTACCAAATAAACCTGTTGAACTTTAACTTAATGTTGTGAGACGACTTACTATCTCACCACCCCTCCCAATGCCTGATCCATGCCATCTTATCTCCTCCACCTTCCACATTGCCCCTCATACCTTACAAGCCAACCTACGTCCCTATGACCACCACTGTGTCCCTTTATAGCCCTTATGCCCATTTTGTGCCAACCCATGCCCCAATGTATCTCCTTTTTGCTGCCATGGGGAGAGTGATCATTGTATGGTGGAGTTTCTGGTGCAGATGGAGGAGGAGAAAGTGGGTTCCCGGACACGCGTCCTTTGTTTGAACAGAGGGGAGTACGGTAGGATGAGAGAAGAATTGGTGAATGTGGACTGGGGGAGCGCGTTGGAAGGTAGGTCTGCTGAGGAGCAGTGGAGGATCTTTAAGGAGATCTTTCTTGGTGCTCAGCAGAAATTTATTCCGATGGTCAAAAAGGACCGTAGGAGGAGAGGTAATAAGCTGTGGATAACGAAGGAGGTGAAGGAAAGTGTTAAATTAAAAGCGGAGGCGTTTAGAGTAGCTAAGAGTAGTGGGTGAGAAGAGGATTGGGAGAGGTTTAAATGTCAACAAAGATTGACAAAGAAGTTGATAAAGAAGGGTAGGAGAAACTATGAAGCTGGGCTGGCGCTTAATATAAAAAAGGATAGCAAGAGTTTTTATAAATATATAAGAAGGAAGAGGCTGGCTAGGGTGAACGTTGGACCCTTAGAGGATGAGAAGGGGGACTTAGTGGTAGGGGATGGGGATATGGCTGAGGTCTTGAATAACTTTTTTGTTTCGGTCTTCACGGAGGAGGACGTCAATAATTTGCCGGATGTTAGAGATGGAAAGGTGATAGGACTGGAGGGTCTCGATGACATTACTGTTACTAGAGAGGCGGTGCTCGGCAGACTGGAGGGGCTGATTGTGGACAAGTCCCCAGGACCGGATCGAATGCATCCGAGGGTTCTGAAAGAAATGGCGGAGGTGATAGTGGATGCCTTGGTGGTTATTTTCCAGACGTCGCTGGATTCCGGGGAAGTGCCGGAAGATTGGAAAACGGCTAATGTTACGCCGTTGTTTAAGAAGGGTGCCAGACAAAAGGCAGGGAATTATAGGCCTGTTAGTTTAACGTCTGTTGTAGGTAAAATGTTAGAATCCGTCATCAAGGAGGAAATAGCGAGGCATCTTGAGGGGAACTGCTTGATAGAGCAGACGCAGCACGGTTTCGTTAAAGGGAAGTCGTGTCTGACAAATTTACTGGAGTTCTATGAGGATATGTCTAGGGCGGTGGATAGAGGAGAGCCGGTGGATGTGGTCTTTCTTGATTTTCAGAAGGCGTTTGACAAGGTACCTCACAAGAGGTTATTGCAGAAGGTAAGGGGGCATGGAGTTGGGGGTAGGGTGTTAGCGTGGATAGAGGACTGGTTGTCAAATAGGAGGCAGAGAGTGGGGGTCAATGGGTGCTATTCGGATTGGCGGATGGTGACTAGTGGGGTGCCCCAGGGGTCGGTGCTGGGGCCTCAGCTATTTACCATTTATATAGATGATCTGGAGGAGGGAACCGAGTGTAGGGTGTCGAAATTTGCTGATGACACCAAAATTGGTGGAAAGGCAAATTGTGCGGAGGGTGGTGAGAGTCTACAGAAGGATCTAGATAGGCTGGGCGAATGGGCCAGGAAATGGCAGATGGAATTTAATGTTGGCAAGTGCGAGGTGGTCCACTTTGGTAGGAATAATGGTAGGAAAGATTATTACTTACGTGGAGAAAAACTGCAGCAGGCGACGGTGCAGAGGGACCTCGGGGTCCTTGTGCATGAGTCGCAAAAACCCAGCTTGCAGATGCAGCATGTGGTCAGGAAGGTGAATGGGATGCTGGCCTTCATAGCGAGGGGGATTGAATATAAAAGTAGGGAGGTCTTGCTGCAGCTGTATAGGGCATTGGTGAGGCCGCAGCTGGAGTACTGTGTGCAGTTTTGGGCGCCGTACTTACGCAAGGATATTTTGGCCTTGGAGGGAGTGCAGAGGAGGTTTACTAGGCTGAAGCCGGAGTTGAGGGGGTTGAGCTATGAGGAGAGGCTGAATAAATTAGGCTTGTACTCGTTAGAGTTTAGAAGAATGAGGGGAGATCTCATTGAGACGTATAAGATGATGATTGGGATGGATAGGATAGAGGTGGAGAGACTCTTCCCACTCAGAAAGGATAGTAGGACTAGGGGGCACAGCCTCAAGATAAAGGGGGGGCGGTTTAGAACGGAGTTGAGGAGGAACTTCTTCACTCAAAGGGTGGTGAATCTCTGGAATTCTCTGCCCGTTGAAGTGGTGGAGGCTACCTTGCTAAATATTTTTAAGACGCGGGTTGATGGTTTTTTGGTAAGAGAGGGGATTAAGGGTTATGGGGAGAGGGCGGGAATGTGGAACTGAGCCAAGACAGATCAGCCATGATCTTATTGAATGGCGGGGCAGGCTCGAAGGGCTAGTTGGCCTACTCCTGCTCCTATTTCTTATGTTCTTATATTGTCGCTGGACGAGTAATCCAGACCCAGGCTAATGCTCTGTGGACGCGAGTTCGAATCCCACCATGGCAGATGGTGAAATTTGAATTCAATAAAAAAGTCTAGAATTAAAGATCTTACGGTGACCCTGAAACCATTGTGGATTGTTGTAAAACCCCATCTGGCTCACTGATGGGAAGGAAATCTGTTGTCCTTACGCGGTTTGGCATACATGTTACATTAGATCCACAGCAATGTGGTTAACGCCCAAATTCCCTCAGGGATGGGCAATAAATGGTGGCCCACATCCCACGAATGAATAACAAAAAAAAACCTCACCCAGCATCCATCCCGGGCCGAATAAAACATTGAATAAAACAGCGTTTACCTGTAGACCTGTGGACTGCGGCTAGCATGGGGTGTGGTGGGAGTCTTAGAGGTGCCCAAGGCTTAAATGAGTGCAGAGCATCTTTTCAGCCTAGATTCAAAACCCTGGTCCAGTTTGCGTACTTGTCGTTCATGACAGTGAAATAACCACAGGGACTGGAACATAACATGACTGTGTGGGTTTTTATTTTTCCAATTGGAATAGGATATATCTAGCCTGTGAACAGTTCCCGATGTTGGGTCTGGTTCCAATATTCAGGTGCTCCCACCCTTTTCTCTGAAGTGCTTTTTTTTGCTCTGAATGCTGTATATTTAGCTCAGAACATTGAGTTGAACCTAGTCCAGGTCACTGTGATTCCAGACTTTGTAATTTGCCTGCTGTGAATATCATTTGAGGTTGTGCAGAAAAAATTGATCTAGATTTGGAAAACTTGAATCAAGGTTTTGCGTTGTTGCAAGCAGCTCACAGTATTCGGCATTGACAAGGCAGACTTAAGGGGATGTGAGAAATTTAAGTGTGTTACTAGCCTGGTAAGAGTTGCTCTTTGATGGTTGGACTATAATGGAGCAGAGTGAAGGGCACTCTATTCCATATGTAATATTTATTTATACAATATTTATTGCCTGAGGGCATTTGGAAGTCAACTACATTGCTGTGGGATCTGATGTCAGATGTATGCTAGACTGGGTAAGGTCAACAGATTTCTTCCCATTAGTGTACCAGATGGGGTTTTATGACTGTCGGCAATGATTTCATGGCCACCATTAGACCTTTAATTTCAGATTTTTGTTGAATTCAAATGTCACCATCTGCCAAGGTGGGATTCGAACCCCAGTCCATGGAGCATTACCCTGGCTCTGGATTACTTGTTCAGCAACAATATCACTGTGCCACCTCCTCCACTTTTGGCCTGACATCGGAGATCTAAAAAGAAAAGAACCTGCATTTGATATTCGTGACCCTAGGATGTCCCAACGCACTTTCTTTATAACATAATGGCCAAAATCTGCTGTCCTTGTTTGCGGCTGGGATTTTCCGCTGCCACAGTTGAGTCTTGGCTAGAACACCAAGGCTAAAAATTTCCTGTCCCACCTGCCACGGGAATCGTAGTGGATGAGACAGAAAATTCAGGGGACCGTGCAATGATCCGTTGAGCTTGGGCGGGAATTTCCAGCTGCGACTGGAAAATCTCACCCAAGATTTTCCATCCGTGCTCACAACGGGTCACTCAATGGACAAAACTGCAAATGCCTTTGGAGTAAAAGTAATAGTAAGACGTCTCACAGCACCAGGTTAAAGTCCAGCAGGTTGCCCTGCGGCAGGTGTAACTTTAACCTGGTGTTGTGAGACTTCTCACTGCGCTTACCCCAGTTCAATGCCGGCATCTCCACCAGTTGTAAAAAAATCGCAACCCACAAATAGGTATAATGATCAGATTTTTATGTCTGTCGTGCATGGAGTGGGGTAAGGTGAATATTGACGAGAATGCTCTTCAACGTTGACATGGGACCTTCTCCATCTACCTGCCAGGGCCATTACAGGACCTTGATTTAACATTTCATTCAAGAGACGGTGCCTCCAACAGTGCAGCATACCCTCAGTATTGAAATTATGTGCTTAAGTCTTCAGAGTGACCTTTGAACCCATGATCTTCTGGCGCAAGAAGCAAGAGTGCTGACATTGGGTCAAGGGACAATGCTTTGTCCGTCCATGATTGTATGTACAGATGGGAGAGGTGGTTCACAAGAACAAGAAATATATCACTTACTTGTGCAAAACCTAATGGATGGGTGAGAGTGTTAGGGAACTATAGTAGAAGGGTGTTTGGCAGAGGGAGGATTAATGTGTGACTGGAAAACAGTACTATCCACATGGCGATGTGGTGAGTCACGTAATAGTAGACTGTGGAGAAGAATCTGGAAGGAGCCAACATGGAGACGTCCCTTGCAGGTGTACATAAGTACATACTTTATAGGTTAACAATAAATGGTTTATGTTTAACCATACAATCTCAGTGAAACACCAAATAGCCTTTACAACAACAAATATTCTCCTAGACCCTACAGACCTTAAATGAAATGCCAATATTTTAGATACATTTTGTCAACATTTGAGAACAGTAATGTTTTTAAATCTGTATTATCATCCCTTAATAATTCACAAATTTATGATGAATTTGACATAATTATCCCAAATAATCCATGATTTTATCTAAAAATGATCTATGATAAAATATCTACGTTCTTGTGTCCGTTCGGGAGCCACTAATTCTGACTGGGGGCAAAAAACATTTTTGAAAAGAAAAGGTTCCACTCCTTAACTTGGTCTGTTCCTGGTAGCATTTGCAGTCACTGATGTATGTCCAGTTCTCGGCATGATTGCTCTATCTCTCTTCTGTGGCCTTGTCCACGCCTGGATGGTCCTATGAAGGAGTGTGACAGATTTGCAGTTATGCTTGAAGACTTCTGTGACTGGTAGGCACCTACCAGAAATGCGATGTTTTGCGGACCGTAGAAATAATAGAATTGGGTATTCTTAAAATTGCCATGGTTTTGCTCAAAGGTTATTCAAGAGAAAGACCCAGACAACTGCGTGGAAGTCTCATGGTTGAGTACTTGCTGATTTTGTTCAATTGGCTGAAGCAAGGGAATAACAAAAGCTGAAACGACTAAGAACATTTACTTGATAAATTTCCCAGCCTCAAAAATAACCTTGTAAAACGGCAAAATGTCAATCTTTGTATTAGAATCTGTGTCTGCTTTGAATGTTATCCCATGTACCAATGGTATACTGCAGTGTATAAGGGGAGACGATGACCCATTGGTATTATCGCTATTACTCCAGAATGTTCTAATGATCTGGGGACCCAGGTTCGAATCCCACTATGGCAGATGTTGGGATTTGAATTCAATAAAAAATACCTGGAATTAAGAATCTATGGATGACCGTGAAGCCATTGTCGATTGCTGAAAAAAAAACCCATCTGGTTCACCAATGCCCTTTAGGGAAGGGAATCTGCCGTCCTTACCTGGTCTGGCCTACAAGTGACTCCTGAGCCACAGCAATGCAGTTGACTCTCAACTGCCCTCCAAGAGCAACAAGGATTAGACAATAAATGCTGGCCAGCCAGCAATGCCCATGTTCAATGAATGAATAAAAAAAAAATTCACAGAGGGTGGGATTCTCTGGCCGCGCTCACCCAAGTCTGGAAATTCCTGCCCATGGTCAATAGACTTTTGCATGGCCTGCCAAATTTTCTATCCTGCCCACTATGATTCCTGTGGTGGACAGGAAGGGAAAATTCCACCCACAGTCTCTGAGGGCAGCAAGGGGGAGCAGTGGTTAGCAGTGCTGTTTCACCGCGCCAGGGACCCTGGTTCGATTTCAGGCTTGAGTGACCATCAGTGTGGAGTTTTCACGTTCTCCCCGTGTCTGCGTGGGTTTCCTCCGGATTCTCCGGTTTCCTCCCACCGTCCAACAATGTGTGGGTTAGGTGGGTTGGCCACGCTAAATTGCCTGTTAGTGTCCAAAGATATGTAGGTTAGGGGGATTAGCCATGGTAAATGAATAAGTAGCTCTTTTGGAGAATCAGTGCAGACTCAGTGGGCCAAATGGTCTCCTTCTGCACTGCCGAGTTTCTATAGTTAAAAACCCAATTATATCCCATCCAACAAGGTACAATTTTTCAAGCTTTTAACAGCAAGACAAATAGCTCAAGAGTGCATATTCTTACACTTTCAAGAGACTTCCTGTTGATAGCAGTCTGGGGTTGCCTCAGTACTCTGTGCAGAAGTGTAGAATTTCCATGTTATTCTGTACATGTGCACACTCTGAAAGTTGCTGTCGGTTTGAGTAATGACAGCAAACATTGGAAGTTTCACCCTCCTTTCACATGCATAATCTAGCCAATACGTAACATTGTCAACATGTGGTCTTGGATCTAAGCATAATTCCACCATAAATTGCACCACACTTAAAATGCCTCCCAGCTTGTTTGCTAACATTGTTGCTGGCCTCGTGTCAGCTGGGTACTTGGTTTTAAAATAGAATCCTTGTTTTAGTTAACAATCAAGTTTTCATTACTAGTCAATTATTGTCTCCAAATAGTTTTCCTATCTTGCCGACAATGCTAAAACCAACTCATGTTCTTGTTTCCTGGCTAGATAGTTTGAATTCTTTAGTTTTTGATTTGGTTTATTATTGTCACACAGTATTAATATACAGACTTTCTTATGGTAATCTATAGGTTAATCTCGGTGAGATGCTGAGTTGGTGCAGATTTGAGGCAGATTGGCCTCTTTTTGCACTGTAGGGATTCTGTGATCCTACGATTTTACATCCCTGCATACCGTGGCTGAAATTGCTTCAGAAATAAATTACGTTGATCAATTGTGTCAAATGCCTCATGTATCATCAGCAGAGAGATTGGGCTAGTGGTAATCTTACCCAACTGATAATCTAGGCCTCCGCTCTGAGGTTGAACTTGCACCACAGCAACAGGTGGAACTTAAAAACTTTTGTTAAAATCTGGAAGTGAAAGATAGTCCCACGAATAGTCTCTCAAAGCCATCGTCAGTTGTCTATAGAAAGGCACCGGGTTCACAAATGTCCTTCAAGGAAGGGCATCTTTCCTGGGATGACCTACCTGTGACTGCAGGTATTGTGGTTGACCCTTAACTGTCCTCTGAAATGTCAGTTTGTGGGCAATTAATGATTGGTAACAAATGTTGGCCAGGCCAGAAACACTTGCATGTCATGAAAGAATGCATTCATAGATATAAAACATGCCTGAATCATAGAATCCTACAGTGCAGGAGGAGGCCATTTGGCCCATTAAAGTCTGCACTGACCATAATCCGACCCAGGCTCCATATCTATAACCCCATGCATTTACCCTAGCTAGTTGCCCTGACACTAAGGGGCAATTTAGCATGGCCATTACACCAAACCAGCGCATCTTTGGACCGAGAGAGAAAACCCACACAGATACGGGGAGAATGTGCAAACTCCACGCTGACAGTGACCCAAACCAGGAATCAAACCTGTTTCCCTGGCACTGTGAGACAGCAGTGCTAACTATTGTGCCACCGTGCTGCTCCAAACTTGCTTGTTTAGATTTGAATTCTGATTGATGAATCCCTTGAATTACAACTTAGTTTGCTCCAATTACATTAGAGGCAGAAGAAAATGCTCAAATAGAACAATATTAAAACAATGCATGTGCAAGAAGTTTGAATGTTAAATGGAAGGATTGATATAATTATGCAATCCGTTTGTTATTGCCTGTCCAAAGGCGGTACAGATCCCGTGAACATACTTGTGTCCGTTGAATCAGAAATATTATAGTTAGTTTTTAGATGGCTGTATTTGCATCTGCCTATTATCTTGTGAAGTCGTGGTCTATTGCCCATAGATTAATGGAGAGCACAGTGGTTAGCACTGCTGCCTCACAGTACCAGAAACCCAGGTTCAAGTCCAACTTTGGGTGACTATGTGGAATTTGCATGTTCTCCTCGTGTCTGCGTAGGTTTCCTCCCACAGTCTGAAACTCTACAGATTAGGTGATTAGCCATTTTAAGTTGCCCCTTAGTGTCCCAAGATGTGTAGATTAGATGGATTAGCCATGGGGAGGGGTTAGGGCGGGGGAGGGGCCTGGGTAAGTTTATGGACGGGATTTTACGGCTTCGCTCGGGTGAGACCGCAAGTTCCTGCCGAGGTCAATGGAGGTTTCTATTGTCGGATCCTCGCCCGTGCTGATTCCATGGCGGGCGAGGTGATAGACTTCCAGCCACTCTGTCAGAGAGTTGATGCAGACTTGACTGGCTTCTGCTGCACTATGAGGATTCTATGATTAGCGGTCTTTGGGCTAGACTAGTTTGCAGAGTCGTATGAATAATGTGAAAACTTAATGCTTGTGAATGAGACAAGTGGTGTGTTGCTTCCATCACAATGTTATTTTCAAAATTGGATTCACAAAAAGGTTAAACACTTCATGAGTGTTTTATGGGAGTCTTTTTAAGCTGCGTGGTTTGTGGTTTTCTTATCTGACAATCGGATCCTGTAGTTTTCCTGTCCTGGTTCAGCAGAAACATCTTCTACACTTCCACCCGACTTGTCATGCTGTGACAAACAAAGATGACGCCACTTGCAGTTTTTTTGGTTATCTTCCAACACAATCTGGCTTACATTCAGCTGAGGTTTTGTCCAGATATGCAGTGGCCAACTCGAGACTAGTTTTTGCATAGGGCAGGACTCTCCAATCTTATCCATGGCCGCTTCACTGGAAGGAAGAACAGAGAATTTAATGTTCCAGCCAAAACTCCAATCACTTTCAGCGACACTGGGGAATCCCAGCCTTGAACAAGGGTTTTGGCCAAAGTATTTACTTCCCACATACTGTTATTCCTTACCAAGCAACTAAGCATCTGTAATTGTAAGAAGGAATTTCTGAAGGCAAGATAATTTAATTTGTTCTTTGATACTCAACAATGCTTTTCTCTGACAATAGGCCATGATTCTTCAGAATAAAACTAAGTGCTCTGACCAGCAGGAAAAACAGAGTTTTTCCCATTTCCTGATCATGCTGGCAGGTCTGCCGAGGTAGGACTCCAACATTTTCTGTTGGGAAAGAAATCCCCAACGGGGAATTTGTCAAGCAAACCAACCATGGGGCTTTTCCATGGTACTTGGCACACCATGATATTCAAGGCTTTGGGCCTAGTACTGGCAAGTGGGATTAGGTGGGCAGGTCAGGGCCTTTCATGCATTGGTGCAGACTTTATAGGGCTGAAGGGCGTCTTCTGCACTGTAATATTCTGTGAGATGGGGGTCATTCCAATGGCCTATATAGGTCTATTTAGCAAATGCCTCCTGGCAATGCCAACCTGGTCCTGCCCCCATTACCCTGCCATTGACAGCATGGATGTTGCCCAGCAAGGACACCAAGACACCCAAGATATGGCATTTTGACCATCAAACTCCACACAGACACTCAGCCAACACCAGAATTGGACCTGGTTCCCCGGCAATGTGAGGCAGCAGTGCTAACCACACTGCCATGTGGCAGATTAAACTTAACAGGACTGTGTAAAATTCTGTGCGAAGAAATCAAAAGTGAAGAGGCAAAAAAATGCATCAATGTTGTAAAAGCTAAGACTGAAGTTGAAATTAAGGCATCAGAGACTCAATGCACCAATCAGTAGAGTCAATCAGATTTTGAGCGATGTAGCCAAGAGCAGAGGATTAGGAATCCTAATATGTTCAGGAGAAGCCACACCTTGATTTGATTTGATTTATTATTGTCGCGTGTATTAATGTACAGTGAAAAGTATTGTTTCTTGCATGCTATACAGACAAAGCATACCGGTCATAGAGAAGGAAAGGAGAGGATGCAGGAGGTCATGTTACAGTCATAGCTAGGGTGTCATGAAAGATCAACTTAACGTAAGGTAGGGCCATTCAAAAGCCTGTTGGCAGCAGGGAAGAAGCTGTTCTTGAGTCGATTGGCACACAACTTCAGACTTCTGTATCTTTTTCCTGACAGAAGAAGGTGGAAGAGAGAATGTCCAGGATGCACCAGGTCCTTAATTATGCTGGCTGCTGTTCAGAGGCAGGGGGAAGTGTAGACAGAGTCAATAGATCGGAGGCTAGCTTGCATGATGTACTGGGCTTCATTTAAGACCCCTTGTAGTTTTTTTGCAGTCTTGGGCAAAGTAGGAGCCATACCAAGCTGTGATACAACCAGAAAGAATGCTTTCTGTACAAGAACTAGAGGGCACAGCCTCAAAATAAGGGGGACTCAATTTAGAACAGAGTTGAGGAGGAACCAGAGGGTGGTGAATCTTTGGAATTCTCTGCCCATTGGAGCAGTGGAGGCTACCTCATTACATGTGTTTAAGTCACAGATAGATAGATTTTTGACCAATAAGGAAATTAAGGGTTATGGGGAGCAGGCGGGTAAACAGAACTGAACAACTATCAGATCAGCCATGATCTTATTGAATGGTGGGGCAGGTTCGAAGGGCTAGATGGCCTACTCCTGCTCCTATTTCTTACATTCTTATGGTGCATCTGGAGAAGTTGGTGAGAAATCGGAGCAAACATGCCACGTTTCCTCAGCCTCCTGAGAAAGTAGAGGTGTTGGTCGGGTTTCTTTACTATAGTGTCGGCATGGAGGTACCAGGACAGTTTGTTGGTGATCTGGACAGTTTGTTGGTGATCTGGACACTTCAAAACTTGAAACTCTTGTTCATTTCCACTTCATCCCCATTGATACGTACAGGAGCGTGTCTCCCCTTATGCTTCCTGAAGTCAATGACTATTTCTTTTTGTTTTGTTGACATTGAGGGAAATATTATTGTCATTGCACCATTTCATCAGATTCCCTATCTCTTTCCTGTGCTCCATCTCGTCATTGTTTGAGATCCGACTCACGACAGCAGTGTCATCAGCAAAATTGAAAATTGAATCGGAGGGGAATTTGGCCGCACAGTGTACAAGGAGTATAATAGCGGGCGCAGGACACAGCCTTACAGGGCACCAGTGTTGAGGATGATCATGGAGGCGATGTTGCTGCCTATCCTTGCTGCTTACGGTCTGTGGGTTAGGAAGCCTAGGGTCCAGTCATAGAGGGAGGTGCCAAGCCCCAGGCCACGGAATTTGGAGATTAGTTTCGAGTGCCGTGCTCACTTCTGATTATCATAATACCAGAAAATTTTTCATCTTTGCATATTTGAATGAAACATCAGCTGGCGTGATTCGGAATGCTCAGGAGAAAAATGTGCGATAGAAAATGCCCAGATTTGAAATAATATGAAGAGAAATGGGTTGGGGGGGGGGGGGGTGCGGGTGGTGGAAGTATGGGAATAAATTATGCTGATGTAAAATCTGGTTCTCACACTCAAACTATGTCACATTTCAGTAATGGTCACCCATCAATATGACAAAGCTCCACATTTGGAATGACTAAGCGAGAACACTTTATTTTCAATATTTTCTGAGAACTATTTTAAATACCTCTCCCCTTCACAATTTCCCCGACCAAAGCAGATTTCACTCTTTTGAGAGACAGCAAACTGGTTTAAAACACGATGCTTTTTATTTTGTAAAAAAAATTAAGTACAGTGTTAAGTTTTAAACTTATTATTTCAGTGTCTCCTGTTTAATAAATACATACTATTTTATGGCCCGTAGAGTAGCAAGTATTATTATCTATGTTTAAAGTGGCCAATCAATCAAGTAAGCTTTGATCTAATTGAACCTCCTAAAAGATTTTTAAAAAGTCTCTTCAAATTAGTGGGTGCTGTCATAGAATCAGAGCATCCTACAGTGCAGAAGGAGGCCATTAGGTCCATCATGTCTGCACCGACTACAATCCCATCCAGGCCCTACACCCATAACTTCATGCCTTTACCCTAGCCAGATCCCCTTATCCCAAGGGGCAATTTAGCATGGCCAATCCACCTAACCTGCACATCTTTGGACTGTGGAAGGAAACCAGAGCACCCGGAGGAAACCCACTTAGACACGGGGAAACTCCACACAGACAGTGACCTAAGCTGGGAATCACACCCGGGATCCCTGGCCCTGTGAGACATTGAGAGATGTTACTTGAAGGTGATCATTTAAAGGTGGCATCTAATATCTTAAAATCCCATGTAGTGGATGAAGCGCATGTGGATTGAACTGGGGACACAGTTTAATCATAAGGGGGCGGCCATTTAAGATGGAGATGGGCAGAATTTTTTTTTTTATCTCAGAGAGGGTTGTGAGTTTTTGGAATTCTCTTCTCAGGGACAATCGAAGCAGGGTCATTGATTTTCTTTAAAAGGCAAGGGTAGATAAACACTTGTTAATAAGGGAGTCAAAGGATATCAAGTGGGAATGTGGAGGGGGGACCACAATCAGATCGACCATGATCTTATTAAATGGCAGAGCAGGGTCAAAGGGGCTGAAGGGTGTATTCCTGGTCCGAATTTGTATGTTTGCATTCACTCACCATCTAGTCTCCAACGTCCCCCTCCCCCCATACCCCTTCCCACCAGGGCCGACTGCCACATTCCTCAAGCAGTCCCCCAACCATCTGTACCTTTGTTCGGCCAATCACACATTCTGATCACCTAATGGACGCTTTTAGCACCTTTCCCAGCCTTTATCGTCATCATTTACAATCCCTTTGACCAATTATAGCTTCCCCCCACCTACCCTCATGGCGATGAGGAAAATATCAGCCATGATTGAATGGTGGAGCAGACTCGATGGGCTGAGTGACATAATTCTGCTCCTGTGTCTGATGGTGTTATAGTCTTATGGTTTCATAGCATAAATCTTGTCCGTTTTTCCTTCCCTTCAGCTCTGACGTGGGGTCATCCAGACTCGAAACGTTGGTTCTATTCTCTCCCCACAGATGCCGCCAGACTTGCTGCGTTTCTCCAGCATTTTCTGTCTTTGTTTGCTTGTCAGCTCTGCTGAAGCCTGATTCGTACCATTCTGTTGAGTGAGATGATGCTGATACTCTCGGCAAAACCTCACTAATATCTTGAAGGAAAAACTGATTCGAAGGAGTGGGTAATAGAAACCAATAAGAATAAACTCGAAGCGAAACAACTTTGCGTGGATCAGATATTTCCATTGCAAATACTGATGCCTGATTTGAACCATCCTATTGAGTGAGATGATGTTCATACTTAAGGTATAACCCCACTACTATTTTGTAGAAAGAACTGATTTGAGAAAGTGAGTAATAGAAATGAACAAAAAGAAACTTTGGGTGTAACAACTTTATGTGAATCAAATTTTCCCATTGCTGTAGTTATGTTCTGTAAGACCTTTCCCATCATCGAAAAATAAAAACATTACACTCTTAAATTGAAATACTGTACAAAACTAAATTCTGATACTTATGAATGAAATAAATTTTAGAATACAAATTGTAAAATATAAAAATATTCCTAGCTTCTTCTTCTTATCGGCACAGTGACTAGCATTGCTGCCTCACAGCGCCAGAGACCTGGGTTCAGTTCCCATCTTGGGTCAATGTCTGTGTGGAATTTGCACATTCTCCTCGTAACTGTGTGGGTTTCCTCCGGGTGCTCCTGTTTCCTCCCACATTCTAAAAGACGTGCTGATTAGGTGCATTGGCCATGATAAGTTCTTCCTCAGTGTACCCGAATAGGCGTCAGAGTGTGGCTACTAGGGGATTTTCACGGTAACTGCAGTGTTAATGTGACACTAATGAAGAAACTTAAACTTACTTATCTCTTGCAGTCTGACAGTCCCCCTCACTTGGTGCTTTCCTGCCTGACTCTCCCACTAACAACTTCCTCTCTTAAACCCTCGCTATGAGTGAAGGTTCAGACAAGCACAGCGATAGGGAGGAAGTGAATAAGGAAACAGGGGGAGCTAGGCGTGGAAGGATCGGGGGTGGAGGGAAGCAGTGTGCATGAGAGTCAACAAGGCAGTAAGTTAGAGGCAGGGAGCGAGAGGTAATCTCAGCCATCGGGTGTCTGTGGGACCAGGAGAGAGCCTTAGCCAGTGGGAGAGAGTCTCAGGAAGCAGGAAAGGCCATTCCAAAATGGCACAGATTGGATCACAAGTGCTGTGTTGTGACTGACACAACAGCCATTAAAGCGAAAGTCCTAGTGCTAAGTGCGCATACTGACACAATCATATCGGTGACACTCATATGCACGATGAGACTGAAAATGGGAACTTCCTGAACAATTTTAAAGAGGGCGCATAAACAGAGGTCCTTGGGGTGTACTGTGGAATTAGTTGTGGGCAGAATGGCCTCCTTCTGCACTGCAGGGATTCTACAATTTTGTGGTATTAGCAATGCCTAATGTGAATCTTCATCATGGGTGAAATGACTGAAACAAAGAAAGGGTAGGGGACCAACTTGTATGTGTTAGAAGTGTTCTGATACACCAACTACTTTCACAAAGCCACACCCATTTGGTTTAATAGCCTGTGAATGTGTTTTTTTTTGAGAATTGTACGTGAGTGCTGAATATTGCACAACAGTCAATTCAGTCAACACCCTTCATGTAATGAAACTAAAATACCCAGCGATGGAAACGTGAGTGGCAGCAGATAGGCACTTCTCCATCATGGTGAGAGGGATTCAGAAAAATACGCAGGACAACTCCACTCTAACAGTCTCTGTACAATTTCTGACAACTGGTCGCGGTTTCTCTTCCACAGTGTGACCATTTTACATTTAGAATATTTTGAAAGTGTTGACCAGATGCTTTGAGATGGAGGTACTCTCTCTCTGTCTCTCTCTCTCTCTCCATTACCCGTTCCTTCAGTGCCATCCTACATTGGATGGCAAGCTTGTTCTCTGGCTAATAACTGGCCATTGCAACCAAAATTTATGTCGCATTTGACTTTGAGCATCCATGTCCCATCCCAAATAGTAAAATCCCGCGCCTGCTATTTGATCTGAGCAAGAATAAATGAAAGGAGATTAAAAACAAATTACTGCAGGAATCCGTAATCAAAAGAGGAAATGCTTGAGAATCTCAGCAGGTCTGGCAACATCTGTTAGGAGAGAAAAGAGCTGACTTTTCGAGTCCTGATGACTCTTTGTCAAAGATAAAAGGCACAGAAAGTGAGAGATATTTATACTGTAGGGTGAGGGAATGAAAGTTGTCATAGGCACAAAAACAAAGGGAAAGGCTGCTAATGGCAGCCCCTGGGGAGAGTAGAAGGTGTGAGTGGCCAAACGGCAGAGAAGCTGAAATCAGTGGATAAACGGTGACAGGTGAAGATGGGGGGGGAGGGGGGAGAGGGGAGATAGGTGGGAGACGGGTAAAATTGAGAAAAGGGGGGAAAATGTGAAGCAAAAGGGGAGAAAAGGTAAGAAAAGGAGGGGGATAAAATAGGGGGAAAGAGTGGGGAGTGGGCAAGAAGCTTCCAGTGAAGCTCGATGCAAACTGGAGGAACAGCATTTTGTCTTCCAGCTAGGCACATTACAGCCTTCCGGTTCTCAATATCGAATTCAACAACTTTGGATGATTAGCTCTACTGCACCTCGACCCCTTTGTTTTCATTTTATTTAATGATTAACAATTCTCCACCTTTTATTTCTTTATTGTCTTTTCTTATTTTTCTTAACCCTTCCCACTCTTTTCCCCTTATTTAATCCCCCTTTTATAATATTTTCTCCCCCTTTGCTTCTCTTTTCCCCCTTTTTATCAACTTTACCTGTCTCCCACCCAACTCCCCCCTCCCCCCACATTTCATCGATCACCGTTTGCCCTCTGATTTCAGCTTATCTGCTATTTGGTCACTCGCACCTTCTATTCTCTCTATGCGCTGCCATTAGCAGCCTTTCGCCTTGTTTCCGTGGCTATGACTCATTTTTCATTCCGACACCCTACGGTATAAATATCTCCCACTTTCTATGCCTTTCAGCTTTAACAAAGGGTCATTTGGGCTTGAAACATCAGTTCTTTTCTCTCCTTATGGATGCTGCCAGACATGCTGAGATTTTCCAGCATTTTTTCTTTTGGAAGGAAAGATTCCAGCTGAGAGGGATCTACATGCCAAGAGAGATGGTTCTTTTCATGAAAACAACAAAAGCTGTCATGGAGCATCCATTATTTTGTTCTGAACAAAACCAGGAGTGTCCTTTGAATTGAAAGCAATGCTATCTAAAAGTTAAAGTTAATTCATTAGTCACAAGTAAGGCTTACATTAACACTGCAATGAAGTTACTATGAAACCCCCGGCACCTATTGGGGTCAATGCACCTAACCAGTACATCTTTCAGACTGTGGGAGGAAACCAGGGCACTTGGAGGAATCCCACGCAGACATGGGGAGAACGTGCAGGCTCCACACAGACAGTGACCCAAGCCAGGAATCGAACCCGGATCCCTGGCGCTCAGAGGCAGCAGAGCTAACACTGTGCTGTCCCACTTGCCTTTTATAGCATCAGTAGGAACCACAAGATGAATTATCTCTCCAGTGCCTTGATTCAAATGTTCAAAGTAACCATGCGAATGATCAAAGAGCTAAATGAAATTTGCTGCGAACATTACTTCTAGTGACAATAATCTATTTACTATCTCATTTTGTTCCCTTTGCACGTGCCAGTGGTTACTATTTAAATATCTTTCCTATTGATGTTCAATAAATAAGCCCTTCTTTAAGCACGAACAGATACCCCAGGGTTCCATAGCCTACAGGAAACGGAACATGAGTTGATAGTCAGGGAAAGAGAAATTAAGAATGAGAATTGTGTCATGGAGATGGATCTTGAGAACATTTGCAAAAAGGAAGGTGGGGGTGGCAGAGAATTTTAGGAAGGAAGTTACTCTGATCATGACTCAGACACACAGTGGAGAGGATGCCCACACAAGGGATTAGAATATGGGGAACGCAATGCTTGTGGAAAAGCTACAGAACAAAATTTTTGGGATCAAGTGTTAGTGGGAAATGCATCTCTGCAAACTCCAGCAGGCCCGATGCCATTTCATAATCTTAATAAGCGCTGATTGGTAGAAGGCAAAACTTGCTCTCGTCACTTGGACAGAATCCCATCTTGGAGAGCTGCCTGGTCATTCCAGAAACAGGACCACCGTGGCCAGAAGGGGCACTGCAGCTAACTGCCCCAGAGCGAAATGCTGTGGACTAGAGGAAAGCTAAGTAGCAGGAGTTGGGTAGAGTGGGGCAGCAGAGTGGGCTAGGGAAAGCTCTGATGGTTGCAAGGGGGGACAATCGCTGTCCCAGAGGATGGGTCGGGAGTTAAGGGAGGTCCAGAGGGTACTGAGTCCTTAGGGGAGTGTGCCCTCATTTAGAAGAGTAGACCCCTCTACTCTTGCCTACCCAAGATCAAACTGAGTTTAATTTCCATGAGGTGGCATGCTGGCATAGTGGTTAGCACTGCTGCCTCACAGCACCAGGGACCCAGGTTCAATTCCAGCCTCAGGTCACTGTCTGTGTGGAGTTTGCACATTCTCCCCATGTCTGCATGGGTTTCCCCTGGGTGCTCCGGTTTCCTCCCACAGTTCAAAGACGTGTGGGTTATTTTGATTGGCCATCACGGGGATTAGCAGGATAAATGTGTGGGGTTACAGGAATAGGGCCTGGGTGGGATTGTGGTCGGTGCAGACTTGATGGGCCGAACGTCCTCCTTAGATCACAGATACCCTACGGTATAGAAAGAGACCTTTTGGCCATCGAGTCTGCACCAACTACAATCCCACCCAGGCCCTACAACCATATCCCTACATATTTAGCCATTAATCCCTGTAACCTACACATCTCGGGACACTAAAGGGCAATTTTAGCATGGCCAATCAACCTAACCCGCACATCTTTGGACTGTGGGAGGAATGATGTGGAGATGCCGGCATTGGACTGGGGTGAACACAGTAAGAAGTCTCACAACACCAGGTTAAAGTCCAACCGATTTATTTGATAGTAAACCCACAAGCTTTCGGGGTTTGCCCCTTCAGGTGAATGGAGAGTTCTCCTCAGACAGAGTATATAACAGCACACACAGTTTACAGATCACTGATTAGAATGATCTTACATCAGAACACCCTATCAGTTTTTCTGATATTTTGCAGAACGTTAGAGATTCAACCTCGCCCAGAGGGCTGACATTTAGCAAACGTATTCAGTCTGAGTAATTAAATGAAGATGAGTACCTAGATTGTGACGCAAGTGTTCCAGAGAATCTTGGATTTTCCAAACACCCTTACAGAAACATACCAACTAACTAATCTTGATGCGCAAAGATTTAATTTGTGTATTCTAGTCTTAAAAATGTTTTGGTTTCTCTCATCCCAGCCCCTGCCCACGCTATAACTGACAAGTCGGAGTATGTGACAGCATGCAACGTTATTTTTTCCTCATCTTGTACAGAATCCCTACAGTGCAGAAGGAGGCCATTTGGCCCATCGAGTTTGCACTGACCACAATCCCACCCAGGACCTATTCCTGTCGCCCCACGTATTTACCCTGTTAATTGACACGAGGGTCAATCAACCCAACCCCACACATCTTCGGACTGTGGGAGGAACCAGGAGACACAGACACAGGGTGAATGTGCAAACTCCACACAGACAGTGACCCGTGGCTGGAATTGAACCTGGGTCCCTGGTGCTGTGAGGCAGCAGTGCTAACCACTGTGCCATCCTTCATATATCTGGAGGCACAGCATGGGGACCCACTTCCTCCTGTGTGTGCTAATATTAATGAGCACACTTGTATAGAGGGTGAATTTGCGTTGCTATCGTTCTGCAATTCTGACTCAGTAAGGTGCTGGATAAACCCATCAGGAAGATGGGTTTAAGAGAAGCCAGATATGAGTGAAACACCTTGTGATTGAGCACTTTGGGCTAATTTTCTCCCTGCATGTTCACATTAATTTCAAAGTACCATTTATCTTTCAGTCTTGTTCCAGTTTCTTGTGGAAGCAACTTCACAAAGTTACCGCAATGAGTTGCTATGGAGGAGGTGGGCAATTAAGCTAACCTTTTATGGGTTCAATGTTCAGGGTATGATGAATGGAATTCTCTGTGTTTAGTTACTTGCCCTGCCCCCATCCAAACCCAAATCTCTCTTGAACCACATCCAAACCTTGATGAGCCTGCACCTTAAAGTGTTATGTACTTTAAGTACTTAAGTTTTGGTCACCTTATCAAAAGAGAGGGATTGCAACAGAACTTCAGCAGACTACTCTCTGCAAAAGTGGGGTTGTCATACGAGGAGAGATTGAAAAAACTGGGCATGTTTTCGCTGGAGTTTCCAAGACTGCGAGGTGATCTCATTGGAAATTACAAATTTCTTGACAAGGTAGATGTAAATGGAATATTTCCACTGGCTGGTGAGTCTAGACAATAAGAAGTCTCACAACACCAGGTTAAAGTCCAACAGGTAAAGTGACTCACCTGATGAAGGGGCAGCACTCTGAAAGCTAGTGGCTTTTGCTACCAAATAAACCTGTTGAACTTTAACCTGGTGTTGTGAGACATCTTACTGTGTTTACCCCAGTTGAACACCGGCATCTACGCATCATGGTGAGTCTAGACCCAGGGGGCACATTCTCAGAATAAGAGGGAGGTAATTTTGGAGTGAGATGAGGATGCTTTCTTTACTCAGATGTGTGTGTTTAGACTTCCTCTCTGGGGTAGAGATTTCTAATTATTGAGCAAGTTCAAGATATAGGACAATAGATATCTAAATAGAAAAAGGCCATTGAGGGATAGTTGATCAGCCATAATCTAATTGAATGGTGGAGCAGGCTTGACGGGGCAAATGTCTACTCCTGCACCTGCTTCTCCGTTTCCAATGTTCCAAACCTCCATTCTTCATGTGGAAATCTACACCATGGATGTTTGTAAAATATTGTAATGCGTATCGTGTCATAGCTGAGCTTATCCCAGCCCTCGCCCAGTGTCTGCACACATGCTTCCATATAGGCCCCCACACACATGGTGTATACGTACATATTCCTCACACAGCCATGCACAGACTTTATTTAATAACAAAGTTTGAATATAACTCTAACAATATGAAGCAGCTAACAACTGACCAATATGTGAAAATGAAAAGGAAGCAACTTTATTTCCCAGCTTATTACTGTTTCAGTTCCAAATAAATAACATTTCTCTTAGAGACTTAAATGCCATTGTAAGTACACTTAGCAACCATAAATTTACTTGCTATAAATTTAATTAGCTTGAGAATAAGCCAGCCTCATTGAGTTACTGTGCACAGTTCTGGTCACCATATTATAGAAAGGATACTATTAAATTAGAAAGAGTGCAGAAAAGATTTACTAGGATGCTACCGGGACTTGATGGTTTGAGTTATGAGGAGAGGCTGGATAGACTGGGACTTTTTTTCTGGAGCATAGGAGGCTTAGTGATGATCTTTTAGGGGTCTATAAAATAATGAGGGGCATAGATATTTTTCCTCAAGATAGGGGAGTCTAAAACTAGAAGGCATAGATTTAAGGTGAGAGGGAAGAGATACAAAAGGACTTAGACAGGCAATTTTTTCACTCAGAGGATGGTGAGTGTCTAGAACGAGCTGCCAGAGGCAGCAGTAGAGGCAGGTAGAATTTTGTCTTTTAAAATGCATTTAGACAGTTAGATGGGTAAGATGGGTATAGAGGGATATGGGCCAAATTCAGGCGATTGGGACCAGCTGTATGGTAGAAACTGGGTGATGTGGACAAGTTGGGCCGATGGGCTCATTTCTATGCTGTAAACCTCTACGACTCTGTGCATCCAACGCGTGCGCGCACAACCTGGGCAGGACTCCTGCCTGGAGCAGGAATTGGCTGGAGGGCAGCCAGAATCAGTAGGAACGTGTTCTTCCTCACCAACTCATTGGCTGGCCGGAAACAAGACTCAGCCATCCAAAATGATTTGGCCTTGGGCTTTTAGGATTATGCCTGATGTGTCAGCTTGGATTAAGAATTGGTTAACAGGCAGAAAGGAGTGAGCGTAGAAATACATTTTTGCGGTTGAAGTTTGTAACTAGTGCGAGGTTCAGTGCCTAGTCCTCCACTATTTGTCAATCGGACTTAGCCTACTTTCAAAAGAAGAATAGGAAAACAACATTACTTTTTGAAGTTGAGAAGTTAGTAAATGTTGATATGCAGACACATTTGGGTTGGTGTGTAAGAATAAGGTGCCTTGTTACAATTATATAGGGCTTTGGTGAGACCACAATTGGAGTATTATGTACATTTTTGTCTCTTTATCTAATGAAGGTTATTAGTGCCTTGGAAGGATTGTAATCAAGTTTCACTGGAATGATTCCTGGATTGAGCATGTGAGACCTAATTGAGTAGAATGTGCCAACATTTTCTGAAGTTTAGAAGCTGATTGTGTCGAAATGCATAAAATTCATAGGGGGCTTGAGACGGGATAGATGTTGATGGGAAGCTTCACCTAGCTGGAGAGTCCAGTACTAGCAGCTGTGGTCTGAAGACAAAGAGTCAACCACTTTGAGGTGAAATGCTTTCGCTCAGATGATTGTGAGTCTTTTGAATTTGCCACGGATACTAAACTAGTGAGTATATTCAAGACTGGGATTTTTGGATGCAAAGGGAAGCAAGAATTATGGGGATAGGACAAGGAAAGAAAGTGGAGCTGAGGCAGAGGGTCAACAATGAAAGCATTGGCTGGTAGTACAGGCTTGAGGGGCTGAGTGGCCTACGTCTGATGTCATATTCCCTTAGATCATTAGTTGCCACCTGCCAATACAGAATAACAGAGTTGCTGACACTGTGTAGGTTCTTTAAAGGTTGCATATTTGTCACGCAATGTAAGAGGACAAATATCAGATTATCTTTTGATATAAAGTCATGGAATTCCACAACACAGAGATAAGAAACATTTAGAGATTTTTGTTTGGTTTTACGGTTCAGGTTAGAAACTCCAAGGTGTTCTATGAAGCCTGCCAGAATCATAAGTTTTGCATCTTGAATTTGGTTGAATAAGCATCACAAGTTTCACTTCAAGTATGATTCAAGTGACCCACTAGGGAGCTTTTATCAAACAAAATTTATTTAAAAGTATAGTTGACATGTATAGTAATAAAATTAGCAAGAACTTTTATTAATTACAAATAATCATGATGATGTATGCCCTTAACAAAGACCTCTACAATGCTCCAATCAAACCAATCCCATAGATAAAAGACCCACTTCACAGGTTTAATACAGCATAGAATAATACTCACGTGATACAGGGATTGAAGCCATTAGTTGAATTCTGCAATCAAATGCTCTTGAGACTCAGAACAGTTAGAAGACAGTAGCTTCCCAAAGCTCCAGAGAGATTCTGGTCCAGCCCCCAACAACAGCAGGTTTTTCACCCTTCAGGAAAAGAAGATCTTGTTTTCAGCTAACCAACAGAATTTTGAAAACCACATAAGAGAGAGAAAACATTTCTTTTTAGCCTGCTGTCCCTTCTAAAACCAAAAACTCAAACTTGCAGCTCCAAACTGACCTGCCCACAACCTTCTTTCTCCTCCGAACAATGGCATCACCTAAGGCTGTGAACATGACCCTAAAAAAAACTCTCAAAGGTACACTAACATAATATTGGAGAATGAGAATCGTTATTGGATCTTATGGAGGAACAATGGAGTCATGATCAGCTGAGAATGCTTATAGTTACATAGATATAAAGATACGTAGGATGTGCAGCACAGTATCTGCCAATGCCAGTGTTGAACTCTGACATCAGTCTCCTCCACTCCACTTCATGTACTCTTATGTGCAAATCATAGAATCCCTACAATACAGAAGGGTGCCAAAATGAGCTTGCACCAACAACAATTCCATCCAGATCTCACCACTGTATCCCCACATATTTGCCCTGATAATCCCCTTGAAACTAAGGGGCAATTCATCATGGCTAATCAACCTAACCAGCACATCTTTAGACTATGGGAGGAAATCCACACAGACAGCTGCTCAAGGCCAGAATTGAACCCAGGTCCCTGCCGCTGTGAGGCAGCAGTGCTAACAACTGTTGCCGTCCCAGTGCCATTTTTTGGTCCTTTCTCCTTCACGTGGTCTTTCTGCTTAACTGGAAAATCTGAAAGTTTTGTTTTTTTATGCATGTCAGCACTACAGAAGAATGAAATGCAAGGAAGCTTTTTGATTTCTAACTGACCTGCTGTAAGGCTCCAACATCATAATGCTCTTATCTGTTGACAGGATCTCCAACCTTATTGCGATTTCCCTGAAATTATCAACGTCAGCATCAAGCAAGCGAGCAAAGATGGCTCCTCCGAGGGAAGGATAGTCACCATAAACAGACAAGACAACAAGACTCTGGTAAGGGCAACATAATTTAGATTTTGCACAATACACCTTTAGGGAGGTGATGACCTAGTGGTATTATCACTAAACTATTAATCCAGAAACTCATTAATGTTCTGGGAAGCCGGGTTCGAATCCCATCGTTGCAGCTGGCCGAACTTGAATTCAGTAAAAAAGTATTTGGAATTAAGACACTAGTGATGACTATGAAACTAATGTCAGAAAAACCTATCCAGTTCATCAATGTCCTTTTGGGAAGGAAATCTGCCGTCTTACCTGGTCTGGCCAACATGTGACTCCAGAGCCACAGTGATGTGGTTTGACTCTCAACTGCCCTTGGGCAACTAGGGATGGGCAATAAATACTGGCCAACCAGTGATGCCCAAATGAATCAAAAAAATAGGAGAGAAGGTCAGTGCTCTGTTGGGATTATATACAAGGACCCCTTTGGCGACCGATCAATGGAGGCTGGAAACTTACTTGTGCCTTCAGAAGCACTGTTTTGTATATCAGGAGGAGCTGGTGTCCTGCCCCCAACCCCTCAAGGGAACTGGGAGCCATCTTTCTCTGCCAATCACAGTGCCTCCCTTGTCCTCTGTCAGTTATGGAGTCTCTGTCCCCATCATTAGGGATCGCCAGCCTGAAAGGACTCCAGCAGTAAGCCCCCTGCCAGCTGATGTCAGCTTCTGCTTACCAGCCATCTGTCCATTTTGCTGGTTGCCAGCTGAAATGCAGAGATAAACATCTCCATGAGGTCCTGCCATTTAATTCATCAGGAGCCCTGATTTCTCAACTCCTTCAAGCCCACAATAGTGCAATTTGGCCAATATAAATTAGTTAGCCCAAGATTCTTGTAAAATCAACATCATTTGAAACCTTGACTCCCCTCCCTGTGCCCCCCCCCCACCCCCCCCCCAAACCCTGCAAAAGAATTGGAGCAGTTCATATAGTTAGCACAAGGCTGTGATTGACAGGAGTTTCCAAAGCTGCGCAGGTTAGCTTGATTTGCCGTGCTAAATAAAGTAAAAGTGAAGTTTAAGTCACAAGTAAGGCTTACATTAACACTGCAATGAAGTTACTATGAAATTCTCCTAGTCGCCACACTCCAGCGCCTTTTCGGGTCAATGCACCTAACCTGCAAGTCTTTCAGACTGTGGGAGGAAACTGGAGCACCTGGAGGAAACCCACGCAGACACAGGGAGAAAGTGCAATCTCTACACATACAGTGACCTAAGCCAGAAATTGAACCCAAGTCCCTGGCGCTGTGAGGCAGCAGTGCTTGCCTGATTAGTGCCAGGGAGACTTAGCAGGGTAAACATAAGGGGTTGCAGGGATAGGGCTTAGGTGGGATTGTTGTCAGTACAGGCTTGATGGGCCAAAAGGCCTCCTTCTGCTCTGCAGGGATTATATGGTTCCTTGAAAGCCACAGCAACTGAACAATTATTTTGCAACACACGCTGATTTACACTTGCACTTCAAAAGTTTAAAAATCTAGGGAGGAAATATAACCGTCGAGTTAGGCACAGGGTAACGTGCGTTATCAGAAAAGAATGAAAGGCTACACCACATGCAGGATAACCAACCTTCATTCCATGTTTGTCTGAGGACCTTATGTCTGGCTGCCATTTTGGGTGTACATAACTATGATCCGTGAAGAGATTGTTGAAGAATAAAGGCCAAAGCTTTTCCAATTTTTAACATCCACAGCAAGCCACTAAAACAAATTGGGCTTGAAAGATTTTACAACTGGAAAATATACATAATTTTTAAGTTGTGTAAAATTTCAGTCACAGCATCAGATGCCTTTCACTCTGCTTGTTTTGTTGAGGTCAAACCTCAAACCTCACACATTTTAAAATACTTCTACATTTCCCATCCTACTTGTGACCATTAAATAAACTTTAACATTTTAAGATAAAGGCAAAATACGGAGGAATCTCAAACAAAAACAGCTGGCTCTATTCTCTCTCCACAGATGCTGTCAGATCTGCGGAGTTTTTTTTTTCAGCATTCTCTGTTTTTGTCCAACGTAATGCTTCCTCCTTCCTTAGCTTCAGTGCAAGTTGAAAGATTCTGTTTAAAAACCAAGGGAATCCATTTTATAACTAGTGCAAGCTCCTCGTCCTTTCACAGTGATTTCTCCTCATTGCAAACGGGTGGCCTGTAAGAATGGTGGCACCATCTCATGGTCAAACACTCTGCCTCCAATTCCAGCCTGGCCAAAGGCCTGGTTGAAATCTGGGCTGGACTCCACCCCTCCACAAAAAAAAAATTCTAAGTGTCCAATTTGCATGAAAACTGGAGTAATTCACGCTGTTTTCTTTACAGTGGGAGTTCAGAGAAGAATCTGTCACACTCTGTGCACTGCAGAGGCCACCAGTGTGAATATCATTAAATTTCAGATCTTGGGGCCTATTCCGGGAGGCTAAAATTAGCGCACTGAGTGGGCTACTGCGCATGCGCCAATCTGTCAGTGTTGAGATCAGTGCATGTGTAGCGGCCCCACACTGATAGCCTCCCAATTGTTGGCCAGCACCCCGCTCCCAACCTGATTGCTGGCCCCCTGACCTTTCCTGCACCAGCCCAGAGGCCCCCCCAACCCCCGTAGACTCAACCCCCTCCGATAGTAACTCCCTCCCGCAGTGCCAAACAAGCTGACTGCCACGAGCCCCAGCCCGCCCCGATCGCTAGGTTCCCTCCTTTCCCCACCGAGCATGCCCCCTGAGTTTTGGAACGTTGCCCCTTGGACTGCCCAGGTGGCAGTGCCCAGGGGCACCACCCACCTGCCGCCCAACCCTCTGAGGGGACCTCATTGCACCGCCTTCACTCCAGCGGGTTCGGGCCACAAGTGCCACGAAAGTGAGGAGCTACCGTAAGCCCTACTGGAGCGAAATTTGCCTGGGAAAGGTGGAGTAGGAGTCCTGCGCTCCAAGCCCCATGCCTGTGCCTGCTAATAGCTTTTAAATGATATTAAAATTATGATTCAAGTGTTTACCCCACATCCCTGCTGATTTCCGGCGTGGAGCAGATCTCGCCGAAAGTCTGGCGCTGAGAGACATTCATGGGGTGGGAACGCAGATGCGAATCCCGTGCACCGCCCACCACGGGATTGTCCCAGACCACTGCACTGAAAAATTAGTGCAGAGGATGGGAGAATCCATCCGTCCACACCACCAACACGCACGCACGCGCACACACACTCTGTCTCTCTCACACACACACACACACACACACACACACTCTCTGTCTCTCTCTCACACACACACACACACACACACAGACTCTGCCTCACGCATGCACACACACACACACACACACACACACACACACACACACACACACACTCTGCCTCACACACACACACACACACTCTGCCTCACACACACACACACACACACTCACACACTCTGCCTCACACACACACACACACACTCACACACTCTGTCTCACACACACACACTCTGTCTCTCACACACTCTGTCTCACACACACACACTCTGTCTCTCACACACACACACACACACACACACACACACACACACACACACTCTGTCTCTCACACACACACACACACACACACACACACACACACTCTGTCTCACACACACACACACACTCTGTCTCACACACACACACACACTCTGTCTCACACACACACACACACTCTGTCTCACACACACACACTCTGTCTCACACACACACTCTGTGTTTGGCACTGCGGGAGGGAGTTACTATCGGAGGGGGTTGAGTCTACGGGGGTTGGGGGGGCCTCTGGGCTGGTGCAGGAAAGGTCAGGGGGCCAGCAATCAGGTTGGGAGGGGGGTGCTGGCCAACAATTGGGAGGCTATCAGTGTGGGGCCGCTACACATGCACTGATCTCAACACTGACAGATTGGCGCATGCGCTGTAGCCCACTCAGTGCGCTAATTTTAGCCTCCGGGAATATCGCCCAATCATCCACGCAAAGCAACCTCCCATCCACTGACATTGCCTACACTTCCTGTTGCCTCGGCAAAGCAGCCAACATAATTAAGGACCCCTCGCACCCCGGACTTGCTCTCTTCCACCTTCTTCCAATGGGAAAAAGATACAAAAGTCTGAGGACATGTACCAACTGACTCAAGAACAGCTTCTTCCCTGCTGCCATCAGGCTTTTGAATGGATCTACCTTGCATTAAGTTGATCTTTCTCTACACCCTAGCTATGACTGTAACACTATATTCTGTACTCTCTCCTTTCCTTCTCTATAAATGGTATGCTTTTTCTGTATAGTGCACAAGAAACAATACTTTTCACTGTATGTTAATACATGTGACAATAATAATACAAATCAAAATCAATAAATGACAACATTCCATTTGTTGTTCTAATCACTTGCTGTACATAAGAACATAAGAAATAGGAGCAGGAGTAGGCCATCTAGCCCTTCGAGCCTGCCCCGCCATTCAATAAGATCATGGCTGATCTGTCGTGGCTCAGTTCCACATTCCCGCCCTCTCCCCATAACCCTTAATCCCCTCCCTTATCAAAAACCCATCAACCCGCGTCTTAAAAATATTTAGCGAGGTAGCCTCCACCACTTCAACGGGCAGAGAATTCCAGAGATTCACCACCCTTTGAGTGAAGAAGTTCTTCCTCAACTCCATTCTAAACCAGCCCCCTTTATCTTGAGGCTGTGCCCCCTAGTCCTACTGTCCTTTCTGAGCGGGAAGAGTCTCTCCACCTCTATCCTATCCATCCCATTCATCATCATATATGTCTCAATGAGATCTCCCCTCATTCTTCTAAACTCTAACGAGAACATAGAACATTACAGTGCAGTACAGGCCCATCGGCCCTCGATGTAGCACCAACCAGTGGAATCAAGCCTAGTTTATTCAGCCTCTCCTCACAGCTCAACCCCCTCAACTCCGGCATCAGCCTAGTAAACCTCCTCTGCACTCCCTCCAAGGCCAAAATATCCTTGCGTAAGTACGGCACCCAAAACTGCACACAGTACTCCAGCTGCGGCCTCACCAATGCCCTATACAGCTGCAGCAAGACCTCCCTACTTTTATATTCAATCCCCCTTGCTATGAAGGCCAGCATCCCATTAGCCTTCCTGACCACCTGCTGCACCTGCAAGCTGGGTTTTTGCGACTCATGCGCAAGGACCCCGAGGTCCCTCTGCACCGTCGCCTGCTGCAGTTTTTCACCAAGTAAGTAATAGTCCTTCCTACCATTATTCCTACCAAAGTGGACCACCTTGCACTTGCCAACATTAAATTCCATTTGCCATTTCCTGGCCCATTTGCCCAGCCTATCTAGATCCTTCTGCAGACTCTCCACACCCTCCGCACAATTTGCCGTTCCACCAATCTTGGTGTCATCAGCAAATTTCGACACCATACACTCGGTTCCCTCCTCCAGATCATCTATATAAATGGTAAATAGCTGAGGCCCCAGCACCGACCCCTGGGGCACTCCACTAGTCACCAACTGCCAATCCGAATAGCACCCATTGACCCCCAGTCTCTGCCTCCTATTTGACAACCAATCCTCTATCCATGCTAACACCCTACCCCCAACTCCATGCCCCCTTACCTTCTGCAATAACCTCTTGTGAGGTACCTTGTCAAACGCCTTCTGAAAATCAAGAAAGACCACATCCACCGGCTCTCCTCTATCCACCGCCCTAAACACATCCTCATAGAACTCCAGTAAATTTGTCAGACACGACTTCCCCTTAACGAAACCGTGCTGCGTCTGCTCTATCAAGCAATTCCCCTCAAGATGCCTCGCTATTTCCTCCTTGATGACGGACCCACATTATAACTTTGTGATTCATGTGCTAGGACACCCAGATCCCTCTGCACTGCAGCATTGTACAATATCTTTCCATTCAAGTAACATGCTATTTTTTCATTCTTACAGCCAAAGTGGATCAGTTCACATTTTCCCCCATTATGTCCTATCACAAGCCTTCATATACACTCGAGGGCTAGTGCCAAAATTTTCCATACGTGCACTGCTGGGATGCTATAATCAAATATATTATTTATTTATTTTTATTCATTCATGGGACATGGGTGTCTCTGATTGGTTAGCATTTATTGCCCATCCCTAGTTGCCTGAGAACAGTTGAGAATCAACCACGTTGCTGTGGCTCTGGAGTCACATGTTGGCCAGAATGGGTAAGGATGGCAGATTTGCTTCCCTAAAGGACTTGAGTGAACCAGATGAGTTTTTCTAACAATCAACAGTGGTTTCATGGGTCAGCAGTAGATTCTTAATTCCAGATTTTTTTTTATTGAATTCAAATTCTACCATCTGCCGTGGTGGGATTCAAACCCGGGTCCCCAGAACATTCGCTGAGTTTCTGGATTAATAGTCTAGCAGTAATACCACTAGGCCATCGTCTCCCCCTAAATATATCTGCTTATACTATTGTTTTAATTATCAAATATAGGCTGCCTCACTTGTGTTGCTCTACCATAAGGGCATGGTTTGTGGTCTAATAATTGTGTCAGGCTACGTCTTCCTGTCACATCCCCCTCCCCAGCTCTGCACCTCTTCCTGCGCTATAGGTTATCTCTTTCATCAAACTGCGTGCGGAGCTGCCTCCTAACTTGTGACTGAGTTCCTTCTCTCTTAACCTGCCCACCAACTTTTTAACACGAGCTCGAGTTTGTACAACATTTGCAATCAAGAGGCCCCCCCCCTCCCCCGCATTCCTCAACTGAAAGTTGAGCTAGGAGGAAGCACCATGTATAGGTGGAGAGCCGTTGTGTGATAATATTTGCATCTCGAGTACTTTCCCCAAGAGTGCATATCCAGATTATGAAGTTGATGCAGTTTTGTACAGTACATGGGTATAAGTTTTGTTTGAACTTTCCACCAGTGTCCAAAGTATTAATTAGATGGTTATATCACCCACTTTAGTTTGTACTTTCTGCATTTCGCCCTTGTCCTCTCTGCATTCCTGGAATGTGATCAGCTTTCAAACTGTGGCCAGGATTTTCCAGCCCTGGCCATCACTGAGATCTTTCAGTCCTGCCAAACAGACTTTTGGTTGGCTGGCAGGTCCTGTCATTGACAGGGCTGGAAAATCCCAGCCTGTGACTCTGGCCTTGTTATCCCGGTTATCTGATTTACACATTTCCTATGGCTGTGTCCTTCAGACTTTACCTTTTAGCTTGACATTTCCTTACCATGGCAGTAGCTCAAGTCAGGGTAAGAAGTGCACAATCCCTGCTCGGGGCGAGAATCAGACCTGCCAACTGCAAAAGCAGATCTGATTCCCTAATGTCCTTTCGGGAAGAAAATCCACCTTCCTTACCTGGCCTGGCCTACATCTGACTCCAGAACCACAGACTCTTAACTGCCCATCTGCTGAGCAAGCCACTCCGTTTAAGGACTATTAGGGATGTGTACAATCCCATGAAAACATTCAAAGAAATTCTTTTTGGGGATGGATGAGCATTATGTGAGAGACTTGAATGTTTTTAAGACCAAAGTTGTCATGATTTAAAATTCCCTACAATGCCAGTCTTAAGTAGGACTGTCTGTACACGTAATTTAGGAATGCAGTTCAGCTTTAACAATATTAATTTTCTTTCAATACATTGTATTGTTCAGTTCAATTTTTATATGTGTGTGTATATAAATATATATATATATGTGTATATATATATATATATATCTTGGGACAGTTTTTGCTCTAACGCTGTGTATCTCAGGGAAGGAACAGCTTTGGGTGGCATGGTGGCACAGTAGTTAGCACTGCTGCCTCTCAGCACCAGGGACCTGGGTTCAATTCCCCGCTTGGGTCACCGGCTGCACGTTCTCCCCATGTCTGTGTGGGCTTCCTCCAGGTGCTCAGATTTCCTCCCACAGTCTGAAAGACATGTTGGCTGGGTGCATCAACCTTGCCAAATTCCCCCTCAGTGTACCCGAACAGGTGCCCGAGTGCAATGACTAGGGGATTTTCCCAGTAATTTCATTGCAGTGTTAAAGTAAGCCTACTTGTGATGCTACTAAATAAATTGATGGACTTTTAGTGACATTAGAACTAGCATGAAGCTGTTTTTCTCCTTGAACCGTTGAGTTTTTCTAATTGCTTATTCAAGTTTGCTTTTGTTTTTAAAATAGGAAGTTGAGTTTCCGTCCCTAAGAGAAGGTTTCTCCTTTGTCTCGCTAATCGACGGGTATTACAGGCTGACTACAGATGCCCATCACTACCTCTGCAAAGAGGTTGCACCTCCTCGGTTGTTGGAAAACATTCAGAGCAACTGCCATGGACCCATTGCGTAAGTGCTAAACAGCTTTTAAATGTTGCTAATTAAAGCTACATCCAAGTGGGAAAGCGTAACCCGTACTTCAACAATTTCACTCACTGTTTGAACTTTATAAGAGAAAATATTAAAAGGAACCTCGAGCATGAAGTCAGCCCTGATGTTGACTGTGAAGGGGGAAAGTAGATTGATTTGATTTATTATTGTCACGTGTATTTCTATGCAGTGAAAAGTACTGTTTCTTGTGCACTAGACAGACAAACCATACCATTTGTAGGCCGGTATTTTATGAACTCGCTCGGGCAAGGCTCGTAAAATCCTGCCCGAGGCCAACGGAGAATTCCGTTTGCATAGCGGTAAAGTTCTGGCCATAGAGTCCATAAGAGAGAAAAAAAGGAGAGAGTGCAGAATGTAATGTTACAATTACAGATAGGGTGCAAAGAAAGGTCAGCTTAATATCTGATAAGCCCATTCAAAAGTCTGATAGCAGCAGGGAAGGAGCTGTTCTTGAGTCAGTTGGTACATGTTCTGAGGCTTTTGTAACTTTTTCCCAGTGGATTATGTCCAAGGTTTATTGGGTCTTTGATGATGCTGGGTGCTTTTCCGAAGCAGGGGAAATGGTAGACTGAATCAATGGATGGGAGGCTGGCTTGCGTTCACAATCCTTTTTTGCGGTCTTGGTCAGAGCAACAGCCATCCCAAGCTGTGGTACATCTGGAAAGGATGCTTTCTATGGTGCACCTGTAAAAATTGGTGAGAGTCGAAGTGGATCATGCCAAATCTTCTTTAGCCTTCTGAGAGGGTGCATGCATTGGTGAGTTTTCTTAACTATAGCATCAGCATGGAGGGACCAGGACAGATTGTTGATGGTCTGAACACCGAGAAGCTCTCGATCAGTTCCGCTTCGTTTCCGTGGATATAGACAGGGGCATTGAGGGCCAATTCTGTTGGCACGTCAGCAGATGCTCATTTGTAGGGATGTTTTCACACTCACAGTAACCCCAGCAGCAAATCCCCAGCCTCAGATTTGCTGTTCACATAACAGAAAAGGAAAGACTTTTGCATTTCCCTGACCTTCCTCCTCCCCTCTTACTCTATCTGGGTCTGCAGTCACAGGTCAAGGTTGCAAATGTACCACCATGATAACAATTGCAGTTCTCAGGTGCCTTGAACATAATAGAATGCTTCAAGGTGCTTTTTGGGAATGTGATACCCAGTCATATAGAGGGATACAGGGCAGATGACCCAAAGGTAAGTGATGGGCTTTATGGAGCATCTAAAAAGCAGCGAGTGAGTGAAGCAGAGAGGTGAAGAGGTTTCGAATGGGAAGTCCAGAGCTTAGGGCCTGGACTTCTGAAGGCAAGAGCATTGATGGCAGAGCCATCAAAACTGTGAGTGTCCAAGGAGTTAGAATTGGAGGAGCGCAGAGATCTCAGAGGGTCAGAGGATATTCTGGAAATAAGGAAGGCCGGAGTCATGGAGGGATTTGAAAACATAAGAACATAAGAAATAGGAGCAGGAGTAGGCCATCTAGCCCTTCGAGCCTGCCCCGCCATTCAATAAGGTCATGGCTGATCTGTCGTGGCTCAGTTCCACATTCCCGCCCTCTCCCCATAACCCTTAATCCCCTCTCTTATCAAAAACCCATCAACCCGCGTCTTATAAATATTTAGCGAGGCAGCCTCCACCACTTCAACGGGCAGAGAATTCCAGAGATTCACCACCCTTTGAGTGAAGAAGTTCCTCCTCAACTCCGTTCTAAACCGCCCCCCCCCTTTATCTTGAGGCTGTGCCCCTTAGTCCTACTGTCCTTTCTGAGCGGGAAGAGTCTCTCCACCTCTATCCTATCCATCCCATTCATCATCTTATACGTCTCAATGAGATCTCCCCTCATTCTTCTAAACTCTAACAAGTACAAGCCTAGTTTATTCAGCCTCTCCTCATAGCTCAACCCCCTCAACTCCGGCATCAGCCTAGTAAACCTCCTCTGCACTCCCTCCAAGGCCAAAATATCTTTGCGTAAGTACGGCGCCCAAAACTGCACACAGTACTCCAGCTGCGGCCTCACCAATGCCCTATACAGCTGCAGCAAGACCTCCCTACTTTTATATTCAATCCCCCTCGCTATGAAGGCCAGCATCCCATTTGCCTTCCTGACCACCTGCTGCACCTGCAGGCTGGGTTTTTGCGACTCATGCACAAGGACCCCGAGGTCCCTCTGCACCGTCGCCTGCTGCAGTTTTTCGCCACGTAAGTAATAGTCCTTCCCACCATTATTCCTACCAAAGTGGACCACCTCACACTTGCCAACATTAAATTCCATTTGCCATTTCCTGGCCCATTCGCCCAGCCTATCTAGATCCTTCTGCAGACTCTCCACACCCTCCGCGCAATTTGCCGTTCCTCCAATCTTGGTGTCATCAGCAAATTTCAACACCATACACTCAGTTCCCTCCTCCAGATCATCTATATAAATGGTAAATAGCTGAGGCTCCAGCACCGACCCCTGGGGCACTCCACTAGTCACCAACCGCCAATCCGAATAGCACCCATTGACCCACACTCTCTGCCCCCTATTTGATAACCAATCCTCTATCCACGCTAACACCCTACCCCCAACTCCATGCCCCCTTACCTTCTGCAATAACCTCTTGTGAGGTACCTTGTCAAACGCCTTCTGAAAATCAAGAAAGACCACATCCACCGGCTCTCCTCTATCCACCGCCATAGACACATCCTCATAGAACTCCAATAAATTTGTCAGACACGACTTCCCCTTAACGAAACTGTGTGCAGTTTTGGGCGCCGCACCTGCGCAAGGATATTTTGGCCCTGGAGGGAGTGCAGAGGAGGTTTACTAGGCTGATACCGGAGTTGAGGGGATTGAGCTATGAGGAGAGGCTGAATAAACTAGGCTTGTACTCGTTAGAGTTTAGAAGAATGAGGGGAGATCTCATTGAGACGTACAAGATGATGAATGGGATGGATAGGATAGAGGTGGAGAGACTCTTCCCGCTCAAAAAAGACAGTAGGACTAGGGGGCACAGCCTCAAGATAAAGGGGAGGCGGTTTAGAACGGAGTTGAGGAGGAACTTCTTCACTCAAAGGGTGGTGAATCTCTGGAATTCTCTGCCCGTTGAAGTGGTGGAGGCTGCCTCGCTAAATATTTTTAAGAAGCGGGTTGATGGGTTCTTGATAAGAGAGAGGATTAAGGGTTATGGGGAGAGGGCGGGAAAGTGGAACTGAGCCACAACAGATCAGCCATGATCTTATTGAATGGCGGGGCAGGCTCAAAGGGCTAGATGGCCTACTCCTGCTCCTATTTCTTATGTTCTTATGTTCTTATGAAACCGTGCTGCATCTGCTCTATCAAGCAATTCCCCTCAAGATGCCTCGCTATTTCCTCCTTGATGATGGATTCTAACATTTTACCTACAACAGACGTTAAACTAACCGGCCTATAATTCCCTGCCTTTTGCCTGGCACCCTTCTTAAACAACGGCGTAACATTAGCCGTTTTCCAATCTTCCAGCACTTCCCCAGAATCCAGCGACGTTTGGAAAATAACCACCAAGGCATCCACTATCACCTCCGCCATTTCTTTCAGAACCCTCGGATGCATTCCATCCGGTCCTGGCGACTTGTCCACAATCAGTCCCTCCAGTCTGTCGAGCACAAAACAAAGGGGAAGATTTCAAATTTTTATGTGGGGTGGTGTGGCCAGGAAGGAAGAGAAAATTAGGTCGAAGAAATGAGTAAACATGCTATACTGTGTAATTTCTGACAAAAAGCAGTAGACAAAAGATGGAATTGGATGGTTTTTAGAACTGAGAATTACTGGTTACTTTTATTAAGAAAGAAAAACAGGAGTTAATGTTTTGAGTCTGTATGACTTTGTCAGAGCTAAATGGAGATTTTATACTGTCTAAGAGGAGGTAGAGCAAAGTTTGAAGGTCAGGAATAGCTGTAAGATAGAAGAGATTAGACAAAGATGTCCAGGGCACATGACAAAGGATATGTTAATGGTAGTGTTAAGGATTAAAGAAGTTGCCAATAGCGGCATGCATCTAAGATAGCAGAATGTGGTAATAGATTTGAAATTCATTTCCGAGGCCTTCGTAGGTTGCCTCTTTTAAATGCCCTTATTCACCAGTCGAAATTACTTGTTTGATTGTCTCAAACTCAATGCTAGTCTGTCTCGGCTGTTCCTTCACATTTGAAAATTTTTGTCAATGTGCCTCTGGAACCAACTTGTATACATTCAGAAAAGCCTTCTTTACACCATTATATTCCTTTAATGTTTCTTCTGACAGCAATGCATATATCTCACTGACTCTACTGACCACCTATTCTGTAAAGGAACTGTCCAAATTTCTTTTGGCCATTTCATCAGTTTAGCTATCTTCTCAAATGAGATAAAGAATAAAACCTCCACACCTCTTTCCTCACTCTTTGGAAAAATTTGTACAAATTTAAACATCTCCCCATTATATTTTCATCTAGAAGTAAATCTTTCTCCACCTTCTGGTGTCTCTCTGTTTAATTGCCAGCTTTTTCAACTGGAATTCTCTTTTCCTCTTTCTCCCTTTTCTGACTTTTCTATTTCCAACTCCCTTTCCCATTTTCTTTAGTCTTGTTCTCTCGTATTGTCTCTCTCCTGCCTTTCTGCATGTTCCTGTTGAAATGATCATCCCCTTTCATTTCCCTCGCTTTCCCTCTCTTTATATTTCTTATTCTTTCAGTTCAAGTTTTCTTCTTCATTTTCAATTGAATCTGAGCCCATTCCAGTGACTGGCCTTTGGAGAATTTGGCCTTCAATGTTTTCTTTCCAGTTTCAAACGCTGTGATATACTTCAAATTATGTTTTTCTCACCACTGCGGGTAATCCTACTACCAATTTATTAACTTAGTGACCTTCTGTGTAAACCACCCAAGGTTATAACTCCTGCTTTTGGACAAGTGTTGGAAATTGCCAAAGCCTTTTTGCAGTCTCCCACTTTCAAATTTCACAGTGCTGCTTCTGGTTTAATATTCCTTCACCCTTATTGCCTGTAACATCACCAATTCAAAGCCAATCAAGGATTTTTTCTATTAATGTACCGCAAAGAGTACTCAGTTTTATTAAGCTGTGCCTGATGGTAAATGCCGAGCTCCCAAATCCCAAAGGGAAGCTGCCAAAATGTTTTTTTTTGTTGCAATCTGTGTATTATGAGGAAGTCATGTTCTTAAATTAGGAAAATGACATCACCAGTTAATTGTGATGGTTTTATGAAATGTAAATGCTCGTCAGGAAAGTAAGGTCTGGAAAGGTAGTTCCAGAGTTTAGGACCCAGACTGCTGAAGGCAGGGGCATTGATGACAGAGCCATCAAAATTGAAGGTCTCCAAGAAGTTAGAATTGGAGGAGTGCAGAGATCTCAGAGAGTCAGCCTGGAACTAAGGAAGGTTAGAGTCATGGAGGGATTTGAAAACAAGTGGAAAGACTTAAATTTTCAGGTGAGGTGTGTGGCCAGGGAGGAAGAGAAGACTAGGTCAAAGAAATGACTAAAAACACTACACTGTGTAACTTCTGATGAAAGGTAATTCACAGTAGATAAAAGATGGAATTATATGAATTTTAGAGTGGAAAATTACTGGTTACTTTTATTAAGTTTGTTTTCAACTATCAGTTCCAGAAAATAAAGCACATTTTAAAAATTACACAAATGCTTCACATAACTAACAGCATTTTAACATAGTCCCGAAAGAGCTTAACTTAAGCTATGTTAATCTTTCCTTTTCTGCTTGGCAACAATCCTTATAAACTTTAAAATCTATAGAATTCCAGTAAATTTTCTGTGCAGTGCCCTTTCCATATAATCCCTACAGTGCAGAAAGAGGTCATTCAGCCCATCGAACCTGCACCAACAACAATCCCACCCAGGCCCTTTACCTATAACCCCATGTATTTACCCTGCTAATATCCCTGACACTAAGAACCAATTTGCCATGTCCAATCAATCTAGCCCGCAAATCTTTTGGACTGTGTGAGGAAATCGGAGCGCCCGGAGAAAATCCACGCAGACGCAGGGAGAACGCGTAAACTCCACACAGACAGTCACCTGAGGCTGGAAATGAACCCAGGTCCCTGGTGCTGTGAGGCAATAGTGCTAACCACTGTGCCACCATGCTGCTCTTAGGCTACCCCCTGAGGCTGACAGCAACTGGGTTTCCAGGTCTGGCCTCATCCACACTGGTTCCTGAAGATGCAACTGGCTGCTACAGTTCTGGGAGATCGAAACAGCTAGTCCCTCATTCAGCCTTCAATGTTTTCTTAAATGCCTCCCTTCCCCTGGATCTCTGTTGTTTCATCCCACCTCTCAGAAATGTCCTTTTCACGGGACCTGATCCAATTCCTTGCTTTACTGTAGCTCATGTATTTTGAAAGTAAACTTATCCAAGTTTACTTTCAATATTTACAGCCTGTACATGCCCCTTTAAACTAAAACAACCCACTTCAAACTATGTTATCACCTCGTGTACATTCCTCTTGAAATTCCTCTTGAAGTCCCTCTTGGTTTACCAACATGGGAGGCATGGTGGCATAGTGGTTAATGCTGCTGTCTCATGGCTCCAGGGATCTGGGTTCGATTCCCAGCTTGGCTCACTGTTTGTGTGCAGTTTGCACATTCTCTCCCTGCCTGCATGAGTTCCCTTCCATGTGCATGTGCAGGTTAAGTTGATTGGCCATGTTAAATTGCCCCTTAACATCAGGGGGACTAGCTAAACATATAATGTATGTGGTTATGGAGATAGGTAGTCATGATGTGGAGATCCTGGCGTTGGGTAAACATAGTAAGAAGGCTCAAAACATCAGGTTAAAGTCCAACAGGTTTATTTGTAACAAATGCCACCGGCTTTCGGAACTGGCTGTTCCTTCATCAGGTGGGTGGGAGTTCTCACTAACTAAATCTCACTAACTGTCTGGAAACAATACACATCTTTTTAACCTGTGCTTAATGCTCTCTCCACTCACATTGTCTGTACCTTTAAGACTTGATTAGCTGTAAAGACTTGCATTCCAAGCATTATTTATGTAAATTGAGTTTGTGTCTGTATGTGATCAGAACTCCCACCCACCTGACGAAGGAACAGCCAGTTCCGAAAGCTAGTGGCATTTGCTACAAATAAACCTGTTGGACTTTAACCTGGTGTTGTGAATTTCTTACTGTGGAGATAGGGCCAGGGTGGAATTGTGATCGGTGCAGACTCGAAGGGCCAAATGGCCTCTTCTGCAGGGTAGGATTTTATGACTCTATATCAAAATTGCTTCTGTCTTAGACCCTTCCGGTGCCTGTCACTTACACCAATTACAACGATCACCCCTCCACCAGCTTGTTTTCCAGTTCATGAGTACATGACAGCGATTCATTACCAAAAGAAAAATATTATAATTCCTTCCTAAGTCATGAAAAGAGCCACATGTTGACACAGCAACTCAGGCTCCTTTTCTTCGGAATTGGTGGGGGGGGCGCGGTGGTTGTTAGCTGGAATCCCAGTTCTATCTGGGATGGATTCGGAATCTGTCTCCTTTGCCTACTCCTGATGGGAATCGTGGTGCTGTGAGCGGGGACTGTCTTTGGGCAGAGAACCCCCCAAGAAGAAGTTGATTTCTTTCACCGTGAAGTTTTGTTGTTTTGGTCCCCATTTCCTTGATGGGTTAGTGCTGCCCCCAAGTGGTGACCCTGAGCATCTTGTAAATTCTCATGAGTGTTTCGGGGATTTCCAGTGACTCTCAGCTCCATTCATCATAGACATGTCTAAGCCCAGTTCAAATTGTGTGGTATATGGCAGGTGTCCAGATTCTAATGTCAGTCGAAGAGAAGTGGATGCCGAGTGCAAGAATAATTGGCATTTCAAACTGAAATAGACCATCGGGAAACTATATGTGCAGTAATCGCTGCTTCATCACCTTGCTCACAGGATCACTATTCCCTTTGAATTTCAAACAAAAGTGATCAAAAGTTTGAAAGCTTTGGATACAACAGAAACATTTAATGACAACAGGTTATTCATCTTTTCGTTTGCCATTTAGTTGGGGGTGGGGGGGGGCGCATGGTGGCAAATGGTTAGTGCGGCTGCCTCAACGTCAGGGACCTGGATTCGATTTCTGGTCACTGTCTGTGTGGAGTCTGCACGTTCTCCCTATGTCTGCATGGGTTTTCTCCGGGTGCTCTGGTTTCCTCCCACAGTCCGAAAGACGTGCTAGTAAGGTACATTGGCCATGCTAAATTCTCCCTCATTGTACCCAAACAGACGATGGAGTGTGGCAACTAGGGGATTTTCATTGCAGTGTTAATGTAAACCTACTTGTGACACTAATAAATAAGCTTAAATTTAAACAAAGTCAGCATAATAAGTCCTATGTGAAACCATGAGTGTGTCCTTGTAATACTTCCTTTAGCTATGATGAGAGCACACCCCAGACTCAAGGTCTCCATCGAAGATTTGCTGCACTAAGCAAGTGTTAGTCATTTTGATTCCAGCACCAGCCCAACTCAGTTGTGATTGCCTCAATATAATATGCATGATAGGCATGCCAGGTTGGGTGAGCACCTCAGTCCTGCCATCTGATCTTTCAAAGCCTCCAAAGGCAGCTGGATCGCAAGTATCTTGGAAGTGTCATGATGTTGGCACACAGTCCAAGCCGTGCACACGTAGAACAGAGTTGCAGGGCTATTGCTCTGTAGACTTTGAGTTTGGTAGGCAGGCTTGTGCCTCTTCATTCCCAAATTTATGTTCGGAGGCTGCCGAAGGCTATACTTGCTTCATCAATCCATGCACGTGTCTGGTTGAGAGAGTGTGTTGCCGAGATAAGTGAACTTATCCACTGCTGGTAGATTCTGGTCATGGACTGAGACATTGGAGAAGCTTGTCTGGAGCAGGTTAGAAAATGAATACATCATTGGAGGCCTTGGAGGCACTCCTGGTGTGCCTGGCCATTAGACATAGAACATAGAACATTACAGCGCAGAACAAGCCCTTCGGCCCACGATGTTGCGCCGACCAGTTTAAAAAAAAAACAACAACAATGACCCACTAACCTAAACCAATCCCTTTTCGTCCATAAACCTGTCCACAGACCTCTTAAACGCCCCCAAACTAGGCGCATTTACAACTGCAGCAGGCAGGGCATTCCAATCCCTCACCACCCTCTGGGTAAAGAACCTACCCCTGACATCTGTCCTATAACTACCCCCCCTTAGTTTAAAGCCATGCCCCCTCGTGCTAGACTTTTCCATCAGAGGAAAAAGGCTATCACTATCCACCCTATCTAAACCTCTAATCATCTTATATGTTTCAATAAGATCCCCTCTTAGCCGCCTTCTTTCCAGCGAAAACAACCCCAAATCCCTCAGCCTCTCCTCATAGGATCTCCCCTCCATACCAGGCAACATCCTGGTAAACCTCCTCTGCACCCTCTCCAAAGCCTCCACATCCTTCCTGTAATGTGGGGACCAGAACTGCACACAATACTCCAAGTGCGGCCGCACCAGAGTTGTGTACAGTTGCAACATAACGCTACGACTCCTAAGACAGGTGTACCTCAGGCGGTGTGCCTCAGGAATCGGTGCTGCATCCATTGTTATTTGTCATTTATATTAATGATTTGGATGAGAGTATAGGAGGCATGGTTAGTAAGTTTGCAGATGACACCAAGATTGGTGGCATACTGGACAGTAAAGAAGGTTATCTTGGATTGCAATGGGATCTTGATCAATTGGGCCAGTAAGTGACGAATGGCAGACAGAAGTTAATCTAGGTAAGTGTGAGGTGATGCATTTTGGTCTATCGAAACAAGGCAGGACTTACTCAGTTAATGGTAGGGCATTGGGGAAAGTTATAGCACAAAAAGATCTAGGGATACAGGTTCCTAGCTCCTTGAAAGTGGAGTCACATGTGGACAGAGTGGTGAAGTAAGCATTCGGCATGCTTGGTTTCATCGGTCAGAACATTGAATACAGGAGTTGGGACATCTTGTTGAAGTTGTACAAGACATTGGTAAGGTCACACTTGGAATACTTTGTACAGTTCTGGTCATCATGTTATAGAAAGGATATTATTAAACTAGAGAGAGTGCAGAAAGGATTTACTAGGATTCCACTAGGACTTGATGGTTTGAGTTATAAGAAGAGGCTGGATAGACTGGAACTTTTTTCCCTGGAGCATAGGAGGCTGAGGGGTGATTTTGTAGAGATCCATAAAATAATGAGGGCGTAGGTCAGCTAGATAGTCAATATCTTTTCTCAAAGGTAGGGGAGTCTAAAACTAGAGGGCATAGGTTTAAGGTGAGAGGGGAGAGATACAAAAGGTTCCAGAGGGGCAATTTTTTCACACAGAGGGTGGTGAGTGTTTGGAACAAGCTGTCAGAGGTGGTGGCAGAGGCTGGTACAATTTTGTCTTTTAAAAAGCATTTAGACAATTACATGGGTAAGATGGGTATAGAGGGATATGGGCCAGTCATGGGCAATTGGGACTAGCTGAGAGGCTTAAAAAAAAAGCAGCATGGTCAAGTTGGACCAAAGGGCCAGTTTCCATGCTGTAAACCTCTATGACTCTATCTCTAAATGAACTCTTGTCTAGCACTTAACATGGTATCTTTGAATGACAAAGAAATCTGTCTCTTCAGAAATACTTTGATTACTGTTTTCTTTTCTGCATCAGGATGGACTTTGCTGTGAATAAACTCAAGAAGGCAGGGAATCAGAAAGGTTTTTACATTCTTCGATGCAGCCCCAAAGAGTTTAATAAGTACTTTCTCACTGTGGCCGTTGAGGTAAGTGTGTATATTTGTATAGTAGTTCATGTTATCAGTGCATGGGAAAGTACAGAACGAGAAAGGACTAGCCGCTGAGTTACAATGTCTTCCAATCGCTCATTCTTGTAGCATCCATCCAATTTTCCCTTCAGTATTTATGCACATTTGCCTTTGCAAATAAGGCAGTCAGTTCCATGTACTTACTACTGTAATGTTCTAACTATGTTAGGGGTTTTGGGTTTTAGCAAAAGGAAAAGATTCAACTAATGATAACATGGTGTATTCTAAAAGCACTAGCCTGTGCAGAGACCAAAATGAAAGTAAAACAACAGCCTGTGTCAACACCCTGATAAATCACCATCAAACCTTATGATCAGCTCTTAAAATAACTTGCAATCCTTTTAAACATACAACTACTACTCTTTTGAAGTAGTTAAATCTAGACTGTTTACATGCCTTCCACCTTCTGAACCTTCATAAGAACATAAGAACATAAGAAATAGGAGCAGGAGTAGGCCATCTAGCCCTTCGAGCCTGCCCCGCCATTCAATAAGATCATGGCTGATCTGTTGTGGCTCAGTTCCACTTTCCCGCCCTCTCCCCATAACCCTTAATCCCCTCTCTTATCAAGAACCCATCAACCCGCTTCTTAAAAATATTTAGCGAGGCAGCCTCCACCACTTCAACGGGCAGAGAATTCCAGAGATTCACCACCCTTTGAGTGAAGAAGTTCCTCCTCAACTCCGTTCTAAACCGCCTCCCCTTTATCTTGAGGCTGTGCCCCCTAGTCCTACTGTCTTTTTTGAGCGGGAAGAGTCTCTCCACCTCTATCCTATCCATCCCATTCATCATCTTATACGTCTCAATGAGATCTCCCCTCATTCTTCTAAACTCTAACGAGTACAAGCCTAGTTTATTCAGCCTCTCCTCATAGCTCAATCCCCTCAACTCCGGTATCAGCCTAGTAAACCTCCTCTGCACTCCCTCCAGGGCCAAAATATCCTTGCGCAGGTGCGGAGTTCTGGAGTTTGTGGAAATCGCAGATATATTAATCGATTGGCTTAAGAATCGCGGACAGTCAGTCTCAGGAACTACTCACCATCCAAGTCACCACTCTCAGGCTCCAAATAAGTTGTATGGTCTGTCCCACTTCAGGGTTTGTCCTCAGAGAGAAGGCTTTCAATGAGAGTGGGGCATTTCAGTATGCTGAGTTATCCTTGGAGACTTAAATCTGGGGCATATTTTTAAAACAAAGCTTTAAGGCTAAGTAGCTGTTCTGTGTAGCCACAATTCAGTTCAACCATTTGATCAGTATGATTGTGACTGTTTCCAAGCAAGTTTTTTCTTTTTCCCTTCCCTGCCACCTCTTCTACCTTCCTTTCCTCCACGACCCCCTCCCACCCATTATTTCCATTGTTCTGGCTTGATTCCCAAGGTGGTGATCAATAATAATGTATCTTCTTGAACTGTGCCCCATTTTTATTTAGAAGGACAATGTGACTGAATGCAGACACTGCCTGATTACCAAGAATGAGAACAATGAGTACAATCTGAATGGAGCTAAGAAGAGCTTCAACAGCCTCAAAGAGTTGCTGAACTGCTACAAGAAGGAGACTGTCCGCTCCGATGGTGTTATCTTCCAGTTCAGCAAATGTTGTCCACCAAAACCGAAAGGTAATCACTGACAAAAAAAAATCCCATCTTTTCTGAGCTAAATGTAATGGCCAGTCAGTGACTGTGTCCAAATTCTACAAGCGATATTTTCCCACTTCTGATTGTTGATCCATCAGAAGGAACTCTTCACTTGTAGGCAATAGAATAAAACAAGACTTACTCCTACTTATAAATCAAAGAAAAAGGTTGAATAAAGAAACTTCATTACTCCAACACCTGAGGCCTCACCAAAGGCCATTCCCACAAACTCCAGTAGGTTCTTATTTATACAGAATCAGTTGGTCAGCTGACCAACGTCCATCTGCTCCTAAGCTCCTCACTCCCCTCAACTGTATATTGTATTGGGTAATTTATTTGCGTACTAACCAAACTATAGGGGGTTGATATTGATAGCGAGACATCTTTCAAGAGTGGAACAATGGAGTTAAATTCCTGGATAAAGAGGATGTCATCATACTTCTGTGAAAGGGTGTTGAGCCCTGTCAAGATTTCTCAAATTCTTTTGCTGTGTTCTGGATGTTGATGATCCTTGCGTCAATCTCTGCTGTTATATGGATCTGCTTCCTGTCCTTCTCTTCATTTTGTCATTGGTTACATAGTTTACTGGATCAGTTGATCCTTACAGCATGTTACCATTGATCACACTACAACAGATCCAGTGTTATTATTGGTTACATTCCTGTACTGAACCCGCTGAAGTTGATTCCCTGCAGCAGATTCCCTGACAGTGGGGTGGGTGAGCCATATAAAATGCCGTAGACTTTGGTGGGGCTGGAGGATCTCACTGGCGGCCAGTAGCGAGCCATATCCGCCCCGGGAAAACCTGGCGGGGTGAGGGGGAGTGGACTGGAAAATACTGGCCTACATTTTTCTCTCAATCGGAGCCATGCAAACATTCTGGCTAATACTCCTGTACAAATTCACGGGCGGTACAGTGGCACAGTGGTTAGCCTTGTTGCCTCACAGTATCAGGGACCCAGGTTCTATTCCTGCCTTGGGTAACTGTCTGTGTGGAGTTTGCACTTTCTCCCCATGTCTGCGTGAGTTTTCTCTGGGTGCTCTGGTTTCTTCCCATAGTCCGAAGGATGTGCAGGTTATGTAGATTGGCCATGCTAAATTGGCCATTAGTGTCAAGGGGATTAGCAGGGTAAATACACAGGATATGGCTTGTGTGGCATGATGGGGTGAATGGCCGCCTTCTACACTGTAGGAATTCTATGATTCTAATGTTCAGCAAGTCTTGACTTTTCACATGTTTAGAGAGGAAGAGTAGTGGGTGAGATTGTGCGTGGGATTTTCCAGCCACGCACGCCTGAAGACCAAAAATTCCTGCCCGAGGTAAACAGACATTTAAATGGTGTGCCAGATTTTCTGTTCCTCCAGCTATGATTGCCGTAGAAATTTCCAGCCAGTTTACAGGGAGTAAGTTCTAAGAAACACTAACTGAAGTAATATTGATAAACAAGGGAATCCGAGACAGACTGCAATGAAGAGAAACAGAAATACCAATAATTTGTGAGAACTGGAAATCCTCGCAAATGTTAATTCTTTTTTGCCAATCAAAATGATCCTAAATATAAGAATGTGTCAGATAAAAGATTAGACTTAAAAAGTGTCACAATCTAAACAGCAAATGCCTGCTGAAGGATTTAATTACTCGCTTTTCAATGCACATTAACCAAATGAAGAATATTGGTTGATTCAAAGATTTATTCAACAGAATGAGCTTTTTTTATGTGGAACTTTAGGACATGCATTACTTCTGCAAGTAATTTCGCTTTTTGGCCGCCTGCTTTTTTCGGCATTGTGGAATCTGCTTTGAGTATCATGAATGTTTTTTTAAAATGTTAAATAAATCGTATTTTCTACTCATGACGTTTTAAACTCTACCATTTCTATGAGCTTCGTGGCAGAAATGTCCAGGTGAATCAAGTTAATACATTTACACTGGGAAATTACACTGGGGCAGCATGGCGGCACAGTGGTTAGCACTGTTGTCTCACAGCGCCGGGGACCCGGATTCGAATCTGGGTTTGGGGAGCTGATGGTGTGGAGTTTGCATATTCTCTCCGTGTTCCCGGTGCTCCAGTTTCCTTCCCCCGGTCCAAAAGTCGTAATGCTTCGGAGCATTGGCCATGCTAAATTCTCCATCAGTGTACCCGAACAGGTGCCGGAATGTGGTGACTCGGGGATTTTCACAGTAACTTCATTGCAGTGTTAACTTAAGCTGAATTGTGACACTAATAAATGAACTTAAAAGAAAGCCTCTGCCTCTCAAACAAAGCAGTAACTTAAAAAAAGCCTTCAGAAGAGAATGATGAAACATGCTTCAGAAAGTTCCTTTGGGGAAAAAGAGGGAAATGTTTAAAAGCAGTCTTTGTACAAAATTTATTTGGAAACAGGTACCAGATAAGTGTGCCGTAAGAACCCACATTTAAGTTTGCTGATGCATAATCAAAATCAGGAGAAGGCATGATGGAATCAAGGGCACAGAAGGGGAAACTATTCATCCCTTTACCATATGTCAGTCCTTTGAAAGAGCTACCTATTAGCCTCACTCCCTCACAAATTCCTAATAGCCCAGCAATTTTTCTCCATCAAGTATTAATCCAATTTTGCTTTGAAATTGGCTACTCACCCTGCTTAACGTTTGTCCAGGGTTAACATTGGGAAGAGGTCCCCCTCTTCTCTCTCTGTCAGAAAGTAAGAATACTGGGGACCGGAGAAGAGGGAGAAAGTTACTTGCGAGATGAAGATAGGTACATCTCTTATCAGCACAAAGAATAATGGTTATAGTTGATGTGTTAAATGGTTGGTGAACTGCGATTCTAAAACTTCAGTGTGTTTTATTGAATAGCTTGCTTTTTCTATCTACAGATAAATCTAATCTTCTGGTCTTGAGAAGCAATAGTGCTTCTGAAATGCCAACATCTCCAACATTACAGAGACACAATGTCAGCCAAATGGTATTTCACAAGATCAGGAAAGAAGACTTAACGTTTGTAAGTAATTGAAACATATTGCTATGTGTGAATTGTTGTGCTTTGCAACTGGCTTGGAACAGAAGATAGTGACAGATTATTTTACCTGTTCTTTAAATTGTACCTATGATATTTAAGGACTGTTCCAACAAAGTTTGTTTTTTAAGAAAAGCAACTCTCTTAGGTGTATTTACCCAGCATATTATTTTTGAATCAGACCTAACAAAATGGATCCACGATATACGGGTTAGGCTGGTTCATTGGCTATGCTAAATTGACCCTTAGTGTCAGTGGGATTAGCTTGGTAAATATGTGTGGTTACAGGGATAGGACCTGGCAGAGATTGTTGTTGGTGCAGGCTTAGTGAACCAAATGGCCTCTTCTGCACTGTAGGAATTCTATGATTCTTATTGTTTCTTGGAAGAGTGAGACTTTGAGTGCTGAAGCCACATGTAGCAGAGTCAGAAGAACAATAACAATCCAGGCAGAAAGAGAATGATGATAAGGGTGAGTGAGAGAAAGGATCAGAAGGTTTAAGGTAAAAGAATATCATCAAATGTAGTTCAAGTGGATGCCTGGAAGAGTCTTGGAAATATGTGTTCCTTGCACATATTGGGTCAAGATGCTTGGTAGTGAGATGGTTTGGTTTGTATACCTAGGTCATGCTTGACCTTTAGAGGTCCACGTAGAAGAAGGGATTTGGGTAGAATCAAATGAGGCTGATGAATTGGAACGTTGTGATATGAGGAGAGTACCAAATAATTACTCCAACACAAGATATGCCTTGAAACCAGTTCAGATCTGAGTCATGTTGGAGAAAACGTCTCCTAAGACTCAGGCCAAGAGTGGTCAAGATGCTTCCCAAGTTTTGGGTTAAAAAAGGCGGCATCCTCTTAGAATGATAGGAAACGGGTGGTTAAGTTGGAGTTGTAAATAAATTTTTTAAAAAAAAGTGTATATATGTTTTATGAAACTTGAACTTTGTGTAAATTTTTCATTAAGAGAGGAATGTAATAGTATCTTCTTGTGGTTGTTTATGCATGTTAGTATACGAACCAAAACCAGAATAAACTAGTTTAGTTGTGGGCTAGAACTCCATGGCTTGTATTTACGACCTCGCTCAGGCGAGGCTCGTAACATCCCGCCCAAAGCCAACGGAAAATTCCATTCGGGGGACCACATCTGCCCCAACAAGGTGAGGGGGTAAAATTCCAGCACGTGTATGCACCAGTGTTTTTGGCCTGCCACAGTGTCACAGCTGGAATGACTAGCAATGCACATTCCTAAATAAATAATTTGTGCTGTTTCGTTCACAGGCTGAAAGTCTGGGGCAAGGAACGTTCACCAAAATCTTCAAAGGAGTAAGGGAAGAACTGGGAGACTACGGCAAAATACACAAGACAGAAGTTCTCCTAAAAGTCCTAGAAAAGGCACACAGAAATTACTCTGAGGTTTGTATCTCTGTGAAGGGATTTCAAACTTTTATCTTTTTATTCAGAGAATGCAAGAAATAGTTTGCAAGTTTATTTTTTTTATATGGAGGTACATCAATTTAACATTGTGTCAATAGATTTGAAACAGATAGTGATAGAATTCAAGATACTATATGAATGACTCCAATAAGGCTCATTATACCAATGCAAGAAATCATAAAATCCCTACAGTACAGAAGGAGGCCATTTGGCCCATTGAGCCTGCACCAATCCCACCCAGGCCCTATCCCTGTGACCTTCCTAATCCCCCTGACACTCAGGAACAATTTTGCATGGTCAGTCAACCTAACTCCCACATTTTAGGACTGTGGGAGCAAACTGGAACAGACGCGGGGAGAACGGACAAACTCCACACAGCCAGTTAAGAAATGATATGGTATTGAATGTACAGACTAAATGACTCAGAAACAATAGTGCCAAACTTGGCCCAAGTATTTTCTGATGTAACCTGACAATCGGTTACTTGTATTCCCTATTATGGACAAGATTGAGCTGGTTTGGAATTTGCATGGAATCCAGAAGTTAAATGGGACTCTACCCCTTCTCCAACCTTTCATTCTCAAAACCTGGTTCAGTGGCGTGCTAATTCCCTGATGCACCAACTCTTACTCCCCAGTTTTCAATACCCAAGTTATGAAAAGTGAAGTCAAATCCAAATTTATTTTATTTGGAGAAAAATAATGCAAAATCTAATTTTGTATTTAAAAAAAACTGACGTAAGCTAAATTGTGATCTCTTGAGGTACAGAGCGTAAGTACAGGTAACCAGCTTCAATGATAAAGTAAAGTTTATTTGTTAGTAGACTTACATCAACACTGCAACAAATTTACTGTGAAAATCCCCTAGTCGCCAAATTCCGGTACCTGTTTGAGTGTACTTAGGGAGAATTTAGCATGGCCAATGCATCTAACCAGCACATCTTTCGGACTGTGGGAGGAAACTGGAGCACCCAGAGGAAATCCACGCAGACGTGAGGAGAACCTGCAGACTCTGCATGGACAGTAACCCAAGCTGGGACTCGAATCTGGGTCCCTCGTACTGTGAGGCAGTAGTGCTAACCACTGTGCCACTCCAATGATAACTGGATATGGTATTCTTTTCTGTGAAATAAATCCATTTAACTCCTTTTTACTAAGTGGCTACTCTGTGGTTGGGGAGAGGATCAGACATCATCAGGGTGCGATAGATCATTATTTTGTTGGATAAGGTTATCAAGGATATGGGGCAAAGGTGGGTAAGTAGAGCTGAGGCGTGGAGTAACCACAATCTAATGGCAATCTTTGGAATTCTTTGCCTGAAAGGGCTGTTGGTGCTCAGTTGTTGGGCATGTTCAAGGCTGAGATTGTTCTTTTTCTAAAATTATGAAGGGATGCAGATATAGTGCAGGAAAATGGTGTTGATGTAGGTTAGCCATGGTCTCATTGAACGACAGAGCACAGATCAAAGGTTATGGGGAGTAAGCAGGGTTAGGCTATTGATTTGGATGATCTGCTATGGTCGTGATGAATGGCAAAGCAGGCTCAAAGGGCTGAATGGTCCATACCAACTTGGCAGCACAATAGCACAGTTGTCAACACTACCGCTTCATTGTGCAAGGGATCCAGGTTCGATTCCCACCTTCGTGACTGCAGAGTTTGCATGTTCTCCCCGTGTCTCCGGGTATTCCAGTTTCCCCCCACATTCCAAAAGACATGCTGGCTAGATGCATTGGCCACGCTAAATTCTCCCTCAGTATACCCAAACAGATACCAGAGTTTGGTGACTAGAGGATTTTCACAGTAACTTTGTTGCAGTATTGATGTAAGCCTACTTGTGACACTAAACTTTAAACTTTATTTCTAATGTTACATTCTTAAATGGAACATGAGATTTATTTCTCAGCTAACATCTTGAAGGCTAGGACAGGAACTCCTTTTCTCTTAAATTCCACCCTCAGCAGAAAAAACCACAGTGGGCCCTATTTTACCATTTTGATTCTAAGTGCTGGGGTGGAAATGAAACTGGAAGTGTTTCAGATCTGACATTTAAACCCGTTCTCAGGTGCCCCCGTGCGCACTCTGGCTGAAAAAATATCAGCGATTCCGAATTGTGCTGCAGAAGCCTGTGGGTGAGGCTGAACGTGCCTGAAACCCTGCAGCTCCGATCGGAGCGTCCAGCTGTGCGTGCGCAGTAAAAAAGGATAGAATAGTCCTCCCCTGCCGTATCCCTGGTCGGATGATGCCAACCCCTGGCCTCCACAGACATTTCCTCACTCCCACAACATTACTGACCCTCTTATCCCTCCCACTCTCCGACCACCCAGACCGATTGCATTTCCCTTTACCCCCCCACTGATGGCAAGCAGAGTGGCAGCAGTCCCCCCTTGCGCTCCACTGATCGCAAGCAGAGTGGCAGCAGAACCCCTTCCCCCCATTCTCACTGATCTCAAACAGAGAGCCGTCGGACACTCGGCACTTAGCTGTTCACTAACTGCAGCGCCTGTATAGGATTCCTATGGAGCATGTTTGTTTTGTGCCGATTCTGGAAGGGCGAACTCGGTGGTAAAGGGGAAGGTGCCGGTAAAGTTGAGCGTGCAGCCAATTAAGTCAATTTAAACGCATGCAGAATTCTCCAGTCTCGTGTGCCCTGTTGTCAGTGATAATGGCGAATTTGACGCTCAGCCAAATCTCTGTCCACTGCAGCGGGACTGGAAAATCCCAGCTGCGGGCAGGCTCGGAGAAGGCCAGCGAGCATCTTTAGCATGTCTCTAATATACAGAGCGTAGTGAAATATTTGCCTCGATTTCAAACTCAGTAATTGTCAATGCAACAAAAGTATTTTATTGTCTTTGGTATTCTTTTTCAGTCTTTTTTTGAGGCAGCAAGCATGATGAGCCAACTGTCCTATAAGCACTTGGTATTGAATTACGGAGTGTGTGTGTGTGGTGAAGAGAGTAAGTAAAGAGTTTCTGAAGTTTTAATGCAATTGGTGTACGCTGGGAATTTCGGTTAACCATTTCCCTTCTCACCAGAATGTTTACAGATGTGTGACAAGAAAGCTCACAGGCAAAGACAAACTGGGTGCAGGGTGTTTTGGCTCCCGGGTGTCCTGCCTCACCCACCCAAAGAGTTGGCAGGGAATGTATCTCTACGATCGCAGCGACCCCCAAAGCCGTTTGAGCACTGGAATGATGGAGGTTGAGGGGTGACCTGACAGAGATTTACAAGATAATGAGTGGCATGGACAGAGTGGGTAGTCAAATGCTCTTTCCTAGGGTAGAAAAGTCAGGTACGAGGGAACATTGTTTAAAATGCGGGGGGAAAAGTTTAGAGGAGATCTGCAAGGCAAGTTTTTTTGTACAGAAGGTGGTGAATGTCTGGAACACACTGCCTGGGAAGGTGGTGGCAGCAGGTACGATAGTGGCATTTAAATGGCGTCAAGATAAATACATGAATAGGATGGGAATGGAAGAATATGGATCTATAATTGCTTATGGTTTTACTTTAGGCAGGTGAGGCTTAGAGGGCCAGTTCCTGTGCTGTACCGTTCTTTGTTCTTTGATGTGCCAAGGGGGCATTAATTGGCTGAAGATGGGGCTTTTGCCCCTCACTTGGGCAGAAGTCCCATCTTGGGGAGCCGTTTTCTAAACTGAGTGGCTGACAGCTCTCCTGGGTATGTCAGTAGCAGCAGTGGTTAGTGCTGTGACACACGCACTTCCCAGATTCTAAGTCCTGACGTGGCGACCCCCACACCCTTCACACCTAAGTCCAGAGCAGGGTGATCTCCTGGTCTCCCCCACCTGCCTTGGAATTCCTCCACTCAACCTGAAAATTGAGGCTGAGGTGGGAAGCAGCACTTCATTGGATCTCCCTCAGCCTTGCCTGTGCCCCATGCAAAGTGGTGGACAGGGCAAGGTGATTGGGAAGGCAGCAGGAAGGTTATGCGAGGAGTTTTATGGCGCATTTGACTGCAAACCCACCACCAGGCAACCATGAAATTCTGCCCTTGATTTTGTTCAGTGAAGCCAAGTCAGCACTAACTGCTGAAAACATCACTTAAATTACCCATCAAAAAAACAACCAGATATGGAATATTTACATCAACTAAATTAGGAAAATGTGACTAGTTTCTTAAGTGAGAACATTCTAGGAATGAAGTGCAGAGAGAATATTTTTCTATCCCAATTTAAGCTCAACCTCATCCAGAATAAAAGCTGCTTTATTGACATCCCATACACCAACCTAAACACTCGCTCCCTCCACACTATGAGCAGGATTTTTCTGGCCATTTCCAGCAATAGTTGAAATGGCAAGTGACAGGAAGGCCTGGGTCCTGCTTGCAGGCTGAGCGAAGGTGTTCTGCAAAGCGGTCACCCAGTCTGCGTTTAGTCTCCCCCAGTGTAGAGGAGTGCGCCATTGGGAGCAGTGATGAGAGTAGGCCAAATTGAAGGAGGTGCAGGGGAAACGCTGCTTAACCTAGAAGTTATGTTTGGGGTCTTGAATGGTGAGGAGGGAGGAGGTAAAGGGGCATATGTTGCACCTACTGTGATCGCAAGGGAAGGCGCCGTGGGAAGGGGATGAGGGGTTGAGGGTGATGGAGGAGTAAAGGATGGGGAGTGGCATTGGTAGAGGGGAAAAAGTGTTTGACCTGACATCATCTGTTAGTTCTGCTTTGCCCTGGAACTAAATGAACAGTATTTCTTTTTGTCATGAGTGTTAAATAGGCACCTCTCTTTGATCTTTAAGCCAGTTGCACTTTGACATTGCATATTTTCTCTCTTTTCCCTCCTTTCTTTTGGGATCAGATATTATGGTTCAGGAATATGTGAAGTTTGGATCCCTGGACACGTATCTGAAGAGGAACAAAAACAATGTGAACATCCTGTGGAAGCTGGAGGTGGCCAAACAATTGGCTTGGGCAATACATTTCTTAGTAAGTGAGGTTTCTGAAGTACACATTAGTAATAGTATGTGAAGTAGATGGTCCTTTAGTCTGGCTAAAAAAGATAACTGGGCCTGCCAATTCTGTTATTGTGAGGTGCACAACCTGCACATCAGTTGTGGAAGGGTTAAGGGTGCAGTTACATGGAGGGGGCCACCTTCCAATTTTTCTTTCTTTATTCTTTTGTGGGATGCAAGGCCAGCATTTGTTGCCCAACCCTATTTGCCCTTGAACTGAGTGGCTTGTCACGCCATTCCAGAGTCAACCACGTTGCTGTGGAGTTACATGTAGGCCAGACCAGGTAAGGGCGGCAGACTTCCTTCCCTAAAGGACATTAAGTTTTTAAGTTTATTTATTAGTGTCACAAATAGGCTTACATTAACACTGCAATGAAGTTACTGTGAAGATCCCCTAGTCGCTACACTCCAGTGCCTGTTCGGGTACACTGAGGGAGAATTTAACTTGGCCAGTCCACCTAACCAGCATGTCTTTTGGGCTGCGGGAGGAACCGGAGCATCCAGAGGAAACTCACGCAGACACAAGAAGAACGTGCAGACTTTGCACAGACAGTGACCCAGCCAGGGAATCAAACCTGGCTCCCTGGCGTTGTGAGTCTGTACTGCTTACCACTGTACCACCGTACAGGCCTGGTGAATCAGATTGGGGTTTTATGACAATCGATAATGGTTTCATGGTCATCATTAGGCTTTTAATTCCAGGTTTTTAATCAAACTAAATTCCATCAGTTGCCTTGGTGGGATTCGAACCTGGGCCCTGAGAACAATACCCTGGGTCTCTGCTATATCTCCTCTTACTCCATCCCTTTTCCTGGCCCCAGTGTTTGAATTCTTCCTTCTAGTTATCAGGGCAAGGTGTTTACCGCCCATCAACATTCGCTTAGATTTTCTTTTACAAGTAAGCAATTTATTTTTCAAATCTGTACTTTAGTGACTCCACTTTAGAGACATGTTTTAATTACTTACATATTTTTGACCACTGCAAGCTAGTTCATCTTTCTTCATGTTTCTCTGTGCCCCCATTTTTTAAAAATTTATTCATTTAAGGGATACAGGTGTCACTGGCAAGGTCAGCATTTATTGCCCATCCTGATTACCCTAGGACTAAATAGTTTGCTGGCTCATTTCAGTCTATAGTTAAGAGTCAACCATATTGCTGTGGATCTGGAGTCACATGTCGGCCAGATAAGGTAAGTACGGCTGATTTCCTTCGTTGAAGGACATTAGTGAACCAGATGGGTTTTTAACACAACAATCAGTGATGGCTTTTATGGTCACCATTACTGAGGCTGGCTTTCAATTCCAAATTTTATTATTTTGAATTTACATTCCACCATCTTTTGTGGTTTGGATTTAGCTCAGTTGGCTGGATGGCTGGCTTGTGATGCAGAGCGGTACCAACAGCGCAGGTTCAATTCCCGTACCGGCTGACGTTATTCATGAAGGACCCGCCTTCTCAACCTTGCCCCTCGTCTGGAGTGTGGTGACCCCTCTGCTTAAAACACCACCAGTCAGTTCTCCCTCAAGGGGGAGAGCAGTCTCTGGTCCTCGGGGACTGTGGTGAAGTTTCATTTAATTAGAATCGTGAGTGGTTACAACACAGAAGGAGACCATTCCAGCTTTCAAATTCATGCTGGCTCACTGGCAAAGCGATTCAGCTAGTACCACTGCCCTGCCTTTTCGCTATAGCCCTGCGTTTTTGGTTATTTAAAAAAAAGGCAGACAGAATGGAAAAAGAGAAGGAGGTAGCCTTGATAATAAAGGACATTACTGAGAAAGGATCTTGACTCAGAAAATTTAATTAGTATGTGTAGAGATTAACATTGGCAAGAGCCAGAAAATGCTGGTGGGAGTCGTTTATCAATTCCCTAACATTAGTTAAACTGTTTGAAAGAGCAATAAGCAAGAAATTACTGGAGCATGTATCAAAGGCAATTGCAATAATTGTGGGGGACTTTAATCTTCATGTAGATTGGATCAATCCAATTGGCGAGGATCACCTGGAAGATGAATTTGTAGGATGCTTTTGTGATAGTTTCCTGGGACAATATATTATAGAACCGACCAGCGATAAAGCTTTTGTTTTTAGATCTAGTATTGTGGAATGAGAGAGGGTCGACCAGTAATCTCACAATAGTGATCATATTACCAATGTTAACTTTGAAAGTGACAAATTCTAATCACAAATATGATCCGTAACCTCAAACAAAGTCAGGTGTGAAGGGATTGGGTACATAGATTCAATGGTACAGTGGTAATTAAATAATGGGAAGCACTTAAAGAATGAATTGAAAAAATGATCAACAACAATACATTTAAAACCAAAACTCAGCGAGAAAGACATGTGTTGATTGGCGCGGTCTCTGTTAAGGGTGGGGGTGCAATCATTTGGGATTGAGATAAGGAGCAATTTCTTCACTCAAATGGTTGTGAACCTTTGGAATTCTCTACACCAGAGAGTTGCATCCGCAACATCTCCATTGTTGACTGTATTTAAGACTGGGATAGATAGTCTGGCCCGCCATGGGAATCGGAATGGGCGAAGGGTAGGCAGTGGGGAGGTCCGTTGACCTCGGGCAGGATTTTATGGCCTTGTTTATCCTGAAACTGTAAAATCCCACCCACAGTCTCTCAGCGAATCAAGGAATATGGAGAGCAAGTGGAAAAGTGGAGGAGCAAACCAAGAGCAGCCATGATTGTACTGAATGGTGGAGCAGCTTTAATGGGCGGTATGGTCTATAACTGCTCCTATCTCTTGTGTTCTTCTGTTTTTTTTTCCCAATCATTGTCCTTAGGTTTTTGATCCTTCCATGAATGGGAACAGTTTCCAGTCCACTTCTGTCAGACACCCCATGATTGAGACCGTCTCTATTAAACCTTGACCCAATTTTCAGTTCTCCAAGGAGAGCAGTCACAGCTTTGCCAGTGTATCCAAGAGTCATTCATCCCTGGACCCATTCTCTTTTATCTTATTAATAAAGCACGCAGGAGATCACTTGTTGTTTGGTTTCTGTGGGGATTCCAATTCTTCTTTTTCCTCATGTAGGAAGACCGAAACCTTGTCCATGGAAACGTCTGTGCCAAGAATGTCCTGATGATCAGAGAGGAGGACAGGAAGAATCGAAACCCTCCCTTCATAAAACTTGCTGATCCTGGAGTTGGTATGACAGTTCTATCGAAAGATGGTAAGGGTCCCTGACTACACCGGATATTCACTTACTAAGTTGTGAAGGGTGTATACATTTAAGTTTTTTTCCAGTTTTGTTTCTGTCAAAAGATGCTAAGTCTCAAATCTGGCAGTCCAAAAACCAGGGCTGGAGTTTTCTGACCATTCATGCCAGCAGGATTTTCCCATCCAGCTGCAGTGAACGGAGATTTGGCTGGCCACCAAAATGTCCATCCTAGCTGCAGTGGGAGCATGCTGTGAACGGGTGCCGAGACCGCACCCCTGATATTTTCAGAATGTACCTTGCATCAATTTTAATCAGGCTGAAAAAATATCTTCCCTGCTGTATTCAGTTAGGTTTGGGGTATCCAGTTATCCCCTTCACCATTTGTGCGAAAGCCTTTCCCCACGCTCGGAGTGACCTTTGACCTCATCGGACATGGTTTGACCTGAACTGTCCACGGGCCACACCGTTCAACCCGAAATCTGGCAAGATTGGAAATCCGGCCTGGCCTTGGTCCTGAGGTTGCCGGTTTTGAGACACTGAATGTGTGTAATAAACTTCCGCTTCATTACATTTGAGCTTTCTCTCCACCAATTGATAGGAAAAAGCGGAAAGTGTACATTATTCCAGCTGAACTGGAAATACTATTTTGCTATGAAGTTAACCTGACCTCGGATAACACAGCAGTTTATTGATGATCTCAGCATTGATTCAATATTTTTCACTTCAAGTCTTCATTCTGATTCCACACCATTCATCTCCCACCCAACAAGCACACGTATACACTGTTGTGGACCCTGTGATAAAACAGCTAGTATTGCAGCTCCTGCCTGTTATTGAGTGCTTAGAATCTACGTACCAGTTTGGGTCCTGAAGTCTACCATTCAGGACTGGGAGTAAGGTTCCCAAGTGCTGTTCTACGCATGGGTGCTCTTTCATTTGGCAAAGTTTGACTTTAGTTATTTGAAGTATCTCTTTGTTAGTGTGCGCACTTGTTGGTTGTATGCTGAGGAATGCTCATTACAATTCGGAGGTAGTGTGGGAAGTTTTTTGGCCTATTTGAGGAGTGTTGCCCAGGGAAGCAGCTTTTGTTTCAATTTGGCTCAGAATTGTCACAACCTGCATGCTTCAGTCCCAGTTATTTCAGGGTAGACCTTCCCATTCACACTGGACTACGTCCAAGCTTTGGGCATCCTGTGTAGTTCAACAGGATAACTTGCGTCTGCTATGATTGGGATAACTATAGAACAGTTTCTCCATCTTCCTCTTACACCTTTTTCATCATTTTCTTCCCCCAGCTGAAGTTTGATTTCAGGTGGGGTATAGTTGCCACTTGCCTGTTGCTTTCTGGTGTCTCAGTAACTGACAAGCTCATGCATAAGACTCATTTCTGATGTGTCAGGTCAAGCAAAATCCAACCTGCCTTTGCCTGTTCTTATTTTATGAAAGTGGATGTGGTTGAGAGACATTTAGCCATTTAATACTAAATATGTCTAAGCAGGGTAGCTCACCAATCAATGAAGTCAATGAAATGTTGAATCATTTAGCTAAAGGCTGTGTTTATTTGTGCTACAACACTTGGAAAGCACTTGCTGCACATGCACAATAGTGATCTCTGTCAGTGCCAGTGTTTCAGCTGCTTGTATTATAATCAAGAAGTAGGCTTGACAGAGACTAACAATATAGTTCAAGTTACCAATTCTTTTAGGTTTGCACAGTCAGTCCTTGACCAACAGCGAATTTTCCACCAAATTCCATGGTGGGGCAGACATGATAGCGTGTAGTCCACCATCCTACCTGGGAGCCCTATTGAAAAGGCGCCCGTGTCGTGGACCCACTATTGAAAAAAGAAGGCAGATTTCCTGAGAATGAAGATAGATCTCCGGGTGTACCATGAGGCAGGATGATGGACCTCCTGAGAATGAAGATGGATCTTTAGGAACATTCTGAGGCTGGAAGACGGACCACTCTCCTCCACCCCCCACCCCTCCACCACCGCTAGAACACAGGTCAACCTATAGATGCTCCCCCAGCCCACTGCTGTGTGCTCCAGGTTCCAGCATTGCTGTCAGCCTCAATCCCAAACTCTGCAGGTATTGTTCAGGTTAATCTTGACATCTGCACTCCACATTGTTCCAGATGCGTTTCGCACCGGCGTGTTTTCCCACCGGCATGGCTGATCGAGCCTTTACCTGCATCCCGTTAACAGGATGCATTGAGTTTCACACCAACCTTCAGTAAGTAGTTTTCCGATCTGCTACAGGGAGGATCCCACTATGAATTCAAGCTGGCATAAAGCTGATATTTGGGCCTCTCAACAAATTTCCCACCTCTGATTTTCGATGGCCATTGAACCCGCCAGAGGGAGCTTGAGGGAAATTTCAAACCCCTGATGGGCCAAGCAGACTTTCTTATCCACAATAAATTGCCCCTTACGGTCAGGGGGATTAACAGGGTAAATGCATTGGAGTTACGGAGATAGGGACTGGGTGGAATTGTTGTCAGTGCAATATTTCAGGACAGCAAGTTTGACCTGCGTCCTCGTTTTTGTCTGGTTTTTCTTTGGTATGCTGTAAGATCTCTTCTTTCTCTTCTTGGCACCACCATGATATAAGGTGCAAAGTTGGTGCAGGCTCAATGGGCTGAATGGCCTCCTTCTGCACTGTAGAATTTCTGTGATGTCTATGAATTATCTTGTGAATAGGTGATTGAAAAAAGTCCTAATTCGTAGAGTTCCCAGAAATAAGAGAAGAACCTCTGATATTGAATTTGATGATTACGGAGGTAGGGCGTGAGTGGGATTGCTGTCAGTGCAGGGCTGAATGGCCTACTCCTGCTCCTATTTCCAATGTTTCTCTGACATTGAACATGGTTACAATTAGATTGCAGATTAGTGCACTGGAAGCGTTTCCAGTTATCTTCCTCCTCATACTGAAGTCTTTTTCATCCTCTTTGGATACTGCACCTCTCGGGGGAAGGAGTTGGTGGATAGAATTTGAAAATGCAGAGCTTTGTGAAAACCTGCGCAGGGAAAACAATAACCCTCGCGATGGAGCCCTTGGATACTACTGAAAATGTCGAGGCTAAGATTCAGGACAAAGAAGGTGTTCTCCCTGATCTGCAGCTCTTTGCTGGAAAGCAGTTGGAGGATTTAAAGCAGCTATTCAATAGGAAGTTTTTCTAAATATACTGCAGAGTTTGAGTGACTTTCTCATCCAAAGAAAGTTAACGGTTTTTTCTCATGTATTTTTTACACTTTCTCTCTGCGTACACTTCCTGAGTCCAATATCCACCTTGCAAATATTACAATTTGCACTTTGTATCATAGAACATAGAACACTACAGCACAAACAGGCACTTCGGCCCACAAGTTACGCTGATCACATCTATACCTACCAAGCCATAGAACTATCTGTAACTCCCAATGCCATTAGATCCCATATACTCATCCAGAAGTCTTTTAAAAGACCCCAGCGAGTTCACTTCTACCACCACCGACGGCAGCCAATTCCACTCACTCACCACCCTCCGAGTGAAAAACTTGCCCCTAACATCTCCTCTGTACTTGCTTCCCAGCACCTTAAATCTGTGTCCTCTCGTAGCTACCATTTCAGCCCTGGGAAATAGCCTCCGAGAATCCACCCTATCTATTCCTCTGAACATTTTATAAACCTCTATCAGGTCGCCTCTCAACCTCATGGTGATGGCAAGAAGAGGAAGAAGGGGTCTTACACCATACCAAAGAAAAACCAGGCAAAAAAGAGGACACAGGTCAAACTTGCTGTCCTGAAACGTTACAAGATCGATGAATATTGCAGCGTGCGTGTCCTTCTGAGGAATGTGTTCATGGCTAGTCACTTCCACAGGCAACACTGTGGAAAGTGTTGAGGAAATCCTCATGTTGAGGTCAAAACAATTCATTCGTATGTGCTAAATTTTTCCTTAACCAAATAATATCACCAATAACGTGTATTTAAATTTGTTCCCTTTTAGTCCGAGAGCCCATGTTTGCCAATGGGCAGGTTTTATTAGACATGCTCAGGCAAGACCAGAAATTTCCGCCTGAGGTTAACAGAGATTTCTGTTGTCGGAGCCTCATCCGCTCCGATTCCGTGATAGCAGAGTTCCGGTCAATATGTTTTAGAGGTTGCGCTGTATAAGTTTCTGATGAATGTAATTTTCATTTTACATTCTGTTGCCAGGAAGTATTAGTCAGCTCGCTGCCAGTTGTGTGACAGTCTGTGTTGTTTTTGCAGTTCTAGTTGAACGGATTCCCTGGGTACCACCCGAATGCATCGAGGATGTCAAGAATTTGAGCTTGGCCACAGACAAGTGGAGTTTTGGAGCCACTTTGTGGGAGATTTGCAGTGGTGGAGATAAACCGCTTGGTCATTTTGACTCCACGAGGGTGAGTTGGACCAGGTTTAAATGCGATGCGCTTGGTTACGGTGTAAAAACAGGGCCCAGGCAAGCAGTGCCCGGGTGGTGAGGATTTCTCTGTCTCCACCTATGAGGTTTGTTTGTGATTCCCATTGAACCAACAAAGAGGAAGTAGAATGACAATGTTAGAAACATACAGTAGATCAGGCAGTATCTATGAAAAAGTTTCGACAGTATTTGAATATTATGCTTTGTTATGAAGAGTATTTGGATGTGAAACCTCTTGATGTATTCTTTTACAATGAAGCAAACCTTAAAAGGTTCAAATCTACTGGAAAGCAGGGCCAGCAGACATGCATTAGTTTATAGGTAGGTTGTGACTTTTAGAAACATAGGAATGCAAAAACTAGAAGCAGAGGAGGTGATGGCTTACTGGTGTTATTGCTAGACTATTAATCCAGAAACTCAGCTCATGTTCTGAAGATCTGGGTTTGAATCCTGCCACGGCAGAATTTGAATTCAATCAACAAAATTAAGAAACTACTGTTGATCATGAAGCCATTGTCAATTGTCAGAGAAACCTATCGAGTTCACTAGTATCCCTCAGGGAAGGAAATCTGCCATCCATACCTGGTGTGTGGTTGACTCTCAAGTGCCCTCCAAGGGCAGTAAAGAATAGTAAATAATTACCCATGGCCCACAAAGGAATTAAATAAAAAAAAAACTGGCCCTTGAGCCTTCTCTGTCATTCACATTGATCATGGCTGAACATCAAATTCAGTATCCTGATCCTGGCTCCCCCCCATATCCATTGATCCCTTTAGCTACAAGAACCTTTGACAATGATAAGAACATAAGAACATAAGAAATAGGAGCAGGAGTAGGCCATCCAGCCCTTCGAGCCTGCCCCGCCATTCAATAAGATCATGGCTGATCTGTCGTGGCTCAGTTCCACTTTCCCGCCCTCTCCCCATAACCCTTAATCCCCTCCCTTATCAAGAACCCATCAACCCGCTTCTTAAAAATATTTAGCGAGGCAGCCTCCACCACTTCAACGGGCAGAGAATTCCAGAGATTCACCACCCTTTGAGTGAAGAAGTTCCTCCTCAACTCCGTTCTAAACTGCCTCCCCTTTATCTTGAGGCTGTGCCCCCTAGTCCTACTGTCCTTTCTGAGCGGGAAGAGTCTTTCCACCTCTATCCTATCCATCCCATTCATCATCTTATACGTCTCAATGAGATCTCCCCTCATTCTTCTAAACTCTAACGAGTACAAGCCTAGTTTATTCAGCCTCTCCTCATAGCTCAACCCCCTCAACTCCGGCATCAGCCTAGTAAACCTCCTCTGCACTCCCTCCAAGGCCAAAATATCCTTGCGCAGCTTGCTCCTTTTTGCCTTTGGGATTGTCAGTCCTTTGGCATTTTCTTTCATGTATAATTTCTATTTTTCCTTCAGTGAAAACGTGCAGACGTTTCTGAAGTTTGATGCACTATCTGTTAGCCTGCGTTGACTTTTGGAAATCTGTTTAACCTGGTGTTGAAATGGTTTGCTTTCTCTTTGGACAGAAACTGCAGTTTTACGAGGATAAGCATCAGCTTCCTGCGCCAAAGTGGTTAGAGCTAGCTAACCTCATCAATCAGTGCATGAACTATGACCCAGACTTCCGGCCTTCATTTCGAGCCATAATACGTGACCTGAACAGCCTCTTCACCCCAGGTGTGTGACTCCCTCCTCCTCCCAATTCTGAAGCAAATGAGATCAAACTGTACCACCTCCCACTGTTCATCTGCTTTGATCACTGCTGCATTTTTCAAGCCGCATAGTTTGGGGTTGGCTTGACTGGTAAAAATAGGGTGGCACAGTGGTTAGCATTGCTTCTTCACATTGCCAGGGACCTGGGTTTGATTCGTGACTTGAGTTACTGTGTGAAGTTTGCACGTTCTCCCTGTGTCTGCGTGGGTTTCCTCCAGGTACTGCAGTTTTCTCCCACAGTCTGAGAAACATGCTGGTTTGCTGCATTGGCCATATTAAATTCACCCTCAGTGTACCCAAACAGGCGCTGGAGTGTGGCAATGAGGGGATTTTCACCATGAGTTCATTGCAGTGTCAATGTAAGCCCACTTGTGACTCTAATAAATAAACTTTAAAGATCTTTCTTAAGAGAATATCCATGACCAGTTGAAGCATAAGTTTCAGCCAGGCCCATTAGTGAAATTATCCTTGAGGCAAAGCATCCTTTCCTCATGTTTATGCCAAAAGAGAAAATTGTTAAGGTCTAGTCTGGCTTCATAATTGGGGTTTGGGTCCAGCATCCTGACTGAGGACATGGAATTTTCACAAGTCTACCAATTCTCAGCACTCTGCCCGTCTGCCTGACTTTGGGGTTCATTTTGAGTTTCTCAAACCTTATCGCGGGTTTGCTCAGTTTCTGTGGAAAATGTTTTATGGACTCTGGAAAAGAAAGCCAATTGAAAAAGAACATCCACTAGGGTGGAGTTAAAATGAGAAATCGCCACATGAGGACAATCCCTTGGCCTCAAACCTCCATGATTTCTTCAAAAACACCAATGTTTTGGTTGGTCTCTGCTGCTCTGTGAAGTAGTAACTATTGTGAAATTCAGGCCACGCTTTCCAAAGAAACATTAAATAACTTTGCCGTACAAATGACTTTACTTCAGAGTGCAGCATTGGCATTTGAGCACCCCTGAGGTTTTCCTGAAGAAAGCAAAGCTTCTTGTGCCTGGGGCTCTCGTTCTTGCCTCCGAGTCAGAAAGTTATGTGTTTGAGTCCTACTCCAGAACTTGAGCACAAAAAGCTAGGCCGATATGCCAGTGTAGCACCAAGGGAGTGCTGTGGTGTCAGAGGTGCTATCTTTCAGATGAGACATTAAACCAAAGCCCCGTCTGCTCCCTCAAGCAGATGTAGAAAATGCCATGGTACTATTTCAAAGAAGAACAGTGGAATTACCCCCAGTGTCCTGACCAATATTTATCCCCCAATTATCATCACACACAAAAAAAATTACGTGGTCATTAACACATTTCTGTTGGTGGGAGCTTGCTGTGCACAAATTGATTGGTGCGTTTGCTATATTGTTTAAAGATATTTCATTGGCTGTAAATCACTTTGGGGTGGCTTCATGGTATTATTGCTCGGCTGCTAATCCAGAATCTCAGCTAATGTTTGGGACTTGGCTTCAAATCCTGTCACGGCAGATGGTGGAATTTGAATTCAGTTAAAAAAAATCTGGAATCAAGAATCTGCTGATGACCATGAAACAATTGTCGGAAAAACCCATCTGGTTCGCTAATGCCCTTTTGAGAAGGAAATCTGCCTTTCGTTACTTGGTTTGGGCTACATGTGACTCCAGAGCCACAGCAATGTGGTTCACTCACAATTGCCCACGGGCAATAAATATTCCCATGTCTCCATGAATGAATTAAAAAAGATGTCTGGTCGTGGTGCAAAAACAACATAAATATTCAAGTCTGTTCTGTTTTTTTGATCATATATCCACATGAAGGCAAGAGACCTCGATTAGAGAAGAGGCTGTTTATTAAATTGAAACCTCTATTTGAAGCAGATTATTGTTTGTCCTACAGATTATGAGTTATTGGCTGAAAGTGACCTGCTGCCAAACATGCGAGGCGGGGCTCTTGGCTTCCTTGGTACTTGTGCAAGCGACGATCCAGCCCAGTTTGAGGAACGGCATCTCATATTCTTACAACAGTTGGGCAAGGTAATAATTCATGTGGTTTACCACTTCAATCTAGTCTGAACTCCGGTTAATTTATCTTGCTGCACAGATCAAACGCTTGCAAGAGTAACCTACGTTGTAGAACACGTTGCTCTGAACTATGAATAGGAGGCACTCCAAAAACACTCAAGGATTTGGTGGCACAGTGGTTAGCACTGCTGCCTCACAGTGCCAGGGACCCAGGTTCAATTCCGGCCTCAGGTCACTGTCCGTGTGGAGTTTGCGCGTTCTCCCCGTGTACGCGTGGATTTCTTCCGGGTTCTTCCGTTTCCTCCCACAGTCCGAAAAATGTACTGGTCAGGTGCTAAATTCTCCCTCATTGTAGCCGAACAGGCACCGGAGTGTGGCGATTAGGGGTTTTTTACAGTAGCTTCATTGCAGTGTTAAAATAAGCCAACCTATGACCAGTAAGTTAACTTTAACCTGTAAGTATTGGGCGGCATGGTGGCACAGTGGTTAGCACTGCTGCCTCACAGCACCAGGGACCTGGGTTCCATTCCAGCCTTGGGTCACTGTCCGTGTGGAGTTTGCATGTTCTCCCCATGTCTCTGGGGGTTTCTTCCGGATGCTCCGGTTTCCTCCCCACAGTAGAGATGTGCAGGTTAGGTCGATTGGCCATGCTAAATTGCCACTTAGTATCAGAGAAATTAGCAGGGTGAATACATAGTGTACTGGGATAGGTCCTGGTTGGGATTGTTGTCAGTACGGTCTCAATGGGTCAAATGGCCCCCTTCCGCACTGTAGCGATTCTATAGCCTGAATTTTACCGGCAGGCCCTCCCCAATTCCGGGGGTGGGCAAGCACTTGGAGAACGACATTCTGCGTTGGTCTCAGGCGGGATTGTATGAACCTCAGGCGGACATGCCGGTAAAATTCCACCCTTTGATTGTATTGACAACACTTGACTTTCCTTAAACAAGATCATTTCAAAATGAGTTGAATTATTTTTGGTACGTGCAATGGTACATTTTTGAGCGCAGAGTCATTTTTACAGCGTGGAACCATGGGGAGAACCTGAACAAACTCCCACTCATTTTCACGTGTCACTTCTGGTTCGATATATTTTGTCCATATTTTGTGGAGTTTTCATTCAAAACAGAGTGCGCGACTCCATTCGGCAGCCTAATCCAGTGTTCCTCCTCCCTCGCAGGGTAATTTTGGCAGTGTTGAGCTCTGCCGCTATGACCCACTCCAGGACAGCACGGGCGACGTGGTGGCAGTGAAGAAGCTGCAGCAGAGCACGGCCGAGCACGTTCGCGACTTTGAAAGAGAAATCGAAATCCTGAAGTCCCTTCAGCATGACAACATTGTCAAGTATAAAGGCGTCTGCTACAGCATTGGTAAGTCAAATCAGTCTAAGCTGTAAAACTTCAACGCACAGTGATCCCTCACTGAGAGTCACGCTGCAAACGTTCAAGGTTGTTGCCTTGTTCCAGCTCCCCCACGGGAATAATTCCCTTTGGGTTTCATTTCATGGCTGCTGGAGAAATCCCCCATGCAAAGGACAAGAGTGGGAGCTAGCCCCGCTGGCTGGATCAGTCTCAGCCACTGGCACGTTCAAACTGAGACCTAAGCAGATCATGATCGCAAAGGTCACTGTAGCTCAGTATGGCAGTCACTGTGATTCAAGGAGAGATTGGGTACAGGTAATCGCTACCCGTGGCTGAGTATGTAGGGGGGCATGATGGCACAGTGGTTAACATTGCCTGGGACCCGGGTTTGATTCCCAGCTTGGGTGATTGCCTGTGTGTGGCGTTTGCACATTCTCCCCATGTCTCCATGGGTTCCATCCAAGTGCTCCAGTTTCCTCCCAAACTCCAAAGATGTGAGGATTATGTTGATTGGCCATAGTAAAATTGCCCCTTAGAGACAGGGGGACTAGATAGGGTCAATGCATGGTGTTATGGGGGTACGGCCTGGATGGGATTGTGGTCGGTGCAGACTCAATGGGCCGAATGGCCTCCTTCTGCACTGTAAGATTCTATAAAGTCCCACTCCAGAGAATTGAGTGGTTAAGTCACGCTACTGGTCCCAATGCCCCTCGGAAGGATTCCTGCACTGTTGTGGGTGCTGACTTGAGGGGGGATGGTGAGAAAGTAGTAACGTCACTGGGCTTGTTATTTAGACACCCGCATTAATGTTCATGGGGCATGGTGGAATTTAAATTCAATTAGTAGATCTGGAATATAAAGCTATTCTCAGTAATGGTGAAAATAACAACTGTCAATGATTGTTGTAAAAACCCACCTGGTTCACTACTGCCCTTTAAGGAAGGAATTCTGCCTTCCTTACCCAGTCTGGTCTACATGTGACTTCATAGCCACAGTAATCTAGTTGACTCTTAAATGCCCTCAGAAATGGCCCAATAAGCCACTCAGTTCAAGGGCAATTAGGGACGGGACATAAGAACATAAGAAGTAGGAGCAGGAGTAGGCTATCTGACCCCTCAAGCCTGCTCCGCCATTCAGTATGATCATGGCTGATCTTTTCGTGGACTCAGCTCCACTTACCTGCCCGCTCACCATAACCCATAATTCCTTTACTCTTCAAAAATTTATCCTTGCCTTAAAAACATTTAATGAGGTAGCCTCAATTGCTTCACTGGGCAGGGAATTCCACAGATTCACAATCGTTTGTGTGAAGTTCCCCTCAGTCCTAAATCTGCTCCCCTTCATTTTGAGGCCATGTCCCCTAATGTTAGTTTCACCCTGCCTCTATCTTATCTATTTCCTTCATAATTTTATATGTTTCTATAAGATCTCCCTCACACTTCTGAATGCCAATGAATATAGCCCCAGTCTACTCAGTCTCTCCTCTTAAGCCAACTCTCTCAACTCCGGAATCAACCGAGTGAATCTCCTCTGCACCCCCTCCAGTGCCAGTTTATCCTTTCTCAAGTAAGGAGACCAAAACTCTACACAGTACTCCAGGTGTGGTCTCCCCAGCACCTTATATAGCTGTAACGTAACCTCACTGTTTTTAATCTCCATCCCTCTCGCAATGAAGGACAAAATTCCATTTGCTTCTTAATTACCTGCAAACCAACTCCTTGTGATTCCGATCCCTCTGCACAGCAGCACGCTGCAATTTTTTACCATATAAATAGTAGTCCATTTTGCTGTTATTCCTCCCAAAATAGATGACCTCACATTTACCAACATTATACTCCATCTGCCAGGTGCTCGCCCACTCACTTAGACTATCCATATCCCTTTGCAGACTTTCAGCATCCTCTGCACACTTTGCTCAGCCTCTCATCTTAGCATCATCTGCGAATTTTGACACACTACACTTGGTCCCCAACTCCAAATCATCTATGTAAACTGTAAACAATTGCGGTCCCAACACTGATCCCTGAGACGCACCACAAGTCACTGATTGCCAATCAGAAAAACACCCATTTACCCCCCACTCTTTGCTTTCTGTTAGTTAACCAATCCTCTATCCATGCTAGTACATTACCCGTAACACTGTGCACCTTTACCATACGCAGCAGCCTTTGTGCGGCACCCTGTCAAATGCCTTCTGGAAATCCAGATACACCACATCCACAGGTTCCCCATTGTCCACTGCACATGTAACATTCTCAAAGAATTCCACCAAATTAGTCAGACATGACCTGCCTCTCATGAACCCATGCTGCATCTTTCCAATAGGACAATTTATATCCAGATATCTCACTATTTCTTCGTTGATGATAGATTCAAGCATTTTCCCTACTATAGAAGTTAAGCTAACTGGCCTGTAGTTACCTGTCTTTTCATCCATCTCCTTTTCTAAACAGTGGCATTGCATTTGCTGTTTTTCAATCTGCGAGAACCACCCCAGAGTCCAGCAAATTTTGGTAAATTACCACTCGTGCATTTGTTATTTCCCCTGCCATCTCTTTTTGTACCCTGGATGCATTCCATCAGGACCAGGAAACTTGTTTACCTTTAACTCCATTAGCTTGCCCATCACTACCTGTTTCATGATAATGATAGTTTCTAGGTCCTCACTGCCGTAATCTTCCTGTCATTGATTTTTGGCCTTTTATTTGTGTCTTCCACTGTGAAGACCAACACAAAATATCTGTTCAATGCCTCAGCCATTTCCGTTATTAAATCCCCCTTCTCGCCCTCTAAAGCACAAATGTTTACTTTAGCCACTCTTTTTCATTTTATATATTTGTAGAAATTTTTGGTTTCTGTTTTTATATTCTGAGCTAGTTTACTCTCATAATCTGTCTTACTTTTCTGTATGGCTTTTTTTTTGTGGCTTTCTGTTGACCTTCAAAGATTTCCCAATCCTTTAGTTCCCCACTAATCGTAGCCACTTTGTATGCATTTTCTTTCAGTTTGATACCTTCCTTTATTTCCTTAGATATCCATGTCTGATTATCTCATTTTCTACAATCCTTCCTTATCACTGGTATATACTTCTGCTGAGCACTGTGAAAGATCATTTTGAAAGTCCTCTACTGTTCCTCAATTGTCCCACTATAAAGTTTTTTTCTCCCAGTTTACATTAGCCAACTCCTCCCTCATCCCATTGTAGTCTCCTTTGTTTAAGCACAAGACACTGGTATTGGATTTTACCTTCTCACACTCAAATTCAACCATTCTGCGATCACTTCTTCGGAGAGGATCCCTAACTGTAAGATCACTAATTATTCCTGTCTCATTACACAGGACCAGATCTAGGATAGCTGCTCCCTCGTTGGCTCCATTAGATACTGTTCAAGGAAGCTATCGCGGATACATTCTATGAACACCTCCTCAAGGCTGCCTTGACCAACCCGGATTGACCAATTGATACGTAGATTAAAATCCCCACGATAATTGTTATACCATTTTTACATGCATCAGTTATTTCAGCATATGCTTGCCTTGCCAGTGATGCCCACATCCCATGAAAGAATAAAATCTCTCAAAACACAAATTTCTATATGCACAATATTGGATTCTCACACCAACGAGTTTTGTTTTTATCTGAACAGGGCGGAAAAACCTGAAACTAATTATGGAGTACCTACCTCACGGAAGCTTACGTGACTATTTACAGAAGAATAAAGATCGTATTGATCACAAGAAACTACTTGCATATGCCTCTCAGATCTGCAAGGTAATCTATTACTATGGAAGAATGGGCAGCTTTAATTTGATTTATTATTGTCACGTGTATTAAAGTATTGTTTCCTGCGCACGATACAGACAAAGCATACCACTTGTAGAGAAGGAAAAGCGAGGGTGTACAATGTAGTGATGCCGTCATTGCTAGGTGCAAAGAAAGATCAACTTAATGTGAGGTAGGTCCATTCAGAAGTCTGACAGCAGCAGGGAAGAAGCTGTTCTTGAGTCGGTTGGTACATGACTTCAGACTTTTGTATCTTTTTCCCGAAAGAAGAGGGCGGAAGACGGAATGTCCAGGGTGCGTGGAGTCCTTAATTATGATGGTTGCTCTTCCAAGGCAGCATAGATGGAATCAATGGATGGGAGGCTGGTTTGTGTGATGGACTGGGCTACGTTTGTAGTTTCTTGTAGTCTTGGACAGAACAGGAACCATACCAAGCTGGCTGAGTTTCAGTACAAATACAGTCAAATGCACTGCCTTCACAGGTGAAGTCTCCTTGCTTTAGCTATAACTGACAGTGAGGTTAATTAACTGCACTCTAATTTATATTCAATTAAAGTTTTAAACTTTATTTATTAGTGTCTCAAGTAGGCTTACATTAAGTCTGTATTGAAGTTACAATCCTGTGATAATCCTCTAGTCGCCATGCTCTGATGCCTGTTCAGGTACACCGAGACAGAATTTAGCATGCCCAACGCACGTATCCAGCATGTCTTTCGGACTGTGGGAGGAAACCGGAGCACCCAGAGGAAACTCACGCAGACACGGGGAGAATGTGCAAACTCCACACAGACAGTGACCCAAGCCGGGAAACAAACCCAGGTCCCTGGTGCTGTGTGGCAGCGGTGCTAAGCACTGTGCCACCGTGCCGCCCCTCAGACTTACAGATGATCAGTGGAATCCTTCCACAAGCAACGTCTCTACCCAGACAGTGTTAGAATGTATACCACAAGCAACAGTTGATGCAAATAGTGCATACATTTAAAGTGAACAAAAAGAGAAAATACTGATACAACCCAGTAAGTCTGACAGCATCTGCGGAGCGAGAGACATATTTAACATTTTGAGTCTATATCGCACTTCTTCAGAGCGCATTTAAGAGAAGCTAGATAAACACCAGGGCAATAGTATAGAAGGATATACTAATAAAAGGCAGCAGGGGGCTTGCTTATGTGGGACCAAAATGCACACATGCCCCTGATGAACTGAAAGGGATGTTTCTGCACTGTAAATATTTTGTTAAACGTGCATTCCCATCACTACTTATTACTGATGTTTAATGGGTTTAGTTTTACTTTTGATGCTTGAAGTTTGTCGGTCACATGTGATGTTCCAGAAGGAAGGATTTGCATTTATCTGGTGTCTTTCTCATTCATGAGGTAGCCTACAGGCCAGGGATTACTGTTGACACATAATTGCTTTTGTCTCCTAGACAAATCAGACATGCAGGCAAGTGGAGAGTATTCCTGACTTGTGCCTTGTAGGTGGTAGACAGACTTTGGGCTAGTCAGGAGTTGAGTCACTTGCCACAGAATTTGCAGCCTCTGACCTGCTCTTGTAGCCACAGTATTTATATTGATAGCCTAGTTCAGTTTCTGGTCAATAGTAAACCACCCTTCCTCCCAGGATGTTGATAGTGGAAGTTTCAGCAATGAGAACAGAATTCATAGAATCGCTACAGTGCAGAAGGAGGCCATACAGCCCATCGTGTCTGCACCGACCACAATCGCACCCTGTAATCCCACATGTTTACCCTGCTAATCCCCTGACACTAGGGGCAATTTAGCATGGCCAATCCACCTAACCCGCACGTCTTTGGACTGTTACAGGAAACCAGAATACCCGGAGAAAACACACACATCTCTTCCTAAAGATGGTCATTGCTTGGCACTTGTGTGGCACAAATGTTACTTGCCGCTTTTCATCCCGAGCCTGGATATTGTCCAGGTCTTGTTGTATTTGAATATGGACATCTTCAGTCATTGAGGGGTCGCAAATGATAACTGCCTTAGGAAAACCCTCTGCCTGGACACACACAGACTAAAAGCTGAGTGATCCAGCAGGTCAAAGGCCGAAATGGACTGATTTCTGCACTCCAGGTGAATGATGAGATACGGTGATGAGGTGGGACAGTAGAGGCTTCTCTTATTTTTCCATGTTGCTGAACATTGTTCAGTCATCAACAAGCATCCCCACTTCTGACCCTATAAGTTCATAAGATATAGGAACAGAATTAGGGCATTTGGCCCATCGAATCCGTTCCGCCATTCGATCATGGCTGATATGGTCCTCATCCCCATTTTTCTGCCTTCTCCCCATAACCGTTCAATCCATTACCAATTAAAAATCTGTCTAACTCCTCCTTAAGTTTACTCACTATCCCAACATCCACCGCACTTTGGGGTAGCGAATTCCACAGATTCACAATCCTTTGGGAGAAGTAGCTCCTCCTCAATTGTGTTTTAAATTTGCAACCCTTATTCTAGACTATGACGATAATCCTAGAATGCCCCTAGGCCGATAGGTCATAGTCTTTGGATAAGGGGAAGCATCCGCTCCACATCTACTTTATCCATACCTTTTATCATCTTGTATACCTCAATTTGATCTCTCCTCATTCTCCTAAATTCCAGAGAGTATAGGTCTAACCTGTTGGAAGCAAGGTCATTGATGAAGCAGCTGAAGATGGTTGGGTTGAGGACACTATGCTGAGGAACTCCAGCAGTGATGTCCTGGAACTGAGATGATTGGCTTTCAGTAACCTCTCAAAACTAGCCTTGGTACCAGTTTTGATTCCAACCAGTGGAGCCTTTTCCACTGGTTCCCCTTGCCTTCCATTTCGCTCAGGCTTCTTAATGCCACACTCACTCAAATGCTGCCTTGACATCCTGCACAGTCCATCTCACTTTACCTCAGTAATTCAGCTTAAGTCCACGTTTGGACCAAAATTATAATGGAGTCAGGAACTCAGTGACCCTGTCACATCCCAAACTGAGGGCCAACAAGGAGGCTGCATGCCATTTATTACTGCAAGTGCAGTGAGAATAATCCCCGCAGATGGTTTTCATTCTTACAAAATGTTGCTGAGAATATCAAACTGTTGGTGACACTGAACATGTATAGCCTTGGAAAACTCAGTGAAGTTTTTGATTTCTTCAATGCTTCTGTTTAGCCACAAGAGGGCAGCTTTGGGTTGAATTGGAGATTTTGGTTCAGAATTCTCCTGTCCTGCTGACTTATTCCCTGGTTTTTCAAACGAAACCAAATCTAGTGAATCCAGTTAATTGTCATCACAAGGCATCATATTGTGTTGCTCTTATTGGAAACATTAGTGTTAAGAGCACAGCTGATGTCAAATGTTAGGGTATTCCGAATTCCAGAAAAGAAACCTAGAATGCCGGTTCCTAATTGTATTTTGCAATTTGATATAATCACCATCATAGATTCCCTGTAGTGCAGAAGAGGCCATTCTGGCCATCCAGCCTGCATGGACTCCTGACAGAGTATCTTACCCAGGCCCTCTTCCTCCCACCCTATCGCTGTAACCTCACACGTTTACCATGGCTAATCCAGCTAATCTACAGATCTGTGGACTGTGGGAGGAAACCAGAGCATCTGGAGGAAACCCACGCAGATATGGGGAGAACACAGAGATTCACCCAAGGCCGGAATTGAACCCCCGTCCCTGGCACTGTGAGGCAGCAGTGTAACTGCTGTGCCACCGTGCTGCAATGCCACCATAATATGAGGAAAGTTGTGAAGACCAGGGAAAGAATACCAGATGTTTTTGAAATCGAACCGTGGAATCCTTACAGTGAAGAAAGAGGCCACGAAGTCTGCACCCACTCTCAAAGAATGTCACACCCAGGTTCTCTCTTCTGCTCTATTTAGATGGTCAATCCATCTAACCTGCATATCCTTGGATTGTGGGAGGAAAGCAGAGCATCTGAATGATACCCACACAGACATAGTGCGAATTCCACACAGACAGTAACCTGAGGCCAGAATTGAACCCAGTGCCACCATGCTGCATATATGGCGTGGAGCGGATACTTCCTGTTGTGGGACATTCTAAGATGAGAGGTCCTAAATAGTCTTAGGACAAGGGGTAGCAAATTTAAAACAGAGTTGAGGAGAAACTACTGCCAAAGGGTTGTGAATCTGTGGAATCTGCTATCCGAAAGTGCGGTGGATGTTGGGACAGTGAGTAAATTTAAGAAGGAGTTAGACAGATTGTTAATTGGTAATGGGTTGAAGGGTTATGGGGAAAAGGCAGGAAAATGGGGATGAGGACCATATCAGCCATGATCGAATGGCGGAGTGGACATGATGGGCCGAACGGCCTAATTCTACCCTTATATCTTACGAACTTATAAACAAAATAAATATTTATTAACCAAGACAGTCAACTAAAATATACTTAATGGCATTAATGGGCTATACATAGTATCTTTAAAGTTTCAAAATCCCGCTATTTTTCTAACACCAGAATCAAACTTCCCCAAACAACATCTCATAGATTTTAAAACTATAAGTGAAATCCGGCAATAGTTACCATACAAGGTAAGTGCTTCTGACCTGGGATGGAGGCAACTGACTTTTCGAGCACCTTTTCTCCAAGAATGGCTGATGGGGAATTAACACAACTTCTTGTTGCTGTGATCTGCGATCTCAAAATCAACTCTTGCATCAAAACGCACACTAGATTCTCCCTCAGTGCTCTCAAGCAGGCGCCGGAGTGCGGCAACGAGGGAATGGCAGTGTTAATGTAAGCCTACTTGGGACATTAATAAATAAATAAATAAAAATAAACTTCTTCTGACCATTATTCAGACCTCTGAAGAAGAGTCATACGGGTGCAAAACATTGGACAGAATCTCGAGCCCTGTGCACAGAGTGCTGGTTAGTGCAAGAAAATTGGTGGGTGGCTTTCCAGCTGCACAGCTGAGTTTTCTCTCCAGATTCTCTGGCACTCTGTGCACTAAAAATCTGGGGGAGTAGTTTCTGGCTAAGAGAGCCGGCAACTCCATCTTCACAGAAAAGGGCACATTTTTAGTGGACACCCCGATCTGCATTTGGGAGCAGTTTAGCACTGCCTGGGCACATCCACCGCACCCCCCCCATCGGGGGCCTGTTTTTGCACCTCCCAACAGGTTACCTTCAACTGCCTTAGCATTTTTCAAAACCTGTTGTCAATCTAGTCAGCGTGATGTCACATCGGCGAGAGGGATGTTCCTTAGCTGGGGGGAAACAGATGGTGGGGAAGCCCTTTAAATATATTTAAATTTATTTAAATGAGATCTTCACCCTTTCTGGGCAGGAACATTGTGCTCTGTCTTGTCATTGTTTGAGATCTGATCCACTACAGTGGTATCATCAGCAAACTTGAAAATCGAATTGGAGGGGAATTTGGCCGCACAGTCGTAGGTGTACACGGAGTATAGTAGGGGGCTGAGAGCACAGCCTTGTGGGGCACCGGTGTTGAGGATTATTGTGGAGGAGGGGTTGTTGCCTATCCTTCCTGATTGTGACCTGTGAGTTAGTAAGTTCAGGATCCAGTCACAGAGGGAGGTGCCGAGGCCACGAAGTTTGGAGATGAGTTTCGTGGGAATAATAGTGTTGAAGACTGAGCAGTAGTCAATAAATAGGAGTCTGACGTAGGCGTCCTTGTTATCTAGGTGTTCCAGGGTTGAGTGCAGAGCCAGGGAAACTGTTTCTGCTGTGGACCTGTTGCGGCAATAGGCAAACTGTAATGGATCCAGGTCGTCCGGGAGACTGGAATTGATTCGTGCTAGTGCAGATCAACACTCACAGGCGCTAAACTACACTGGCAATTTTATTTTGCTGAGTTTGAATTATTTGTCATGCCAAAAGATCTGTAAATTACAACTCTGAATTTTCAGGGGACAGAATCGCCTGCAACCCAAAGTTGCGAGCAGCTGGTTCATTTTGTAGCAAATGCACAGCCTAGGTACGGATGGGCCCTTTCCAAGAAATCGCCACTGATTTAACTCATGCAGACAATGATATTGTTGGACTGTTGTTACAGGGAATGGAGTATCTGGGAACCAAGCGATACATTCACCGAGACCTGGCAACGCGCAACATTCTGGTGGAAAATGAAAACCGGGTGAAAATTGGTGATTTTGGGTTGACCAAGGTCTTACCACAAGACAAAGAATATTACAAGGTGAAGGAACCGGGGGAAAGTCCAATCTTTTGGTAAGCCCAGTTCTAAATGTGGTATCTTTCTTCTTTTTGCCCAAGTGTATCATTAGGGCTCCTGAATTGAGGACAAAGCACCTCATTCCAACTCTGGCCTCTCAACGCCAGGGCTTTTTGGTCACAGATTATTCACTAATCCCAGTTACCAAGCAACCTCTCTCAGTAACCCCCCCCTTTTTCTCATTCTTCTACTTGTACTGGGGAAGCACGGCGACACAGTGATTAGCGTTACTGCCCATCGAGTCTGCACCAACAATAACTACCAACCAAATCGCGCTAATCCAATTTTCCAGCATTCGCCCCACATCCTTGAATGTTTCGATGTTTCAGGTGCTCAGCCAAATACGTTTTAAAGGTTGTAAGGTTTCCGGCATCCACTACCTTTCCAGGCAGTGCATTCCAGATTGTCACCACCCTCTGAGTGAATTATTTTTTCTCAAGTCCTCTCTGAATTTCCTGAACCTCACCCTAAAATTATGCCCCCTCGTGATTGACCCCTCAATCAAGTAGCTCTCTACTCGCCCATTCCATTTCCCTCATAATCTTATGCACCTCAATTATGTTCCCCCTCAGTTTTCTCTGCCCTAAGATAAACAATCCTAGCCTATCCATTCTCTCCTTATAGCTTGAATGCTCCATCCCAGTGCATAAGGAAGCCATTCGGCCCATCGAGTCATCACTGACCACAATCCCACCCAGGCCCTATCCCCATAACCCCTTGCATTTACCCTAGATAGTTCCCCTGACACTAAGGGACAATTTATCATGGTCAATCCATCTAACCTGCACACCTTTGCACTGTGGGAGGAAACCAGAGCACCCGGAGGAAAACCGTGCAGACATGGGGAGCGTGTGCAGACTCTGCACAGATAGCAACCCAAGCCAAGAATCAAATTCAGGTTCCTGGTGCTGTGAGGCAGCAGTGCTAACCGCTGTGCCGCCGTGCCACCCGCAATCTGGTGAACCTCCTCTGTACCCCCTCTAGTGCAGTCACATCCTTCATGTAGTGGGGTGACCAGAACTGCTGATAGTATTCCACCTGTGTTAACTTATTTCAATAAATTGGGCAATTTTGTTACTCCTTGTGTGTTGGTGAGGGAGAGAACAAGAAGACTCCGGAATTCTATAGTCCAGAGAGGACTGTAGATGCTCAGTTATTGAATACATTCAGGGTAAAGTTTCAAAGATTTTTGGACACCAAGCAATATGGGAATAGTGTGGAAAGATCAGGTTAAGGTCAAAGACCGACCATTATCTTAGTGAGCGGTGGAGCAGACTCGAAGGGTTGAACAGCCTGCTCTTATATTCTGATGTTTTTAGGTGCGTCTGCGAGTGGGTTGCTCCCACACCAGGAGTAGGAAGATGTTGGCCCTATTAGTGCATCGTGTACCTGCTACTTATCTGCCATTTGAAGAATTCTAGAAATTGCCTCAGTCTTAAAATGGTGCGCAAATCTTACTTGAAGAGAAAATAATTATTTGGATTAAAAATATTGTCATCTGGGATTTTGTTTCCATATAGCAGAAACATTCAGGTTGTAATGATTGAGTACGTGATGATTCTATCACTATCTGAAACAGGTACGCACTGGAATCCCTGATGGAGAACAAGTTCTCAGTGGCTTCAGATGTCTGGAGTTTTGGAGTGGTGCTATACGAGTTATTCACTTACAGCGAGAAGACTAAAAGTCCACCATCGGTGAGTCTCCAACTTCGATCGAATCAATCAGATGTCCTGCTTAGTTTTATAATGCCTGTCATATAAAATACTGTTCAAAGTTCACGAGTGTTACTACTACGATTTGATTTGATTTACTGTCGCATGTATTGGGAAGCAGTGAAAGTATTGTTTCTTGTGCGCTATATAGACAAAACACACCATTCGTTGAGTACATAGGGGAGAACGGAAGAAGAGGGTGCAGAATATGGTGTTACAGTCATAGCTAGGGTGTAGAGAAAGGTCAGAAGAGAGAGTTCAGTTTTAAAAGCATAGAAAGAGAGTGAAAGATTGAATTTGAGGGTATGCTTGGGACAGTTCGTAAGAAGTCGCCTCGTTCTGGCATCATCTTTTTAGATTCTGAACTTTTATTCACTGTTTTATTTTGGTAGTTTTCAAGTATTGCTGATTTAAATGTTAACTAGTTTTCTGATATTTCTCCTTTGATGAATTTGGTTTAGTGAATTTTTATTTTTGCTTGCAATTTTCAGGAATTCATGCGCATGATCGGGAGTGACAAGCAAGGGCAAATGATTGTCTTCCATTTGATTGAACTTCTTAAAGTGGATAGAAGGCTGCCAAATCCAATTGGGTGTCCTGACATGGTACTGACTGCGAGCTGCTTTCTCTTTAACTCAGCTTTCTCTTTAACTCTGCCCTCAGTGGTTAGCTGTCATTTCATTTTTTTTAATTTTAATTCATCCATGGGACATAGGCAACGCCTGCTGGCCAGCATTTAAAGTTTAAAGTGTAAAGTTCATTTATTAGTGTCACAAGTAGGCTTACGTTAACACTGCAATGAAGTTGCTGTGAAAATCCCCTAGTCGCCACACTCCAGCACATGTTCAGATACACCGAGGGAGAATTTAGCAATGTGCCTAACCAGCCCGTCTTTCGGACCGTAGGAGGAAACCGGTGCACCTGAAGGACACCCGTGCAGACACGGGGAGAACATGCAGACTCTGCACAAAGTGACCTAAGCTGGGAATCGAACCTGGTTTCCCTGGCGTTGTGTGGCAGCAGTGTTAACCACCTTGCCACCCAATCCCAATTATTGTTCATCCCTAGTTGCCCTTGGACTGATGACTTGCTAGGCCATTTCATTAGGACAGTTGAGAGTCAACCATGGCTCTGTAGGCCAGACCAGGTAAGGGCGGCAGAGTTCCTTCCCTAAAGGACAAAAATGAACCAAATGGTTTATCTAAATTCTTAATTCCAGATTTTTTTATTGAATTCAAATTCTACCATCTGCTGTGTTGGGATTTGAACTCGGGTCCCCCAGAACATTAGATGAGTTTCTGGATTAGTAGTCTAGAGATTATAACACCAAGTCATTGCCTCTCCGAATTCATTTGCAAAACTGGACTAAGTGCACTTATAAAAATAGTGTGTAGTGATTTTGATTATTGTTTAAAGTAGTTATTTACCAATTGAAAACTAGCAACCAAGTCACAGCCCCAAGATCTTATTTAATGGAGGGGATGGGAGCCTTACCCCATGCACCACTTGCCCCCCCGCCCTCCCAAAAGTCAGGATGTGCTTCTGAATGAGGTTGCTGATGTATCATCAAATGATAATGGGGGCTTGTACTAGGGGTCTGAATTCAGGAGGAACTGGACGCCAATTATCTAAATTCAATTCATGAATGAATTTACTACCGGGAAAGGAAGGGGATTTTTCTTGGTATTTGTCTGGGCCAGTTCATTCTAATGGGATAAAGAGCTACGCTGTAAGGGGTATGGTGGCACTGTGGTTAGCACTGCTGTCTCACAGTGCCATGGGGATCGGGATTCAATTCCCAGCTTCGGTCACTATCTGTGAGGAATCTGCACGTTCTCCCCTGGGTGCTCCCGGTTCCTCCCACACTCCAAAAGACATGCTGGTTAGGAGCGTTGGCCATGTTAAATTCTCCCTCAGCGTACCCGAACGGGTGCCGGAGTGTGGCGACTTCACTTCATTTCAGTGTTAATGTAAGGGTATTTGTGACACTGATAGATAAACTTTAAACTCCAGGTATTCTTAGAAATGAGTGCGGGCTGTATTTAAGATTAAGTGGAATTTCCATCACACACAGGAACAGGCCACTCAACCATTGCTATGGTCAGTAACAGTGTTGGTGCTTAATATGAGCCTCCTGCCACAACCTTTCATCCAACCCGAATAGTTGTTAATGTGCACCAAAATACTGTTCATAATTCCACTAGATTGGCCGTAAGTGGGCAGATTCACTCAAAGAAAATGGTATCAGGGCCAGAGTATGTGATTTTCTAAGCCAAGTTTTGGAATAAACCAAGTCTATAAGTGCTTGAAGAATCGTAGAATCCCTGCTGAGGGAGGCCAGTTGGCTCATCGAACCTGCACTGAAAACAATCCCCCCCAGGCCCCCTCCCAGTACCCCAGGAATTTATCTTGCTAATCCCCTGACACACTTAGGGGCAATTCAGCATGGCCATTGCACCTAACCCACACATCTTTGGAGTGTGGGAGGAAACCGGAGCACCCGAAGGAAACCCACGCAAACACGGGGAGAAAGTGCAAGCTCCGCACACAGAGTGACTCAAGGCCAGATTTGAACCCGAGTTCCTGGCACCGTGAGGGAGCAGTGCTAACCATTGTGCTACCTTGAAGGAGTGGTGGGGGAGTAATCGTTTTTCTAGCACTTTGATTAAGCACAAATGTTCTTTTGAAAAGACTTTAATGTATTTTTTAAGAAGGTATTTTAGCAGCGTGGTGGTGATGGGGCACAATGTTCTCAGATTTATTTTCTAATTTTTGTTTGTATTTCAGATGTATTCGACAATGATGGAATGCTGGAACACAGTGTCTACTCGGCGACCAACCTTTAAGGAACTTGCTCAAAAAGTGGACTCTATGAGAGATTCTATGGGAGGATGAGTTTGCAGAAAGTTTGACTCTCTTGTGCTCTTTTCACCAAGCACAGCTGCTGTTTTTTTTTCCCAGTCTGTTTGCTGGCACCGCCCACACTCTTTGGGCACTGAAGCAAATTCACGGGGACTGGTTGCTACCCCACCGTGGTCAGCCGGGCAGGATCGCTTCGGACTTCTTTCACAGCCCACGGGGAAGCGATCGTCCCGCCACAGTGTCGCTGCAGTTCAGCCGGACAAACTGCTGATGCTGCCTGTACGGCAGAAAAACAAAACTCGTCAAGTGGGTGTCGTAACAATCTTTCGTGGTTATAGGAGCACTCGGTATTGCAAATGTCGACAGAGGTGACTCCTCCTTCAGAGCGACGAGAGGAGTTTGCCTTCGTAACCCACGCCAAGCGGTCTTCGGTGGCCACTGCCAAATGTTATGCGGCCTGTGGCTGTTTGCACAGGAACTGGCTGAAGAATCAGATTCTACTTTTGAATTCTCCCCTTCTAACGAACTTGCTCGAGCATAAATTCCTTCAAAGAATGGAGGGTAATTTCACTATTATATAGGATCTCATTGACACTTGCCAGAGATTAGAATCTTAGTTCTGTTAACTATAGAAGGAAAGGAACAATATTAGGAGCAGAACAGTTTCACAAGTCAACTATGCTGTGAATATGAATACATGTGGTGCATTAAATGATGATGATTTAGAGAGTGTGCATTACTGTACCATAAGGTGGTTATTGGGATGATAAGTTCCGAAAAAGGTTTGCTAGCGGCGCGCAAATTTGGAAATTGCCACTGCATAATATTGTGAAGAAATCATATTCATTAATGGAGAATTGTGTTCCGTGAGACCCGGAATATTTTAGTAGCCAATTTGAGCCGCCATAGGCAATACTGTGAGTTCATGTTACTGTTTTTCACACTTGGATCAGTTGTGACCGACAAAGGCGTTAGCTGCAGCCTTCTGGGGTTAACGCAGTGGAGAACAGCTCAGGGACATTTTGTGCCTCTTTGGTTAAACAAAGGAGCAAAATTATCAATTCATGGTGTGCGTAACATCAGCTTGGGAGGCGGTCACGCCAAATGGTCAACCAACCAGGCCCACCACCAGCTTCTCACTGGGCAACCAAGGGGCGGGCAGAGAATGCCAATCTTGTCAGCGAAGCCCACACCCCAAGAATTAATTTTTAAAATGTCACGCAAGCCCTTCCAAGCTAGTCCTCCCCCCTCCATAGAGAGAGCATTCTTCAGTGAGTCATGAAATGCAACAAAATGTAGGTATAGACGGACCAGCATTCCTTAGGTTGCGGTAAATTCATCATTATGCTAGGATTTATTCTGTTCAAAGGAGTGTGCATCTTTAGAATCAACAAATAAATGTAGTTACATACCTACATGGAGGCCAGGGAAAGTATTTGGTAATGTTAATTTAGAGTTTGAATTTTAAAGTAGTTTCCCCTTCTTTATTTTTTTCAGTTTAATTTTTCAACGATTTTTAATTTCTCTTCCACGTGCACGTCGGTTTGAAGTAAGTCATTTCAAAGAATGACCAAGAAGCTCAGCCGCTATCTGTGATTCAGTGTCTCCATACACCGAGCTAACAGGAGCTAAAAAATGCAGCACTTAGGAATAGTGCACTTTCCGTAAATGAACCGCAGAACACGACTCTTGCAGATTTACATTGAAATCCTCTATCTGTTAACGACCAAGAGTTAGCCAAGTAACAGTAACAACAGTGCGAGTTACATGTGCTTATTTGCTTCTTCCATTTTGGTTACGAGGCACAGAATGTAACATTTTAGCGGCTATATGCTGTTGATAAGTTTGGTATAAATGATTGCCCTGCTACTAATTGCCTGTTGGGAGGAGAGTGGTTGAATACAAACAGGGAGTATGGAACTTTCAAGTCAGCATTGTATACTTATCGTGCTACTTACCTCCGACCTTTTGTTTTTTGTGGTGTTTGAGCTTTTGAGTGTGAGCTTTGAAAAGACTGCTGATGAGGGGGCAGTGTTTTTGCCAGTGACTGTATTCTCAGTAAACTCTCTCTCAGCACCTGGTTCATTCAAGCAGCATTTAAACAATACTCAGCGCTGCTAAATTATTCACCAGTGCCGTAACTAGGATTTCACTAAAATATATTGTTGGGCTTATTGAATATTCTTGCAATGTTCACCAGAGGCGATGAATGGTGAGTAACACACTAGTAATGTGTTGGCGCATTAAAGCAATTGCCTGAAGTAATATTTCTCTATTGTGTTAGTGCCACACTGCTGAAATATGCCAAGAGACAGTCTTGTTGCTCCCTAGGGAACTGCAGGTCATTAATGATACAGCCTGACCAGAGAAAACCAGGAGGTATTTCTGATGGTGTTAGGCTAAAGCAAAACCTAAACATTTCTATTCACTTTGTCTCTGATGCACACATCCTCCATTGTTCTTCCTGTTTCATTATCTTTGGTGCTTATCCATTTTGCTTTCATCTGTCCAAAATGAAGCAATGTGTACCTCTTAATTCTGGAACCTTAAGTTCATTTAGATAAATACTGCGGATACTGGAATCTGAAACAAAAACAGAAAAATGCTGGAAAATCTCTGCAGTTCTGACAGCATCAGTGGAGAGAGAAAGTAGAGCAGCTCTGACGAAGGGTCATCTAGACTTGAAACATTCATTCTCCCCTCTCTCCACAGATGCTGTCAGATCTGCTGAGATTTTCCAGCATTTTTCTGTTTTTGTTGTTGACCTTATTCATTTACGTCAGAGTAGTTTGCAAGAATGCCTGGCAGCAGATAGCAACAATGTTGAGTGGACTTTGTACTTGCATTTCTCCAATTGTCCAACCTGAAGTTCTCTGCTGTTTTTTACATAAACAAGAAATTTTCTATTAGTAAGCGGATGCTCACCTCAGAACTGCTGCCTCCATTAAAATCATCATATTATCTTCTAAAAAAGAATTGTTCATGGGATGTGAACGTCACTGGCTCAGCCAGACAATGGCAAAGGCCATCCCTAACAGCCTTTGCGAACGTGATGGTGGACCACCTTCTTGTACTGCTCAAGTCCATGTGGTGTAGGAACTCCCACAGTGCTGTTGTGAGACAATAACAGTACACCCAAACATCTATTCAGTATTGAACTTGCAGTCGTGTTCATAGAATCATAGAATCTCTACAGCGCAGAAAGAGGCCATTTGGCCCATTGAGTCTGCACCGATCATAGTCCCATCTAGATCCTATCTCCATAACTCCACTTATTTACACCACTAACCCCCTCACATTAAGGAGCAATTTAGCATGACCAGTCAACCTAACCTGCACATCCTGACTGTGGAAGGAAATTGGAGCACCCAAAGGAAACCCACGCAATTTACGTTTCAATTAGAAGTTAGTCATTCCACACTTACTGTATGTTACAATATTGTACTGTATATTACACGTTGGTGCATGCCAAATTTGGAATGTTTTCCTTTAACTCAATGCTTTGTAACTGAAGTGTTTTTTGAAGGCTGCATTTACTTTATGCAGTCAACACTCTAGCCTTAGACTTGGGTACGTAACAATAACTTTCACTCATATGGCACCTTTAATGAAGTGAAAAGATCGAACACACTTCTCAAGAATGTTATCCAACAAAATTTATTATCAAACAACATTTAGGACAATTGGCTAAACAAAATGGTTATGGATAGGATTTGTGGAGCACCTGAAAGAAGGCCTAGATTACTGAAGGCACGGCTTCCTATGTGTGAATAGATTTTTTGTGAGTCAGCTTTTTGAATATGGCTATGAGAAGACCATTGCCAGTATGGCTAGACCATAAGACATAGGAGCAGAATTAGGCCACTTAGCCCATTGAGTCTATTCCACCATTCAATCGTGGCTGATATGTTTCTCATCCCCATTCTCCTGCCTTTTCCCCATACCCCTGATAGACCTCCATTACTCACATCGAATTAACTTCTGTCGATCCAGGGAGTGCTCTGCTGCTGACAAGTTTCCCAATAGTATCATGAAAATGAATATACCCACAGGGAAAAAAAAGATGAAGTTTGATGGGGGTCAACGTTTCAAAGCCTATATTTTGTTTGGACTCTTTCTTCCCTCCCTGATCATTATCTGAGGAAGGATCAGGTTTGTTTGTGACCACTGTGTCATGAGCTGCCTAAATCCACTTCCTTGGCTCATCTGTTACTGAAACTCTCATCCTTGCTTTTTGTTACCTCCAATTCCAATAGTCAGTCATACTCAGAAGACTGAATTACAAAAATCTATATAGGTCTAAGCCCCCTCCCTCACCTTCTCCAACATGCAGCTTCTGAAAACTTAAGTTGATCTAAAATCTGCTACTCATCTGCACCATGAATTGTTCATCCATTACCTCTGTTCTCACTGATCTACATTGCAACCCTGTGTGAAATGCTTCATATTTTAAAATACTCCACCATATTGATCGGAGCCCTCAGTGACCCTGTCCTTCCCCTTTATTTGTCTTTCAGCCCTATGGCCTACCAAGAATTAAATGTCTCTGAAAGCCTGATAGCCTGTATATCCCCAATTTGCTTTACCTCATCTTTCATGATTTAACTTCAGCTGTCTAGATCATGGCTGGGATTTTATGACCTCGCTTGGGCAAGGCTTGTAAAATCCTGTCCAAGGCCAGCGGAGAATTCCGTACTGTGAGCCTTAGCTGTCCTGATTCTGGACCAGGCATGCCGGAATTTCCTCCCTGAACCACTCACTGCCTCCAACTCGGTCTTAAAGAAGCTCTTTAAAACTCCCCCCTTTGCCTTTGGTTATCTCTCCCCAAAGTCTGCTTATATGCCTTGATGTTAAATGTTGTTTCTGGCAAGCACCTGGGGACAGTTAACTGGGATGAGGTGCTATATGAATGTGGGTTGCCGTTGGACTGTTACGTTTGAGGAATGTATAGCTGTTTGAATAAAGTTGCCATTCATAGTTTATTGGAGTGTTTGTTCTGCAGCATATTCCACAATCGGGGAAATGCTTCATTTCTGTGGGTGACATTGATCTGATGTGAGAGCTCGGATTTCTGCTCGACCACCAGGGATAACTTTGTGTTTCAGTTCATTCTTAAGCTTGTTATTATGCTGCTTGTAAACGGGTGGAGTTTTCTTTGTAATCGACCAGTACAAATTGAGGCTCTGTGTCATAGAAAGTTGGAAATTTCCTCATTTGGTCTCTCTGGATGTATGTGATGATGAGAATTCAAACGTCATTCTAAGTTAGCAATATACCAAGATTTTAAGCATAATTCAAGATTCCCTGCCTGGTTTCACAGTCCACATTGATCAGCAATCATGTTAGATTGGGGGAACTGGTGAAAGAAAAGATGGTGAAAGGGGCAGCATGGTGGCACAGTGGTTAGCATTGCTGCCTCACAGCGCCAGGGACACATGTTCAATTCTGGTCTCGGGTCACTGTCTGTGTGGAGCTGCGTGCGTTTCCCCCAGGTGCTCTGGTTTCCTCCCACAGTCAAAAGATGTGCAGGTTAGGTTGACTGGCCTTGCTAAATTGACCTTAGCGTCAGGAGGAGTAGCAGGGTAAATATGTGGGGTTACGGGAATAGGGCCTGAAGGGGATTGTGTTCAATGCAGACTCGATGGGCCAAATGGCATTCTTCTTCATGTAGGGATTCGATGGAAGTCTCCACAAGAATACTATTAATGTTAACAGGTTGTGAATTCTTAAGGGAAGAGAAATTACTGCAAATTATTCTAGCTACAAGTGTGCTTTTGTTTCAGAAAATATTTGTTCTTTGAATGGTATTGTTTTCAGATCTTTGCGGGTAGTGATAAATGTTTATTTATGGTTGCAAGTAATTTAGCCCAGGAAGCATGCATAGTAGCTGTGCAAGCATTAGAAAATGTGAACATACTGCATGGATCCAATAGGCTCTTTCTCTGTTAATACAAGAAATGGCACCAAATCTATGGTAGTAATCCACAATGATCTAGAGCTCTTGTGTGGTGGTGTCTCCCTCACGGTGTGAGGCGGTGCATCGTTGGCCGGGATCTTCTGGTCCTGCTGCTATCAAAGGGCTTTCCCATTGGCTCCACATCATGCCATCGGGAAACCCATGGCAGAGGTGTGCCGTCGGTGAGACTGAAAGATCCTACCAGTGTGAACAGCTGGAACGTTCCGACTCAATGTTCCTAGAAGTTGTATATCTAAAGATTAAGGTTTGTTTTTTGTAACCTGCCTTTCTAAGAAAGAGAATATTGACCAAGTGTTTCTAAGAATGGTGACTCCTTTATCCTGGCTTATGATCCTTGAATGGGAAGTTGTAAAGTTTTAACTTTCAGACCCAGCTGATGATTTCTAACATGCTCCTTCTGCCAGTTGTCCTACAGTTGTCTTATTGCCTAAGTTACACATCCATGGATCTCTGCTTTTGATTTCATCAAAGTGTTTCAGAGCATTGAGGGTTGTTGACAGTCTGACATGGGGCACTGCTGAGGGGAAAAGTACTATTATTTAATCTTAGATCAAAACTATGTTGACAGAAGCTGGTTTGTTACATAGATGTAAATGTATTACAGTTGTTGGGCACCTTTTTACTCTCTTAACCTGAGGCTTCCCAGGCTTGTGTGCACTCTTATGCAAAAAAGCGGCTTCACTTGTTTTTCAGTTCTAAGTTCAATTCACATGTGCAGAAACTCTAGTTCTTCTCTGGTGCAGTCGCTGAATAGTTTTACACCTTGATCTCTAATGTGCTTTCGAGGACATTAAAAATCTTGTTTCATTCAAATGTAACAGGATGATTTCTTGTCTCTAATGTGCATTAAATCTTGCAAGTGCATTGAGCCAACTAACTCTCTTATGCTATACATTTCTACAATTCTTCTCTGAATGTTGGGTCAAACTTTTACAGCATGCTGGTGCACGAGCTATTGAAATCTCCATTCAGATTGGTGGGTACAGAGGGTCAAGCCAGCATGAAGGGCTGGAAAATTCTGGTCTTAGACCTTCTTTGATTTCATCATTAAAGTTTTATCATCCATTAACATTTTCGATTTCACTTTTTCCTTTGGTCTCAAATGGACCTCCCACTTTTCCATTGCAAAAGTGCCTTCAAGAATAACAGTTTGTTTTACGTGCCAAATGCTCCTGTGTCTCCCCAACAAATTTGAACTGTCTCCAAAGTTCAATTCTTCACAGGTAACAATAATATTTCCATATGTAAGGAAGATGCTATTTCAAAATCTCATGATCGAAAAGATGATTTCTTTCTCATTATCAGACTCATTCTCCATTGCAGCATTTTTTGTCTGGCTGTGTCATTAATAAATGGCCTGTGCTCCTTATCTTCTTGTGAGCATCAAATATCACATCTTATGTAAGGATGCTTCTTATGTTGAAATCAAATTGCATCACAAAACTTCACAGGGCTTAAAGACTTAAGCTACTGGGACGTGTTGCACAGTTTGCGTTTGTTAGATCGTAGAAGATAGGGGGTCATTTAATTGAAGTGTTTAAACATGTTCAGAGATTCAACAGGGTAGTTATTTTCCCTGGTATGAAAATCAAAAAAAACAGTGATATAATCTTAAAGGTAGAACTAGGCTACTTAGGAGGAAATATGGTGCATCTTATTTTTCCTGTAAGAATAACAGAAATCTAGAGTTTTCTCTGCAAAAGGTTATGAATGCTCCTCAATTGGAACTCGAGCCTGATATTAATAGATCTTTGTTAACTAAGGGGATTTAGTGATATGGAAACAAAGCAGGGAATTAATTTGAGGTGCATATCAATCATGATCTAATTGAATAGTCCATCATACTCAAAGATGTAAACAGCCTCTTGCTCCTGTTCCTAATCCTGAATTCCTATCTCAAAACTGGAATCCCTTTCCTTAGTTTTTTCATCCTCCTATACTATTTTAAACCTAGCTTAACACTTCTGAATAGTTTTATCCTAGTTTTCCTTGTTCCTGCCTTTCTCTAACTTTGCATAGGCTCTATGGATCTTTGTCCTGAAGTTTAAAACAATCTCAACTTTGATCTAGTCATTTCTGATGCCCGGGGAACTCCTGGAGATAAGATCCATGGCCGACCTGTCTGCATGATTCACTTCAGTCTGGTTCATGCATTGATGATGAACTAAATATCACCACTTGCCAAATAATGGGTGGCACGATGGCACAGTGGTTAGTACTGCTGCCTCACAGTTTCAAGGACCCAGGTTCAATTCCAGCCTTCACTCCTGTATGGAGTTTTCATGTTTTTCTCACCCTCACGTCTGCATGGGTTTCCTTCTGGTGTTCCGGGTTCCTCCTACAGTCCAAAGATATGCAAGTTAGGTGGATTGGCCATGCTAAATTGCCCCTTTAGTGTTCCAAGATGTGTTGGTTAGCTGGGTTAGCCAGGGTAAACATGTGGGATTACAGGGATAGGGTAGGGGAAGAGGGCCTGAGTTGGTGCAGAGTCGTTGGGCCGAAAGGCCTCTTCTACATTGTAGGGATTCTATGATTCTATAATTCTGATGTTGAGCTTTCTGTAGTTGTACATATGGTCAATAGTCAGTCATTAAATAGTCTTTTATATTCATTTGAATAGAAAAACTGTATAAATTTATGTAAATATCTTGGGTTAGTTTACTCATTAACTGTACATTCAAGTGCCTTACCTATTACAGAAATGCAGAAACAGTGTCAAACAGTAATAAATGCAAATATATTTTGATTAATGCAAAAATCATCTATTCTTCTGCTAACTAATTTAGTGCAATTATAAACAATCTCAGCAGCTTCAGTGCTCGTAAACTAGTGTCCACCGTACATATTTTTATGTACATTCTAATCTGTATGCAATTGTTGCTGAGAAAATAAAATTAAATCATGATTATTTTTACAACTTGCGATTTTGCTTGCTCTTCAACTTTTCTGACATTAAATATATTTCAGGTCGATGAACACTCCATTGTGAGATTCAAGAGTTTTGTATGGCTTTGTTCAAAGTGGGGTGAAATGGGATTAAAAATTGGTTTGCACTTTGCACAAATACTACATATTATGTGACAAATAATGTTTTTTTCATGCCTAAACCAAACTTGGATGGGGGTGGGGGAATGGTGGGGTGGTATGGGGATCTGCATATGTTCGTCTGCAAATATATGTTTGCAATGAGTAGTTGAAGTATCACATCTTGAAGGGTGCTGAATTAAAACACAAAATAATTTTACCGTTGCATGATGCATATGCTGTGCACATTTTGTTACTTTTAAGAAATGCGTTTTGGCACATTGTCAGGATTATGTTAGCTAGCACATACATTTGAGGTTTTTCTATTTTATCATGATGTGAAGATGCGGCTTTGGACTGTGGGTACAGTAAAGAACACCCGCAAGTTAAAGTCCAACACTTGATGAAGGAGCTGTGCTCCAAATGTCAAAAGACCATAAGACATTGGATTCTAAATAAACCTGTTGGACTTTAACCTGGTGTTGTGAGACTATTTTATAAAGATTATCAAGGCAATCATTGTTGATTCTCAGAAGTGGAACACAAATATTTCATTCACATCATATGCTTCCGGATTAAGCATATCATGTCAACCACTTGATGAAGAAGGCAACAGAACCACAAGGACTTCCAATCACCCTCAGTAGATTTGATAGGATTGGGAGAGTTTCGAGAGTAAGGCAATATTGCACATACATGCAGATGCTGCTCTGTCCATCTTACCTCTGCGTAAGAGTAATGTTCACGTCCAGAAGAAGATAGAAGCCGAACTGGATAGGATGGAGAGAGATGGTACAGTTCAGAACCACTCTGATATGCAGTTTTATGTTGTCAAGAAAGATGGACCTCCATCATCTAGCTAGCTCTGATGAAGGGTCACCTAGACTCAAAACGTTGGCTGTATTCTCTCCCCACAGATGCTGTCAGACCTGCTGAGATTTTCTGGCATTTTCTGTTTTCATGTTAAATCACATTTACTCAGTTGTTTTGAACACAGCCCCTATTTTCCAGATCTTTCCTTGTATTAATGTGAGTTTTGCTGAACATGAATAATAAGTTCAATTGCCCTTTCATATAATTCAACTATGCTGTAACGGAGCTTTGATGTTTGCCTGTGGATTAAGCTTTTGTGATCAGACCTGTTTCCAGTCTATTTAATTTAATCTTGCTTTAGAAAAAGCATGTTTGATCATTGCAGTGCCTCTACTGGGTTCAGCATCACTGAATACATTGAAATATCCTAATGTCATTTGTTTTGAATACTTCCTCTCACGCTGGAGCACCTCTGTGGCTAAGTAATAGTTAAACTCATTTAGCATGTTGTTTAGTGTACTTTTAAATTCATTAAAGGTGCTATAAATATCCACACTGTTATAAAAAGGCGCACAGTAGCACGGTGGTTAGCACTGCTGCCTCACTGTGTCAGGGACCCGGGTTCAATTCCAGCCTTGGGTCACTTTGTGTGGAATTCATATCACATGTCTGCGTGGCTTTCCTTCGGGTGCTCCGGTTTCCTTCCAACGTCCAAAGGTCAAAAGACCATAAGACATTGGAGCAGAATTAGGCCCTTGACCCATCGAGTCTGCTCCGCCATTCAATCAAAATGTGCAGATTAGATGGATTGGCCATGCTAAATTGCCCCTTAGTGTGACATGAACCCAAGATCTGTAACCCCCATGACTTGCCTGGGTTTGCAAAACCTCACTGTACTGTCTGGAGACAATACACATCTCTAACCTGTGCTCAGTTCTCCTTCCACTCACATTGTTAGCCACTTTAACACTTGAATAGCAGGTTAGGTGTAAAGATTCGCATTCTAATCAGTAATCTGTAAACTGTCTGTGCTGTTACATGTAATGGCTGAGGCCAGAACTCTCCATTCACCTGACGAAGAGGGGAACCTCGCAAGCTTGTGAGTTTACTATCAAATAAATCTGTTGGACTTGAACCTGGTGTTGTCAGACTTATTACTGTGTTTACCCCAGTCCAACGCCGGCATCTCCACATTGTAAATCTATCAGGCAGAGTTTGAGCAGACACCAACAATGTACTCTCAACTACCCTCGGGTAACTAGGGATGGGCAATAAATGCTGGCCAGCCAGCAATGCCTATGTCCCACGAATGAATAAAAAAGACTCAGACACCTCTGGTAGGGTTGAGGGGGAAATTATTTCTGACCAGGGCACCCTTTAAAAACGATGCCTTAATCTCTGTGCAACTAGCTTTATCGGAATCTTTAGGTCCTGGCCCTCAACATGAAAGCATGAAATATGCATTTTCTGGCAAAGTGCTATTTGCTCTGGGAAGAAAAATCTGCCTGTTTCTCTGGAGAGAATGACGCCAGCCTTCAGTCGGATCCTGATGCTGCTAGTTTTTGGGAAGATTCCGCCCAATGAAATCTCCACATTAGCATTAAGACATCTTGATTGAAATGATATTAAAATGCTCGACTCTGTAGACAGAGCACAGAAAAGTGAGCTATTTGCCATTCTGATTATCGATGTGCCTCTTCCTAAGAGATCCCGAACATATACGAAGAAAACCCCAGATGATATCCTGGCTGCACAGATGCAATGTCTCATCACTATCATATAGAATCCCTGCAGTGCAGAAGGAGGCCATTCTGCCCATCGAGACTGCACTGGCCACAATCCCACCCAGACTCTATTTCCATTATCAAACACATTCAACCTGCTAATCCCCTGACACGAGGGTTAATTTTGCGTGGTCAGTAAACTTAACCCGCATGTCTTTGGACTGTGGGAGGAAGCATCCAGAAGAAACCCACACAGACATGGGGAGAATGTACAAACTCCACACAGATAGTGACCCAAGATCAAAATTGAACCCGGCTCCCTGGCGCTGTGAGGCAGCAGTGCTAACCAATGTGCTAAGAGACGATGTCAAAAGGTGATAGCTGGAGTCTCTCTTAATTATAGAATCCTTACAGTGCAGAAAGCGGCCATTCAGCCCATAGAGCCTGCATTGACAACAATCCCATCCAGGTCCCTGGTGCTTTGAGACAGCAGTGCTAACCACTGTGCCAGCATGCCATTCAAATATGAACCTGCAGAAGTGGAAATGTTGAAAGAGATGAGGAACAGGTTCATCACCAGCACACACACAAAAAACATCAACTTATCTCATAAAGCTTCACCTGGGCTTCTCTCCAAGCCTCAGGATCGGTGTTCTACTCCCAGGTTGGTGCTCAGTTTGTTGGTGAGATGTCTGTATCATTCTCGCTCTCTCCTTCCAGTCCTGTTGCAGACCCCTGCATGTCTAATGCGTCTCCCTTTTTTTACTGTTTTTGTTCCCTATTGCTGACTCACCACTATTTTAGTTACAAATTAATCACTTGTCTCGCCTCCTTTCTCCAATGATTCAAGATTCTTTCCCTGTTTCAGATTAGATACTCTCCGGGATAAATACCACATTTACAATTTGTGGATTGTCCAAATAAATGCATCTCCTCCGATCCTCCGTAACAATGAGGAAGAACCTTGCCTTGCAAACTAATGCTGAACTGTTGTTGATTTTGTTTGTCACAGTCAAAGTCTGAAGAGTCTTCCAGCCAGTCATCTGCTCTCTGCGGTGAAACATCCTGGCAAAAGGATAGCAATGGGAAATCTTCCAAGTACAGCTCCCCTTTATTTTACCAGCTTTCTGCTTCCATCTCCACCACCCAAGAGCTGGTAAGATTCAACGGTAGGTGTTAAGGTTGAACAACTCGTTTTGTTGCCAACCTAGCAGATTTGATTTGGAGCTCAAGGAATAGAAGATAAGTCTCTAGGACACTGTTGTGTGTAAACCTGGGGAAAAAGAGCATTGGAACCTTAAGAGTGGGTTTCTTTACCACTATTTTTGAATGTTGAATCAAGCGATGTGGTATTCTCACTGGGCTAGCAATCTAGGACCTGATATTGAGGACCTAGGTTCAAATCCCACTATGATAGTTGGCGAAATTTAAATTCAATCAAAATCTAATGATGACCATGAAACCATTGTCGATAGTTGAGAAATCCTATTTGCTTTTTCATATGAGGAGATATTTAATTGGCTAAAATTATATTCACTGAAATTTACAAGAGTGAGAGGGGATCTCATAGAAACTTACAAATTTCTAACAGGGTTAGACAGGGTAGATTCAGAAAGAATGTTCCTGATGGTGGGGGAGTCCAGAACGAGGGAATCATAGTTTGAGGAGAAGAGGTAAACATTTTAGAACTGAGGTGAGGAGAAATGTCTTCACCCAGAGAGTTGTGAAAGTGTGGAGTTCACTATCACTGACTCTAGTTGAGGCCAAAATGTTGTCTGATTTTTGTGTATCCCAGTTGTGACCCTCACATTCAAGTTCAAATTGTTCCTATATAAAATAAGCAGCAGGCATCCTAACACATGAAACAGGTTTCCATTCACAAGGGCAGCCATCAACCATTACCTTTTCTTTCCTGTTACTAAATCAATTTTAGATTCAATTCATCATATTACACTGCACCCCATGGCCTTTAGTTTTCTGACCAGTCTGCCACATGGGACCTTGTCAAATCCCATGCTAAAATCCACGTAGGCAACATCCACTGCACCCGCCTCATTGATCCTTGTCACTTCCTAAAAGAGTTCAATCAAAATTGTAAGTCATCACCTTCCCTTGCCAAAGCCATGCTGACTATCCATGACTAGTTCATGCCTTTCTAAATGACAGTTAATCCAATCTCTCAGCATTGATTCTAACAATTTTCCCACCACCAAAGTAAGACTAACCAGCCTATAATTGTTTGGCATTTCCTTCATATCCCTTTTAAATGACAGAACCACATTTGCACTCCTCCAGTCCCCTGTGTCTAGTGAAGATTGGAAAATAATCCTCAGAGCATCTATTATTTTCTCACTGACTGCCTTTAACATCCTAGGGAACAATCCATCCAGCCCTGTTGACTTATCCATTTCCGATATTTCCACTCTTCTAACACTTCTCTTGTTATGATTATTTATCCAATACGTCACACTGTTCCTCTGGGATTACTCTCTTCACATCGTTCATTTCGAATAGGGAGGCAAAAAATTAATTGAAAACTCTTCCTATATCCTCTGCATTTTCACACAAGTTCTTCAATTCTGACAGGTCCCACTTTTCTGTTCCTATTGCATTGGTAACGTATATAGTTTCCATATCGGCATGTTTCATGGAAGTGGTCTCTCTCACATTGAAAACAAGCTTCCATCTTCCTTTCTGTACTCCCCTTCTCAGGCTCAGCTGGGGCTGTGCTCAGGCTGTTCTTCACAGTGGCTTTTTGCACCCGTCAACAGTTCATCCTTGTTGGGCACAGCTTGTACTCACTGACGCCTTCCTCAGACATGAGCCACCTCCACAGCTTCTTCTGAAGACATTTTTAGTCTCAGCCAGAAACTTCTTCTGTACGATCAGGCTGTTCTTATCACAGACCAAAAAAAAGTCTCCTAACTCTGGCTGAAATTGCAACGCTTTGCTAACCCTCTCAATCTGGGCATGAAACCTGAGACTGTTTCCCCTGGCTCTCGATTGCTGAATGAAATTTCTACCTCAATTTATATTTGTGCAGCAATTGCAGGTGAAAATTGGAGAGAGACGTCAACCACTGCCGGAAGGACGTGGAAGCCTTGGAGAGAGGGCAAAGAATGTTCACGAGGATGTTGCCTGGTCTCGAGGGTGCTGGCTATGAGGAGAGGTTGAATAAACTAGGGTTATTTTCACTGGAAAATGGAGGCTGAGGGGAGACCTGATAGAGGTCCACGAAATGATCAGAGGCATAGACAGCGTGGATAGTCAGAGGCTTTTTCCTAGGGTGGAATTGTCAATTACAAGGGGGCAGAGATTCAAGGTGAGAGGGGAAAAGTTTAAAGGAGATATGCGGGAGAAGATTTTCACGGAAAGTGGTGGGTGCCTGGAATGTGCCTTCATAGAAGATGGTGGAAGCAGACACTTCAGTAAAATTTAATAGGCTTCTGGATGGGCACCTGAAATTGGAGGGAATAGAGGGATGCAGACCGAGTAAGGGCAGAAGGTATCTTTTTTAGTTTAGATAGAGCATCAAGATTGGCACAGGGTTGCGGGCATAGGGCTGTACTTTTCTTTGTTCTATAAGAATGGTCTTGGCTGGTTTGGTGCACTATGCTGTTCTGGTTCTGGGAGTACCCATTATGTTCTGTTACTCTCTGTACTGAGAACAGAAGGAACAGGTAAGAACACGTCATGTTACTTTACACCAGCCTCTGAAATTAATGAGGTTGAACCGTTAAGAACATCACTTTTGTTTGTCAGCAGACCAGGGGCTGGGATACAGTTGGAATATATCGAATCCACATTGTCAATGAGTATATTCAAAGTTGAATTGATCAGATTTAGGTTGACAAGGAAGTCGAGGGTTATTGTGTGGAGAGGGTGTAGGGGCTGAGGTCGAGGTGGATGAGGGGAAGGAGGGACACGCAGGAAACTTCTGCGAGGCAAAAACATCACGTTGGCTGCTGTCTTACTGAATAGTGGAACAGGCTTGATGGGCCCAGTTGCCGCCTTCTGGGCTCTGTGATCTGTAGGGCTGGGTGCCGCTAACTGGAAGACGTATTGGTTAGGTAATTAGACGTAATGGAAAATTATTTACAGGACTCGGGGGGAAGTGTAGGGAACTGGGATTACTTTGATAATTCTATCGGTGAACTAGAACAGGAATAATGGTTTTAGCGACCTCCTTATGCGCTGCAATGTTGTTTCAGTATCACGACAGAATGTTGTTTCCTTTCTTCATTCGTGGGATGTTGGTGTCATTGGCAAGCTCAGCATTTGTTGTCCATCTCTAATTGTCTTTGCACTGAGTGACCAGCTGTGTCATTTCAGGAAGGTGAGTTAGGGGTTAACCGTTCTGAATCTGAATCACACAACAGTCGAATCATGTAAGGATAGCAGGTTATCTCAGCTAAAGGACACTCAAGATTCTGATGGGTTTTGAAGACAAGTGATGATGGTTCCATGGTTAACATTGCAGAAAGTGGATTTCATTTCCAGATTTATGCCTTGAATGTAAATTCCACCAGCTCCCACGTTGGGCCTTGAATCCATGGATGACTACTCCCGTGATATTTCTATTGTGCTCCTAGTCTGCCAGTTTTATTGTAAATAGTTCTATTTGTTAATAAAGACTTGTGCTAACCTACAGAAGACTTCAAAGACTCTTCTTTGAGACTCCATTCTGGAGGCAAAACCCTCTCGTCAGTTACAATGGGTGGGATTTTTCGGCATCTCCTGCCTCCAGGATTTTCCGGTCCCACCTAATTCAACAGAATTATGAATTACTCTCCACAATTTTGCTCCCACCTTTGCCACAACAGGCTTGTAAAATTCTGCCAAGTATATTTTTCCGGTTAATCTGTGGACTGGCAGATGGTTCGCAAGAACGACTTGAGCCCCATTGAACTGGGTTATCCACTTCCCCCTTCCACATGTCCATGTCCAGAACCTTCTCAACATCTGAACTCCCCTCCAAACTCCAGGGATCACTCTCCCATCCCAATCTCCTAATTCTTCAAAGGAAATCATTTCAGAGGCAAACGGTCCAATACTGCATTTCTGCTACTAAGTAACATTAATTCCACTCTTCCAAACATCGGATTAGTGGGGTATGCCAAAGTTGCACAGGGGAAGCTCTCTCAAAAAGTCAAAGGTAGTGATTTGCACAGCAGTTGTCCAGAAGTGTTAAGTTGCTCTGGGCAATTGCCTGGTGATGGGAACCATCCAAAAATGTGGATATAATCGCAAACATTGGATGGTCCTTGCTCATGTTCCACAAATAGTTACCCAGAAAAAATTGGAAAAATTAAAACTTCTTCAAACTTATGATTAGCTGATGTACAGAGCCAGACTGCACCCTCCCTGCCTGTACTCCCACCCTCAACTGAACAGGATTCCTCCACATCCGACACAAAAAAGGATTGGCGCCCCCACACCTTGCAACCAGTCACTCAATGGTACTTCCACCACCCTCTACTGTCCCTCCCACAGTATTCCATACCCCCGCATGTCCTACCCTATATTTGCCAGTGTCTGACACTGCTCCACCATATCCATCATCACACACAAGATGTTCAAATCATCTCCTCCAAAGTTTAATATCTTTATCCTGATGTTCAACCTTTCACTGATATCCAACCCAACAATGAGATGTGAAAACATGCACTGCCCCACCACGCTCCAACTTCCAAATACCTCCCTACTCTCATGCTCCAAAGTCGAGCACATGCCCCCTCCCCGCCCCCAGTGTTTGACCCTCCTCTTGTGTCTGTCTCCCCTGACATCTGCATCCCCCGCCCCCACTCCCCAGATCCTGTCCACATACTGTACAATCTACATCAATGACTTTGATGAGAGGAGTGAAGGCATGGTAGCTAAATTTACAAATTACAAAAGGATAGGAAGGAAATATTTGTGGTGAACAGGACATAAGGAGCTTACAGATGGATATAGATTGGTTGAGTGGGTGAGTAAAAGTCTGTCAGGTGGACCATAATGTGGAAACATGTGGGCTCATTCACTTTGGTATGAAACAAGCAGAGAGTTACTGAGATGGAGAGTGACTGCAGAATTCAGAGGTGCAGAGGGATTTCGGTTTTCTAGTGCAGTGTTATTATGCAAGCACAATCTTTAGCTAAAAAGGTCGGCATGGTGGCACAGTGGTTAGCACTGCTGTCTAACAGTGCCAGAGACGCAGATTGGATTTCCAGCTGGGGTCGCTGTCAGTGCGGAGTCTGCATGTTCTCTCTGTGTCCGGGTGCTCCTGTTTCCTCAACCGTCCGAAAGATACGCTGGTTAGGTGCATTGGCCATGCTAAATTCTCCCTTGGTGTACCCGAACAGGCACCGGAGTGTGGTGACTAGGGGATTTTCACAGTAACTTCACTGTGGTGTTAATGTAAGCCTACTCGTGACACTAACAAAATAAACAAAAGGAATGTTAACCTTTATCGCAAGAGAAATTGAACATAAAAGTGTTGAATTATGCTTCAGTTGTCCAGCACATTGGTGAGACCACATTTTGATTAATATGTGCAGTTTTGGTGTCTTAATTTAACGAAGGAAATAAATACATTGGAGGTTTTTTTAAAAATTCATTCAGGGATGTAGGCATCACTGGCTGGGCCAACATTTATTGCCCATTAATGAGGGCATTTAAGAGTCAACCACAATGGTGTGGGTCTGGAGTCACGTGTAGGCCAGAGCAGGTTTGTTAATCTGATGCCTGGAATGATCTGGTTGTCTTATGAGATAGCTTGGACATGCTGGCCTTGTCCCCACTGGAGTTTTGAAGAGGGAGGCGTGACTTAATTGATGTATCAATCAAGATCTTGAATGGTCTTTGACAAGTTACACGTGGAAATGATGTTTACACTTGTGGGTGATTTCAGTACTAGTGGAAACAAGAATTAGGGTTCAACTTTTAAGAAAGAGACAGGTTCTTGATTGGTAATTGAAATATAGGTGAGGGGGAAAAGGCGGGAGAATGGGATTGAATGACAGAGCAGACCCGATGGGCCAAATGGCCTAATTCTGCTCTTATTGTCCTTCTGAGGTGTAAGATATTTCTTTCAATCTGCGTCGTGTCCAACTTTGGAACACTCTGCCTCTGAAGACCACGAATGCTGGCGTCACCATGTATTTTTCAGGTGGAGAAAAGTTATTTTTGGCCAAAGCAGAGATTTGCGGGACCACGAGTGTTGCTGTAGAGAAATGCAAGAGAAAATTTAACAGATATTATTAAGGTTAAGGAGATCTTTTCAAGTGATCAGCTGCTCTCAATGGGAAGTCAGTGATAAGAGAGTCAAGTTAAAGCTGTCACTGAGAGTGGAGAGACCGCTTACAGACCACTGTATATTTAAGGGAAACAGAATTATACATCTTTGAACCTGTGTTACAAGCAGGGAGGAGTGCACTGGGATTAGTCTGGGATTGTTGCAGCAGAGGGTGGGAGCTGAAGATCAGCCATGACTGTATTGAATGGCGGAGCAGACTCGATTGGCGATTGGTCTCATCCTGATCCTATTTCTTAGTGCTCTTGTGTTCTTAAATAAAGCTGGAACAGACACAATGGACTAAATAATATGAATAATTACCAACTGATTCCAGGGATGAATGGGTTGATGTATGAGGAGAGATTTAACAGTTTGGGTTTATATTTGCTGGAGTTTAGGAGGATAAGAGCAGATCAGATCAAGATATATAACATTTTAGAAAGTACTGATAAAATAAACATAGACCAACTGTTTCCTCTATGGGGCAGTCTCAAACAAGAGGTCATAGGTATAGGTTGAGAGGCAGTAGATTTAAAACTGAGATGAGGAGGAGCTACTTCTTGCAGAGGGTGGTGAATTTGTAGAACTCGCTGCTCCTTAGTGCAGTGGAGTCTGAGTCATTGAATGGTTTCAAGAAGGAGATAGATATATTTCTAATTTTAAAAAGGGATAAGGGGATATGGGGAACAAGTAGGGAGGTGGATTTGAGATCAGGGAGAGATCAGCCATGATCTGATTGAATGGCGGAGCAGGTTGGAAGGGCTGAATTTGCCTCCTTCTGCTCCTAATTCCTATGTTCCTAGGATCCAGTTTAAAACACAATTACAAACTCTCACATGGTTGTAAAGGCAATTTGGAAAAGAACAAATGGTGAAACCACAATATGGAATATCAAGTGTGTGATGTTCAGTAATAACAGATTCATAGGAAGGGGGACAGAACATAGAGAAAGATGAGAAAAAACTGGGGGGAAAACGGGAGGAATAAAAGTTTAGTCCAAGGGCTAAGACTAAGCTGAAAGCCGAGGAATCTGCAGTGAGGAAATTGAAGAAAAATACAAAAATATTTAACAAGTGAGATACAACTTTTTAAAAAAGTTGGAGTAAAGTTACAAACAAAATTGCTAAATGAAAACCAGAAGCGTGACAAAGTACACGGAGGGTAAGAGGAGGTAAACGTGTTACTGTTTAATACATTCATTTATACAATCCGCAAATTGTAAATGTGATAATGACCTGGAGGGAATGTCTGATCTGAAACGGGGCAAGAATCACAAATTCACTGGAGAAAGGAGGCACAAGTGATTAATTTTTAACCGAATTAGGAGTGAATTAGAATAAGTGAGTAAAAAAAATGTTTACGAGGGAGAAGTGTTCTGGTGATGGGTCAGTTCCTGACCTCCTTTGCCACTGCTGACGTGTCCCTGTCTTTAATCAGAAGTGACCACCTCCATCACAATATTTGGCTCATAGACAATCCAAGCAGTCAAAATGTTCTGTAAGGATTTTTACTTCAACTGTACTCTTGATAACCAGATTATTTAAAAATGCTCCATCACTATGCCTCCGTCCAAAGATTGAGTGTCTTGATACCATTGCAATCAAGATATCTTCATGCTATTCATGGAGTCACTCGCTGACTTAATAATTTTAGTACTAATTAGGCCGTAGTTACTGCAATAATCATCTTATTTACCCAACAGCTCCAAGCTTTTAAATCACCGTGAGTATGAAAATTATAAAGGAGAAAATGCTTAAGCTATCTTTATTTAGGAGACGCTGCCCTTTGGTTGAGATCGTGTTGGTAAAATGTATTTATTGTAGTCATATCTTTACAGAAGGCATGGTGTAAAGATTTTAAGAACTGTTGCAGTGTGGACAAGGCTGCGAGGAAATATTGGAAACACATAGAATTTCTGAAGGGCAACTTTCCAATAGGAAAGAACAGTAAAAACTAGGAAATAACATTACTATTCTGAACTGGTCTTGCGTTCCTTAAACTGGAATACTGGCTGGAATTCTAATCAATCTTCTGTCACATCTACGGCATAGCACAGGTCAACTGCGTCACTGCCTAAGTGAGATACTCTTTTGGAGAGTCGGTAGAGACTTGATGGGCTGAATGGCCTCCTTCTGCACTTTAGGAATTCGATCTATTCTCTGACCTGTTTAACCAAATGTTGATTATTCACTTCAGGTTGGTTATCAATTATTTATCTGCCTATACAACAATGTATATTTAACCAATCCTGCTTGAGTTGTCAAAATATAATGCAGAATAATTTAAACAGGTATCTCTAGTGAGTACAGGGGCTCGATCAGTTCTCTGTCCCAGACAGAAGGGAATGGGACATGGCCACATAAAATCATGGAAAAACATAGGAAAAGGAACAGAAAATAGGAATAGGATCTGGCCATTTGGCCCTTTAAGTTGACTTTGCCATTCATTTTGATCATGGCTGAACATCCAACTCAGTAACCTGTTCCCGCTTTCCCCCCATATCGTTTGACCCAATTAGCCCCAGGAACTAGATCTAACTTACTGAAAATGTACACAGCATCATCTTATTGGCTTTTCATGCCAATCGATCAGGGTGGTGAACAAATAAATAGGGTGAGGGGCAAAATACCAGCTTTGCATCCGGTTTCCCAATTCTGATGACCTTGATGGCCATGATGTGGAGATGCTGGCGTTGGATTGGGGTAATCACAACAAGAAGTCTCACAACATCAGGTTGAAGTCCAACAGGTTTATTTGGTAGTAAACACCACAAGCTTTCGGAATGCTGTTCCTTTGCCAGGTGAATGGAGAGTTCTGATCAGAGAAGGGCACATAAAGACACACACAGTTTACAGAATACTGATTAGAGTGCGAGTCTTTACAGCTAATAAAGAACAAAGAATAAAAACAGCCCGGGAAACAGGCCCTTCGGCCCAACGAGCCCACGCCGCCATTTTAACACGACCAGTACCCCCCTCCATCCATGACCCTTATCTATTGTTTTATGGCCATCCACATTGAGGGAAACTAATTTATGGACAATTTATTACTGCCAATCAGCCGAAGAGCACACCTTTGGGGTGTGGGAGGAAACCGGAGCACCCGGAGAGAACCCACGCAAGCACGGGGAGAATGCGCAAACTCCCACAGACACTGGCCCAAATCCATGTGTCTGCACAGCAAACAGTGATAGTCACTGAGCTGTCGTCTTGCCCAGCATCCGGTCCAGTTTAAGCACACACTAACAACATGAAGCACGAGGCCAACCTTGAACAACCAAGAGCAGCCCAAGTACGACCCATCGCGTGTATGCCCCTCGTTGGACAACAAGGCGGACCGACTTAAAACCTGTGAATGAAGACAGAGAAAACATTATTATCATACCATGTCCATCTATCTTAGCAGGGACGCCCCAATGCTAATGAACCTTATTTAAAACAATCTCCTATATCCACCCATCTCCAACCCACTCGTGCCTGTCTAAGTTACTGTTAAACAACTCTAGTGTGCCTGCCTCCACCACCTTACTTGGCAGAGCATTCCATACCCCCACTACCCTCTGTGTGAAAAACCTCCCTCTAATATCTGTGTTATACCTCTTGCCCCTCACCTTAAGCCGATGGTCCCTCGTTACAGTGTGTCTCTATCATTGGAAATAGCTTACCTCTTGTTTACTCTATCTATACCCTTCATAATCTTATATACTCCTATTAGATCCTCCCTCAGTCGCCGTCTTTCAAGGGAAAAGAGCCCCAATTTGTTCAATCTTTCCTCATACCCCAGTCCTTCCATACCAGGCATCATCCTGGTAAACCTCCTCTGCACTCTCTCCAGAGTCTCCACGTCCTTCCAGTAGTAAGGCGACCAGAACTGGATGCAGTACTCTAAATGCGGCCTAACCAACGTTCTATACAACTGCAACATTAGACTCCAGCTCTTATATTCTATACCCCTTCCTATAAAGGCTAACACACCATTAACTTTCTTCACAACCTCCTCCACTTGTACTGCCACCTTCAAAGACTTGTGCACTTGCACCCCCAGGTCTCACTGTGATTCTATACTCCTTATGGGCTTACCCTTTATCATATAACTCCCCCCTACATTATTCCGGCCAAAATGCATCACCTCACATTTATCCAGATTAAACTCCATTTGCCATGTATCTGCCCAATATACCGGCCTATCAATATCCCGTTGTATTGCCAGACACTGCTCCTCACTGCCTGCCAATCCAGCCATCTTGGTGTCATCAGCAAATTTGCTGATCACACCACTTACTCCCTCTTCCAAGTCATTTATATACACAACAAAGAGAAGAGCCCTGCGGCACACCACTAGTGACAGATGTCCAGCTAGAAAAGGAACCCTCCACTACTGCTCTCTGTCTCCTCTTTGCAAGTCAGTTCTCAACCCATCTAGATACCTGGCCACGTATCCCATGAGCCTTAATCTTTACTACCAACCTACCATCAGGGACTTTGTCAAACACCTTACTGAAATCCATATAGATGACATCAACGGCTCGTCCTTCATCGACCGTTTTTGTCACCTCCACAAAAAATTTGACTAGATTCATAAGGCAAGACTTCCCCTTTACAAAGCCATTCTGCGTATCCTTAATCAGATCGCAACGCTTTAAGTGCTCATACATCCTATCCCTAAGAATCCTCTCCATCAACTTGCCTACCACTGACGTTAAACTCACCGGCCTATAGTTACCCGGGTTATACCTCCTACCCTTTTTAAACAACGGTACCACGTTCGCTGTCCTCCAGTCCTCTAGGACCTCACCTGTGTCCAAAGAAGAGACAAAGATTTGCGTCAGAGGCCCAGCAATTTCATCTCTCGCCTTCCTAAGCAGCCTAGGATAAATGCCATTGGGCCCCGGAGATTTATCAGTTTTAATGCTACCTAAAAGCCCTAACACTTCTTCCCTCGTAATCGATAGATCCCTCAATTGGTCTGCAGCTCCCTCGATGACCGTACCAGACAACAAGCCCCTCTCCTTCATGAATACCGACGCAAAGTATCCATTCAGGATCTCCCCCATTCCCTCAGACTCTAAGCACAATTCCCCTCGTCTGTCCCTGAGAGGACCGATTTTACCCCTAGCCACCCTTTTGCTCCTAACATAGGAGTAAAACGCCTTTGCTATTCAAGTCTTAAAGGTGCAGACAATGTGAGTGGAGATAGCATCAAGCATAGGTTAAAGAGATGTTTACTGTCTCCAGAAAGGACAATAAGTGAGATGTTGCAAGTTCAGGCAAGTCATGGCTGCTACAGGTAGTGTGACATGAACCCAAGATCCTGGTTGAGGCCGTTCTCGTGTGCGGAACTTGGCTATCAGTCTCTGCACAGCGATTCTGCGCTGTCGTATGTCATGAAGGTCGCCTCGGAGAACGTTTACCTGAAGATCAGAGCCCAAATGCCCGTGACCACTGAAGTGTTCACCAGCAAGAAGAGAACAGCCTTGCCTGGTGATTGTCATGTGATGTTCATTCAGCCGTTGTCGTAATGCCTGCATTGTCTCCCCAGTGTACCGTGCTTCAGGACATCCCTTCCTGCAGCGTATTCGGTAGACAACGTTGGCCGAGTTGCAAGAGTGTGTGCCATATACCTGGTGGATGGTGTTCTCATGTGAGAGCTTCCATGTCGGTGATCCGGCATGTCTTGCAGAGGTTGCTGTGGTGGGGTTGTGTTATATTGTGGTCACTGTTCTCCTGAAGGCTGGGTAGTTTGCTATGGGCAATGATCTGTTTGAGGTTGTGCAGTTGTTTGATGGCAAGAAGTGGGGGTGTGGGGATGGCCCTGGTGAGATGTTCGTCTTCATCAAAGACATGTTGAAGACTCTGGAGAAGATGTCGTAGCTTCTCCGCTCCGGGGAAGTACTGGATGACAAAGGGTACTCTGTCCACCGTGTCTCGTGTTTGTCTTCTGAGGAGGTTGATGCGGTTTTGCGCTGTGGCGCGTTGGAACTGTCGATCGATGAGTCGAGTGCCATATCCTGTTCTTATGAGGGCATCTTTCAGCATCTGGAGTTGTCTGTTGCGATCCTCCTTATCTGAGCAGGTCCTGTGTATACAGAGGGTTTGTCCATAGTGGGTGGCTTCTTTAACTGTTTAAGGTGGAAGCTGGAGAAATGGAGCATCGTGAGATTATCTGTGGGCTTGCGGTACAGTGAGGTGCTGAGGTGACCGTCCTCGATGGAGATTCACGTGTCCAAGAATGCAACCGATTCCGGAGAATAGTTCATGGTGAGTCTGATGGTGGGATGGAATTTGTTGATGTTATCATATAATTGTTTCAGTGATTGTTCACCCTGAGTCCAAAGAAAGAAAATGTCATCGATGTATCTACTGTTTCGCATCGGTTGAAGGTCCTGTGCGGTGAAGAATTCTTGTTCGAGCTTGTGCATGAAGATGTTGGCATATTGAGGTGCAAATTTTGTCCCCATAGCTGTTCCATGTGTCTAGATGAAAAACTGGTTGTTGAAGGTGAAGACATTGTGGTCCAGGATGAAGCGGGTGAGTTGTAAAATTGCATCTGGAAACTGGCAGTTGTCAGCGTTGAGTACTGAGGCAGTTGCAGTAATGCCACCTTCATGGGGGGTGCTAGCGTAGAGTGCCGAGACATCCATGGTGACGAGGAGTGTCCCTGGTTTAACTGCTCCATGTGTGCTGAGTTTCTATAGGAAGTCCGTAGCGTCACGACAAAAGCTGGGGGTTCTTTGTACCATGGATTTCAGGATGCCCTCGACGTAGCCGGAGAGGTTCTCGCACAGAGTCCCATTGCCCGATACGATGGGACGGTCGGGTGTATTTGCCTTGTCAACTCAACACTCTGATCAAGACCTTTGATCTGGACCTTCAGAGCACCCTCCGTGCTCTCGTCTCACGTACTCCCTGCATTGGAGATCTCTACTGCCTCCCAAAGATACACCAGGCTGTCCCATTGTATCAGGCAATTGATGACACCTGGAGCAGTTGGTGTGACTGCTGGCTCTAGAGCTGATGCTGCCTCTGGAGCTAATGCTGCTGCCTCTGGTGCTGCTGCTGCTGCTGCTGCCTCTGGTGCTGCTGCCGCCTCTGGTGCTGCTGCTGCCTCTGGTGCTGCTGCCACCTCTGGAGCTGCTGCCGCCTCTAGATCTGCTGCCGCCTCTGGAGCTACTGCTGCCTCTGGTGCTACTACTGCGTCTGGTGCTGCTGCCGCCTCTGGTGCTGCTGCCGCCTCTGGTGCTGCTGCCGCCTCTGGAGCTACTGCCGCCTCTGGTGCTGCTGCCGCCTCTGGTGCTGCTGCCGCCTCTGGTGCTGCTGCCGCCTCTGGTGCTGCTGCCGCCTCTGGTGCTACTACCGCCTCTGCAGTTGCTGCCGCCTCTGGTGCTGCTGCTGCCTCTGGTGCTACTACTGCCTCTGCAGTTGCTGCCGCCTCTGGTGCTGCTGCCGCCTCTGGTGCTGCTGCCACCTCTGGTGCTGCTGCCGCCTCTGGTGCTGCTGCCGCCTCTGGTGCTGCTGCCGCCTCTGGTGCTACTACCGCCTCTGCAGTTGCTGCCGCCTCTGGTGCTGCTGCTGCCTCTGGTGCTACTACTGCCTCTGCAGTTGCTGCCGCCTCTGGTGCTGCTGCCGCCTCTGCAGTTGCTGCCGCCTCTGGTGCTGCTGCTGCCTCTGCAGTTGCTGCCGCCTCTGGTGCTGCTGCTGCCTCTGCAGTTGCTGCCGCCTCTGGTGCTGCTGCTGCAGAGACAAGCTGGGAATTCAGATGCCTGGAGGCCTCTCAACCGGCAAGGAGGGAGAGGATCTCAACATCCACTCAGAATGAACGATGGCAGGAAGCTTGGTGCTTTTTTTGGAAGAGGGGTGAAGGTTTTCTCTTGTACAACTGACTATCAACTATACCGAGGAGAAGTGGCAATTGAACAGTGCCCTTTTTTGGGTTGAAGACCCCAAATTCCCCCACCCACTGATCAAAGAACACTTGGTTAGTTGTGCCCCCATCTCCTCGTCTAACTCAGGACAACTATCTGCCCTGGTTCTATACCCCTTATCCTCCCTCCTGTGTCTTCTGCCCTTCCTTCCCCCTCCCCTCACTCCCCTTCTGCTCAGCAGTGATCCCAACACCTGGGCGACGGAGCTTTTAACTACTCTGTTCTTCCTTACCCTTATCAATTACCTGGGGTTGTTATAGCGCTTCTCACCTTTTCCCTTCACCAACGGCAGGCCCTCTAACACCAGCTATGTCGCAGTAGTGGCCATGATCCATGATCCATGCTCCTTGGCCATTGTAGCAACCTCCAAAATGGATGGCAAAGCCATATTCTTTTTGAAGGCCAAGTGGGTGATCCACCTTGCCGTGGGAAAGGGGCTCATGGTGGTTGGGACCTTTCTGGTGGTGGATCCACTTGAGGCCCTTGTCAAGAAGAAGGAGGCATATGACGGGCATTGGCAGCTGAGATCAAGTGAATCCCTTGAAAAGTATGGGGGGTGTAGGAGTAGAGTTAAGAGAGAAATTAGGAGGGCAAAAAGGGGCATGAGATTGTTTTGACAGATAAGGCAAAGGAGAATCTAAAGATCTTCCAGAAATACATGAAGGGCAAAAGAGTGACGAGGGAGAGAGTAGGGCCTCTTAAAAATCAGCAAAGTCATCTATGTGCAGATACACAAGAGATGGGTGAGATCCTAAATGAATATTTCTTGTCAGTATCCAATGTTGGGAAAGGCATGGATATTAGGGAACTTGGGGAAATAAACAGTGATGTCTTGAGGACTGTACGTTTTACGGGGAAGGACATCCTGGAAGTTTTAAAGTGCATCAAGACAGACAAATCCCCAGCATCTGATTAGGTATATCCCAAGAAGCTGTGGGAGGCTAGGGAGGAAATTGCGGGTCCCCTAGCCGAGATATTTGAATCATTGACAGTCACAGGTGAGATGCCTGAAGATTGGAGGATGGAAAATGTTGTGCCTTTGTTTAAAAAGGGCTGCAGGGAAATCCCTGGGAACTACAGGCTGGTGAGCCTCATGTCTATAGTGGGTCAGTTGTCAGAAAGTATCCTGAGAGACAGCATCTACAGGTATTTAGAGAGGCAAGGATTGATTAGGGATAGTCAGCATGTCTTTGTGAGTGGAAAACCATGTTCCACAAATTTGATTGAGTTTTCTGAAGGGGTAACCAAGAAAGTAGATGAGGGCATTGCAGTTGATGTTGTCTACACAGACTTTAACAAGGCCTTTGACGAGGTACCACATGATCGTTGTTGCATAAGGTTAAATCTCATGGATCCAGGGTGAGGTAGCCAACTGGGTACAAAATTGGATTGATGACAGAAGACAGAGATGGTTGTAGAGAGTTGTTTTTCAAATTGGAGGCCTGTGACCGGCAGTGTGCCTCAGGGATCGGTGCTGGGTCCAATGTTATTTGTTATTGACATTCATGATTTGGGTGAGAATTTAGGAGGCAAGGTTAGTAAATTTGCAGATGACAACAGTTGGTGGTACAGTGGACAGTGAAGAAGGTGATCTAGGATTGCAAGGGATTGTGACCAATTGGGCCAGTGGGCTGACGAACGGCAGGTGTTTGCTGTGCAGATAAGGGGACCCGGGTTGGATCTCCGACTTGGGTCGGTGTCTGTGTTAGTTTGCACGTCCTCCCCGTGCTTGCGTGGGTTTTCTCCGGGTGCTCCGGTTTCCTCCCTCACCCCAAAAACGTGCTTTTAGGCTGATTGGTGTTAACAAATTGTCCCTAAGTTAGACCTTCCTTAATCTGGTACACTTAAAGTTCTCTAAATGTGCACCCCTTTATTGTGGACTCCAAGAGGCCTAGGCAAAAGTCGTAGGTCAAAGAAGGATTGGAATGAGGCACTCACTGAGTGTTAAAATGGGCGGCGTTGGCTTGTAGAGCCAAAGGGCCTGTTTCCTGTACTGTGTTGTTGTGTTATTCTGTTGTTCTTTTGTTCTTTGAAGCACTTGCACTATTTTGATAGCTTTTGGAACTGCATAAAAATAAACTCCTGTTGTCAATGGGAAAGAATTGTTGTGCCTGCGGACATGTTTGTGCTGTTTTGAGGTATGGTACAATGAGAACACCAGACCAAGGTCTTGCCGAGTGTGATGGAAATTTCAGCTTATCCTCAGAAGAGATTACATAGATAGGGATGGACAAAGCCACGAAGGGATTCGAAAACTGGAATGTAGAATTTAAAATGGAAGCCTTGCTTCTAGAGAAGCAGAGACAGTGGTGTTAGAGAAATGGGACTTGCTTCCAATCAGGATGCAGGCAGGAGAACATGGATGAGCTGAAGATTATGGAGGGTGAAAGGAGGGACCAGAGAGGAGAACATTAGGGTCTTAAGGCAGAAAATCACAATGACACGGACAAGGGTTCCAAGAGCAAATAGCTGAGGCAGGGGTGGAGGGTTGTGTTATGATAGGGGAGCCAGGCAGTTATGTTGATGGAAATCATATGCAGTCAAAAGCTTATTTTGGAGTGAATAGTTTTGTTTGGCCTGGCATACTTGACAAGGTGAAATATGTTTACCGGAATTCTTCTGTTTTTGTGGGAATCATCTCGGGCAAGACAGAAAATTCAGTGCACCATTCAAATGTCCACTGAAGTCGGGCAAGAATCTGATTCTTGGGGCACGCAGACCCAGAGAATCCTGCCCAGTGTCTTTGGTTCAGAGTTGGTGTCAGTGACCAAAGACAATTAGTCTTCCCAATACTTAGTTGGAGGAAATTTGCAGTGTGTCGAGTTAGAGGCAGTGCAGGGTTTGAGAGGGATGGAGGTGAGATAGAGCTGTGAGGTTGTTACTCCCAGCTTTATTATCTTTCTGCATTGTAGGGATTCTTTGAAATGCATACTAATATTGTCTAGATTGGATAGTTATTTGAATTTCATTGGGAGTTTGTGCATGTGTGTTAGTGATAGTGTGCAGTGACCATTGGGAAATAAGTTTCAATATTTTGAATGAAATAAGGAAACTATTTGCAAAAAAGCAATTATTGAATGAAGAAATTCAGAGTCAAAATCTTTACAGCTGCAATTTCTTTATTTTGTTTTACGAGGTTCAAAACGACTAACACAAGCTTGTAACATAGACCATACTAAAAATTACATGTAAGTTACTTTTGCCTTATTCCACATTTGTGAGATATTTAATAGACAACATGGTTTAAAATCTCACTGAAACAGAGTCCATGTGTATAGAATAATCTATAGAGATGGAAAGTTTTCAGCAGAGAGCGCTGATATCTTTTTTGGTACAGCCGTAAGTGCAGCATTTGACTGACATTCCTGGCGGCACCTCCCTTTTCTTCCTGAAGTATCTGGCCCAGGGTAGATGCTGCATCTGTGACGATTCAAATATATTGTGTTTGTTGCTGCCTTCCTCAACCTGCCGGATGTACTCACTGAAATCTCCCGGTATCTGATCATACTGGTTGGAGTTCTCATTGCCCTCTTGCTCAGCAACGGCAAACTCAACTTCCTGGTTCTTTTTATTGTCAAACGTCCCCTGAAAGTTCCTCATGTTCTTCATCTCCTTGGCGTCGTCTTTATCAGCTGAGGTCTGGAAGGGATCTGAAACAAAAATAAATCCCCATCTGTGACTGTGCACCATATTAATGAAATTGGCATTACAATGTTCACTCTGTTCCAATTGCAGTGGCTTTCATCTGTCTGGGGCAGAGAACTGGTCTATCCCCTCAACTCTGAAGAGATATCTCCATAAATTGTGCTCCACTATATTTTGACTGCTCAAACATAATTGGTTACCTATACATTGTTGTACACCCAGAGAAATAATTGATGACCATCCTGAAGTGGGTAACCAATGTTTGATCAGACAGTTGAACTGGGCTATACTGCAGCTGTGACAGAAAATTGATTATAACTCCAGTCACTGGATCATTAATTCTCAGAGGACTGACTTCCTGAGTCTATCCATAGGAATATTCTTGGGTAAACATTGCAGCTTGTTGCCAGATAAATTCTTAGAAAGTAGCTCAATCTTTGTCCCCCTTCGTTCACTGACTAACCCCTCCCCTGCCAATGGGAATTTCATGTTTGTGGATTTGATTTCAAGTTTCTAACCCCAGCTCGACAGGAGTTTAGAAACTTTCAAATTTCTGCCCTTTTCTTACTGCATTAGATACGATCAAACTCTTTTCTAGTCACTATCTGCTGACTGAGATTCAATCACTACCCTGATAGTCTGGGAGTTCACTTCAGCTTTTGAATCTACACTTGAACTTCCACAGTTTCATCAGATTTTCCAATTCAGTTTGTTGTCATTTGTCAGCCAAATCTTTCAAATATCTCAAAATGCTCCTGCCTATCCTTATTTTTAAGATATTGACTGGGAAAAGACAAACTGAAAGCTTAACTCAGTAGATGAGTGACCAATCCAACTCTCTGGCTTAGCAAAGGAAAGAATTGATGTATCATCGAGACTTATGAAGGAGATTAGGGGGTGCAGTTGGCCTCTTTCAAAGAGCTAGCCCAAGTACCATGGACAGAATGGCCTCATTCCTTTTGTGCTATGATGCCACCCCTGGAAGGTTTGTGTTGGACCAGATACCAGCGGTGTACTCTATGGCTTCTTAAACTGAGATCTGGATCTTGATGCTTTGGAAACGAGTCAATATTGCTGTTAGAATGATATTTCCAAACATTAATATCTCAAAACAAATTCCCAATTCTGGTTTATTGAGTCTGCACCAAATCTGACAGAGCATCATACCCAAGCTATATCCATGTAATCCCACACATTTACTCCACTAATCCTCCTAATCTACACATCTTGGGATGCCAGGGGCAGTTTAGCATGGCCAATCCACATAACCTGCCCATTTTTGTGGTGTGAGAAGAAACCAAGCCCCCAGAGGGAACCCACGCAGACACAGGGAGAATGTGCAGACAGTTGTGGATCTCTTTTTACAGGTTCCAACCTGTGAGCAGTATCTGCAGTATAGTGACAGTGTGAAGCAAGAATATGGCTTCGTCATTTTACAATGGTCATTAGAAGGATGAAGAGTTTAACTAAATGATGTTCACAATCACCTAAAATATCTTGCTATAATATCGAAGCACGGACAGATTCTATTCGCATGTGAACAGGGTGTTTGGTGATTCAGTTCACCAGAAAAAATCCGACACGAGGAACCAGGAAAGCTTGCTCTAAAGGTGAAGCTGTGACTTCAGATAGTAGTGATATGGAGTTGCTGGCGTTGGATTGGGGGAAACACAGTAAGAAGTCTCACAACACCAGGTTCAAGTTCAACTGTTTTATTTGGTAGCAAAAGCCACTAGCTTTCAGAGCACTGGCTCCAAAAGCTAGTGGCTTTTGCTACCAAATAAAGCTGTTGGACTTTAACCTGGTTCTGTGAGACTTCTTACTGTGACTTCAAATAAACAGACACTGCTGACCGATAGGACAGCACCCACTCTCCCATCCAGCACACCAGAACTAATGTTCTACAATGTGAAATAACAACTGACAGTCCTGGGAATGAACATCAGGTCAGACAGTAACAGAAGAACATCAGAAAGACATTTGTTCCCTCCTGACAAGGGCTGTGTTGATAACAAATCTCACATTAACTTGTCTTTCAGAAGTTACCTGAGTGGCTCTGTTTTTCCAATAGCTCTTGTCCACACTGCAGCAGTTCACATACCCCTTACATTATGATCTATGTTAGTAATATGATCATAATAAATATATTTTACCCACCATGTCTAGACAAGGGACAGCATCTCCAAATAAAGTGAATTTAAACATTTTCTATTTCACAATTTTCATACTCACGGTGATTTACAATTTTGGAGCTGTTGAATAAATAAGTTGATTATTCCGGTAACTACAGCCTAACTTGTATCACAATTATTTAACTCAGTGAATAACATTAAGACATGTCGATAGCAATAATGTTGAAACATTCAACCTTTTAGATAGGCTTATTGCAAAAGGATCTACTCACCATCCTGGTTATCGAGAAGTCTGTTCCTGCGAGAACCCACACAGTTATAGATGACGGCTCGGATTAACTCCCGGCCGCATAGCTTGATCCCTGATTCCCCACCCCTCAAAGACTGGGACAAGGCAGCAGTGGGCAAGGAGATGAGGAACAGGTTGATTACCAGAACACACACTAGGCCTTTCATCTCAGCTTCTCTCACAACGGGTCTTCTACGCTTTGGCTGGTGAGAGGCCTATATTATTCTGATTCTCTCCCTCCTGTTTCTGATTTCCGCACATCTAACCCTCCTCCCTTTTATTGCTGTTTTTGCTCCTTTTCTCCCACTCACTGCTGTTGAAAAAAAAAATCACTTTTCCCTCCTCCTCCCTCCAATGACCTGTGAGTCTTGGATCGCCTCACATTTGATACTCCTCCAGGATCATTATCAGATTTACAATTTATGGATTGTATAAATAAATGTATGAATCAGTTTATCTCCTCTTATCCTCCAGATACATTGCCATCTTTCTGGTTTTCATTGAACAATTTTGTTCATAGCATTATACTACCCTCTTTGAAATGCAGCTTGCATTTCATTTGTTAAATATTTATCACCACTGATATTTTTCGTCAATTTCCTCACTGCAGATTCTTCAGCTTTCAGCTAAGATAAAAATAAAATACTGTGGATGCTGGAAAACTGAAATAAAAGCAAGAAATGCTGGAAAATGTACTGACAGCATCTGTAGAGGGAGACTGTCCAGGAATGCCTACTATGCATAAGCTCTGCTCTTCCCTCCAATGGGATTTGAATTTGCCTCTTTCACCTTGTCCATTGTCATTTTTTTTCCCTCCTGAGCAGACTTCTTCAGGTCTCGCATGCCCCGCTACTGCTCCAGTATAATATGAATACAATATAGTAAAATAATATAATATTCCAGGGATGAATGTGTTGACATATGTGGAGAAATTAAACTGTTTGGGTTTATACGTGCTGGAGTTTAGGAGCTTGAGGGCAATTCTGATCGAGATCTATAACATTTTAAAAGGGGCAATCTCGAACAAGAAGTTACAGGTGTAGGTTGAAAGGCGGCAGATTTAAAACTGAGATGAGGATGAGTTACTTCTTATAGAGGATGGTGAATTTGTAGAACTCACTGCCTCATAGTGCGGTGGAGTCTGAATTGTTGAATGGCTTCAAGAAGGAGATAGATATATTTCTAATAGAAAATGGGATAAAGGGATATGGGGAACAGGTAGGGAGGTGGATTTGAGACCAGGGAGATATCAGCCGTGATCTGATTGAATAGCGGAGCAGGTTCGAAGGGTTCAAGAACAGAGAATTTGACGCTCAACCAAATCTCTGTTCACGGCAGCGAGACTGGATAATCCCAGCCACAGACCAGTCATGGTGTTTGCTAAGATGTTTCCCAAAACTCACTTTCACAGCCAAATTACCTTTCTCAGCGACTGTTTCTGTTTGGTTAGTTAGTCATGATTGGCATAGGCTTGGAGGGCTGAAGGACCTGTTCCTGTGCTGGACTTTTCTTTGTTCTATAACAATGGCCCTGACTGCTTTGTGCACTATGCTATTCTAGTTTTGGGAGTACCCATTGTATTCTGTTACTCTCTGCACTGAGAACAGAAGGAACAGTTAAGATTACATCACGTTACTTTACACAGACTCTGAAATTAATGAGGTTGAACAGTTAAGAGCATCACATTTGTTTCTTAGCAGATCAGAGGTTGGGGGGGTTTTGGGGTGTCTTTCAGGTCAGATCAGAGGCTGGGATACAATTGGAACATATGAAATCCACATGATCATTGAGTATATTCAAAGTTGAGTTGATCAGATTTAGATTGACAAGGAAGTCAAGGGTTATTGCGTGGAGAGGGTGTGGGGACTGAGGTCAAGGTGGATGAGGGGAAGGTGGGACAGGCAGGAAACTTCTGCGAGGCGAAAATCATGTTGGCCACAAACTTACTGAATCGTGGAGCAGGCTTGATGGGCCCAATTGCCTACTTCTGGGCCCAATGTTCTGTTATCTGTAGGGCAGTTATTGCTAACTGTAAGACATATCGTTTAGATAATTAGAGGTAATAGAAAATTATACACAGGAAAGTGCAGGGAAGTGGGGTTGCTTTGATAGTTCTATCAATGAACTAGAACAGGAATAATGGTTTTAGCGACCACCTTATGCACTAGAATATTGTTTCAGTATCACTACAGAATGTTGTATGCTTTATTTATTCATGGGATATTGGTGTCATTGGCAAGCTCAGCATTTGTTGTCCACCCCTAATAGTGTTTGCACTGAGGGGCTTGCTCTGCCATCTCAGCAAGGTTAGTTAAGGGTTAACCATTCTGAATCTGGAATCACATGAAAGTCAGATGATGTAAGGATGACAGATTATCTCAGCTAATGGACACTTAAGATCCTCATGGCTTTTGAAGACAAGTGATGGTCGTTCCATGGTTAGTATTGCAGAGACTGGCTTTCATTTCCAGATTTATGGCTTGAATTCAAATTCCACCAGCTGCCTTGTTAGGCCTTGGATTCACTACTCCAGTGACATTAGCACTGCACCACTGATCTGCCCATTTTATTGTAAATTCTATTTATGTTAACCTACAGAAGGCTTCAAAGTCTCCTTTATAAGACTCCATTCTGTAGCCAACACCCTCTCATCAGTTACAACGGGTGGGATTTTCTGGCCTGCCCTGCCTCTAGAATTTTCAGGTCCACCCGAATTCAATAGAACTATGAATGACTCTCCACAATTTTGTTTCTGCCTTTGCCACAACAGGCTTGTAAAATTCTGCCAAGTATATTTTTCCAGTTTATCTGCGGACTGGCAGATGGTTCGCAAAAATGACTTGAGCCCCTTTTGTGCTGGCTTATCCACTTTCTCTCATCCAGATGTCCATGCCTAGAACTTTCCTAACATCTGAATTCCCCTCCAACTCCAGGGATCACTCCCCCATCCCAATCTCCAAATTCTTTCCAGCAGAGTTCTGAAGAGTGAGGGGTGCCTTGATTGATGTATACAAGATATTGAATGAGTTTTGAGAAGTTAGACGCAGAAATGTTGTTTACTCTTGTGGGTGACTTTAGAACTAGTGGTCGCTAGAATTAGTGTTCACCTTTAAAAAAGAGAAAAGTTCTTGATTGGTTAGGGAAACAAAAGTGAGGGGAAAATGGTGAGAGAATGGGTTGAGAAACTTATCAGCCATGACTGAATGGTGGAGCAGACCCGATGGGCCAAACTGCCTAAATGTGCTCTGATATCTTAAGGCCTTATAAGAAGAGTTTCTTTCAATCTGTGGACTGTCCAACTTTGGAACGCTCTAACTCTGAAAACCATGGAGGTTGGCGTCACCATGTATTTTTCAGGTGGAGAAAAATTATTTTTGGTCAAGGTAGAGATTTGTGGGACCGCGTGTTGCTGTAGAGAAATGCAAAAGAAAATTTAACAGATATTATTAAAGTTATGGAGATCTTTTCAAGTGATCAGCTGCTCTCAATAGGGAGCCACTGATAAGAGAGTCATCAAGTTAAAGCTGTCACTGAGAGTGGAGAGATAGCTAAGAGACCACTGTATATTGAAGGGAAACAGTGTGATACATCTTTGAATCAGTGCTATAAGCAGGGAGGTGTGCACTGGGGTTAGTCTGGGATTGTTGCAGCAGAGGGTGGGAGCTGAAGATCAGCCATGACTGTATTGAATGGTGGAGCAGACTCGATTGATGACTGGTCTCACCCTGATCCTATTTCTTAGTGCTCTTGTGTTCTTAAATAAAGCTGGAACAGACACAATGGGCTAAATAATATGAATATAATATAAATAATATGAATACAATATAGTAAAATAATATAATATTCCAGGGATGAATGGGTTGACATATGAGGAGAAATTAACAGTTTGGCTTTATATGTGCTGGAGTTTAGGAGTTTGAGAGCAATTCTGATCGAGATATATAACATTTTAAAAGGGACTGATAAAATAAATGTAGACCAAATGTTTCCTCTTGTGGGGCAATCTCGAACAAGAAGTTACAGGTATAGGTTGGAAGGCAGCAGATTTAAAACTGAGATGAGGATGAGCTACTACTTGTAGATGGTGGTGAATTTGTAGAACTCGCTGCCTCATAGTGTGGTGGAGTCTGAATTGTTGAATGGCTTCAAGAAGGAGATAGATATATTTCTAATAGAAAATGAGATAAAGGGATATGGGGAACAGGTAGGGAGGTGGATTTGAGACCAGGGAGAGATCAGCCATGATCTGATTGAATGACGGAGCAGGTTCAAAGGGCTGAATTTGCCTCATTCTGCTCCTAATTCCAATGTTCCTAGGATCCAATTTAAAACTCTCACGTGGTTGTAAAGGCAATTTGCAAAACAACAAACAAGTGATGAAACCACAATATGGAATATCAAGTGTGTGATGTTCAGTGATAACAGATTCACAGGGAGGGGGACAGGACATAGAGAAAGATGAGAAAGAACTGGATAGAAAATGGGAGGATTAAAAGTTTAGTCCAAGAGCTAAGACTAAGCTGAAAGCAGAGGTGTCTGCTGTGAGGACACTGAAGAGAAATATAACAAAATTTAGCAAGTGAGTTACAACTTTTCAAAGAAATTGGAATAAAGTTACAAACAAAATTGCTAAATGAAAACCAGAAACGTGACAAAGTGTATGGAGGCTAAGAGGACATAAATGTGTTACTGTTTAACACATTTATTTATACAATCCACAAATTGTAAAGTGACAATGATCCCGAGGGATGTCTGATCTGAAACGGAGCAAGAATCTCAAACTCACTGGAGAGCGAAGGAGGCACAAGTGATTATTTTTTAACTGAATGAGGAGTGAATTCGGATAAGTGAGTGAAAAAACATGTTTATAAAGGAGAAGGGTTAGACATGCAGAGATCTGAGACAGGACTGGAGAGAGATAGTGAGAATGATATAGACAACTCACCAACAACCTGAGCACCAGCCAAGGAGCAGAACACCCATCCTGAGGTTTGGAGAGAAGCCAGGTTGAACTTTCCTGAGCTGAGATGAAATTTCTAGTGAGTGTTCTGGTGATGGGCCAGTTCGTAACCTCCTTTGCCACTGCTTTAAGCAGAAGTGATACTCCCCCCATCACAATGTGTGGCTGACAGATAATCCAAGCAATTAAGATGTTCCGCAAGGATTTTTACTTCAACAAGGTTCTCGATAATCAAAATGGTGATTATTCAAAATCATCCTTTGCTGCACCCCTGTCCGAAATATTGAGCATCTCAATAGCATTGTAATTAAAATGTCTGTGCTATTCATGGAGTCTCTCGTTGAATTAAAATAATTGTGGTACTAGTTAGGCTGTAATTACTGCAATAATCATCTTATTTATCCACCAACTCCAAGCATGTAACTCACCGTGAGTATGAAAATTGTAAAGGAGAAAATGCTTAAGCCATCTTTATTTCGGAGACATTGCCCTTTTTTGAGATCATGTTGGTAAAATGTATTAATTATAGTCATATTTGGGCATGGTGTAAAGAGTGTAAGGATTGCTGCAGTGTGGACAAGGCTGAGAGGAAATATTGGAAACACACAGAGTAACTTCTGAAGGGCAACTTTCCAATAGGAAAGAAGAGTAAAAACTAGGAAATAAGATTACTGATCCGAACTTGTCTTGCAATCCTTAAAATGGAATACTAGCTGGAATTCCGCTCAATCTTCTGTCATGTCTGCAGTGTAGCTCAGGTCAACTGCGCCACTGCCTAAGAGAGATACTCTTTTGGAGACCCGGTACAGACTTGATGGGCTGAATGGCCTCCTTCTGCATTTTAGGAATTTGATCTATTCTATGAACTGTTTGACCAAATGTTGATTATTCACTTTGGGTTCGTTATCAATTATTTATCTGCCTATACATCAATGTATATTTAACCAATTCTGCTTGAGTAGTCAAAATATAATGCAGAATAACTTAAACAGGTATCTCTAGCGAGTACAGGGGCTAGACCAGTTCTCTGCATCAGACAGAGGGGAACGGGAGGCGGCCACATAAAATCATGGAAAAACCACAGAAAAGGAACAGAAAATAGGAATAGGATCTGGCCCTTTGACCCTTTAAGTTTACTTTTCATTCATTTTGATCATGGCTGAACATCCAACTCGGTAACCTGTTCCCACTTTCTCCCCATCTGGTTTGACACATTTAGTCCCAGGAACTAGATCTAACTTATTGAAAATATACATAGCACCATCTTATTGGCTTGCCATGTCAATTGACCAGGGTGGTGAACAGATAAATCAGGTGAGAGGCGAAAAACCAGCTTTGCACCTGGTTTCCCAACTCTGGTGATCTTGACGGCCCCATTCTACTCGCAAAATCAACCCAGAAAGGGCATGCAGCTGATTTCAATATTAATAAACATGTCAGTAACGAGGCTGGGTGCTATCATCCAATGTCATTCACCTTAGTCCCCTTTCTGGTTAAGGTCCTCACCGCAAAGATCACAGATGGTCCCCATCAATGGGGCCAGATGTGTTGGCCTTACTGATGGGACCAGAGACCATTGGGCCCCTCCAGGTGGCCATTGGCAGAGCTAAGAAGTACCAATGGGGCAGTGTCAGCCAGGCACCCTGGAGGTGTGCACCCGAACAGGTGCCGGAGTGTGGCGACTAGGGAATTTTCACAGTAATGTCATCGTAGTGTTAATTTAAGCCAACTTGTATCACTAGTAAATAAGCTAACCGAAACTAACTTTTGCTCGTAATGGTTATAATCTCTGGATATTTCTGCTTCATCCTATTCTGTTGTCAGTCAGTTATTGCCCACCCCCTTCCCCCTTCCCCATTATGACTTTACCCCACCCTTAGCACCATCCACAACCAATGCTGATCCATATTGAAATCCTGTATATGATCAGAAAGGTTATAGTGGTGGGTATGGCTCACTCAGAGTGCAAGTTGCTGTGACAAGATTCAAGCACATTTTCTGAAGCTATGGATGGTGATGGTGGATGTTCCAATGTTCCCTCTGTCACACGGATGGATGTGGCCACAAAGCTAATCAGGAATCCCTCCCGCTCTTTCTGTTTGCCACGGGCATGTGTTGGAAGGATTTGCAGATTGATATTCAACCTGTTTGGCCATCTTTTGTACAGCGCTCCTGTCACCATCAACTTCTGGAGTGGGACTTGAACCTGGAATTTCTGACTCCGAGGGTGGAATTTTCCAGTCCTGCCCGCCACGGCAATCGATCTGTTGATCTTCAGCAGGATTTTCGTATTTTGGGGCGAGGGCGGCTAGAAATTCCCACCCTGTGGCAGAGACACTACCCACTATTCCACAAGACCTGAAGATTGCTGAGTATAATTAACAAACTAACATTCTCCGTCAGAAAGGACCTTGTGCTTATTACTGCACGTTGTGTTGGTATGGAATGGTTCTCACTGAATGGTTCCGTTTATCACATTCAGAATCCAGTATATTTCTGCTGTACTAAATAAATCCCCAGTGTAAAATGTAAAAACTGTGCTGGATAATGAAACACCACAAGATGGTGCTGTTACTCTGCTAGCTGATAAGTAGTGATCCCATTGACTGGCTGGTTATTCATTATAATGACCTACAGACACCGATTCCAGTGAACCTCTAAACAACAACTTTTATTTAAATTGTTTCCGGGAAGTTTCATACCAAGAATCTGAGACTATTTTGGTGTAGATTACTGCTATATTATAACCATGCAATTTGCAAGTCATTCACATAACATGAGGAAGCAATATCACAGCAGATGCTTTATTAAGAGCAATTAAAACTCATAATGTTATCATGAAAATAATGTAAGAAGTCTCACAACACTAGGTTAAAGTCCAACAGGTTTATTTGGTAGCACTAGGTTTCAGAGCACTGCCCCTTCATCAGGTGAATGGGATTTCAGTTCACAAACAGGGCATATAAAGACACAAACTCAATTTACAAAATAATGGTTGTTGTCAAACGAGGGGCATGCACACGATGGGTCGTGCGTGGGCTGCTCTTGGAGTTCCGGGAGTGGCCTAGTACTTTGTGTCGTTGTGTGTGCTTAATCCTGGACCAGCAGACGGGCACCACAACAGCTCAGTGACTATCACTGCTAGCTGTGCAGATACATGGATTTGGGCCTGTGTCTGTGGGAGTTTGCGCATTCTCCCTGTGGTTGCGTGGGTTTCCTCCGGGCGCTCCGGTTTCCTCCCACACCCCAAAGATGTGCTCTTAGGCTGATTGGTTTTACCAAATTGACACTATTCTCCCCTGAATCTGGCTACATTAGGGGTTCCATTCGTAGACATGCAGGGTAGAATAGGTGTAGGGTGATGCGGCGGCACGGGCTCGTTGAGCCGAAGGGCCTGTTTCCCGTGCTGGGATGTTCTTTGTCTTTGTCTAACGTGAGTCTTTACAGGTAATCAAGTCTTAAAGGCACAGACAATGTGAGTGGAGAGAGGGTTAAGCACAGGTTAAAGAGATGTGTATTGTTTCCAGCAGGACAATTAGTCAGATTTTGCAAGCCCATCAAGTTGTGGGGGTTACAGATAGTGTGACATGAACCCAAAATCCCGATTGAGGCCGTCCTCATGCGTGTGGAACTTGTCTATCAGTTTCTGTTCAGTGGTTCTGCGTTTTCATGTGTTGTGAAGGCCGCTTGGAGAATGCTTACCCGAAGATCAGAGGCTGAATGCCTGTGAGTGCTGAAGTGTACCCCAGCAGGAAGAGAACACTCTTGCCTGGTGATTGTCGAGTGGTGTTCATTCATCTGTTCTCATAGTGTCTGCATGGTCTCCCCAGTATATCATGCCTCGGGACATTCTTTCCTGTTGCGTATCAGATAAACAATGTTGGCTGAGTTGCAAGAGCGTGCACTGTATACCTGGTGGGTGGTGTTCTCATCCGTGTCAATGATCCGGCACGTCTTACAGAGGTTGCTGTGGCAGGATTGTGTGGTGTCGTGGCCACTGTTCTCCTGAAGGCTGTGTAGTTTGCTGTGGACAGTGGTCTGTTTGAGGTTGTGTGGTTGTTTGAAGGCAAGAAATAAGGATGTGGTGATGTCCCTGGCGAGATATTCATCTTCATCAATGACATGTTGAAGGCTCCAGAGAAGATGTCATAGCGTCTCCACTCTGAAGAAGTACTGACATTCTGGGGGCCTCGATGCTCCCCCTCCCCTTCACTCCAGTGGGGTTGGGCTGCAAGTGGGGAGCTGTTGTAAACCCTGAGGAGAGATTCTAGCGAGCCCAGAGATTTCAGTCCTGGGCTTTTTAATTATATGTTAATCATATGCCTGTTTAAATAATTTATGCAGGTCCGTGTCAATATCTGGTGCAGAGCTAATGGTGCTGGAAGTCTGAGAATTCTATTCCATTGCCTCTAAGAATGATTCATCTCTTTATTCTTATCTCATCTTATGAGGTCAACACTACAGAAATGTGAATTAACCAGCATCAGTTTTCAACCTATACACCCCTGTGAAGGAATACTTCATTTGACATTGATTCTAGACTCTGGAAACAACGTTGGAACAATATAATTTTTTTCTCTGTTGTCTTTGATCAGTTCATTCATCCTTTTCAATATCCCTTTTTTTTCTAGCATGAATGCATAGGAGGCAAATGATACGACTCGCCTTCTATATTTTGAGTGTGCGCAAATTAACTAACCCTTTGAGTATATACCATTTCAAACTTGCTGTGGAGTTATCTACAGAAATTGGATCACACCCAAAGCTGAGGAGTTGGGAAAAATATCACAACAAATGTCAGCAATTCAGCACTTTCAGCAATGCCGTCACTCGGTGTAGGGAGTGAGGGGTATTCTCCATGAATCATAGAGTGATGATTAGAGAGGTCTCTGATCTACTCCCCATCCAGACCCAGCTGAGAGGACCTCAGATTTTACCTGATGGCCTTCCCATGCGCGGGTGGTCCATGGCCATGCCCGCAGAGACAGTAAGTGGTTTGTTGGTAATCGGCCACTTGAGTGGCTCAATTGACTGTCAGTGGGTGATGAAGCACCAACATTCTCACCGCTGCCAAACTGGCATAGCAACAGGAGGATGTTCTCGTATTCTCGTTGTTCCTTGGGAGCACTGAAGAGAGGCAGCGATTTGCGAGAGGAGAGCTTGTGGGTGAGTAGAGCGATTTTTTTAAAGCTAACTTTTTACTAGTTTTTTCTTTAAATTTTATACCGGAAGCTGTTGCAAAGACACTTGGGTAGAGTTTTTTTTTACCTTACTATAAATTAGAGCGGTGAGGAATCCCGATACTCTACATAGGTAGAGTATCCCAACCCTCCCTCCTCCTCTAACCTAAAAAAGGGAGAGAGAGAGAGAGAAGGGCTCTGACTGAGAGCAGGTAAGTTTGTTTTTGTTTTTGAGTGTGCTGTAAGGGCTTTGGCTCACAGGGCCAAAGAGATAAGGGTGAGGCAAGGTAAGTTATAAGTTTTTTTTTACTTTTTCCTCTGGGTTACTAAAAAGGGGCAGGTATGGGTGTGAGGCCAGTATGTTGTTGCCAGTGCAACATGTGGGAGGTCTTGGAGGCTCCTGGTCTACCAGACATCCACACCTGTGCTCGGTGTGTGGAGCTGCAGTCCCTGCGGAACCAGGTTAAGGAGCTGCAAATGCAGCTCGAGGACCTTCGGCTCATTAGAGAGAGTGAGGAGATAATTGACAGGAGCTATCAGCAAGCAGTCACACCAGGGCAACGGGAAGAAGGCACGTGGGTAACTATTAGGAAGGGGAAACCTCAGGTGATGGAGAGCACGCCGGTGGATGTCCCCCTTCAAAATAAGTACTCCTGCCTGAGTACTACTGGGGGGGCAGCTCATCTGGAGGAGGCAGCTGTGGCCAGGTCTCTGGAGCTGAGCCAGTAAGTCAAAAAATTAAAAAAGAGAGCAAAAAGGTAGTACTAATAGGGGACGCCACAGTGAGGGGGGCCGACAGGCGTTTTTGTGGACGTAGATGTGAGTCGCGGATGGTGGTTTGTCTCCCTGGAGCTGGGATCCGGGATGTCTCTGGGCGTGTCCCAGACATCCTGAAGGGGGAGGGTGAGGAACCAGAGGTTGTAGTGCATATAGGTACTACTGACATAGGCAAGAGGGAGGCAGTCATGAAAAGGGACTATAGGGAACTGGGTAGGCAGCTGAGGAAGAGGAAAGCAAAGGTAGTAATCTCAGGATTGCTGCCTGCGCCGTGGGAGAATGAGGGCAGGAATGGAATGAGGTGGAGGGTGAATGCGTGGCTGAGGGACTGGAGCAGGGGGCAGGGATTTCGGTTCCTAGATCATTGGGACCTCTTTAGGGGCAGGTGTGACCTGTACAGTAAAGACGGGTGGCACTTGAATCCCAGGGGGACTAATATCTAGGTGGGAAGACTGGCTAGGGCTACTGGGGGGACTTTAAACTAGAAATGATGGGGGGAGGGAATAGTGATGGGGAGACTGGGACCGAGGAGGTTAGCTCCCAGGTAGGGAAGGACTGCAGGCGGTATGAGAGGGAGGTTAGACAGGTGGTGGAGAAGGGAAATGTCCAGACTGAGGGGCTGAAGTGTATCTATTTTAACGCCAGGAGTGTAGTAAATAAGGTAGATGAGCTTAGGGCGTGGATTGCTGCTTGGGAATGTGATGTGGTGGCCATTACGGAGACTTGGATATCTCAGGGACAGGACTGGGTACTTCAGGTGCCAGGATTCAGATGCTTCAGGAAGGACAGGGAGGGTGGCAGAAGAGGTGGTGGAGTGGCACTGTTGATCAGGGACAGTGTCATGGCTGCAGAGAAGGAGGATGCCATGGAGGGACTGTCTACGGAGTCTCTGTGGGTGGAAGTTAGGAACAGCAAAGGGTCGATAACTTTGCTTGGTGTATTCTATAGGCCGCCCAATAGTGACAGGGAAGTTGAGGTGCAGATAGGGAAACAGATCCTAGAGAGATGTAGAAATAACAAGAGTTGTCGTGATGGGAGACTTCAATTTCCCAAACATTGATTGGAATATCCCAAGGGTAAGGGGTTTGGATGGGGAGGAGTTTGTTAGGTGTGTTCAGGAAGGTTTCCTGACACAGTACGTGGATAAGCCTACGAGAGGAGAGGTTGTACTTGACCTGGTGCTGGCGAATGAACCAGGACAGGTGACGGATCTCTCGGTAGGAGAGCATCTTGGGAATGGTGATCATATTTCTATCTCCTTCACAATTGCATTGGAATGAGATAGGATCAGGCAGGCTAGGAAGGTGTTTGTCTGGAGTAAGGGGAAATACGAAGACGTCAGGCAGTTAATTGGACAAATAAACTGGAAGGAGGCATTCTTGGGGAAAAGTACAGAAGGAAGGTGGTGGATATTCAAGGAATGTTTGTCTGGAGCTCTGCATGACAACGTTCCGATGAGACAAGGAGGTTTTGGTAGGTCGCGGGAACCGTGGTGCACGAAGGCTATGGTGAATCTAGTCAAGAAGAAAAGGAAGGTGTACAAAAGGTTCAGGGAGCTAGGAGATGTTAAGGATCTAGAGGAGTATAAGGATTGTAGAAAGGAGCTTAAAAGGGAAATTAGGAGAGCCAGAAGGGGTCATGAGAAGGCCTTGGTGGGTAAGATTAAGGAGAATCCCAAGGCCTTCTACAAATATGTGAAAAGTAAAAAGATGAGAAGAGAAGGGATAGGACCTATAAAAGGTGAAGGGGGAAAGGTCTGTGTGGAACCAGAAGAAATGGCAGAGGTGCTTAATGAGTACTTTGCCTCGGTATTCACGGTGGAAACTGATCTGGGAGATTTTGCTACAGGTTTGCAGCAGATGGAAAAGATTGAGTGTGTGGATATTAAGGAAGAGGATGTGTTAGAACTTTTGAATTCTATCAAGATAGACAAATCGCCAGGACCAGATGGGATGTACCCCAGGTTACTGTGGGAGGTGAGGGAGGTGATTGCAGAGCCCCTGGCGATGATCTTTGCGTCGTCGATGGGGACGGGAGAGGTTCCGGAGGTTTGGAGGATTGTGGATGTGGTTCCTATTTTCAAGAAAGGGAACAGGGATAGCCCGGGAAATTACCGACCGGTGAGTCTGACCTCAGTGGTTGGTAAGCTGATGGAGAGGCTTCTGAGGGACAAGATTTATGAGCATTTAGAGAGGTTTAGCATGATCAGAAATAGTCAACATGGTTTTGTCAAGGGCAGGTCGTGCCTTACGAGCCTAGTTGAGTTCTTTGAAAATGTGACTGAACACATTGACGAAGGAAGAGCAGTGGACGTGGTTTACATGGACTTCAGCAAGGCGTTTGATAAGGTCCCCCATGCAAGACTTCTTGAGGAGGTGAGAGGGCATGGGATCCAAGGGGCTTTGGCCTTGTGGATCCAGAACTGGCTTGCCTGCAGAAGGCAGAGAGTGGTTGTGGATGGGTCTTTTTCTGCATGGAGGTCAGTCACCAGTGGAGTGCCCCAGGGATCTGTTCTAGGACCCTTGCTGTTTGTCATTTTCATAAATGACCTAGATGAGGAAGTGCAGGGATGGGTTAGTAAGTTTGCCGATGACACGAAGGTCGGTGGTGTTGTGGATGGTCTGGAAGGGTGTCAGAAGTTGCAGCAGGACATAAATAGGATGCAAAACTGGGCGGAGAAGTGGCAGATGGACTTCAACGCGGATAAATGTGTAGTGGTCCATTTTGGCAGGACCAGTGGGATGAATGAGTACACTATCAAGGGCAGGAGTCTTAGCAGTGTTGAAGAGCAGGAGGATCTTGGGGTCTGGGTCCACGGGACTCTTAAATCGGCCTCGCAGGTGGAGGATGTGGTCAAGAAGGCGTATGGTGTACTGGCCTTCATTAATCGAGGGATTGAGTTTAGGAGTCGGGAGGTAATGCTGCAACTTTATAAGTCCCTTGTCAGGCCCCACTTGGAGTACTGTGCGCAGTTCTGGTCGCCTCACTATAGGGAGGACGTAGAAGCTATTGAAAGGGTGCAGAGGAGATTTACAAGGATGTTGCCTGGATTGGGAGGCATGCCTTATGAAGATAGGTTGAGGGAGCTAGGACTCTTCTCCCTGGAGAGGCGTAGGTTGAGAGGCGACCTGATAGAGGTTTATAAAATGTTGAGAGGAATAGATAGGGTGGATTCTCAGAGGCTATTTCCCCGGGTTGGAATGGTCGCTACGAGAGGACACAGATTTAAGGTGCAGGGAAGCAAGTACAGAAGTGATGTTAGGGGTAAGTTTTTCACTCAGAGGGTGGTGAGTGAATGGAATCGGCTGCCGTCAGTGGTGGTGGAGGCGAACTCGCTGGGGTCTTTTAAAAGACTTCTAGATGAGTATATGGGATTTAATGGGATTGGGGGTTATAGATAGGTCTATGGATTGGTAGGTATTGAAGTGATCGGCGCAACTTGTGGGCCGAAGGGCCTGTTTGTGCTGTAGTGTTCTATGTTCTATGTTGGACAGTATCCCAGCAAACAAAGAACTCCCCACCCCCATCGCTCACCCCACCATCCCCACACCATTTTTGAACTTCTTGCACCTCCCAGAAAAATTCAGCGCATTGTCAGGAAGGACAAATTTGCTCAGAAAGCTGGCAGCAATGCGCTAGTTAACCCCTCGTGAGGTATTTCGTGGGGGAGACGAGGAGATTTCCATTTCTGTTTTGTGCTTCACTGTTACTGTTCTGCCACAAATGGGCAGCATTCTAAATCATTGGAACAAACTGGAGACTCCGTTTAGATTTTCCACATCTGCCTTGGTTATTCCCTGAAGTTATGAAGCAGAAAGCAAATCTAGTGATTCCAATTAATTGTTAACAAGATGTTTACCCCATGGTACGGTGCTATTTGTTTGGGAAACATTAGGGACAGAATGTGGCCAGTCAGCCCCTCAAACCTGCTGTGCTATTAGATTAGATTATACAGCGGGAGCTGAAGAATCAGTTTCCCTCCCACCAGCATGGAATGACACTGGGATTGTGGGCTTCCATCATGGGATGCAGATGGAAGTCCTACCTCAAGTTAAGATGTGTGTCAGCCAGTCCCATAAGAGGGTAGAGTTAGCTCTGGGAGGCAAACAACTGGGTCCTCTATCAGTTTTGGCTGCACCAGCTTCTGAACTTGAGGTTTTGATCTGTGGGGTTGGACCAAGGGAGCCTTTGTCTTTGGTGATCAAGGCAGAAGAAGGGACCGGCAATGGCCCAGCGTCAGAGACGACTAATCCACCCACTCCTTCTGTGGATCCTGTGTCTTTGTTTGTTGAAGGGCCCTGGCAGGGTTATGACATTCCGCCAGGATCCAAAAGTCACCAGACAGATTGACGTGATGTACTAACCCCTCTGGTGTCCCCAGTGTAACCTTGTTGCTTGTATAACTATGTGCACAGCTGTTCTTCTCTTTTGTTTTGTCATAGTATAACTCAAGGGTTAGTTTAAATTCTGAAAGTTTATTAGTGTGACAAGTGTTCTTACATTAACACCACAATGAAGTTACTGCAAAAATCCCCGAGTTGCTACACTCTGACACCTGTTCAGCTACACTGAGGGAGAGCTTAGGATGGCCAATGTGCTTAATCAGTGTGGCTTTCAGATTGTGGGAGGAAACTAGAGCACCGAGAGGGTACCCACACAGACACAGAGAGAACATGCAGACTCCGCACTGACACTGTCCCAAGCTGGGAATTGAACCCAGGTCCCTGGTGTTGTGAGGCAGCAGCGTTAACCAATATGCCAAAGAGCCACCTCTAGGGGAGAAGGGGGAAGGAGTGTAGTAGCATGGCCCCTTTAAGAGGAAATCCTTTGTGATCACATGACTGGGTGGAACCAATGGAGCATGGGCACATGAACCTCACCAATGGGGAATGAGGACGTGCCTCCCCATGTCTGGAGATTGGCATTGTGAGTTGGGGAGTAATTGGGAGCAAACCTGTGTTGCAAATCCTTCAGTGTAAATAATTTCTTCTCATTGAACAAACCTTCCTGTTTTATATCTGCCACAATGTCGTAAAGAGTGCTTTTGGTACATTGGCCTTTATAAATCGGAGTATTGAGTATAAAAGCTGGAGTGTTATGGTAAGGTTATACAAGGCATTGGTGATGCCAAATTTAGAGTATTGTGTACAGTTTTGGTCACCTAGTTACAGGAAGGATGTAAATAAGGTTGAAAGATTGCAGAGAAGGATGTTGCCGGGACTTGAGAAGCTGAGTTACAGAGAGAGATTGGATAGGTTAGGACTTTATTCCCTGGGGCATAGAAGAATGAGGGGAGATTTGATAGAGGTGTATAAGATTTTGATGGATATAGATAGAAGGAATGCAAGCAGGCTTTTTCCACTGAGGCTAGGGGAGAAGAAAACCAGAAGGCATGGGTTAAGGGTGAAAGGAGAAAAGTTTAAAGGGAATATTGGGGGCTGGGGGGGGTGCTTCTTCACACAGAGAGTGGTGGGAGTGTGGAATGAGCTGCCAGGTAAAGTGGTAAATGTGGGGTCACTTTTTACATTTAAGAAAAACTTGGATGGGTTCATGGATGAGAGGGGTGTGGAGGGATATGGTCCAAGTGCAGGTCAGTGGGACTAGGCAAAAAATGGTTCGGTGCAGACAAGAAGGGCCAAAGGGCCTGTTTCTGACCTGTCATTTTCTATGGTTCTATGGTTTTCTATGAGTCACCTCTAGTTACCACACAAATCAAATTGACACATTACATGCCTCATTTTTAGGGCCCTGGACATCATGTTTTAGCATCAACTCAGCATTTAAGTTGACCCCGACTGGAATTTTCTGGTCTCACACATCCCGCTACAACCAACAGCAAGAATGGAGGATCTGCTGCGCACCCAAATTCCCATGCACAGCAGTGGGACTGGAGAATCCCAGCCATGGATGAGCTCAGAGAATTCTGCCCCCTGGCCTGTTTCCAAACATGATATTCAGTATTCACGTTAACCATCAACCTCAATTTTCCAGCCCACCACTGGATCATTTAAATGGAGGCAGTGATGTTGTGGTATTGTCACTAGCCTAGTGATCCAGAGTCACATTCAGATGTTGAAATTTGAATTCAATACAAAATCCAGAATTAAAGTCCCAATGATGACCATGAAACCATTGTCGATTGTCAGAAAAACTCATCTGGTTCACTGATGTCCTTTTAGGGAAGGGAAATATGCTGTCTGGCCTACATGTCACACCAGATCCAGAGACTCTGAAACAGCTGAGCAAACCATTCCATTCAAGGGCTGTTAGGGATGGGCAATAAATTCTGGCCCAATCCTCCAGGTGCTCTATAGCTTGGTATGAAGGGTCAAGCAGGAGATATGGGCTGTGTTGTGAAGATGTGTGGGAGTTTCCCACAGTGCAAATACAGAGCAGACCCCACACTAGGTAAATGACAAATATGGCGACCGCATGCCTGTGCTTCATTTTTATGCTCAATCTATAAGTTCACTACTCTTTTTGGAGGGATTTCTTAAGTCTCCAAATCTTAACTTACAAGCCTTATACATATTTGACTTAAAACATTTATGGTAATTGCAAAAATTGTCAGGAAGTCTAAGCAGCCCTGTTTTACACTTGGCTTAAGGTCTGGGATTACACAGAGGCCTCTCTGAAGTCAAAGCATGTGTAAGTACAGAGGAAAGGCAGTGAATGAGATCGGGCAGAGATGCTTTGTCCCCTTCAATGCCATCTTTCCACTGTTTCCAGGGCTTGTTCACCAAAGCGAGGATGGCCAGGAAGGTGTGTGAAAGGGATGAGCTTCAATGAGGTTAACAACCTGGATTGCACTAAATGGTTTTCAAGTTGAATGATGCAACTGATTTTGAGATCATGTTCACCTGAAACCACTTTCTGTTGATGGGCAGTACAACCAGCCTGTTACTGAGAGGAATCTGTTAGGAGAAATGTTTATCACACGAGAATGTCAGGTCATTTTCATCCCAAACAGACAGCTTTCCTTCTGTTGTTTTTACAAGGGTAGTGCTTCTTTTATTAAGGAAATATACATTAGCTGTTCGAGCACAAATGTTCAGATATGTGTTTCAGACAAGTTGTAGTAGTAGTCTATCAATGCATGAGAGACTTAATAACCCGATTACATTCCTTTAAAAATAAGTAGTCATTCAATCACAATATAAAGATTGGATAAAATTAAATTAAAAGCAATTTGCTTTTATAGCCCACTTGCACTATACAAAACATACATATTAATACAAAATGTAACAATCATATTATTTTTACCACTTGTTATTTCTCAATCTGTATCTATGTCAATAACAGTAATGTACTTATTCAAACCACACTCTGTATTTGTTCCTTCTCCAAAGATTGTTCTAGCTTGTTATTCACTGATGTTTTCTTTCTTCAATGGATGGTTGATTTTTTTTTGTATATACAACTCTGCAATTTTACACATAATATGGCCCTAAGGCCTCGCAATTGGAATCAATAATCATAAATTTAACATTTTATTACAAACATTTTCCAGATTGCTTTCCATACCGTCAGATTAGACTAAAAAGTCGAAAACATTTTGATACAAATTTATCCAGATTCTTTTTACTTTGTTAATCCTTTGGGTAAGTTTTTAGCTGTGTCCAGTGTCTCCATCTATGACCATGTTTTTCACCAACCAAAGCACATGTTTCTCCTGCAATGATTATTTTAAATGGCACCTCCCACCTAGTACTTAATCCTTTTCTTTTGTTAGACATTAATTCTGACAAAAACAATAGATCCAGCAGTTTGTAAATATGGATTTACTTTTGAGCTAATTTCATCCAATCTTTATATTGTTGTTGAATGACTGCTTATTTTTAAAGAAATATAACCGGGTTATTAAGTCTCTCGTGCATTGATAGACAGCTTCTTTTCTCATTCACTAACCCCCCCCCTCAACCTCCTGTGATAACATCTTCTGGGAGATACATTGCTCCACCTGTCATCAATTCAATTGGGATGAATCCTGTTCCTTGAGATGGAGTGGCTCTTTGCCTTAATAGAATTGTAGGTAGAGCCTGCACACAATTATTTCCTCCTTCTAATATGGCTTTAGCTAAACTATGTTTCAATGTTCTGTTCATCTGTTCTACAATCCCTGAGCTCTGTGGATGATATGGTAAGTCAAATTTCTGTATAATCACTAACATTTTTCATACTTCTCTCAGAACTCTCCCAGTGAAGTGAGTTCTGTGATCCGAGTCCAATTATAATTGCATTCCCCATCGTGGTATGATTTCATTGGCTAATATCAAAGCCACAGTTTTGGCTGTTACATCTTTACACGGGAATGTTTCTACCATCCAGTGAATTGATCAATAATCACTAAACAATTTTTCCCTTTCTTCCTTGGTAAAAGTCCTGTGAAGTCTATTTGTAAGTTTTCTCATGGCCCCTTGGATCTGGGTTGGTTTCCCATTTTAATTTTGTAATGCCTTCCTGGTTCTATTTGAGCACACTGAACGTATTTTTTCAGAACTTACCGATCATTTTTCCACTAGCAGCTATTCTTAATTAAGGTGGTCATTTTATCTCTGCTAGTGTGTGTTATGATGTGGATATGCCGGCGTTGGACTGGGGTAAACACAGTAAAAAGTCTGACAACACCAGGTTTTCGTCCAACCGATTTATTTGATAGTAAACTCACTAGCTTGCGAGGGGATTCCCTCTTCTTCAGGTGAATGGAGAGTTCTGGCCTCAGACAGAGCATATAAAGCACTGACAGTTTAGAGATTACTGATTACAATGCAAATCTTTACACCTAACCTGCTGTTCAAGTCCTAAAGTGGCTGACAATGTGAGTGGAAGGAGCACTGATCACAGGTTAAAGAGATGTGTATTGTCTCCAGACAGAACAGTAAGTGAGGTTTTGCAAACCCAGGCAAGTCACGGGGGTTACAGATAATGCGACATGAATCTTGGGTTGCTGCTTCCACAGGCAGAGAGTTCCAGGCATCCACCACCCTCTGTGTAAAAGACTTGCCTCATACATCTCCATTAGGCCTTGCTCTTCGCAACTTAAAATATATGCCCCCTAGTAATTGACTCTTTCCCCCTGGAAAAAAGCTTCTGACTATCCACTCTGTCCATGCCCCTCATTATGTTGTACACTTCGATCACACCACGTAGACTTCTATTAGGTACTTAGGACTTAATACCAACTCTGAAGGACTTGCACTATTTTGCTACCTTTAGGAACTGTATAAGAATAAGTTCCTGTTGTCAACGGGAAAGAATTGTTGTGCCAGTGGACATGTTTGAGCTGTTTTGAGGTATGGTACAATGAGAACACCAGACCAAGGTCTTGCCTAGTGTGATGGAAATTCCATCTTATCCTCAGAAGAGATTACATAGATAGGGATGGACAAGGCCATGAAGGGATTCAAAAACTGGAATGTAGAATTTAAAATGGAAGCCTTGCTGCACACCTGGAACCAAAGTAGAGAAGCAGAGACAGTGGTGTTGGAGAAATGGGACTTGCTTCCAATCAGGATGCAGGCAGGAGAACATGGATGAGCTGAAGATTATGGAGGGTGAAAGGAGGGGCCAGAGAGGAGAACATTAGGATCTTTAGGCAGAAAATCACAATGACACGGACAAGGGTTCCAGGAGCAAATAGCTGAGGCAGGGGTGGAGGGTTGTGTTATGATAGGGGAGCCAGGCAGTTTTGTTGATGGAAATCATATGCAGCCAAAAGCTCAATTTGGAATGAATGGTTTTGTTTGGCCTGGCATACTTGACAAGGTGAAATATGTTTACCGGAATTCTTCTGTTTTTGTGGGAATCATCTCGGGCAAGACAGAAAATTCAGTGCACCGTTCAAATATCCACTGAAGTCAGGCAAGAATCTGATTCTTGGGGCACGCAGACCCAGAGAATCCTGCCCATTGTCTTTGGCTCAGAGTTGGTGTCAGTGACCAAAGACAATTAGTCTTCCCATTACTTAGTTGGAGGAAATTTGCAGTGTGTCGAATTAGAGGCAGTGCAGGGTTCGGGAGGGATGGAGGTGAGATAGAGCTATGAGGTTGTTACTCCCAGCCTTATTCCACAGCCTTATAATCTTTCTGCATTGTAGGGATTCTTTGAAATGCATACTAATATTGTCTAGATTGGATAGTTATTTGAATTTCATTGGGAGTTTGTGCATGTGTGTTAGTGATAGTGTGCAGTGACCATTGGGAAATAAGTTTCAATATTTTGAATGAAATAAGGAAACTATTTGCAAAAAAGCAATTATTGAATGAAGAAATTCAGAGTCAAAATCTTTACAGCTGCAATTTCATTATTTTGTTTTACAAGGTTCAAAACGACTAACACAAGCTTGTAACATAGACCATACTAAAAATTACATGTAAGTTACTTTTGCCTTATTCCACATTTGTGAGATATTTAATAGACAACATGGTTTAAAATCTCACTGAAACAGAGTCCATGTGTATCGAATAATCTATAGAGATGGAAAGTTTTCAGCAGTAAACGCTGATATCTTTTCTGGTACAGCCATAAATGCAGCATTTTTTTGACAATCCTGGCAGCACCTCCCTTTTAGTCCTGAAGGATTTGGCCCTGAGTAGATGCTGCATCTGTGGCAATTCAAATATATTGTGTTGGTTGCTGCCTTCCTCAATCTGCCGGATGTACTCGCTGAAATTTCCCGCTATCTGATCATACTGGTTGGAGTTCTCATTGCTTTCTTGCTCAGCAACGGCAAACTCAACTTCCTGGTTCTTTTCATTGTCAAACATCCCCTGAAAGTTCCTCATGCTCTTCATCTCCTTGGCGTCGTCTTTATCAGCTGAGGTCTGGAAGGGATCTGAAACAAAAATAAATCCCCATCCGTGACTGTGCACCATTTTAATGAAATTGGCATTATAATGTTCACTCTGTCTCGATTGTAATGGCTTTCATGTATCTGGGCAGAGAATTGACCTATCCGCTCAACTCTGAAGAGACATCTCTATAAATTGTGCTCCACTATATTTTGACTGCTCAAACATAATTGGTTACCTATACTTTGCTGTACACCCAGAGAAATAATTGATGACCATCCTGAAGTGGGTAACCAATGTTTGATCAGACAGTTGAACTGGGCTATACTGCAGCTGCGACAGAAAATTGATTATAACTCCAGTCACTGGATCATTAATTCTCAGAGGACTGACTTCCTGAGCCTATCCGTTGGAATATTTTCAGGTAAACATTGCAGCTTGTTGCCAAATAAATTCTTAGAAAGTAGCTCAATCTTTGTCCCCCTTCATTTACTGACTAACCCCTCCCCTGCCAATGGGAATTTCATGTTTGTGGATTTGATTTCAAGTTTCTAACGCCAGCTCGACAGGAGTTTAGAAACTTTCAAATTTCTGCCCTTTTCTTACTGCATTAGATACGATCAAACTCTTTTCTAGTCACTATCTGCTGACTGAGATTCAATCACTACCCTGATAGTCTGGGAGTTCACTTCAGCTTTTGAATCTACACATGAACTTCTATTGTTTCATCAGATTTTCTAATTCAGTTTGTTGTCATTTGTCAGCCAAATCCTTCAAATATCTCAAAATGTTCCTGCCTATCCTTATTTTTAGGATCTTGACTGGGAAAAGGGAAACTGGAAGTATAACTCAGTAGACAAGTGACCAATCCAACTCTCTGGTTTAGCAAAAGAAAGAATTGATGTATCATTGAGATTTATGACTGAGAGTGGAGGGGGGGTTTGAACTCTTTCAAAGAACTAACCCAAGTACCATGGACAGAATGGCCTCTTTCCTTTTGTACTGTGAAGCCACCCCTGGAAGATTTGTGTTGGACCAAATACCAGCAGTGTACTCTAGGGCTTCTTAAACTGAGATCTGGATAATTGGTGCTTTGGGAACAAGTTAATATTGCTGTTAGAGTGATATTTCCAAACATTAATATCTCAAAATAAAAGCCCAATTCTGGCTCATCTGCACCAACTCTGACAGAGCATCATACCCAAGCCATATCCACGTAATCCCTCACATTTATCCCACTAATCCCCCAAAGCTAAACATCTTTGGATCCCAGGGGCAATTTAGCATGGCCAATCCACATAACCTGCACATTTTTGTGGTGTGAGAAGAAACCAAAGTCCCCGGAGGAAACCCACGCAGACACGAGGAGAATGTGCAGACAGTTGTGGATCTCATTTTACAGGTTTGAACCTGTGAACAGTATCTGCAGTATAGTGACAGTGTGAAGCAAGAATACGGCTTTGTCATTTTAGAGTGCTCATTAGAAGGACGAAGAGTTTAACTAAATGATGTTCACAATCACCTAAAATATCCCGCTATACTATCGAAGCATCGACAGATTCTATTCTAATGTGATCAGGGTGTTTGGTGATTGATTTAACCAGAAAAAGTCCTACATGAGGAACTAGGAAACTTTGCTCTAATGCAGACACTGTGACTTCAAATAAACAGATGCTGCTGACCAATAGGACAGCACCCACTCTCCCATCCAGCACACCAGAACTAATGTTCTACAATGTGAAATAAGAACAGACAGTCCTGGGAATGAACGTCAGGCCAGACAGCATTGGAAAGACATTTGCCCCCTCCTGACAAGGACTGTGTTGATAACAAATCTCACATTAACTTGTCTTTCAGAGGTTACCTGAGTGGCTCTGTGTTTCCAGTATCTCTACTCATCCTTGTCCACACTGCAGCAGTTCACACACTCCTTACATTATGATCTATGTTAGTAATATGGTCATAATAAATATATTTTATCCACAATATCTATACAAAAGGCAGCATCTCCAAAATAAAGTTAACTTAAACATTTTTTATTTTACAATTTTCATACTCACAATGATTTATAAGCTTGGAGCTGTTGAATAAATGATTATTCTTGTAACTACAGCCTAACTTGTATCACAACGATTTAACACAGTGAATAGCATTAAGACATCTTGATCGCAATAATGTCAGAACACTCAACCTTTTAGACAGAGATATAGCAAAAGGATCTACTCACCATTCTGGTTATCAAGAAGTCTCTTCCAGCGAGAACCCCCACAGGTATTGATGACGGCTCGGATGAATGCCCGGCCGCAAAACTTGATCCTTGATTTCCCACCCCGCGAAGACTGGGACAAGGCAGCAGTGGGGAAGGAGATGAGGAACAGATTGATTATCAGAATACACACTAGGCCCTTCATTGTAGCTCGATGAGTGTTCAACCTGGACTTCTCTCAGATTGGGTCTTGTATGCTCTGACTGGTGAGAGGTCTACATTGTTCTGACTCTCTCCCTCCTGTTCCTGTCTTCTGCATGTCTAACCCTCCTCCCTTTTATAGCTGTTTTTGCTCCTTTTCTCTGACTCACTGCTGACTTTGTTTCAAAAAAAACACTTGTCCCTCCTCCTCTCTCCAATGACCTCAAGATTCTTGCATCGTTTCACATTAGATACTCCCCCTGGATCATTATCAGATTTACAATTTGTGGATTATATATATAAAAATATTAATCAGTTTATCTCCTCTTATCTTTTATATACATTGTCACATTTCTGGTTTTCATTTTAACAATTTTGTTCATAGCATTGTTCATAGCATTGAAATTCTACTTTCATTTCATTTATTAAATATTTTTCACCACTGATGTTTTTCCTCAATTTCCTAACTGCAGATTCGCCAGCTTTCAGCTTAGTCTTAGCACTTGGACTAAGCTTTTATTCCACCTATTTTCCTCCCATTCCTCTCTCATCTTTCTCTGTCTTCTCTCTCCCATCCCTCCCAACCCTCCCTATGATTCTGTTCTCTCTGAACATCACAACTTGATTTTCCATATTGTGATTTCTCCAATTTTTTCTGCAAGTTGCCTTTACAACATGTGAGTGTTTGTAAATGTGTTTTAAATTCACAATTATTCATGTTACCTGGTGCTGAAAGAGACATGTGGAATAGACTGCCTGCTGTGATAGTGGAGTCGGACACTTTAGGAACTTTCAAGCGGTTATTTGATAGGCACATGCAGCACGCCAGAATTATAGGGAGTGGGATAGATTGATCTTGGGATTGGACACAGCTCGGCACAACATTGAGGGCCGAAGGGCCTGTAGTGTGCTGTTGTGTTCTATGTTCTATCTGCTGCCCTTGTCCCTCTAGATGGAGATGGTTGTGGGTTTGGAAGGTGCTAACTAAGAATTTTCGGTGAATTGCTGCAGTGCATTTTGTAGATTGTACTCACGAGTGCTACTGTGCGCCTGTGGTGGAGAGAGTGATTATTTGTGAGTGGGGTGCCAATCAAATGGGCTGCTTTGAGTTTCTATCCCTCATTTTGAATCCACCAGGATTACAAGGATCTCCAGAACAAACAATGCTCCTCAAATTGCTGTTTTGCCCACATCCTGAGATCCACACTTAGTGCCATGCCCCACCATATGATCACTCGTCCTCTCTCTCTCCAACAACTCTGATTCCACCTATAGCTGCTCTTAATACATTCTGCTATTTTACCTTTTTGCCTCTTTAGTCTTTAATGCTACCATTAACACTCCCTTTGTCTTATACCTGTGACATCTTTATCAAACCTCTCCTCGTTCCAACCTATCCCTGACTTTCTCCAACTGCTCCACCCATTCTTATCCTATACATTTCTCCCTCTCTCTAGCTCTGAAGAAAAGTCATACAGGCTTGAAATATTAACTCCCTTTCTCTCGCCACAGATGCTGCCACATCTGCTGTTCCAGCATTTCCTAATTTTCTCGCATACATTCAGCTGCTTTTCACTCCGTGATTTTCGCTCTGTGAATAGCGCTCTCTCTCAATGGTTCTACAGAACCTTCAGTCCCAATTCCTCTCATAACAAGACATGTGCCACACTGCACCAGGACCAGGACAACAGTCAGCCTTAGGCTGAAATGTGATATATAATATTTAAATAGGGGTGGCACAGTGGTTAGCACTGCTGCTTCACAGCATCAGGGACCTGGTTTAGGTTCCTGGCTTGGGTCACTGTCTATGTGGAGTCTGCACCTTTTCTCTGCATCTGCATGGGTTTCCTCCAGGTGCTCTGGTTTCCTCCAACAGTCCCAAAGACGTGCTAGTTAGGTGTATTGGCCATGCTAAATTTTTCCAGTGTACCCAAACAGGCACTGGAATGTGGCGACTGGGGGATTTTCAGAGTAACTTCGTGGCAGTATGAATGTAAGCCTACTTGTGACTAATAAATAAACTTTATGATGGGTAATGCCTCTCCAGCTATTCTCCCGAATCTTTAATGGTCTTAGATTTGATGAAGCCTTTACCATCAAAATCCAGACTAGTAAGTGACAGCACACAAACAGAAAAATGGATCAAATGATGAGGGAATTGCAGAAAGGGATAAGAGAAATTGACCATTTTCAGAGTACTAGCTACCAGCGTTGCAATGATTGGCTAGGACCTGTTACTGAGATACCTGTGCGAGCGGTCAGCAAGATTCAATCAACAGACCATTGTACAAAACTGTGTTTTTGAATTGTCCCACAGACAATCATGTCATTTCCAGTCCTCACTGCATCTTTTCATTCACTGCAATAAATCACAAGATGTTGCTACCAAACCTAACACTGTGCAAGTAACTCTATACTGCAAGCCTTTCCCACCTACAGATAAATCTCATGTACACACAATTAACTCTTGTGGCAATCTACTTTCAATCACAAAATGTACAGAATTGTTGAACTCAGCAATGTATGTGTTCATGTTTGATGATATCACCCAGGTTTAGAATTCTTTTATATGTAACACCTCTGTCTGGAGTCTGTAAGATGGCTGGAGATTGTAACACGGGTGGAGACTGTAATATGAGTGAAAACTAGTATGGCTGAAAATGGAAGTTTGGGCAACATGGTGGCACAGTGGTTAGCACTGCTGCTTCACAACACCAGGACCTGGCTTCAATTCCCAGCTTTGGTGACTGTGTGGAGTTTGCACATTCTTCCCGTATCTGCGGGGATTTCCTCCGGATGCTCCGGTTTCCTCCCACATTCTGAAAGACCGCTGGTTAGGTACATTGACCCAAACAGGTGCCAGGCTGTGGCGACTCAGGGAATTTCACAGTAACTTCAGTGCAGTGTTAATGTAACACTTATTTGTGACTAATAAGTAAACTTTAAAAAGATGGTTGGAGTCTGTGGGCTGTCTGGAGACTCAGATGCCTGGAGACTGACTTTGCAGACGATACAAAGATATGTCGAGGGACAAGTAGTATTGAGGAAGCAGGGGGGCTGCAGAAGGACTTGGACAGTTTAGGAGGGTGGGCAAAGAAGTGGCAGATGGAATACAATGTGGAGAAGTATGAGGTTATGCACTTTGGAAGGAGGAATAGAAACATAGACTATTTTCTAAATGGGAAAATGCTTAGGAAATCAAAAATACAAAGGGACCTGGGAGTCATTATTCAAGATTCTCTTAAAGTTAACGTGCAGGTTCAGTCAGCAGTTAGGAAGGCAAATGCAATGTCGAGAGAGCTAGAATACAAGAGTACGGATGTACTCTGAGTCTGCATAAGGCTCTGGTCAGACCCCATTTGGAGTATTGTGAACAGTTTTGGGCCCCATATCTAAGGAAGGATGTGCTGGCCTTGAAAAGGGTCCAGAGAGGTTCACAAGAATGATCCCTGGAATGAAGAGCTTGTTGTAGAAGAATGGTTGAGGACTCTGGGTTTGTACTCATTGAAGTTTAGAAGGATGAAGGTATCTTATTGAAACTTAGAGGATCCTGCGTGGCCTGGATAAACTGGACGTAGAGACGATGTTTCCACTGATGGGAAAAACTAGAACCAGAGGGCACAACTTCAGGCTAAAGGGACAATCCTTTAAAACAGAGTTGAGGGGGAATTTCTTTAGCCAGATAGTGATGAATCTGTAAAACGCTTTGCCACAGAAGACTATGGAGATCTGGCCATTGTGTGTCTTGAAGACAGAGATGGATAGATTCTTGATTAATAAAGGGATCAAGCGTTATGGGAAAAAGGCAGGAGAATGGGGATGAGAAAAATATCAGCCATAATTGAATGGCAGAGCAGATGGATGGGCCGAGTGGCCTAAAATCCTGCTCCTATGTCTTATGGTTTTATGGACTGTAAGATGGCTGGCAGTTGAGGCTTGCAACTTCTGTGAATTGGGCTCCAATAGACTGTCTGCTACAGCTGTGGGGCAAGCAGATCCTGCTATTGTCTGACACTGGCAAAGTCATGCGGAACTTAAATGGAAAACGTTGAAAATGTAAGTCTTAATCCCCCAGAGCAAAATATTACTGCTGCTCACAGTAGTTTGCCAACCTCCAGAGTTGGCCTGGAGTCTTGAGGAACTGAAGATCAATGCGTAGGACACTAGTGCATGCATGCCTGGAGAAAAAATCATCAGGAAATGAAAAGGGCCTTTTTTTGTAATTTCCTTTGAAGATGGTTTTTTTTCCCTGTTTCAGATTAGATACTCTCCAGGATCATTACCACATTTACAATTTGTGGATTGTACAAATAAATGCATCTCCTCTGATCCTCCGTAACAATGAGGAAGAACCTTGCCTTGCAAAGTAACGCTGAACTGTTGTTGATTTTGTTTGTCACAGCAAAGTCTGGAAAGCCTTCCAGCCAGTCATCTGCTCTCTGTGGGGAAACATCCTGGCAGAAAGATAGCAATGGGAAATCTTCCAAATACAGCTCCCCTTTATTTTACCAGCTTTCTGCTTCTATCTCTACCACCCAAGAGCTGGTAAATTTCAACAGTAGGTGTTAAGATTGAACAACTCGTTTTGTTGCCAACCTAGCAGATTTGATTTGGAGCTCGAGGAATAGAAGATAAGTCTCTAGGACACTGTTGTGTGTAAACCTGGGGAAAAAGAGCATTGGAACCTTAAGAGTGGGTTTCTTTACCACTATTTTTGAATGTTGAATCAAGCAATGTAGTATTCTCACTGGGCTAGCAATCCAGGACCTGATATTGAGGACCTAGGTTCAAATCCCACTATGATAGTTGGCGAAATTTAAATTCAATCAAAATCTAATGACGACCATGAAACCATTGTCGATAGTTGAGAAATCCTATCTGGTTTTTCATATGAGGAGATATTTAATTGGCTAAAATTATATTCACTGAAATTTACAAGAGTGAGAGGGGATCTCATAGAAACTTACAAATTTCTAACAGGGTTAGACAGCGTAGATTCAGAAAGAATGTTCCTGATGGTGGGGGAGTCCAGAACGAGGGAGTCATAGTTTGAGGATAAGAGGTTAACATTTTAGAACTGAGGTGAGGAGAAATGTCTTCACCCAGAGGGTGGTGAATGTGTGGAGTTCACTATCACTGACTCTAGTTGAGGCCAAAATGTTGTCTGATTTTTGTGTATCCCAGTTGTGACCCTCACATTCAAGTTCAAATTGTTCCTATATAAAATAAGCAGCAGGCATCCTAACACATGAAACAGCTTTCCATTCACAAGGGCAGCCATCAACCATTACCTTTTCTTTCCTGTTACTAAATCAAATTTGGATTCAATTCATCATATTACACTGTACCCACGGCCTTTAGTTTTCTGACCAGTCTGCCACATGGGACCTTGTCAAATCCCATGCTAAAATCCACGTAGGCAACATCCACTGCACCCGCCTCATTGATCCTTGTCACTTCCTAAAAGAGTTGAATCAAAATTGTAAGTCGCCACCTTCCCTTGACAAAGCCATGCTGACTATCCATGACTAGTTCATGCCTTTCTAAGTGACAGTTAATCCAATCTCTCAGCATTGATTCTAACAATTTTCCCACCACCAAAGTAAGACTAACCAGCCTATAATTGTTTGGCATTTCCTTCATATCCCTTTTAAATGACAGAATGTCATTTAAATGTCTTAAATGACAGAACCACATTTGCATTCCTCCAGTCCCCTGTGTCTAGTGAAGATTGGAAAATAATCCTCAGAGCATCTATTATTTTCTCACTGACTGCCTTTAACATCCTAGGGAACAATCCATCCAGCCCTGTTGACTTATCCACTTTCGATATTTCCACCCTTCTAACACTTTTCTCGTTATGATTATTTATCTAATACGTCACACTGTTCCTCTGGGATTACTCTCTTCACTTCATTCGTTTCTGAATAGGGAGGCAAAAATTAATTGAAAACTCTTCCTATATCCTCTGCATTTTCACACAAGTTCTTCAATTCTGATAGGTCCCACTTTTCTGTTCCTATTGCATTGGTAACGTATATAGTTTCCATATCGGCATGTTTCATGGAAGTGGTCTCTCTCACATCGAAAACAAGCTTCCATCTTCCTTTCTGTGCCCCCCTTCTCAGGCTCAGCTGGGGCTGTGCTCAGGCTGTTCTTCACAGTGGCTTTTTGCACCCGTCAACAGTTCATCCTTGTTGGGCACAGCTTGTACTCACTGATGCCTTGCTCAGACATAAGCCACCTCCACAGCTTCTTCTGAAGACATTTTTAGTCTCAGCCAGAAACTTCTTCTGTACGATCAGGCTGTTCTTATCACAGACCAAAAAAAAGTCTCCTAACTCTGGCTGAAATTGCAACGCTTTGCCAACCCTCTCAATCTGGGCATGAAACCTGAGACTGTTTCCCCTGGCTCTCGATTGCTGAATGAAATTTCTACCTCAATTTATATTTGTGCGGCAATTGCAGGTGAAAATTGGAGAGAGACGTCAACCACTGCCGGAAGGACGTGGAAGCCTTGGAGAGAGGGCAAAGAATGTTCACGAGGATGTTGCCTGGTCTCGAGGGTGCTGGCTATGAGGAGAGGTTGAATAAACTAGGGTTATTTTCACTGGAAAATGGAGGCTGAGGGGAGACCTGATAGAGGTCCACGAAATGATCAGAGGCATAGACAGCGTGGATAGTCAGAGGCTTTTTCCTAGGGTGGAATTGTCAATTACAAGGGGGCAGAGATTCAAGGTGAGAGGGGAAAAGTTTAAAGGAGATATGCGGGAGAAGATTTTCACGGAAAGTGGTGGGTGCCTGGAATGTGCCTTCAGAGAAGATGGTGGAAGCAGACACTTCAGTAAAATTTAAGAGGCTTCTGGATGGGCACCTGAAATTGGAGGGAATAGAGGGATGCAGACCGAGTAAGGGCAGAAGGTATCTTTTTTAGTTTAGATAGAGCATCAAGATTGGCACAGGGTTGCGGGCATAGGGCTGTACTTTTCTTTGTTCTATAAGAATGGTCTTGGCTGGTTTGGTGCACTATGCTGTTCTGGTTCTGGGAGTACCCATTATGTTCTGTTACTCTCTGTACTGAGAACAGAAGGAACAGGTAAGAACACGTCATGTTACTTTACACCATCCTCTGAAATTAATGAGGTTGAACCGTTAAGAACATCACTTTTGTTTCTCAGCAGACCAGGGGCTGGGATACAGTTGGAATATATCGAATCCACATTGTCAATGAGTATATTCAAAGTTGAATTGATCAGATTTAGATTGACAAGGAAGTCGAGGGTTATTGCGTGGAGAGGGTGTAGGGGCTGAGGTCGAGGTGGATGAGGGGAAGGAGGGACACGCAGGAAACTTCTGCGAGGCAAAAGCATCACGTTGGCTGCTGTCTTACTGAATAGTGGAACAGGCTTGATGGGCCCAGTTGCCGCCTTCTGGGCTCTGTGATCTGTAGGGCTGGGTGCCGCTAACTGGAAGACGTATTGGTTAGGTAATTAGACGTAATGGAAAATTATTTACAGGACTTGGGGGGAAGTGTAGGGAACTGGGATTACTTTGATAATTCTATCGGTGAACTAGAACAGGAATAATGGTTTTAGCGACCTCCTTATGCGCTGCAATGTTGTTTCAGTATCACGACAGAATGTTGTTTCCTTTCTTCATTCGTGGGATGTTGGTGTCATTGGCAAGCTCAGCATTTCTTGTCCATCTCTAATTGTCTTTGCACTGAGTGACCAGCTGTGTCATTTCAGGAAGGTGAGTTAGGGGTTAACCGTTCTGAATCTGAATCACACAATAGTCGAATCATCTAAGGATAGCAGGTTATCTCAGCTAAAGGACACTCAAGATTCTGATGGGTTTTGAAGACAAGTGATGATGGTTCCATGGTTAACATTGCAGAAAGTGGATTTCATTTCCAGATTTATGCCTTGAATGTAAATTCCACCAGCTCCCACGTTGGGCCTTGAATCCATGGATGACTACTCCCGTGATATTTCTATTGTGCACCTAGTCTGCCAGTTTTATTGTAAATAGTTCTATTTGTTAATAAAGACTTGTGCTAACCTACAGAAGACTTCCAAGACTCTTCTTTGAGACTCCATTCTGGAGGCAAAACCCTCTCGTCAGTTACAATGGGTGGGATTTTCCGGCATCTCCTGCCTCCAGGATTTACCGGTCCCACCTAATTCAATAGAATTATGAATGACTCGTCACAATTTTGCTCCCACCTTTGCCACAACAGGCTTGTAAAATTCTGCCAAGTATATTTTTCCGGTTAATCTGTGGACTGGCAGATGGTTCGCAAGAATGACTTGAGCCCCTTTGAACTGGGTTATCCACTTCCCCCTTCCACATGTCCATGTCCAGAACCTTCTCAACATCTGAACTCCCCTCCAAACTCCAGGGATCACTCTCCCATCCCAATCTCCTAATTCGTCAAAGGAAACCATTTCAGAGGCAAACGGTCCAATACTGCATTTCTGCTATTAAGTAACATTAATTCCACTCTTCCAAACATCAGATTAGTGGGGTATGCCGAAGTTGCACAGGGGAAGCCCTCTCAAAAAGTCAAAGGTAGTGATTTGCACAGCAGTTGTCCAGAAGTGTTAAGTTGCTCTGGGCAATTGCCTGGTGATGGGAACCATCCAAAAATGTGGATATAATCGCAAACATTGGATGGTCCTTGCTCATGTTCCACAAATAGTTACCCAGAAAAAATTGGAAAAATTAAAACTTCTTCAAACTTATGATTAGCTGATGTACAAAGCCAGACTGCACCCTCCCTGCCTGTACTCCCACCTTCAACTAAACAGGATTCCTCCACATCCAACACAAAAAAGGACTGACGCCCCCACACCTTGCAACCAGTCACTCAATGGTACTTCCACCACCCTCTACTGTCCCTCCCACAGTATTCCATACCCCCGCATGTCCTACCCTATATTTGCCAGTGTCTGACACTGCTCCACCATATCCATCATCACACACAAGATGTTCAAATCATCTCCTCCAAAGTTTAATATCTTTATCCTAATGTTCAACCTTTCACTGATATCCAACCCAACAATGAGATGTGAAAACATGCACTGCCCCACCACACTCCAACTTCCGAATACCTCCCTACTCTCATGCTCCAAAGTCGAGCACGTGCCCCCTCCCCGTCCCCAGTGTTTGACCCTCCTCTTGTGTCTGTCTCCCCTGACATCTGCATCTCCCGCCCCCACTCCCCAGATCCTAACCACATACTGTACAATCTACATCAATGACTTTGATGAGAGGAGTGAAGGCATGGTAGCTAAATTTACAAATTACAAAAGGATAGGAAGGAAATATTTGTGGTGAACAGGACATAAGGAGCTTACAGATGGATATAGATTGGTTGAGTGGGTGAGTAAAAGTCTGTCAGGTGGACCATAATGTGGAAACATGTGGGCTTATTCACTTTGGTATGAAACAAGCAGAGAGTTACTGAGATGGAGAGTGACTGCAGAATTCAGAGGTGCAGAGGGATTTCGGTTTTCTAGTGCAGTGTTATTATGCAAGCACAATCTTCAGCTAAAAAGGTTGGCATGGTGGCACAGTGGTTAGCACTGCTGTCTAACAGTGCCAGAGACGCAGATTGGATTTCCAGCTGGGGTCACTGTCAGTGCGGAGTCTGCATGTTCTCTCTGTGTCCGGGTGCTCCTGTTTCCTCAACCGTCCGAAAGATACGCTGGTTAGGTGCATTGGCCATGCTAAATTCTCCCTTGGTGTACCCGAACAGGCACCGGAGTGTGGTGACTAGGGGATTTTCACAGTAACTTCACTGTGGTGTTAATGTAAGCCTACTCGTGACACTAACAAAATAAACAAAAGGAATGTTAACCTTTATCGCAAGAGAAATTGAACATATAAGTGTTGAATTATGCTTCAGTTGTCCAGCACATTGGTGAGACCACATTTTGATTAATATGTGCAGTTTTGGTGTCTTAATTTAACGAAGGAAATAAATACATTGGAGGTTTTTTTAAAAATTCATTCAGGGATGTAGGCATCACTGGCTGGGCCAGCATTTATTGCCCATTAATGAGGGCATTTAAGAGTCAACCACAATGGTGTGGGTCTGGAGTCACGTGTAGGCCAGAGCAGGTTTGTTAATCTGATGCCTGGAATGATCTGGTTGTCTTATGAGATAGCTTGGACATGCTGGCCTTGTCCCCACTGGAGTTTTGAAGAGGGAGGCGTGACTTAATTGATGTATCAATCAAGATCTTGAATGGTCTTTGACAAGTTACACGTGGAAATGATGTTTACACTTGTGGGTGATTTCAGTACTAGTGGAAACAAGAATTAGGGTTCAACTTTTAAGAAAGAGATAGGTTCTTGATTGGCAATCGAAATATAGGTGAGGGGGAAAAGGTGGGAGAATGGGATTGAATGACAGAGCAGACCCGATGGGCCAAATGGCCTAATTCTGCTCTTATTGTCCTTCTGAGGCATAAGATATTTCTTTCAATCTGCGTCGTGTCCAACTTTGGAACGCTCTGCCTCTGAAGACCACGAATGCTGGTGTCACCATGTATTTTTCAGGTGGAGAAAAGTTATTTTTGGCCAAAGCAGAGATTTGCGGGACCACGAGTGTTGCTGTAGAGAAATGCAAGAGAAAATTTAACAGATATTATTAAGGTTAAGGAGATCTTTTCAAGTGATCAGCTGCTCTCAATGGGAAGTCAGTGATAAGAGAGTCAAGTTAAAGCTGTCACTGAGAGTGGAGAGACCGCTTACAGACCACTGTATATTTAAGGGAAACAGAATTATACATCTTTGAACCTGTGTTACAAGCAGGGAGGAGTGCACTGGGGTTAGTCTGGGATTGTTGCAGCAGAGGGTGGGAGCTGAAGATCAGCCATGACTGTATTGAATGGCGGAGCAGACTCGATTGGCGATTGGTCTCATCCTGATCCTATTTCTTAGTGCTCTTGTGTTCTTAAATAAAGCTGGAACAGACACAATGGACTAAATAATATGAATAATTACCAACTGATTCCAGGGATGAATGGGTTGATGTATGAGGAGAGATTTAACAGTTTGGGCTTATATTTGCTGGAGTTTAGGAGGATAAGAGCAGATCAGATCAAGATATATAACATTTTAGAAAGTACTGATAAAATAAACATAGACCAACTGTTTCCTCTATGGGGCAGTCTCAAACAAGAGGTCATAGGTATAGGTTGAGAGGCAGTAGATTTAAAACTGAGATGAGGAGGAGCTACTTCTTGTAGAGGGTGGTGAATTTGTAGAACTCGCTGCTCCTTAGTGCAGTGGAGTCTGAGTCATTGAATGGTTTCAAGAAGGAGATAGATATATTTCTAATTTTAAAAAGGGATAAGGGGATATGGGGAACAAGTAGGGAGGTGGATTTGAGATCAGGGAGAGATCAGCCATGATCTGATTGAATGGCGGAGCAGGTTCGAAGGGCTGAATTTGCCTCCTTTTGCTCCTAATTCCTATGTTCCTATGATCCAGTTTAAAACACAATTACAAACTCTCACATGGTTGTAAAGGCAATTTGCAAAAGAACAAATGGTGAAACCACAATATGGAATATCAAGTGTGTGATGTTCAGTAATAACAGATTCATAGGAAGGGGGACAGAACATAGAGAAAGATGAGAAAAAACTGGGGGGAAAACGGGAGGAATAAAAGTTTAGTCCAAGGGCTAAGACTAAGCTGAAAGCCGAGGAATCTGCAGTGAGGACATTGAAGAAAAATACAAAAATATTTAACAAATGAGATACAACTTTTTAAAAAAGTTGGAGTAAAGTTACAAACAAAATTGCTAAACGAAAACCAGAAGCGTGACAAAGTACACGGAGGGTAAGAGGAGGTAAACGTGTTACTGTTTAATACATTCATTTATACAATCCGCAAATTGTAAATGTGATAATGACCTGGAGGGAATGTCTGATCTGAAACGGGGCAAGAATCACAAATTCACTGGAGAAAGGAGGCACAAGTGATTAATTTTTAACCGAATTAGGAGTGAATTAGAATAAGTGAGTAAAAAAAATGTTTACGAGGGAGAAGTGTTCTGGTGATGGGTCAGTTCCTGACCTCCTTTGCCACTGCTGACGTGTCCCTGTCTTTAATCAGAAGTGACCACCTCCATCACAATATTTGGCTCATAGACAATCCAAGCAGTCAAAATGTTCTGTAAGGATTTTTACTTCAACTGTACTCTCGATAACCAGATTATTTAAAAATGCTCCATTACTATGCCTCCGTCCAAAGATTGAGTGTCTTGATACCATTGCAATCAAGATATCTTCATGCTATTCATGGAGTCACTCGCTGACTTAATAATTTTAATACTAATTAGGCCGTAGTTCCTGCAATAATCATCTTATTTACCCAACAGCTCCAAGCTTTTAAATCACCGTGAGTATGAAAATTATAAAGGAGAAAATGCTTAAGCTATCTTTATTTAGGAGACGCTGCCCTTTGGTTGAGATCGTGTTGGTAAAATGTATTTATTGTAGTCATATTTTTACAGAAGGCATGGTGTAAAGATTTTAAGAACTGTTGCAGTGTGGACAAGGCTGCGAGGAAATATTGGAAACACATAGAATTTCTGAAGGACAACTTTCCAATAGGAAAGAACAGTAAAAACTAGGAAATAACATTACTATTCTGAACTGGTCTTGCGTTCCTTAAACTGGAATACTGGCTGGAATTCTAATCAATCTTCTGTCACATCTACGGCGTAGCACAGGTCAACTGCGTCACTGCCTAAGTGAGATACTCTTTTGGAGAGTCGGTAGAGACTTGATGGGCTGAATGGCCTCCTTCTGCACTTTAGGAATTCGATCTATTCTCTGACCTGTTTAACCAAATGTTGATTATTCACTTCAGGTTGGTTATCAATTATTTATCTGCCTATACAACAATGTATATTTAACCAATCCTGCTTGAGTTGTCAAAATATAATGCAGAATAATTTAAACAGGTATCTCTAGTGAGTACAGGGGCTAGATCAGTTCTCTGTCCCAGACAGAAGGGAATGGGACATGGCCACATAAAATCATGGAAAAACATAGGAAAAGGAACAGAAAATAGGAATAGGATCTGGCCATTTGACCCTTTAAGTTGACTTTGCCATTCATTTTGATCATGGCTGAACATCCAACTCAGTAACCTGTTCCCGCTTTCCCCCCATATCGTTTGACCCAATTAGCCTCAGGAACTAGATCTAACTTACTGAAAATGTACACAGCATCATCTTATTGGCTTTCCATGCCAATCGATCAGGGTGGTGAACAAATAAATAGGGTGAGGGGCGAAATACCAGCTTTGCATCCGGTTTCCCAATTCCGATGATCTTGATGGCCATGATGTGGAGATGCTGGCGTTGGATTGGGGTAATCACAATAAGAAGTCTCACAACATCAGGTTGAAGTCCAACAGGTTTATTTGGTAGTAAACACCACAAGCTTTCGGAATGCTGTTCCTTTGCCAGGTGAATGGAGAGTTCTGATCAGAGAAGGGCACATAAAGACACACACAGTTTACAGAATACTGATTGGAGTGCGAGTCTTTACAGCTAATAAAGAACAAAGAATAAAAACAGCCTGGGAAACAGGCCCTTTGGCCCAACGAGCCCGCGCCGCCATTTTAACACGACCAGTACCCCCCTCCATCCATGACCCTTATCTATTGTTTTATGGCCATCCACATTGAGGGAAACTAATTTATGGACAATTTATTACTGCCAATCAGCCGAAGAGCACACCTTTGGGGTGTGGGAGGAAACCGGAGCACCTGGAGAGAACCCACGCAAGCACGGGGAGAATGCACAAACTCCCACAGACACTGGCCCAAATCCATGTGTCTGCACAGCAAACAGTGATAGTCACTGAGCTGTCGTCTTGCCCAGCATCCGGTCCAGTTTAAGCACACACTAACAATATGAAGCACGAGGCCAACCTTGAACAACCAAGAGCAGCCCAAGTACGACCCATCGCGTGTATGCCCCTCGTTGGACAACAAGGCAGACCGACTTAAAACCTGTGAATGAAGACAGAGAAAACATTATTATCATACCATGTCCATCTATCTTAGCAGGGACGCCTCAATGCTAATGAACCTTATTTAAAACAATCTCCTATATCCACCCATCTCCAACCCACTCGTGCCTGTCTAAGTTACTGTTAAACAACTCTAGTGTGCCTGCCTCCACCACCTTACTTGGCAGAGCATTCCATACCCCCACTACCCTCTGTGTGAAAAACCTCCCTCTAATATCTGTGTTATACCTCTTGCCCCTCACCTTAAGCCGATGGTCCCTCGTTACAGTGTGTCTCTATCATTGGAAATAGCTTACCTCTTGTTTACTCTATCTATACCCTTCATAATCTTATATACTCCCATTAGATCCTCCCTCAGTCGCCGTCTTTCAAGGGAAAAGAGCCCCAATTTGTTCAATCTTTCCTCATACCCCAGTCCTTCCATACCAGGCATCATCCTGGTAAACCTCCTCTGCACTCTCTCCAGAGTCTCCACGTCCTTCCAGTAGTAAGGCGACCAGAACTGGACGCAGTACTCTAAATGCGGCCTAACCAACGTTCTATTCAACTGCAACATTAGACTCCAGCTCTTATATTCTATACCCCTTCCTATAAAGGCTAACACACCATTAGCTTTCTTCACAACCTCCTCCACTTGTACTGCCACCTTCAAAGACTTGTGCACTTGCACCCCCAGGTCTCACTGCGATTCTATACTCCTTATGGGCTTACCCTTTATCATATAACTCCCCCCTACATTATTCCGGCCAAAATGCATCACCTCACATTTATCCAGATTAAACTCCATTTGCCATGTATCTGCCCAATATACCGGCCTATCAATATCCCGTTGTATTGCCAGACACTGCTCCTCACTGCCTGCCAATCCAGCCATCTTGGTGTCATCAGCAAATTTGCTGATCACACCACTTACTCCCTCTTCCAAGTCATTTATATACACGACAAAGAGAAGAGCCCTGCGGCACACCACTAGTGACAGATGTCCAGCTAGAAAAGGAACCCTCCACTACTGCTCTCTGTCTCCTCTTTGCAAGTCAGTTCTCAACCCATCTAGATACCTGGCCACGTATCCCATGAGCCTTAATCTTTTCTACCAACCTACCATCAGGGACTTTGTCAAACACCTTACTGAAATCCATATAGATGACATCAACGGCTCGTCCTTCATCGACCGTTTTTGTCACCTCCACAAAAAATTCGACTAGATTCATAAGGCAAGACTTCCCCTTTACAAAGCCATGCTGCGTATCCTTAATCAGATCGCAATGCTTTAAGTGCTCATACATCCTATCCCTAAGAATCCTCTCCATCAACTTGCCTACCACTGACATTAAACTCACCGGCCTATAGTTACCCGGGTTATACCTCCTACCCTTTTTAAACAACGGTACCATGTTCGCTGTCCTCCAGTCCTCTGGGACCTCACCTGTGTCCAAAGAAGAGACAAAGATTTGCGTCAGAGGCCCAGCAATTTCATCTCTCGCCTTCCTAAGCAGCCTAGGATAAATGCCATTGGGCCCCGGAGATTTATCAGTTTTAATGCTACCTAAAAGCCCTAACACTTCTTCCCTCGTAATCGATAGATCCCTCAATTGGTCTGCAGCTCCCTCGATGACCGTACCAGACAACAAGCCCCTCTCCTTCGTGAATACCGACGCAAAGTATCCATTCAGGATCTCCCCCATTCCCTCAGACTCTAAGCACAATTCCCCTCGTCTGTCCCTGAGAGGACCGATTTTACCCCTAGCCACCCTTTTGCTCCTAACATAGGAGTAAAACGCCTTTGCTATTCAAGTCTTAAAGGTGCAGACAATGTGAGTGGAGATAGCATCAAGCATAGGTTAAAGAGATGTTTACTGTCTCCAGAAAGGACAATAAGTGAGATGTTGCAAGTTCAGGCAAGTCATGGCTGCTACAGGTAGTGTGACATGAACCCAAGATCCTGGTTGAGGCCGTTCTCGTGTGCGGAACTTGGCTATCAGTCTCTGCACAGCGATTCTGCGCTGTCGCATGTCATGAAGGTCGCCTCGGAGAACGTTTACCTGAAGATCAGAGCCCAAATGCCCGTGACCACTGAAGTGTTCGCCAGCAAGAAGAGAACAGCCTTGCCTGGTGATTGTCATGTGATGTTCATTCAGCCGTTGTCGTAATGCCTGCATTGTCTCCCCAGTGTACCGTGCTTCAGGACATCCCTTCCTGCAGCGTATTCGGTAGACAACGTTGGCCGAGTTGCAAGAGTGTGTGCCATATACCTGGTGGATGGTGTTCTCATGTGAGAGCTTCCATGTCGGTGATCCGGCATGTCTTGCAGAGGTTGCTGTGGTGGGGTTGTGTGATATTGTGGTCACTGTTCTCCTGAAGGCTGGGTAGTTTGCTATGGGCAATGATCTGTTTGAGGTTGTGCAGATGTTTGATGGCAAGAAGTGGGGGTGTGGGGATGGCCCTGGTGAGATGTTCGTCTTCATCAAAGACATGTTGAAGACTCTGGAGAAGATGTCGTAGCTTCTCCGCTCCGGGGAAGTACTGGATGACAAAGGGTACTCTGTCCACCGTGTCTCGTGTTTGTCTTCTGAGGAGGTTGATGCGGTTTTGCGCTGTGGTGCGTTGGAACTGTCGATCGATGAGTCGAGTGCCATATCCTGTTCTTATGAGGGCATCTTTCAGCATCTGGAGTTGTCTGTTGCGATCCTCCTTATCTGAGCAGGTCCTGTGTATACAGAGGGTTTGTCCATAGTGGGTGGCTTCTTTAACTGTTTAAGGTGGAAGCTGGAGAAATGGAGCATCGTGAGATTATCTGTGGGCTTGCGGTACAGTGAGGTGCTGAGGTGACCGTCCTCGATGGAGATTCACGTGTCCAAGAATGCAACCGATTCCGGAGAATAGTTCATGGTGAGTCTGATGGTGGGATGGAATTTGTTGATGTTATCATATAATTGTTTCAGTGATTGTTCACCCTGAGTCCAAAGAAAGAAAATGTCATCGATGTATCTACTGTTTCGCATCGGTTGGAGGTCCTGTGCAGTGAAGAATTCTTGTTCGAGCTTGTGCATGAAGATGTTGGCATATTGAGGTGCAAATTTTGTCCCCATAGCTGTTCCATGTGTCTAGATGAAAAACTGGTTGTTGAAGGTGAAGACATTGTGGTCCAGGATGAAGCGGGTGAGTTGTAAAATTGCATCTGGAAACTGGCTGTTGTCAGCGTTGAGTACTGAGGCAGTTGCAGTAATGCCACCTTCATGGGGGGTGCTAGCGTAGAGTGCCGAGACATCCATGGTGACGAGGAGTGTCCCTGGTTTAACTGCTCCATGTGTGCTGAGTTTCTATAGGAAGTCCATAGCATCACGACAAAAGCTGGGGGTTCTTTGTACCATGGGTTTCAGGATGCCCTCGACGTAGCCGGAGAGGTTCTCGCACAGAGTCCCATTGCCCGATACGATGGGACGGTCGGGTGTATTTGCCTTGTCAACTCAACACTCTGATCAAGACCTTTGATCTGGACCTTCAGAGCACCCTCCGTGCTCTCGTCTCACGTACTCCCTGCATTGGAGATCTCTACTGCCTCCCAAAGATACACCAGGCTGTCCCATTGTATCAGGCAATTGATGACACCTGGAGCAGTTGGTGTGACTGCTGGCTCTAGAGCTGATGCTGCCTCTGGAGCTAATGCTGCTGCCTCTGCTGCTGCTGCTGCTGCCTCTGGTGCTGCTGCCGCCTCTGGTGCTGCTGCCGCCTCTGGTGCTGCTGCTGCCTCTGCTGCTGCTGCTGCCTCTGGTGCTGCTGCCGCCTCTGGAGCTGCTGCCGCCTCTGGAGCTACTGCTGCCTCTGGTGCTACTACTGCCTCTGGTGCTGCTGCCGCCTCTGGTGCTGCTGCTGCAGAGACAAGCTGGGAATTCAGATGCCTGGAGGCTTCTCAACCGGCAAGGAGGGAGAGGATCTCAACATCCACTCAGAATGAACGGTGGCAGGAAGCTTGGTGCTTTTTTTGGAAGAGGGGTGAAGGTTTTCTCTTGTACAACTGACTATCAACTATACCGAGGAGAAGTGGCAATTGAACAGCGCCCTTTTTTGGGTTGAAGACCCCAAATCCCCCACCCACTGATCAAAGAACACTTGGTTAGTTGTGCCCCCATCTCCTCGTCTAACTCAGGACAACTATCTGCCCTGGTTCTATACCCCTTATCCTCCCTCCTGTGTCTTCTGCCCTTCCTTCCCCCTCCCCTCACTCCCCTTCTGCTCAGCAGTGATCCCAACACCTGGGCGACGGAGCTTTTAACTACTCTGTTCTTCCTTACCCTTATCAATTACCTAGGGTTGTTATAGCGCTTCTCACCTTTTCCCTTCACCAACGGCAGGCCCTCTAACACCAGCTATGTCGCAGTAGTGGCCATGATCCATGATCCATGCTCCTTGGCCATTGTAGCAACCTCCAAAATGTATGGCAAAGCCATATTCTTTTTGAAGGCCAAGTGGGTGATCCACCTTGCCGTGGGAAAGGGGCTCATGGCGGTTGGGATCTTTCTGGTGGTGGATCCACTTGAGGCCCTTGTCAAGAAGAAGGAGGCATATGACGGGCATTGGCAGCTGAGATCAAGTGAATCCCTTGAAAAGTATGGGGGGTGTAGGAGTAGAGTTAAGAGAGAAATTAGGAGGGCAAAAAGGGGCATGAGATTGTTTTGACAGATAAGGCAAAGGAGAATCTAAAGATCTTCCAGAAATACATGAAGGGCAAAAGAGTGACGAGGGAGAGAGTAGGGCCTCTTAAAAATCAGCAAAGTCATCTATGTGCAGATACACAAGAGGTGGGTGAGATCCTAAATGAATATTTCTTGTCAGTATCCAATGTTGGGAAAGGCATGGATATTAGGGAACTTGGGGAAATAAACAGTGATGTCTTGAGGACTGTACGTTTTACGGGGAAGGACATCCTGGAAGTTTTAAAGTGCATCAAGACAGACAAATCCCCAGGATCTGATTAGGTATATCCCAAGAAGCTGTGGGAGGCTAGGGAGGAAATTGCAGGTCCCCTAGCCGAGATATTTGAATCATTGACAGTCACAGGTGAGATGCCTGAAGATTGGAGGATGGAAAATGTTGTGCCTTTGTTTAAAAAGGGCTGCAGGGAAATCCCTGGGAACTACAGGCTGGTGAGCCTCATGTCTATAGTGGGTCAGTTGTCAGAAAGTATCCTGAGAGACAGCATCTACAGGTATTTAGAGAGGCAAGGATTGATTAGGGATAGTCAGCATGTCTTTGTGAGTGGAAAACCATGTTCCACAAATTTGATTGAGTTTTCTGAAGGAGTAACCAAGAAAGTAGATGAGGGCATTGCAGTTGATGTTGTCTACACAGACTTTAACAAGGCCTTTGACGAGGTACCACATGATCGTTGTTGCATAAGGTTAAATCTCATGGATCCAGGGTGAGGTAGCCAACTGGGTACAAAATTGGATTGATGACAGAAGACAGAGATGGTTGTAGAGAGTTGTTTTTCAAATTGGAGGCCTGTGACCGGCAGTGTGCCTCAGGGATCGGTGCTGGGTCCAATGTTATTTGTTATTGACATTCATGATTTGGGTGAGAATTTAGGAGGCAAGGTTAGTAAATTTGCAGATGACAACAGTTGGTGGTACAGTGGACAGTGAAGAAGGTGATCTAGGATTGCAAGGGATTGTGACCAATTGGGCCAGTGGGCTGACGAACGGCAGGTGTTTGCTGTGCAGATAAGGGGACCCAGGTTGGATCTCCGACTTGGGTCGGTGTCTGTGTTAGTTTGCACGTCCTCCCCGTGCTTGCGTGGGTTTTCTCCGGGTGCTCCGGTTCTCTCCCTCACCCCAAAAACGTGCTTTTAGGCTGATTGGTGTTAACAAATTGTCCCTAAGTTAGACCTTCCTTAATCTGGTACACTTAAAGTTCTCTAAATGTGCACCCCTTTATTGTGGACTCCAAGAGGTCTAGGCAAAAGTCGTAGGTCAAAGAACGATTGGAATGAGGCACTCACTGAGTGTTAAAATGGGGGGCGTGGGCTTGTAGGGCCAAAGGGCCTGTTTCCTGTACTGTGTTGTTGTGTTATTCTGTTGTTCTTTTGTTCTTTGAAGCACTTGCACTATTTTGATAGCTTTTGGAACTGCATAAAAATAAACTCCTGTTGTCAATGGGAAAGAATTGTTGTGCCAGTGGACATGTTTGTGCTGTTTTAGGGTATGGTACAAAGAGAACACCAGACCAAGGTCTTGCCGAGTGTGATGGAAATTTCAGCTTATCCTCAGAAGAGATTACATAGATAGGGATGGACAAAGCCACGAAGGGATTCGAAAACTGGAATGTAGAATTTAAAATGGAAGCCTTGCTTCTAGAGAAGCAGAGACAGTGGTGTTGGAGAAATGGGACTTGCTTCCAATCAGGATGCAGGCAGGAGAACATGGATGAGCTGAAGATTATGGAGGGTGAAAGGAGGGACCAGAGAGGAGAACATTAGGGTCTTAAGGCAGAAAATCACAATGACACGGACAAGGGTTCCAAGAGCAAATAGCTGAGGCAGGGGTGGAGGGTTGTGTTATGATAGGGGAGCCAGGCAGTTATGTTGATGGAAATCATATGCAGTCAAAAGCTTATTTTGGAGTGAATAGTTTTGTTTGGCCTGGCATACTTGACAAGGTGAAATATGTTTACCGGAATTCTTCTGTTTTTGTGGGAATCATCTCGGGCAAGACAGAAAATTCAGTGCACCATTCAAATGTCCACTGAAGTCGGGCAAGAATCTGATTCTTGGGGCACGCAGACCCAGAGAATCCTGCCCAGTGTCTTTGGCTCAGAGTTGGTGTCAGTGACCAAAGACAATTAGTCTTCCCAATACTTAGTTGGAGGAAATTTGCAGTGTGTCGAGTTAGAGGCAGTGCAGGGTTTGAGAGGGATGGAGGTGAGATAGAGCTGTGAGGTTGTTACTCCCAGCCTTATTATCTTTCTGCATTGTAGGGATTCTTTGAAATGCATACTAATATTGTCTAGATTGGATAGTTATTTGAATTTCATTGGGAGTTTGTGCATGTGTGTTAGTGATAGTGTGCAGTGACCATTGGGAAATAAGTTTCAATATTTTGAATGAAATAAGGAAACTATTTGCAAAAAAGCAATTATTGAATGAAGAAATTCAGAGTCAAAATCTTTACAGCTGCAATTTCTTTATTTTGTTTTACGAGGTTCAAAACGACTAACACAAGCTTGTAACATAGACCATACTAAAAATTACATGTAAGTTACTTTTGCCTTATTCCACATTTGTGAGATATTTAATAGACAACATGGTTTAAAATCTCACTGAAACAGAGTCCATGTGTATAGAATAATCTATAGAGATGGAAAGTTTTCAGCAGAGAGCGCTGATATCTTTTTTGGTACAGCCGTAAGTGCAGCATTTGAATGACATTCCTGGCGGCACCTCCCTTTTCTTCCTGAAGTATCTGGCCCAGGGTAGATGCTGCATCTGTGGCAATTCAAATATATTGTGTTTGTTGCTGCCTTCCTCAACCTGCCGGATGTACTCGCTGAAATCTGCCGGTATCTGATCATACTGGTTGGAGTTCTCATTGCCCTCTTGCTCAGCAACGGCAAACTCAACTTCCTGGTTCTTTTTATTGTCAAACGTCCCCTGAAAGTTCCTCATGCTCTTCATCTCCTTGGCGTCGTCTTTATCAACTGAGGTCTGGAAGGGATCTGAAACAAAAATAAATCCCCATCCGTGACTGTGCACCATATTAATGAAACTGACATTACGATGTTCACTCTGTTCCAATTGCAGTGGCTTTCATCTGTCTGGGGCAGAGAACTGGTCTATCCCCTCAACTCTGAAGCGATATCTCCATAAATTGTGCTCCATTATATTTTGACTGCTCAAACATAATTGGTTACCTATACATTGTTGTACACCCAGAGAAATAATTGATGACCATCCTGAAGTGGGTAACCGTTGTTTGATCAGACAGTTGAACTGGGCTATACTGCAGCTGTGACAGAAAATTGATTATAACTCCAGTCACTGGATCATTAATTCTCAGAGGACTGACTTCCTGAGTCTATCCATAGGAATATTCTTGGGTAAACATTGCAGCTTGTTGCCAGATAAATTCTTAGAAAGTAGCTCAATCTTTGTCCCCCTTCGTTCACTGACTAACCCCTCCCCTGCCAATGGGAATTTCACGTTTGTGGATTTGATTTCAAGTTTCTAACCCCAGCTCGACAGGAGTTTAGAAACTTTCAAATTTCTGCCCTTTTCTTACTGCATTAGATACGATCAAACTCTTTTCTAGTCACTATCTGCTGACTGAGATTCAATCACTACCCTGATAGTCTGGGAGTTCACTTCAGCTTTTGAATCTACACTTGAACTTCCACAGTTTCATCAGATTTTCCAATTCAGTTTGTTGTCATTTGTCAGCCAAATCCTTCAAATATCTCAAAATGCTCCTGCCTATCCTTATTTTTAAGATATTGACTGGGAAAAGACAAACTGAAAGCTTAACTCAGTAGATGAGTGACCAATCCAACTCTCTGGCTTAGCAAAGGAAAGAATTGATGTATCATCGAGACTTATGAAGGAGATTAGGGGGTGCAGTTGGCCTCTTTCAAAGAGCTAGCCCAAGTACCATGGACAGAATGGCCTCATTCCTTTTGTGCTGTGATGCCACCCCTGGAAGGTTTGTGTTGGACCAGATACCAGCGGTGTACTCTATGGCTTCTTAAACTGAGATCTGGATCTTGATGCTTTGGAAACGAGTCAATATTGCTGTTAGAATGATATTTCCAAACATTAATATCTCAAAACAAATTCCCAATTCTGGTTTATTGAGTCTGCACCAAATCTGACAGAGCATCATACCCAAGCTATATCCATGTAATCCCACACATTTACTCCACTAATCCTCCTAATCTACACATCTTGGGATGCCAGGGGCAGTTTAGCATGGCCAATCCACATAACCTGCCCATTTTTGTGGTGTGAAAAGAAACCAAGCCCCCAGAGGGAACCCACGCAGACACAGGGAGAATGTGCAGACAGTTGTGGATCTCTTTTTACAGGTTCCAACCTGTGAGCAGTATCTGCAGTATAGTGACAGTGTGAAGCAAGAATATGGCTTCGTCATTTTACAATGGTCATTAGAAGGATGAAGAGTTTAACTAAATGATGTTCACAATCACCTAAAATATCTTGCTATAATATCGAAGCACGGACAGATTCTATTCGCATGTGAACAGGGTGTTTGGTGATTCAGTTAACCAGAAAAAATCCGACACGAGGAACCAGGAAAGCTTGCTCTAAAGGTGAAGCTGTGACTTCAGATAGTAGTGATGTGGAGTTGCTGGCGTTGGATTGGGGGAAACACAGTAAGAAGTCTCACAACACCAGGTTCAAGTTCAACTGTTTTATTTGGTAGCAAAAGCCACTAGCTTTCAGAGCACTGGCTCCAAAAGCTAGTGGCTTTTGCTACCAAATAAAGCTGTTGGACTTTAACCTGGTTCTGTGAGACTTCTTACTGTGACTTCAAATAAACAGACACTGCTGACCGATAGGACAGCACCCACTCTCCCATCCAGCACACCAGAACTAATGTTCTACAATGTGAAATAACAACTGACAGTCCTGGGAATGAACATCAGGTCAGACAGTAACAGAAGAACATCAGAAAGACATTTGTTCCCTCCTGACAAGGGCTGTGTTGATAACAAATCTCACATTAACTTGTCTTTCAGAAGTTACCTGAGTGGCTCTGTTTTTCCAATAGCTCTTGTCCACACTGCAGCAGTTCACATACCCCTTACATTATGATCTATGTTAGTAATATGATCATAATAAATATATTTTACCCACCATGTCTAGACAAGGGACAGCATCTCCAAATAAAGTGAATTTAAACATTTTCTATTTCACTATTTTCATACTCACGGTGATTTACAATTTTGGAGCTGTTGAATAAATAAGTTGATTATTCCGGTAACTACAGCCTAACTTGTATCACAATTATTTAACTCAGTGAATAACATTAAGACATGTCGATAGCAATAATGTTGAAACATTCAACCTTTTAGATAGGCTTATTGCAGAAGGATCTACTCACCATCCTGGTTATCGAGAAGTCTGTTCCTGCGAGAACCCACACAGTTATAGATGACAGCTCGGATTAACTCCCGGCCGCATAGCTTGATCCCTAATTCCCCACCCCTCAAAGACTGGGACAAGGCAGCAGTGGGGAAGGAGATGAGGAACAGGTTGATTACCAGAACACACACTAGGCCTTTCATCTCAGCTTCTCTCACAACGGGTCTTCTACGCTTTGGCTGGTGAGAGGCCTATATTATTCTGATTCTCTCCCTCCTGTTTCTGATTTCCGCACATCTAACCCTCCTCCCTTTTATTGCTGTTTTTGCTCCTTTTCTCCCACTCACTGCTGTTGAAAAAAAAATCACTTTTCCCTCCTCCTCCCTCCAATGACCTGTGAGTCTTGGATCGCCTCACATTTGATACTCCTCCAGGATCATTATCAGATTTACAATTTATGGATTGTATAAATAAATGTATGAATCAGTTTATCTCCTCTTATCCTCCAGATACATTGCCATCTTTCTGGTTTTCATTGAACAATTTTGTTCATAGCATTATACTACCCTCTTTGAAATGCAGCTTGCATTTCATTTGTTAAATATTTATCACCACTGATATTTTTCGTCAATTTCCTCACTGCAGATTCTTCAGCTTTCAGCTAAGATAAAAATAAAATACTGTGGATGCTGGAAAACTGAAATAAAAGCAAGAAATGCTGGAAAATGTACTGACAGCATCTGTAGAGGGAGACTGTCCAGGAATGCCTACTATGCATAAGCTCTGCTCTTCCCTCCAATGGGATTTGAATTTGCCTCTTTCACCTTGTCCATTGTCATTTTTTTTCCCTCCTGAGCAGACTTCTTCAGGTCTCGCATGCCCCGCTACTGCTCCAGTATAATATGAATACAATATAGTAAAATAATATAATATTCCAGGGATGAATGTGTTGACATATGTGGAGAAATTAAACTGTTTGGGTTTATACGTGCTGGAGTTTAGGAGCTTGAGAGCAATTCTGATCGAGATCTATAACATTTTAAAAGGGGCAATCTCGAACAAGAAGTTACAGGTATAGGTTGAAAGGCAGCAGATTTAAAACTGAGATGAGGATGAGTTACTTCTTATAGAGGATGGTGAATTTGTAGAACTCACTGCCTCATAGTGCGGTGGAGTCTGAATTGTTGAATGGCTTCAAGAAGGAGATAGATATATTTCTAATAGAAAATGGGATAAAGGGATATGGGGAACAGGTAGGGAGGTGGATTTGAGACCAGGGAGAGATCAGCCGTGATCTGATTGAATAGCGGAGCAGGTTCGAAGGGTTCAAGAACAGAGAATTTGACGCTCAACCAAATCTCTGTTCACGGCAGCGAGACTGGATAATCCCAGCCACAGACCAGTCATGGTGTTTGCTAAGATGTTTCCCAAAACTCACTTTCACAGCCAAATTACCTTTCTCAGCGACTGTTTCTGTTTGGTTAGTTAGTCATGATTGGCATAGGCTTGGAGGGCTGAAGGACCTGTTCCTGTGCTGGACTTTTCTTTGTTCTATAACAATGGCCCTGACTGCTTTGTGCACTATGCTATTCTAGTTTTGGGAGTACCCATTGTATTCTGTTACTCTCTGCACTGAGAACAGAAGAAACAGTTAAGATTACATCACGTTACTTTACACAGACTCTGAAATTAATGAGGTTGAACAGTTAAGAGCATCACATTTGTTTCTTAGCAGATCAGAGGTTGGGGGGGTTTTGGGGCGTCTTTCAGGTCAGATCAGAGGCTGGGATACAATTGGAACATATGAAATCCACATGATCATTGAGTATATTCAAAGTTGAGTTGATCAGATTTAGATTGACAAGGAAGTCAAGGGTTATTGCGTGGAGAGGGTGTGGGGGCTGAGGTCAAGGTGGATGAGGGGAAGGTGGGACAGGCAGGAAACTTCTGCGAGGCGAAAATCATGTTGGCCACAAACTTACTGAATCGTGGAGCAGGCTTGATGGGCCCAATTGCCTACTTCTGGGCCCAATGTTCTGTTATCTGTAGGGCAGTTATTGCTAACTGTAAGACATATCGTTTAGATAATTAGAGGTAATAGAAAATTATACACAGGAAAGTGCAGGGAAGTGGGGTTGCTTTGATAGTTCTATCAATGAACTAGAACAGGAATAATGGTTTTAGCGACCACCTTATGCACTAGAATATTGTTTCAGTATCACTACAGAATGTTGTATGCTTTATTTATTCATGGGATATTGGTGTCATTGGCAAGCTCAGCATTTGTTGTCCACCCCTAATAGTGTTTGCACTGAGGGGCTTGCTCTGCCATCTCAGCAAGGTTAGTTAAGGGTTAACCATTCTGAATCTGGAATCACATGAAAGTCAGATGATGTAAGGATGACAGATTATCTCAGCTAATGGACACTTAAGATCCTCATGGCTTTTGAAGACAAGTGATGGTCGTTCCATGGTTAGTATTGCAGAGACTGGCTTTCATTTCCAGATTTATGGCTTGAATTCAAATTCCACCAGCTGCCTTGTTAGGCCTTGGATTCACTACTCCAGTGACATTAGCACTGCACCACTGATCTGCCCATTTTATTGTAAATTCTATTTATGTTAACCTACAGAAGGCTTCAAAGTCTCCTTTATAAGACTCCATTCTGTAGCCAACACCCTCTCATCAGTTACAACGGGTGGGATTTTCTGGCCTGCCCTGCCTCTAGAATTTTCAGGTCCGCCCGAATTCAATAGAACTATGAATGACTCTCCACAATTTTGTTTCTGCCTTTGCCACAACAGGCTTGTAAAATTCTGCCAAGTATATTTTTCCAGTTTATCTGCGGACTGGCAGATGGTTCGCAAAAATGACTTGAGCCCCTTTTGTGCTGGCTTATCCACTTTCTCTCATCCAGATGTCCATGCCTAGAACTTTCCTAACATCTGAATTCCCCTCCAACTCCAGGGATCACTCCCCCATCCCAATCTCCAAATTCTTTCCAGCAGAGTTCTGAAGAGTGAGGGGTGCCTTGATTGATGTATACAAGATATTGAATGAGTTTTGAGAAGTTAGACGCAGAAATGATGTTTACTCTTGTGGGTGACTTTAGAACTAGTGGTCGCTAGAATTAGTGTTCACCTTGAAAAAAGAGAAAAGTTCTTGATTGGTTAGGGAAACAAAAGTGAGGGGAAAATGGTGAGAGAATGGGTTGAGAAACTTATCAGCCATGACTGAATGGTGGAGCAGACCCGATGGGCCAAACTGCCTAAATGTGCTCTGATATCTTAAGGCCTTATAAGAAGAGTTTCTTTCAATCTGTGGACTGTCCAACTTTGGAACGCTCTAACCCTGAAAACCATGGAGGTTGGCGTCACCATGTATTTTTCAGGTGGAGAAAAATTATTTTTGGTCAAGGTAGAGATTTGTGGGACCGCGTGTTGCTGTAGAGAAATGCAAAAGAAAATTTAACAGATATTATTAAAGTTATGGAGATCTTTTCAAGTGATCAGCTGCTCTCAATAGGGAGCCACTGATAAGAGAGTCATCAAGTTAAAGCTGTCACTGAGAGTGGAGAGATAGCTAAGAGACCGCTGTATATTGAAGGGAAACAGTGTGATACATCTTTGAATCAGTGCTATAAGCAGGGAGGTGTGCACTGGGGTTAGTCTGGGATTGTTGCAGCAGAGGGTGGGAGCTGAAGATCAGCCATGACTGTATTGAATGGTGGAGCAGACTCGATTGACGACTGGTCTCGCCCTGATCCTATTTCTTAGTGCTCTTGTGTTCTTAAATAAAGCTGGAATAGACACAATGGGCTAAATAATATGAATATAATATAAATAATATGAATACAATATAGTAAAATAATATAATATTCCAGGGATGAATGGGTTGACATATGAGGAGAAATTAACAGTTTGGCTTTATATGTGCTGGAGTTTAGGAGTTTGAGAGCAATTCTGATCGAGATATATAACATTTTAAAAGGGACTGATAAAATAAATGTAGACCAAATGTTTCCTCTTGTGGGGCAATCTCGAACAAGAAGTTACAGGTATAGGTTGGAAGGCAGCAGATTTAAAACTGAGATGAGGATGAGCTACTACTTGTAGATGGTGGTGAATTTGTAGAACTCGCTGCCTCATAGTGTGGTGGAGTCTGAATTGTTGAATGGCTTCAAGAAGGAGATAGATATATTTCTAATAGAAAATGAGATAAAGGGATATGGGGAACAGGTAGGGAGGTGGATTTGAGACCAGGGAGAGATCAGCCATGATCTGATTGAATGACGGAGCAGGTTCAAAGGGCTGAATTTGCCTCATTCTGCTCCTAATTCCAATGTTCCTAGGATCCAATTTAAAACTCTCACGTGGTTGTAAAGGCAATTTGCAAAACAACAAACAAGTGATGAAACCACAATATGGAATATCAAGTGTGTGATGTTCAGTGATAACAGATTCACAGGGAGGGGGACAGGACATAGAGAAAGATGAGAAAGAACTGGATAGAAAATGGGAGGATTAAAAGTTTAGTCCAAGAGCTAAGACTAAGCTGAAAGCAGAGGTGTCTGCTGTGAGGACACTGAAGAGAAATATAACAAAATTTAGCAAGTGAGTTACAACTTTTCAAAGAAATTGGAATAAAGTTACAAACAAAATTGCTAAATGAAAACCAGAAACGTGACAAAGTGTATGGAGGCTAAGAGGACATAAATGTGTTACTGTTTAACACATTTATTTATACAATCCACAAATTGTAAAGTGACAATGATCCCGAGGGATGTCTGATCTGAAACGGAGCAAGAATCTCAAACTCACTGGAGAGCGAAGGAGGCACAAGTGATTATTTTTTAACTGAATGAGGAGTGAATTCGGATAAGTGAGTGAAAAAACATGTTTATAAAGGAGAAGGGTTAGACATGCAGAGATCTGAGACAGGACTGGAGAGAGATAGTGAGAATGATATAGACAACTCACCAACAACCTGAGCACCAGCCAAGGAGCAGAACACCCATCCTGAGGTTTGGAGAGAAGCCAGGTTGAACTTTCCTGAGCTGAGATGAAATTTCTAGTGAGTGTTCTGGTGATGGGCCAGTTCGTGACCTCCTTTGCCACTGCTTTAAGCAGAAGTGATACTCCCCCCATCACAATGTGTGGCTGACAGATAATCCAAGCAATTAAGATGTTCTGCAAGGATTTTTACTTCAACAAGGTTCTCGATAATCAAAATGGTGATTATTCAAAATCATCCTTTGCTGCACCCCTGTCCGAAATATTGAGCATCTCAATAGCATTGTAATTAAAATGTCTGTGCTATTCATGGAGTCTCTCGTTGAATTAAAATAATTGTGGTACTAGTTAGGCTGTAATTACTGCAATAATCATCTTATTTATCCAGCAAATCCAAGCATGTAACTCACCGTGAGTTTGAAAATTGTATAGGAGAAAATGCTTAAGCCATCTTTATTTCGGAGACATTGCCCTTTTTTGAGATCATGTTGGTAAAATGTATTAATTATAGTCATATTTGGGCATGGTGTAAAGAGTGTAAGGATTGCTGCAGTGTGGACAAGGCTGAGAGGAAATATTGGAAACACACAGAGTAACTTCTGAAGGGCAACTTTCCAATAGGAAAGAAGTGTAAAAACTAGGAAATAATATTACTGATCCGAACTTGTCTTGCAATCCTTAAAATGGAATACTAGCTGGAATTCCGCTCAATCTTCTGTCATGTCTGCAGTGTAGCTCAGGTCAACTGCGCCACTGCCTAAGAGAGATACTCTTTTGGAGAGTCGGTACAGACTTGATGGGCTGAATGGCCTCCTTCTGCATTTTAGGAATTTGATCTATTCTATGAACTGTTTGACCAAATGTTGATTATTCACTTTGGGTTCGTTATCAATTATTTATCTGCCTATACATCAATGTATATTTAACCAATTCTGCTTGAGTAGTCAAAATATAATGCAGAATAATTTAAACAGGTATCTCTAGCGAGTACAGGGACTAGACCAGTTCTCTGCATCAGACAGAGGGGAACGGGAGGCGGCCACATAAAATCATGGAAAAACCACAGAAAAGGAACAGAAAATAGGAATAGGATCTGGCCCTTTGACCCTTTAAGTTTACTTTTCATTCATTTTGATCATGGCTGAACATCCAACTCGGTAACCTGTTCCCACTTTCTCCCCATCTGGTTTGACACATTTAGTCCCAGGAACTAGATCTAACTTATTGAAAATATACATAGCACCATCTTATTGGCTTGCCATGTCAATTGACCAGGGTGGTGAACAGATAAATCAGGTGAGAGGCGAAAAACCAGCTTTGCACCTGGTTTCCCAACTCTGGTGATCTTGACGGCCCCATTCTACTCGCAAAATCAACCCAGAAAGGGCATGCAGCTGATTTCAATATTAATAAACATGTCAGTAACGAGGCTGGGTGCTATCATCCAATGTCATTCACCTTAGTCCCCTTTCTGGTTAAGGTCCTCACCGCAAAGATCACAGGTGGTCCCCATCAATGGGGCCAGATGTGTTGGCCTTACTGATGGGACCAGAGACCATTGGGCCCCTCCAGGTGGCCATTGGCAGAGCTAAGAAGTACCAATGGGGCAGTGTCAGCCAGGCACCCTGGAGGTGTGCACCCGAACAGGTGCCGGAGTGTGGCGACTAGGGAGTTTTCATAGTAATGTCATTGTAGTGTTAATTTAAGCCAACTTGTATCACTAGTAAATAAGCTAACCGAAACTAACTTTTGCTCGTAATGGTTAGAATCTCTGGATATTTCTGCTTCATCCTATTCTCTTGTCAGTCAGTTATTGCCCACCCCCTTCCCCCTTCCCCATTATGACTTTACCCCACCCTTAGCACCATCCACAACCAATGCTGATCCATATTGAAATCCTGTATATGATCAGAAAGGTTATAGTGGTGGGTATGGCTCACTCAGAGTGCAAGTTGCTGTGACAAGATTCAAGCACATTTTCTGAAGCTATGGATGGTGATGGTGGATGTTCCAATGTTCCCTCTGTCACACGGATGGATGTGGCCACAAAGCTAATCAGGAATCCCTCCCGCTCTTTCTGTTTGTCACGGGCATGTGTTGGAAGGATTTGCAGATTGATATTCAACCTGTTTGGCCATCTTTTGTACAGCGCTCCTGTCACCATCAACTTCTGGAGTGGGACTTGAACCTGGAATTTCTGACTCCGAGGGTGGAATTTTCCAGTCCTGCCCGCCACGGCAATCGATCAGTTGATCTTCAGCAGGATTTTCGTATTTTGGGGCGAGGGTGGCTAGAAATTCCCACCCTGTGGCAGAGACACTACCCACTATTCCACAAGACCTGAAGATTGCTGAGTATAATTAACAAACTAACATTCTCCATCAGAAAGGACCTTGTGCTTATTACTGCACGTTGTGTTGGTTCTCACTGAATGGTTCCGTTAATCACATTCAGAATCCAGTATATTTCTGCTGTACTAAATAAATCCCCAGTGTAAAATGTAAAAACTGTGCTGGATAATGAAACACCACGAGATGGTGCTGTTACTCTGCTAGCTGATAAGTAGTGATCCCATTGACTGGCTGGTTATTCATTATAATGACCTACAGACACCGATTCCAGTGAACCTCTAAACAACAACTTTTATTTAAATTGTTTCTGGGAAGTTTCATACCAAGAACCTGAGACTATTTTGGTGTAGATTACTGCTATATTATAACCATGCAATTTGAAAGTCATTCACATAACATGAGGAAGCAATATCACAGCAGATGCTTTATTAAGAGCAATTAAAACTCATAATGTTATCATGAAAATAATGTAAGAAGTCTCACAACACTAGGTTAAAGTCCAACAGGTTTATTTGGTAGCACTAGGTTTCAGAGCACTGCCCCTTCATCAGGTGAGTGGGATTTCAGTTCACAAACAGGGCATATAAAGACACAAACTCAATTTACAAAATAATGGTTGTTGTCAAACGAGGGGCATGCACACGATGGGTCGTGCGTGGGCTGCTCTTGGAGTTCCGGGAGTGGCCTAGTACTTTGTGTCGTTGTGTGTGCTTAATCCTGGACCGGCAGACGGGCACCACAACAGCTCAGTGACTATCACTGCTAGCTGTGCAGATACATGGATTTGGGCCTGTGTCTGTGGGAGTTTGCGCATTCTCCCTGTGGTTGCGTGGGTTTCCTCTGGGTGGTCCGGTTTCCTCCCACACCCCAAAGATGTGCTCTTAGGCTGATTGGTTTTACCAAATTGACACCATTCTCCCCTGAATCTGGCTACATTAGGGGTTCCATTCGTAGACATGCAGGGTAGAATAGGTGTAGGGTGATGCGGCGGCACGGGCTCGTTGAGCCGAAGGGCCTGTTTCCCGTGCTGGGATGTTCTTTGTCTTTGTCTAACGTGAGTCTTTACAGGTAATCAAGTCTTAAAGGCACAGACAATGTGAGTGGAGAGAGGGTTAAGCACAGGTTAAAGAGATGTGTATTGTTTCCAGCAGGACAATTAGTCAGATTTTGCAAGCCCATCAAGTTGTGGGCGTTACAGATAGTGTGACATGAACCCAAAATCCCGATTGAGGCCGTCCTCATGCGTGTGGAACTTGTCTATCAGTTTCTGTTCAGTGGTTCTGCGTTTTCATGTGTTGTGAAGGCCGCTTGGAGAACGCTTACCCGAAGATCAGAGGCTGAATGCCTGTGAGTGCTGAAGTGTACCCCAGCAGGAAGAGAACACTCTTGCCTGGTGATTGTCGAGTGGTGTTCATTCATCTGTTCTCATAGTGTCTGCATGGTCTCCCCAGTATATCATGCCTCGGGACATTCTTTCCTGTTGCGTATCAGATAAACAATGTTGGCTGAGTTGCAAGAGCGTGCACTGTATACCTGGTGGGTGGTGTTCTCATCCGTGTCAATGATCCGGCACGTCTTACAGAGGTTGCTGTGGCAGGATTGTGTGGTGTCGTGGCCACTGTTCTCCTGAAGGCTGGGTAGTTTGCTGTGGACAGTGGTCTGTTTGAGGTTGTGTGGTTGTTTGAAGGCAAGAAATAAGGATGTGGTGATGTCCCTGGCGAGATGTTCATCTTCATCAATGACATGTTGAAGGCTCCAGAGAAGATGTCATAGCGTCTCCACTCTGAAGAAGTACTGACATTCTGGGGGCCTCGATGCTCCCCCTCCCCTTCACTCCAGTGGGGTTGGGCTGCAAGTGGGGAGCTGTTGTAAACCCTGAGGAGAGATTCTAGCGAGCCCAGAGATTTCAGTCCTGGGCTTTTTAATTATATGTTAATCATATGCCTGTTTAAATAATTTATGCAGGTCCGTGTCAATATCTGGTGCAGAGCTAATGGTGCTGGAAGTCTGAGAATTCTATTCCATTGCCTCTAAGAATGATTCATCTCTTTATTCTTATCTCATCTTATGAGGTCAACACTACAGAAATGTGAATTAACCAGCATCAGTTTTCAACCTATACACCCCCGTGAAGGAATACTTCATTTGACATTGATTCTAGACTCTGGAAACAACGTTGGAACAATATAATTTTTTTTCTCTGTTGTCTTTGATCAGTTCATTCATCCTTTTCAATATCCCTTTTTTTTCTAGCATGAATGCATAGGAGGCAAATGATACGACTCGCCTTCTATATTTTGAGTGTGCGCAAATTAACTAACCCTTTGAGTATATACCATTTCAAACTTGCTGTGGAGTTATCTACAGAAATTGGATCACACCCAAAGCTGAGGAGTTGGGAAAAATATCACAACAAATGTCAGCAATTCAGCACTTTCAGCAATGCCGTCACTCGGTGTAGGGAGTGAGGGGTATTCTCCATGAATCATAGAGTGATGATTAGAGAGGTCTCTGATCTACTCCCCATCCAGACCCAGCTGAGAGGACCTCAGATTTTACCTGATGGCCTTCCCATGCGCGGGTGGTCCATGGCCATGCCCGCAGAGACAGTAAGTGGTTTGTTGGTAATCGGCCACTTGAGTGGCTCAATTGACTGTCAGTGGGTGATGAAGCACCAACATTCTCACCGCTGCCAAACTGGCATAGCAACAGGAGGATGTTCTCGTATTCTCGTTGTTCCTTGGGAGCACTGAAGAGAGGCAGCGATTTGCGAGAGGAGAGCTTGTGGGTGAGTAGAGCGATTTTTTTAAAGCTAACTTTTTACTAGTTTTTTCTTTAAATTTTATACCGGAAGCTGTTGCAAAGACACTTGGGTAGAGTTTTTTTTTACCTTACTATAAATTAGAGCGGTGAGGAATCCCGATACTCTACATAGGTAGAGTATCCCAACCCTCCCTCCTCCTCTAACCTAAAAAAGGGAGAGAGAGAGAGAGAAGGGCTCTGACTGAGAGCAGGTAAGTTTGTTTTTGTTTTTGAGTGTGCTGTAAGGGCTTTGGCTCACAGGGCCAAAGAGATAAGGGTGAGGCAAGGTAAGTTATAAGTTTTTTTTTACTTTTTCCTCTGGGTTACTAAAAAGGGGCAGGTATGGGTGTGAGGCCAGTATGTTGTTGCCAGTGCAACATGTGGGAGGTCTTGGAGGCTCCTGGTCTACCAGACATCCACACCTGTGCTCGGTGTGTGGAGCTGCAGTTCCTACGGAACCAGGTTAAGGAGCTGCAAATGCAGCTCGAGGACCTTCGGCTCATTAGAGAGAGTGAGGAGATAATTGACAGGAGCTATCAGCAAGCAGTCACACCAGGGCAACGGGAAGAAGGCACGTGGGTAACTATTAGGAAGGAGAAACCTCAGGTGATGGAGAGCACGCCGGTGGATGTCCCCCTTCAAAATAAGTACTCCTGCCTGAGTACTACTGGGGGGGTCAGCTCATCTGAGGGAGGCAGCTGTGGCCAGGTCTCTGGAGCTGAGCCAGTAAGTCAAAAAATTAAAAAAGAGAGCAGAAAGGTAGTACTAATAGGTGACGCCACAGTGAGGGGGGCCGACAGGCGTTTTTGTGGACGTAGATGTGAGTCGCGGATGGTGGTTTGTCTCCCTGGAGCTGGGATCCGGGATGTCTCTGGGCGTGTCCCAGACATCCTGAAGGGGGAGGGTGAGGAACCAGAGGTTGTAGTACATGTAGGTACTACTGACATAGGCAAGAGGGAGGCAGTCATGAAAAGGGACTATAGGGAACTGGGTAGGCAGCTGAGGAAGAGGAAAGCAAAGGTAGTAATCTCAGGATTGCTGCCTGCGCCGTGGGAGAATGAGGGCAGGAATGGAATGAGGTGGAGGGTGAATGCGTGGCTGAGGGACTGGAGCAGGGGTCAGGGATTTCGGTTCCTAGATCATTGGGACCTCTTTAGGGGCAGGTGTGACCTGTACAGTAAAGACGGGTGGCACTTGAATCCCAGGGGGACTAATATCTTGGTGGGAAGACTGGCTAGGGCTACTGGGGGGACTTTAAACTAGAAATGATGGGGGGAGGGAATAGTGATGGGGAGACTGGGACCGAGGAGGTTAGCTCCCAGGTAGGGAAGGACTGCAGGCGGTATGAGAGGGAGGTTAGACAGGTGGTGGAGAAGGGAAATGTCCAGACTGAGGGGCTGAAGTGTATCTATTTTAACGCCAGGAGTGTAGTAAATAAGGTAGATGAGCTTAGGGCGTGGATTGCTGCTTGGGAATGTGATGTGGTGGCCATTACGGAGACTTGGATATCTCAGGGACAGGACTGGGTACTTCAGGTGCCAGGATTCAGATGCTTCAGGAAGGACAGGGAGGGTGGCAGAAGAGGTGGTGGAGTGGCACTGTTGATCAGGGACAGTGTCATGGCTGCAGAGAAGGAGGATGCCGTGGAGGGACTGTCTACGGAGTCTCTGTGGGTGGAAGTTAGGAACAGCAAAGGGTCGATAACTTTGCTGGGTGTATTCTATAGGCCGCCCAATAGTGACAGGGAAGTTGAGGTGCAGATAGGGAAACAGATCCTAGAGAGATGTAGAAATAACAAGAGTTGTCGTGATGGGAGACTTCAATTTCCCAAACATTGATTGGAATATCCCAAGGGTAAGGGGTTTGGATGGGGAGGAGTTTGTTAGGTGTGTTCAGGAAGGTTTCCTGACACAGTACGTGGATAAGCCTATGAGAGGAGAGGTTGTACTTGACCTGGTGCTGGCGAATGAACCAGGACAGGTGACGGATCTCTCGGTAGGAGAGCATCTTGGGAATGGTGATCATATTTCTATCTCCTTCACAATTGCATTGGAATGAGATAGGATCAGGCAGGCTAGGAAGGTGTTTGTCTGGAGTAAGGGGAAATACGAAGACGTCAGGCAGTTAATTGGACAAATAAACTGGAAGGAGGCATTCTTGGGGAAAAGTACAGAAGGAAGGTGACGGATATTCAAGGAATGTTTGTCTGGAGCTCTGCACGACAACGTTCCGATGAGACAAGGAGGTTTTGGTAGGTCGCGGGAACCGTGGTGCACGAAGGCTATGGTGAATCTAGTCAAGAAGAAAAGGAAGGTGTACAAAAGGTTCAGGGAGCTAGGAGATGTTAAGGATCTAGAGGAGTATAAGGATTGTAGAAAGGAGCTTAAAAGGGAAATTAGGAGAGCCAGAAGGGGTCATGAGAAGGCCTTGGTGGGTAAGATTACGGAGAATCCCAAGGCCTTCTACAAATATGTGAAAAGTAAAAAGATGAGAAGAGAAGGGATAGGACCTATAAAAGGTGAAAGGGGAAAGGTCTGTGTGGAACCAGAAGAAATGGCAGAGGTGCTTAATGAGTACTTTGCCTCGGTATTCACGGTGGAAACTGATCTGGGAGATTTTGCTACAGGTTTGCAGCAGATGGAAAAGATTGAGTGTGTGGATATTAAGGAAGAGGATGTGTTAGAACTTTTGAATTCTATCAAGATAGACAAATCGCCAGGACCAGATGGGATGTACCCCAGGTTACTGTGGGAGGTGAGGGAGGTGATTGCAGAGCCCCTGGCGATGATCTTTGCGTCGTCGATGGAGACGGGAGAGGTTCCGGAGGTTTGGAGGATTGCGGATGTGGTTCCTATTTTCAAGAAAGGGAACAGGGATAGCCTGGGAAATTACCGACCGGTGAGTCTGACCTCAGTGGTTGGTAAGCTGATGGAGAGGCTTCTGAGGGACAAGATTTATGAGCATTTAGAGAGGTTTAGCATGATCAGAAATAGTCAACATGGTTTTGTCAAGGGCAGGTCGTGCCTTACGAGCCTAGTTGAGTTCTTTGAAAATGTGACTGAACACATTGACGAAGGAAGAGCAGTGGACGTGGTTTACATGGACTTCAGCAAGGCGTTTGATAAGGTCCCCCATGCAAGACTTCTTGAGGAGGTGAGAGGGCATGGGATCCAAGGGGCTTTGGCCTTGTGGATCCAGAACTGGCTTGCCTGCAGAAGGCAGAGAGTGGTTGTGGATGGGTCTTTTTCTGCATGGAGGTCAGTCACCAGTGGAGTGCCCCAGGGATCTGTTCTAGGACCCTTGCTGTTTGTCATTTTCATAAATGACCTAGATGAGGAAGTGCAGGGATGGGTTAGTAAGTTTGCCGATGACACGAAGGTCGGTGGTGTTGTGGATGGTCTGGAAGGATGTCAGAAGTTGCAGCAGGACATAAATAGGATGCAAAACTGGGCGGAGAAGTGGCAGATGGACTTCAACGCGGATAAATGTGTAGTGGTCCATTTTGGCAGGACCAGTGGGATGAACGAGTACACTATCAAGGGCAGGAGTCTTAGCAGTGTTGAAGAGCAGGAGGATCTTGGGGTCCGGGTCCACGGGACTCTTAAATCGGCCTCGCAAGTGGAGGATGTGGTCAAGAAGGCATATGGTGTACTGGCCTTCATTAATCGAGGGATTGAGTTTAGGAGTCGGGAGGTAATGCTGCAACTTTATAAGTCCCTTGTCAGGCCCCACTTGGAGTACTGTGCGCAGTTCTGGTTGCCTCACTATAGGGAGGACGTAGAAGCTATTGAAAGGGTGCAGAGGAGATTTACAAGGATGTTGCCTGGATTGGGAGGCATGCCTTATGAAGATAGGTTGAGGGAGCTGGGACTCTTCTCCCTGGAGAGGCGTAGGTTGAGAGGCGACCTGATAGAGGTTTATAAAATGTTGAGAGGAATAGATAGGGTGGATTCTCAGAGGCTATTTCCCCGGGCTGAAATGGTCGCTACGAGAGGACACAGATTTAAGGTGCAGGGAAGCAAGTACAGAAGTGATGTTAGGGGTAAGTTTTTCACTCAGAGGGTGGTGAGTGAATGGAATCGGCTGCCGTCAGTGGTGGTGGAGGTGAACTCGCTGGGGTCTTTTAAAAGACTTCTAGATGAGTATATGGGATTTAATGGGATTGGGGGTTATAGATAGGTCTATGGATTGGTAGGTATTGATGTGATCGGCGCAACTTGTGGGCCGAAGGGCCTGTTTGTGCTGTAGTGTTCTATGTTCTATGTTGGACAGTATCCCAGCAAACAAAGAACTCCCCACCCCCATCGCTCACCCCACCATCCCCACACCATTTTTGAACTTCTTGCACCTCCCAGAAAAATTCAGCGCATTGTCAGGAAGGACAAATTTGCTCAGAAAGCTGGCAGCAATGCGCTAGTTAACCCCTCGTGAGGTATTTCGTGGGGGAGACGAGGAGATTTCCATTTCTGTTTTGTGCTTCACTGTTTCTGTTCTGCCACAAATGGGCAGCATTCTAAATCATTGGAACAAACTGGAGACTCCGTTTAGATTTTCCACATCTGCCTTGGTTATTCCCTGAAGTTATGAAGCAGAAAGCAAATCTAGTGATTCCAATTAATTGTTAACAAGATGTTTACCCCATGGTACGGTGCTATTTGTTTGGGAAACATTAGGGACAGAATGTGGCCAGTCAGCCCTTCAAACCTGCTGTGCTATTAGATTAGATTATACAGCGGGAGCTGAAGAATCAGTTTCCCTCCCACCAGCATGGAATGACACTGGGATTGTGGGCTTCCATCATGGGATGCAGATGGAAGTCCTACCTCAAGTTAAGATGCGTGTCAGCCAGTCCCATAAGAGGGTAGAGTTAGCTCTGGGAGGCAAACAACTGGGTCCTCTATCAGTTTTGGCTGCACCAGCTTCTGAACTTGAGGTTTTGATCTGTGGGGTTGGACCAAGGGAGCCTTTGTCTTTGGTGATCAAGGCAGAAGAAGGGACCGGCAATGGCCCAGCGTCAGAGACGACTAATCCACCCACTCCTTCTGTGGATCCTGTGTCTTTGTTTGTTGAAGGGCCCTGGCAGGGTTATGACATTCCGCCAGGATCCAAAAGTCACCAGACAGATTGACGTGATGTACTAACCCCTCTGGTGCCCCCAGTGTAACCTTGTTGCTTGTATAACTATGTGCACAGCTGTTCTTCTCTTTTGTTTTGTCATAGTATAACTCAAGGGTTAGTTTAAATTCTGAAAGTTTGTTAGTGTGACAAGTGTGCTTACATTAACACCACAATGAAGTTACTGCAAAAATCCAGGTCCCTGGTGTTGCGAGGCAGCAGCGTTAACCAATATGCCAAAGAGCCACCTCTAGGGGAGAAGGGGGAAGGAATGTAGTAGCATGGCCCCTTTAAGAGGAAATCCTTTGTGATCACATGACTGGGTGGAACCAATGGAGCATGGGCACATGAACCTCACCAATGGGGAATGAGGACGTGCCTCCCCATGTCTAGAGATTGGCATTGTGAGTTGGGGAGTAATTGGGAGCAAACCTGTGTTGCAAATCCTTCAGTGTAAATAATTTCTTCTCATTGAACAAACCTTCCTGTTTTATATCTGCCACAATGTTGTAAAGAGTGCTTTTGGTACATTGGCCTTTATAAATCGGAGTATTGAGTAAAAAAGCTGGAGTGTTATGGTAAGGTTATACAAGGCATTGGTGATGCCAAATTTAGAGTATTGTGTACAGTTTTGGTCACCTAGTTACAGGAAGGATGTAAATAAGGTTGAAAGATTGCAGAGAAGGATGTTGCCGGGACTTGAGAAGCTGAGTTACAGAGAGAGATTGGATAGGTTAGGACTTTATTCCCTGGGGTGTAGAAGAATGAGGGGAGATTTGATAGAGGTGTATAAGATTTTGATGGGTGTAGATAGAATGAACGCAAGCAGGCTTTTTCCACTGAGGCTAGGGGAGAAAAAAACCAGAAGGCATGGGTTAAGGGTGAAAGGAGAAAAGTTTAAAGGGAATATTGGGGGCTGGGGGGGGTGCTTCTTCACACAGAGAGTGGTGGGAGTGTGGAATGAGCTGCCAGGTAAAGTGGTAAATGCGGGGTCACTTTTTACATTGAAGAAAAACTTGGATGGGTTCATGCATGAGAGGGGTGTGGAGGGATATGGTCCAAGTGCAGGTCAGTGGGACTCGGCAAAAAATGGTTCGGTGCAGACAAGAAGGGCCAAAGGGCCTGTTTCTGACCTGTCATTTTCTATGGTTTTCTATGAGTCACCTCTAGTTACCACACAAATCAAATTGACACATTATATGCCTCATTTTTAGAGCCCTGGACATCATGTTTTAGCATCAACTCAGCATTTAAGTTGACCCCGACTGGAATTTTCTGGTCTCACACATCCCGCTACAACCAACAGCAAGAATGGAGGATCTGCTGCGCACCCAAACTCCCATGCACAGCAGTGGGACTGGAGAATCCCAGCCATGGATGAGCTCAGAGAATTCTGCCCCCGGCCCATTTCCAAACATGATATTCAGTATTCACGTTAACCATCAACCTCAATTTTCCAGCCCACCACTGGATCATTTAAATGGAGGCAGTGATGTTGTGGTATTGTCACTGGACTAGTGATCCAGAATCACATTCAGATGTTGAAATCTGAATTCAATACAAAATCCGCAATTAAAGTCCCAATGATGACCATGAAACCATTGTCGATTGTCGGAAAAACTCATCTGGTTCACTGATGTCCTTTTAGGGAAGGGAAATATGCTGTCCTTACCTGGTCTGGCCTACATGTCACACCAGATCCAGAGACTCTGAAACAGCTGAGCAAACCATTCCATTCAAGGGCTGTTAGGGATGGGCAATAAATTCTGGCCCAATCCTCCAGGTGCTCTATAACTTGGCATGAAGGGTCAAGCAGGAGATATGGGCTGTGTTGTGAGTTTCCCACAGTGCAAATACAGAGCAGACCCCACACTAGGTAAATGACAAATATGGCGACCGCATGCCTGTGCTTCATTTTTATGCTCAATCTATAAGTTCACTGCTCTTTTTGGAGGGATTTCTTAAGTCTCCAAATCTTGACTTACAAGCCTTACACATATTTGACTTAAAACATTTATGGTAATTGCAAAAATTGTCAGGAAGTCTAAGCAGCCCTGTTTTACACTTGGCTTAAGGTCTGGGATTACACAGAGGCCTCTCTGAAGTCAAAGCATGTGTAAGTACAGAGGAAAGGCAGTGAATGAGATCGGGCAGAGGTGCTTTGTCCCCTTCAATGCCATCTTTCCACTGTTTCCAGGGCTTGTTCACCAAAGCGAGGATGGCCAGGAAGGTGTGTGAAAGGGATGAGGTTAACAGCCTGGATTGCACTAAATGGTTTTCAAGTTGAATGATGCAACTGATTTTGAGATCATGTTCACCTGAAACCACTTTCTGTTGATGGGCAGTACAACCAGCCTGTTACAGAGAGGAATCTGTTTGGAGAAATGTTTATCACACGAGAATGTCAGGTCATTTTCATCCCAAACAGACAGCTTTCCTTCTGTTGTTTTTACAAGGGCAGTGCTTCTTTTATTAAGGAAATATACATTAGCTGTTCGAGCACAAATGTTCAGATAAGTGTTTCAGACAAGTTGTAGTAGCAGTCTATCAATGCATGAGAGACTTAATAACCCGATTACATTCCTTTAAAAATAAGTAGTCATTCAATAACAATATAAAGATTGGATAAAATTAAATTAAAAGCAATTTGCTTTTTTAGCCCACTTGCACTATACAAAACATAATATTAATACAAAATGTAACATAATCATATTATTTTAACCACTTGTTATTTCTCAATCTGTGTCTATGTCAATAACAGTAATGTACTTATTCAAACCACACTCTGTATTTGTTCCTTCTCCAAAGATTGTTCTAGCTTGTTATTTACTGATGTTTTCTTTCTTCAATGGTTGGTTGATTTTTTTCGTATATACAACTCTGCAATTTTACACATAATATGGCCCTAAGGCCTCGCAATTGGAATCAATAATCATAAATTTAACATTTTATTACAAACATTTTCCAGATTGCTTTCCATACAGTCAGATTAGACTAAAAAGTCGAATACATTTTGATACAAATTTATCCAGATTCTTTTTACTTAGTTAATCCTTTGGGTAAGTTTTTAGCTGTGTCCAGTGTCTCCATCTATGACCATGTTTTTCACCAACCAAAGCACATGTTTCTCCTGCAATGATTATTTTAAATGGCACCTCCCGGCTAGTACTTAATCCTTTTTTTTTGTTAGACATTAATTCTGACAAAAACAATAGATCCAGCAGTTTGTAAATATGGATTTGGTTTTGAGCTAATTTCACCCAATCTTTATATTGTTTTTGAATGACTGCTTATTTTTAAAGAAATATAACCGGGTTATTAATTCTCTCGTGCATTGATAGACAGCTTCTTTTCTCATTCACTAACCCCACCCTCTCAACCTCCTGTGATGACATCTTCTGGGAGATACATTGCTCCACCTGTCATCAATTCAATTGGGATGAATCCTGTTCCTTGAGATGGAGTGGCTCTTTGCCTTAATAGAATTGTAGGTAGAGCCCGCACACAATTATTTCCTCCTTCTAATATGGCTTTAGCCAAACTATGTTTCAATGTTCTGTTCATCTGTTCTACAATCCCTGAGCTCTGTGGATGATATGGTAAGTCAAATTTCTGTATAATCACTAACATTTTTCATACTTCTCTCAGAACTCTCCCAGTGAAGTGAGTTCTGCGATCTGAGTCCAATTATAATTGCATTCCCCATCGTGGTATGATGTCATTGGCTAATATCAAAGCCACAGTTTTGGCTATTACATCTTTACATGGGAATGTTTCTACCATCCAGTGAATTGATCAATAATCACTAAACAATAACTTTTCCCTTTCTTCCTTGGTAAAAGTCCTGTGAAGTCTATTTGTAAGTTTTCTCACGGCCCCTTGGATCTGGGTTGGTTTCCCATTTTAATTCTGTAATGTCTTCCTGGTTCTATTTGAGCACACTGAACGTATTTTTTCAGAACTTACCGATCATTTCTCCACTAGCAGCTATTCTTAATTAAGGTGGTCATTTTATCTCTGCTAGTGTGTGTTACTCCATGATATAAAAGCATCAGTGTTTGGTGTATTGCTTCCAGAGCTATTATTTTCTTATCTTTCCTCCATATTCCATCCCATTCTTTCTTCCCTCCTAATTCTTTCCATCTGTTTTTCTGTTCTTCTGAGACCTGTTCTTGAATCTGTTTCATGTCTAATTCAGTGTCACCTTTGGTTTGTATAGCAGTGATATCAGTTAATTTGGTTTTCTCTAACTTTTTGTTCTTATGTTCCAACAGTATTTTAGCTGCTAAATCTGCTTTGTAATTCACTTCTTGGTCCTCTCTAGTGATTTGTTTGTGTGCTTGAACTTCGATCACAGCTGTTTGTATTCAGTCACTTTCTTGGCAAAAAATGTGACATGATTTACTAAAATATTGAAATGTTAGAATAAAAAACATGACAAATTAACAATATTTGGACAAACATACAATTAAGACAAGGCAATCCTCATTTTGGTCAAAATGGGAGATCAATGGTTCCATCTACACAGCTAATGTGCTAGAAGGCTTTACAAAAGATCACAGATTTCATGCCAAACAGCAGAATTGGTCATAGTTTTCATTATCAGATGATACAGCCCAGCACCTAATTAAAACAATTTCATTCATTCACTGTTCTTTCAATCTAACAATGGCACAGCCTCAAGATAAAAGGGGGGCGGTTTAGAACGGAGTTGAGGAGGAACTTCTTCACTCAAAGGGTGGTGAATCTCTGGAATTCTCTGCCCGTTGAAGTGGTGGAGGCTACCTCGCTAAATATTTTTAAGACGCGGGTTGATGGGTTTTTGATAGGAGAGGGGATTAAGGGTTATGGGGAGAGGGCGGGAAAGTGGAACTGAGCAGCGACAGATCAGCCATGATCTTATTGAATGGCGGGGCAGGCTCGAAGGGCTGGATGGCCTACTCCTGCTCCTATTTCTTATGTTCTTATGTTCTTATGTCTTTTAATCAATTATTTATTGACACCTTCAAATACTGATCTGTCATTCATCTGTCCGTTTTACAGACGTTCTCTACAAAAAATGGCTTCTTACGATTCAACATTTCTCTAAACAGCTTAAACCGGCTCTAATGCCAAATGACACCTTTATCTTTTGGCGCTATCACCCAGCCTGGGTAATTTACTTTGCATAATTTGTGCCTAGCTTATGCTTTCACGAATACATCTTTCATTTTACTGGCATGCTACAAGCTCATTTCTTAAAGACATTATTAAGATATTGCTTTAATAGTTTGTATTATTTTCCAATTACATATTAAAACATTAGCTGCTAATTATTCTCATGTTGGGTATTTAGAATTAATCAGAATTCTCATCTACAATTACTTGTTGGCCGTATTGGCTAACAACAATACAAGGCCAAAACTGTTTCTAAAAACTCCATTAATGTAATCAACCCTCTCCTACTTAAATATTGTTGTGCCTGCGGACATGTTTGTGCTGTTTTGAGGTATGGTACAATGAGAACACCAGACCAAGGTCTTGCCGAGTGTGATGGAAATTCCATCTTATCCTCAGAAGAGATTACATAGATAGGGATGGACAAGGCCACGAAGGGATTCAAAAACTGGAATGTAGAATTTAAAATGGAAGCCTTGCTGCACACCTGGAACCAAAGTAGAGAAGCAGAGACAGTGGTGTTGGAGAAATTGGACTTGCTTCCAATCAGGATGCAGGCAGGAGAACATGGATGAGCTGAAGATTATGGAGGGTGAAAGGAGGGGCCAGAGAGGAGAACATTAGGATCTTTAGGCAGAAAATCACAATGACATGGACAAGGGTTCCTGGACCAAATAGCTGAGGCAGGGGTGGAGGGTTGTGTTATGATAGGGGAGCCAGGCAGTTTTGTTGCTGGAAATCATATGCAGTCAAAAGCTCAATTTGGAATGAATGGTTTTGTTTGGCCTGGCATATTTGACAAGGTGAAATATGTTTACCGGAATTCTTCTGTTTTTGTGGGAATCATCTCGGGCAAGACAGAAAATTGAGTGCACCATTCAAATATCCACTGAAGTCGGGCAAGAATCTGATTCTTGGGGCACGCAGACCCAGAGAATCCTGCCCATTGTCTTTGGCTCAGAGTTGGTGACAGTGACCAAAGACAATTAGTCTTCCCATTACTTAGTTGGAGGAAATTTGCAGTGTGTCGAATTAGAGGCAGTGCAGGGTTCGGGAGGGATGGAGGTGAGATAGAGCTATGAGGTTGTTACGCCCAGCCTTATTCCACAGCCTTATAATCTTTCTGCATTGTAGGGATTCTTTGAAATGCATACTAATATTGTCTAGATTGGATAGTTATTTGAATTTCATTGGGAGTTTGTGCATGTGTGTTAGTGATAGTGTGCAGCGACCATTGGGAAATAAGTTTCAATATTTTGAATGAAATAAGGAAACTATTTGCAAAAAAACAATTATTGAATGAAGAAATTCAGAGTCAAAATCTTTACAGCTGCAATTTATTTTGTTTTACGAGGTTCAAAACGACTAACATAAACTTGTAACATAGACCGTACTAAAAATTACACGTAAGTTACTTTTGCCTTATTCTACATTTGTGAGATATTTAATAGACTACATGGTTTAAAATCTCACTGAAACAGAGTCCATGTGTATAGAATAATCTATAGAGATGGAAAGTTTTCAGCAGAGAGTGCTGATATCTTTTTTGGTACAGCCGTAAGTGCAGCATTTGGATGACATTCCTGGCGGCACCTCCCTTTTCTTCCTGAAGTATCTGGCCCAGGGTAGATACTGCATCTGTGACGATTCAAATATATTGTGTTTGTTGCTGCCTTCCTCAATCTGCCGGATGTACTCGCTGAAATCTTCCGGTATCTGATCATACTGGTTGGAGATCTCATTGCCCTCTTGCTCAGCAAAGGGGAACTCAACTTCCTGGTTCTTTTCATTGTCAAACATCCCCTGAAAGTTCCTCATGCTCTTCATCTCCTTGGCGTAGTCTTTATCAGCTGAGGTCTGGAAGGGATCTGAAACAAAAATAAATCCCCATCCGTGACTATGCACCATATTAATGAAATTGGCATTACAATGTTCACTCTGTCTCGATTGTAATGGCTTTCATGTGTCTGGGCAGAGAATTGATCTATCCGCTCAACTCTGAAGAGAAATCTCCATAAATTGTGCTCCACTATATTTTGACTGCTCAAACATAATTGGTTACCTATACATTGTTGTACACCCAGAGAAATAATTGATGACCATCCTGAAGTGGGTAACCAATGTTTGATCAGGCAATTGAACTGGGCTATACTGCAGCTGTGACAGAAAATTGATTATAACTCCAGTCACTGGATCATTAATTCTCAGAGGACTGACTTCCTGAGTCTATCCATTGGAATATTCTCAGGTAAACATTGCAGCTTGTTGCCAGATAAATTCTTAGAAAGTAGCTCAATCTTTGTCCCCCTTCATTCACTGACTAACCCCTCCCCTGCCAATGGGAATTTCATGTTTGTGGATTTGATTTCAAGTTTCTAACCCCTGCTCGACAGGAGTTTAGAAACTTTCAAATTTCTGCCCTTTTCTTACTGCATTAGATACGATCAAACTCTTTTCTAGTCACTATCTGCTGACTGAGAATCAATCACTGGGCCAATACACTGGGAGTCCACTTCAGCTTTTGAATCTACACATGAACTTCTATTGTTTCATCCGATTTTCCAATTCAGTTTGTTGTCATTTCTCTGCCAAATCCTTCAAATATCTCAAAACGTTCCTGCCTATCCTTATTTTTAGTATCTTGACTGGGAAAAGACAAACTGGACGTATAACTCAGTAGACAAGTGACCAATCCAACTCTCTGGTTTAGCAAAGGTAAGAATTGAGTTATCATTGAGATTTATGACTGAGAGTGGAGGGGGGGTTTGAACTCTTTCAAAGAACTAACCCAAGTACCATGGACAGATTGGCCTCATTCCTTTTGTGCTGTGAAGCCACCCTTGGAAGTTTTGTGTTGGACCAGATACCAGCAGTGTACTCTAGGGCTTCTTAAACTGAGATCCGGATAATTGATGCTTTGGGAACAAGTTAATATAGCTGTTAGAATGATACTTCCAAACATTAATATCTCAAAATAAAAGCCCAATTCTGGCTCATCTGCACCAACTCTGACAGAGCATCATACCCAAGCCATATCCACGTAATCCCTCACACTTATCCCGCTAATCCCCTGAAGCTATACATCTTGGGACGCCAGGAGTAATTTAGCATGGCCAATCCACATAACTTGCACATTTTTGTGGTGTGAGAAGAAACCAAAGTCCCCGGAGGAAATCCACGCAGACACAAGGAGAATGTGCAGACAGTTGTGGATCTCATTTTACAGGTTTGAACCTGTGAACAGTATCTGCAGTATAGTGACAGTGTGAAGCAAGAATACGGCTTTGTCATTTTAGAGTGCTCATTAGAAGGACGAAGAGTTTAATTAAATGATGTTCACAATCACCTAAAATATCCCACTATACTATCGAAGCATCGACAGATTCTATTCTAATGTGATCAGGGTGTTTGGTGATTGATTTAACCAGAAAAAGTCCTACATGAGGAACTAGGAAACTTTGCTCTAATGCAGACACTGTGACTTCAAATAAACAGACACTGCTGACCAATAGGACAGCACCCACTCTCCCCATCCAGCACACCAGAACTAATGTTCTACAATGTGAAATAAGAACTGACAGTCCTGGGAATGAACATCAGGCCAGACAGCATTGGAAAGACATTTGTCCCCTCCTGACAAGGACTGTGTTGATAACAAATCTCACATTAACTTGTCTTTCAGAAGTTACCTGAGTGGCTCTGTGTTTCCAATATCTCTAGTCATCCTTGTCCACACTGCAGCAGTTCACACACTCCTTACATTATGATCTATGTTAGTAATATGGTCATAATAAATATATTTTATCCATAATATCTATACAAGAGGCAGCATCTCCGAAATAAAGTTAACTTAAACATTTTCTATTTTACAATTTTCATACAATGATTTATAAGCTTGGAGCTGTTGAATAAATAAGATGATTATTCTTGTAGCTACAGCCTAACTTGTATCACAATTATTTAACTCAGTGAATAGCATTGAGACATCTTGATAGCAATAATGTCAAAACACTCAACCTTTTAGACAGAGATATAGCAAAGGGATCTACTCACCGTTCTGGTTATCAAGAAGTCTCTTCCAGCGAGAACCCCCACAGGTATAGATGACGGCTCGGATGAACTCCCGGCCGCATAGCTTGATCCCTGTTTCCCCACTCCGCAAAGACTGGGACAAGGCAGCAGTGGGGAAGGAGATGAGGAACAGGTTGATTATCAGAACACACACTAGGCCCTTCATTGCAGCTCGATGAGTGTTCAACCTGGACTTCTCTCAGATTGGGTCTTGTGTGCTCTGACTGGTGAGAGGTCTATATTCTTCCGACTCTCTCCCTCCTGTTCCTGTCTTCTGCATGTCTAACCCTCCTCCCTTTTATAGCTGTTTTTGCTCCTTTTCTCTGACTCACTGATGACTTTGTTTCAAAAAAAACACTTGTCCCTCCTCCTCTCTCCAATGACCTCAAGATTCTTGCATCGTTTCACATTAGATACTCCCCCTGGGTCATTATCAGATTTACAATTTGTGGATTGTATAAATAAATGTATTAATCAGTTCATCTCCTCTTATCCTTTATATACATTGTCACATTTCTGGTTTTCATTTTAACAATTTTGTTCATAGCGTTGTTCTACCTTCTTTGAAATTCTACTTGCATTTCACTTATTAAATATTTTCCACCACTGATATTTTTCCTCAATTTCCTAACTGCAGATTCATCAGCTTTCAGCTTAGTCTTAGCGCTTGGACTAAACTTTTATTCCACCTATTTTCCTCCCATTCCTCTCTCATCTTTCTCTGTCTTCTCTCTCCCATCCCTCCTAACCCTCCCTATGATTCTGTTCTCTCTGAACATCACAACTTGATTTTCCATATTGTGATTTCTCCAATTTTTTCTGCAAGTTGCCTTTACAACATGTGAGTGTTTGTAAATGTGTTTTAAATTCACAATTATTCATGTTACCTGGTGCTGAAAGAGACATGTGGAATAGACTGCCTGCTGTGATAGTGGAGTCGGACACTTTAGGAACTTTCAAGCGGTTATTTGATAGGCACATGCAGCACGCCAGAATTATAGGGAGTGGGATAGATTTGTCTTGCTATTGGACACAGCTCGGCACAACATTGAGGGCCGAAGGGCCTGTAGTGTGCTGTTGTGTTCTATGTTCTATCTGCTGCCCTTGTCCCTCTAGATGGAGATGGTTGTGGGTTTGGAAGATGCTAACTAAGAATTTTTGGTGAATTGCTGCAGTGCATTTTGTAGATTGTACTCACGAGTGCTACTGTGCGCCTGTGGTGGAGAGACTGATTATTTGTGAGTGGGGTGCCAATCAAATGGGCTGATTTGAGTTTCTATCCCTCATTTTGAATCCACCAGGATTACAAGGATCTCCAGAACAAACAATGCTCCTCAAATTGCTGTTTTGCCCACATCCTGAGATCCACACTTAGTGCCATGCCCCATCATATGAATACTCGTCCTCTCTCTCTCCAACAACTCTGATTCAACCTATAGCTGCTCTTAATACATTCTGCTATTTTACCTTTTTGCCTCTTTAGTCTTTAATGCTACCATTAACACTCCCTTTGTCTTATACCTGTGACATCTTTATCAAACCTCGCCTCGTTCCTACCTATCCCTGACTTTCTCCAACTGCTCCACCCATTCTTATCCTATACATTTCTCCCTCTCTCTAGCTCTGAAGAAAAGTCATACAGGCTTGAAATATTAACTCTTTGTCTCGCCACAGATGCTGCCACATCTGTTGTTCCGGCATTTCCTATTTTTCTCATAAGAACATAAGAACATAAGAAATAGGAGCAGGAGTAGGCCATCTAGCCCTTCAAGCCTGCCCCGCCATTCAATAAGATCATGGCTGATCTGTTGTGGCTCAGTTCCACTTTCCTGCCCTCTCCCCATAACCCTTAATCCCCTCTCTTATCAAGAACCCATCAACCCGCTTCTTAAAAATATTTAGCGAGGCAGCCTCCACCACTTCAACGGGCAGAGAATTCCAGAGATTCACCACCCTTTGAGTGAAGAAGTTCCTCCTCAACTCCGTTCTAAACCGCCTCCCCTTTATCTTGAGGCTGTGCCCCCTAGTCCTACTGTCTTTTTTGAGCGGGAAGAGTCTCTCCACCTCTATCCTATCCATCCCATTCATCATCTTATACGTCTCAATGAGATCTCCCCTCATTCTTCTAAACTCTAACGAGTACAAGCCTAGTTTATTCAGCCTCTCCTCATAGCTCAATCCCCTCAACTCCGGTATCAGCCTAGTAAACCTCCTCTGCACTCCCTCCAGGGCCAAAATATCCTTGCGCAGGTGCGGCGCCCAAAACTGCACACAGTACTCCAGCTGCGGCCTCACCAATGCCCTATACAGCTGCAGCAAGACCTCCCTACTTTTATATTCAATCCCCCTCGCTATGAAGGCCAGCATCCCATTCGCCTTCCTGACCACCTGCTGCACCTGCAAGCTGGGTTTTTGCGACTCATGCACAAGGACCCCGAGGTCCCTCTGCACCGTCGCCTGCTCGCATACATTCAGCTGCTTTTCACTCCGTGATTTTCGCTCTGTGAATAGCGCTCTCTCTCAATGGTTCTACAGAACCTTCAGTCCCGATTCCTCTCATAACAGAACATGTGCCACACTGCACCAGGACTAGGACAGCAGTCAGCCTTAGGCTGAAATGTGATATATAATATTTAAATAGGGGTGGCACAGTGATTAGCACTGCTGCTTCACAGCATCAGGGACCTGGTTTAGATTCCTGGCTTGGGTCACTGTCTGTGTGGAGTCTGCATCTTTTCTCTGCATCTATTCCGGTTTCCTCCAACGTCCCAAAGACGTGCTAATTAGATGTATTGGCCATGCTAAATTTTCCCTCAAGTGTACCCAAACAGGCACTGGAATGTGGTGACTGGGGGATTTTCAGAGTAACTTCGTGGCAGTATGAATGTAAGCCTACTTGTGACTAATAAATAAACTTTATGATGGGTAATGCCTCTCCAGCTATTCTCCTGAATCTTTAATGGTCTTAGATTTGATGAAGCCTTTGCCATCAAAATCCAGACTAGTAAGTGACAGCACACAAACAGAAAAATGGATCAAATGATGAGGGAATTTGTAGAAAAGGATAAGAGAAATTGGCCATTTTCAGAGTAATAGCTACCAGCGTTGCAATGATTGGCTAGGACCTGTTACTGAGGTACCTGTGCAAGCGGTCAGCAAGATTCAATCAACAGACCATCGTACAAAACTGTGTTTTCGAATTGTCCCACAATCATGTCATTTCCAGTCCTCACTGCATCTTTTCATTCACTGCAATAAATCACAAGATGTTGCTACCAAACCTAACACTGTGCAAGTAACTCTATACTACAAGCCTTTCCCACCTACAGATAAAACTCATGAACACACAATTAACTCTTGTGGCAATCTTCTTTAAATCACAAAATTTACAGAATTATTGAACTGAGCAATGTATGTGTTCATGTTTGATGATATCACCCAGGTTTAGAATTCTTTTATACGCAACACCTTTGTCTGGAATCTGTAAGATGACAGAAGCCTGTAAGATGGCTGGAGATTGTAACACAGGTGGAGACTGTAATATGAGTGAAAACTAGTATGGCTGAAAATTCGAAGTTTGGGCGGCACAGTGGTTAGCACTGCTGCTTCACAACACCAGGACCTGGCTTTGATTCCCGGCTTGGGTGACTGTGTGGAGTTTGCACATTCTTCCCGTATCTGCGGGGATTTCCTCCGGTTTCCTCCCACATTCTGAAAGACCGCTGGTTAGGTGCATTGACCCAAACAGGTGCCGGGCTGTGGCGACTCGGGGAATTTCACAGTAACTTCAGTGCAGTGTTAATGTAACACTTATTTGTGACTGATAAATAAACTTTAAAAAGATGGTTGGAGTCTGTGGGCTGTCTGGAGACTCAGATGCCTGGAGACTGACTTTGCAGACGATACAAAGATATGTCGAGGGACAAGTAGTATTGAGGAAGCAGGGGGGCTGCAGAAGGACTTGGACAGTTTAGGAGAGTGGGCAAAGAAGTGGCAGATGGAATACAATGTGGAGAAGTATGAGGTTATGCACTTTGGAAGGAGGAATAGAAACATAAGCATTTTCCCATTTAGAAAATAGTCTAGGAAATCAAAAATACAAAGGGACCTGGGAGTCATTATTCAAGATTCTCTTAAAGTTAACGTGCAGGTTCAGTCAGCAGTTAGGAAGGCAAATGCAACGTCGAGAGAGCTAGAATATAAGAGTACGGATGTACTCTGAATCTGTATAAGGCTCTGGTCAGACCCCATTTGGAGTATTGTGAACAGTTTTGGGCCCCGTATCTAAGGAAGGATGTGCTGGCCTTGAAAAGGGTCCAGAGAAGTTCACAAGAATGATCCCTGGAATGAAGAGCTTGTTGTAGAGGAACGGTTGAGGACTCTGGGTTTGTACGCATTGAAGTTTAGAAGGATGAAGGTATCTTATTGAAACTTAGAGGATACTGCGAGGCCTGGATAAAGTGGACGAAGAGAGGATGTTTCCACTGATAGGAAAAACTAGAATCAGAGGGCACAACCTCAGGCTAAAGGGACAATCCTTTAACACAAAGTTGAGGGGGAATTTCTTTAGCCAGATAGTGATGAATCTGTAAAACGCTTTGCCGCAGAAGACTATGGAGATCTGGCCATTGTGTGTCTTGAAGACAGAGATGGATAGATTCTTGATTAATAAAGGGATCAAGCGTTATGGGAAAAAGGCAGGAGAATGGGGATGAGAAAAATATCAGCCATAATTGAATGGCGGAGCAGACTTGATGGGCTGAGTGGCCTATAATCCTGCTCCTATGTCTTATGGTTTTATGGACTGGCAGTTGAGGCTTGCAACCTCTGTGAATTGGGCTCCAATAGATTGTCTGCTACAGCTGTGGGGCAAGCAGAGCCTGCTGTTGTCTGACACTGGCAAAGTCATGAGGAACTTAAATGGAAAACGTAGAAAATATAAGTCTTACATCCATCAGAGCAAAATATTACTGCTGCTCATAGTAGGTTGCCAACCTCCAGAGTTGGCCTGAAGTCTTGAGGAACTGAAGATCAATGCCTTGGACACTAATGCGTGCATGCCTGGAGAAAAAAAAATCAGGAAATGAAAAGGGCCTTTTTTTGTAATTTCCTTTGGAGATTTCTCTTTGCCAGATATAAACATATTGAAGATGGGTTGGGATGGATGCAGCAGAGAGGACAGGGTGGGGGTGATTGGGGAGGGAGGTGGGTGGTGGTTAGCATGGAGGGAGGCCATTTCACTGACAACCAGGCATCATTCAATTGGGTAATGAGTCTTTTCCCTTTCCATTTGGTGTAGGAAGGCACTGTATCACAAGGACGGATGGGTTGGCTGACTATTGGGTGGCACAGTGGTTAGCACTGCTGCCTCACAATGCCAGGGACCCAGGTCCAATTCTGGCCTTGGGTTAGTGTCTGTGTGTACATCCAGCCTGTGTCTGCATGAGTTTCCTCTGGATGCTCTTGTTTGCTCCCACAGTCCAAAGATGTTTGAGTTAGGTTCATTGACCATGGTAAATTGGCCCTCATGTCAGGGGCACCAGCAGGGTAAGCACGTGGGATTATGGGAATAGAGCCTGGGTGGGATTGTGTTTGGTACAGACTTGATAGGCTAAATGGCCTCCTTCTGTTCTATAGGGATTTTATGATTCCATGATCGACTGAAACATGGGAGCAAGTCATGTGATGAAACCTTCAGGGAGACATTTAATCATAGTTGGCAACTCAAACTCTCCAACATGTTTGCATTGTGTAATTAATGTTGGCTGCCAGCACTAAAGGCAGTTCAACTACTTTTAAGGGCATTGTGTATTCCATCCATGTCAAGCTTCCCATCCCTGGGCAGCAAGCCATGGTGTGGCAATGCTGGCGTTGGACTGGGGTAAGCACTGTAAGAAGTCTCGCAACACCAGGTTAAAGTCCAACAGGTTTATTTGGTAGTAAACGCCACTAGCTTTCGGAACGCTGTTCCTTCGTCAGGTGAGTGGAGAGTTCTGATCGCAAACAGGGCATGTAAAGACACACACAGTTTACAGAATACTGATTCTTTGTAGCTAATCTGCTATTCAAGTGTTAAAGATGCAGACAATGTGAGTGGAGATAGCATTGAGTGTGGGTTGAAGAGATGTGTATTGTCTTCATTCATTTGACAAAGGAATAGTGTTCCGAAAGCTAGTGGCATTTATGACCAAATAAACCTGTTGGACTTTAACCAGCAAGCCATGGGCAGTGCTGATCCACATTAAGGTAATAGTTCTCGTGTAGAAATATAGGTTCGGGTGCATCTAGTTCAGTTTCCTGAGAGGGCATTGCGTTTTGTAAATGAAAGTAGTGCACACCATTGAAGTGTAAGGAATTGGCTCCCAGATCATTTTGTTTCTGATTCCAAGGACAGGATTTTCATTACTATTAGAAAACATTTGTTTACAGATTGTAACGACGCCTCTTCAAGGATTATTTTGCAACTGTTAATGTCTTTGCTTGTTAAATATTAATCAGTTTCCCTCCAGTGTGCAAAAAAGGTTTCTTTGCCATGTCACTTGGATTCTTTCAATTGAGCTGACTGTGGTAGCCTTGGTTCTATCTCTGTTGTCCATTGACATCTTAAATCTCATCTTTTTGATGCTTGACAGTATGGCCCAGCATGCACTTGCACCTGAAGCACTGGGAGTGCTTGACTGAATTCTACAGCTGCTTCCCATCAAGCAGCAAAGTTGGACCCGTGATCTTGCCCTTATCTCGCCCTATCTGGGGACTGAGTAAAGTTGTGACTCTGAAAAAGATGTAGCTAACACTTGCAACAGAATGTGTGGTGTGGTTAGGAAGTTGACTCTGGCTTTTAAAGTTTAAAAGTTTATTTATCAGTATCACAAGTAGGCTTATATTAACATGGCAATGAAGTTACTGTAAAAATCCCCAAGTTGCTACCCTCCAGCACCTGATTGGGTACACAGAGGGGGAATTTAGTATGGTCAGTGCAACTTTCCAGCACATCTTTTAGACTGTGGAAGGAAATCAGAGCACCTAGAGGAAACTCATGCAGACACAGGGAGAATGTGCAAACTAAACACAAACAGTGACCCAAACTGGGGAATTGAACTTGGGTCTCTGGTGCTGTGAGGCAACAGTACTAACCACTGTGCTACTGTGCCTCCAGAAACAATAAAGGCAACATTTGATCTTTTGATGCTTAAGATCAGTCATAGGGCAAATGCTACAATCTATAATAAAGGATGTAATAATATAGGAGACTTAGAAAATAATGGCAGGATTAGACAGAGTCAACACAAATTTACAAAAGAAAAATTGGGCTGGATTCTCTGATCTCCCCATGGCATGTTTCTCAGGGTAGGAGGCAATGCACCATTGCCCAGTGGTGGGATTTTCTGTTCCCACTGCTATCAATGGGATTTTCCATTGGCTCCATCTCATGCCACCAAGAAACCCACAGGTGGTACACCGTCAGCGGGACCAGAAATTAATGACAGCATCAACAGCCTGAAAGTTACTGCCATTAGGTTTAACCTGTTACAATTTTTGGAGGATATTATGTTTGTATAGGTGGCAGGATAGATAAAGAGGGACCAGTGGATGTGGTACATTCAGATTTTCAGAAAGATGTCCATCAGGTCCCATGCAAGATGTTAGTAACCAAAATTAGAGCACATGGGATTCAGGGGAAAATACTGACATAGATCAACAAATGGTCCAAAAGACATGCTGGTTAGATTCTCCCTCAGCGTAACCGAACAGGCGGCGGACTGTGGCAACTTGGGGATTTTCATAGCAACTTCATTGCAGTGTTAGTGCCAGCCTACTTGTGACACTAATAATTAAACTTAAGTAAACTTGAACTTAATGGACAGAAAACAGATTAGGAATAAATGGGGCACTTTCAGCTTGGAAGTCCATGACTAGTGAAGTGATGCAAGAATCAGTTCCTGTGCTCGAGTTATTCACAATCTACGTCAATGATATGGATGTGGGAATTAAATGTAATATTTCCAAGTTTGTAGATGCCACAAAACTAAGGGGAATTGTGATTTACAGGAAGGATGCAAAGACACCAAGGAGAACTGTAGAGATGAAAGTGAGTGGGCAAAAATTATAACGTGGAGAAATGTGAAGCCATCCATTTTAGTAGGAAAAACAGAAATACAGATATTCCTTAAATGGTGAGAGGCTGGGTTTTTTCAAACAATGTTGAAATGGAGTGTAGGGCTTATATACACTTACATGCAGCCAAATTCCACTCCAACTCCATTTTCAAGTTTGCTGATGACACCAAAGTAGTGGGTCAGATCTTAAACAATGATTAGACAGAGTATAGGAAACTGAGAGAATCTGGTGGAATGGTGTGATGACAAAAAAATCTCTCCATCAATGTCAGTAAAACAAAGGAAATAGTCATTGACTTCAGGTAGTGGAGAACACGTACCTGTCAACATTAACACTGATGACTTGGAAATGGTCGAGCGCTTCAAGTTTCTAGATGTTCAGGTCACCAACAAACTGTCCTGGTCCCACACCACCACTATAGTTAAGAAGGCCCACAACGCTAAGGAAATTCGATATGTCTACTACGACTCTCACCACTTTTTACAGATGCAACATAGAAAACATCCTTTCTGGATGTATCATAGCTTGGTATGGCTCCTGCTCTGACCAAGATTGCAAGAAACTACAAACGGTTGTGAATGTAGCCTAGTCCATCACCCAAACAGCCTCCCATCCATTGACTCCGACTACACTTCCTGCTGCTTCACAATAGCAACCAGCATAATCTAGGACTCCTTGCACCCCAGACATATTCTCTTCCATGTTCTTCCATTGAGAAAAAGATACAAAAGTCTGAGATCACATACCAACCCGCTCGAGAACAGCTTCTTCCCTGCTATCATCAGATCTTTGAAAGGACTAACCATATATTAATCTTTCTCGACACCCTGGCTATCACAGTAACAGTACATTCTACACCGTCCTTTCCTTCTGCCCTATGTACTCTATGAACAGTATGTTTGTCTGCATAGCGCACAAGTAACAATACTCTTCACTGTATCACAATACATGTAACAACAATAAATCAAATTTGCACATGATGTGTGTTTCTTTAGCCTGGCTTTCAACAGCTGAAAGGTAAGCATCGTGCTCCCATGGTGTACCTCTTGCTGGTGCAAGATGAAGCATGAAGTTGAAATAGTGCAAAAACACATCTCCAGAACATTGAGGCTTTACTTAATATTGAATAATTTATTGAAGACAATAATGGCACCATCTGATTAAAAAGATTCATGCAAGGATAATTAGTGGCTCCTAATACATTCCTCCCCTTTGATCTGTGATCTTTATCTTTGAGCTGTGTCTTCTAAGCCTGCAACCTATTTTTGAGTGAACGGCATCCCCTGAGCCCGCCTGGCCTTTTCAATACTTTCAAAGGTTGGCACTCCTTTTGGCATGTCAGTCCGGGTTGGCTCTGTATCCATTATATTCTCTGCCTCGTCTGGAAGGTAAAACAAACTCCAATAACCATTCATTTAATTGTCCAATGTATATCACAGAAGAACTGAAAATAGTAAGTGCACATCCATAATTTGGAAAAATATTAAGGCACATAGACTGCTTTCTTTGGGATTACTTTATTTTCTTTATTCTTGGACATCACTGGCTGGCCAGCATTTATTGCCCATCCCTCGTTGCCGGAGGACCATTGAGAGTCAACCACTTCGCTGTGGCTCAGGTGTTACATGTGGCTAGACCAGGTAAGGACGGCAGATTTCCTTCCCTAAAGGACATTAGTGAACCAGATGGATTTTTCTGACAATCAGCAATGGTTTCATGGTTACTGGTAGATTCTTAATTCCAGATTTCTTTTATTGAATTCAAATTCCACCAGCTGCCATGGCAGGATTCGAACCCAGGTTCCCAGAACATTAGTTGAGTTTCTGAATTAATAGTCTCGCGCTAATACTACTAGGCCATCACCTTTCCTTTTCAAGTATTCTCTGCTTCTGTAGAACATAGTCTGCATATAGAAGCATGGTAATTTCAGCAAGCCCAGGAACAACACAACAATTATATTCTCTCATAAGCTATGAGCCAGTCAATGCAAAAGACTGAGGGCTCATTATTATACCTTAAAAGGCAAAACACCTTAAATGTATCTGGCTGAAAAACAAGCAAATTACAAAGTGTTGCAAATTAGCCTAGTCCATCATGCAAACCAGCCTCCCATCCAATGACTCTGTCTACAGTTCCCGCTGCTTTGGAATAGCAGCCAGCATAATCTAGGACCACATGCACTTCAGACATACTCTTTTCCACTTTCTTCATCAGGAAAAAGATATAAAAGTCAGAGATCATGTACCAACCAACACACTCAAGAACAGCTTCTTCCCTGACCTTTGAATGTACTACATATATTAAGTTGATCTTTCTCTACACCCTAGCTATGACTGTAAGACTATATTCTGCACCCTCTCCTTCTCTTCTCTCCTATGAGAAGAATGCTATTTACAATAGGAGTGGCAGAACTTTAAACTGGGAATAGACACCGACTGAAAAAAAAACGAAAGAACGGGCACGGAATCACTAAGGTATTGGGTGGGTTTCTCTGGCCACGCTCAGCCCAAAACCAGAGAATGCCGCCTGAGGTGAATGGATCTTTGTGTGGTGTGTCCCCATTCACCTGCTATGATTCCCATGGCATGTGGGATGGGAGAACACCACCCCACCCCCGTGTTTTTAGTAGAACATTTCAAAAGACAACATTCACTGGGTAGTAAAATGCCTTAGAACTGGCCTTTCTAAAATCAAAGCTGTGCTAAAAGTTAGGACCTTGATAAACTTGTTTTTTAGGCAGAAATTCTAAGAGTCGAGGAAAGGGAACAGGAACGGGAAAGGGAACAGGTCATTCTGTCTATTCATGGCAGGTGTGAACAGGGTGAGATGAATTACAACTTGCTCTCTGAAACCATAGTTTCATTTTTGTAGGATTTGTTGTCTTCGTTGACCCTTTTCAAAAACGAGTTGAGTTTGAAATCCAGATTTGTAGACGCAATCTTTTTTTTCTAAATGGAGTTACTGTAAATGCTTAAATGTAACTAACCTGTTGAAATGTAAAATAACTTGTTCCCAATTTTACCTGTACAAGAATGCGACAATCTCAGATGTTGAACATTATCGAAATCAGTATTCACTTTAAGGATTCTGTGAACTGTGTGTTTGGCGAATGAAACTGATGGGATACGAGGGAAAGGTTTTCTTATAGGGTGATTGGTTACCAGTAGAATGCATTGCCTGAGAATGCCGTAGAGACAAATTCAATTGAGGTGTTTGAAAGGCACACGCCCTGTTTGTTATTCAGATTACATTTTTTGTTCATTTGTGGGACATGGGCGTCGCTGGCTGGTCAGCATTTATTGCCCATCCCTAGCTGCCCGGGTACAGTTGAGAGTCAACCACATTGCTGTGGCTCTGGAGTCACATTTAGGGCAGACCATTTGATAGTTCTCTGAAGAGAACATTTTGTAGGGCTATGGGAAGGGGAAATGGAATTGAACTGGCTGAGAGCGAGCATGGACACAAGGGGCTGAATGGCCTTCTGTGCTGTAACCATTCTATGAATAAGGCTCTCAGAGGTTGCTCTTGAATTGGACTGAAATAAGTAAAGTAAGTTTAGTCAAAAGCCCACGGCCACTGTTAGAATACCAGGTGCAGAAAACTTTCTTCCTTAACTCATCCAATATAGTCACAGATTTTTCTTGTGCCTTACCTTTCATTCTCATCATTAATGTTCCATAAGCCAGGTCATACTGATAGGCAAAAATGAAGCTAAGTGGAATAATAGGAACCAGAAGTCCCGGTTTCTTCCTCTTCATGGCCCTGTAGAGAAAATAGCCCAAGGACAGATTTAAATTGCTGATATTTGAGTAAGAAACACTTGCTTCGTGAAACTTAATATGGTGTTCCCCTACAGTTACTAACTACGACTACGTGTATTCCCGGAGGTTTCCACATGACGTGCCCTCACACTCCAGCCATTAGTCTGCCAACACGTCTATCTTTGTAACATACTGCCTTCCTACACCAATCGGAAAACTCATTATCTAATAGCACGATGGTTGACTGTCAGTCAAACAGCCATTATTCCCACCACCCCCGCCAATTTTTAACATTTAAATCTGCTAACGTTCAAAGATAATGAGAAAAGAAACCAATCTCTTATTAATGTGCTAATCATCTTTCTCCAGGGTTATGTACAGTCACGTTCTGGAGATTGATCCATTGACTGACACTCAGATTGGATATTTAAACATACAGTGCATAGTTAGTGCTTTAAAAAGGGACAAATCCGGTCTTCCGCTGACTCTGCTCACTCCTGAGGGATTGTGCGTTTCTGTGAAAGCTAAGATTGGAAACTCCTGGGTGAAAAATGTGCAGCAGTGTCAAGTTGGGGGGACTTTCAAGTGCGCAGTGACAATTCGGTCAATATGTCGGCTACGGTTCTCACCAACTTTTACAAATGCACCATAGAAAGAATTCTTTCCAGATGTATTACAGCTTGGTATGGGTTCCTGCTCTGTCCAAGACTGCAAGAAACTACAAAGGGTTGGGAATATAGCCCAGCCCATTACGCAAACCGGCCTCCCATCCATTCCGTCTACACTTTTCACTGCCTCAGAAAAGCAACCAGCATAATCAAGCCAGCATCCTGGACATACTTTCTTCCATTGGGAAAAAGATACAAAAGCCTGAAATCACGTACCAACCGACTCTAGAACAGCTTCTTCCGTGTTGCCATCAGACTTTCGAATGGACCTACCTTATATTAAGTTGATCTTTCTCTGCACAATAGCCATGTCTGTAACAGCATATTCTGCACTTTCTCCTTTTTCCTTCTCTCTTACGTACTCTGTGAATGGCATGCTTTGTCTGTATAGCATGCAAGAGGCAATATTTTTCATTGTATACTAATACATGGCCAAAGGGCCTATTCCTGCGCTGTACTTTTCTTTGTATGTGACAATAATAAATCAAATTTAAAAAAATCAAATTTGTACTCTAAGATTCTGGTGACTATTGGTACTTTACAAGCTTACCCTTGTGTCTATGTTAATTGGGGCAATAACAATATGGCATGCACTGCAGATCTTGGAGGCAGTTATGTTTAAAGGTTGTTTAATCAGGCAATCAGTTTATCCGGTAAAAGACTGCTACAATGGTAAACTCATCAATGACCAGAAAGCCAAAACACAATACTCACCCTAATGTTAACCCAAGCGTTGCAAATCCAAAAAAACTCCCAAAGTATTTGATAAATTCACGGGACCATGCGATTTGCATTGCCACTTGTCTCTGTCTCATTTCATTTTGCATCAGAATCTGTCTCTGCAGCTGTGAAAGGTGACACAGGCAATTCAATACGTTTATCAGGAAACAATTTGCAAACTGCCGTACCAAACCCTAAAAATAATATCCTTTTCCCAGTAAAGCTAAGCAGCCAAGATCAACACCAGTGATCTATCATTGTGTTTGAAATTAATGTTGTGTTCAGGGATATAATATTGATGAGTTACTCAGATTGAATATGCGTTGGGAGCATGAAAACTGACATGAACTAGTTGGGCTGAATGGCCTGATTTTGTGTTTTTGATCTGATTCAATGATCGACAGAACACTAACATCTTTGTGTTGACTTGACTCCTACTTTGGCCCAAACACAATGAATTAAGCTATTTGGGCTACATAAAAGGTTATATTACTCTTACAATGCTGGGGCAGCACAGTGGTCAGCACTGCTGTCTCGCAGCGCAAAGGACCTGGGTTCAATTCCCGGCCTCGGGTCACTGGCTGCGCAGAGTCTGCACGTTATCCCCACGTCTGCGTGGGTTTCCTCTGGGTGCTGGGGTTTCCTCCCACAGTCCAAAAGACGTGGTTAGGTGCACTGGCCATGTTAAATTCTCCCTCAGTGTACCCGAACAGGCACCAGTGTCGCGATTAGGGGAATTTTCACATTAACCTCATTAATGAAAACCTACTTGTGACACTAATGAAACAAACTTTAAACTATCATTTCTGTGGCATTGAAAAGAAAGGACACATGCCAAAGTTTTTAGTCTTACACTCATCAGAACATCATAAGAATAAGAATACCAAATTTAAAGGAAACCAACAATTTATACTTCATGGGTAGAGCACGCTGGCTGATTGGTGAGTGCACTCTGACTGGTGAAGGTATTACCATGGATTTCACCCAATATATTTATATTTTCTCCTGATGCAACAAGTCATCTAAAACATTCCTAACTCTTTCATGTTGACCAAATATCCTTTTTATAGTCCAAATTAAGAGAAGAATGTGTGTATAGGAAGTGAACAGTAAGGGTTATGGGAAACTACGAGGGGAATATTCTACTAGAGCAGGGAGGGAAAATGGGCGTTAGTGTTTTCTTGCTGCATTGTGAAGTGGGAACAGCTCTGAGGAATTTCCCATTCAACTCGGCTCCACTCAAATGGTACTCAAGATCCCTGATGATTTTATAGAGAGATGCCCATCTCGCACGTTTTAAAAATAGCGAGGGGGATTGAATATAAAAGTAGGGAGGTCTTGCTGCAACTGTACAGGGCACTGGTGAGGCCGCAGCTGGAGTACTGTGTGCAGTTTTGGTCGCCGCACTTACGCAAGGATATTTTGGCCTTGGAGGGAGTGCAGAGGAGGTTTACTAGGCTGATACCGGAGTTGAGGGGGTTGAACTATGAGGAGGGGCTGAATAAACTAGGCTTGTACTCGTTAGAGTTTAGAAGAATGAGGGGAGATCTCATTGAGACATATAAGATGATGAATGGGATGGATAGGATAGAGGTGGAGAGGCTCTTCCCGCTCAAAGGACAGTAGGACTAGAGGGCACAGCCTCAAGATAAAGGGGGGGCAGTTTAGAACGGAGTTGAGGAGGAACTTTTTCACTCAAAGGGTGGTCAATCTCTGGAATTCTCTGCCCGTTGAAGTGGTGGAGGCTGCCTCGCTAAATATATTTAAGACGCGGGTTGATAGGTTTTTGATAGGCAACGGGATTAAGGGTTATGGGGAGAGGGCGTGATTGTGGAACTGAGACACGACAGATCAGCCATGAACTTATTGAATGGCGGGGCAGGCTCAAGGGGCTAGATGGCCTACTCCTGCTCCTATTTCTTATGTTCTTAAATAATTTTCTTCTGAACTTGTAAGAACTTGTGTTCTTCTCTGAAGAGGCTGGAGGTGGTTTCTGAATCTTTCTTGCCTATCATTGTGGTGGTACCCAAAGATCTATCCTTCATTCCCCCCTCTTTCTCATTGATAGGCAGGTTCCTTCAGTTTCATATTTGGAACAGTGAAGCCACTCAGCCCTTCTCAACTCCCTTAACACCAATTTGCAAAAAGCAATGAAGCTGGGAAAGGGTCAAACAAAATAGAGCAGAAAAGACAACCGGGGAGCCAGCAAAAGTACTAGACTGCTTTAGACTTCCAGCTACTGTTAGGAAAAGGAACAACTTCAACACTAAAACCTCGAATCGTACAGTGAAATGATCTTTACTAATTGATTCTATTAACCAGATAGCACATATCAAAAGTTCAAGCCTACAAATCATTTCCGAGTCCCTCGCTGCTCTTGTAATAGTTTGCGAACACCAGTTAAGATAATGGAATCTGAAATGCCACCTTTAAGAAATTAATATTCAAAAAGGAAGCGTTAAAACCAGGGACAAATGTCGCTGATGACCTTCAAAGCACATTTTAGTGATTACTGGCTGAAGAGTCCTGTATTCAGGATCGAAATGTCACAGAAGACTCCAACGTTTTTGAAATGCTGCAATCCACAGACCATCAAAGCGGCTCCTCCAATATACCAGGTCAAAGTTCAGGCAAAAAGGCAACAAAATTTCATCGGGTTTTTCTTACAAGCTAAATTTTACACATACGAATACAGTATTTCAGTAACAGCGACAGGGAGTTTATCAATGATTGCTGCACTGCTTTAGCTACTTCAACTCCAGCAATGGCCCAATGCACACTTGGATATCACTAAGCTTTGGCTCTGCTGACGTAGCACTGAAAAAATTGGACTTTGGCCAATGGGGCATGTCTAGACTTTGGGCACAATCTTACCACGCAGCCAAATCTCTGTTCATTGCAGCGGGATGCGAAAATTCAATCTGTATGAATGGTGGTAATGTTCCAACCACAGACAATGCAAATAAAACCTCTACCTGCATACATCTATAGGATGCACTGCAGGAACTCACCAAGGCTCCTCACGACAGTACCTTTCAAACCCATGTACTCTACCATCTGAAAGTTTTCCTCCAGGTCACACACCATCCTGACTTGCAAATACATCATCGTAGTTAGCACTGCTACCTCACAATGCCAGAGACTTGGGTTTGATTCCCAGCTTGGGTCACTGTCTGTGTGGAGTTTGTATGTTCTCCCCATATCCACGTGGGTTTCCTCTGGGTGCTCCGGTTTCCTCCCACAGTCCAAAAACATGCGGGTCAGATGAATTGGCCATGCTAAATTGCTCCTTAATGTTCCAGAAGGCTGGAGGGAATTGTGGGGTAAACATGTGGGGTTATGAAGATAAGGTCAAGGTGGGATTGTTGGTGCAGACTCGATGGGCCAGATGGCCTCCTTCTGCGCTGTAGGGATTCTATGTTCCTTTACTGCCGCTGGACCAAAATCCTGGAACCCCTTCCCTAAGAGCCCTGTGAGCGTACCTACCCCGCAGGGACTGCAGCAGTTCAAGAATGCAGCTCACCACTATCTTGAAGCCAATTAGGTCTGGGCAACAAGTGCTGATCTAGCCAGTGACACCCACATCCGGAAGTGAATAAAGAAAAATATCAGGAAGATCGAAATCATTGACTTTGACTGCTGATCACAAATTCCACAACCTTGTCACTAATTCCATCATTCACTTCTTCACACCTCTCTGGCGAGTGTCTCAGCACCGTACACAAACCTGCAGACCTCACTATACCAAAGCAGCCTTGGCTAACCCTCCACTTTCTGTGTAACCTCCTGCTGTTCATATTCTCCTCCTGCCATTGATGACCTATGCTGGTGCCTGGCCCCTCTATTGCAGCTGTCGATCCTGAGGTTTAAAATCCCTAAAACCTCCTTTCTTTGCAATCTTCTTCAAAAAGATAAATTCTCTCCCCAGCCAGACTCTCCTTTCCTCCAACTCTCCTCAACAGCAAGAACTTGAACTTGTGTTGCCTCTTTAGCAGACTCAAATTACCCAGGATGCTTCACAGTTACATGACCAACCAAAATTTGCCACATAAGGAAATATTAAGACAGATTCAGTCCCAGGATTAGGTTTTAAGGAGTGCCCACCTCACGTCCTCTCTCCCCCTTTTGTGACATTCCTTAAAACCTGCCTCTTTGATCTTTGGATTTTGTTTCTTCATGGAAAGTGCAATTCTTTTTCAGTCTTTCTTCAATGACAAATTATATCAATTCTGACCTCTACCTGCAGCATGTAGGTATGGACTCTTTGCAGGATGTATTGTAATGCAACGTGGACAGTTTAAGCCTTCCCACATCACTTTTGTGCCAAAGACAAGCAATCTCTGTAATGAAGAACTCGCCAGAAAGAAAATAGTTCCCTATTTCATGGCTCAACAATTTTCAAAAGGTCAATTTTTATGACCTCAGCTACATTTCATGTTACCTTGTGGAGAATTTGATTGACAAAGAAGCAGCTTAATAGCATTACTTTAAATCAACATGTTGATCGTCACAAAGTGCTGGATTTGTATACGAAGTGAAAAGTGTGAAGTCTGCATGAGATCTTGCAGAAAAGGGATAGCGCACAGAAACAGCAGATCTTTATTAACACGGAGATCTCATCATGCTTGAGTTTTGCTAAAAACGAAAGCTACCTAATAAATTTGACATTAGGCAGAAACTTCCCACATCCAGCTGAGCATTAAAGGGTGAAGTTTGATAGAGGTATGACAGCCCGAAAGTTGGGGAGTAGCCCAGTACTAATGTTCACTGGAGAAACAAGGCTCTGAAATGGGACCACTGTGTAACATAAGAACACATGGGAGGATGGAGGCAAAAATTAAGGGGAAGCATTGGCTAGTGGTTTTATCATTGGACCAGTAACCAGATACAGAATAATGGGGACCAGGGTTCAAATCCCGCAATACCAGATGGTGAGATTTAAATTCAATTAATGAAAACCTGATGATGATGACCATGACAATATTGTTGATTCTTTCAAAAACACATGCAATTCACTAATGTGCTTTAGGGAAGGAAACCCTTACCTGGTCTGGCCAACACGGTTGATTCTTAACTGCATGCTAGCAGTTAAATGGTCTAGCAAGTCGCTCAGTTGTATCAAAATCGCTGGAAAGTCTACAAGGAAAATCAGACAGACCACCTGGCATTGACCTAGACACTAGAAATGATAATGGGAAACAGCCTTGTTGGCCTTGGCAGGTCCTCTTTACTAACATCTGAGGCTAGTGCCAAAATTGGAAGAGCTGTCCCATGGGGTGACATGGTGGCACAGTGGTTAGCACTGCTGCTCATAGCGCCAGGGACCCGGGTTCAATTCCTGGCTTGGGTCACTGTCTGTGCAAAGTTTACACGTTCTCTCTGTGTCTGTGTGGGTTTCCATTGGTTTTCTTCCAAAGGTGTGCTGGTTAGGTGTACTGGCCGTGCTAAATTCTCCCTCAGTGTACCTGAGCAGATGCCAGACTGTAGCGATTCAGGGATTTTCAGAGTAACTTCATTGCATTGTTAATGTAAGCCTACTTGTGACACTAATAAATAAATGCAAACTTTAAAACAGACTAGGCAAGCAACAGCCTGACAGTCATTGGTGTCACAGGTGACTGAGCACACTCACCCACTTTGTCTATAATGGTATTACAGGAAACCCATAGCTCAAGAGTATAGCACTGTAGAATTTGAAGACTCAGGGTTCAAATCTCACTTTGGAGACTGAAATCTAGGCTGAAAAGCCAATGCAACACCATGAGGCTACAGCACCCCAAGAGAATGCACAATCTCTTCTCTTAAGTGATGTGAAAGATTCCATGGCATAGTTGAAGTAGAAAGCAGGTGGGTTTTCTGCAGTGATCAATATTTATTTGTCAATGAGCATCACCATAAACAGATTACCTCATCATTCTCATGACTGATAGTGGGATCTTCCTGTGTGCAAGTGATGGTCTTTTTTTTAAATAACAACAGAGATGAGACTTCAAATGTGGGCATTAGCTGCGAGATTGTCGGATCATTTGAGATAGTGTAAGAGGCTAAATAAAGGCAAATTCTTCATTTCTTTGTGTTACAGAATCCCTACTGTGCAAAAGGAGGCCATTCAGCCTATTGAGTTTGCACCAACTCTCTGACGGAGCATCCCACCTAGACCAGATCCCCGTAACCCTACGTATTTACCCCAGTAATTCACAGCTTTAGTCACTGTCTGCGTGGAGTTTGCACATTCTCCCCGTGTCTGCATGGGTTTCCTCCGGGTGTAACCCTATGTATTTACCCCACTAATCCCCTCCTAATCTACCCATCTTGGGACACTTAAGGGGCAGTTTAGCATGGCCAATCCACCTAACCCGCACATCTTTGGACTGTGGGAGGAAACCGGAGCTTCCGGAGGAAACCCATGCCGATATTGGGAGCTTAATTCTACTGAAACTGGAACCAGAGCGGGTGAACAGGAACTGAGCTCTGCGAGGTTGGTAAGCAATGGTTCTGGTGCCGTGGAAATACATACTTTATAATAGCAGATATAGGCGTCAAAGCTAATATGATCTCCAGTGTGTTGAATGAATTTATACTTTTAAATTAAGAAAAACGCTGAAACCAATTCTGTTATATAAAAACTGATCTTATTTCAGGAACATTGTACAAAAACACGACCTTCATTATTTCAAATAATTTCCAGAATCCGTCTTTACACAATGCTGAGACATGCGTCAAGGTTGATACTATCCTTTTGGGGATTAGTTTCCAATTGCATTTTTCATGGAAATATAAGTTATTAATTAACATGAAAGTATCCTGTTTGGTGAAAAATTCGTTTTCTTAAAAGTCAAGTTAGTCGGATTAAACAATCTAGCACTAATCTTTCTCACTGTGGGTCTTCAATATATCAGCGTTGGAGGAGAGCAGTCACTGAATTAATAAAGTGAGCTACTAAATTTCACTGCCTCTATCACTGTAGGCACACTATTTATTAGTGTCATGAATAGGCTTGCATTAACACTACAATAAAGTTACTATGAAAATCCCCTTGTTGCCACACTCCGGCGCCTGTTCAGGTACACTGAGGGAGAATTTAACATGGCCAATGAACCTAACTCACACATCTTCGGACTATTGGAGGAAATCGGAGCATTCGGAGGAAACCCACGCAAACAGGGAGAATGTGCAGACTCCACACAGACAGGGACCCAAACTGGGAATCAAACCCGGATCCCTGGCGCTGTGAGGCAGCAGTGCTAACCACCGTGCCATCCACATACGACTGATGTTTTCTGTTCATGTCTCTATGAAGGAAACAACAAAAACATTGGCCAACCATTTCTCAGGGTAAACGAGATGGAGACAAAGGAATCAAGGAGACTTGGTAATACTCGTGTGAAATTGTCAGCGTATTTGCAAATCATAGAATCCCTACAGAGCTGAAGGAGAACATTCGGCCCATCGAGTCTGCACTGACCACAAATCCACCCAGGCCCTATCCTCATAACCCCACAAGGAGGCAAGTAAAAATAGTTTGATAGGATGGAGAAATTCTTGAGGGAGAGGGGGGGGTTGATAATAGGAAAATAGGTGCCAAACTAATGGGCTAATTAACGATGGAGGTGACAAGTGCTATCAGTTCTATTGATTACAGCTTTGCCACCAGCACAGACGTCACACTGCAGAATCTAACTTCACATCATTGATTAACATCTCCCAAAATAAAGTACTCACCTACATGAACTTAACAGATTCTAACAGTCCACACAGAAGCATCAGGGAAACTAAATCAGACACTTGGCATCTTACGTCAGCCAGGCTGTAGTTATTATTGAGACACTGAAGAATTAATTTTTGAAGAAAAGGTGATTTTACTTGTCAGTTCATGAATACATACCCGAATCTAGGATACATTTTAAATGGTATTTTTCTACTTTATCCCACTTAATACAGGGTGACAGAGTGGTTAGCGTTGCTGCCTCACAGCGCCAGGGACTTGGGTTCAATTCTGACCTTGGGTGACTGTCTGTGTGGAATTTGCACATTCGCCTCATGTCTGCATGGGTTTCCTCTGGGTGCTCCGGTTTCCTCCCGCAGTCCAAAGATGTGCAGGCTACGTGGATTGGCCATGGTAAATTGCCCCTTCGTGTCCAAAAATGTGTAGTTAAGAGGGATTAGTGGGGTAAATACGTGGGGTTACAGAGATGGAGCCTGGCTGGGATGATCTGTCAGAGAGTTGGGTGCTGACATGATGGGCCAAATGGCCTCTGCTGTATTGTAGGGATCCTAATGATTTGCAAGGATCTGGAACTCACTGCCTGAAAAGGTGGTAGAGGCAGAAACCCTCATAACATTTGAAGTGTTGTTGCTAATTGTTATTGAGTAAGGGCAGAAAGTTTTTAAGTTTGGGCATCATGATTGACACAGATTTGGAGGGTTGAAGGACCTGTTACTATGCTGTACTTTTCTTTGTTCTCTTGAAGTGCTGTTGCCTGGAGACCAAGGATAGGGAAGTGGGGTTAGGCTGGATGGTTCCTTGTCAGCTCTCACAATCCATCCGGTAAATTTCTATGTTTTTCTGAAAGCTGAAATTCTCTGAAAGCATAGTCCATTTGAATCCAGTGACCACAGGTTGAACGTTAATGTATGACATTGAGCAATAGCAGGGTTAGGATCAGCTGCATTGCCCCTTTGCTGATCACAGCCCAGGTACATGCAGGAACAATCACATTATTGCAAAAAAACCTTCCTGTCAATTTGATTTCCCCTCTAGATTAGAAAGTATGGAGGAGGAGCCCAAAATTGAAATAATTCAGAAGAGGCTTGTGAATTGCACAGTGGTCATCAGTGCTGCCTCACAGCACTAGGTCAATTCCCAACTTGGGTCACTATCTGCAGAGTCTGCAAGTTCTCCCTGGGTCTGCATGGTTTTCTCCGGGTGCTCCGGTTTCCTCCCGCAGTTTGAAAGATGTGCTGGTTAGATGGATTGCCCATGCTAAATTCTCCCTCAGTGTACCTGTGGTAACTAGGGGGATTTTCCCAGTAACTTCATTGCGGTGTTAATGCAACCTACTTGTGACTCTAATAAATAAAACTTTAGAAAGGTGGAAAATTCACTCTTTGAACTATTTCAACCTTGAAAAATCATCCAAATTAAATCTTTTCATTCCTTCAGCCAAAGTAGCAAGTCTAACATTCATTGAGAGTTGGTCCCACTAACTCTTGGCAACCAACTGGACAATCAACAGTTTATTATTTTTGTCCATTTTGTGCTTTACTGAACAACTTGTTATCAGCACCGGGGAAATAAGGCATTATTTATCCAATGTTAAGACTCCAAGTTCCTTTATCACTAGACTTGACAAGATATTCAATAAAAAAACTAGCAGTCTGAAAAAGAAGTTCCATTCGCATAAATATTCAACAAGTCTTTTGGCCAATAAAGATTAAAACTTTGATTAAAATAAATGTATTCCTTTACAATGTGTTACTGAAGTAGCTGCAAATATTCTGAAAATCTCCCGCAGTGATTCTGTTATAAGACGGAGTGATGTTAACTTGCAAGCCAAAGAAATAAAGCTGGATAAAAGCAAAATATTGCGGATGCCAGAATCTGAAGCTGGGCGGCATGGTAGCACAGTGGTTAGCACTGCTGCCTCACAGCGCTAGGGATCCGGGTTCGATTCCCATCTTGAGTCACTATCTGTGCAGAGTCTGCACATCCTCCCCCTGTCTGAGAGGGTTTCCTCTGGGAGCTCCGGTTTCCTCCAACACTCCAAAGAAATGCGGCATTAGGTTGATTGGCCATGCTAAATTGCCCATTAGTGTCAGGGGGATTAGCTGGGATAAATACATGGCGTTATGGGGATAGGGTCTAGATGGGATTGATGTTGGTTCACACTCGATAGACCGAATGGCCTCCTCCTGCACTGTAGGGTTCTATGACTGAAAAACTGAAAATGCTGGAAAATCTCAGCAAGTCTGACAGCATCTGTAGAGAGAGAATAGAGCCAATGTTTCGAGTCTGGATTACTCTTCATGGAGGGTCATGATAGTCCTCAAAAGGCTCACTAAATGGATCAAAATTTAAAAGGAAATTTAGCTAACTAAATCAAAACGTAGCTTTGGACTGCACAAGTGGTAAGCATTGCTGCTTCACAGTACCAGGAAGTTGGGTTCAATTCCGGCTTTGTGTAAAGTTTGCACGTTCTCCATTTTTATTGCATGGTAGTTTGTTGCATAAGGTTAAATCTCACGGGATCCAGGGTGAGGTAGCTAAATGGTTACAAAATTGGCTTAATGACAGAAGCCAAAGGGTGATTGTACAGGGTTGTTTTTCAAACTGGAGGCTTGAGACCAGCGGTGTGCCTCAGGGTTCGATGCTGGGTCTATTGTTACTTATCATTTGTATTAATGATTTGGATGAGAATATAGGAGGCATGGTTAGTAAGTTTGCAGATGACCCCAAGATTAGTGGCATTGCGGATAGTGAAGGACGTTATCTTGGATTGCAACAGGATCTTGATCAATTGGGTCAGTGAGCTGACGAATGGCCGATGGAACTTAATTTAGATAAATGCGAGGCGATGCATTTTGCTAGATTGAACAAGGGCAGGACTTACTCAGTTAATGGTAGGGCATTGGGAAGAGTTACAGAACAAAGAAATCTAGGGATACAGGTTGATAGCTCTTTGAAAGTGGAGTCACAAATGGACAGAGTGGCGAAGAAGGCATCCAGGATGCTTGGTTTCATTGGTCAGAACACTGAATATGAGTTGGGACATCTTGTTGAAGCTATACAAGACAGTGGTAAATTCACACTTGGAATACTGTGTACAGTTCTGCTCACCCCATTATAGAAAGGATAATATTAAACTAGGCAGAGTGCAAAAGAGATTTACTAGGATGCTACTGGGACTTGATGGTTTGAGTTATAAGGAGAGGCTGGATAGACTGGGACATTTTTCTCTGGAGCGCAGAAGGCTGAGGGGTGATCTTATAGTGTGGTCTATAAAATAGTGAGGGGCATAGCTCAGCTAGATAGTCAATATCCTTTCCCAAAGATAGGAGAGTCTAAAACTAGAGGGCATAGGTTTAAGGTGAGAAGGGAGAGATACAAAATGGTTCAGAGAGGCAATTTTTTCAGTGGGTGATGAGTGTCTGAAACAAGCTGCCAGAAGTAGAAATAGAGGCAGGTACAATTTTGTCTTTCAAAAATTGTTTAAACAGTTACATGGGTAAGGCTGGTGTAGAGGGATATGGGCCAAATGTGGGAAATTGGGACTAGATTAGGGGTTTTAAAAAAAGGGCAGTATGGACAAGTTGGGCCGAAGGACCTGCTTCCATGCTGTAAAACTCTGTGACTCTTTGACATGGGTTTCCTCTGGGGTGCTCCGGTTTCCTCCCACAGTCGGAAGATGTGCAGGTTTGTTGGATTGGCTGTGCTAAATTGCCCCTTAAATATCCCAAGATATGTAGACTAGGGGGATTACTGGGGTAAATATGTAGGGTTATAGGGATAGGGTGGGTTTGGGGCCAGATGCTGTTTTGGAGAGTCAATGCAGACCTGATTGGCCAAATGGCCTCCTTCTGCACTATAATAATTCTATGAAGCACGCCAGTCACAATAGTGTCCACCAGTTGGAGAGCTGGTCTCTCTTTATACACTTTTCAGAAAATCAAATTAACACATGTGCAAATTAACAAATTAAATTAAAGTGACATACCTTAGGAAACGATTATTTCAGGCTAGATAATTTTCCCTGTGCTGTAGAAATCCCTCTTCTGCCCTGCAGGGTGGTCTCCTCTGGTAGTTGAACAATTCTACATATTGTATGGAATTTACAGCACACAAACAAGCCACTCATTTCAACTTGTCTATGCTGCTGTCCTACTATTATCATACTTCATATGACACTCCCCTCCCATCTAACCCTATCAGCACACCCTACTATTCCTAATCCACTTATCTAGCTTTTCCTTTGATGCACCATTGCCATTTACTTCAACTATCCCTTGTGACGGCGAGTTTCACAGTACGACTATTCTGGGGGTAAAGTGGTTTAATCTGAATTCCTTATTGGATTGGTGAATATCTTAGCTGTATTGGTGACACAGTGGGCAGAGCGGTTAGCACTGCTGCCTCTCAGTGCCAGGGACCTACATTCGATACCCGGCTTGGGTCACTGTCTGTGTGGAGTCTGCACGTTCTTCCCATGTCTGCTCCGGTTTCTTCCCACACTCCAAAGATGTGCAAGTTAGGTGGATTGGCCATGCTAAATTGCCCCTTAACGTACCAAAATGTGCAGGTTAGGGGGATTAGCAGGATAAATATGTGGGGTTACGGGTAATCGGACCTGGGTAAGATGTCCTGTCGGAGAGCCGGTGCAGGCTTGAAAGGCTGAATGGCCTCTCTCTGCACTGTAGGGATTCTATGAGTCTTTGATACATTTGGAGTACTTTGTCAAAAGAATCGGATGCTGGGCATTACATGGTTAAATATTATTGGATTGGTGCTTAACACGTCAAGTTCCTTAGTCCCACTAGTCTAGCAGCTAAACTATTTGGAATAAATCTGAGACAAATGTACAAATTATTCACACACGAAACAGGTCGACAGCTTAATTCCCAGCCTCACATTACTTTATCAGAAACATCCTTATCTTCCATTAAGCAACGCAGCATCTTAGACAGGAAAGCAGCTGACAACAACTGGAGATTACGAAAAGGCAGCCATTTATTATTGGTAAAATATTTCCGACAAAGGTTATTTAATCGATAATGTCACAAGATTTCTGGCCTTGGTGTGTTCTATTAGTTTATCAACAATTCTTAAAAAGGTCATTGATTTTTCTTTTGAATCACACTGATGCTGATAACTAAAAACGAAATGTTCTTGCCCTCGCCGACTGCGCAGACGAAGATTGTTTAGTTTGACTTTCCCTTTGGTTAGAACACAGAAGCAATAAATGGAGGGGACTGCCAAGGCACCAAACACTTCAGATCTCATTTTCTGCCCAGATTCAAAGCGCTCCTCACAAAAAAGGTTCAAAATAAACCTCGAATGATAAGAAATTAAACTAGGTTAACTAGTAAACTAGACTCTGAACAGCATGGTGGCGCAGTGGTTAGCACTGCTGCCTCACAGCTCGAGGGACCCGGGTTTGATTCTCAGCTTGGTTCATTGTCAGTGTGGAGTCTGCATATTCTCCGTGTCTGCGTGGGTTTCCTCTGGGGCGGGGGGGGGCTATGGTTTTCTCCCACAGTCCAAAGATGTGCGGGTTAGGTTGATTGGCCGTGCTAAATTGCCCCTTAGTGTGCCGGGAGTGTTATGGTAAGGTTATATGAGGCATTGGTGAGGCCTAATTTAGAGTACTGTGTACAGTTTTGGTCACCTAGTTACAGGAAGGATGTAAATAAGGTCGAAAGAGTGCAGAGAAGGTTCACGAGGATGTTGCCGGGACTTGAAATGCTGAGTTACAGAAAGAGATTGAATAGGTTAGGACTTTGTTTCCTGGAGCGTAGAAGAACGAGGGGAGACTTGATAGAGGTGTATAAGATTTTGATGGGTATAGATAGAAAAAGCAGGCTTTTTCCACTGAGGCTAGGGGAGAAAAAAAACTAGAGGGCATGAGTTAAGGGTGAAAGGAGAAAAGTTTAAAGGGAATATTGGAGGTGGGGGGAGGCGGTGGGCTTCTTCACACAGAGAGTGGTGGGAATGTGGAATGAGCTGCCAGATAAAGTGGTAAATGTGGGGTCACTTTTAACATTTAAGAAAAACTTGGACGGGTACATGGATGAGAAGGGTGAGGAGGGATATGGTCCAAGTGCAGGTCAGTGCGACTAGCAAAAAGTCGTTCAGGACAGAGAAGAAGGGTCTAAAGGCTTGTTTCTGAGCTGTAATCTTCTATGGTTCTACGGGATGAGTATGTTAAAGGGATTAGCACGTTAAATATGTGGGGTTTCAGGAACAGGGCCTGGGGAGTATTGTTGCCAGTGCAGACTCATGGAATAGAATAGAATAGAATCCCTACAGTGCAGAAAGAGGCCATTGGGCCCATCAAGTCTGCACCGACCACAATAACCCCATGCATTTAATTTGCTAATCCCCCTGACACTAAGGGGCAATTTAGCATGGCCAATTAACCTAACCTACACTTCTCTGGGCTGTGGGAAAAAACCAGAGCACCTGGAAGAAACCCACGCAGACACAGGGAGAACATGCAGACGTCACACAGACGGTGACCCGAGGCCGGAATTGAACCCGAGTCCCTGGAAATGTGAGGAAGCAGTGCTAACCACTGTGCCATCATGCTGCCCTAAAGGCCATTCAGCCCTTCGTATCTGCACCGACAACAATCCCTCCCTGGCCCCTATTCCCATAACCTCACATATTTACCCTGACACTAAGAGGCAATTTAGCATGGCTAATTAACCTAACCTGCACACCTTTGGACTGTGGGAGGAAACCTGAGCACTCGGAGAAAACCCATGCAGAGACCAGAATTGAACCTGGGTCTCTGGCTTTGAGGCAGCAGTGCTAACCACTGTGCCACCCATTGATGGGCTGAATGGACTCCTCCTGCACTGTACAGTTGCTACAATTCAATGATAAAAAGCATAGCTCTTTGTAAACTAGCATCAAGAATGCAAGGATATTGCAGTTTTCTTTTGAAAAGTAGCTGGGATGTTCAGATCCTTATGCAAACCAGTGAGTACATTTTTCATCTTTTCAAACACAAACTTATCTGATAAGAATAAAGCCAAAACCGGCAATTAAAACTGACACAGAACTTGAGTTTCTACATACAAATATACAAAATAGGAACAGGAGTAGGCCATTCGGCCCCTTGAGCTTGCTCCACAGTTCAATAAAATCATGGCTGATGGGTTCAAGCCCTTATCCCTCATTCCTAATCCTTTAAATTTGGTCCAGTTTGGATCCCCCGGGAAAATCAAAACAGAAACAGGGTCAATGTCCTATCTGATTGATGTCCAAGGAAGAAAAATAAGGAAATATGAAGAACAAATCAGGAAAACAGAAACTAATATGAAACAGAGAAGGATAATCTGGGATGGCACACTGGTTAGTACTGCTGCCTCACAGTGCCAGGGCCCCGGGTTCAATTCCGAGCCTCGGATCACTGCGTGCGTGGAATTTGCACATTCTCCCTATGTTTGCGTGGGTTTCCTCCGGGTGCTCTGGTTTCCTCCCACAATCCAAAGATATGCGGGTTAGGTTGATTTGTCATGTTAAGTTGACCCTTAGGGTGGGATTTTACGGTCCCGCTCATCCCAACGCTGGAAAATCCCACCCGAGGCCAAAGGACCTTTGCTTAAATTCCGCTGCTTGTGTCAGAGGGATTAGCAGGTTAAATCGTGAGGCTGCTGGGATAAGGTCTGAGTGGGATTGTGGTTGGTGCAGACTCAATGGGCTGAATGGCCTCCTTCCGCACTGTCAGGATTCTACCATTCTATGATAGAAACATCAACCAGCATTCCTCCAATAGAGCCAAATTCAGTGGGACTGTTTATTTCAGAGGAAGGTCCTGTGTTATTCCAATAGGAACTGGAGCAGATATCTGCATTAATGCGCCTCCTGAAACTACAAACTACCTGACCTTGACTGAAGACATTGCTGCCTCTGAGGCAGAGGCGGCCAGAGAGTTGAGATGTTCTCAGAGAATTCGGAAATCTCCTGACAGACTGGAATTTTCAGAGGCTATGATGAATTATGCAAATGTTTTTTCAAATATAATTCTATTGGCTTTTCCTGTAAACAGTTATCTGTTCATGAATTTATTTATAAAGTGCTAAATGAGGAGAAAGATATGGTAGCGTAGCAGAATGTGTGATACGCAGCAGTATAGCACACATTTGGGAATGCAGAACAGCAATGGAGTGCAGCCTGAGAGAATGGAGCAGCTTTTGAACACAAGTCCAAACCTGCGTTCTGTAGAGGTTCTAAGCTTGCATTGTTTAAAGTTTTTTTTTATATTTAAGTTTATTTATTAGTGTCACAGGTAGGCTTACATTAACAGTGCAATGAAGTTACTGTGAAAATCCCCTTTTTGCCCCCAAAAAACCTGCCTCCAATAGACAGGATCCATCAATGAGTATGTGCTATGTGGTATTTGTCGACAAATGATATGGGTCAAGGCATGTTTCATGGCATTAAACTATATTCATGAAACATCTGTTCAGAAGTGCACCATTTTATTCATATACTGATACCAGACAAACCACATCAGCTCACCTTTCCACACTGAAACTGATAAGAAGCATGTCAGGTTGGGGCGGGGGGGGGGCTCTGTGATGTTTCGTTCATAGAGTACAGTAGCCATACCTGCAAAACACTGTTTGCTGCCATGAATTCTTGCTGTTTCTTTAGGTTTTCATCCATTGATTTAGACATAAAGAACCCCATCTTGCACCTGAAAATCCATAACATATTAAAAGTTAGTTTACAAATAAAATCTCATGCATTTATTCTAAAAATCTTAGTTGGCATCAAAACACAAAGGATTTTTTTAAAGAAGTTTTGCCTTAGGTTTATGAACTAAGAATGGATCTTGCCATTTCTCATGGCAAAATATATGAAGTTATCGTCATTCAATTAATTAGATCATCCAAATTATTTTTAATATAATTATTGCAAGAAATAATTGAGCAATACCATTGGTCGAGATACTTCTGTTCATAATTCATACATAAGAGTTTCACATTATTTACCAAAATAATACCATGTAAAATTGTAGAATGAATGACCACTCTATAAATGGAATGTTGTGCCCCTTAGTTTCTGGAATGTGCTTTACTGATTCGATATCTTGTGGCTGTCTGACTGTAATATATCACATGCAGGCATGAGATTCTCCTTGTCTTTGGCAGGTTGATCTATCATAGAATAGAATCATAGAATCCCTGCAGTACAGGCCATTCGGCCCATTGAGTCTGCACCAACCACAATCTCACCCATGCCCTATTCCCACAACCCCACACATTTTACCCTGCTAATCCCCCGGCGCTAACGGAGAATTTCGCCCAACCAATCAACCCAACCCACACATCTTTGGACTGTGGGAGGAAACCAGAGCACCCGGAGGAAACCCATGCTGACAAAGAACAAAGAACAACACAGCCCAGGAAACAGGCCCTTCGGTCCAACGAGCCCGCGCCGCCATTTTAACATTGTGAGTGCCCTCTTCTACCTATGACCTTTGTCTACGCCTAGTGGACTCCACAATAAAGGAACCACAACCAGATTGAGGGACGGCTAATTTAGGGACAATGGGGAGAACGTGCAGATTCCACACAGACAGTGACCGAGGCCGGAATTGAACCTGGGATCCTGGGGCTGTGAAGCAGCAGTGCTAACCACTGTGCCGCCGTGCCACCCCTTTAATGACAGACTGCCCAACCCAAGGCGCATGGGCCGCAATCTGGCCCATCATGCCTCTCTGTTGGGCCTGCAAAGCAAGTGTTTAGAATGCAGGTAAGCTGAATGGGCAGATCCGCAAGGAGTTGATTCTTCCAATCGCAGGCTGATTCTCTCCCATAAAGCAGGCCAGGAGAGGAGGAAAATTCCAGGCTGAAAGACAACCTGCTTCCTGCCCACACTTTCACGAGAATTTCACTGAGGCCAACAAGGAGTGTGTGCCACTGAGAACAAATACAAATTCAGTGTTTGTTAAACCCAGATCTTTAGCTCTTTATTCATAATACAGTTTAAGTATAACCCTAAACCCGTTGGACTTTAATCTGGTGTTGTGAGACTTCGTACTGTGCCCACCCCAGTCCAATGTCGGCATCTCCACAAAAATGAAACAGTTTAACTCTTAACCATTGAACAATCTTCAAACTTGGAAAGAAACAATTCAACTTCTAACTTATCACTATTCAGTTCCAATAAAGCAATATTTCTCTTACAGACTTGAACTCCTCTTTGAAATTAGTTAGCAAATCCAGGCATACTTGCTTTGACTTGTGTTAACGGTTTTGAAGCTTCCTGAGATGTTTTGTAGAGAGAGCTGCTTGTAGGCTTCTTTCTTTAAACAGTCCTCTCCAGTATCTGAATTCAGAAAGCTGCTTATCTCAGCTATGAGCCTACCTCCTCCCATTTCTAGTATCACATGACTCTACGATCCTGTATACCTCGCCTTCCATTACTTTAATCAAGTAAACACCCCAAGCATTCTTTTCTTTGGTAAATAAAAGCTCATTAAGTCTTCACTACCGTGACTAAAATGAGTAATTATTCTGCTTTCCAGCATCTGCTACATTTCTCTCAGCCAAACTAACTGCACTACATCTTTTGCAGTTCTCCTCAAATATAAAATATATTAATAGCACAGTTTCATCATAGGCTCTATTACAAGCAATCTTCACTCCAGTGAGGCAGGACTAGGCTAGAGTCAGGCCCACTGATTCTGACAGCAGATAAAGGCAGCCATGGGAGTGGGCGAGTGCTGAGGCTGGCCACTTGGAAGGCCTGGTTCACCTCTCCAGGACTTTGTCCCAGTTTATTGCCCTGCACCTCATGTTCCCTCCATCCCCCCATGCTCATTCATCCAGACTGCAGCATGTACAGAACTAAATAATAACAAGGCCAGTGTTGAAATGCTGAAGAAAAAAAAATAACATCATTCAAAAATCAGCTTTGGGAAAACATATTGTTCCTATAATTGAGTGCCTAGTATAATTTAATATAAATTTAAAATGTAATTCTCCACTTTGTCCCCACTGCGTTCTTTCTGTGGGTGGCCTGCCACAGTACACCAAATAAACCCAACACAAGCCTGAGGTGTCCAAGTGTGCCCTTTGAAGGATCGCAGCAGAACATCACCAGAAGAGAAGTGTGTTATGTGATCCAGTCTTATTTTCACTTTCACTTTGAGCAGAGTACACATACACACACAGGTCTGGCATCTTCATGCTTGCTACCAATGTACAACTGTTCTCATGTGCCTCATCTTAAAGATCTTTTTCTCTCGGCGTTCTGCACTCTCCAGACCCAATACTGAATTGAGTAATTTCAGATCATTGCATCCACCTTGTTCTGCATTAATTTTTAAACTCTTTCTTTATCCCTTCATGTTGCATTCAGATAACCACCACACAGGTATTTACACCTCACCTGGACACAACTTCTGTCTCTTTACTATATTCATTACGACTTTCTTCAGCCTTTGCAACCTGAAATCTTTGCAACATAATCTCTTCTTTCTTCCATCTTATCACAGACCTTCGTTATTGTTCTGTCTCCACCCCTTTCACTGGTTTAAAAACAATTACATTTTGATCTTCATGGATGCCCTACAGTGCAGAAGGAGGCCATTCAGCTCATTGAACCTGCACTGACCTCAATCTCACCCAGGCCCCATTCCCAAATTTACCCTGCAAATCCCCTGACATTAAAGGGTAAATTTATCATGACCAATCCACCTAACCCGCACATCGTTGGACTGTGGAAGGAAACTGGAGCACCCGGAGGAAACCCACACAGACACAAGGACAACGTGCAAACTCCACCTGCACACAGACACCCAAAGCCAGAATTGAACCCGGGTCCCTGGTGCTGTGAGGAAGCAGTGCTAACCACTGTGCCACCATGCCTCTTCCTTCTTTTCCAATGAAAGGTCATTACTAGCTGCTGTCCAACCAGTTAAGTGCTTCTAACATTTTTTGCTTTTATTTCAGATTTCCAGCATCTGCAGTTGCACTATAATATAAATCAGAGAATTACGGAATCAAAGAAAGAGGCCCATTGGCCCACCCTGTACTGACAACCCAGGCCCTATCCCCATACCTCACCTGCTAATTAATTTCCCTGTCACTAAGAGGCAATGTGGCATGGCCAATCTGCCTAACTTGCACGTCTTTGGACCATAGAAGTAAACTGGAAGACTCGGAGGAATTCCATGCAGACACGGGGAGAACGTGCAAACTCCACACAATCACCTGAGGCCGGAATTGAACCTGGGTCCCTGGGACTCTGAGGCAGCAATGCTAATCACTGTACCACCTTGAAAATATTATTTTTTTCTCACTAGAACGAACACTTCTGCTTTCCGTGAATTATCACATTGTGTGCTTAAAACCCTCATCCCTGTTTCATAGGGATGGTGCCAGAGTGAGGCGACTTCTTGCAAGCTACACATATGGTGTCAAACTTGGCATCTATGTGCAACATCCAGCCTTTGCCTTCAGCATTTGTTCAAACTAAGTCTGAAAGGAGTGAAACCACGATAGAACAAAGGAATAAAGAATGAATTTGAATTCATATCATACATTTCAGGACCTCAACATGCCTCAAAGTTTGTGGCAGCCAATACTTTTGAAGTGTAATTACTCTTTGCAGGAAACATGGCAGTCAATTTGTGCACAGGAATGAAATAGGAATAGGAATGGTTGACAGTGGCACAGTGGTTAGTGCTGTTGCCTCACAGTGCCGGAGACCCGAGTGTGATTCCCCGCTTAGGTCGGTGTGTGTGCATGGAGTCTTGGAGGTTTACAGCAGGGAAACAGGCCCTTCGGCCCAACTTGTCCATGCAGCCCTTTAGTTTGCACATTCTCTTTGAGTCTGTGGATTTTCTACGGGTGCTCCAGTTTCAAAGAACAAAGAAAATTACAGCACAGGTACAGGCCTTTCGGCCCTCCAAGCCTGCACCGATCATGCTGCCTGACTTAACTAAAACCCTCTACACTTCTGGGGACTATATCCCTCTATTCCCATCTCATTCATCTACTTATCAAGACGCCCCTTAAAAGTCACTGCTGTATTCGCTTCCAGTACCTCTCCCGGCAACATGTTCCAGGCACCCACCACTCTAAAAAAATCTGCCTCGTACATCTCTTTTAAAACTCGCCCCTTGCACCTTAAACCTATACCCCCTAGTAATTGACTCTTCCACCCTGGGAAAAAGCTTCTGACTATCCACTCTGTCCATCCTCTCAATCTAGTAGACTTCTAGCAGGTCCCCCCTCAACCTCCGTTGCTCCAGTGAGAACCAACCTCTCCTCATTGCTAATGCCCTCCATACCAGACAACATCCTGGTAAATCTTTTCTGTACCCTCTCCAGAGCTTTCACATCCTTCTGGTAGTGTGGCAACCAGAACTGAACACTATTCACAGTCTAAAGACGTACGGGTTAGGTGGATTGGTTGTGCTAAATTACCCTTTAGTGTCAGGGGCACTAGCTAGGGTAAATGCATGGGGTTATAGAGATAGGGGTTGGGTGGGATTGTGGTTGGTGCAGGCTTAAAGGCCAAATAGCCTCCTTTTACACTGTAGGATTCTATGATTATAGATAACCAGAACACTAGTTTTAGGTGTTGGCTGAAGGATAAGAACCCACCATGCCATTGGGACATCTCCCTTACTCCTCTGCAAACTTTGTCTTGGAATCTTCCACACATCTGACGAAGGAACACCATTTCCAAAAGCTTGTGGGATTACTATCAAATAAACTGGTTGGACATAAACCTAGTGTTGTGAAACTTCTTACTGTGTTTACCCCAGTCCAATGCCAGCATCTCTACATCATATCCATCAGGTCAGACAGGGCCAATGACGAAGCAGCACTCTCTCAATGCATGGGAATGTCAACCTAAAGTTTGACGCTCAAATGGTGCTGAGACTTCAATTTGCCTTGCGAGGATTGACTTCAGGTTTGATCTAGAGTCTTGAGGAACTGAAGTTTGATCTCCAGGATACTACAGTATACAATCCTGCAGAAAAACCATCAGGACATCAGAAAAATGTTTTCTTTTCCCATTTCCTTTGAACATTTCTCTATGCCTGATAGCAAAATATTGAAAATGGGAAAAAGAAATCTCTTTGGTTGACAGTCAAGTATCATCTAAATGGGTAACAAATCTTTGAGGGGAATTTCTTCATTCCGCTTGCCATGGGAACCATAACGGGGATGGGCGGGGGGCCCAATGCAAAAAGGTCCATTGACCTCTGGAGGGATTTTCCAGTTTTGGGGCAAGCGGTCCGGAAAATCCAGCCCTTTGTGCTTTCCAATTGGTGCAGGAAGGTAGTAGCGCACATGGATGGAAGTGTTGGTCAACAAATGGCTGGAATGTCGGGGGGGGGGTTAAGTCATGTGACGAAACCTCCTGGAATACATTTAATCACAATTGGCAACCCTCCATTCTGGTGAGGTAATAAGTTCAGAGCCAAGGCAGGCACCTTAGTTCCAAGCTTAGCTTCAGACTCCACTGCCAATCACTCAGGTCTCGGTTTGCCAGTTCTCTCTCCAAGTGGTCTTTCCAGTTTCACGTTACACAAACAACAACTTCAGTCCCCACCCCCCCCCCCCCCCACCTCCCCCTCCCTGCCAGCACCCCTGGATCTCTCTGAGCTCTTTGGCTCCAGAGGCTAACATACCCAGCACTCCTGATCTTACTGACTTTCACCAACTCCCTGTGCATCAATGTAAAGATTCATATTCCCATTCTTATTTCCAGATGCCTCCAAGGCCTTGGCATACCGTGACTCTGTAACCTGCTTCAGCCCCCATTCCGAAACACCCTCTACTCTTTAAACTGTGCTCCATCATATTGGTTCCCCACCCCCATCCATTATAAGTGCACTTCAGGCACCTTCTTGCTATGTCTTTCCCTCTCGCATAAAGACACTTCAAACCTTATCCTAATTCCCTTGTTTGATTGAATGATGGGAATGCCCACTTGTTAACAGTGCTTTCAACTAGCACAGATCTCTAGCTTTCAACACAGTCGGGTGCCACAGTAATTAGCACTGCTGCCTCACAGCGCCAGGGGGCCACTGTCTGTGCCAAGTCTGCACATTCTCCCCATGTCTGTGTGGGTTTCCTCTGGGTGCTCTAGTTTCCTCCCACAGTCCGAAAGATATGCTAGTTAGGTTGATCGGCCATACTAAATTTTCTCTCTGTGTACCTGAACAGGCGCCAGGTGTGGCAACTAGGGGATTTTCACAGTAACTTCATTACAGTGCTGATGTTAGCCTATCTTTGTGACAGTAATAAATAAACTTAAAAAAAACCTTCAAGTTGGTACTAAAATCTGATTGCCGTAAAGTTCACATTACTGTAAGAAAACCTTTTGGAGAAAATGGAAACAGAAGTTTTATATTATGATGAATATTATGTTTTTTCTGCAAATAGGAACTTTTTTTAAATGCTAAACACTGTGAAGAGGGATTACAGAAAGTGAAGACTATTGACAATATCTCAGGAACTCCTGACAGCCAGTTACTGTTGGCTATCACAAGCAGAAAGCTCTTGTAGAATAAGTAGGAAGCGAAACTAACAAACCAAACACAGAATGAACATAGGAATATGAAGACAGAACTGCCCAAGGGTGGCACAGTGATTAGCACTGCTGCCTCACAGCACCAGGAATCCAGGTTCAATTCTGGCCTCGGGTGAAAATCTATGTGGAGGTTGCATGTTCTCCCCGTGTCCGCATGGGTTTCCTCTGGGTGCTCCAGCTTTCTCCCACGGTCCAAAGATGTGCGAGTTTGCTGACTTGGCCACACTAAATTGCTCCTTAATGTCAGAGGGATTAGCTAAGGTAAATGCACGGGGTTATGAGGATAGGGCCTGGATGGGGTTGTGCAGACTCGATGGATCGAATCAGCCTCTTTCTGCACTGTAGTATTCTATGAATATATAATTAGCCCATTAAAGCCTCTTCCATCACTCAGTAAGATCATGGTTGATTGTGACCCATAGCTCCCTTAATCCCTATGGTTAACAAAAATCTAATAAATTAACCTCTTTCATAATTTTATGCTGCTGAATACACTGGGCAGGATCTTCAGTAGTCATGATGTGGGTATGCCGGCGTTGGACTGGCGTAAACACAGTAAAAAGTCTGACAACACCAGGTTTTAGTCCAACCGATTTATTTGATAATAAACTCACAAGCTTTTGGGTTAGTCCCTTCGTCAGGTGAATGGAGAGTTCTGGCCTCAGACAGAGCATATAAAGCACAGACAGTTTAGAGATTACTGATTAGAATGCGAATCCTTACACCTAACCTGCTGTTCAAGACCTGAAGTGGCTGACAATGTGAGTGGAAGGAGCACTGATCACAGGTTAAAGAGATGTGTATTGTCTCCAGACAGTACAGTAAGTGAGGTTTTGCAAACCCAGGCAAGTCACGGGGATTACAGATAGTGCGACATGAACCCAAGATCCCTGTTGAGACCGTCCTCATGTGTGCGGAACTTGGCTATCAGTCTCTGTTCAGCGACTCTGCGCTGTCGTGTGTCGTGAAGGCCGCCTTGGAGAATGCTTACCCGAAGGTCAGAGGCTGAATGCCCGTGACCACTGAAGTGTTCGCCAACAGGAAGGGAACAGTCTTGCCTGGTGATTGTCGAGCGATGTTCATTCATCCGTTGTCGTTGTCCAGGCAAGACTGTTCCCTTCCGGTTGGCGAACACTTCAGTGGTCACGGGCATTCAGCCTCTGACCTTCGGGTAAGCATTCTCCAAGGCGGCCTTCACGACACACGACAGCGCAGAGTCGCTGAACAGAGACTGATAGCCAAGTTCCACACACATGAGGACGGTCTCAACAGGGATCTTGGGTTCATGTCGCACTATCTGTAACCCCCGTGACTTGCCTGGGTTTGCAAAACCTCACTTACTGTACTGTCTGGAGACAATACACATCTCTTTAACCTGTGATCAGTGCTCCTTCCACTCACATTGTCAGCCACTTCAGGTCTTGAACAGCAGGTTAGGTGTAAGGATTCGCATTCTAATCAGTAATCTCTAAACTGTCTGTGCTTTATATGCTCTGTCTGAGGCCAGAACTCTCCATTCACCTGACGAAGGGACTAACCCCGAAAGCTTGTGAGTCTATTATCAAATAAATCGGTTGGACTAAAACCTGGTGTTGTCAGACTTTTTACGGGATCTTCAGCCCAGACTCTCCACGCAAAGGATTACCGGCAGGGGTGCAAAATCCAGAAATCAGGAATCTTGCCGGTGAGACCGCGATTTCCCCTAACCCTTGCCGGCACCTTACTCAGGTTCTTGCCTATTTGACTTTAACTGATTTCAATAAATTTAAATGTGGTTATATAGTCCCCTTGCCGCATGATTCCCCCCTCATGGTATAATTTCAACAGATCTTTAAACAAGTAAACCACTCGAGTAGATCTGCCCCGGGACCATAAAGTATGGTCCCTAGCTCTTCCCTCTGCCAACCTGGTTATGCAAACCTGACAGTGCCAATCTGTGCCAGGGCAGTGCCAGAGGCATATCCTAGTGGGGTTATGGGAGGGGGTTCATTTATTTGTTTGGGGGTGCTGGTGATGATTGCGGTAGGGATAGGGGAAGGGAGGGTGGATTTTTAAAAAATTAATTCATGGGATGCTATTGCCCATCCCTAGTTGCCCTTGAACTGAATGGCTTGCGAGGCCATTTCAGAGAATAGCTAAATGTCAATCTGATGTGGCTCTGGAGTCACACATAAGCCAGACCAGGTAAGGACAGCAGATTTCCTTTCCTAAAAGATAACAATGAACCAGATGGGTTTTTCCTGACAATCGACAATGGTTTCATGGTCACCAGCAGATTCTTAATTCCAGATTTTTTAAGTTAATTTTGAATTCCACCATTTGCCGTGGCTGGATTCAAACCCAGGCCCCCAGAACATTAGCTGAGTTTCTGCATTAATAAGTCTAGCGATAATATCCTAGCTCATTACCTCGATGCCGGTGATGATCGCTGGGTGGGGGCAGCAATTCTGTAGTAGTTGGGAGTATGGTTATTTTTCATTCTGATCGGGGCGCCTATCTCTGTGCAGCTGGTCTTGCTGGCTCAAATATCCCTGACCCACCACAGCAACAGCATAAACCATTCCTACTCATTGTTTTTGTTTAAAAGACTCAAAGGCTGGGAAGAAAACTGCTCTGTGGAGAGCTTCACGCCAGTTTTCCATCTAAACCTGATACTTTGAAGAATTTTAGTAAGATTCCACCCACTGTTAACTCTGCCACCTGTCTTTCTTTTTATTGGTTCCCTTTAGTACCTTAATGCTAATCAAAAAAAAAGCCAATTCAAAATAGGTCCAATCATGGTCCTCACATGAGGAACAAACTAGATCCAAACTGACAAGACAACACTTTGCATCCCATCTTGGGCTCGATCAAACAAGATACAAGCTGATAAGATGAGGCATTGCTTCATTTTCAGCCCATCGAGTCTCCACTGACAACAATTCCACCCAGTCTCTATCCCTGTAACCCTACGTGTTTACTCTGCTAATCCCCCAACCTACACATCGGGGGACACGAGGGGGGCAATTTAGCATGACCAATCAACCTAACTTGCACACCTCTGGACCGAGAGAGGAAACTGGAGCACCTAGAGAAAACCCATACAAACACAGGCAGAACATGCAAACTCTACACAGACAGTCACCCGAGGTCAGAATTGAACCCGGGTCTCTGGCGCTGTGAGACAGCGGTGCTAACCACTGTGCCACCATGCTGACTTGGCTTTGAAAAATTGCATCAGGTAAAGCCTCGGTTTTACCTCATTGGCTACCTTAATCCTTTACTCTACTCTAGCTTGGGCAAACCAACATTGCAGGCACAGCATACCCCCAGTGCAATGAGCTAACCTCATCCCTTGCCTGATCATAGTTTCAGCCCTGCCAGATAAGCGGACCTGACAAAGGGGCAAAGCCCCGAAAGCTGGTGGTGTTTGCTACCAAATAAACAAGTTGGACTTTAACCTGGCATTGCGAGACTTACTACGTAAGCGGATATGCAGCTTTCCATCTTAGTCACTTATTAAATAGAGTGATTAGTTGAGGCCACAAACATGTGCTTAAAAGGGTACCGCTAGTCACTCGATGCCAATTAGAGTTTCTGCCTATTACCCTTCCTCCCGTTTCCTGTCACTCAGCCAATATCTGAACTAGATCAATATTTGATTTCAATTACATGAGCTACAGCCTCACAAGATTCAATTACACATCCCTGTAAATTGGACATTTCAGATGTAAATTCACCAAGTCAGTTCTTTACGTAGAATTCAATTTGGTTATGAGCTAATTTTGTTTTCAGTTTAAGATTAACTTGATTATAACAATGCATTTTGACACTGTTAATGAACAAAAAAAAAAGCAACTATTTCTGGTGGCAGGAACACTTTGTTTGACCTTATCTTGTTTTCCCTTTTTTGTTTAAAGCCAGAGACTGCTTTATCCGCATTTTTCAATTGAGAAAAATACAACTTTTATTAACACCTTTATTTCCGAACCTAGGATTTCGGGGAGGCAATGGTCTAGTGGTATTATTGCTAGGCCATTAATTCAGGAACTCAGCTAATGTTCTGGGGACCCGGGTTCAAATCCCACCACGGCAGATGGTGGAATTTGAATTCAATAAGAAATATCTGGAATTAAGAATCCACTGATGACCATGAAACCATTGTCGGATAAACCCATCTGGTTCACTAATGTCCTTTAGCGAAGGAAATCTGCTGCCCTCATCTGGCCTGGCCTACATGTCACTGCAGAGCCACAGCAATGTGGTTGATTCTCCACTGCCCTCGGGCAACAAGGGATGAATAATAGATGCTGGCCAGCCAGTGACGGGCACTTCCCATGAATTAATAAAAAATAAGTAATTTGGAATATGGAGGGCAGAATTTTCCCATCCCGCCCGCCACAGAAATCACGGCAGGTGGGATGCGGAACACGCAAAGATCTGTTGACCTCGGTTGGGATTTTCCAGCTTTTGGGCAAGCGTGGCCAAAATCCCACCCAGAGAGTTGTTCACTTTGTCATCATAAAGAACTATAGAACAGTACAACACAGGAACAGGCCCTTCAGCCCTCCAAGCCTGCGCCAATCATACTGTCCTATCTAAGCTAACTGCTTGTATCCTTCTATTCCCCATTTGTGAATGTGTCTATCAAGGTAAGTCTCAAATGTCACAATGCAGTTAAGAGAAAAGCTCAGACCATCATCAGTGATCCCTCTCACTCTTATGTCCTCAATTTGAAAGGTTCCCTTCGGGCTGGTGTTTTAGAATACCCATTGTCAAAATCTGTTCAGAAGACCATTTGTTCTCCATGCTATAACCTTACTAAATAACATAAGTTCAACCCTACTGTTTTTATTTACTCAGTTGCAGCAAATGCTTTAATGTCAGGGTACAATGTTATGTTTGTATGGGACAGATGTAAGTTACACATACACAAATGTATGAAATATTCACCGTTTTTAAACTGATGACTGTGTGATGAGGTGTTATGCCGGAGGTGAAGACAAAGACACATTTCCGCTTTTACGTGGACAATATCGTTCTATTCTAAATTTTAAACCACTTTTGTGAGATTACATTACAGAGGGTGGCACGGTGGTAGATGATCTATCAGAGAATCAGTGCACTCCCAATGGGCTGAATGGCCTCCTTCTGGACTGAAGGATTCTACAATAGGATGTCCAAATGGGCCAACTGACAAAACTTTACAATCTTGTTGTTTTCTTGATCTATATTCCCTTAATGATATAAAATGACCAAATTCGGTTGGTGGACAGGCAGGGCTAAGTTCCACTTTCACTGCTGACATCAGGAGATGCACAACTGTAGATTAACATGAATCCCATTCCAATTTTATCTCTCTCTGGTGAAGGGATTTGTAAATAGTTGAGATTCGAAATGCTGGGAGAAAAAACAGCCATGAGCTTTCTCAATAAGGTTCACATTTCAGGATGTGGTGTTTCGATATTTCCCTTTTGGCCGATACATCAAGTAATGAGGAATTTGAGAATGGGCTGGTCAGAAATGAGGCCAGACTGCTCATCCATCATTAGATGTCAAAGCTGACAACTCAATGTGCACCAAGTCTGAGATAAAATAATCCAACCTCATTCTTATACACAAGGACATAAAATAGGCACCACCTGCTTGCATAGCTTATCTTTCATGGAAACTTTTGTGCAACTCCAAATTTGTACGTGAAGGAGAACGAAAGTGGAAAATTTCCCTTGCAACAAAGAACAGTACAGCACAGAAACAGGCCCTTCAGCCCACCAAGCCTGCACCAACCTCTTTTTCCTACCTAGACTAACTGCCTGGATCCCTCTATCCCTCGCCTGTTCATGTGCCTATCCAGATAAGTCTTAAATGTTGCTAACATACTGCCTCAACCACCTCACTTGGCAGTGCATTCCAGGCCCCCACTATTCTGTGCAAAAACCTTCCTCTGCATATCTCTACAGACCACTACCCACTCCACCCCCGGAACTTGTGCCCCATTGTAATTGTCACTTCTGCCCTGAGAAAAAGCTTCCAACTGATCACCTTATCTATGCCCCTCATAATTTTATAAACTTCCATCAGGTCACCCCTCTCAGCCTCTGTCTTTCCAGGGACAAAAATGCCAGTTTATTCAATCTCCTTTCACAGCTAATACCAGGCAACATCCTGGTAAATCTTTTCTGTACTCCCTCCAAAACCATCAGATCCTTCTGGTAGCTTGGTGACCAGAATTGGACACAGGATTCCAAGTGTGGCTCAACCAGAGGTCTTCAACCCCTTTAGCCACAGAGAAGGAAAGCAAGGAGGTTACGGTGAACCTCAACAAAAAACTGTGAGGCAGCAGTGCTAACCATCGTGCTGTCCCAAGGAAGGATGTAGAAAAAGGGTGCGGAAAAGATGGCAGGGATGAGGGACCCCAGTTCTTACATTTTCTGTGAGAGGGCCAAAGGGAAACAATTAAGGAATAAACAATGTTGAAAACTTTAACGAGATATTGACCAGGGTGATGAAAAAGGAAAGCTCACACATTAATGCAAAGTGTTAGGAAAGCAATAGATCCTGACAGAATTTTGCACAGTGTTGTTATCTGCTAACTATGGCCTATAAAGGAGATTAAATAAAGAACATTGTGCGTTATTATTGCTCAAGATAATACCAGAAAACTGGAGACAGACAAGTACATGACTACTTTTAAACAAGATATGTTATGACAACAATGGGGTTGGATATATCACAGTGACAACCATGTCCTGATGTGTTGAACTGGATCAAAGGTCTATATGAATGGAAATTGTAATAAAAGAGAATGGGTTTTTTAGCCAAACGTCATACTATTACAATTTTATTATGCTTTGTGTTATTTTCTTCATAGTTTTATGGAACTATTTTACTCCCGATACAAATTTAAGATCAAAAATTAGAAGAGAGCGAAGAAAAGTACAGCACAGGAACAGGCCCTTCGACCCTCAAAGCCTGTGCTGATCATGATGCCTCCCTAAACTAAAACCGTATGTACTTACAGAATCCGTATCCTTCCATTCCCATCCTATTCATGTATTCGCTTAGATGCCTGTTACATGATGTTATCATACCTGTTCCCACCACCTCCCTGGGCACCACATTCCAAACATTCACTACCATCTGTGTAAAAAATCTGTCTTGCACATCTTGTCTAAACTTTTCTCCAAGCACCTTAAACCTATGTCCCCTGGTACTTGACTTTTTACTCTAAGAAAGAGCGTCCGACTATACACTCTGTCCATGCCACTCAATGTGTAGTTTCATAAAATCTTATTCCGAGTTACACAGTTGACTTTCTGAAGACTAAATTAGTGATCAAATAACAGTCACAATCAACAGTCATAGAGATGACGGTGAACATTTTTCAGTCATTCCTGCTCAAAGCCAACATCCATGTGAAGTGTTGGGAGTTAAACTCAGTTAGAACCAATGTTTATTTTAACTAGTATTATGTGACAATTGTAAAAGATCATCAAAACAATGGTTTCCCATCTAAATAAACATTGTCTGGGAATTTCTGACCCTCCTGGTGGTATCTTCCCATTCCATTGAAGGCGATCCCCATCCCCCCCCTCCCTGTGGTAGGTTCCTGGCAGAATGACTTGTGAAACACAAATGGCGCTGACTTTGGCAGGACTGGAAGATCCTGGCAGTGGGCAATAATGAGCCTCTTCCACCACTGGAAAACCAGCCACTGTCTTTGAACACTGTTGTCTCCGAGTTGGATAGTTCCGATTCCAAGCCCGACTCCAGAGGCTCGAACCAATCCAGGATGAGCTTTCAACGCAGTGCTGAGGGAATGCTACAATGTTGGAAGTATTGCCTTTCCGAGGTGTTACATTGAGACCCTAGCTGCCCCCTGAACCACAGAATCCCCACAGTGCAGAAGCAGGTCATTTGGCCCAGTGACTCTGCTCCAACTCTCAGGCAGGACATCCCACCCAGACCGTACCCTGTAACCCTACGTACTTACCCCAGTAATTCCCGTCTTCGGTCTCTATCTACGTGTAGCTTGCACATTCTCCCCGTGTCTGCACAGGCTTCCTCCAGTGCTCCAGTTTCCTCCCATGGTCCAAAGATATGCTGGTTAGGTGCATTGACCATACTAAATTCTGCCTCAGTGTATCCGAACAGAGTGCGGTGATTAGGTTTTCAAATAGCTTCACTGCAGTATTAATGTAAGCCTACTTACGACACTAATAAATAAACTTAAAACAGTCATCCGTCCTAACTTATACATCTTGGGACACCAAGGGGCAATGTAGCATGGCCAATCCACATAATCTGCACACTTCTGGACTTTGAAGGGATATTAAAATTCCCATAGCGTTCTTTGAAGAACAGCAGGAGGGACGATCCCTGAGTCCTGTTCAATATTTATCCCTCAACCAGTATCGTTGCCTGGGAAATACTTTGGGTTATTCTAAGATCATGAAAGGAACTACATAAATGCAATTCTTTTGAGGCCTTGCTAAAGACCTCAAAACAAAGGAAAAGAAACTGCTAGGGACCAAAGAAAAATATTTAACCTACACAACTGACTAGCGCATTGAAGGAGATGAGATACCCTGTGTGTGCTCAAACAGCACAATCAAAATTCAGCTCTTCACCAAGCCAAGATGGGTATAGCTCAATGGCAGAGCTTGTGACTGCACATCAAGAGATCCCTGGTTCAAATCTGAGTGTCCCTTTCAATGGTTGGCTGGCATGATGTTTTTAAGTGGCTGGAAAGTGCGCTGTGACATCGAGAAAGGTGCTATATAAATGCAAAACTGTCTTTCTTTAGCAGGGTAAATATGTGAGGTTATAGGGATAGGGCCCGGTTGGGATTGTTGTCAGTGCCGGCTCGGTGGGCCAAATGGGCTCCTTCAGCATTGTAGAGATTCTATGAAGGTCAAGCCCAGGTTTTTGGGAGAGATTTGTTCCATCCAGTGAAACTTAAATGGGGCAGCATGGCAGCCAGCACTGCAGCTTCACAGCACCAGGGACCCAGGTTCGATTCCCGGCTTGGGCCACTGTCTGTGTAAAGTTTGCATGTTCTCCCAGTGTCTGCATGGGTTCCCTCCGGGTGCTCCTGTTTCCTCCCACAGCTCAGATTTTCAGAGTAACTTTATTGCAGTGTTAATGTAAGCCTATTTGTGACTAATAAATAAACTTTAAATGAAAGCATTCAACAATATGAGATATATGTAATTACGTCATGGTCAAATATGTTTTTGTTTGAATTATCATTTTGTGTGACACTTAATTTGGATATTAAAAATAACAGTTACTGAGAAAGAATGGGAAAACTTAATAAAAGTTTCAGAGATCTTGAGCAACGTATGTGGAAAACATGCCACCCAGTGGCCACATTGTGCAATTACAGAATCATGACTCAAAATCGTGGCAGCAGGAATTTAGGACAGAAAGGATCACACAAAAATGAAATGAAGTCATTTAAAATAAAAAACTGGAATTGCGGATGTTACAGTGTTAAGCAGTTAGGGAGAAAGGGAAGAATGGGGAAAGAGGAAGAAATGAAAGAATAACAGTATCATAAAGACTCAGTCTTTGGGCTAAGATCAAGCCCAAGATGGGGTGCAATGTCTTATCTTGCCAGCTTGGATCTTGTTTGTCTCCCTTGTGGGGACCTTGAATTGGATTCAAAATTTGGTTTCTGGAGCAAGCAAGGAATGAATATGGGTTTGTCCAGTCCATTCTGAGCTTTGGCTTTGTAACTTTAAAAATGGAGTAAATTTTTTTTAAAAATCAAACAGAGACAGGATAAGAGTGAGAAACCATGGGAGAGTTTCTCTGTCCTTCTAGCCGGGTGTTTCCCACCAGCAGGAGGTGGTACGTTGTTTGACAAATGGCAAGTAACATTCGTGCCACATAATGACCATCTCCAACCAGACAGGATCTATCCATTGCCCCATGGCATTCAATAGCATCATTATCGTTGAATTTTCCAATACCACAATCCTGGGGGTTACCATTAGCCAGGAGCTGAACCGGACTGGTGGCACAGTGGTTAGCACTGCTGCCTCACAGCACCAGAGACCTGGGTTCGATTCCCAGCTTGGGTCATTGTCTGTGTGGAGTTTGCATGTTCTCCCCGTGTCTGCATGGGTTTCCTCTGGGTGCTCCGGTTTCCTCCCATCCTCCAAAAGATGAGCGGGTTAGTTGGATTGGCTATGCTGAATTACCCCTTACTGTCAGGGAGACAAGTTAGGGTAAATGCATGGTGTTATGGGGAGAGGGCCTGGTTGGGATTATAATTAGTACAGATTTGATGGGCCGAATGGCCTTTTTCTGCACCATAGCGATTATGTGGAATTATATGCCGTGGTCACAAAGGCAGGCCAGAGACTAGGAATCCTGCAGTGAGTAACCATCTCCTGACTCCTCAAAGCCTGTCCACCATCTACAAAGGCACAAATCAAGAGCATGATGGGATATTCTCCACTTGCCTCTTAGCATCCACTCTGTCAAGTCCCAGCAGAATCTTGTATGTTTCAATAAATCACCTCTGATTCTTCTAAACTCTACCAGACCCAAGCTATTCAACCTTTCCTTGTAAGATATTCCCCTCAGCCCACAAATCAGTTGTGTGAACTGCTCATAACACAACTGTGTCCTTTCTCAAATAAGGAGGCCCAAACTCTACACCACACTTAGGAATGTGGGGGCGTGGGGGGGTGGGGGCGTGGGGCGAAGAGAGAGAGAGAGAGAGAGAGAGAGAGAAGGCCATCTTGTGATGTGCACTCCACACAATACTTTTGGCCTGAGCTGTGAGGCCACTGTTGCCAGCTATCACTCTCACCAACTTTCATAGATGCACCATAGAAAGCTTGTATCACAGCTTAGTATGGCTGCTGCTCTGCCCAAGACTGCAAGGAACTACAAAGTGTCTTGAATGTAGCCCAATCCATCATGCAAACCAGCCTCCCATCCACTGACTTTGTCTACACTTCCCGCTGCCTCAGCAAAGCAGCCAGCATAATTAATGACCCCATGCACCACGGACATTCTCTCTTCCACCTTCTTCCATCAGGAAAAAGATACAAAAGTCTGAGGTCACATGTCAACCAATTCAAGAATAGCTTCTTCCCTGCTACTGTCAGACATTTGAATGGACTTACCTTGCATTAAGTTGATCTTTCTCTAGACCCTTGCTATGACTGTAACATTACATTCTGAACTCTCTCCTTTCTTTCTCTATGAACAGTATGCTTTGTATCATGCACAAGAAACAATACTTTTCACTGTATACATGTGGCAACGATAAATCAAACCTAAGAATCCCTCCGCAGGATGACCCGTGGCAAAGGAAGTTTCCTGGAGCACAGACACCCTGGTCTGCTCCTGGGATGCCAACACCAGACACATTCCTGACTGCTTGGGCCAGGGCAAGTGAACGGAACCAACTGGAAAATTTCATTCAGATCTGATCATGGCCTTCATTACCTGTAGCAGCCCACTGCACGTGTCAGCAGGGTAGTAATTCTGCTCCTGCCACCCTCCAGAGCTGGTCTTCTCCAGGTTGGCGTGAGGGCGAGGTGATGCTTGCAAACTGGCGTGCCAGCCTGCTGTGAAAAATTACATTCCTGCCCACCTCAATTCCCATTTTGGAAGTATCCGAAATCCTGCCCATCAATCCTGAAGTTCACGAGGATAAGGAATAAGCAACTCACTGCCGACAGGGACAAATTAAGATGGATGGCAAGAAATGCTGATCACGTCACGCAAATTGGGTAATCAGCAGCAAGCATATCATAGTCATAGAATCATAGAGTTTTGCAGCATAGAAAAAGACCCTTCGGCCCATCATGTCTGCGCTAGCCATTATTCCACACTTTTCTAGTCGCATTTCCCAGCTCTTGGTCCGTACCTTTGTATGCTCCAGGGCTTCTAGTGCTAATCTAAAATGCTTCTTAAATGTTGGATGTCACCATGGTTACATACGGTCAATGTACAGCCTGAGAAAGTGGGGTAGAATTGTGTTTTGGGCAATGACATTTTCAGCAACAGATATTTTAAAACCGTTTTGGTCTTATGTTGCAAGTTCTGACTCATCTAGACTTTGAAATATAACAGAGAGGGGCAATGTGATAGTCAGAAGAGTGGCAGAGAGACAGATCTGGGTATTCTCAGAGAGAGGCCTCGCAACATCAGGTTAAAGTCCAACAGGCTTATTTGGAATCATGAGCTTTCAGAGTGCTGCTTCTTCAATCTTCACTCACCTGATGTAGGGGCAGTGCTCTGAAAGCTCGTGGTACCAAATAACCTGTTGGATTTTAACCTGGTATTGTAAGGCTTCTTACGGTGCCAACCTACCCCAGTCCAATGCCAGCATTTCCACACCATGGTTTCTCAGAGAGAAACATGCTGTAAATCTAGATACATTTAGATAAATCTAGGTTAAATTTAGGGGGGGCGGCACAGTGGCTAGCACTGCTGCCTCACAACACCAGCAACCTGGGTTCGATTCTTGGCTCAGGTCACTGTCTGTGTGGAGTTTGCACCTTCTTCCCGTATCTGAGTGGGTTTCCTCTGGGTGCTCCAGTTTCCTCCCACATTCTGAAAGATGTGCTGGTTAGGTGTATTGACCCGAACAGGTGCTGGAGTGCAGCACTTGGAGAATTTCACATTAACTTCATTGCAGTATTAACTTGTGACACTAATAAATACATTTAAAAACTTTAGATAAGCATGTGAACTTGCAAGGAATAGAGGGACATGGACCAAGGACAGACAGAAGGGATTGGTTTAATTTGGCATCATGTTGGACACAACATTATGGGCTGACGGTCCTGTTCCTGTGCTGTACCATTCTACGTTCTAAATCTTGGGAGGGAAGGAGAAGGAAATAAACTCAAAATGCTGGAAACACAAAACAGTCTTAATGAAAGATTATACAATGAAATATAAACTTTTATGTTTCGTGTTCAGATTCCGAGATGCCGGCTGTGCACTGCGTATATTGTTTTCTTTACAAATTTCACAGGACAAAACAAAACACAAACCCTGATCCTCACTGCTTCAATAGAAACAAATAATAGGGAAAATAAAGAAAAACAAGTTATGTGAACCAATCAAACATTTGTAAGGTATTTAAGAAAAAAAATGTTTCCAGGTCGCATTGTAAATTTAAAAAAATACTTGGCTATTGAAGTTTCCCTGTCCCACCTGTTCATGGGAGAGCCACAACACTCCAATAACATTAGTTGGCCATCTGCAGTTGAGCAGCTTCTGATTAAGTAATGTGAGGGCTCATATACAGGATTCTTAACACAGGAGGAGACAGCTCTTACAGAGCGTGGGATCTATGTCACATTGCATGCTTCCTTTGATTCACTTGTTATCATTTATACGTGGGTCTTATCTGGCAAAGGTAGACTAAATGTGGCCATTTCCACAGTACAACAGGATCCTACAGTTGTCCCTCGTTTATTGTTCAGAAAGATTTTAGGCTGGAGTCTGTGCATTGGAAGATATACGTTGTCGCTTCCGCATCTAGCCACTTTTGTTACTTATTCGCTGGCTTATACCATTACTGATACGCTTATACCAGTGGCTTGTGCTTTGGTGGGTAGGGTTATTTCAGACAATGACGCAGTTACTGGAGGTTACACATACCGTGAGTGAGCAGCCTGAGTGCTGTCTGTGTGTGTGTACAGCGCTACGCTGTAACTGTTGCTGTCCGCTTCACTGCTCCCTTTGTCCCGGACTCCGCTGTCTTCACAGGCGCAGGGGGAGGGACACCTATCCGACTGTTACTTCTCAGGAAATGAACCAGTCATTTGCTTTCCCTACGTTTCAACACTTTACAATCCACCCAAAAAGTTAACGGCATCAATTCTCACAATTAACGTGAAAGAGGGAGGGAATTAAAGTGTTAATGCAGGAGAGCTGTCCTACCCTGGACCACTTTCTTCCCTTCTTTGACCACTCTCTCCCTTCCCTGACAAGTGTCTTCATCTTTATCGCTCTATCTATCGTTTCTCTCTCTGAATTTGTCCATTTCTCTCTTCCTTTTTTTTTCCCTTTGCCCCTTTTCTTTCTCTTCCACATTTGTCTCTCCTCTCTCCCTTTTGCTGTCTTGGTCCATCTCTCTCTTGCCCCATTTATCTTTCTAATTTGCCCCAATTGTATCGCTTCCTTCTCTCCATCTTTCTCATCACCCTTCCCATTTTTCTCTCCTCCATTCCTCTAACCCATTACCTTTTCCTGTGTCTTCCAACATCTCTCACCGCCTCTCTTTGCTCCCCCTTTGGCAACCTCTCTCTCTTTGACCCCCTCTCTCTTTTGTCCCCTCTCTCTCTCTTTGCCCCTTCTCCCTCGTTGCCACCTCACCCTAGTTGCCCCCTCTCCCTAGTTGCCCCCCCTCTCTCTCTCTGCCTCCTCTCTCTTTGTCCCTCATGCTCTCCCTTGCCCCCCAACTTTATCCCCCTCTCTCTTTGCCCCCTCTCTCTTTGCCCCCCTCTCTCTTTGCCCCTGTCTTCTCTTTACCCCTTTCTCTCGCTTTCCCCTTCGTTCTCGCCCTCCCCCTCTCGCTCTTGCCTGCCCCACTCAAAAATGGACTCTTGAAAGGAAGGTATTAAACATTGCAAAGTGCTGGACTTTAAGTTAATTCTGTCAAGATAATGGGACCTGCTGGCCAACCAGATACCCAACAGACATTCAAAACTCCTGTAGAGGACAGAATAACTTCATCTTCTTGTCAGTTTCTACCATCCTGAGTGTGTCAGAAATTTCTGAAATGAAAGATCAAAAGTGGGATTATGGCCAGAACTTTACCACTTGGCCCACCACAGAATTGGCACGGGTAAGCATCCGACAACAGAAATCTCCCGAACAAGACCATAAAATCCCACCCCTTATGTTTGACAACAGTGACTGCAAAGTATGTTAATTGAATTCTTTCTTGGAGTATAGAGACAGAAGGTTTAAGAATTAGCTTAACCAAGCCAGAGAGAGAAAGGTTATGCAGAAAAACTGCTCAAGGCAGCAGTAAGGAATCGCTCTCTTTTTCACTCTCTGAAGTCAATATTGTCTCCAGCAAAGTACTGAACTTCAATTCACCTCCAGGGATAGAATTTTGAGGATCGGCACCGAACACGCAGCTGCCGACTCCTTAACTCCCACTTCATCTCACTCATCCATTCAATTTTACACACTCAGCCCTCTCTGCCCTCCCTCCACCCCTCAACCCTCCCCCAACAAACCCACCTTGGGGGCTCTACCTCAGGATTTTGAGTTTTTGATGGAAACCGGTTAACTTCAAGTGGCCACAATGTTGAACAATTTACACCCCAAGGACAAGAAAAGAGATACATTGTCTATTCTTTTAACTTTCACCATGGGTGGCACAGTGGTTAGCACTGCTGCCTGACAGCTCCAGGGGCCTGGGTTCAATTCCGGCCTCAGGTCGCTGTCTATGTGGAGTTTGCACATTCTCCCTGTGTCGGCATGGGTTTCCTCCAAGTGCTCTGGTTTCCTCCCACTGTCCAAAGATGTGTGGGTTAGGTGATTGGCCATGATAAATTTGACACTAGTGTCAGAAGATTAGCAAGGTGAATATGTGGGGTTATGGGAATAGGGCCTGGGTGTGTTTGTGGTCAGTGCAGATTCAATGGGCTGAATGGCTTCCTTCTGCACTGTAGGGATTCTATGATTTTATTTGTACACTAACTTTCCCTACTTTTGTGATGTGAGTGAGTTCCCCACTCCGCCCCCACCCGACCCGCTTGTACACCTGAGAGTAGAAGGTACATTTGTGAGAATATCACTGCACTCTGTTACTTTACAACGAACTCTGAAAGTGCATTGAAGAGAATCAGGTTTCAGAGCCTCGGATAAAATTGATACTGTGTGTCATCCTCCCATCGCCTAGGCAGGAGTATCTTCAACTGTGGAATGTCAGCAACTTCATAGTACTTCCATGCTCACCAGTATCATTGAAGACCCGCATGCTGTCAACCATAAAACCGCAAAAGTGATTTAAGCAGTCACTATTCGCTGCGGCCATTTAGTAATCACTGCATTAGCTTTATTGGACAAGGTCGCCTGTTCGCGATTTTGTTATCAAAGTCAAAATCATCAGCATCATTGGGGAATCTTTTGCCTTGTTATAGGCTACACGTTGTTATGGGGCTAAACATGTTGACCAATGATGGATTTTAAAATGAGCCTCCTCAGTCCGGAATCCATTCATTGGATTTTCAGGGTTCAAAGCCCAACAATTTCACAACTGAAGTGTAATTTCGAAAATCACATCAAAATCCTCAATTCGTTAAGAAAGTTACACTTACCGGATTTCCTCCAGTTTCTACCTGCCAAGGTCAATAGTAAACATTAAAAAATATGAATGCCTGGTCCTTGTGAGAACAGCCCTCATCCTCGATCTGCTTGGGAGACACAGACTGTGTCAACTGAGGCCTTGTGAGTGCCAACTCAATGCAACCCCCTACACCAAGGCCTAGGTCAAGGGTTAGGGGCTATCAATGTGACATTTTCAAATGTGATGGCTCCTCCCTTTTATTCCCCTGGGCACCATTGAGACCACAGGCCCTCACCACTTTATCTCCCAGGGCGGGGGGAGGTGGGGAGGGTTAAGATTGTCAACCCATGATTAACTGTATTCCTGGTGGTTTCATCACATGACTTGTTCCCGCACTCCAACCATTTGTTGGCTAATATATCCATCCTGGCGATGTACTGCATTCCTACTACAAGCAAAAAGATTTATTACCCAAGTGGATGACACTTGACTATCAGCCAAACAGCCTTTTTTGTTCCTAATTTTCAACACTGTAATACATGATAAAGGAAAGTATTCAAAGAAAGCAAGTAAAAACCTAGCTTTTTTTAATACCCTGATGATTTTTCTCCAGGATTACATGCAACTGTGTTCTTGAGGTTGATCTGCAACTAATGGAGACTCCAGGCCATTACTGGAGAGTTGGTAATGCTAGGAACACTCCTTAATAAAAGCAGCAAGATACATAAGTAGTCAGTACCACTCATCATTTGTATATGTTTTTGGGAGCCATGTTAGGTGTTCTGGATGTGTGTATTTTAGTTGAAATTTATCCCGGCAAAAACATTATCCATGTAATAGCTGATCCCTTAAGATTTTGCTAAACAAAATGACTTCCAAGATTTGATTTTTATACTAACAATATATGGTACATTTTGTCAAAGGAGACAGAATTTAAGCTACAGAGAGAATTGTTACCTGAGTGAAGTGGAATATTAATGTGTTATATCAATATTGTAGTGTAATGTTTCATGTTTTCAAGCATATGCATCAGTTTACAATGAGATATAGAATCATAGGATCATACAGTGCAGAAGAGGCCTTTCGGTCCATCAAGTCTGCACCAACACATTAGAAACACCTGAACTCCCAGCTAATTCCATCTGCCAGCATTTGACCCATAGCCCTGAATGTTATGATGTGCTAAGTGCTTATCCAGGTGCTTTTTCAAGGATGCGAGAGACATCCTACCTCTACCATCCTCTGGGTAGAAAAGCTTTTCTTCCCATCCTCCCTAAGCCCCCTGCCCCTCCCTTTGTGACTGATCCATCAACTAAGCTCAACCCTTCCTATGTAAATGGAATTTAGCATGACCAAACCCTCTAACATGCATCTTTGGACGCTAAGATACAATTTAGCATAGCAATCCTCCTCACCCTCACATCTTTGGATGTAAACAGGCAATTTACCATAGTTAATCCACCTACCCTGCACTGGACTATAAACTGTGGGAGGAAACCAGGGCACCCAGAGGAAACCCACGCAGAGACGGGGAGGATGTGCAAACTTCACACAGACAGTGACCGAGGCTGGAGTCAAACCCGGGTCCCTGGCGCTGTGAAGCAGCAGTGCCACCGCCGGCACTGTGCCACCACTCTGCTTCATGTGCCACCATGCTGCCATATTGAGAGGGGAAAGACTGCATCTGAGAAACTACACTGTTTAAAGGAACAGGCATCATGCAGTTTAATAGCAATCTGTGAGCTTTCAGGGCCTAGTTGTCAAGATTTACCGGCAGTAGAAGGCAAATCTATTCTTCCCCATTTGGAGTAGGTGCTGGGAGGTCTTTCTCTCGGGATCTATTGGAAATCCCCTTTTTTCTAACCGCTGCTGATCATAGAATCATAGAATCCCTGCACTGCAGAAAGAGGCCATTCGCCCATCGAGTCTGCACCAACCACAATCCCACCCAGGCCCTATCTCCATAACCCCACATATTTACCCTGCTTATCCCCCTGACACTAAGGGTTAATTTAACATGACCAATCAACCTAACCCGCACATTTTTGGACTGTGGGAGGAAACCAGAGCACCTGGAGGAAACCCATGCAGACATGGGTAGAATGTGCAAACTCCACACAGACTGTCACCCGAGGCCGGAATTTAACTCGGGTCCCTGGCACTTTGAGACAGCAGTGCTAACCACTGTGCTACTGTGATGCTCCAATCTATTGAGAATCTCTTTTTTTTAACTGCTGCTGATCAGATGAGAAGGGATTCTGGATCACTGCCCTCAGCCACAGACTGCACAGCCAAGCACTGATAGAGGCTGAGACCTAGAGACAGAGCAGTGAGAATGTTCAGAATGGAAGAGGGGCATGAGGGCCCAGGAGAGGACAAGCACCCACCACCTTGTCAGAAGACGCTAGAGTCGTTTGGCAAGCACTAAATACAAATCGTCCTCCTAAATGTCACTCATCCATTATCACAAATACATCCTCTCCGCATCACCTCTGACCCATGAAATTATACATCATGTCATGCAGAACAGAATACTTGTGCCTTTTGAACACGATTTGTCAGCCTAGAACAGCACTTACACATTAACGAATGAAGCTGGCTCTAGCAGATATTGTCCAGCCTTGTATTCATTATTGTTCATATATATAAGTGTCCCTTATGTTTTCAGTTCCTATCCACGGGGAAATGTTGAGCCGTCCTAACTAATCTGCTGTTTATTCTCAGTGAGACTATTGTAGTGGGAATGATAAGGTTGGCTGATTGGCACAAAGAGGCAATGCCATGATTTGGAGAGTTTGAGTTTCCCCAAAGTCTTTATAAGAATGTTTTCAGAAGACCTCATCCTCTCTTTGCCAATCAGTAGTACGATGCAAGTGATATTTCACAACTTGCGTGTCATTGGGTGCAGGATTCAAGGAAAGAGAGTGAAGGAAGAGGCCTTGTGATGCAACTACGGTATTGGGATCTCCATTTCCATTCGCAGCCCTGGAACTATACTGAATTGAAACAAGTCATGGAGCGTAACTTATCCTGCAGCAGTGGATAATTGTCTTTTGTTTTTTTGACATTATTAGCTACCAGAGAATAACTCCGCTGCTGTTACACTCTTACTGGCCTTCATCATCATGACGTGTCACAATCATAGTGCAGAAGGAGGCCATTCGGCCCATGGGGTCTGCGCCAACTCCCTGACAGGCTCTCTCCCCCATTCTTTCCCCGTAACCCCACCCATTTAGTGTGGTTAATGCCCCTAACCTACATAACTTGGGAAACTATGGGCAATTTAGCATGGCCAATCCACCTAACCTGCACGTCTTTGGACAATGGGAGGAAACTGGAACACCGAGAAGAAAACCTCGGGGAGAATGTGCAAGTTCCATACAGACAGCCATCCAAGGCAGGAATTGAACCCAGGTCCATGGCGATGTGAAGTAGCAGTGCTAACCATTTTACCACCTTGCCAAGTTGTTAATGCTCGCACAATTTGACATTAATTGAATGGATCCATTACTATTCACCTCTGCTGGATCAAACATTGTAACCATTTGGATTCTAACTGGGGTGTGGGTGGGCTTCCTGTCCGAGGCCCTGTCTGCCTCTCTGTGTTTGTGTTTGTGTTGGGGGGATCCCAAAGACAGTTGTGACTGTAATACTTTACATTGTCCAAGCCCCAGTGTCAAAACCCACTGGGAGGGAAGGAAAGCTCTGACATTGGAATTTGCCACCCTGAAGAAGTGAATCAACTGATAAAGAAAAAGTTGCAGTTTACCCAATCCTAATGGAAAATTCAACTTAATCAATCATGTCCTTGAACAAGACACAGAAAATTACACAGGAAATTATCTCTCTAGCTGATGTTTCCCTGTGGTGATAAACTTAAAAGTCTGCAAGTATAACTCAAAATAAGCGCACCATTTATCATGGAGGTACAATGGTGAACTGCAGACGAAGTTATGGAAGGACTAAGTTATGGAGAAATTTGATACTGTTGTCAATTTAAAGATTATTGTGTGGAGAGAGAAACTAAGTTAACAGTCAGAATCTTGCTATCATAATTCATGTCAGAATGACAAGGCCATTTTTGGGTCTGGGACTTGAATCCCTGAATGGCGCACCAGGGCTTACTGGAGTAAACTGACTGTCATCTCAGCTTTGGGGCTCTTGATAATTATGGAGAGAGGATATGTCCAGTTGAAAGAGAGAAGGCTGTTTGCAGCCTCTTATCTTGCTGTGGAATCTGGTTTATTGGGGGGGTGGAGGTGGATGGGGGCTGCAGTTAGGTGAGCTGTGCCAAGAGAGAGTGCAACCAAGCAGGCATGGATTGAGATGTCAGCAACAGGAGTTCGCTCCCTCCATGCTGGAGCCAGCACCCCAAGAAGATCGAGGATCTCAGGAGGGTGTGACAGGTAAACGGTATAACACTTTCAAATGTCAAATCCCACACTCTGACCTTTCCAGCTCCCTGTCATACAGCATGGCCTCTGGTCAACACACCTTGCAGCTCCACTCATTCCCCTGTCTGCAACCGTACAACCAACCCTCATACTCACACTTGTCCTTTTGACCTCTCGTACCCATGCCTCCCTGTCACCCTCCATAGACTGTCTCTTTCTCTCCACTCCACGCAACCCATGATCAGCATTCACACCTCCCTGCTCTCTCTCCCTGTAGAAGAAGAGCTAACACCATTAGCAAAAAATAGAGAGGGGGTTGGGAGTGGGGTTCTGGTACAGGGAGGAGGAGGATTGCAGTTACCCTCCTGTAAGAGACAATTTGCCCATTTGCTCCTCTGGGAAGGAGGTCTTGTTCCAGATAGCTGCAGATGCCAGTGATGGCCCACCATGCCATCTTAAACCTCCAGAGGTACTGGGTTGGATTTTCTGGTCTCACCAATATTTACGGTTTTGCATAGCCTGCACCTACCAGCACTGGGGACCTACCAAGGGAGTTGCCATTGGCAGGATTGGAAGTTCGTACCAACAGGCAGGGCCGGAAGTTCATGCCCTAGGCGAGTAGTGTATCTTGTAGATGATGCACAAACTGTTGCCGCAGTGTGTCAGCGATAGAGAGAATTAATCTTTAAGGTGGTGGATGGGGCTGCTTTGTCCTGGGTGATGCTGAGCTTATGAAATATTGCTGGAGTTGCACTCATCCAGGCAAGTAGAGACTATTCCATCACATTCCTGACCTGTGCCTTGTAGATGGTGGACAGGCTTTTGGGAGTCAAGAGGTAAGTTATACCCCCCCCAGCAGTATATTCACACCGATCACTGCTTTCCCTACTGATCACTAGTGCAAGCCCACAATCACTATTACTCCCACTCAGAACCAATGCCCCCCACAATCAGCAATACCTCTTTTTATGAATACCCTCCCACGATTACTTATACTTCTTTCACCAATCACTGGTACATCTCTACTGATCAGCAGTTACCCCTTCTGCCTCAACAACCATGAATAAACCCCTATTCATGATCAAGACTAATGCCAGTTGGGCTATGCAGTGCCTCAGTCAAACATAAGGCTTGCCCTCTACAATTCACCCTCTGATCACCAGTCACCCATCACCAGTTGCTGCCCACTGTTAACCTGCTAATCACTACTGTTGTACCCATTTCATTGTGGATGTTTCAGCAATCCACTCCATAGAATAGAATCGAATAGAATAGAATTCTAAAGTGCAGAAGGAGGCCATTTGGCCCATTGAGCCTGTACCAACAACAATCCCACCCAGCCCCTATCCCTGCAACCCCACATATTTACTCTGCTAATCTAGCTGACACTAAGAGGCAATTTAGCGTGGTCAATCCACCTAACCTGCACATCTTCGGTGCATAGGAGGAAACCGGAGCACCCGCAGGATACCCATGCAGACACAGGGGGAATGTGCAAATTCCACCCAGTCACCCGAGGTCGGAATCAAGCCCAGGTCCCTGGCGCTGGGAGGCAGTGGTGCTATCCACTGTACCACCATGCCACCCTCAAATCTGCAGTGAAGGCTCACTCACAAGTGGTCTCGCTGTGGAGGTATCAGTTACAGACATTAACAGGTTTGGATAAACATTAACGATAGCAGGAGATGCCGTTGTGTTCCGTTAGGGACTTCAAGGTGCTGAGGTGTTGGCAAAATATCAAAAGTCGTTAGAAAATGAACAAAAGTTAAATAAAATACAGGTTTGAGGTATTGAGGAAGACCCAAAAAACACTTGAGAAAAGTTAGAAAGTTAATGAGAAACAGCAACAATCCGCAGGTAAGGGAGCAAAATGATTATAAAGAGAGAAGGAACGTAGAAGTCACGGAAAGAGAAGTAACAGCAAGATACAGTCTGGTAGCAGCTTGAGACAGCAAAAGAAATTTAGATCTGTTGGTGAAGGCAGGCACAGTTTACACACAGTTGAAGTTAGAGGGTGAGTGGAGCGATTGGCTCCTGTACAGGGTCAGAGTAGCCAAAGCTGATCATTTGTGAAGCTGAAATGAAGAGTCTGTTGTTTGTCCTGGCATTCAGCCTGATGCTGCCTTCCTTTACAGGCTCCAGAAAGCCGAAGGAGAAAGTAACGTTCCACTGTGGCCAGGACACAATACAAGTGTTGCTGAAAATGTGCGAAACGCCCAAAGATGCCGACACACGCGAGCTCTGTAACCATCCCATCGTACAAAGCATCGGTCACTTCTGCAAAGGTTCAAGTCCCTACTCTCAACAAGAATTTGGTAAGCATTGAAATCTCCTCTCTTAACAAGGAGAAGTAGAAATTCATCTCCGATAAATGTCCCAAGATGTGTAGTTAAGGTGGATTATTTGTAGTGAATATGCAGGAAAGGAGCTCGACCACATAAGGGCCAGTTCTCCACCACTGAGCAGGAAATGTGAACCAGAGTTAAGCCAACTAATACGATAGGGGTAATTCTGTTATCCTACAGCATCAGAAGAGAACTGTACTCAGTGTGAGTGTGAGGCTGAGCCAGACACTGCTAGGGTGGCAGTGGGCCTGGTTAAGACACTCTGGGGCCTATTTAAACATTTTGATTCTAAGTGCTAGAGGGACTTGAAACTGGGAGTGTTTCAGATTCAACTTTTAGACCCATTCTCAGGCACCCTCATACAGACTCTGCCTGCAAAAATATCAGTGAGTCTGAATCACGCTGCACAAGCCTACAGGTGGGGCCTAACGTGCCCAAAACCCTGCAGTTCCAATCGGCGCCTCCAACTGTGCATGCACAGAAAAAGATAACAGAATGTCACTCCCCTGCCACATTCCTCCTGGGCTGGATAATACCTCCCCCTGACACCCACAGATATTCATGATGTGGAGATGCTGGCGTTGGGCTGGGGTTTACACAGTAAGAAGTCGCACAACATCAGGTTAAAGTCCAACAGGTTTATTTGATAGGAAACACCACTATCTTTCGGAAACGCTGTTCCTTTGTCAGGTGTGTGGAAGATTCTGATCAGAGAAGGGCACATAAAGTCACACACTGTTTACAGAATACTGATTAGAATGCGAGTCTTTACAGCTAATCTACTATTCAAGTCTTGAAGATGCAGACAATGTGAGTGGAGATAGCATTAGACATAGGTTAAAGAGATGTGTATTGTCTCCTGACAGGACAGTAAGTGAGATGTTGCAAGTTCACGCAAGTCATGGGGGCTGCAGATAGTGCGACATGCCTGGTGTTGTGAAACTTCTTACTGTGTTTACCACAGATATTGCCCAACCCCCAAAAAATTACTGACCCCATTATCCTCCCACCCCCTCCTTCACCCAGAAAGATCGCTGGCTCCTCCCGCCTTCCCCCCACCGATCTCAGGCAGAGTGATCTACCCTCCCGCTGCCCCCCCTCCCCACTAATCTCAGGCAGAGTGGCAGCGGACACGCTTCACCCCCACTGACCTCAGGCAGAATTGCAGCAGACTCCACTTCCATTCCATTGATCTCAGGCTGTCTGGCAGCAAACCCCCCCCCCGCACCTCCCCCACCCCCCACCACCTGCCCCCCCACCCCCGTTCGTCCCCTCCCCCCCATTCCTCCCCTCCCACTGATCTCAAGCAAAATGGCAACGGACTTCCTTTCGCCCCCAGTGATCTCAGGCAGAGTGGCAGCAGACACCCCACCCCCAACCACTGATCTCAAGCAGAGAGCCATCGGACACTACACACTTACCTCCTCACTGCCCCTTATTGATGGAGCGCCCAGATTGGACTTATATGGAGCATGTCTTTTTCACACCGACTCTGGACGGGCAAACGCAGTGGTAAAGGGGGAAATACCAGTAAAGTTGGGCGCACAACCCATTAAGTTAATTTAAATGCATTCAAATGCATTTTGCGGAGGTGGGCATGGATTGCGCTACTCACCTCATGCCCGACTTTACCAAATTTTCGCGCCCGAAAATGGGCACAACGCGATGTAAAATTGGTCCCTCTGTCAGAGGGTTGGTGTAGACTGGATGGGCCAAATGGCTTCCTTCTGCACTGCAGGGATTCTATGATTCTATTCTGAGGGAAATAGATCCAGGGTTCGGAATTCATCCAGCAAAATTAAATGTGCAGGAAGTACAAATCAAGGCTGAAATTATGCAGGCAGTGCTTTTAAATTTCACCTTTCTACCAGGCAAGCAATGTGTAAGTTTTACTTGTGCAATCTCAGCCTTGACAAGTTCAGTGAGTTACAATTAACACTTAATTTCAGACTCAGTCAGAGCAAATGCTGTAGTCATGGTGCTGAGGCTCTCAATGAGAATTGGAATTTCTGTCATACTACCACCTTACCAGAATTGCATGGAAACCTAACAGATTTTCCACTGATGTAGTGGCGACAGGATGCTCTGGAGAAATTTCCTTATCCTTGCTTTTCCTCTCTCCCTTTCTCTTAAGCATTCTTTATTATCTTATTGTCACCGCTCTCCCTGTACCTGACTGATCTCTAGTTCAATTCTGTTTCCTTTTCCAAATTTTCTCTGTTCCTTTTTCACTCCCCAAATCTTAAAGCTTAAACAGGTGCATCATTGGTTCAATCTGCAGTTCAACGATTTGCAGATGCCTCCCCATTCCATAAGCTTGTTTTTAAAGTTTGTATGTTTATTTATTAGTCACACGTAAGGCTTATATTAACATAGCAATGAAGTTACTGTGAAATTCCCCATAGTCCAGCGCCTGTTTGGGTCAATGCACCTAACCAGCACGTCTTTCAGAATGTGCGGAGGAAACTGGAGCATCCAGACGAAACCCACGCAGACACAGGGAGAATGTGCAAACTCCACACAGACAGTGACCCAAGCCAGGAATCGAACCCGGGTCCCTGGTGCTGTGAGGCAGCAGTGCTAACAACTGTGCTACTGTGCTGCCTGCAGTTCAGTGAGTTGCAGGTGCCTCCCCGTTCTACAAGCTTGCGTAATGGCGCAAATAATTTTGAGCTGAGGGTTGCAGGAAAAAGGCTAGCAAACAGCGAACGCTACATATTTCCAGTTAGATTGGGCCAATGTTCTGAATTAACTCTATCTTACTGGAGATGGTGGAAGGGAAGAAATCAGTTGCCCATATTCAACTTTGTTTACAATCAAGCTCCTCACATCTCTTCCTATTAATGTGCAACATGACACAATGATTGACCTTGTAGCATGACCTACACTTGATATAGGTTCATACTACAAGGAATCTGATACAAAATATCAGAAACTTTAAGATTGATTTCACATTCCAACCAGGAAGCTGTGTTTTATGTCAGCAAAGAACACAGGCTGTAAAATTAGGGCTTTAACGTTATATATCTGGCTCAGCCTCACACTCTCAGTGAGTACAGTTCCCTTCTGATGTTGTAGGATAGCAGAATTACCTCCATAATATCAATCAGCTTAACTCTGGCTAGGATTTCCTGACATTGAGATGCCAGCATTGGACTGGAGTAAACATAGTAAGAAGTCTCACAACACCAGGTTAAAGTCCAACAGGTTTATTTGGTAGCAAAAGCTACAAAATAAACCTGTTGGACTTTAACCTGATGCTGTGAGACTTCTTACAGGATTTCCTGCTCAATGGTGGAGAACTGACCCTCATATGGTTGAGCTCTTTCCCAACAACAGATTAGTGGTGCTGCTGGCCTTGTGGTATTATTGCTCGACTATTAATCCAACTAATGATCTGGGGGGATCGAGGTTCGAATTCTACCACGGCAGATGGTGAAATCAGGTTCAATAAAAAATATCTGGAATTAAGAAACTACGGACGACTGTAAAATAATTATCAGTTGTGAGGAAAAACCCATCTGGTTCACTCATGTCCTTTAGGGGAGGAAATCCGCCATTCCTGATTTGGTCTGGCCTATATGCGACTTCAGACCAAAGCAATATGGTTGACTCTCAACTGCCCTCTGAACAAGGGCAACTAGGTATGGGCAATAAATGTTGGCAAGCCAGTGACACCCATGTTCCAAGAATGAAAAAGAAATTGCTGCTATGTGTTACTGCTTGACTTCCCCCCTGTGTTGACACCCTCTCGCTGGTCTCAAAATAGAGGCCAGCGTGATTAGTCTTGGGGATGAGAAGTATTACCATCAGAAAACAGATAAGTAGCCAGTCACACTGAAGTACTCACCAAGAGAAAAGCAAAAAAAATTAAAAACGCTACATTTTCCCTTCACTTTTAGACTTTCAGATAGCAAAATAAATGATTGGATTGAGACAAAAGCTAAAATAAAAATAATCTGACATGTTTTTAAAGCGTGAAATTTTGGAGACGTTTGACCTTCCAAAAATATACAATGAGTTTCTCAGAGTTAATGCAGTTAGAAACCCAGTTACACCACAATGAACAAAGTGTAATTTTTCAAAGGTTTTTAGTAAGACAAGTGACTAATAATGGCCAATCTCTTTGCTTCAGTGGATAGTCTCTGATTTTTTTTTATTCATTTGTGGGACATGGGCACCACTGGCTGGCCACCATTTGTTGTTCACCCCAAGTTGCCCAAGGGCAGTTAAGAGTCAACTACATTGCTGTGGCTCTGGAGTCACATGTAGGCCAGACCGGGTAAGGATGGCAGATTTCCTTCCCTAAAGGTCATTTGTGAACCAGATAGGTTTTTCCAATAATCAACAATGGTTTCATGGTCATCAGTAGATTTTTAATTCCAGTTGTTTTTTAGCATTGAATTCAAATTCCACCATCTGCCATGACAGAATTCGAACTGGGGTTCCTGGAGCGTTAGCTGAGCTTCTGGATTAATAGTCCAGTAATAATGCCACCAGGCCATCGCTTCCTGCAGAGAGGAGACCATTCCACATTGCAATCATTGCAGAAGGTTAGGAATACTGACAGATTCTGGAATTCCATGTATATACAAGCTCCTGAAGTTGCTTTAGATTTTAAATGTTTTGCTACAGAGAGACATTGAAGAATGAATATCTTGTATGGTCTCAGAACCATTTTCTTCCTTTCAGTGGTGAAAGATTGAACTTGGTGGGCAGAATTTACCAGTCCCCTGTTGGTCGCTTTGTGGACAGTGATATTCATTGACATCCCCTGGTGGTATTCCATCTAATCACCCAAGTTTACTAGAATTATAGAATCACTACAGTGCAGAAGGAGCCTGTTGTGCCTGTGCCAACAACAATTCCATCCAAGCCCTATCTCCATAACCCCATGTAATTACCCCACTAATCCATTGACACAAAGGTGCAATTTAACATGGTCAATCATTCTAGTCTGTACATCTTTCTCACTGTGTGTGGAAACCGGAGCACCCGGAGGAAACACATGCAGACACGGGGAGGACGTGCAAACTCCACACAGACAGTCACCTGAAATCTTGAATCCCTGGCCCTGTGAGGCAGCAGTGCTAACCACCGTGCTGCTGTCCGTTATTTGGGGTGCTTGTCTATTGACAAGGCCTAGGGCGACATCCCCCCACTCCCCTCACCCTGGATGAAGCCTTTAAGTGGTTATTAATTGGCCACTTAAAGGCTTTGTCATATTTGGCCTCCATTTTGAGACCACCAAGAAGAGGTCAGAGGCAGGGGAGAAGTTAAGCTGTATGTCAGCTTGGACTGTGGGTGGGAAAAGGGAAACAGCTCCATCACTGACTCCTTTTCTTCAGAGGGCCTGCTGCAACAATGTCTGCTCTCTGAGATGCTTCCTCTCTGCAGCCTATCAGGAACCTCGACCTGTGTCTCAGCCACCATCCCCTTCCAGTCCTCACCGAAAGAACCTTCCTCGCTAATTTCAACCTGGCACTAGGACTTAGACTTTGCGTGGTTGCTTGTAGTCCCACCGGTGGCCATCCCTCCCAGTGGCGCTGCTGGGGTTACAAACTGCTGGCCAATCAGATTGGTTGGCGCCTCTCTGAGGCAGGACTTCTGTCCGAGTGAGGGAGGTGGAGCTCACGCCTCCAGCCATTAACACTGCATGAAGCATGAAATTGGGTGCGGGGGTTGGGGCTGTATGTGTCGTCAATCTGACATCTTTCGGGCAGTGGAGTTTCCCAGCTATTAAATTCTACCCCTTGTGTGTGTACAATCTCTGCTCCACGATGCCACATAACACCAATATTTAGGTCATCTGTCCCAGTATTCCTGGCTTTTGATATTTAGTTTGATAGGTTTACACACATTGAACATTGCATTCACTGCCTGGTTGATATTGGAATGAATTACATTTATACATTTCCCTTCAATGGTTTAGAAAAAGCCACATCAATAGAAAACTGTCCGTGTGTTCTCACCCTGAGGAGCAAAGTGTTATGTACGTCCAATTAATATAAACGCATAATTTTGCTGTACAAATATGGCAAAATGTTGTTATCATTGATGCCCTGAAGGAATTAAAGCTGAAAGTGGTGTGGGGGGGTGGGGGGGAACAGTTTTAGAAAACTCCTTGAAACAGTGACCACAGTTACGCTGGTCCGTACTGATGGGTTGCTGACTTGAATCCAACCAGCCTTCAACCGAAAGCAGAATACCCCGGATCCTCATAGAATCATAGAAACTCGACAGTGCAGAAAGAAGCCATTGGGCCCATCAAGTCTGCACCAACTACAATCCCACCCAGGCCCTACCCCCATATCCCTACATATTTAGCCACTAATCCTTCTAACCTACACATCTCAGGACTCTAAGGGGCAATTTTTAGCATGGCCAATCAACCTAACCCACGCATCTTTGGACTTGCAAAAAGGCTTCCTCTGGCCTGGATTCTGGGAGAAACCTCCACTCAGCACAAAGACCAATTGTATGGAGCAAGCCAGAGGTAGAGACTCAGACTTGAGAGGTTTCTGTCTTGGGCCACAGCTGGTGCCCAGTGTTCACATAAAGGTGGGGATTTTGAAGTGACAATTTTTAATAAGCTAGTGGAAGTCTCAGATGGTCCACGCCTTATATATGGTGGGTACAAAGTGTGTGGGGGGGGTAACCCCGCTCCCCCAATTCTTACATGATCCAATCTGAAAGTGGACCACATTCAGTACTTAGTTTTCCTGTAGCACTGATTTACTCTCATAGAATCATAGAATTCCTACAGTGCAGAAGGAGGCCCATCGAGTCTGCACCGACCACAATCCCACCCCTAACCCCATGCACTTACTATAACTAATCCCCCTGACATTAAGGGGCAATTTAGCATGGCCAATCCACTTAACCCACACATCTGTGGGCTGTGGGAGGAACTGGAGCACCTGAAGGAAACCCACGCAGAGAGGGAGAATGTGCAGGCTCCACACAGACAGTGACCCAAGCCAGGAATTGGTGCTGTGAGGCAATAGTGCTAACCACTGTGCCACTGTGCCGCTTATGGAACATAGGGAAGTGAGCTTTAAAGCAATTGCAAGTTTCATTCGAAAATATATTGGAATAAAATATGAATCTGTTCACTGGGAAAAGCAAGTCATCCCAACGCAGGCATAAGATGGTGAAGCAACTTGACAATGTTGTTGAAGCTCAGAGGGAAGTTCCTTAGCCTGAAATGTTGCCCTAAATTTGGGAAAAGCCTGCCCGTTAAATCTGGGCTGGATTTTCCGGCCCTGTCTTAGTCCATTGAAAAGTCAATGGTCTAATGGCTGGCCCGCCACACCCCCCAATGGCAATCCTCACCAAGGAGCGGCCAGAATGTCTTGGTGACTGTCTCTCTCCCCACCTGTGCTGCCAGGCCTGTCGAGTATTTCCAGCACTTTCTGTTCATACTCCAATATTGTAGCTCTGTCTCATAGTCTTTTCAAGTAAGTCTCCCAGACCAAAACGCAAACTCATTTGACTTATGTAGGGTGGAAATACTGATGCACGGTAAGGTTCATAGAACCCCTATAGTACAGAAGGGTATTGGGCCCATCAAGTCTGCACCAACCACAATTCCACCCAGGCCCTATTCCTATAACCCCACACATTTACTGAGCTAATCCCCTGACCCCTGGGGTCAATTTAGCAAAGCCAAACAACCAAACCCGCGCATCTTTAAACTGTGGGAGGAAACCGGGGCACCCGAGTAAACCCACACAGACACGGGGAGAACATGCAAACTCCACATGGACAGTGACCGAGGCTGGAATTGAACCCAGGTTCCTGGAGCTGTGAGGCAGCTCTGCTAACCATTGTGCCACGACGCCTCCCTTGCTACTCCTTTGAAAAAGGCTATCTAGTTGTCTGGTAAACCAGAGTGGAATAAAAATATCCACTTCAACAGTTGCAAGAATGGGTAAGGTCTATCTGATAGGAATGTCTGGGCTTGCACTGTATATAACATAACTTGAGCTTGAAAGAAAGGTGATCCTTCAAATGTTTCACTGGATTTGAATTCCCTTCCCACTTCAAAACAGATTTTAGTTATTCCTGGAACAGTTTGCTAGTCTGTCACAGGGGCCTATAGCTTGAGGGGCGCCACTCCACATCAAGTATGGCTGATTAAGAGTCTCTCCCACTCTTACCACCTGCCATTGGAGTGTTGGAAGGATTTTGCAAGTTGACATACTCAACCTGTTAGGCCGGTTATGAATGCTCCTTCCTTGGCCATCACGTCCTAGCGTGGGACTCAAACTTGGAGTTTCTTGCTTGGAGGCAAGTGTGCTACCCACTCCACCATAAGACCTCGATTTTACTGATACAGGTCAACAAATTGGTCTAGTTGGCAGTCAGTAGTCTTTCTTTCTCTGTATAGCATTACATTTGGTTGAGCAGTAACAAGTGCAGTGAAGGGTCCAGAACATCTGATGTAACAAGAGAGAGAGAGAGCATCCAGTGTATCGTTAGGCAAGAATGTAAAATGAATAAGGACAAGTCAATAGTGTTCACTAGAGGAGTTTTATTTCTCTTCCAGACTATGCACAGGCCTTTCACAATAATATGAACTTCAAGAGGGAAAACACCATGAAAGATCGATTGTTTTACGATAGCGATGGCACTCAGCAGTCCAAGTCTGAAGAGGAGCTGTTTTATGATCAGATGTTGGGTGACGTTAAAGCATTTCTCTCCGAGACGGAGACAGACCAGGATTCATCCAAATGAAAATGGAACGCTTTGAAATTCAGACCATGAAACGACGCCGACTGTATCTACGTTTATAGAATGCTCTGTGCACATGGGTTCAGAATCAATGAAACTTAAGGGATTGTCGGGTCCTGAATTCTAGTTGTTGCGAAGATGCTTAGTCTGCCCATTTTGGGAATCAGGGCACTGAGGTCAGCAGTTCCTTCAGGATTTTCTATCCATAATGATATGAAATTCCTGCAAATTGATGATCTCAGCCCCAGATTTCCACAATGAGTGGTGGCAAGAGAAATGCAAATTCATCAAGTTTGTTGAATGTAAAAATTTTTGAGCTTGGTCTCTGTCAAGGAGCTGCAATCTTTGTAGTCAGACTGAGGTGATCAAGGTATGGAAGAAACATAGCACTTCTTATTTGTTTCACTCAGTGTTTGGTGAGAGAGGGCTACTAAATACTGATGCCTACCAACACCCCACCCAGAAGGAAAGTCGATTCCAAACTAGTGATTTCAAAAAAAAGTGCACCCCACATTCATAACATGTTGTAAATGGCCTTAAAACCCTGAGGGTCCTACCTCTTCCTCTCAATGGGGAAAGGTTCTCCCCTCCAGACATACTGGCAGTCCCAACAATGTCAGAACTCAGTAAAGGGGGCACTGCTGGGACTGGAGGGAGGCCCTGAGATAGCCATTGGAGTATGTCTGGAGTTTTAAATAGGCAGGTAAAGAGGTGTGGGGAGGGGTGGGGGGGGGGGCTAGAGGTTGAGTGGTGGGTTCTGGAAGTCAGGGGGTGAAGATCAATGAGGTGGATGGGTTAACATTATGGATGGGTGCCCCAGTGCACACCCCTCAAATGATGTGATGCCCTTCCTTACCGTCTTTTCAACAAGGTTGATCAAAAAATGCTATGCCCAATCTTGCCTGCCTGCCACTGCCCAATATATTGTGGCAGGTGGAGGCAAATTGAAGGCTTTAAATGGGCAATAATTGTCCACTTATGGCTTTCAATAGGCATAAGGGTAAGTGGACACTGTACTCATGCCTTGCCGTGAGGCTGGGCAGGAAGTAAGTGGGCTAGTCACCCATCATGTTTGATGCACCTCCTTGCAGCCAGTGTGAGTGGTGTCATAACACCTGGCCTGGTACCATTTTCTTTTCAGAATTATTTCCGGAAACAATCCACTTCATTGATTAAGAAAGGCCACAACCTAGATTCTTAGATTATTTGCACATCACTATTTCTAATACCATTTGAAAAAAACCAGATCAAAGAAAAATTATCCATTGTCACAAAAACTTGCCTTTATAGAGTGCATCTTAAAGTAATAAAAAATACGTCACAAGGCACTTGAAGTTATTAATCAAGCATAAATGGGACCTGACAAATGATTGAGTTTCTTTGTGAGGGGTGATGAATAGCTTGTCATATAGATGAGTTTTAATAGGGCCTCAAAGGAATGGAAAGAGGTTGAGAGGCAGAATGGCTCCGGGAAGGAATTCCAGAGTTAGGCACTAGGTGGCTGAAGAGACCACTGCTAATATTGAGCAAAGTGAAAGGAGATATACAAGAGCACACAATCAGAAAAGTGGAGGGTTCGCAGTTTGTAGAGCTGTAATATGTTGCAGAGAGAAAGAGAAGTAAGGTTGCGAAAGGATTGAGCATGCGACGAATTTGAGGATAGAGAGCCAATGGAGGTCAGTGTGGTATAAGAGGCCCAGGTAGTTAGATTTAGCTTAATTTGACCATTGTTACATTCTATTCACTGAAGTAACTAACAAGGTCGAGGAAACCAGTTTAACACTGATGTGTGGCTTCTTTAGTCATTTCATGTTCTGTATTTTGTATCCTATGTTAACTACATGTATTGAACAAATGATTATATTAAGTTGCAGCTGGTCATGAAACAAATGACTGCAAATGTAATGAACCTTGATTAAGTTGTAATTAGTGAATCAATGTAATTAATAAGTATATTAAAAAGACTAAGGGCAGAATTTTCTACTCTTCATGCTGCGGTGAATGAAGCTTTGGTTGAGTGCCAAATTCTCTGTCCTTGCTTGCAGCGGCAGCGGGACTTGAATGGCTGGAAATTTCTGGCCAATGTTTTCATTTAAATTATTACTATGTGATAACTATAAGTTGAAAGTCTCCAGAAGTGCAGCTTCAATGAATTATTTTAACAAAGAAATCTTTCTGGAACCCTAGTATGGTACAGTGTGCTACAACATTTTCCCAAAGGTAGGAGTCTAAAACTAGAGGGCATAGGTTTAAGGTGAGAGGGGAGAGATACAGAAGTGTCCAGAGGGGCAATTATTTCACACAGAGGCTGGTGAGTGTCTGGAACAAGCTGCCAGATATAGTAGGAGAGGCGGGCACAATTTTGTCTTTTAAAAAGCATTTAGATAGTTACGTGGGTACAATGGGTATAGAGGGATTTGGGCCAAATGTGGGCAATTGGGAGTAGCTTAGAGGTTTTAAAAAGAAAGGCGGCATGGACAAGTTGGGTTGGAGGGCCTGTTTCCATGCTGCAAACACCTATGACTCTACGACTCTATGAACATTGAAGAGTCTGGTTTGATGAATGGACAGTTGTTTACAATCAGATTAAAACTGCTTGAATAAGGGAACCATTGTTTCTTCATGGATGATACATTGAACCAAGTTTATCATCACCCAGATGTTGTAACTGAATGCCAATTAAATTTATCTAACAACAGATAGACCCTCAACCTTTAAGTCAACAATAACCTGACTCTGATCTGTACTGAAGATCATTTAAAGGTTAAAAGTAGGGGCTCAGTACCATTTCATTGCGAGCTAGATTCTGGAGACCCCTGGGGTGCAAACCATGTGTCAGTTGGGTTCCAGAACAAAATCGGAGACCTGAAAGGGACAATGTGACTTGCACGTCTGCGGATTATGCAACTGGCTGAAGATGTAAAAGTCATTGTCCTAAGTTTGTTAAGTATGTCTTCCTTTAATAAACTTTCTAAAACTGGTGATCCAAAGAGTCCTGTTTTTGTCTTAATTGGTTAAAACTTGTCTGAACAAAAATGGACTTATTGTTATGATCAGGATGGGAGGAGTGTGCATATGATCCAGTCCCACTACTCCACAGGCCCAACCATTAATTTAAAAGTTTAATTTTTGCAACAAAATAGCCAATCATTCCCCCTATTGGTGTCCAGAATAAAAGAGACTTCAACCAGATTTCTTTCAATAAAATTATAAAACAATATTTATTTTTAACAATTTGCAAGCACTGGTTAATACACTATTGTAATTGGGAAATATAACCATTTATGTCTTCTGAGAGTTATTCCAGCACACACAGACAAAGAACAGATAGAATTTTTTTCTGCAGAGATGGGCTTTGGAGGACGAATGCTAAAAAAAAATAAAGTTTGCAGGGTCTTGATGCTGTCAACTTGGAATTTCCTCAGGTAAAGATGGGCTGCTGGTCCTGGTGGACATCAGGAATTTTTTTTTCTGTCTCTCATGTGGTTCCTAGCAAGTTACCAATCTTTATTTTATTAGTTTTACTCCTCATCAATTAAAGTGATTGTAGTAAACTAGATCTTCCTCAAGTACAATAAAGGCTAGGTGATTTCTTGGGCAAGATCTGCTTGTTGACACTTTCCAGATTAACTCATGAGCTTCTTTTTTAGAGCAAAAGTGCAGGTTAGCATCCAAATGTTCAGATAATGGCACAGCGTAAAAGAAAAATTCAGCCTTGAGAGATATGATTCTAACAATAGGAAGTCACTCACAGATTGCTGACAAAATGAAATGACTGGAATTAATAAGAAATGAAGTTACAGAGGACAGGGGTGAAGGTTTCATCAAGAATGATTATTGTGCAAGAGGTTAAGATTTGGCTGTTTTAACCTATGTCTCTGAAAGACCCAGCTGAAGCTGTAAGAGTCGCAAATTTTAGATAGAAGTATAGAAACTAAGCAAGAATAGACTATTTGGCCCTTCAAGCCTGCTTTGGCTGATCATTAAATTCAATATTCTGATCCCGTCTTTCCCTCATATTCCTTGTTGCCTTTAGCCCCAAGAACTACATCTAATTTCTTCTTGAGATTACACACCGTATTGGCCTCAACTACTTTCTGTGATTATTAACTCCACCACTCTCTCGTTGAAGAAATTTCTCCTCACTCCAATGCTAAAATATTTACCCCTTATCCTCAAACTATGACTTCTGGTTCTGGACACCCTACTATCAGGAACATTCTGAATCTATCCTTTCTAACCCTGTTAGAATTTTACAAGTTTCTACGAGATCCCCTCTCACTCTTCTAAACTCCAATGCATGTAATCCTAACTGGCTTAGTATCTCCTCATATGACAGACCTGCCATCCCAGGAATCAGCCTGTGCTCCCTCTTTAGCAAGGACATCCTTTCTCCAAAGCTTCCACATCCTTCTGGTAGTGTGATCACCAGAACTGTATGCAATGCTCCAAATTCTATGATTCTATGAACTGGTGTTGGCCATTGTACCTACATCATCTGCCCCTGATTAACATGATATTCACCAGGTTTCTGTCTCTCACATGGCAGGAGTGCAAAACTGCTCACAATACTCCAGATGTGGCCTCACCAATGCCGTATACAATTGCCGTAAAACATCCCTACACTCAAATCCTATTGCTGTGAAGGCCAATATACCACTTGCCTTCTTTACTGCCTACAGTACCTGCAGAGATGAACAGGTCACAGATTTGGTCCCGAATTCCAGAGAAAGAGGTAGACCGACAGGGCCTGAGGACAAGGTTATGTGGTAAAATTGTGTGAATAATTTATAACTGGACCATACAGAGAGCAGAGCCCCTGAAGTAGTGTGTCCTGGACCAATTCACCTTTGATTTTGACCATTGCTTATATTAATTTGGTGAGCTGGTGTGATATCCGGTAGATTTGAAGGGTCTTTAAAGGAAGCAATTACTGTGTTGGGAGTGGAGGGTTGGACCAGTTTTCAGGAAATTACAAAGCTTCTGGAGCATCTAAGGCAGCAAGGATATTAAATATGAAATGCTGCAAAAGGCACAAAGTTTGCCAAATCGTTTTTTCATTATCCTGACTGCAGATGACAGTTACAAACAGAGGCACAAAAAGGCCACTCCTGAAGTGTACCACCCTCTTGTTTGTTGGTTGGGGAAAGGAATCTGACAGGCAGAGAGTGAATTGGGGCAGCACGGTGGCACAGTGGTTAGAACTGCTGCCTCAAAGTACCAGGGATCCAAGTTCAATTCCAGTGTTGGCTGACTGTCTGGAGTTTGCACATTCTCCCTGTGTCTGTGTGGGCTTCTTCTGGGTGCCCCAGGTTCTGCCCAGTCAAAAGATGTGTGGGTTAGGTGGATTGACCATACTAAATTGCCCCTTAGTGTCAGGGGGATTAGCAGGGTAAATAAAACATGGGGGTACGGAGATAGGGCTTGATGGGATAATGGTCAGTAGAGGCTCAATAGGTCGAATGGTTTCCTTCTGCACAAAGGGATTACAACATACAAAGAACAAAGAAAGGTGCAGAATAGGAACAGGCCCTTTGACCCTCCGAGCCGATCTTGATGCCCTAACTAAACAAAAAAACCCTTCTGTCCTTATTTGGTCTGTATCCCTCTATTCCCTCCTAATTCATGTATCCATTCAGATGCTTCTTAAATGTTGCTCATGTGCCTGCTTCCACCATCTCCTCTGGCAGCATGTTCCAGGCACTCAGCACGCACTGCATGAAAAACTTCCCCCTCGCACCTTGAACCTATGCCGCCTTGTAATTGACACTTCCACCCTAGGAAAAAGTCTCTGACTATCCACTCTGTTCATGCCTTTTATAAGTTTGTAGATCTCTATCAGATCTACCCTCAGCCTCCATCTTTCCAGTGAAAATAATCCTAGTTTATTCAATCTCTCCTCATTGTCAACACCTTCGGGACCAGGCAATATCCTGGTGAACCTTCTTTGCACTCTCTCCAAAGCTTCCACATCCTTCTGGTAGTGTGGTCATCGGAACTCCATACAATATTCCAAATTCTATGATTCTATGAACTGGTGTTGGCCGTTGTGCTTACATCATCTGCCCCTGATTAACACAACATTCAGCAGGTTTCTTTCTCTTACATGGCAGGAGTGCAAAGTCGCATGGATCAAGACGTATCTAAGGATCAAAACCAGGCACCAGACGGAGCTCCTAACCAGCATCTTCATATTTGATGCCCCTGGGTGGCCATAGTGTACTTCCTTTAATATTGGACATCGTCCTGGGTGGAATAATTACTCAGGACCCCCAAAGAATGATACCATCCTCAACACTCACTTCATCTTTCTCAAAAAGGTAGGATTTCATCTCTTCAGAGAGACATTCTTGGAATCCACCATGTAGGATAATACATAGGATAATATATAGGATAATGCATCTTATTTTAGATAAGGTTGAATCTTCTTGGGACTAGGCTTTAATCTGCCTTGCCAACACTGGCAAAGTCTCTACAACATTAAGAGTCATCACAACTTCTTCCAATGCTGGTAAAGGAGCCAGTGGACAATGGGACGTGACTTAGTATGTCAGCATTGGCTGTCGGGGTTCCAGGGTGATGTTCTAGAAGATATTCGTAGGCGGCCATTAAGAAGGCCCAGGGCTGTGTCTGTATCTGAGTGGAGACGATAAGAGGGATTGCCTTGTCCTCTTTGGAAAAACATCAATAAGAGTTGATGGTTGCTAACTATAAATGGTATTTCTTCACGTCAAATATGACCACTAACCCTACTTTTTCAATTTAAGAATACCTTCACTCCACATCTGAAAGGGACCTGGAAGTGTACATGATGGGCTTCTCCATCTTGTCTGTCCAGTGATGTGACCGCAGTGCTCCAACCACATGCAGGGAAACATCACAAGTTAATTTAAGTTCTTTCTTCGGGTAAGAAATGGGCCATTAGGTCAGATGACAGTCGCTGATGTTTGACTTTAGAAAAGGACTCTGCCTGTGGAGCTTCCCAGGGCCATCACTGGCACTTTTGTAATGGGATGTGCAAGAGGCCAGCATAGAAGCCTAGTTCAAGATCAATTTTCCATAATAATTTACTAATCCCAGGAAGGATTTCAACTCTGTGGTGTTCCTTGGGGTTGGTGCTTCTTTGTTGGCCTTTACCTTACCCTTTACTGAATATAACCCCTTGCCTTCTACTTGGAAGCCTAAATAGTTTAATTCAGCTGCTTGGTAAAATGCATTTCTTCCTCTTCGAGTGAACTCCAGCTCTGGAAAATCTCTGCTAGACTTCTTCTAAGTTGGCCAGACGTTCCTGCTCTAAAGCCTCCGTCACCAAACTACCATCTAAGTTGACAGCTACTTTAGATACCCCCTTGAAAGATGATCTTCATAATGCTTTGGAAAATGGCATACACTGAGGAGACCCCAAACGGGCAAGTCAGTATGCTTGTAAAGTCCCTTACAGGTGTTGATTGTCACATATTTTTGGGAGGACTCAGCCAATTCAAGCTGAAGATAGGCATTGCTCATGTCCAACTTGGAAAATGCCTTAGCCTACAAATCTTCAATTTGGGGCATGGAGGATCTTGCTTTTTCTGCATTTTTAAGTGATCAGACTATTTCAACGGCTTCTTTAAAGTCCAAATCTGGTTCTGCTAACAGCTTCTTTTGGTATTTAGGACATTTATGTCTCATAAATTTGTTTCACAAATTTCATTATGAGGCAGCTCAATTTTGCACTGTTCTGCTCATTTCCACAACCTAGCCAATAACTCAGAAGTCAAAAGAGAAAATGCTGGAAAATCTCAGCAGGTCTAGGCAGAACCTGTAAGGAGAGAAAAGAGCTAATGTTTCGAGTCCAGTTGACCCCTTGGCAGCACTCAGCCTTTCACAGCATATGTTTTACACTGGCTGCCTGTCATCTGGACTCAAAATGTCAGCTCTTTTCTCTCCTTACAGATGCTGCCAGGCATGCTGAGATTTTCCAGCATTTTCTCTTTTAGTTTCAGATTCCTGCCTCCGCAGTAGTTTACTTTTATCCAGAGTCAGAAGCCATTTCTAATCAATGGAATATAAATTGACCGGAATTTTACGTTACCCTTCTGTCTTTACGGCTGGCAGGTTGGCCGAATGGCAACATGGCATTCATGTTTCCTGCAACCTCAATTCAGAGCATGTTGAAATTTTGTTTTATTTATTGGTGTCGCAAATAGGCTTACATTAACACTGCAGTGAAGTTACTGTGAAAATCCCCTAGTCACCCGAGACACTCTGTGATGTCACCAAAATCCCCTAGACACTCCAGCACCTGTTTGGGTACACTGAGGGAAAATGACCCCTAGTTCTGGACTCCCCCACCATTGGGAACATTCTTTCTGAATATTCAGGCCAGGTCTCCAATAAAATAAACCATCCTACATCTGAGGACTGAAATCTGTGTGTGATTGTGCTGTCCGGTGGCACAGTTTTTCTGCTGATATTTATTATTCATGGGTCAGCTGCTTCCTGCAAAAGCTACCCCTGAGGAAGCACATTGGAAGTACCAGCCCGTACAGTCCCTTTTTATCAGAACTTGCCCTCTTCCCTGGCAGTGCTCAGCCTTTCACAGCATGTGTTCCACACTGGCTGCCTGTCAATTGGCAAAAGGGTCAACTGTGGTTGGGAGGATGATGCCCACTTCCATACCTGCCGAGTGTAAAAAGGAAAGTAAAATTTATTTATTAGTCACAAGTAATATATTGGGGCTTTTTCTGAATGGAGGTCAGTCACCAGCGGAGTGCCTCAAGGATCTGTTCTGGGACCCTTGTTGTTTGTCATTTTCATAAATGACCTGGATGAGGAAGTGGAGGGATGGGTAAGTAAGTTCGCTGATGACACGAAGGTTGGTCGTGTTGTGGATGGTCTGGAAGGATGGCAAAAGTTGCAGCAGGACATAGATAGGATGCAGGACTGGGCGGAGAAGTGGCAGATGGACTTCAACGCAGATAAATGTGTAGTCGTCCATTTTGGCAGAACCAACGGGATGAACGAGTACACTATCAAGGGCAGAAGTCTGAGTAGTGTTGAAGAGCAGAAGGATCTTGGGGTCCGGGTCCACAGGACTCTTAAATCGGCCTCGCAGGTGGAGGAGGTGGTCAAAAAGGCGTATGGTGTACTGGCCTTCATTAATCGAGGGATTGAGTTTAGGAGTCGGGAGGTAATGCTGCAACTTTATAAGACCCTTGTCAGGCCTCATTTAGAGTATTGTGCGCAGTTCTGGTCGCCTCACTATAGGAAAGATGTAGAAGCTATTGAGAGGGTACAGAGGAGATTTACAAGGATGTTGCCTGGACTGGGAGGCATGCCTTATGAAGTTAGGTTGAGGGAGCTGGGACTCTTTTCCCTGGAGAGACGAAGGTTGAGAGGCGACCTGATAGAAGTTTACAAAATGTTGAGAGGAATAGATAGGGTGGACTCTCAGAGGCTATTTCCCCAGGTTGAAATGGTTGCTACGAGAGGACACAGATTTAAGGTGCGGGGAGGGAGGTTCAGAAGTGATGTTAGGGGTAAGTTTTTCACTCAGAGGGTGGTGAGTGAATGGAATCGGCTGCCGTCAGTGGTGGTGGAGGCGAACTCGCTGGGGTCTTTTAAAAGACTTCTGGATGAGTATATGGGGTTTAATGAGATTGAGGGTTATAGATAGGTCTGTAGGTTGGTAGGTGTTGATGTGATCGGCACAACTCGTGGGCCGAAGGGCCTGTTTGTGCTGTAGTGTTCTATGTTCTATGTTCTATTAACACTGCAATGAAGTTACTGTGAAATTCCCCCAGGTGCCACACTCTGGCATCAGTTTGGGTACACTGAGGGAGAATTCAGCATGGTCAATGCACCTAACCAGCACATCTTTCAGACTGTGGGAGGAAACCGAAGCACCCGGGGTAGACCCACACAGACATGGGAGAGAATATGTAAACTCCACACAGACAGTGACCCAAGCTGAGAATTGAACCTGGATCCTTGGCGTTGTGAGGCAGCAATGCTAACTGCTGTGCCACCGTGCTGTGGAACTCTGTTGGTAAATAATTAAATGCAATTTAACCTAATTGTACAGTACAGCCAATAATATTTACTGCTCCACACATAATTCAGATGTTAATACAAACTGTTAGAAACTACTTAGACAATACAGATCCATTCCCCAAGTCCCTAATACTGCAGTATAACAGAAGGTTCATCTACTATTCATCCACATAAGAACTGTTAGGTATTAATTACAAACACCAACTATTTAGACTAAACATTAAGCTAAGAAGTGTTTGGTTAGGACATTCAGGTTTGAGATTTTGAAGAAATTTCCAAGTCACTAGGAAAAGGGACAAAAGTTAATGAAAAACAATGATAATGAGTCAGAGTAAGGAAGCAAAATTGCTATAAAGTGTGGAGGAATGGATGAATGTAAATGTCAGAGACAGAGAAGAAATAACAAGGTACTCAGAATTGGGAGCTAAAATGAAACGCCTTGTGCTCATTCTGGCTATAGGGCTGTTCCTGCCTTTCTTTGCAGACTCTGTGATGCCACATGCTTTCAATATGAAGATATGTGGCGTGGCATTGATTAAGGAATTGGCCAAAGTATGCCAACAATTGGTCTTGAATTGGAGAGCTCTATCCCATCAGAATGGTGAGTACTAAAGTTCTTCCTGTTGATCCAAGTTAAGAAATATTCACTGCTGACTAAGGAGATGAGAGGCAAGGCTGTCATTCCGAGTAAAATGTGATGTGATTTTATTTAGCAAGGGGTCAGGATTCATATTGACTTCATTAGAGCAAAAGTATTTATGCAAGTGCGAGCTGTTCCAAGGTAGAGTCTAATAAGTTGTTAGATTCTAACTTGGGGTGATAGATTTCCCAGTTGCAAAGTAGGCAGGTTTTGGATGAAATCATCCAGACTGGAACATAACAAGTTCAATCTTCAGTCAATGCTGAGTTAATTGATCTCAGCTTGTTAGTGAGACACAGTGGGGCAAATTTTCCTGTTCCATCTGCCACGGGAATTGTAGCAGGTGAGGAGCAGGCCATGGAAAGGTCCGTTGACTTTGGGCCAGAGTCTCCGGTTTTGGGGTGAGCGCAGTTGGAAAATCCTGCCTAACTGGTCTCAATTACATTGAAAAAGGGAGGGGAATAAACCAGTAAGTTCCTGTTCCTGATCTTTGGCCAGTGATTCCTGTTGAAAATCAGTTTGCACGTGTGTCCCAAGTGAGGTCAGGGTTGGAATTTCTTTGCATCCATCCCAGCTACTGTTTTTCCCAGGACAGTCATTTAATGAGACTAGGCTTATATTAACACTGCAATGAAGTTACTATGAAAATGCTCTAGTACTAAGGATGACAATGGAGAAGGGGCCTTGTGCTGACCTCCTCTCCCTCCAATATAGAGTGGACGTGGGGAAGATGTTTCCATTATTAGGAGAAACTAGGATCCGAGGATACAGACTCAGAGTAAAGGGATGACCTTTAGAACTGAGATGAGGAGGGATTTTTTTCAGGCAGAGAGTGCTTAATCTATGAAATTCATTGCCACAGAAGGCTGTGGAGGCCAGGTCATTGAGTGTATATAATACAGAAATTGATTGGTAAGTGGATGACAGATTACAGGGAAAAGGTGGAAGAATGGGATTGAAAAACTTAATTGGCCATGATTAAATGGTGAAGCAAACTCATTGGGCCGAATGGACTAATTCTGTTCCTATATCTCATGGTCTTATGGTCTCAATATTTTTTTCTCCTCACCTTCCTGTGTAGCTCTCAGCCCCTCTAGCCACCCCTGGTCCTGCAGTGACAGTCCTGGCTGCTTTACCACCAGGATTCTGGGCCCCGTTTTCCCAATGCTGTTTTAAGTGGGAGAATCCAGTCAATGGAATGTGTAAAATTAAACTGAAAATGCTGGAAGTTGTGCATGAAGAAAAACATGGAGAATACACAAGGTGTTTTAAACCTTTCCCTGGCAATATTTAAATGTACGATTTGTAATATGGGAAGTCCAGTTTCAGCCAGGTCAAATGAGTTATAGTTGACAATTATTAAGATGGACAGTTAGAAAACAACCTGTACCAACAGGGCTGAGCCTCTTAATGGAGATGGTGAATTCCATCAGTGTTACTCCCACTTGAAACTTACCAGGAGTGTTGTGCAAATCTGGGGGGTGATCTTTGATTAATGATTGGGTGGTTGAACAGGAGCAAGTTTGAGAAAGATTTCAACTAGCTGTTTCTGAGTAAAACGCCCATTGTATCTGAGCCCTGAGATAAATGGATCCATATAAATGCTTAAATAATGGGAAACAATAGATGGAATTTCTTCCCCCTTCATTTAATTTAAAAGTTCAAGAGAAAAAAGACCCTTGCTCCTTCTGGGAAATCAGTCAGTGAGTTGGTCAGTTGATGGTGATCTGTAAAATTTTAAGGCAAATATTATTCATTTAGATATTAGATTGTAAGAATGTTTGCTTCTAACTCTTGTTGTTAATCTATTCTGTCCATGCTAATAATAGCTGTTATACTTGGAGATTCACAGAGAATCAATTAACACCAGATTAATGTTCAATGTTGGGAGAATGTGCAGATTGAAGTTTAAATTCTCAATGTAAAACAGAAAGGTTCAAATCTCAGTTTAAAAATTTCCTGTTATCGTTTGTCAACCTTTAAAATTCAATTGCATCAAGTTAGAAGTGCAAAATTCTACTGTGGATATTCTCTCAGGTGTAAAGATGCTTAGAACTTCATTAGTGGCTTGGACATCATATATTTTGGCAGTGTGTCCCTTATTGCTCAATATCTAACTATACAATAGCACAATCCACATAAATAACAATCAAATCCTCTCATGATCGGAAATGAATAGATTTAAATGAGTGAATTTTCAATTTTTCCAAAGATGGGTTAATTACTTGTTGAGACTATGGCAGAAATCAGTTGTGAACCATTTTTTATTCTTTCATGGGATGTGAATGTGTGAGCTTAGTACTGTGGTAATGATAAAATTACAGAAACCCAACAGCACAAAAGGAGGCCATTCGGCTCATCGAGTCTGCACCAACTCTCCAACAGAGCATCTTACCCAGGCTCCCCACCCTCTCCCTATAACTCCACCCATTTACCCCACTAATCCCCCTAACTTTGGGGCAATAAGGAGCAATTTAGCATGGCCACTCCACCTAACCTGCTCATCTTTGGACTGTGAGAGGAAATCGGAGCATCTGGAGGAAACGCATGCAGATATGGGGAGAATGTGCAAACTCCAGACAGTCACCCAAGGCAGGAATCAAACCCTGGTCCCTGGCATTGTACTAACTACTATGCCATCGTGCTTGCCCATAATGCCAAATGACTGATATATTTGGGTTGTTTTCAGGTGGTCCTGTCTGTTGTTAATTTAAATAAATTCTTACATATACTGAATAAGGCATTGGTTACTTGGTTGATGTAACAATGTATTATGTATGCTCTGACTTTCGTGCCCTTGCCGGGTAAGCAAATTTGCATATTTGTCTTTAATTAATGTTCAGGAAATACTTCAGTGGAACAATAATCCTAGCACTATCGATAAGTTAAGGTGCCTCACACCAGTCACTCATTAGAGCTCATGGAGGACAAGATTTTACACAAACTCAGTTCACATAAATTCACAAATTCAATGTGCAACTGATGAATGAATATACCGTCAACAAAGTTCAGAGGGAATTAAACCTGAAAAGAAGTAGTGGGAGGGGAATTTTGTCATTTTAAAAGATCCCTGGAAATACTAACACTGGCAGACCCTTGCAATGGACTCCCTTTCATTCCAGGTGGAGTTCGCCAGAGATCTAGCTCCATAGCTTGCAATGAAGATTCCCCTGATGAGGATTCAGAGTGAATTCTCCACTGTTGTCCAACAAGGCCACCAATATGGATGAGCAGGGACCAGGGATTCCCTAACACAAGAGTTCCTTAGCTCACAGCTTGGATCTGATGTGTGCCAAGATGTAGGAAGGTGGGTTTTCAAATTGATGTAGAGAAATATATATGTATTATTCATTCATGGGACATGTGCGTTGCTGGCCTGCCAACATTTATTGTCTATCCCTAATTGCCCTTGAGACAGTGGTGGTGAGCTGCTTTCTTGAAACGCTGCAGTCCATGTGCTGTGGGCTGGCCCGCAGTGCCCTGAGAGAGGGAATTGCAAGATTTTGTCCAAGCGACTGCAAAGGAATGGCAATATATTTCCAAGACAGGATGGTGAGTGGCTTGGATGGAAATTGCAGGTGGTGGTGTCCCCACGTATCTGCTGCCCTTGTCCTTCTAGTTGGAAGTGGTCTTGGGTTTGGAAGATGCTGTCTGAGGATCTTTGGTGAATTTGTGCAGTGCACACTGCCACTACCGAGCGTCGGTGATGGAGGGAGTGGATGTTTGTGGACATAGTGCTAATTAAGTGGGCTGCTTTATCCTGGATGGTGTCAAGCTTCTTGAGTGTTGTTGGAGCTGCACACATAAGTTTTAAAGTTTATTTATTAGTGTCACAAATAGGCTTACATTAACACTGTGATGAAGTTACTGTGAAAATCTCCTAGTCTCCACACTCTGGCACCAGTTTGGGTACACTGAGGGAAAATTTATCATGGCCAATGCACCTAACCAGCACATCTTTTGGACTGTGGGAGGAAACCATAGCACCCAGAGGAAACCCAAACAGACATGGGGAGAACTTGTAAACTCCACACAGACAGTGACCCAAGCTAGGAATTGAACCTGAATCCCTATGGCTGTGAGGCAGTAGTGCTAACCACTGTGCCATTGTGCCACCCCAGAGTTTTCTCCTGCCTTGCGCCTTGTAGATGGTAGACAGTCTTTGAGGAGTTAGGAGGTGAGTTACTCACTTCATTATTCCAAGCCTCTAACATATTCTTCTAGCCACTGTGTTGAGGTGGTGAGTCCAGTATAGTATAGCATACAATATAGTGCAGAGTGAGGATGTGAAGGGGGAGCAAATAATGTACTTGAAATTTATACAATTCATTTTGAAAGTTGACTGTTAAACTCTCCAACACCAGTTCAGTGTGAACAGTAAGTTTTGATTGAAGATACATTAGGAAAATTCCAAAATTCCAAATTCCAAATTCCTGCCGAATAATCAACAGCTAAATAAAAGTGTGCCCCTCACCAGAGGAAGAACGAATAACAATTGTCTGATGTCAGTGGACCACTCTCAAAGTGTGGAATAAAGTTAAATTGATTCAATGAGTGCTTTTTTAAACAATAACAGAAAATGCTGGAGAAGCTCAGCAGGTCTGACAGCATCCGGTAGCACGGCTGCCTCACAGCGCCAGGGACCCGGGTTCGACTCCTGGCTTGGGTCACTGTCTGTGCGGAGTCTGCACGTTCTTCCTGCATCTGCGCGTGTATCCTCCGGGTCTCCGGCTTCCTTCCACAGTCCGAAAGACGTGCTGGCAAGGTGCATTGGCCGTGCTAAATTCTCCCTCCGTGTAGGCAGCGGAGTGTGGCGACTAGAGGATTTTCACAGTAACTTCATTGCAGTGTTAATGTAAGCCCACTTGTGACAATAAAAAAAACTGTGAAGAGAGAATAGAGCCAACATTTTGAGTCGGGATGACTCTTCATCCATTCTGATGAAGGGTCATCCTGACTTGAAACATTGGTTCCATTCTCTCTCTTCACAGATGCTGTCAGACCTACTGAGTTTCTTGAGCATTCTGTTTTTGTTTCAGATTCCAGCACCCACGATACTTTGCTTTTGTCTTTTAAACAATATTTGCCCACTTCTGAAAATCATCTATCCATTATCTTCTATTGTACCTTCACTGCTCAGGGGCTTTTACCAATTACAAGTTGCAGACCACTAAACAACTCGTGTCATCACTAGACTGCCATTAGCTGCCTTTCCCTTGTTTTTGTGGTTGTGACTCATCTTTTACTCCCTTGCCGTACAGTATAAATACCTCCCACTTTCCATGCCTTTCAGCTTGCAAAGGGCCATCTGGACTCAAAACTTCAGCTCTTTTCTCTCCTTACAGATGCTGCCAGACCTGCTGAGATTCTCCAGCATTTTCTCTTTTGGTTTCAGATTCCAGCATCCACAGTAATTTTAACAACTCATGTCCTTTTTTCTGTACAATGATACAGTTTGAAATACAGTGCTACATCTGAGCAATCAGATTGCAATAAACACTGCAAATAAACTATATTCCAAGATAAGAGGGCAGCAACATGCAAAGGCAACAGTGGGAAAGAAGAAAATAATATCCAATTTCAATGAGCTTCCAGTGTTCACATATGCAGTTTAATTTTTGTTCCAGATTCTTTTCAGGACTCCAGCAACAGTGCATATTCCACGGAGTTGAAAATGAAGAAGGTTAAAACGATACCTGTCAATCGCAGGATTCAGGAGCGTCAGCCGTGTTACAGAGAGAAACCACGCTACAGGGACTTCAACCAGATGAAGCATATCTTTCAGATCTTCGCAGAAGTCGCTTCTCAGAATGAGGGAGACAACATGATGCATTTGGTTGTTCCAAAGACAGCCAAATTTCCAAAACTGTCTACAAAACAACTTGCGGTTATAAAAAAATGCTGCACTAAAGGCTGTAACATTAACGATCTTTATAATTTATGTGGACATTAAATGGTTTGAAGAATGTTTTGTATCTGAGCACCCTGAATCAATCAGATTTGAAGATGGAAATATTAATTTCATAAATTCAAACCCCTGACATGAACTTTAATCTGCCAATGACCCATCTTCGGGAGTCAGGGCACCAGAGTTCATAGGATAGAATCTTAGAATCCCTACAATGCAGAGGAGGCTATTTGGCCCATTGAGTCTGCACCCATCACGATCCCATCCAGGCCCTATCTCCATAACCCATGCATTTACCCTACCAGTCCCCCTGGCATTAATTTAAAATGGCCAATCAACCTAACCCGCACATCTTTGGACTGTGGTAGTAAACTGGAGCAGCTGGAGTAAACCCACGCAGACATGGGGAGAACGTGTAAGCTCCACTCAGACAATGACCCGAGACTGGAATTGAACCTGGCTCTCTGGCGCTGTGAAGCAGCAGTGCTAATCACTGTGCCACCCAATTACTGCAGGAGTTTCTATCCGTAACGGTTGGAAAATCCTGTACTGTTTGATGACTCCCAACCCCTCAGGCCCAAATTTTCACAATGGGTGCTATCTGAGAAGGTTCTCTGCTTGGAGTTCAAATTCATCAAGTTTGTTCTCTGGTTTGTACAGAAAAGATCCCTGTCAAAGATTTGTAACCACAATGGAAATTACAAATACAAAAAATATTGCATCTCAAATTGTTTGTGTCTTGGTCATTCTTTTAAATCTAAATTATTTCCAATAGATACCTCACTTCAATTAATAAGCAAGATCGGTCTGATTTACTGGAGTGTCTACACACTACCAATTCTAACATCGCCTGGATTGATTCTAGGAACAACAATATAGTTTAGATATAATTTGAATTCATATAGAATATTTAAGATAGAAAAGAAAACAACCAAAGAGGCTGAGTTGTAATCAGATAAAAATTGACATTTGACTGAAGCAGCATATATTGTATGAGTGGTTTAAAAAAGTCATAACTGTTCCTATAATGGTGTGAAAGTAGGAATGGGAACTAGGAGGAGGCAGAGGAGTTTAGGGAAAGTGTTTCAGAGCAGGGGGGTTAAGCAGTTTTTATATATGTTCATTCATGGGACATGGGTATTGCTGGCTGGCCAGTATTTATTGTCCATCCCTTACTTTCCCTTGTTCAGAGGGCAGTTGGGAGTCAAGCAATTGCTCTGGAGTCACATGTAGACCAGATCAGATAAGGACAGCAGATTTCCTTTCCTAAAGGACATTAATGAACCAGATGGGTTTTTCCAACAATCGATCATGGTTGCATGATCACCGGTAGATTTTTAATTCAAGGTATTTTTTATTGAATTCTAATTCCATCATCTCCATGGCAGGATTTGAACTTAGGTCCCCAGAACATTAGCTGAGTTTCTGGATTAATAGTCTAACGATAATACCACTAAGCCATCGCCTCCCCTTGCAGACATTGACTTCATAGGGAGATTTCAACAAAAAGGAAATGTACAAGGGGTCAGGTCCACACACATGAGTTAAGGTTTGTGTGTGCAAATAGAAATAGACTTTTAATGAGGAGGATATAGAGCTGGCATCATACACTAGCACTGTGAGCAGTTCTTGTTCAGTTAAGCTGGAACCTAAGACAAAGTGCAAAGCTTCCAGCATAGGCCTCAATAGGCAAAGCCTTTCATCTTAAAGCTTAGCTGGACGCATCTGGCTCACCCAACGTTGGGCGAATGGCACATGGTCTGCATTCTCAGGAAAAAAAAGAGATGTGGTGAAGGGTCAAGAGACGTGCAAGCATTTTACCCACAAGCTCAGGTTTGCAGATGACATTGTCAGCAGGCAGCATTTAACTTAGGAGAAGAGGGAGAAGGTGGCGTCGGTGGGGATCACAGTAAAGGTAGGGGGAGGGTGGTGGTTGGGGGTGTGGAGTGATGGTGGCAATTGAAGAGATTCTCCAGAAACTAGGGAAGAACTGAAAGGAAATGGAGAGAGAGAGAGGTCGGTTCACAATCATGTCGGTGGGAAATTTGATTCATTAAGAAAGAAAGTTGACCAGCTGAGGTGGCAGATCAGATGGATTGAATGTCAGTGGCAAAGACATAGCACTTACTGTTTGAATGGAGGATGGAGTAGGCAGGTGTGAGTAGAGGGCTGCTGGTGGAGAAAGGAAAATGAGACTTATCCTTAAGCTATAAGATGATCTTGATTGAAATGAATAAGATGACATTCATTCAGATCTAACAATGATTGGCTAAGCCAATTGTTGGCCAGATATACTCCAACCTGCACCATTTTGATGTGAGGCAGCAATGATGGGGCTAGATACCAGGAGGACCACTCAGATTCAAGAAGATAAAGTATAACCCTTCCCATTCTTTCATTAACATGCGTCAGCTTACACAGCAGGGCTAAAGCTAACTCACAATGGTTCAGAGAAAAATGCACATAATCATGCTAGATCATAGAATCCCCACAGTGCAGAAGAAGGCCATTCAGCCCATCAAGTCTGCACCAAACTTCTGACAGAGCACCTTTACCCAGGCCTTATCCCCATAACCTGATGTATTTACCCTGCTAATCCCCATAACCTAAACATTGTGGAACATGAAGGGGCAATCCACCTAACCTGCACATCATTTAACCTGGCTGTGCCCACAAATGAGCTGTTGGGGCAGTTGAAGCTGCTGGCCAATCCCATTGACTGGCAGATCCTGAGGGCAGGGCCTTCCTCCCCAAGTGCAGAAGATGTGTGGGTTGGGTTGATTGGCTATGCTAAATTGAACTCTAGTTTCGGGGCAATTAGCAGGATAAATATATGGGGTTCCAGGGAAAGAGTGGGATTGGTATTGGTGCAGACTCAATGTTTCTTTCTGTTTTGTAGTGACTCCATGATTTGAAGATCCACTCTCCACCAAAATAGCCCAGCCACTGTGTGTTATGGCTGTGAGGTGGGCTGAGGCTGGGCAAGTTGGCTTCTGCTGGTGTTTTGGGGGGGCCGGGGCTTGGGGGGGTAAGCTCTTCACTCTCGCCACCCCATTCCTTCCCCCCTCCCAACCATTCAAACCCTCTCCTATCTCCAATTGTAAAATATATCCCAATTGGTGTGAGGAGCTTATGGCCTTCTTTGTCATTGAAATTCAATTCATTTCACTTGCCTGTACTGGTCGAACCCATTCCTTTCCTGTCCAACTAAAATGCCCACTATCCTGACCTTGAACCTAGATCCATCTCCAGTTTCTCACATACCTCGTCTTTCAAGAACCACTTCTCATCACGCTTCCTTGTCCTCGGCTCTCCAATGCTCCTTGGCAACATCGTCTGCAGAGCTGTGGACAATTTCTACATGTGCAATAATCACACATCCTTTCACTCCTTCACGCATTCTGAAAGCGCAGCCTATTTGTCTGCTGAATTATACTGCGGGTGGAGGGGAGAGTGGGGGAGAGGGAAGAGGTGGGGAAGAAGGGATCGCAGACTCACTCCTTTCCTATCAAGAAACAACTTTGGTGTGAGGTTGCCATGTTCCATGCAGAGAGTTGGAGAATTAATAAATGACTCAGATTTATCAGTCTGGTAGTCACCTGGATTGGTCGATGAATGCTGCATCTCTGGCCTGTTCAACTTGGCAGATATCTCCTTTGAACATTGAGGTAACTGCAACATTTACTAAGAAACAACTCATAATGGCTTCATCTTGCTAAGTTCAACAAGAAGGGCGTAAAGATGCATTTCCACAGATTTAATTAATGAGCACAAAAAGGGATATATTAATAAGAATTGTAGAACAGCCCCATAGCTGCAACCCAATCCCAAATTGTCTCTTCACCTAAGAACTTTCTCACTGTGGGATGATTCTACATAGTGAATCTTGATTGGTCACACAAACCATGTGACCTTTACTCCTGTGTTGCGCGGAGGGTGTGGAGAGTCTGCAGAAGGATCTAGATAGGCTGGGCGAATGGGCCAGGAACTGGCCAATGGAATTTAATGTTGGCAAGTGCGAGGTGGTCCACTTTGGTAGGAATAATGGTAGGAAGGACTATTACTTACATGGCGAAAAACTGCAGCAGGCGAAGGTGCAGAGGGACCTCGGGGTCCTTGTGCATGAGTCGCAAAAACCCAGCTTGCAGGTGCAGCAGGTGGTCAAGAAGGCGAATGGGATGCTGGCCTTCATAGCGAGGGGGATTGAATATAAAAGTAGGGAGGTCTTGCTGCAGCTGGAGTAGGTCTTGGGCATTGGTGAGGCCGCAGCTGGAGTACTGTGTGCAGTTTTGGTCGCCGCACTTACGCAAGGATATTTTGGCCTTGGAGGGAGTGCAGAGGAGGTTTACTAGGCTGATGCCGGAGTTGAGGGGGTTGAGCTATGAGGAGAGGCTGAATAAACTAGGCTTGTACTCGTTAGAGTTTAGAAGAATGAGGGGAGATCTCATTAAGACATATAAGATGATGAATGGGATGGATAGGATAGAGGTGGAAAGACTCTTCCCGCTCAGAAAGGACAGTAGGACTAGGGGGCACAGCCTCAAGATAAAGGGGGTGTGGTTTAGAACGGAGTTGAGAAGGAACTTCTTCACTCAAAGGGTGGTGAATCTCTGGAATTCTCTGCCCGTTGAAGTGTTGGAGGCTGCCTCGCTAAATATTTTTAAGACGCGGGTTGATGGGTTTTTGATAAGCGAGGGGATTAAGGGTTATGGGGAGAGGGCGGGAATGTGGAACTGAGCCACGACAGATCAGCCATGATCTTATTGAATGGCGGGGCAGGCTCGAAGGGCTAGATGGCCTACTCCTGCTCCTTTTTCTTATGTTCTTATGTTCTTAAAGGGACAATCATCTCAAGGGAGCAAGGTCATGTGACATCACTTCCTGTGATTATGAGTACTGTGCCTCGTTAGCATATCACAGAGAATGAACCCCGAATCTCAGATTGACCTCCCAGTAGGTGGAATATGAGTTCCCATGGTGACAGGCATTGCCTAACCGCGAGCATCACAAACCCTTGATAAGGACCTGAGCAGGTCCAGTGTTCTTTCATCCAGGAAGGGTCTCAAGTACAAGTACCACAGACTTATGGTTTGACTTGTGTCTTGACGAATAAAAAGTTTATCCTTTTCAGTTGGTGTCCTGAGTTATTATATATACAAAGGAGGAAGGAACAACCCAGACCATTTAAACCAACATCCGTTATAGAGAAGATGCTGGCATGTGTCCTACAGGAATGGAAATGGACCATCTGGAGAAATAGATGTTTTCATATTTTAAATACTGCTCCAATAGATATCTTGCACAAATGGTGGAATTCTCTGGCCACGCTTGTCTAAGAGCTGGAAATTCCTGCCCGACTGTCAATGGTGTTTCACATTCTCCACAACTCACCCACTGAAATCCCAGTGGTTGGTGGGATGGGAGAACTCCGGCCAAAGACTTTTCAAAAACTTCATGCATACTATCTCTGTTGCATTTTCCCCATTGGACTTCTGCCATTGGACACAATGGCACAGTGGTCAGCACTGGTGTCTCAGCACTAAGGACCTGGGTTCAATTCCCCATTTGGGTGGCATTCTGTGTAGAGTTTGCACATTCTCCCCATGTCTACATAGGTATCCTCCAGGATACCGGTTTCCTCCCACGGTCTAAAGATGTACAAGTTATGTGATTGGCCATGTTAACTTGCCCCTGAATGTCCCAAGATGTGTAGATTAAGTGGGTAAATGCATGGGATTATGGAGATAGGATGTAGGGGAGGGCCCGGGTGAGATGCTCTTTTGGAGAGTTGGTGCCAGCCTGATGGACTGAATGGCCCCTTTCTGCATTGTAGGGATTTTATGCTTCTATGTAAATCTATGCTATCTATTCCACTATTTCTCTGGCTTTGGATTGATAATTTTTCCTTTGATCGAAATCTCTCAAGTTCCCTTCCCATAAACATGAAATTAATTGCCCTATAATGGATATTACATTGCTCACCCTCCAGTCCTCTGATAAGCATCCTGGAATACAAACTTCTTCAGCAAGTCCCTAAGAAATTTTCTGCTAATGAATTACTTCCGCAATGCAGCATTGCTATGCAAAACAAAAACATCAGTGACATAATTAACCAGGTGTAGAAGCTGTCATTAATTTCAAATGGAAACTGATTGGGTAATTATCAGAAATAAATTTACAGAGATTTACAGAGATCTTCAGAGACCAAATAAGTGAGCAAGACTGACTGGATTGCTCTCTGGCAAGCTGGGCACATTGACTAAATGGGCAGAAAAGCTCCATCTTAAATTTGTGTTTATTTATTAGTGTTACAAGTAGGCTAACCTTAACACTGCAATGAAGTTACTGTGGAAATCCCCTAGTCAGCACACTCTGGCACTTGTTCAGGTAAACTGAGGGAGAACTTAGCACGGCCAATCCACCTAACCTACACATCTTTGGACTGTGAGAAGAGACCCACACAGGCATGGGGAGAACATGCAAACTCCACGCAGGCAGTGACCGAAGCCAGAAGTCGAACCCAGGTCCCTGGCCACGTGTTTCCTGCCAGTGGGAGGTGGCGTTTGCTGGCGATGCAATTCTCTGGTCTCTCCGCTGTCGATGGGAATTTCCATTGCTGTCTCCCCATGCCGGCGAGAAACCCAAGGGTTGGGGTGCTCTGCCAGTGGGACCAGTGAATGCCACCAGCGTGAACGGCTGGAGAATTTGGCCCCTCTATCTAAATGGACAATTGTCCCCTTGCGGCAATATTTCTGGATTTAACATACAGCCAAATCATGCTGTCAAGTTCTGTTCAAAGTAGTCTCCAAAAATGTCGTTGGCAGAAGATGTAAAGAGCCTATTCAGGGAAAATATCCAAGACAGTAGGTGTTCAAATTCACTGGTCAACGGAACATCTAAGTGTAAAAATTTAACTTGAGCTTTATTGGTATCCGGCTTTGATCACGGATAAAATGACCATTAAGCTCAGGCTGTGCTTTGATAATATTTTACAAACCAGAGTTAGCGATGATATTCGTTTTACCAGCAGAGTGAAGCTGGCTGTGAATGTTGCTGAGAGGTTCTCTTTGCAGGGAACATCCCAGTTCAGACACGTGGCCATTGCATTAACAATGGCATTATGTCTTCAGCTCTAGTGCATCAAGCAATGATTGCCCTCCACATCTCCCTCAGTTATCTCTGGAATCTCTCAAGTGATCTATCCTGATCTACCCTTTATCCTCATCTACATGCGGTTCTTTGGTAAAATCATTGCAATATGAGTAGGCCATTCAGTCTGCCGATTCTGCTCTGATATTCAATACAATCATAGTTGATCACCCTCTACAAAGCCTTTTTCCCCACATTGTCCCCCTTTCCCTTCATGCCACTGGCATTTAGAAATATGTCAATCTCTGCATTAAATAAACTCATTGGATAAACTTGCCACAGCCCTCTGGGATAGAGAATTCCAACAACTCCCAAACCTCTCTGAAATTCTCCTTCATCTTGGTGTTAAGTAGTTTCCCCCTTAGACTGAAATTGTGTCTAGACTCCCCATACAGGGGCAACAACTTTCTGACATCTGCCCTGTCTATCCCTTTAAGTTAAATAGTTGAAAGACATGGGGTCAGTTTTCATTCTTTCAGTATATTGCACTACTGCCTTCACCAAGGCAGTCTCTAAGAACAATCTTCTAAATCCACTCTTGGGTCCACTACAAATTCCTCTAGCCAAGCATCGATAGGCCAAAGCTTTGGGCCCCTGCTATGGGTACTGTACACTTGTCACCAATCCCACTCCTCCCAAGCCACTAACTCAGGATAAATAAGACTTCCCACCACCTCAGTGTCGTATGGGGCAGTACAGAAGTTAGCATTGCTGCCTCATAGTGCCAGGGGCCAGAATTCAATTCCCAGCTTGGGTCACTGTCTGTGCAGGGTCTGCATTTTCTCCCTGTCCTGCATGGGTTTCCTCTGGGTGCTCTGGTTTCCTCCCACAGTCTGAAAAATGGGCTGGTTAGATGCTTTGGCCTCAGTGTACCCGAACAGGTGCTGGAATTGCTTCTTAGCCTTTTGGCTAAGATCAAGTGTAGTATAGATATGTACTTGGTTGAAATCATTATGTTACATTTTAGCTTCATTTGAAGCAATTTTCAAAAGCAACATCTAGGCCTTTTGGCTAAGCTGCAAATAAGATCAAGCCTTGGAGGAGGAGCTATGCCTACTCCAATCAGCTTGGATCATGTAGATCAAGCCCTTAGACAGGAGGTGAGAGCCCTGTCTTGTCACCTTGGATCAGGAATGTCTCAACTTGTTGAGACTCTGAATTGGACTTGATTGGATTGAACTGGATTAAAAAAAACAGGCGCTGGAACGTGGTGACATGTGGATTTTCATAGTAACTTCATTGCAATATTAATGTAAGCCTCCTTGTGGTAATAATAATATTAAATAATTTAGATTGAAGTTGAGCTTCTGATCCCACACCGTACTTACCACAAGTAAGGCAGCTATATGCCTGTCTTTGCTGTTGTCTTCGCAGATCTACTTAAACTTTCATCATCCATTCTACACATGTCTACGCCAATATTTTTTTAGAGGCCCCCCATCCTTCACTCTGTTTTTCTTTTGATTCTGCCCCATATGCATTTATCCATCTCTGCAATCTTCCAGCGAAGGTTGTGAATTCAGCTGCCCAAGCCCAACGCAGCGTACTTCCCTTCTAATAAGCATTAAAGTCCATGTAATTTCTCTCCTTCAATACATTTCCCAATACGCCTTTTTGACAAAGTTTTTGATCTCCCTCTGTCCTTGCATTCCCCCCACTCCACCTCCAATAGAATTAGATCTATAATGTTGTAGTTCTATTTCCAACCCACTGCGGCACAGTGGCACAGTGGTTAGAACTGCTGCCTCACGCAACCAGAGACCTGAGTTCAATTCCGGGGTCTTGGATGACAGTCTGTGTGAAGTTTGCACATTCTCCCCTGTGTGGGTTCCCTCTGGACATTCCGGATCCTCCCACACTCCAAATGTGTGCAGATTAGGTGAATTGACAATGGTGAATTACCCTAGTGTTCCAAGATGTGTAAATTAGAGGGATAATTACATGGGGTTAAGGGGAAATGCCTGGGTAAGATGCTCTGTCAGAGAGTTGGTGCAGACTTGATGGGCTGAATGGCCCCCTTCTGCACTGTTTTAATTCTACAATCTCAATGCCAGATCTGAAGGGTCAATCCAAACAGTTGGAAGGAACTCAGAGTTTTGCGACAGAGGAAGCCATCACAGAGTATGGAATCAGGACAATTGATGACTATGGCCAATTTTAATAAAACCTCTTGAAGTATTGTATTGGGGCCAGTCAAGAATTGCAGAGAGATTGCAAAGAGAGGAAGAAGTGTCTTGCTGCTGCTACAAAAGAGGTGTGACTGGATTTGGTTTCAGATGTTATTGTCACAGTGAAAATATTGTTTCTTGCACACAATACAGATGCAGCATACCATTCATCGAGAAGGAAAGGGGACAGTGCAGAATGCAGGCTTAGAAGATCAACAGCAGCTACTGATTGCTGGGCTGCTAGATTAAGTGCTGGGGATTAAGTGGTGTAGTGCTGAAGACCCTATCTGTTTAAAGCTACTCCATCCCTTTGCCTCTCACACAGACGTATCTTGCTCATGCACCCACCATACACTATCTCACATCCTCATTCATCAATCCACCACTCATACTGTTGCAATTTCAAGGCATTCTCTCATAGTTTCCCAACATCCATTTGGTGAAGATATGCAGGATGATTACGAGGGAATGCCATGTGCTTTGCGGGAGACGGGAGTTCTCAACAGGAGCCCGGAGAAGGAGAACACTGGAGACTCTATGCATTTGCTAGTTAATAGGTGCAAAGGAAGAGATGCTTAAGTGTTGCAAAGTCCCTGCCTCTTGAAGATGGGAAGGCCTGAGTTACCTAGTAATTCAATTAAGTATCAATTACTGACATGTCATATGACACTCATTCACATTGGCGTCATTCCAACAATGAGTGCAAAATGAACACCTTGAGAATAAGTTGCAATATTACAACATTGTTTATCACTTACCAGCTAATCACCAGAAACTCAAAGCAGTTTAAGATAGTTTATTCAAGTATATGCAGGGAAAGCTGGTTCAACAATAGCTGATCCAAAATCTTGTGTCTACAGAAAACTGCACATCTTATACCATGCTTCACATGTACGCAGACATTGAATAAATTCCAATCTGACATTACATATAGATTTTACCAAAAATAGGCACATCTTGTATTCGCCAGGCATTAACACCTGCGCCCTCTGGCAGAAACTCCTGTCTTATATTGGTGTGACTACTGTCCCTATCTCTATCTGGTAATATCGATGCTTGGCTAGAGGAATTTGTAGTGGACCCAAGAGTGGATTTAGAAGATTGTTCTTAGAGACTGCCTTTGTAGTGTATAAAAATGACTTGGAAGAGGGAGTAAGTGGTGTGATCAGCAAATTTGGAGATGACACTAAGATGGCTGGATTGGCAGGCAGTGAGGAGCAGTGTCTGGCAATACAACGGGATATTGATAGGCTGGTATATTGGGCAGATATATGGCAAATGGAGTTTAATCCTGATAAATGTGAGGTGATGCATTTTGGCCGGAATAATGTAGGGGGGAGTTATATGATAAAGGGTAAGTCTATAAAGAGTATAGAAATGCAACGGGACCTGGGGGTGCAAGTGCACAAGTCTTTGAAGGTGGCAGTACAAGTGGAGAAGGTTGTGAAGAAAGCCTATGGTATGGTAGCCTTTATAGGAAGGGGTATACAGTATAAGAGCTGGAGTCTAATGTTTCAGTTGAATAGAACATTGGGTTAAGCCGCATTTAGAGTACTCCGTCCAGTTCTGGTCGCCTTACTACCAGAAGGACGTGGAGACTCTGGAGAGAGTGCAGAGGAGGTTTACCAGGATGTTGCCTGTTATGGAAGGACTGGGTTATGAGGAAAGATTGAGCAAATTGGGGCTGTTTTCCCTTGAAAGACGGCGACTGAGGGGGTATCTGATAGAGGTATATAAGATTATGAAGGGTATAGATAGAGTAAACAGAGGTAAGCTATTTCCTATGTTAGAGACACACAGCACGAGGGGCCATGGGCTTAGGGTCAGGCGGGGAGAGGTATAACACGGATATTAGAGGGAGGTTTTTCACGCAGAGGGTAGTGGGGGTATGGAATGCTGTGCCAAGTAAGGTGGTGGAGGCAGGCAGCTGGAGTTGTTTAAGAATAACTTAGACAGGCACATGAGTGGGTTGGAGATGGGAGGATATAGGAGATTGTTTTAAATAAGGTTCATTAGCATTGGGACATCCCTGGTAATGTAAAAGGGTGTGATATGATACTAATGTTTTTCTTTTTTAATTCACAGGTTTTAAGTCGGTCCGCCTTGTTGTCCAACGAGGGGCATACACGCGATGGGATGTACTAGGGCTGCTTTTGAATGTTCGAGACTAGCCTGGTGCTTCATGTCGTTAGTGTGTGCTTAAACTGGACCAGATGCTGGGCAACATGACAGCTCAGTGACTATCACTGTTTGCTGTGCAGACACATGGATTTGGGCCAGTGTCTGTGGGAGTTTGTGCATTCTCCCTGTGCTTGCGTGGGTTTTCTCCAGGTGCTCCGGTTTCCTCCCACACACCAAAAATGTGCTATTAGGCTGATTGGAGGTAATAAATTGTGCCTAAATTAGTTCCCCTCAATATGGAATGCCGTAAACAATAGATAAGGGTCATGGGTGGAGGGGGGACTGGTAATGTTAAAATGGCGGCGTGGGTTCATTGGGCCGAAGGGCCTGTTTCCTGGGCTGTTTTGGTCTTTGTTCTTTGTCATTACCAGCAGGTTGCCGAGGATGAAGCCAAGCAGGATTGTATTGGTTGTCTGACTGCCTGCACAGGCCCAGGGTGGCAACTATGCCGTTCTGGACTCAGCTAGCCCCAGGAGTGATGCAGCTAGCCAGCTACTCATGATGATGGAAGTCCCACTTGCTGTTCTCAATGCTCCTTCCAAGCAGTGTGGTGAGGTACAGATTTATCAGCTGAAGGAGACTAAACAGCAGGAGGTTTCCTTGTGCCCATTTCACCTGATGCCATGAAATATTTTGTGATGTACTGTCAATATTGAGAATGGCTTCCTCCTTACTATATACCATTGTGCCACCGCTTCATAGAATTGGCTACTAAACAAAATGTGAAGTACTTCTCTCAATCTACCTGAACTATAGTCTTATCTTTCTCCCTCTAGGACAAAACATTTGAATCCTTGAGTTTTATCTGGAAGCAAATCTTTTTAACTTTACTGCATTTCATGCTCAACAATGCAATGTTCCAAACATAGCTGAAATGCAAATATGAAGTATTAAAGCCCTAATAGCAGCAATATAGATACATTTCAGGAGTTCCCAATAATGTAGAATAACACAGCAGATATAACCACCATTGGATAGCAAAATTACAAACACTGACCGGTTAGTCTGAATAATAATTGAACGAAGATTTCTGGTTATGAGTTGTTAGGACATCACAGAATTAAAGTGTTGGAGAAATTCCCAAACACCGGAGAAAGGACAGAAGTTAATGAGAAATAGTAATGTGTCACAGTAAGGGTCAACATGGCTATAAAATGGAGGAGGAAGAAATAAACCTAAAAGTTAGAGGCAGAGAAGAAATAGCAAGGTATTTCGAATCAATAGAGAAATCCAGTCGTGTAGGAGTTTGAGACAGCAAGGTAAATTTGGATCAGTTGATAGAAGTAGGCCCACTTTGTACAGTCAAACTATTGGAGGCAGAATTAAGTCATTGGCACTTTGTTCATATCCAGAGTCAGAGGGGCCGAAACTAATCGCTTGTGAGTTACAATGAAGTATCTATTGAGCATGCTGGCAATCACACTAATACTGCCCTTCTTTGAAGCCTCCTCAAAGCGCAAGAAATTAAACCTCAATGAGAAATTCACCAAGCTCTGTGGCCGCGATTTTGCACTGAAAGTACTCACAATCTGCAAGAATATCGACGACAGTAAGATCCCTCTCCGTCCATATGGTAAGTATTGAAATTTCTTCTATTGACCAGGGATGAAAAATAGCCATTAATCTTGAACTAGCTGAGTACTTAGCTCTCATTCCTGCTGAAGCGTGAGGTGATTTTATTGATCAACGGACTGGGAATGTGGCAATGTTATTAGCATCGTTATCACTTATCAATATTCAGCTTCTATGTTATGGTGACCTGAAAGAGCAGAAAATGTTACATTTGAAAATGGAGCAATGACCTTCCCAATGACAAAATCTTTAAATCTAGGATTAAAGTTAAAATTTATTTATTAGTCTCAAATAGGCTTACATTCAGACTGCAATAAAGTTATTGTGAAAATCCCCTAGCCGCCACAGGGAGAATTTAGCATGGCCTCTTCCTCTACTGTCTTGAAGGTACACATCGCGATAATAGGGATTCCAGCCGTGAAATCTGTCACCGGCATTTGGAGTGGTCAGCGGTTGCCTGTCTCTGTTCCTTATTAGCTTGATGTAGCGCTTTTATTGCTGCCTGCAGATCAGTGCACTTAGCTTCCAATCGTGCCACCGCCCCCTCGATTTCACCTTTCGCCAAGACAGCGCGCTGGGCGTCTTGGTAGACTCTCTCATACTGGGTTTGAAAATTGCTCAGATGTGATAAATTTGCCTGGTTGGTTCTTTTGAATTCATCTACCTCTCTGTTCTTTGGGGCTCTTATTTGTTCTATCCTCTCCTGCTGCTGTTCCTTTAGTTTCTTAATCACCTCCTCCTTTTCCTCCAGTACCTCTTTCGATTCCTCCAGTTCCTTACGAACTGGGTTTCATTCCTTTTCTGTTCCTAGCAGCTGTCGTAAGCAGCTCACAATGGCAGTCACTTTTCACACTTGCCTGCCTATTTTCTCTGAACTTTCCTCAGGTCGCCCCAATACTTCTGTCCTAGGGACCCTGGTCCTGTCTCAGCATTGGCACAAAATTCTGATAGGAGCCACCCTTTCTTCTTAATACATTCCCTGATTTTTATTTCCCATATGGAACACTGCCTCTGTGCTGTTTCCTGCCATTCTGTATTCATTGACAAGGGGTAGGGAGTTAATCGGACTGTGGGTACGGCTTTGGATTATGTTCTGGTCCTAACCGCTCTGGATTCTAAGGTAAACCTATGGAGTTTACCCTCTCTTTTTTTAGTAAGAACGCACACTCAATAGCAATGTCCAGAAAGCAGTAATTTGTCCAGTAAGAAGTTTACACCTGCTGGCTCTGAGTTTTAAATAATTGTTCAATGCAGATTCTGTGGGATTCGATATCGCAGCAACAAAGTTACTTCTTGTCGATGTCCCAGTGGAGCCGTCAATTTGTTGTGCCTACCGCACAATCTGTTTTAACCCTTACATGGTGGACAAAGAATTGCAAATAGATTTCTTGTTAGTACAACAATATTTATACAGACACACAGTCAATAATCACCCATCCAGCCACCAATAAGTTATCTTACAGAAATATCAAGTGCAATACTAGACCTTGACTTCACTTTTGCATGCCTGGCAAGTACCCAGGCAGATATTGGCCTTTATCCATGTGTTAGTCTCCATAGTCCTCTGCATAGTCTTGTCCTTTGGTCTGGTCTGACACTCTGGCTCTGGTCTTCCTTCTCGGGTGTGGTGCCTCTCCTTGTGCTGGTCGTCACTGGTGATGGTCACTGTTGTTATCTTTTGATTTCAAAAATATACTTTATCCACAAATACTCTGAAATAAACCATTATAAAACAACATTTTCGATAATTACAAACAGTGCAAAAAAAACTGAACAGTCATATATACAATACGTTACGGTGCTCAGTTACAAGACATTACATTCATTACAGTTCAGTTCTCCAAACTATATACATTCATCACATTTCAGTGTGTGCTGTTGTTTTAACAGATTAGCACACAGTTACACTTAGATGTTGCCCCAGTTGATTTTGACTCCCAAGGTCAGCTCAAACTGCTCACAGAGCCTGTGAACAGATGACGAGTCCAAGCAGAACACAGCCCCATCAGTCATGAGGAAGGAGGCTTTGATCTGCGTGCCTCTGCTGCCCGGGATGGTAACATCTTTAATGCCTGGGTCCTTTCTGATGGACCTGGCAAAGGGTTCAATGCAATACACAAAAAGCACAGAGGAGAGAGGGCAGCCCTGCCTGATTCCAGACCTGATCTGAAAACTACCTGATTCCCACCATCGATTGAGATGGTGCTACTGATGTCTGTGTAAAGCAGTTGGATTCAATTGCAGATTCCCTCCCCAAAGCCCATTTTGGAAAGCACATCCATCATGCAGCTGTGCGATATTCTGTCAAACACCTTCTCCTGGTCTAGGCTGATGAGACAAGTGTCCACCTGCCTGCCATCCATGTAGGGCAATCGTATCCCTGAGTAGCACGAGGCTATCAGAGATCATCCTGTCGGGTACAGCACAGGTTTGATCAGATGGATCACCAACTCCAGAGCAAATTTGACCTGGTTGGCGATGACCTTGGCTAGAATTTTGTGGTGCACGTTCAATAGTGAAATGGGTCACCAATTTCTAATTTCTACTGTTGCCCCTTCTGCTTGTAGATGAGGGTAATGATGCTTTTCCCCATGGATTTTGACATTCTGCCTTCCAGAAGCATACTCCTATATACTTCCAGCAGGTCCAGGCCCATCAAGTCCCATAACGCCGAGTAAAACTCAGCTGGTAAGCTGTCACTCACAGGAATTTTACCTGTCTGAAAGGACTCGACAGCCTTTGTCAGCTCATCCAGAGGTACCGGTCTGTCCAGGCTTTCCTGCTCACTGTCGTCTAAGACCTCTGTGATAGACGACAGGAAAGACTGGGAGGCCATGCTGTCTGTTGGCTTCAGTTCACAGTCCAGCATAGAAGGATTTGCAGATCCTCGGAACGTCAGACTGTGATGTCTTTACAGAGCCATCTTCTTCCTTCAGGCTGCTGATCATAGAGGTTTCTCTGTGCACCTTTTGGAAGAAACGCAAGCACGTTTCATCCTGCTCCAAGGAGCGGACCCTGGATCGGAAGATGACCTTGGAGGGCTCCGAGGCAAAGAGCGAGGTTTGCAGGCTCTCCACCTCCTAGAGATCCTCCTTGATTTCAACCCCCATTGACTGCACTTGGAGTAGATTCTGCACGCTTTCTGGAGTCGGGACATTTCCACCTCCCTCCCCATGGCTGCCCCGTGTAATAGAGGAAGCCTCGATTAACTTTGATGTCAAAATTGGAGGACGGTGCTGAAGGTCTCCATTGGGGTCTGTCTTCAGGGTGATTTTTACCTGTCTTTTGTTACCGTTGTTGTTGCTTGTTCGTAGGATCAGAGAGAGAGAGAGAGACAGAGCTTCTTTTGTTGTGCAGCAATATAAGAGAAAGAGTTAATACTTCTGAAACAAGCGCCTAGGACATATATTGTTAGAAGGTAGAGGAAAAGGATGGTAAGATTCTACAAACACATCCTGAAATTCATTCTGCACTATCATATTAGCACATGAGAATGTCGAACAATTCTGCGATTTTAAAGGACAGTATCTAATCAGGTTTAGATGTCAAACATGAGAAATGTCAAATTCCAGATATTTAGATACCCAAACTGCAAGAATTAAATTATTCTCCTGTACGCTGATATTTGACTTATATTAGAATCAGATTTATATTGAAGGTAAAGGTTAGGATTAAGATATGTTAATTTTCACTGAAATCTTGAGAGATAATAACATATAAACCAATGGATTAGCTCATGGGGCATGACTCTTGGTTTAATCAAAAAATAAACCTATAATTTACTAGTTTTGTCAATGGCAACAGAATAAAAAGGCAAATTGTTCCTTAAATAAAATGTTAACAATAATCCTGTCTCAGATTCATTCAAACTAATGCATGTCTCTAAGCAAAATAAGAAGTCTCACAACACCAGGTTAAAGTCCAACAGTTTTATTTGGAATCACAAGCTTTTGGAGCACTGCTTCTTCTTCAGGTGAATGGAGAGTTGGGTTCACAAATGGGGCATATATAGACAGAAACACAGTTGCAAGATAATAGTTGGAATGAGAGTCTTAACAGGTACAGATAATGGGAGTGAAGAGAGGGGTAATCACAGATTAAAGAGGTGTGAATTTTCTCAAGCTAGGACAGGTCATCAGATTTTGCAAGCCCAGGCTAAATGGTGGGGATTACACGTAGTGTGACGTGAGCCCAAGATCCCGGTTAGAACTGCCTGGTGTTGTAAGACTTCTTACTGTGCCCACCCAATCCAACGCCGGTGTTTCCACATCATGTCTCTAAGCAAACAGCAATACACAAGAATCAGTCAGACAGAAGCATTCAATAAGGAAAGCAACAAAGTGCCTGTGAAATCAATATCCATGTTCCTAATGTGTAAGGATGCACATAACAGACAATTACTCATTTTGAGGTAACTTTACAACGTGCGCAGGAAAGGTCACCACGAACATGAATTCCATTGGATAAAATGCATTGCAAAAATATTCCATTGTAAAAAGAAGACAACCCTTCTGAAACACAAAGCTTACTGTCCAAGAAATGATAAATAATCCATTAACATTATTCCAGAATAAATTAGCCCATGTCCTTCTTACACTTACTCCTCTCCCAAACTCACAGGCCAACTTCAGCAATTTTCTGTCACCCCCACCATCCCCTCCAATTAAACCCGGTCCCTCTAACTTCCCCCCTCATAGAATTCCTATAGTACAGAAGAAGGCCATTTGGCTCATTAAATCTATACCGCAATCCCACCCAAGCCCTGCATCTGTTACCCCACACATTTACCCCACTAATCTCCCTGACACTAGAGTCAATTCAACATGGCCAATCAACTTAACTCGCACATCTTCGGAGTGTGGGAGAAAACTGGACCCACGCAGACATGGAGAATGTGCAAACTCCACACAGACAGTGACAGAGACTGGAATTGAACCTGGGTCCCTAGTGCTGTGAGGCAGCATTGCTAACCATTGTGCCACCCTCCCACTCCTCTTTCTTAACTGCTTCTTTCTACATCCCCATCCCCTCTCCTAAGCCCTCTCTCTGTCGTCCTCCTCCTCCAATCTGTCCCTGTCCCCCCGTCCTCCCCTCTCTTTGGGCCTCTCCTCTCTTAGCCCCTCACCCTCCCATGGAAATATGATTGTGGCAGAACGTGAGATTTTAAACTCACTTCCCTTCTCTGGTTCCGCTTAGCCCTCTTGCCTCTTCATCCTGCGTGAAGGTGAGGGACGAGTGAGTGGTTGGTCCCTGCTGGTTCTCTCAGCCTCTGGAGCCTTGCGTCTCTTTCAGGCAAGGCATGTTATTATTGGGAAGTTTGGGGATGGGCACATCACCCCACTCAATCAGAGCGCAGTATCTCTCCAAGTGGTGCCGCTACCTATTCAGCCCATCAAGTCTACACTGACCACAATCCCATCCAGCCCATATCCCCCTAACCCCATACATTTACTAAAGATTATCACCTTCACATTAAAGTCAATTTATCATGGCCAATCCACCTAACCCGCATACCTTTGGACTGTGGGAAGAAACTGGAGCACCCAGGAAAAACTCACGCAGACACAGGAGACTGTGCAAATCCACACAGTAAGAAGTCTCACAACACCAGGTTAAAGTCCAGCCAGTTTATTTGATAGTAAATCCACAAGCTTTCGGAAACGCTGTTCCTTCATCAGGTGTGTGGAAAGTTCTGGTCAGAGAAGGCCATATAAAAGCACACACAGTTTACAGAATACTGATTAGAATGCGAGTCTTTACAGCTAACCTGCTATTCAAGTCTTAAAGATGCAGACAATGTGAGTGGAGATAGCATGAGGCCTTGGTTAAAGAGATGTGTATTGTCAAGGGACATGAACCCAAGATAGCACTATCTGCAACCTCCATGACTTGCCTGGGCTTGCAAAACCTCACTTACTGTCCTGTCTGGAGACACTACACATCTCTTTAACCTATGCCTAAAGCTATCTCACATTGTCTGCATTGTTAAGATTTGAATAGCAGGTTAGCTGTAAAGACTTGCATTCTAATCAGTATTCTGTAAACTGTGTGTGCCTTTATTTGCCCTTCTCTGATTAGAACCTTCCACACACCTGACTAAGGAACAACATTTCCGAAAGCTTGTGGGTTTACTATCAAATAAACTGTTTGGACTTTAATCTGGTGTTGTGAGACTTCTTACTGTGTTTACTCCAGTCCAACACCAGCATCTCCACATCAAGTCCACACGGACAGTGAGCTGGGAATTGAACCCTGATTCTGTAAAGCAGCAGTGCTAACCATTGTGTCATCATGTCACCACTTCTTAAAATAATTCAGAGAGGGTCCCACATCGAGTTAGCATAAACATTTGGCTTCCATGATAGGTTGAATATTTAAATTTTTTAATTGATGTAAGTCAATAAACTAGCATAGTTGTCAAACTTTATTCTGCATAATGATAGATATTGAATTGCTGTGCCTAAGCATCTATTTGTGCTTTGAGAAGGCCAGAACATCCCTCTTCTAAGAGGTGGACAGTGTTTTATTCAGTATACCCAGTAGGTCTGTCAAAGAGGTTCTGAATCTTGTATGGCACTTATTGATCACACGTAACTAAGTCCACGTTAGTAGTCCAAGCAATGAGCTGACTCCATGCTTGCTCCTACACAGGTTTCTGTCCAGTCCACAACTGAGCAGTCTCAGGTCATGTGTCTGATTACATTGCACTGTGGGCGGTACAGTTTCCTAGCTTCGCCTTAACCCTTGCTATGCCTGATACCGTTATAGTACAGCGGGTAGCAATTTCGTTGAAATGGAGAGCAGGAAAATGCAATCAAACCTCAATAATCCTTCAGTAATTTTGAATGGAGTTTTGTTTCTCTTCCAGATCATTCGCTGGGCTCAGATGATGATGCCTTCTTTCAGGAGTTGGCCACAAGAAACATTCACAGGGTCTATGACAATGGCAAGATTCAACAACTTGAGCCTAATTATGAAGAGGCGCAATTTTACAATGGCTATAACTTTTATGCTCAGATTCCGGATGATTTGAATGAACTTATCTTGAAGACAGAGGGAGGGAGCATGATTCAGGCTGCTCTTCCAAAAGATTTTCACAGCCTAGAATTGAGAAAAAGGCAAGCCTTAGCTCAGTACGAATGCTGCAAAGATACCTGCACTTTAAGGCAGTTGCTACGTCTCTGCTTCTGGTGAAGCAATGCCGAGTTTATCTCTGTTTTTATACACTATTCGACTCACCTGGATTCCGAATCAGTCAAATTCTGAGGCAGAAATGATTCAGAACAGTTGACCAACCCAATCTCCTCACGGGAAGTTTGCCCACTGATAGTACGTTTCCAGGAATTGGGGAACAGGGGGTCATCAGAAACTGCAGGGTGTTCCAATCATGAGTGGTTGGAAAACTCTGCAGTTTGATAGCCTTTGCGATTCCCCCCCCCAAACCGCCAGCCCCCTGTCCCACCAAATTCCCAAATGGCAGAGGAGATGCTGAGCTGGGTGAACGGGTTCAGCAAGTTTGTTCCCTGGCCTATTCAAAAAAATTATACACTGGTACCTGTCATTTGCAGTTTTGGAGTCACAGTGTGATTCTAAAAATATCATTATGTAACGTCTCTCGAATTAAACCATTTCATTATCTTTACACAGACTTTTTTTGTGAAATCTTTACATCTGAACACTCTCATTATTAACATGAAAGTAAATCCAAAAAAGTGGATTATTTCCCATAACAACTTACAAAGTGCATATGAAGTGGAAAAAATATCTCCAGGTGTGTTACGAAAATTGCCCTTTTCTAGTTGCCCTCCAAGAGCAACTCGAGATGAGCAATAAATGCGGGCCAACCAGCAAAGCCAATGTTCCACAAATGAATGAACAAAATTCCAAAATGGCAGATATCGCCATTGAGGGACAGCACGGTGGCACAGTGGTTAGCATTGCCACCTGGGCTCAGGTTCAATTCCAGCCTCGGGTGATTGTCTGTATGGAGTTTGCATGTTCTTCCTGTGTCAGCGTGGCTTTCCTCTGGGTGCTCCAGTTAATTCAGGGGATGGAGGGTTACAGGTATAGGGCCTGGGTGGGATTGTTGTTGGTGCAGGCTCGATGGGCCGAATGGACTCTTTCTGCCTGGAGGGATTCTATGATTCACAAAGTCATGAGTGTCATGAGGAGACTGCAGGGAAGGGGAAATTATAGAAGGCCAGACCCAAGGGAAAGAGGTGTTTTGGGTGGTAACAGAGGGTTAGGGACATTGCACTTTGGAGCAAGAGTAGCCAATCAGCCCTTTGAGCCTGCTCTGGAACTCTGGTTCTGGTATCAATTGCAATTTACCATCTGCCCCATAACACTTAACTCCCTTGTCTATCAAAAATCTAACTCTCCCTTAAGTAAATTCAATGGCGCAGTCTCCACTGCTTTCTGGAGACAAGAATTCCACACACTAATGATGCTGTAAGAGAGAATAATTCTCACCTCTGTCATAAACAATCAACCTCTTATTCTTAAATATTTTCTCCTAGTTCTAGTTTCTCCCACAAGTGGAAACATCTTCCCATTATCTACTCTATCAAGCCCCTTTAGGACTGCCTGGTGCCAGGCTGGCAGTGCCAGGATGCCTGGTGGGTAGTGCCAGGGTGCCAAACTGGCACTGTCAGGGTTCAAGGCTGCACTGCCCAAAGCATGCCCCTCCTCTGCCTCAGATCTTCTGGGGTGGCCTCAGTGGTCTCTGGTTCTACCGATGAGGCGATCATGTCTGGTCCACATTGATGGAGACTATACGATATCCCTGCCGGAGGGAACATTCGCCGGCAAGGCCACAGAGGCAAGTGGGCATGGACGATTCCATCGTGGGCTCACTTGTAACATTTAAATGCTTTTTAAAATAACACTTAAAGATTGAGATCAGCCTTGCACCCAAAGGACTGATCTTGTCGGATATCTGGTGCTGGTAAGATCTTGAGAGGTGAGAAATCGGACGCAAACCTAATTTCTCAGCTCACCCGCAATTTTACCAACTTGCCCCATCTGACAAGGTGAAATGGTAAGATAATCCCCATTAGCTTTATATCTAAATTGAAATGCTAGTTAGTTAACGTTGATCCCAGTACCCTTTAATCTTAGTGGTAAATGGCTAGTTCACAGCACAAGCGTCTCAACTTGATACCTATCAAACTTTTCTGGGATGCTGGGGTCCTCAGTGCCTACTTATGGTGTACTCTGAGACTACTGACATTGTTTTCAAACTTAAATATTGTACTTTCGCACGGTACAACAATCTAAGTCTTTTTTAATCACTAACAATCAAAGCACCTACACTTATTCTCAGGCAGGATCACATCATCTCCTTTATTTACCCTGAACTTAAAAACACAACATATAATAATCTTATAAACCTGATAACAGCTCCCCCTGATGGAAGTTGTGGAGAAAATGACGAGTTTTCACAAATATTATCCAAAATATAACAATGTTTTCCGTAAGCATTATGTTTTGGACAGGAGGGAGGAAGACAATCTACTGATTTCCTCTCACCAATTGCCCATAAGACGAAGGTGTTGGAAATTAATTTAAAGTAGTCTGTGGTGTGTTTTCCGAAACCATTGATTTGTGTAATCCAATTAATCAATAATTTGCAGCAAACTTACAATCTGATTAACTCAGACCTTCTAGTTTATTCCACAATCACACACTCACGCACGCGCACACACACACACACACACACACAAACACGTACGCACGAACACACACACACACACACACACACACACACACACACACACACACACACACACACACACACACACACACACACACACACACACACACAGGCTCACATAGAAAAATTAGTTTTACAATGAGGCGGCACTGCAGCACAGTGGTTAGCACTGCTGCCTCACAGCACCAGGGACCCGGGTTCAATTCAGGCCTCGGGTCACTGTGTGGTGCTTGCTCATTCTCCCAGTGTCTGCACGTGTTTCCTCCGGTGCTCCGGTTTTTCCCCATAGTCCAAAGATATGCAGGTTAGGTTGATTGGCCATGATGAATTGACCCTAGTGTCAGGGGATTAACAGGGTAAATATGGGGGGTTATGGGAATAGGGCCTGGCTGGAGTTGTGGTACTTGATGGGTGAACAGCCTCCTTCTGTACTATAGGGGTTCTATAATTCCATAATTCTATGAAACGATGGTTAGTAATAGTGTTAGAACCACGCTCATGAATATTAGTTCAAATGATTTCCAAAGTCCAAGTCAAAGTCTGGTGGGTGTTTCCTTTGTGGGTGAGGTTCAGTCTTGATCAATTTCTGGAGATGACCACATGTGAACATTTGACATGAATGGTGCTGCCATACAATGGGCCTCCTGTGCTTGGAACACATTACAGGTATTCTATCCTGTTAATGTAAAAATGTCAATCTACCTCTGAGGCTAAATAACTAAAATGGCCCAAAAGGCTTGGGTGATGTGACATGGCCCATTATTGCAAATTTACTGTGAGTGCAGTTTTATGCCATCCAGTTGCTGTGTTTGGTGGCCGAGGAGCATTGAATCAGGTGGGAGGGTGGTGAGTGTAGACATCGCCACCTTACATAACGTAAGAACATAAGAACTAGGAGCAGGAGAAGGCCATCTGGACCCTTGAGCCTGCTCCGCCATTCAATAAGATCATGGCTGATCTTTTCTTGGACTTAACTCCACTTACCTGCCTGCTCACCACTACCCTTAATTCCTTTACTTTCAAAAATGTATCTATCCTTGCCTTAAAAATATTCAATGAGGTAACCTCAACTTCTTCACTGAGTAGGGAATTCCACAGATTCACAACTCTTTGTGTGAAAAAATTCCTCCTCAACTCAGTCCTAAATCTGCTTCTCCTTATTTTGAGGCCATATTCCCTAGTCTTAGTTTCACCTGGCAGTGGAAACAACTTCTCTGCTACTATCTTACCTATTCCCGTCATAATCTTGTATGTTTCTATAAGATCTCCTCTCATTCCAATGAGTGTAGCCCCATTTACTCAGTCTCTCAACTCTGAAATCAACCTAGAGAATCTCCTATGCACTCCCTCTAATACCAATATATTCTTTCTCAACTAAGAAGACCCAAAGGGTATACAGTACTCTAGGTGTGGCCTCACCAGCACCTTACACAGCTACAACATAACTTCACTGCTTTTAAACTCTGTCCCTCTAGCAATGAAGAACAAAATTCCATTTGCCTTCTTAATTACTTGCTGCACTGCAAACCGACTTTTTGTAATTCATGAACAAGGACACCCAGGTCCCTCTGCACAGCAGCACATTGCAATTTTTTACCATTTAAATCATAATCCATTTTGCTGTTATTCCTACCAAAATGGATGACCTCACATTTACCAACATTGCCAAATGCTTGCTCACTCACTTAGATTACCTATATCCCTTTGCAGACTTTCAGTGTCCTCTGTACACTTTGCTCTACTACTCATCTTAGTGTCATCTGTGAATTTTGACACACTACACTTGGCCCCCAATTCCAAATCATTTATGTAAATCGTAAACAATTGCGGTTCCAACACTGATCCCTGAGGCACACTACTAGTCACTGATCACCAACCAGAAAAACACCCATTTACCCCCACTCTTTGCTTTCTGTTAGTTAACCAATCCTCTATCCATGTGAATGCATTACCCATAACACCGTACACCTTTATCTTGTTCAGCAACCTTTGGTGCGGCACCTTGTCAAATGCCTCCTGGAAATACAGATACACCACATCCACAGGCTCCCCATTGTCCACTGTGTAAACAATGTTCCCAAAGAATTACACCAAATCAGTCAAACATGACATGCCCTTCATGAACCAATGCTGCATCTTTCCAATGGGACAATTTCTATCCAGATGTCTTGTTATTTCTTCTTTCATGATAGATTCAAGCATTTTCCCTAGTACAGAAGTTAAGCTAACTGGCCTATAGTTACCCGCCTTTTGTCTACCTCTTTTTTTAAATAGTGGCGTCTTATTTGCTGTTTTCCAATCTGCGGGGAACCACCCCAGATTGCTGCAAATTTTGATAAATTACCACTAGTGCTTTTGCTATTTTCCTCACTGTCTCTTTTAGTACCCTGGGATGCATTCCATCAGGGGCAGAAGACTTGTCTACCTTAAGCCCCATTAGCTTGCCTCTTTCATGATAATGATAATTTCTAGGTCCTCACCTGCCATAGTCTTCCTGTCATTAATTTTTGGCATGTTGTTTGTGCCTTCCACTGTGAAAACCGACACAAAATACCTGCTCAATGCCTCAGCCATTTCCTCATTTCCCATTATTATATCCCCCTTCTCATTCTCTAAAGGACCAATGTTTACATCAGCCACTCTTTTTTTTATATATTTGTAGAAACTTTTGCTATCTGTTTTTATATCTGAGCTAGTTTGCTCTCATAATCCATCTTACTTTTCTTTATGGCTTTTTTGTGGCTTTCTGTTGACCTTTAAAGATTTCCTAATCCCCCAGTTTCCCACTAATCGTAGCCACTTTGTATGCATTTTCTTTCAATTTGATATCCTCCTTTATTTCCTTAAATATCCATGGCTGAATATTTCTTTTTCTACAGTCCTTCCTTTGCACTGTTACATACTTTTGCTGAGCACTGTGAGAAATCGCTTTGAAAGTCCTCCACTGTTCCTCAATTAGCCCACCATGAAGTTTTCACTCCCAATCTAACTTAGCCAACTCTTCCTTCATCTCATTGTAGCCTCCTTTGTTTAAGCATAAGATGCTGGTATTGGATTTTACCTTCCACACTCCATATGTATTTTAAATTCAACCATACTGTGATCGCCTTTTCCGAAAGGATCATTAATTATTCCAGGGCACAGGATAGCTTGCTCCCTCATAGGTTCCATTACATACTGTTCAAGGAAGCTATTATGGATACATTCTATGAACTCCTCCTCAAGGCTGCCTTGACTGACCTGCTTTGACCAATTGACATGTAGATTAAAATCCCCCATCACAATTGCTGTACCAGTTTTATACGCATCAGTTATTTCTTTGCTTATTTCTCATCCCAGTGTGATGTTATTATTTGGTGGCCTATAGACTACACCTTCCTGCCTCTTACCTTGATTAATTTCATGGTGAGACAGCCTATGTCCCTCTGCCAACTCAAGACCTTAAATGGACAATTAATGCTCACTTGTGAGCCTCCTCCTGCTATTATTGTATTGATCCAGAAGTGGACAGCATTTCACACAAACTGTGGCATGTTTGCCTGCTGGTTCTATGGAGATGGGATGGTGGCAGGATGTTGTACCTTATCAAAGGCATGATTGTGGGACCCAGCATTGGATGAGGGCATGGCTTGGTGAAAGCCACCCAAGACTACCCGCACCCTCTTGTTGATTCTTTTCCCCCCCCATTACCCACTTGTACCTGGCTGTCGCTGTGATCTGAGGCTTTGGAATGGTGTAGTACCATCTTCTGCCACCACCTCCCCAGTGGTGCTGCTGAGTGGTAAAGAGCTGCCCATCTCATATTGGCTGGCAGCACTCAATGAATGGGATTACCGTCCTGGGATCTGTGATCGTGGCGACGGCCTGCCCTTGGTCTGTCAACAGCCTGAGTGGTAGAATATGCGGCAGGCCTTCACAGAAAGAGACGGCATTGGTAGGGGCTGGAGGATATCATCAGTCTCTAACTAGTACCTGAGAAACTTAACGCAGCCACAACATGCCACTTTATATCTTTCCTATAAGTTGCTGGTTATTGCATGCACCCAGTTACGTCATGGTGTCTGTATTGATTCCTGATGGACGGGCAGCTTGTGGTTAGCACTGCTGACTCACAGAAACAGGAACCCAGGATTCCATTTCTGGCTTGGGTTGCTGTCAGTATGGAGTCTGCATATTCTCCCCGTGTCTGCATGGGTTTCCTTCAGGTGCTCTGGCTTCCTCCCACAGTCAAAAGATGTGCTGATTAGATGTATTGGCCATGCTAAATTCTCCCTCAGTGTACCCAAACAGGCATCAGAATGTGGCGACTAGGGGATTTTCAAAGTAACTTCATTGCAGTGTTAATGTAAACTGACTTGTGACACTAATAAATAAATTTTGATTCTAACCAAATGGGTTCTGTCCTGGATCTAGTTTTACTTTAGTTTTGGAAGAAAATGATGCAACGCTCCCAGTCATGTCACTGTTTATAGCCTCGGCTTTGTGTTGGAGCATATTTGATACCTTTTATCAGAAATATCTTGACCATATACACATGTGTGCCAAGCACCTTGCCCAGAATCCATCAGGGTACATCTTACTCATTCAGCGCACATTTGCAAGTTTCTGTCCCATCTCTGATTGTCCTTTCTTTTACAACATTCCCACCTTCAATCTTCCTTGGAATTCCACGTTTGAATCTCTTCAATTTGCTTCTGGTGCTGCCACAGCTCTGGAGTTGCCCCACGCTCTCCGTGAACTCCTTGGGTCTCCCTTGTTTAGTCTTGGATCATTCTTAAACCCACCTCTTTTTGACATTTTATTAATCACCATGCCCAATATCTCCCTCTTTGACGTTTGATTTACTGTGCCCAGAGGCAGGACAGAAGGCAAGGGAAGTAGGGAGCTGGGTTGGGTCGGCACTCCAAAACGCTCTTGCCGTCAATATATTTTACTAACAGCAGCACCTGAAGCAGTCAAGCTGCCTGCCCCAAGGAGACAGGCAACCCCAACAATTTCTCCTTCAGAGGAGTTCCCCCAACAGCAGGCAGTCCTTTTTGAATCATAGAATCCCTACAGTGCAGAAGGAGGTCATTTGGCCCATCATGTCTGCACCGACTCTCCAACAGTTGGTGCAGACCAGATGGGCAGCATCGTACCCAGGCCCTATCCCCATGACCCCACATACTGACCCCACTAATCCCCCCAACCTACACATCCGAGGACATTAAGTGATAATTTTGCATGGCCAATCCATCTAATCTGCAGATTTTAGGATTGTGTGAAGAAACCCGAGTACCCAGAGAGGAACATGCAGATACAGAGAGAATGTGCAAACTCCACACAGACTGTCATCCAAGGCTGGAATTGAATCTGGGTCACTGGCTCTGTGAGGCAGCAGTGCTAGCCACTGTGCCGCCATTGTAAAACTTGTATTTTCCTTCCTACTGGTGGCTCCTGGTTACCAGCCCTGCCTCAACAGCAGCCATCGCTCTTCTGAGGCTGCCCTAGCTCCCTGCTGTGTGACAGGATCGGCAGCTGTTGAGGGGCTCAGGGAGGAGGGTGGGGACATGCTGCCATCCTGAAGAGAACAGCAGCAGTCGCTGAACTGGCTGTCGCCTGTAAAATACAAAGGGGGATCCCGTTGCCTTCCTGTTTGCCTGTGAGTGCCAGTGACACACCTTCCCTCCCCCTATTTGGAGTCTGCACAACTTGTAAGATCTTGGCTGCATGTTTCTGAAGTGAGTTGGGGAGACATTATCATCGAATCATAAAATCATACAATGCAGAAGGAGGCCATTCAGCCCATCAAGTCTACACTGACCACAATGAGGGCCTATCCCCATAACACCAAAAATTTACCCTAGCTAGTCCCCCTGATACTAGGGGCAACTTAGTGTGGCCGATCCACCTAACTTGCACATCTTTGAACTGAGGAAGGAAACTGGAGCACCCGGGGGAAACCCACACAGACACAGGGAGAATGTGCAAACTCCACACAGACAATGATTCAAGCCGGGAATCAAACCGGGGTCCTTGGTGCTGTGAACCAGCCTTGTTAACCCCTGTGCCACGGTTCCACCCACTGATACAAATTATTTTTCTAATTTTAATGCATCAGACAAATGCCAAGTTGTTGTTGTATCGGGTAATCATAAATCTTTTCTCACGTTGGGAATGGTAGTGCGCGGAGACTTTTAAAAATTGCAGATGCTAATTTATCTTAGCCAATGATTGATTACAAAGTTGATTTTGACAAGACTTGAAAAAGCTTAAAACAACTAAGGTTTATTTTTGACATTACAGAGACTCCATTTGAATTTTTCTTTTAAATTTGACAAATTTGTTCTCCAATCATAGAGCTTCCTCACTGCCACCCGTACTTGGATACACACTTCATCAAAATGTGCAGCATTTTCCAACCACTATGGATGAGATAGCCTGCAGGATCTGCTGACTTCTGAGCTCTGATTCCCAAAATGGCTATTGACAGGTGAAGATACACATCAGGAGCTTGAATTTATAGCATTCACCTTTCTGTCTTTAACATTGACTCAGCATCACTTCACCCCTCCGCATGCTTTATAGAAGTCATCCCTGGTACAGGTCATGAAGCAGCACAGTCTGTAAAGCAGCACTGAATTCATTTCTCTTTGGACAATTCTTCTCAAAGGAGCCGCATGCATTGTGCTCTCTTCCTCAGTTCCAGAGGCAACTTTATTATAATCACCTGGTATCTGCATGCGCTGCTTGTTATCATTGTTAGATAGTTTCTGTCCAGAATCTGACTCAAGCCAACAAATCTCGACATGTCATCTGCCCTTTGACCCTTCACCATCCTCTCAAAGTCATTGCCTTCATCATCTGAGGTCTGGGAGGAATCTAGAACAGAAATAAACTTCCATTGACAATTTCTGGGGGGTTATTGAGATTGATTTTGTGCCCTTTTCCTTCAATGGTGATTCATTGGTATTTAATGATGCTGTGGAGATGCCAGCATTAGACTGGGGTAAACACAGTAAAATGCTGTTCCGAAAGCTAGTGGCTTTTACTACCAAATAAACCTGTTGGACTTTAACCTGATGTTGCAAGACTTCTTACTGTATTTAATGATGGCTCGGAGATCTGCATTGCTCTCCTTTACCTACCCAGAGAGCCCGCCCAGCAAACCCTGAAACAAATGGAGGAAAACAGGGAAGTTATTAAGGACGTGTTTGAGAACCTGATGACCCTTTGTAGGCTCACAGAAAGGGGAATAAAACCATTTTCACAATTATACAATAGAGAATAATAAGGACACATCTAAGAAAAGGAGTTAATCTATATTGTATGCTCATTGCTGCCAATGAATGATGTAATCAGGTTTAGAAGGGTATAACTTCTAGAGGTGGCACAGTGGTTAGCAGTGCTGCCTCACAGTGCCAAGGACTCGCATTTGATTCCCGGCTTGGGTGACCGCCTGTGTGGAGTCTGCATGTTCTCCCCATATCTGCATGTGTTTCCTCCGGGAGCTCTGGTTTCCTCCTACAGTCCAAAGATATGCAGGTTAGGTTGATTGGCCATGCTTAATTGCTCCTTAGTGACAGTGGGATTGGTCAGGTGCATGTGTGGGCTTATGGGAAGAGGGCCCGGTTGGGGTTGTTGTCAGTGCAAGCTCGATCGGCCGAATGGCCTCCTTCTGCACTGTAGGGATTCTAGGATGAAATTCTGGCATTTCTTCTTCTTTGACAGTTCCATTTCCTGTCAGAAAATTAGAAATATTGTGGAAGGGCACTGGGAACCCCTTCAATGTTTCTCCGGTTGTCGAGGGGCTAGATATTGTAAAGCAGATTGCTTCTCTGTCTGAACAACTGAGGCACGTGAGAATTCGGGTGAAATAAAACTTTGACTAAAAATGGGTATTCTTAAATTGATATTCACGGTGTTGCATTGAATTTTAAAAATTTTATTGGATTCTATATTAGAACTAGTATTTGTTGTAGTAACTAATGTTGCAATGTGCTTATCCACTTTGAAGTGTATTGCATGTTCTTTAATAAACTTGTAAATTAGTTGGTAAAGTATAACCACCTCTTGTAGTCTTTTCCATTTTCTGAGAGTGGGATGATAATTCTTTTGAAGAGAGACTCGCACCACCCCCTCCCCCCACCACCCCTCCCCCTGCCCAGACTCTTGCAATATCTTTATAGTTAAAACTTGGCCAAAATATTACTCAACAGGCTATCTGGAAAGGGGTAATATCTCTTAATAGTCACTTACAATGAAGGAGAGTTGGCTCACTTTCTCAGACCCAAAGTAAGTGGGAAGTTGCTGCCTCAAAATCAGCAGAGGGAGATTGTTGAGCGATGCACCTGATATTTGGTAATCTATACTTGGGCCTAGAATTATAATTAACTTCCGTTGCATATGGAAGTCAGCTGAGAGGCACAGAAGGCACTGTCACCTTCACTGTACACATGACACATCGTCAACATGGACATTATACCACAATGGGTCTCCATAACAGCATTACACGCGGACTAATGGCTGATGGCCTCGTGGTATTATTACTAAACTATCAGTCCAGGAGCTCAGCAAATGTACTGGGGACCCGGGTTCAAATCCCGCCACAGCAGATAGTCGAATTTGAATTCAGTAAAAAGAATATCTGGAATTACAAAACTACTGATGGCCATGAAACCATTGTCAAGTGTTAGAAAAATCCATCTAGTTCACTGATGTCCTTTAGGGAAGGAAATCAGACGTCTTTACCTTGGTCTGGCCTACATGTGACTTCAAAGCCACAGCAATGTAGTTTGCTCTCAGGTACCCTCTGAAATGGACTAGCAACCCACTCAGTTGTCAAAAAAGTAGCTCACCACCACCTTCTCAATGGCAACTAGGGATGGGCAATAAATGTTAGCCAACCAGCAGCGCCCATGTCTTATGAATGAATAAAAAAAAATTAGGTCGAACATGCACACTGCCCAATAGCAGAAAACCACACTGTATTTTTTAAAAAAGTACTGGAATATTCAGTTGAAGTGCAGTATCCTTCAAAGTTGGGCTTGGGGGGAGCAAGTACTGATAGGTGGTACTAGACTGGAAAGCTTTTTTATTAACCAGCTCACACACAAGGAGCTAAGTAAAGCCCTTGCTATAAATCTCAACAATTTATTGGATTCAATGAATGTATTTTTCTGTGGTCCCTCAAACACAGTAGCTGGCTTTCCAGAAGGTACCATGCTTTAATCAGGTCAGTTGCACAATAGGTCCAGCTGTTAATTCCAGCATTCTGGAATTTCTGCATTCCCAAGTCACTGATACAATCCCCAGTTGCTCCCACCCCACGAATATGCGGGTGATTTCTTAACCCAAGTCAGCAGAAGGGGTATGAGTACTTACGGTAATACCTTTGACTGAAAGTCTCCCAGGGCCACCCTCCACAGATCTCACACACCTTTTCAATGTAATGGAAGCCACTGAGATTTTTGAACATCTCAATGCTTTTTTTCACCTTTGCAGAGTCTGTGGAGGAAGCTGGCATCAGGCCGACTGCGAGGATGAAGACCAGATGCTGCGTATCAGCCCCCAAGTAATCAGCTTTTGGCCACTCTGACTTTGAACAGGAACCGAATGTTTTTTGCTCCACTCACTCCCTATTGTGCAATTCACACCTGCCTTTACCCACTACCTTAAATTTCATTTCCTATCTCAAACTTGCGCCTGATTGGATTTCGCTACTGATTCTGAAGATTGAACCTCCAAACACAACTTTTACCTTCATCTGTTCCTTCTCCCTTTTATAGCAGTTTTGCTCCCTCGCTGTAACATATCATCAATGTTTCTCATTAAGGTAATTCACTTTGGTAGGAGCAACAGATGTGTCGAGTATAGGGCTAACGGGAGGACTTTGAATAGTGTGGATGAACAGAGGGATCTAGGTGTGTGTGTACATAGATCCCTGAAAGTTGGGAATCAAGTAGATAAGGTTGTTAAGAAGGCGTACGGTGTCTTGGCGTTTATTGGTAGGGGGATTGAATTTAGGAGTCGCAGTGTAATGTTGCAACTGTACACTACTCTAGTGCGGCCGCACTTGGAGTACTGTGTGCAGTTCTGGTCCCCGCATTACAAGAAGGATGTGGAGGCGTTGGAGAGGGTGCAGAGGAGGTTTACTAGGATGGTGCCTGGTATGGTGGGGAGGTCCTATGAGGAGAGACTGAGGGATTTAGGGTTGTTTTCGTTGGAAAGAAGGCGGCTAAGAGGGGATCTTATTGAAACATATAAGATGATTAGAGGTTTAGATAGGGTGGATAGTGATAGCCTTTTTCCTCGGATGGAGAAAGCTAGCACGAGGGGGCATGGCTTTAAATTAAGGGGGGGTAGCTACAGGACGGATGTCAGGGGTAGGTTCTTTACCCAGCGGGTGGTGAAGGATTGGAATGCCCTGCCTGCTGCAGTTGTAAATGCGTCTAGTTTGGGGGCGTTTAAGAGATCTCTGGATAGGTTTATGGACGAAAAAGGATTGGTATAGGCTAGTGGGTCATTGTTTTTGTAACTGGTCGGCGCAACATCGTGGGCCGAAGGGCCTGTTCTGCGCTGTAATGTTCTATGTTCTATGTTCTATGTTCTATGTTCTATTAACCTTTGTTCTTTTTTCTGATGGCTTGTGACATTTTCCCTCCCACATCTCAAATGCATACTGTCCTAACCAAACATAACATGGACTTTTTCTCTGATTAATGTTTAGCCTAACCAGTTGGTGCCTTGGCCATATTAAATTCTCCCTCAGTGTATATGAACAGGCGCTGGATTGTGGCGATTAGGGGATTTTCACAGTAACTTCATTGCAGTGTTAACGTAAGCCTACTTGTGACTAATAAATCAACTTTAACTTTAACTTTAACTTATTCAGCTCTTGTGTAGGCCAATAAAGGATGAAGTTATTGTTATGCTGCATTACTGGGGACTTCTGGAATGTCACTGGTCTATTGCGAGTTGTTCTTGATACCTGCATTAATGCTGCAATGATGTTTGGAGTGCCATGTTGTTGACTATGGTTTCAATCAGGTTAAATTATTCCTTTTATACAAAAATGAGATCAAAATCAGATGGGCGACTGAACCTTCAAGCACCAATCATGGAGAGAATCTATTCCCTGGTGGGGATTTATGGTAAGGCTGCAGCTTCAAGAGGGAACAGACTTGTGTTACAAGAGGAGCTCCACCCAGACGATGTTGTGTCACCTAGAGTTATTGGTGTGGAGGCAGATTTACAATGCAGTGAAGGAGTGAGGGAGTGGCAGGATTTGGGGTGGGGTGGGGACAGAGGTCTAGACATGAAGTGCAGAAGGCCAGAAGAGCATTCCTGGCATGTCCTGCTGCTTTAGCTCCAGTTGGCACATGTTCTGACCTTGGGAGATTCACCTGCTTGAATGGCAGTTTGTCTTAGGTTTCAGTCAGGTTGCAAGAACTCTTCAAGTCCTGGGGTCATCAAGTCCTGGGGTGGGATTTCGAACCTGGAGTTAAATTCAGAGCTTCTGGTGGCTCTCTGAGTCAGAGGCAGGTCAGATGGCTCTCTGGTGGGGAATGGATGGGTGGGTAGGGGCACGGGGATCTGCAGCCACTCTACATGGGATCGGTGGGAGGGGAAGGAGAGTCCATCTGCCACCCTGTATGCGACCGGTGGGGGGGCAAGGGAGGGGGTCCGCTGCCACTCTGTGTGCATTCGATGGGGGAGAAGGGAGGCAGGGGCCTGCGATCGGTCTGGGTAGTGGGGTGGTGGGGGGATTAGGGGGACAGTTATATTGTGGGGGTGGGTGCCGGGAGGAGACATTATCCAGCCCGGGAGCAATCTGGCAGGGGAGTGCTTTTCAATTTTCTTTTACTGCACACGCGCAGTTGAAGGCTCCAATCGGAGCTACGGTATTTCAGGCGTGTTAAGCCTCACTCACGGGCTTCTGCAGCACGATTTAGAATTACTGATATTTTTTCAGGTAGAGTGCGTGTGGGGGTGCCTCAGAATGGATCTAAAAGTCAGATCTGAAACACTTCCAGATTCAAGTCCGTCCAGCACTTACAATTAAAATGGTAAAATAGGGCCCTGTATGTCCAGGTTGTGTGGGGTCCTTAAAGTGTAGATCCAGACAATGGATGGGAGGCTGGTTTGCTTGATGGATTGGGCTATATTCATGGCCTTTTGTATTTTCTTCCTGTCTTGGGCAGAGCAAGAGCCATACCAAGTTGTGATACACTCAAGCAGAAGTAATGGTGGGGCCCTTTGATTCCCACAGGGACATCAGACAGGCACCCCAGTGATCTCCACTTAGGACACACCAAAGGTGTGCAGCCACTCAGAGCCCCATCTGCCAGTGCCTGCATCCACTGCAGCAGCGCAACTGCTGAGGGTGCTTTTGTTCCTGTACAGGCGACAATATGAGGCTGGGCCCCTCCAGGGCATGGGCCACCAGACGTCCAACAAGGTCTTCACAGGCATCAGAACACAGCAGTCAGCTGTGGCTGCTAAGGATGCCAAGGCTGCACCAAGGTGTAGTGGTAGGGTTTGGAAAGTTAAAAAGCCTTGATGTTACTTCCGTGTTACTTGTGTTCTATCTCAGTGAATAAACAGCGCTTTTCAAAAGCCATTCCATGTGTATGTGACTACAATGATCAGATGGAAGCATTTTGGTTTGGATCTTTGCAACCCTCTTATTCTGAGGTTTGATCAAACTCACACTCAGAAGCCAGAATTTTACCACCATGCCTGCCCTGGGACTGGGATGGGCATGTCTCACAGAATGGCATTTTCCATTGGCCTCGGGTGGGATAATACAAGCCTTGGGTGGGCAAGGGGGTAAAATTCCAGCAAGAGTGTCCCTTTGAAGTTGTGTTTTCATGTGATGTCATCCTCAGTGTAACTTCTTACTTGTGCTTTGTCAGGGAGATGGGTATTATTCTTTATTCTGAGTGTATGATGGGTGAGTTCTCAAACCTTTGTCCTCATAGGACAGCAATAGCAGAGAGGTCCCATCGGTAATGTGACTCTCTGCACGTCTGTGTTTCCTAACTGGTAGTATCCAAACCATGACATGGGTGGCATGGTGGCACAGTGGTTAGCACTGATGCCCCACAGCACCAGGGACCCAAGTTCGATTCCCACCTTGGGGCACTGTCTGTATGGAGTTTGCACATTCTTCCCGTGTCTGCGTGGATTTCCTCCAGGTCCTCCGATTTCTTCCCACAGTCTAAAGATGGGTGAGTTAGGAGAATTAACCATGCTAAATTGACACTTAGCGTTAGTGGGACTAGCTAGGGTAAATGCATGGGATTATGGGGATTAAGCCTGAGTGGGATCGTGGTCAGTGCAGACCCGATGGGCCGAATGGCCTCCTTCTACACTGTAGGATTCTACAATTCTATTCTCTGATTCTATGACATGTAATTCATGGTGAGCTCTGGTTTACATTTCCTTTACAGCAGTCTTTGCACCATTTGTAGGGAAGTATTGACTCAGCTACTGTTCATCCATGCTTGACCGAAGCTAGGATTTGATCCCAGTGAGACTAGGTTGCTTATAAAAATTGGAAAGAGTGATGTGTCCAAAAAACCCTTGGGGAATGACACTGCAAACAATCTGCTGGTCTAAAAAACATCCACGCGCCATCACCTACTAATCCTTTTTATTGAGCCAATTCTGTATCCATATTACCTGTCATGTTCAATGTTTGATTAATCTATGTTTGATTGATTAGTCTGGTTCACTGATCCTTGTACCTCTGCTTGACTGCTTAAGCCAATGAGTGAGATAGTGAGTGAATTGAAAAGCCAGGTTTCTGGATAGAAGACCAGAAATCCAGCAAAGACAATGGATGGAATCTTTCTACTGGCCATGGAGGGGACAAGGGGTTGGAAAATCCAAACCCACTTAAGGTGAGGGGGAAAGGTTTGAAAGGGACCTGAGGGGAAATGTCTTCATGTAGAGGGTGGTGTGCATATGGAATGAGTTGTCAGAGAAAGTGGTTGAGGCAGATACAATAGCAACATTTAAAAAGCACTTGGAAAAATACTTGGTTGGGAAAATATTAGAAAGATATGGGCCAAATGCGGGCAATTGGACCTAGCTAGGATGACGTCATGGTCTGGATGGACTTACTGGACCAAAGAGCTGGTTTCCATGCTGTATTGCGCAATGATTCTGTGTGTGTTGGAAATCCTCTAAGTTCTGAGATAGTTAAATGTTCTGAAAATAACCCTTTTGGATTTAGAATCAGAATCATCACAGCATTGCTTTGAGGTTATCTAAGATAAAAAGCAATGCAGCAGAAACATAACACCATCATTTCGTGGGATTGTGTTGGTCTGTGTGCAACCCTGGAGAAAAATCATGTGGTAAGAAGTCTCACAACACCAGGTTAAAGTCCAACAGGTTTATTTGATAGCAAAAGCCACTAGTGGATAAAGCTGTTGGATTTTAGCCTGGTGTTGTGAGACTTCTTACTGTGTTTACTCCAGTCTAACACCAGCATCTCCACATCATGAAAAATTATGTGGACATCAGGAAAAAAAATATTTTTTTGACATTTTAGTTGAACATTTCTCTTTACCAGAAATTGAACATTGTGGGGTGTGGTGGTGCAGCAGCGACTGGGAGGTGGGGGTGGGAGTTGGATTGGTTGCAGTCAAGCATCATCTAATTGGTAATGAGTCTTTTTGCTTTCCAATTGGTGTAGGAAGGCAGTGTATCACGAGGTTGGATGTGTTGGCCGACCAGTGGCTGGAGCTTGAGGACAAGTCATGTGAGGGAACGTCATATGAGGAATGCAGTTAATCACAGTTGTCAGCCTTACCTTGTCCCCTTTCATTCAATGGACTTGCGTTTCGTAACAAGCCTCCTGTGTGGCAATTTGTCGCACACCTCCAAAATTCTATGCCTATGAGGCATCCCTTAGATGCAAAGCAGTTCTTTCAGGTAGATTTTATAATTCCAATAATTTTTAAAAGACCACCCCTGGCTTTACCCGCCAAGACCATCAGTTCATGCAGCATTCTGCTGCTTTTATTCTATCACGGACCAAGTGCCATTTGCTCATCACTCCTATTTTCATGGACACACACTCCTGATCCACACAGACTCCTGCTCCAGTAACCAGCACAGTGGTCAACACTGCTGCCTCTCAGCACCAGGGACCCGGGTCCAATTCTGGCCTCAGGTCACCTGCAGGTTAGGTGTAAGGATTTGCATCCTAATCAGTAATCTCTAAACTGTCTGTGCTTTATATGCTCTGTCTGAGGCCAGAACTCTCCATTCATCTGACAAAGGGGCTAACCCCGAAAGCTTGTGAGTCTATTATCAAATAAATCGGTTGGACTAAAACCTGGTGTTGTCAGACTTTTTACTGTGTTTACGCCAGTCCAACGCCGGCATACCCACATCATGCGAAATTGATCAGGGGGTTAGCAGGGTTAATATGTGGGGTTATGGGAATAGACCCTGGGTGGGATTGTGGTTGGTGCAGACTTGATGGGCTGTACTGCAGGGATTTTATAGATTCTATGAATGCCTCCAATTTAAAACTTATACCTTGGTGTATAAATTGCTTTAAAGCCTTTCTCGTGTTCGATTCCCATCTTGGGTCACTGTTTGTGCAGAGTCTGCATGTTCTCCCTGTATCTATGTGGGTTTCCTCCAGATGCTCCAGTTTCCTCCCACAGTCTGAAAGATGTGCTGGTTGGGTGCATTGGCCATGCTAAATTCTTCCTCAGCGTGCAGCATGGTAGCTCAGTGGTTAGCGCTGCTGCTTCACAGCTTCAGGAACCTGGGTTCGATTCCCAGCTTAGGTCACTGCCTGTGTGGGGTTTGCACATTCTCCTTGTGTCAGCGTGAGTTTTCTTCGAGTGCTCTGGTTTCCTCCCACAGTCCAAAGGTTTGTGGGTTAGGTTGATTGGCTCTGCTAAAATTGTCCCTTTGTGTCCTGAAATGCGTAGGTTAGAGGGGTTAGTGGGTAAATACGTAGGGATATGGGGATAGGGCCTGGGTGGAATTGTGTTCGGTGCAGACTCCGTGAGCCAAATGGCCTCTTTCTGCACTGTAGGGTATCTATGATCTATGTACCCAAACAGGTGCCAAAGTGTGGCCACTAGGGATTTTCACAGCAACTTCATTGTGGTGTTAATGTGAACCTATTTGTGACACTAACAAGTAAAAGAAAACCTTGTAATCCTAAAATCGCCTCTCCAAATACCTTCCCCTGTGGATCACTGTCCATTTCAATTTGATTGCACCAGTGTAAGGTACCCTGGGAATTATTTTTTTCTAATTCAAAAAAGTGCTATGTAAATGCAGAATATTGTTACAACAGATAATCTACTGTTTTGATTCCTGAGTCTGCTTAGCCACTGTGGATGTTGTGCAGACACTCCGAGGAAATTGACTGTGGTGTTGCTTAATCAAGTAAGAAGTCTCACAACACCAGATTAAAGACCAACAGGTTTATTTGGAATCATGAACTTTCGGAGCACTTCTCCTTCACCAGGTGAGCAGAGAGGTGGGTTCACAAACACAGCATATTTAGACACAGTCACAATTGCAAGTAATGGTTGGAATGCCAGTCTTTATAGATAATCACGTCTTTACAGGTACAAACAGTGCGAGCGGAGAGAAGGATAATCGGAATAACACCTCTCCAATCAGCTGATGGAGCAGTGCTCCGAAACTTTGTGATTCCAAATTAACCTGTTGGACTTTAACCTGATGTTGTGAGACTACTTACTGTGCCCACCCCAGTCCAATGCCCACATCTCCATCCGCACCATTTCAATCAATTCAGTAGAAATTACTTTGATAAGAAAATTAAACCAAAGCAGAACATTTTGAGATGCTGTTTTCTTTTTGATCATTCTCAAACTACAGACTACAAGGTTTTGCCAGGGACCATGCATAAACTACGGGATCAGTTTGACTCCCAGTACAGAATTTCCTCTGCCGGCATTGATTGTGAGAATCTGGCGACAGGGCTTATCGGACTGTGCAGGATTTCCCATCCATTATGAATAGAAAATCCTCTCAGTTCTGCTGCCGTCTTGTGCCCTGATTCCCAAAATGAGCCATTGGCAGAGCAACATCCTTTCCTGGAACTTTTATTTGTAGAATTTTTCCTTCTGTCAGCACGGTGGCACAGTAATTAGCACTGCTGCCTCACAGCACCAGCGTCCCCGGGTTCAATTCCTAGCTTGGGTCACTGTCTCTGTGGAGTTTGTACGTGCTCCCCGTGTCTGTGTGGGTTTTCTCCGGGTGCTCCGGTTTCCTCCCACAGTCCAAAGATGTGCAGGTTAGGTGGATTGGCCGTGCTAAATTGCCCCTTAATGTCAGGGGCCCAGCTAGGGTAAATGCATGGGTATCTGGGGATAGGGCCTGGGTGGGATAGTAGTCAGTGCAGATTTGATGGGCCGAATGGCCTACTTCTGCACTGTCAGGATTCTATAATTCTATGATTCTCTGATTCTCATCTGCCTGATTTGGAATCCATGTGTATAGTGTGTTCTATGAACACAGATACACGGTTTGCATCATTTCATGGTTCGCATACAGAAGAGAGATCCCTAATGCTACAGCCTTCTTTGCAACAGCGGTCTGACAATAATACATATCTTTTAGTCAATTCCACATATTCAAAGCTTTTCGGAAGACTAATTGGCATCCTGATGCCTTCCTTTTCTTTGGAGTATTGACCAGTAAAACCAGGTGCCTTTTGCTCATTTTGATTGTCCCTGTTGTAAAATGATTGCTGCCAGTAATCTGATTCGAGCTCCTGAACCCCATTGCTGTTGTATATTCTCCGAAACTCCTCCATATTCATCCCTTTGTACTCGTCATTGTCACCTGAGGCCTGGTAAGGATCTGGAACTGAAATAAAATTCCATTAGTGAATGTTGAAGTACTACTGAGATTGATTATTATTTTCTTTCCTTCCACCCGACCTGTGCTCTCCACCCCGGAAATTGGGATATCCCAGTTGCTATCTGACCTCATGGACACAGCTGCACTTCAAAATTGACCATTCTGCAGCAAGATAGACACTCACGGGTGATGGTAATATGATTGTGGCTGGTCCCTGATCTCAATGTCACATCCCCACTTTCTCCACATACCCCTCAATGCCATTAAAATCAATGGCCAGAATTCTCCAGCCGTTTACGCCAGCGGGTTCTCCATTCAAAGGCAGCAGTTTACCACCTGCCCGCGGGTTCCTCACTGGCATGGGGTGACGTCAGATGCAATTCCCATAGACAGGATTGGTGAATCGGGCCGTGGGCAAACATGCCATCTCCTGTGGCGGGAAACACGCGGCTGGGAGGCCGGAGAATCCCGCCCCATGTCTTTCTTTGGGAATCCAGGATTATGCCAATTAAAGGATGCATATCTGGTGAAATGTATGAAGATTGAACTTAAAATAGAAATCAGCAATATCTTCTGCAATATAGAAGTTAAAAAAAGAAGTGGTTAAAATGCCAGTTAGTTTAGCTTTATGTCATAATTATAAATTGGAAACCCTTTACATCAGAATTAACCCAGGCTTACATTGGTGGAAGTGAACATTTTATTCCGCCTTTGAATACTAGTGATATGCACATCTTATATTGTCAGTCTTTCTTGCCTACGGGCCAAGTACTATGATCTTTTTGCCCCTATTGAGAAGTTCCCATGAGAAGACTACGGTTTGAAGGTCGAGACAGACTACTATCAAGATGCTTTACCAACACAAGTTTCTGTAGAGGTTAGTATCTGCTGTCTAGTAAGAATTTCATGCTTTCCTTCTGGATTTTCGATTACAGCTGGCCATTCTTGTTTTGGGCCCCCTATCTAAGGAAGATGTGCTGGCCCTGGAGACAGGCCAGAGGAGGCTCACAAGAATGATCCTGGAAATTAACAGCTTGGCGTATGAGGAGTTTTTGAGGACCCTGTATCTGTTCTTGATGGAGTTTCAAAGGGTAAGGGGGAAATCTCACCGAAACTTACGGAATACTGAAAGACCTATCAATATAGAATGGGACAATATTTCCATTAGTAGGAGAAACTAGGATCCGAGGGCACAGTCTCAGAATAAACAGACGACCCTTTAGGGCAGAGGCGAGGAGGGATTTCTTCAGCCAGTGGATGGTGAATCAGTGGAATTCATTGCCACAGAAGGCTGTGGAGGCCAGATCATTGAGTATATTTAAGACCAAGATAGACAGGTTCTTGATTGTTAAGGGGATCAAAGGTTACTGGGAAAAAGCAGGAGAATAGGATTAAGAAACTTCTCAACCCTGATTGAATAGCGGAGCAGACTCTGTAGACCAAATGGCCTAATGCTGCTCCTATATCTTATGGTCTCATGATGTTGTCTGCTGTTTTCAAAGTGAAAAGTCTGGTGTTGTCAGACTTTTTACTGTGTTTACGCCAGTCCAACGCCGGCATACCCACATCGTTTTCAAAGTGGGCAGGGGAACATTACATGGTTTCTGATCTATTAGGTTTAAGGATAAATGATGATCCCAAGACAGGGCTACAAATGCAGTGACTTATTTATGGACAATTTGATTATGGAACTTACATTTGTGCATTAACTGCAGGGTGAAAATTAGTGAGATATGTCAACCGTAACAATGATCCTAGCTGGTTTGGCATACTATACCGTTTTGGTTGTACCCATTGCGTTCTGTTACTCTCTGTACTGAGAACAGAAGGAACAGTTATGAGCACACTGTGTTACTTTACACGTGCATCTGAAATTAATCAAGTCAAACTCTCTGAGATATAATTGGAACATATCAGGTGCCAGGTGTTCCCCTCCCACATCCTATTGCCAATAAATTACAGGATGTAATGTTCATCTCACATAATAGACTTTTTTTAGCAAGATTAAATTGTATGAGATTAGAGGGGAAGTCACAGCATTGACACAAGATTGACTCAGAGAGAGAAAACAGATATGTGGTACAAGGTGGATTACCGCACCAGAGGGAAATGAAAATACAACAAAACTTACTCTAACTAACAAATCAAAGAAAGGGTTTAATAAAGAAACGTCATTACTCCAAACTTGGCGCCTTACCCTGGGCCAATCCAAGCTCACCACAATTCTACATAGTTCCTTATTTATAGTGAATCAGCTAGTCAATCGACTATTACATCCCTCTGTAATTGGTTCCATGGTTTACTGGGTCAGCTGACTATTAGGCTGTGGGCTGTGGGCCAGCTCTACCAATTAGTTAGGTGGACCTTCAAGGGCCAGCAGGGCTGAGTGTGCCACTGTTCTTTCTGATGCCTGTGTTGATGCCAGGTTGCTTGTCCAATTTTATTCCTTTTTAATTTTTCTGTGGCAGTTTGCTAGGCCATTTAAGAGGGCAGTTAAAAGTCAACTACATTGCTATGGGTCTGGAGTCACATCGTGGCCAGATCAGGTAAGGATGGCAGGTTTCCTTTCTTAAAGGACATTAGGGAATCAATGGATATTTACACATGTCTGTAATAATTTCACTGTTCCCCATCCCTTGCCCCCAATGCAAAACACAATCCATTACAATGGCCAGGCGTCATGTTTGCACCCTTTCCAAAATAAAGGCTGATAATCCCATTTACCCAAATACTATAGTCCAGGGCGCAAAGGAAATGCAACAAATTGGAGATCGTGGGAATGAAGAGTTCAAATAAAGTGAAAATAACTTCATTATAAAGTCAATAACATTGGTACAAATGTCTGCATACATCCATTTGTGTAAGTATTCAACTTCTTCAATCAATTTCCTAACAGTCCAACTTGATGCAGACTGTTTGTGTCCAATACTCTGACACATGCGATGCCCACAGCAGGCACCTTTTGGGATCTGGAGCCCATCAGATGCCCATCAAAGAGTGTCCAGCTGTAATTGTCTAAGGAATGACTTAGTCATTGGGCAGAAAACATCCTATGGGATTTGGTTTGGGAAGTAATAGGTAAGGGACAAGAAATAGGGGCACCTTGAGAGGAGTCCCCACTTCCATGTGCCCTTTCTCCATCTTCCATCCCCTGGCCCACCTGTCAGACAAGAGCTGGAGGGTATTTGACGGAATGCCCGTGAGGCACTGAACTTCATGAGGAGACTTTCCTGTTTAAAGTGACAGCCAGAGGCTTCGGCCATGGGTCCAGGTCAACAAGCCCTCGGTTTACCTGCTGATTCCCCATGGTGGTGATTACCTGTTCCATGGAAATGAACATCAACAAAGATACCTGAGACATGATGCCATTCATGTGTGAGATGGTCTCCAAGGTCTCTCCAATGATACACATTGCATGCACTTCTCAACAACCTCAGAAGAAATGTTGATTCCAAAATGGTGCCCTTTCCCTTAAAAGTTAGAGGACGGATTTTCCCATCCGGCTCGTCCATGCAAAGGTCTATTGATCTCGGGTGAGATTTTCCAGTCTTGGGGTGAGTGTGGCTGAAAAATCTCACCCAGACTGTTGGTCTTGGCACATGGTCCTGCCCTCTTGTGACCCTTGAACCATTTGGGATACCATCTCCAGATTTGAAGGACACGACTGCTGCTGGCTTCATGGCCACTTCCATCCAAGTCGCTTCGCTTGATAGGATGGCCTCTTCTTCCGGCATCGGGGAAGTATCACCTGGCTTCAATCCCTCAGATCAGACACCAGAACCCCCAGAGCAAGAATCCAAGTTGGCCAGCTTTAGCTGGTCTCCATTCTTGTGGTTGGTGAACCCTCAGGAATCAATATACAGTTCTGATATTCTAATCCTTGCCAGGGTTCAGTAACTAGAAATTCTTCCTTTTAATAGATTCTGCCTACTATCTTGTCACCCTTTCTGATTGATTAGAAGGGTTGCAAATTATGTTCTGGCATTCAAAGCCCACTTCAAACTCACTAGCCGGATTCTCCGTTGCAGGTGGACCAGTTTTGTTAAGGTTTCCTTCCAAGGGTTGGTTTTATGTACCATTCCCTGCGTGACTATGTGCAAAATGTTTACTCGTGTTTGTGATGCCAAGATGATCAATTTAACCCAACTCACTAATCAACAAAATCATGTTGCATTTTCATAGGAGTAACATCTAAACATTCGCCGCGGTCGCAATCGCTGACTGTTCCGCAACCCTGAGCAGCAGAAGGGACTTCAATACTCACCAAAGAGATGGTAACTGCGGTATCCCCAGATCCAACCTCCGCAGGTTTCTATCACTTTATCCAGGAAGTCTTTACCGCACACGTGGAACTTCTCATCAAGATCTGCCCCCTCAAGGTTTGCAGAACCAACAAAAGGTGTCAGCAACTGCCCGATCACCAGGATGGACACCAGACACTTCATTTCGGCTGAGTGGATCAACTTCACCCACTCTCTCTTTCTTCTGATTCTGCTGAGCAAATTGGAGTTGCCTTAATTGATGGAAACAAATTTATTTTCTTGCCACAAACTTCTGCTTGTCTGGATTTCTCTGTTGATCCTGAATATTTTGCCAACTCCTCCCTGCTCCTGACTTTTTACATTTAACTGCTCCTTCTGCTTTTACAGTTGTTTTGCTTTATTACCATGACTCATCATTGTCTTTCATTAACTTTTGTACTTTTTTCTAAAAACTTGGAAATTCCTCCAACACCTCCATTCTGTACTGTCCTGGTCAAACAAGACCATAACTCTGTATGTGATTAATGTTTAGTTTAGCCATTGGGCGTTTGTAATTAATACCTAACAGCCCTTTTATAGATGAACAATGGGTGAACCTACAGTCTTATTGCATTAGTGGGGAGCTGTGAAATTCCACTATATTGTTGTTGTTGGTTCCTAATACTTTACAGAAGCATTTCAGCTATGTGTAGAACATTCGCTTCGCATATACACAGAAGGGGTTGGTTTAGGTCAATTTGCTGGACGGATGGATAATGGTGCAAAGCGACATCGACAGCATGGGTTCAATTTCCGTATCGGCTAACATTATTCAAGCCTTCTCAGCCTTGCCCATCACCTCAGGTGTGGTGATCTCAGGTTAAGTCACCATCGGGCAGCACAGTGGCACAGTGTCTAGCACTGCTACCTCACAGTGCCAGGGACCTGGGTATGATTCCCAACCTTGAGTCACTCTCTGTATAGAATTTGCAGATTCTCCCCGTGTCAGCATGGGTTTCCTCAGGGTACTCCGGCTTCCTCCCACAGTCTGAATGATGCGTTGATTAGTTGCATTGGCCATGCTAAATTCTCTCTATGTACCCGAAGAGGTGCCGGAGTGTGGTGACTAGGGGATTTTCACAGTAACTTCATTGCAATACTAATACAAGCCTACTTGTGACACAATAATAAATAAACTTTAAACCAGTTAGTTCTCCCTCTCAAAGCAAAGAGTAGTTAATGGTAATCTGGGATTATGGTGGCAGTGATGTCCTGGAGCTGAGATGATTGACTTCCAACCACACAACCATCGTCCTTTTTGCCAGGTATGACTCCAAGCAACAGAGAGTTATTCCATTGACTCCAGTTCTGTTAGGCCTCCTTGATTCCACAGTTGGTCAAATGTTGCTTCGATGTCAAGGGCAGTCACTCTCACCTCACCTCTGGCATTCAGCACTTTTGTCCATATTTGAACCAAGGCTGTAATGAGGTCAGGAGCTAAGTGACACTAGAGGAACACAAACTGGGCATCACTAAGCAGGTTTTTGCTGAGCTGGTGCTGCTTGTTAACACTGTTGATGACCCCTTCCACCACTTTACTCATAATCGAGAGTAGACAGATGGAATGGTAATTGCCCAGGTTGAATTTATCCTGTTTCTTATGTATGGGATGACTCTGGGCAATGTTCCACATTGCCAGGTAGAAGCCAGTGTACTTGAACAAATTGGCTAGGGGCTCGGCAAGTCCTGGAGAACAAGTTTTCAGTACTATTTGCAGAACATTGTCAGGGCTCACAGCCTTTGCAATATTCAGTGCCTTTAGCCATTTCTCGATACCATGTGGAGTGAATTGAAATGGCTGAAGACTAGCATCTGTGATTCTGGGGACCTCTGGAAGAGGCCAAGATGGATCATCCGCTCAGCACTTCTGACTGAAGATTGCTGCGAATGCTTCAGCCTTGTCTTTTGCACCATTATGCGAGGCTCTTCCATCATTGAGGATGGGGATATTTGTGGAGTCTTTTCCTCTGGTGAGTTTCTTAATTGTCCACCATCACTCTCGGCTGGATGTGGCAGAACTGCAGAGCTTAGATCCGATCCGTTGGTTGTGGGATCATTTGGCTTTGTCTATTACTTGCTGCATATATTATTTGGCATGCAAGTAGTCCTGTTTGGCAGCTTCATCAGGTTGACTCCGCATTTTTAGGTATACCCATTTAGCATGGCGATAGTGCCACACAACACAATGGGAGGTATGCTCAATGTGAAGATGGGACTTTATCTCTACAAGGATGGTGTGGTGGTCACTCCTAGCAATACTGTCATGGACAGATGCATCTGTGGCAGGCAGGTTGGTGTGAATGAGATCAAGTATGTTTTCCCCTCTTGTTTGTTCTTTCACCAACTGCCACAGTCCCAGTCTACCAGCTGTGTCCTTTAGGAACCTGCCAGCTCAGTCTGTGGTGGTACCACTGAGCCACTTGGTAGAATTGAAGACTCCTACCCAGAGTACATTCTACACCACTGCTGCCCTCAGTGCCTATTCATAGCTAATATATAAAGAGGAATGAAGAGCAAACCCAGTCCAATTAGACTGACGCCCATTATCGAAAAGGTTCTGGAATTTGGCCTAAATGAATGATGAAGCAGCTAGAGAAATAAAGGCTTCAAAATTTCATAATCATTTAATATATTTAAACATTTCCAGCAACTGGTTGGCTCCTGCTTTCAGTGGTAAAGGTGGTGATGTTGCCACAATCTGTGTCCAGAGTGGGAGGCACAAGAGCAGTCCACAATTGTGCCAACAGACCCATCTGCCACATTTTACTGCAACCCTCTTTCATCTTATCAATATCCATTGATAGTAGGGGTGGCATGGTGGCACAGTGCAGGGAGCTGGGTTCAATTCCCGGCTTGGGCATCAAGGAGTAATTGTTAAAATTGGAGTCCATGAGAATCGGGGGAAAGATTTCCAATGACTGGAGTTGTGTTGAGAACAAGTTTTGGAGGCTAACCTTCTCAGCCCCACGACGTCAAGATATGCCCTGGGCTCAACCACTTCCTACTGCTTCATTAATGATCTCCTCTCCATTATAAGGACAGAAGTGTTCCATTGTATCTGCTCTGAGAATGAAGCTGTCCATGTCTGCGGGCAGCAACACCTGGACAACATTCGGGCATGGATTGTTATGTGGCAAATATCAATCATGCCACACCAGTGCCAGGCAATGAACACCTCCAACAAAAGGAAATCCAGACAGTGCCCAATAAAATCCAAAGACTATGATCATCAAATCATTTACACTCTGAAACCACCATCAGCAACACCCTGAGGGTCACCATTGACCAGAAACTTAAGTTCCCCAGCCACAGAAATATAATGGCTGTAGGAGCGGGACAGAAAAAGGATGCTGTGAGGTGAGTAACTCACTGTTCACTCCACTAAGCCTGTTAACCATCTGCAAGTTTAAATTTAAGTTTTAAAGTCTATTTATTCGAAGATTAGGAAACTCATTAAACAGTTCTTGTGCAACATTACGTTTAGAAGCTATCAGAAAAGGAAAACAATTGTCGGTCTTCAGTTTAATTCGCCTACCTCTGTTGATGGATTATGGTGTCCAAGGCATGGGAATGGAAATAGTGTCAGTCAGGAGAAAAGATTTTGTAAAATATATTCTCAGCATTGCTAATACCGAGCTCATATTTTCTTATCAATTCTTAGTGATGCTGAGAAGTTGCTGGTGATCTTTCTTCCACACAGACTCGAAACGTTAGCTCTGCTTCTCTCTCCGCAGATCCTGCCAGATCTGCTAGGCTTTTCCACCTTTTATTTGTTAGTGTCACAAGTAGGCTGACATTAACATTGCAGTGAAATTACTGTGAAAATCCCCTAGTGGCGTCTGTTCCGGTAGAAATCATAGAAACCCGACAGTGCAGAAGGATGCCATTCGGCCCATCAAGTCTGTACTGACAATAATCCCACCGAGGTCCTACCCCTGTAACCCCACATATTTACCCGGCTAAATTCCTCCAACCTAAACATCCCAGGACACTAAGGGACAATTTAGCATGGTCAACCAATCTAACCCACACATCTTTGGATTGTGGGAGGCAGCAGTGCTAATCACTGTGCCACTGTGTCACCCATATTGTACAGTAGTCAAACAGAATCATAAAACAAGGTGCAGTATTTTAAGACTGAGGCATCTCTGCCATTCAGACTAGCTCAGAAAGGTACTTGTGGACAATAATTTACCGCTACCATTGTTTAAAAGTTAGTTCTTACTGTAAAACTCAGTTACCAGTACACTCGCAAAGTGCATTTGAGAAGATAGAATCCAAGGATCACACCAAAACCAAGCAATTTTCATAGTGACTAATTAAAAAAACTGTAAAAAAAACTTTTAAAAAATGATTTTGAACAAAAATAGGTGCCAATTCTGTTTTAGCCCAAGTGTAACCTGTCGTCACTATCGGGCAAATTATTTCTCCAGCACCACTATCAGTTTGAAGAGGCATACACACTTTCTTAAAAAAACCCATCATTCAGAGATTAGAAAGAAATACCCAGATCGAGAGAACTCGCTCTATTGTCCACAATGGGAATGGCACTGGCTAAGAACTGCTTCTTCGTAGTTAGATTGCCTAGTTTTTTGTCTTCAGGAATGAACGGTCACTTGCAAATACTCTACACTATTGCCCTCCCTCCCTCCAAAACAGAAATCTCAGCAGGCTCAGTGTTTATATCAGCGTTTCAGGCTGAGGCTGATGCTCCTTCAGAGGAAGTAGTCAATGACTGCCTTTTTGGCAGACACCCCTCGTGATCCCTGAGGGGCTGCCTCAAAAATAATAAATTCCTTCTCCTAATGTTCATCCAGTTCAAGTATAGCAGCAACATTTCCACACCTATAACAGTAGTTGGGTGCTGACCACACAGTTAGAACAGTTTCATTGAGGTCCCACTCATATCCTTCCATCGCCAACAGGTGGGCACGGCAAATCATGTCTATGCTATTGGCGGCATTGAAGTGGGCATCAACATCACTGCCGAAGAAGAGGCCAGCTCCCCAGGGGCTGATGTACACTGAGGGAGAATTTAACATGACCAATGCACCCAGCCTGCACACCTTCCAGACTGTGGGAGGAAACTGGAGCACCCGGAGGAAACCCATGCTGACATGGGGAGAATGTGCAGACACCGCACAGACAGTGACCCAAGCCGGGAATCGAACCCGGATCCCTGGCGCTGTGAGGCAGTGCTAACCTCTGTGCCACTGTGCCTTCCCAAACTTTAAGCCAAGCCATCAATGATACAAGTGTACAGGATGCTGCGCGGTTTTGACAACATGAAATTTGAACAGATGTTTCCTCTTACTGGTGAGTCCAGAATTGGGAGCACACTGTTTTAAAATTAGGAATAATGTGGAGATGCCAGCGTTGGAATGGAATGGGCACAGTAAGAAGTCTCACAACACCAGGTTAAAGTCCAACAGGTTTATTTGGAATTGTGAGCTTTCAGAGCGCTACTCCTTCATCAGATGAGTCTAGAATAAGGGGGAAAGATGAGATTTATTTTCTCTCAGGGTGTTGTGGGACTTTGAAACTCCTTGCTTCAGAAGGTGATGGAGCTGGGCCACTGAATAATGTTAAGGCGGAGATAGATAGATAGATTCTTGTTTAGTAAGGAAACCAACCAAGGGTGAATGGAAATCTGGAACTCAATGCACAAATGGATCAAATGAAATGAAATGTTGCTACATTCCCGGAGGACCATTTGCTACTATTCCTCTTTGAGTGAGAGCTGACTGGTGATGGTTTAACCTGAGGGTCACTAGACCCATGATCCTATTGAATGGCAGAGCAGGTTCGAGGGGATGAATGGTCTAATTCTGTTCCTATTTTGTCAGTTTCTACATTTGTGCGATCAGACACTCCTCAATTGGCCAGTAGGTTAGTACAAAATGAAGTGGATTGTCTGCAAAACTGATTTAATGAGTAAGTGAAAGGACAGTGAAATAATCACAGTTACAATTTTTCAAAAGGAGCATTTCAGACCTTCAGTGTGGCGACAAGCTGACAAAACCTTGTCAGGGACCTCACTGGAAATTATTAGCCTTGGCTGGAGGATAAGTCTGAATTGTTACTGCCAGTAAAGAATTACCTTCACTGACACCCACTGGGGAAATTTGAAGGTCAATTTCATTAAATTGATTTGGCATTTACAACATTCAAAATTAACAATCTACAGTGTCTGCTGACCTCAGCATCTTGAATCTCTGAATGCACGAGTAGGTGGTTATGATACTGGTCTGAAGGTTGAAATTGAAAAATTAAAACATTTATATCTAAAATCTAACTGATTCTGAATTGGTATGAAGCATTCTCTCAATCCTGAGAGACAGTCATGTAGCAAAAGCTCACTGACAGATGACCCAATGAAATACATTAAAACTACAGCCAGGATTACAACTGCGATTAAGATAATCTTTTTTCAGTCTCATGTAGAGTGAGCTTTCTGTTGGTATGTCTGGTGTTGCAACATTTCCATCTGTGTCATCAATAAACTCCTGGAAATCAGATGACCTATGCTCAAGCCGATCTTTATCATCGTAAAGCCTTGACTGTTCAGAGCCAAGCTTTGTATAGTTAATGTTGTGTATTCTCCGAGTTAGCTCTTGGCTTCTTTCTGAGTTCATTCCTGCATGGTTTACTGAAACTGAGAGAAAGTTCTGTTTATGAGCACGGACGGATTATCGAGATTGATTTTCTCTTTATTCCAACTACATCCTGCTGCTTCCAATCACAGAAAGAGGGATGTTCCAAATCCTTCCTAACAATCTCACTCTTTAAACAGAGAATTTCAAATAGAACTGGGTACAGAATGCAAGGATACAATTACTGCAATTATTTGAACATTCATTTTACAAAACAACAAAAGGTCCCCTGTACTATTGAGACCAAAGGCAGGTCTCCATTGAGGTGGAGATGCCAGCTTTGGACTCGGGTAGTCACAGTAAGAAGTCTCAACACTAGGTTAAAGTCCAACAGGTTTATTTGGAATCACAAGCTTTTGGAGCGCTGTTCCTTCATCACCTGATGAAGGAGCAACGTTTCTGATGAAGGACATCCTTTCATCACCTGACGAAGGACATCCTTTCCTGCAGCATATCAGGTGGACAACGTTGGCCAAGTGACAAGAGTATGTACCATGTACCTGGTGGATGACGTTCTCACATGAGGTGATGGCATCCATGTTGGTGATCCAGCACATCTTGCAGATGTTGCTGCGGCAGTGTTGTGTGGAATCGATGGGCAGAAACTGACAGCAAGTTCCACACACATGAGGATGGCCTCAATCGGGATCTTGGGTTCATATCATTTGCAAAATCTTACTAACTGTCCTGGCTTGAGACAATTCACACCTCTTTAACCTTGCTTAACCCTTTCTCCACTTGCACTGCCCTATACTTCTAAAACTTCATTCTAACTCTTTTAAACACTCTAACAATACCTTAATGCAATTTCTTACAGATTTGGCAATCCTTCGGAACCTGGAGACATCTGACCTGACTGATCTGGAATTGACCCAGAGCAGCTGCCCATGGAGCTGCAGCTCAGAACTGGGGATTCCTCCAGAGTGGCTTCCAGAGGCCAGGAAAATGCCTGAGAAGCCTGGGTCTACACTCAGAGGATTCCAAGAGTCCAGAGAAAGGCCACCGGTGCTGGGAAGTGCACTCTCCTGGTCTCGAATGACCAGAGCTGCATCCCTGAGGCTGGACCCCTCTCTGCCCCCAGTCCCCAACCTCTGTGAGCCACAGAGCTGCAATCTCCTGCAGGCTCCAAGCACTCCCTGGCTTCCCCCCTTCTACAGTCACCCCACACTCCTGCAATTAAACTCTCAGCCTCACAATCACTAACACTGCCCTTTTAAATTCAGTTGGAGGTCTAAAGACACTCCGACCTCTGAAGGAAGAGTGCGAACTGGTAGTGAGCCAGTGGATCCTGATACACAGACTCATCCGTGACCTTGACCCCAGAGACATCGTCCATTTACCGGCCTCAAGCCCGTCCATGCTGAAGCATGGTCTGGATATCCACCAACCAGCGAAGCCAAAACACAGTCCGACAGCAACCCAGAACACCCGACCATGCAGACCCATCTGCCGACACCGGAATTACAAGCAAGGCAATAAATCCATCCGCACACCGACCAGAGCGAAGAATCTCACTGGACACAACCATACTCTTAACATTGCAAACCACTCTCACCGTCTCCCAGGCTCGAAGAGAAGCAGACACCCCAGGAAGTGTGAAAAACAGGCAGGCCCGCAGGTGAGAGTGAAACAATGTGGTCCCCCTCCCCAGCTTACTCTTTGCAAATGTCCAATCTCTGGAAAACAAGCTGGATGAACTTAGATCCAGGCTCACTTTTCTAAAAGAACCAAAGGACTGCTGTGTGCTCTATTTCACAGAGATGTGGCTCACTCCTGCTTTACCAGACAATACCGTACAACCAGAGGGCTCCTCAATCCATCGAATGGACTGTACAGCAGCCTTAGGCAAGGCTAGGGGAGGTGGGGGTCTGCTTCCGAATCAACATCTTGTGGTGCCTAGGTGTAGCAACATTGGCAACTTTCTGCTCCCCAGACCCGACGCTAAAATGCCGCCCCCTATTACCGTGGGAGTTCATGTCTGTTATCCTGATGGCAGTTTACATCCTATCCCATGTGGACGTGAAGATCATGCTGAACAAAACATACAGAACTATGAATAGCCTTGAGACAAAATATCCCAATGTCTTGTTCATTGTGGTCAGGGACTTCAATCAGGCTAAGTTCAACTGCGTACTATCAAGTTACCATCAACTCCTGTTTTACCAGAGGCCCAAACATCCTGCTACACAAATATCAAACATGGCTACCACCCTATCATCTGCCCTCATTTTGGCAAATCAGACCACAAGGCTGTGCTCCTGTTCTTGGCTTACAAACAAAAACTGAAGAGGGAGAATCCATCAAAGAGAGTCATTTAATGTTGGTCTGAGGAATCGGATGATCTCCCACGGGACTGCTTGGAGTCAGTGGACTGGTCAGTATTTAAAAACACTGCGACCAGCCTGAACGAGCACACACTACAGTAACTGACTTCATTAGTAAGTGTCTGTAGAGGACTGTGTGCCAAAGAAGCAAATCCTTGTGTTCCCCAACCGGAAGCCATGGATGAACAGGGATATCCACTACTGACATCCAGGTCTGAGGCATTCCAAGTCAGGCGACACTGACCTATACAAGAAAGCCAGCAACAATCTAAGGAGATCCATCAGTGATGCCAAAAGACAGTGCCGGACCAAGCTAGAGTCCCAGGCAATCCCCGCCGACTATGGCTGGATCTCCAAGATATAACAGGCTACAAGATGAAGGCATGTAAAATCACTGGCTCCAATGCACTGCTCCCTGATGAGCTCAGTGCACTCAATGCCCGTTTTGAGCAAGAGGTCAGTGAGAGCATGCCCTCCAGCCTGGAAGCCCTGGATGAACTGTATCTGAGGTCACCATTGCTGATGCCAGAACAGCTTTCTTGCAGGTCAACTCACAAAAAGGCAATGGGCCTGGATGGGGTACCTGGACATGCACTCAGATCCTGCATGGATCAGCTGGCGGAGGTATTCGCAGATATCTTCAACCTCTCTTTACAACAATTTGAAGTTCCTATCTGCATCAAGAAGACGACCATCACCCCAGCACATAAGAAAAGCCAAGCAGTCTGCTTTAATGACTATCGGCCGGTGGCTCTGACATCCATCATTATGAAGTGCTTTGAAAGGTTAGTCATGGCACGAATCAATTCCAGTCTCCTGGATGATCCGGATCCATTACAGTTTGCCTACCGCTGCAACAGGTCCACAGCAGACATCATTTCCCTGGCCCTGCACTCAAACCTGGAACACGTAAATAACAAGGACACCTATGTCAGACTCCTATTTATTGACAAACAAGACATATGTAGACACAGACTCAATTACAAGATAATGGTTGGAATGTAAGTCTAAACAGGTAATCAATATAGACAATGATTTGCTTTGGTTTATCATTGTCACATATGTTAGCATACAGTGAAAAGTATTGTTTCTTGTGTGGTACACAGACAAAACACACAGCTCATAGAGAAGGAAAGGAGAGAGTGCAGAATGTAGTGTTACAGTCATAGCTAGGTTATAGAGAAAGATCAACTTAATGCAAGATAAGTCTGACAGCAGCAGGGAAGAAGCTGTTCTTGAGTTAGTTGGTACATACATTTCCAGTGGAAAAAATCCTAGTTGATTCAACCTCTCCGTATAGCCAACAGCCTGGAGACCAGGCAACATTCTGGTGAACTTTCTTTACACTCTCTCGAAAGCTTCCACCTCCTTCTGGTAGTGTGGTGATTAGAACTGCACGCAATACTGCAAATGTGGCCTAACCAAGGCTTTATATAGCGGCAACATGATTTGCCAACTCTTGTACTCAATGCCCCATTCAATGTAGACAAGCATGCCATATGCCTCCTTAATCACCTTGGCCACCTGTGGACCTGCACACCCAGGTCCCTCTGCATGTTAATGTTCCTACGGGTTTTGCCATTTATTGTACAATTCGTACCAAAGTTTGATCCTCCAAAATGCATCACCTTGCATTTGTCAAGATTAAACTGTCCAGATTATTTGTCCAGATTATCCTGCTATATCCTCTAACAATCCCAGGCACTATCAGCAACTCCACCAATCTTCGTGTCATCCTCAAACTTACTAATCAGATCATTTTCCTAGTTTATGTATATTACAAAAAACAGTGATCCCAGCACTGATCCCTGCAGAACACCACTAGCTACACATCTCCATTCTGAAAAACACCCTTCCACCACTACTCTGTCTTCTATCACCAAGCCAGTTCTGGAACTATTTTTGCGTCAGTCTGCTTATGGGACCTTGACGCTTTAATAAAATCCATATTAACTACACCCACAGTCCTTCCCTCATCATTTATCTTTGTCACCTTTTCAAAAAACTCAATTAAAGTGGTGAGGGATGACCTCCCCTGGAGAAAACCATGTTGCTTGTCACTAGTCCATTTTCTTCAAATATATATATATCTGGCCCCCTCAATATCTCCTCTAATAGCTTCCCTGCCACTTGATGTCAGGCTCACCTATGAATTCCTGGGTTATCCTTGCTTCCTTTCTTAATCAAGAGAACAACATTGGCTATTCTCCAGCCTTCTGGAACCTCGCCTCTGGTCAAAGAGGATGTGAAGATATCTGTTGGGGCCCTGGCTATTTTTCTCCTTGCCTCCTGAAATAACCTGGGATAGATCCCATCCAGCCCCAGGGACTTGTCTATCTTAATGTAATTTAAAATACTCAGAATATTCAAATAGTGAGCCTGACATCAAGTGGTGGGGAAGCTGCCAATCTATTCTTGTATAGTTCCTTTGAACTTTTTATTTCCTTTTCTATTTCTGCTCTGAATGTTTATAATCAGCCTTAGTCCCTCTTGTATCATTGAGGTGACATCTACTGTAGGCTCTCATCTTCCTACACATCTGTCACTCAGGAAGCTCTGACATTGATTTGCCTCCCTTTCCCCTTGCAGAAATATACCAAGACTATCCCCAAGTTCTACCTGCCATCCAGGCCTGAATGCAATACCGGCCCATGACAAAATTCTCCCATATGTTCTGAAGAGTAGCTGTTCACTCAAAGAATGAAAATTGATGTGGTGAGATGCAGTTTTACAAGCACATTGCCTGAAGCTATGGTTAATGTTGGTAGAGGCTCCAATATTCTTTCAATCACATGGATGAATGTGGTCATATGGCTGAACAGGAATCTCTCCCGCTCTTCCTGTCTGCCACGGGCATGTGCTGGAAGGATTTGCAGATTGATATTCAACCTATTTGGCCGTGTTTGGATTACACCTTCCTTCGCCATCAACTCCTGGAATGGGGCTTGAACCTGGAGTTTCTGACTCTGAGACAGGGACACCTCCCACTGCTCCACTAGAACCCTGGGTGGAATTTTTCCACCCCTTTCAGCGTGGGAATTGTAGTGGGCAGGGGGTGGACCATGCAAAGGTCCATCGACCTTGCGTGTGATTTTCCAGTCTTGGGGCCTGTGCGGCCAGAAATATCCCAGTCACTGGGTGGGATTCTCCGGCTGCACTCGCCTGAAAACCAGAGATTCCCGCCCGACTTTAGAGGGCCTTTAAATGGTCCACACCTCCCCCCCCCCCCCCCCAAGAAATCCAGTGGTGGGCAGGATGGGAAAATTCCGGCCACTGTGTCTGAAGAATGCGGAGTATAATTACCAAATTAGAATATGCTCATTCTCTGTCAGAAAGGGTGTTGGGATTATTGTTATAATCTGGTTATCACTGCATGTTGTATTGGTATGGAATAGTCCTTATTGAATTGTTCAGTTACACATATTCAGAATCCAGTATATTTCTGCAATACCAAGTAAATCCCAAGTGTAAACTGTAAAAACTGTGCTGTATAATGAAACACCACGAGATGGTGCTGTTACTCTGCTAGCTGATGAGCAGAGACTCCAATAGACTAGCATTTTGCAGTAGCCGATGAAGGAACAGTGCTGGTCATTCATTACAATGACCACAGCAGCAGATTCCTGGCAACTGCTGATCAACAATGCTAGAGAATTGTTTCACACGCACCCAGAGGAACTCGTCTTCACAGTTACTTCTGTGATAGCCAAACACAACCCTTCTACTTTAATCTCCCAAAGTGTCCTTTGTCATCTAACTTCAGACATCGCATCATCTCCATCCATGTTTAATTAAATTGGCTTCAAATGCCCTGTCACTTTGAGTCGGAGCCCCCTTTTTTCCACCCAAGCCTCCCTTCCATCCTCCCACCACCTTACACAGCTCCCACCCCCCAAAAAAAAGAGTTTGTTTCATCCAACTAAAACGTGTTTCATACAAAAAACAAGCATTTTTATAGACAGTGCATTTCACCTAATTTCAAATTACTAAAAATAAATGCTTATATGTGTGCTAATCTATTTTCTTGTTCCATGTTGTATAGCATTTGTTTCCTTTTGTAAATTAAAAGAAGCTGTACACGCTCGCTTAAACATTGGATAAAAGTAAATTACTGCGGATGCTGGAATCTGAAACCAAAAGAGAAAATGCTGGAAAATCTCAGCAGGCCTGGCAGTATCGGTAAGGAGAGAAAAGAGCTGACGTTTCGAGTCTAGATGACCCTTTGTCAAAGCCAGAGAATTTCTCTTCTCGCTTAAACATTGGTATCCAGAGACCCATATGTTAGACAAAATTTAGGGGTGTATTTTCACATAGTGACTGCCTTTGTAATGGGAGAAGCCATTGCTGAGATGTATGGAAACACTGCTTCACTGATTCCTGTGTTAGCAGGAACTCTCTCTGTCTCCAAGGATGTATTGATCAACCTAGTTTCCCTCTATTTAGTGTACTGACAACACTGCTTCCTGAAAATCTCTTTTACACCTAATTCTGGTCACCCCACCTTAACCCCAAGTTGTTCATTTCTAATTGGTCAATAATGCTGTTAGTTTCATTGGTTCTAGCCACTTGCACGAGCCACTTCATGCATAAAACAATGGATTATTTCAAGATGCCTCCTTTGTCTAAAAACTGTACATGTGCCTTATTTATTAGGCACAGAGGTGACACGGTGGCACTGTGGTCAGCACTGCTGCCTCACCGCACCAGTGACCTGGATTTGATTCTGGTCTTGGGTGACTATGTGGAGTTTGCACACTCTCCCCGTGTCTGCATGGGTTTCCCCTGGGTGCTCCATTTTCCTCCCGCCATCCAAAAATGTGCACGTTAGGTGGATTGGCCATGGTAAATTGTCCCTTAGTGTCCAAAGAAGCGTAGGCTAGGGGGATTAGTAGGATAAATATGTGGAATAACGGGGATAGGGCCTGGGTAAAGATGCTCTTTCAGAGAGTTGGTACAGACTTGATGGGCCGAATGTCGTCTTTCTACAATGAAGAAATTCTATGATTCTATGAATGTTCATCCGACATTAAGTATACTCCAGTAGCAAGCAATAAAAGAACTAACTTCACGAAGTAAATCAAAGAAGAGGTTTAATAAATAAACTTCATCACACTACAATTTGGGGTCACATCTTGGGCCACAAAAGCTCCCCATAATACTGATTTGTTTTTTATCTCTACTGGGTCAGCTGGTCAGCTGACCACTACATCAATTTGCTATGGGCTACATTGTCAACAGGTCAGCTGATCACAACAGCATGTTACAATCGGTTACATTAAACCAATGAAAGTACTAAAGTCAAGGATAGCATCTTTTTACAGGGCCCAGTACTAACTAGTGTAGGTTCCTACTCCATAGGTACTGGTACAACATGTTTTAAGTCTCAAACTTTAATCCTAATGTAAGAATATTTGGAGGAAATGCAGAAACAAATGAATTTTGATTTCTATTAACTATTCAAATATTATTTTCTTATCTTTCCATAACAGGACAATTGAGGTACTTCTTCTAATACAATAATATCTTGTTGGTCAGTAACTACTTCACAATATAATAGCAATTTAGATTGTTGTAAAAGGATAGCAACATTAAGATGGCTTTTCTGGTTATGTGTTAGTACATAATGGCGACTTGACCTGGGTTGTCTGTTATAGAAGGCATGTTGACAAAAAAGGGTTTCAAAATAAACTGACCAATACATGCAAGCCAACAAATCAAACCCTACTAAAATAAAATCTACCATGTAGGCAAATTTACACAATGGCCAGGAATTTGTATATTTTCCCCTGCCATTGCCCACACAGTATGTTTTTCCATGGAGGCTGTTCAACATTGGCCACTGGCGTAATCTTGCAGCCCCGCAAAAGTCTACAATGTTTTGTATGGTTCACCCACCCAACTGCCAAGGACACCTTCCACCCAAAATCCCTCTCGGTGGCATTCAATTCACACAAAGAATGTGACCAGTTTTGTGGGAAGTGCTTGCTTCTAACGTGATGCTTTTTGAAACACGCTCAAGACATTGCGGAAAGTTGAGTTGCGCTCAATGTAATTTGTGCTGCAGATGTTGCGATCTTTGGTGGATATTGGGCAAGGTATGATGAAGGAATCAGTACAATTTAGCAGAAACTCCAGGCACAGAGGAGGTGGTTATTCCTTGGGTCATTTCTTAGTTATAAAATGCATTTTTGTATGCAGTTGCCCAAGATTTCTTTCTCTTTTGTAGTACTCCTCTAACTTTCAAGATGCAAGCTTTGACTTTTATACTCATGATTTCAGAGCAATTCAATTAATTTTATGTTTTGTGAGCAGTTATTTTGTTGAGAAATCTTGATTAACCTTCCCCAGCTTTACAGGTTCACTGATCCCTTTATAAAGTTAATGATATTCGGTTAAGTATGTACTAATCCCGATTCAAACCTGACATGCATAACTTGACTAAGAAACACAGAATCATTAAAATGTTTAGCCTTTTATTCATTCTTTTTCTGTTTATTACATTTTAACAGCAATGAATAACTGTACAGAAAAAAAAATACAGCACAGCGATAACAAACTTACATTCGAAAGAGAAAGAGGAAGAAAAGGGAAAGGAAAAGACAATTAGGAGGAAGAAGAAGAAAAAGGAAAGAGAAAAAGAAAATTAGATAAAACACCCTCCTTCACCCCCAAAAAATAACTAATTAAAAGATTTTAGTTTCACATGGAATAGAATACAAAACTTAATTAGGGTCAGTTATATGATAGTAAAGAGCTGTAGTTTCTCAAAATCATCTGGAAAAGATTGCCAAGCTAAATAATACCCATAACTGGAGTCTCTTCAAGTTATTTTATTTTATCAAGTTTGACATTGTTCACAAGATCACTTATCCAATTAATAAGAAGACGGGGCCGATTCCAATTTAATGGAAGAATATGTCTAGCCAATAATGGTGAAAAGGCAATTGCATCAGTCTCAATCTTTGTAAGAAGAACATTATTTGCTTCCACTCCAAAACATGCTGTAATAAGAAAATGTTCAATGTTCCTACTAAAAGTATGAATGTGATGAAAAGACGATGGTCCAAAACAAAGGCTATATTGGATACATTTGAATTTGAAAGGCTGGGACATTTATCACAGATTGAATCAAAATATAGGCGAATCTTAGGTTAATTTACTTTGGATAGATGGATACGATGTAAGATCTTAAATTGTAGCCACCCATGTCTTCAACATACAGACAATGAATGTATGTGAGAGAGAAAAGGTTTCCAGTTATATGAGGATGTGTCTAGGGCAGTGGATAGAGGAGAGCCGGTGGATGTGGTCTTTCTAGATTTTCAGAAGGCGTTTGACAAAGTGCCTCACAAGAGGTTATTGCAGAAGGTCGAGGGACATGGACTTGGGGGTAGGATGTTAGCGTGGATAGAGGATTGGTTGTCAAATAGGAGGCAGAGAGTGGGGGTCAACGGGTGCTATTCGGATTGACGGATGGTGACTAGTGGAGTGCCCCTTGCTAAATATTTTTAAGACGCGGGTTGATGGGTTTTTGATAGGAGAGGGGATTAAGGGTTATGGGGAGAGGGCGCGAAAGTGGAACTGAGCAGTGACAGATCAGCCATGATCTTATTGAATGGCAGGGCAGGCTCGAAGGGCTGGATGGCCTACTCCTGCTCCTATTTCTTATGTTCTTATTATGTTCTTATGTTCTTATCTTCTAAATCAAAGAGTTTTTAAGGTAGAAAGTGCAGGGCAGTGCAGCTTAGGCCCTGGCACTGCCCATTGTGCACCCTGGCACTGCCAGCCTGACAACCTGGCGCTGCCCACTGGACACCCTGGCACTCCCCTGGCACTGCCCACTGTGCACCCTGGCACTGCCAGCCTGACAACCTGGTGCTGCCCACTGGGCACCCTGGCACTCCCAACCTGGCACACTGGCACTGCCCACTGGGCACTGGGCAGTGCTAAGGGGACGGGGCCTGAGGAGGTGGGGCCAGATGGGGTTGGGGCAGATTAGGGGATGGGGGAAGTGGAAGGGATGGAATGGGGGAACACAGCATTGGGGGATGAGGGCTAGTGGTGGGCGCTTGGGGGCCAGGTCCGACAATCAGGAGGCCAACGATTGGGGAGTGGGGTTGGGGCCAGCGATCTGGGAGGGGGGGGAATTGGGACCAATGATTGGAGGATTGGTGATGTTGGGCAGTTGTCTGGGCCATGATCAGGAGGCCAGTGATTGGGAGGCTGGCAATGTCTGGAAGGGAGGCGTGTCAACTGATTTCCCAACAGACTGAGAGATCGACGCACGTACATTGGCACATTCAGCAATCCAATGCCAGCTTCCCAGGCAGGATTAAGCTCCACCTCTCCTGCCCTCCATGGCATAAATCTCCTGATAGCCCCTGTGCTGTATAGAAATGCTTTAAACTAAGCTCACTATGTTTCCGCCCATTTCGGAAAATTGCGCCTCAATGTCTATCGGTGATTTATGGGGAAATATTCACCTACCTCAGGTGAAAGTATATGCAGAGGAAGGATCTTCATTGCTGGCAGGCAATTATAGGCTGGTGACCCAGGAAGAAATGTGGAGGCAGTCACATAGGCTGCCTTTTGCAGAGATGGGTCATTGAAACAGCCCACCTCAGTGATGTGGTCTTTACCCCAGAAAAAAATGGCACAAAGACAGTGCCCCCCCCCCCCCCACCCTACCCCTGCCACCCCCCCCTCACCAAGCCCTCAGGTCTCACACCACGTTCACCCAACAAACTCTCTCCATACCCCATACATGGCACTACATGTGCCTCATACATCACATCAACACATGCCCCTGAAGCCAAGTTATGATGCTAAGTTGCCCATTGACTTACTGCACAATTCTGGAATCAAAGAACTCCATTATATTTAAGGGAATGTGTAAAAAAATCTTTAAAAAATAAACATTGGTAACTTTCCCGTATGCTTAAAAGAAAAAATATAACAAACCAGTAAAAGTGTCAGCCATCAAGGCCCTTTGAAGTTTTAACAAACTGCAAACCACAAACCCATGAAACCACTTAACTTGTGCCAACAAATATTGTGAAACTGAATCCAGAGGTCAGAGAGCCTGCGCTTTCAATCAAACAAGGTGGTTGGGAATTCTGGAATTGGGACTGTTATTTTTAAAGGTCTTTGCAATAATTCTGACTCATAGATAATCTGGGCTTTATTAGGAATCATTGGCCTTTACTTTTCCAGAGTATTCAGTTTTATCTTACAGTTATACCTTCTCTTTAAATAATTTCCAGTGCTCCTTTTCTTTCCCTATTATGATGCAAGCTATACACAATGGGCCCGATTTTACCATTGCATTGCACCCGTTTTCGGGTGCGAAACTTGGTAAAGTCGGGTGTGAGGCCATTATCGCAATCTGTGCCTGCATCCGCGCAAATGCTCACTTTACCATGGCTTGAAAATGGCCGGGATCCGAACCGCACCTGAAATGGCCGCAACTGCGATTTAAATGTATTTGCACGCATTTAAATTGAATTAATGGGCTGCCCGCCCAACTTTATCAGCATTTCCCCCTTTACCATCGAGTTTGCGTGTCCAGTGGAACAGACATGCTCGGTAAAGGTCTGTTTTGGACGCTGCAGCTTCTGAAGAGGTAGATTCAGAGCTTCCAATGGCTCTTTGACTCAGATCGGTGGTGGCCGGGAGTGGGGGGGAAGGATGTCGATCCAATCATTCTCTGGTGGGGGGGAGGGAAGAGGAGGCGGATCAGATGTATCTCTGGTGGTGGGGGAAGGCGGTGGGGAGCCCAATCATTCTCTGGTGGGGGGGGGGTGGTGAGCATGGAGGTCAGATCATTGTCTGGTGGAGGGGAGGGAGACCAGCTCCCTCTCTGGTTGGAGATGGGATGGAGGCCAGATGGATGTCTGGCGGGGTTAGGGAGGGAGGTGGGTTAGATCATTCTCTGGTGAGGGGGACAGGGGAGGGAGGCCAGATGGATCTATGGGATGGAGGGGGTGGTCAGGGGTGGGGGAGGCAGGGGCGGGGGCCTCTGCTGCCATTCTGTGGGTGATTGGTGGGGGGGCTGGGGGCAGAGGGTTGTGATCAATCTGGGTAGGGGAGGGGTATGCGTATAAGAGGGAGAGTTATGTTGTGGGGTTGGGGACGATGTCTGTGGGGGCAATTGCTCCTGCTTTTTATTCCTGGGCCGCTTTATCTGCTTTTTGCAACCTGGGAGCAATGTGATTGGGGTGCGTTTTTCCATTTTTTTCTCATTGCGCATGTGCAGTTAAAGGCTCCAATCAGAGCTGCAGGTCTCAGGCAAGGTAGGACCTTCCCACAACGCAATTAAGACTCATGATCTTTTTTTTCAGGCTAAGTTTGTATGGGGTCACCTGAGAACACTTTCCAAGTCGGTTCTGAATTGCTCCCAGATTCAGCACTTGGAATCAAAATGGTAAAGTTGGGCTAACAAAGTTTCAATGCAAGTTTAATGTAACCTCCCTGATTTTCAATTCTACCTCATTAAAAATAAACCCTTGATTTGAACATTTTTAATGGCTTTAAATAGACAAGAACACAAGAAATAGCAGCAGGAGTCAGCCACCAGGCTCTTCAAGCCTGCGCTGCCATTCAGTTCAATCATGGCTGATCTATGCTGGCCTCAACTCCTTTGCTGTGTCTTTTCCCCATCGTCCTCTGGTCCTTGATCTATCAAATATTCATCCACCTCCACTTTAAATACTTCTAATGATCCAGTCTTCATCTCTCTTTGGGTCAGAGAATTCTAGATATTCACCGCCCTCTCTGTGAGAAGAAATTTCTATACATTTCAGTTTTAAATAACTACCCCTTTATCTTGTAGCTATGTCCTCTTGTTCAAGATTCTTCCACTAGTGAAAACTTCTCACCATCTACTCTGTCAAGCCCTCTCAGCATCTTATATGTTTGAAGGTGCAGCCTGCAGGTGCAGCAGGTGGTCAGGAAGGCGAATGGGATGCTGGCCTTCATAGCGAGGGGGATTGAATATAAAAGTAGGGAGGTCTTGCTGCAGCTGTATAGGGCACTGGTGAGGCCGCAGCTGGAGTACTGTGTGCAGTTTTGGGCGCCGCACCTGCGCAAGGATATTTTGGCCTTGGAGGGAGTGCAGAGGAGGTTTACTAGGCTGATACCGGAGTTGAGGGGGTTGAGCTATGAGGAGAGGCTGAATAAACTAGGCTTGTACTCGTTAGAGTTTAGAAGAATGAGGGGAGATCTCATTGAGACGTATAAGATGATGAATGGGATGGATAGGATAGAGGTGGAAAGACTCTTCCCGCTCAAAAAAGACAGTAGGATTAGGGGGCACAGCCTCAAGATAAAGGGGGGGCGGTTCAGAACGGAGTTGAGGAGGAACTTCTTCACTCAAAGGGTGGTGAATCTCTGGAATTCTCTGCCCGTTGAAGTGGTGGAGGCTGCCTCGCTAAATATTTTTAAGAAGCGGGTTGATGGGTTTTTGATAAGAGAGGGGATTAAGGGTTATGGGGAGAGGGCGGGAAAGTGGAACTGAGCCACGACAGATCAGCCATGATCTTATTGAATGGCGGGGCAGGCTCGAAGGGCCAGATGGCCTACTCCTGCTCCTATTTCTTATGTTCTTATGTTCTTAATAAGGTCGCCCCTCACTCTTCTAAACTCCAAGGAATACAGACCCAGGCTATTTCTTCCCTCTTGATAGGACAGTCCTCTCATCCCAGGAATTAGCCTGCTGAATCTCTTTTGGGCTGCCTCCAATGTTACTACGTCCTTTATAAGGTAAGGGGACCAAAACTGTACGCAGTATTTCAGGTGAGGCCTCACCAACACCCTGTACAATTCCAACAAAATTTCCCTATTTTTAAACTCAGACCCCTTTGCAATGAAGGTCAAAATGCTTTTTTTTAACTACATCCCTCTGTACTTCACTCACCTGCTGTCTCTTCATTTAGACAACAATCTGCTTTTTGATTCCTCCTACCAAACTGCATGATGTCCACATGAATCCACATTAAACTCCATTTCACCCAATCTGTCCATATCCCATTGGCAAAATCACAATATCCTCATCACAACCTGCTCTTCCACCTGAGTCTACAGCAAGTGAATTAGTTGTGGACAAAAATTTAACAACGTGACGAGACAGAATCAGATTTTTGAAGAACTTGCTAGAAAAAAAATTGAAATTTGATCGATTATATAGAGCCACCTAGCTTGAGCAAGGTTTTGTAAACCTTAGAGAGTATATGTGAATGAATTTCCACTTGACCTGTCATCTTCAGTAATCTATACACATATACACCCAGGTCCCTCTGCTTCTACACCCTCTTTAAGAATCTTACCCCTTATTTTGTATTGCCTCTCTATGTTCTTTCTACCAAAATGCATGATCTCACATTTAGAACAAAGAACAACAGGAACAAAGAATAAAGAAAATTACAGCATAGGAACAGGCCCTTTGGCCCTCCAAGCCTGCACTGACCATGCTGCCTGACTGAACTAAAACTCCTTATCCTTCCAGGTAAAACAACAAGAACAACTTCTTTGCATTGAACTTCATCTGCTACCTGTCTGCTCACTCCACCAACTTATAAACATCCTTTCGAAATTCTATACTATCCTCTTCACAGTTCATAATACTTCCAAGTTTTGTGTCATCCACAAACTTTGAAATTGTCTCCTGCACACCAGAATCTAGATCATTAATATATATGTTAAGGAAAGGAATGTCCCAATGCTAACTCCTGGGGAATATCGTGCCAAACCTTCCTCCAGCCCAGAAAATATTCATTGACCATTACTCCCTCCTTCCTATTCTTCAGCCAATTCTGTCCAGTGAAGAGGGTATAGCCTTTGACTCCAGAATAATAGCAGTGATTTTGTTGAGAGGGGGAGAAATGGCAAATGGAATTCAAACTGCAAATAAAGCAAGGGAACGCTCAAGAAAGTGGAAGATATTGAGAGGGATTGAGGAACTAAGAGGTTTTGGAGTGCATTTCCACATACAAGAGGACAGGTGGACAAGGTGGTCAAGAAAGCATGTGGAATATTTTCCTTTACTAGAATTGTATTGAATACAAAAGCACAGGTGTAATGACGAACTGTGCAACGCACACAGCTCGAGCTTTGTGCACTGTTCTCATCACCACATTACAAGTAGATAATTGCTCGGGGGAGAGGACAGGGGAGATTTATAAAATGTTGCCTGGGCTTGAAAATTGCAGCTATGAGGACAGGTGAGATATAAGCTCTGGTTCCATTTCCTAGAACAGGAGAACCAAAGGGTAATCCCACTCCATTCTTAAAGTTACAAAATTAATGCTCAGAATGGTCTGGGCAAACTCAAATCCATTCCTTTCTTGCTCTAGAAACCAAATTCGAAATCCAATTGAATCCAATTCAAGGTCCCCACAGGAGAGACAAACAAGATCCAAGCTGACAAGATGAGGCATTGAGCCCCATCATAGACTTGACATGATGCTTGATCTTGCCCAAAAGGCTGAGAAGCGAGAGTGGTGACCCCCACGGAGGTGCACAAAATTATGAGGGGGTTGGATGGGGTAGACAGGAATGACTTGTTTCCCTGAACTGAGGGGCCAATTATCAGTATGCATAGGTAATTGGTAGAAAGATTGGAGGGGACATGAGGAAAAACCTTTTCATCCAGAGGGTGGTGGGTGTCTGGAATTCACTGCCTTAGTTGGTGATTGAGGCTGGAACTCCCAGCTCATTTAAAAGCTATCTGAATCTGCATCTGAAGTTCTGGAACCTGTGAGGCTAAGGACCAGGTGCTGGGAAATGGGATTAAAATGAACAGCTAGCTTCTTTTTCTCTTTTTTCTGTCTGGCAGAGACACAATGGGCTGAATGGCCTCTTTCTGCACCACAACTTTTCTATGATTCTATGATAAGTGTAAAATTGTCAGTGAATGAATGCTCCTTAAATCCGTTGATACACATAGAGTCCATTGGTCTTGTATAGTAAATTGGGGGTGAATGGACATAGAAGTGCCATAGCTTGGCATCTAAAGAATGAGGGGCCATTGGGGTAGCTTTGAGGGACAACACATTGGCATTTGTGCATGTGACGCCATGAGGCGTGTTTGAGGAGTATACCTTGGCATAGGTACATGATGGCCAAAGGAAGTATGTGGGCAGTGACACACTTTGGCATGAGGGGATCAGGCAAGGGTTACAATGCGGCAAGCATGGGGGAGCATTTACTCCAGATCAGTTGGCCTGACTCTACTCTTCCCGAATTCCGCTGCCTGCTAACTCTTTAGCTCTACCGTTGCTGCCTGACCCGCTGAGCTTTTCCAAGCATTTTCTAAATTTCATTTTATTAGATATTCACTGAGTTGTGTCTGGGTGTCGAGGCAACAGTTGATCGAGTGTGGCAGCAAAGGGGTAATTGTTATAATTGGAATCCACATGAACCGGGGAAAGGTTTCCACTGATTGAAGTTGTATTGAGAACAAGTTTTGAAGGCCAACTTCTCAGCCCCATGACGTCAAGACAGTGCTCTGGGCTTAACCATTTCCTGCTGCTTCATCAATGATCTCATCTCCATTATAAGGATAGAAGTGTTACATTGCATTCACTCCAATAATGAGGCTGTCCATCTCTGTGGGCAGCAACATCTGGACAACATTCAGGCATGGATTGTTACGTGGCAAATATCAATCATGCCACACCAATGCCAAGCAATGGACATTTCCAACAAAAGGAAATCCAGACAGTACCCAATAAAATCCAAAGACTATAATCATTGAGTCATTTATACCCTGAAATCACCATCAGCAACACCCTGAGGGCCACCATTGACAGAAACCTAAGTTCCCCAGCCACATAAATATTGCAAGTGCGGGGAAGAAGCTAGGTGTTGTGAGGTGAGTAACTCACTTGTTCGCTCTAATAAACCTGTTCATCAAAATACTAGTCAAGTGTGCAAACAAAAAAGTTTCTTTATTAGTCATAAGTAAGGTTTATTTTAACACTGCAATGAGATTACTGTGAAATTCTCTGGGACGGGATGGTGGCACAGTGGTTAGCACTACTGCCTCACAGGGGCAGGGACCTGGGTTCGATTCCCAGCTTGGGTCACTGTCTGCGTGGAGTTTGCACGTTCTCCTTATGTCTGTGCAGGTTTCCTCCGGGTACTCCGGTTTCCTCCCACAGTCTGAAAGACGTGCTGATTAGGTGCATTGACCCCAACAGGCACTGGAGTGTGGCGACTAGGGAATATTCGCAGTAAGTACTCCCCTGTTGCCACGAAGTGTAGCACAAAGTGAAATGAATCGTTTACAAAAATGGTTTACTGAAGCAAATAAAAGGAAACTGAAGCAATTAAATTGTCATTTATCAAGCGATCATTTTGGAATGTCAGTGTGTGAATACAGGGCGATAAGATCTTGACATGGACAAGAGAGTTTTTTGAATTTGGACTGTTAGTAAAGATCTACAGTCAGGTACAAGTACAGTCAATCAATCAGCATCCATGGGCAGAGGAACTGGTGGAACACACTTTCATTACAACCAGGATTGCAACAGTTATCAAAATAATAACCACTTTTCAATTTCATACGGGCCACACCTTCTGAAGGCAAGTCAAGCGGCGTGCTGTCTTTCTCAGTCTGAGGAAGAAAACCATCAGAATCCCCTGACATCTGATCAGGCATGCCAAACTCATAATCAAATGATTGCTGATCGTCATAGTCTTCCAGCATTGTCTGAATCACCCTCTCACCCTGTCCTGTGGTGTTCGAGGTGTTGGCTTTCATGCGCAGTCCTGAAACAGAGAGAAAGCTCCGTCTATCAGCACTGATGGATTACTGAGATTGATTCTTTTTCTGTTCTTTCTCTTTATTCCAACTACGCCCTGCAACTCCCAAACACAGATTGTTCCGGATCATTCCTAACAATCTCACTCTTCAGCCAGAGAACTTTGAATGGAATTCGGTACGGAATGCAAGAACACAATTTCAGCAATTATTTACTTTGTAAAGCAATAAATTGCTCCATTTATAATAGAGACCAAAGGCATGTACTACATTACAAAGTCTCACAGCACCAGATTAAAGTTCAACAGGTTTATTTGGAATCACAAGCTTTTGGAGCGCTGCTCCTTCATCAGGTGACTCATCCGATGAAGGAGCTGTGCTCTGAAAGCTCATGATTCCAAATAAACCCGTTGGACTTTAACCTGGTATTGTGAGACTACTTACTGTGCCCACCCCAGTCCAACGCAGGCATCTCCACATCATGCACTACATTGTAAGAATGTTAAAAATGTGATTAAAATGAAAGTCAGTGGATCAGTGCTTTAGTTCTGCGTCAGGACTGCAATCACACAGAGTTTAGCCATCCTAACATTCATTGAAGTGACCATTTTTCTTCTGTTTAAGTAACAGATTTTTGAAAAGCTCATAATGTTTCTGTTTTTAACGCTAAGGAATCAGTTCAATGATCTGAAGTCTCAAAGCCAATGCGCAGAGTGGACAATGCAAGCCACTTATCCATCTCCCACTTGCTCCAAAAAGCTAATTCAAATTCAGAGTGAATCCAATTCGTGAACCCACAAGAGAGACAAGTTGACAAGAACAGGCATCACATAAGGTCTCATGCTTAATCTTAGCGAAAAGACCGATCCTGCAAAAATGATCTGGTGACAGCCTCACTTCAGAGGACCAAGTGTTGGAGACACAGTTACAACATTGTGGAGCTGACTTACCAGCCTGATGGACCTGTTATGACTGCCAGCTATTGATTGTTAAAATGTGATACTTTCCTCATACATTTTTAATCGAAACCTACTAATCTTGTTCAACTTGCTTCCTCAACACTCCATTGGAGCAAACTGGTGCTGGAGGTCAAAGTTTAATTGATACTGCTTCCTTTCAGACTGGGCCATGTAAGAAATAAAGAGGTTACTACCACAAACCCAGGTCCTTCCCACTCCCTGCACTTTCCATCATCACCCTCAGGTCAAATTATTTTTCTTTTCAGATCCGTTGGGTTTGAAAGCACTTTCCAATCTCTTGTTTCCACCAGGTTCCTACTCTGGCCTAAGGAACTGGAACTTTTGAGTTAAAGAATCCCACCTCTGGTCCTATTCCTCCATATCAGTGACTTTGTTTGAGGTGTGTGGAGATTCCTCACTGAATAATAATGCACAAGACTTCTCTTGCCAGTCCAGAACCCCAAGACTCTAGCTTTCTGCTAAAGTCACCTCGGATTACAATCAGGACTCCATCGGAAAGTCGCAGTTTATCCAAGGGTTCAGAGCTTCAAGGACTGAAAATACAGAACTGGAAAATAAAATTCTCTCTCTTAATTCGGCGATGTTGTAAGTTTGCGTTCATGGGATTTGCAAAAGCTTTGTTTGTAAGAGTTAGCAGTTGGACAACTTCACATCCAGACAATGCACTCACTTATTGTTCTGGTGAATTATTTACTGAGCATCAGTTGAAGAGAAATATGCTTTAGTGTTAGGGTATTCCGGACGGATATTCCCATTGCTGTCAATGGGTTTCCCATTCTTCGTACCCTCCTTTGCCAGGGAACTGGTGGAGGGAGGGTTGCCATTAGCAGGGCAGCAAAGAAGGTACTCCATCATTGACTCAACTTCTCATTCTATAGGAAGGGGATGTGAACACTGTGGTTCCTGCAGGAATTCTGCCAGACTATTTCGGAATGTAAAACTTTATGGCTCCTGGACACATGATCTGTTGCCCATATGTGTGGCTCATTTATTGGGAATTGCTGCTTTTGGAGGTTCAGCATCCCTGGATTCCTTCTGTCATGTCTGGACGCACTGGTGAAGGACACAGGGAAAGGCTTCTCTTCTTTAGGCTCTAGTGGGATGTGGGCAAGGCTCATGTCAGTTTCTTCAGTCAAGGGAAGCAAGGTGTCAATGGGGAGACAGAAGGCCAAGTGTGAATAGTTACAACAGGAAATGCTTGTCCTGGAGTCCTGTCTTTGTCAAGCCATTAAAACCCTAGGCCAGTAGCAGGTGTATAAAGAGGAGAAGGCCCATTAGCATGTTAGATACAGAGGCATCTCCATGAAATTGTGGATCTGACTCTTTCAGAACCTGGACTTTGGTTCCCCCTCTCTTCAACTCACTGGACAAACACGGAGGGTCCACGGGCAGCTCCTGGGGCAGCTGTTCAATAGCAGAGTCCTGGTCTTAGATTCTGAGGATGTCAGTGACCAGCTTTGTGTCTGTTATGGTGCTCAGTTCAGTCCAGATCGATCCAGTGGTGACTTTCAGAGGGTTGTGGGGGACCTGCTGAAGAGGAACTGAGTGGCTCAATACTTTGTTTAGCCAAGCTGACTGATTCTCTCAACCGGCCCTCAAGGGGCAAGTCGCCATGACTGGGTAGGCTGAACGTGGAATTCCACAGGGCTCTCTGGGATATTCCAAGGGGCAATTGTGCACAAACTGGAAGAGGCAACTGGGAAAATTCCTCTCGATGCAGGACCATCATTCTTGTGTTGCCCAAAGGGTGTGATATCAGCCAGGATAAGAACTAGAATTGCCTCCTGAGATTGGACAATAATATCTTTGTGAGGGCCATGTCTTCTTGCCTTGGCATCATGCTGGCCAATATGATACACCCTGACCAATACTACATTTCCGGGCCAAACCATTCACCATAACATCCACCTGATCTGAAAAACGCTCCACCATTCCCAGAAGGCTGCATTGTTGGCCACTTGCCTCTCTCTAGATCAGGAGAAGGGTTTGACTGGGTGGACCATGAATACTTACTTGGGACTCTGTGGACATTTAAATTTGTGATGCTGGTCAGGATTGCTCTGAGTGCCATCCTACGGGGGTCGAACGCTGGTCTTCAACTGACTGATGCCTGGTATGTTGTGGTCACGTGGATCCTCCCCAGGATTGCCATTAAGACAGAAAAAACTAATTGACTTCTTCTAGGACAGAAGAGTGCACTGGGCCCACAGCATCTGTCATGAAACTTTACAATTGAGCTTTAACTATTCTAGTTCCTTACCTTAGATCAGAATGAAGTTAGAATGATTGCTATATCACTCGCTGACTGACAAGCAAATAAAACCATTATCAAAGATTCTTCCCAACGACAACCCGACACTCATCTCATCATTGACTAATGAATAACATTCTAGAAATGGAAGGGATTTCAATACTCACTTTCGTTGTAGCGGCGCAGTGTAAGATTGCGACAGATATCAATATATTTCAATAACAAGTCTGGTTCGCAGAGTCGTATTAGCTCCTCTTCAGGCCTTACAAAGCACACGTAAAAGGACAGCATTAGCCCAATTGTCAGGATGAGCTCTGGACCCATTTCAGCTCCCAAGTGACCAGCTTCAGTCAATCTGACTCTGTACAGGAATCGAGAGGCAATCACTCCACTCACTATCCAGTGCTTCTGCTGTACAAATTGGACCTGCCTTTATCGATTGGCCTTTTCCTGTCTCGATTTCTTCCTGACAGGATTTCTCTCTTGCTTCAGGATCTCTTTGTCATTTCACTTTGCCCCAGACTTTTACACTCACCTGTTCTTCCTCCCTTTTATAGCAGTTTTGTTCCCTTACTGTGATTCACTGCAGTTTTTCATTAACTTCTGTCCCTTTCCTGAACATCTCAAACCCGCAATGTCCTAGCTGACTACGAGCGCAACTTTTTCTCCCATTAATGATTAACCTGAACAGGTGGTGGTGATGAGCAGGGTTTCTCGGATGAGGGGGTTTTCCCACCCTGCCACCTGTAGAGATGTCCACCAATACCAGCTGTCCAATGGACCCAAGGGCGGACAGACCATCCAAGCTCTCCATGCCACTCACGTCCCCCCAAAAGAGAGTCAGGTGGGTACTGCTAGACCTGAACACTAGAAGCCACGTCATCTTCAAAGCTGCTGCTTGATAAGTGTAGAATTCTGCTCCATCAACAGGTCTGTTGCTTCCATTGAAGTCTATGGACTTTTGGCAGGCATACTGAATTTTCCACTCTTGTGGTACTGTAACCACTGAACATGGTGGCGGGGGGGGGGGGCTGTTTTCACAGGGTCATGTGATCAGCGAGGACCCTATGGATCGGCCCAGTTACAAGCTGGGCCAATCAGCAGGAGGGGGAGGAGCATGGGTCAAGGAGGGACAAGCAGTTGGAGTTGGGGAAGGAAGAAGAGATTCAGTCTTACCGTGTTCCACATATCTATATTTATTCTGTTGACAACAAAGCCTTTGTTGTTAAAGCTGCATCGAGTCATCCTCGATCTATTACCTGATCGCGCCACGGTGAGGCCAGAAAATTGTGATCCATGGGTGGAATTGTCCTCTTTTTTTCACAGTGTGTGCTGGCAGGTGGGAACTGAGGAGTTAAAGCCATTGGCCCTCCCACCAGCAAGCGGCCTTCTCCGCCATATCATTTGAGACATGGTTGAAAAAAAGCTGAGGAGGTGGGCCCCACGATATCAAACTGTTGGAGTGGACTTTGATCACGCCTTCTTCACCAGGGGGGAGTTTACCAGCCCTCAGTCTCACCAATAGTGACCCCTATCCCATCCCCACCGTTCAGTGAAAGTGCTGGCCATGCAACACCGTGTAACACAACAGGGAGAAGGATGGGGGCAGGTTCCTGTCTTTAAAGATTGAGGCATGATACTTAAAAGCCCAAGCCACTGCACAAATGGAATGCCACACACATCCTTCTCCATCTGAACAGCCCCTTCCCCCCCCCCCGGCACTGCTCCCTGACATTTCCAGGGCATAACCGCCTTCCCCCCACCCCCACAAAACGATGCATTTGCCTGGGCTCCTCTGGCAGGTCTGCCAGACAGGAGCACGCTGCGGGGTCCACCCATTATTCGTTTATGTAATGGGAGAGGTGGGTAGGGGAAGCAGGGGGGGTGGCCTTGACTTAGAGGCCCCTTGGCGCGATTACACAAAAGGCAGCATTAGTTTTTACAATGCTCAGTTCTACACAGCCACCATCTCAATTGACTTTCCACTGCTGTTTATTATCCAACAGCTCATCCAACATCAGTATCGGTAAGGTAAAAGCTGTTGTCTTCAGCACCCACTCCAATATCAGTCACCTCTCTATTGATTGCCCGGCACTGAATTTCACTGTTCCCAGTTTGGTGTTTTATTTGACCCTGAGATGTACCATCACAAAGGCTGCCTCTTTCCAACTCCATGACACCGCCCAGCTTCGCCGCAGTCTCAACTCATCAGCTGCTAAAAACCTCCATTCATTCCTTAGCTACTTACAGATCATTCTAAAGCATTCCTGGCTGCTCTTCCACATTTTACCATCTGTAAAATTAATAAAACTTTGTTCCCCTTCATCCTTATTACCGCCAAATTCATCAGCCTTCTGCTTGTTGACTCACTCTGGCTTCAAATCAAACAGCGCCTCAATTTTTAAGCTCTCTTCCTTGTTTCAAATCCCCCCATGGCCTCACCCCTCTTTCTGTGATCTCCTCCTGCCCCACAAGCTTCAGGTGAATCTGCATTCATCTAATTCCAATCCCAATAGTAGATCCCTCATTTTAATTGGTCAATCATCAATGCCTTCATCTGCCTTAGTCCTAAGCTCTGGAATTCCCTCCTAAAACATCCCCAGCTTGACACTTCTCTTACTTCATTTAAGAGGCTCCTTTAAATTTACTTCTTTGACCAATGTTTTGTCCATCTTGTTTGACATTTGACATGGCCTGGTTTTGAACTTGACTTTATAATGCACCTGTAAATACAATGTGTTTTTTTGTTACTTTCAAAGCACAATATAAGTGGACGCTGTTGATACATTTTGACCTTTGTCCCAATCCATCTGACATGAAACCTTCATTTCTTCCTACCTTATCTCTTGACTAGACTATGTCGGGACAAACCTGACTACCCCATCTCTCATCCCCACAACTTTGAGCTCACTCAAGTGTCTGCTTCCCATGTCCTGACTTGCAGCCAGCCCCATTCACCTGTTAAAGTTGTGTCCACTGATTTCCATTGTCCAGCAAAGCCTTGCTTTTTAATTCTTGCCTTCCAATGCCTCCTTGGTATTGCCCTCCCACCACCCCCACCGTCCCATTCTTTATGACCCTCTCCAACCCTACAAAACCCCTGAGATCTTTGCATTCTTTCTTTTTTTTTCTTTTTTACATTATGTCATTTTATTTGACAATTCTAACAAATAACTCAATACCAGCAAGAGGGTCCAAAAAAGTTTCCAGAAAGCAGGTGGGTGAGGCTCAAGGACACAGGCACGTACCCTCCACTTCCCCAGTTCCATCCTGCCATCCACACCCCCAGGAAGCGGATCAGTACCCCTTCAGCCAGGCTCATGATGCCTGGCTGTGTGGCATCTCACCCACCCTCAAATGCCAACAGTCATCTTTAATGCTGCATGGCTGATTTTCATTGCTCCACCATGAATACCCATGCCTTCAGCTACCTCCACACTGGACAGAATTGTGACGCAGAGCAATGTAATTGTTTAGCTCCATCTCCAATTTCCATTCCTTTCAAGTAAGCCTCCACTCTGGGATTGTAGGTTGGCTGAACTGATGCTGCGTTGCACCTTCCATTCCCTTTCTTGTTATCTCTTCCTTCCACAAAATTTGTAAATTTTGGAATTTATGAAGGAGAGGGAGAGTACATTTCACCAGACATTGTCTCTCTTAAAAAAAATCTCTGCATCACATTTCTAAGCATATTCCATGAGGTGTAGCTTCCTAACTCTCCAGCATCAGATTTGGGGGTATTTTCTCTAAATTTAGACACTTTGACCATTTATACTAAAGCCCGTTTATTCAGGTGCTCTTACTCATGAGATGAATGAAGGACAGGAGTCACCCAAGTAACAAGCCCTTATCATGCAAACTCTATCTGAAAACAGCTTTTAATTCCTGACCAACTTAATGTTATGCTATCTGTCTGAGATTTCTGATACTATCCATGTTGGTGAACTTGACCGAGCACTGGGTCTGTTTTTTTTATTCGTCGGACATGGGTGTCGCTGGCTGGCCAGCATTTATTGCCCATCCCTAGTTGCCCTTGGAGGGCAGTTGAGAGTCAGCCACACTGCTTTAGCTCTGGAGTCACATGTAGGCTAAGCCAGGTAAGGATGGCAGATTTCCTTCCCTAAAGGACATTGGTGAACCAGATGGGTTTCTCCAACAATCGACAATGATTTTATGCTCATCAGTAGATTGTTAATTCCAGATTTTTAAATTGAATTCAAATTCCATCATCTGGCGTGGTGGGATTCGAACCCAGGTCCCCAGAACATTAGCTGAGTATCTGGATTAACTGGCTAGTGGTAATACCATTAGGCCATCACCTCCCCGGAGGCTATATCTCGTCTTCGTACTCAGGGTCTTCTTTGTGAAGGTTGGTCTCAAACGTTCTCTTCTGTCATCACTGGGATTGAGCTGAGTCCTATCTTGGGGCGGCCTTCAGGTATCACTTCTTTAACACTTTTCGTGTCCTTTAGGAAGATTTTCTGGCTTTCAGCCAATGAGGTCACCAGGCAGGGGTCGCAGCACCCAATGAGGTAACAGATTCCATATATAGAGAACACCACTACTCCCATTCTCAGGTGCTTGGGGTGCACAGAGTCTCTTTCCGAATAGGATAATGACAGGAATCTGAGGCACCTGGGAATTTGACCAAAAATAGGGAATGCACAATTGCTATCCTTATTGGTCAGAGCTGAGCACCTTGCTGTTGCTCACCTCTGACTTGTGCCTCTGGCCACTTTACTCTCCTCATATTCAACTCCTTCATCCCCGGAATCGATTTGATGAACCTCCTCTGGACTGCCTTCAATGCCACCACATCCTTCCTCAAATAAAGAGACCATAACTGGACACATCACTTCAGATGTGGTTTCACCAACACCCTATACAATTGCAGCAAAACTTTTCTACATTTATACTTCTTCCAATGGTTCCTCAGCTTCCTCCTCTGAGATGGTCTGGTGGTTGGGGTGTCTTTGGCTCTGGTGGTTTGTCTGGACCTGCAGGTGCCTTTAAGAGGGAGAAGATAGATTGAGTTCATAAGCAGGCAGAATTTAACACTGCATGTCACTCACTGAGAATGTCAGGATATGATGAACCCATGGAGGGCTTATCCGTACTGATTGCTGAGAGAGGCCAGTTTTGCTTTCACCACAGGAATGATCTCTGTCTTCCCAAACAACTCAGTAACACCCTCCTCCAATTTGACAGATCCAAGATGTCAATCCTCCCTCTTCCTGTCTGCTATCTCTCCCTCTTGCTGTAGGCAAGTTTGATCTGTGCAAAGACAAATGGATTAAATGATGAGAAATGATGGAGAAAAAGTTATCTTTTAAAAAGCATTTAGATATTTACATGGATAGGATGGGTACAGGAGGATACGGGCAATTGGGATTAGTTTAGGGGTTCTAAAAATAAAGGATGGCCTGGACAAGTCGGGCCGAAGGGACTGTTTCTATGCTGTAAATCTCTATGACTCTAGACTAAAGTTGGGAAGAATGCGGACCTCTTCTGTGTGCTGATCTCTACCCAATAAGGGTTGAGGATGGAGTTTGTGCAGAAGGATTGCAAGTTTGAGGGGTGAAATACCCTACTTCTGCATCTGTTCTTTATATCGATATGTTTTTTGTACGATAGATGAGATGCTAGTGATGTTAAAGTGTCTGTGTGACAATCAGCGCTGAGATGCCCACCACTAATACTGAGATCTCTAAGTAGTGTAATTCTCTGAGTGCATGAAGCCATGCCAAGGGTGTGAGATTGCAATGAGATAAAGGATGACTTACCCTGGCAGAGTGGGTGAGATCATTCATCCTCTTCCTGCACTGGATAACTTTACTCAGGCAGCTGTCCGATGAGTCAACTTCTTCTGTAAACTGCTTTACAAACCAGTGAGGTGAGGCTGCTGGGCCTTCAGGAGCCATCCCTGGGATAGAGGACATCCCAGTGCTATGGACTCCAGAGTTTTGAGGGAGTCATTCCTGAACCTGGGGGCAGCTTTCTTTTTGGACTCAGCCAGATTGAGAGTTCTTCTCCACACAGGTGAACTGGACAGAGTGAATATGTGCGTTTGGGTTTAAATAAGGTGGCCAGACCCAATAACTAATAGCAGAGTGGATGAATCAATGTTTGCCCCACCATGAGATTCACAGAGCGTCTCCTTCATGCATTTTAATTAGCTTCAGAGCATGGAATCAGGCATGCACCTCAAGCCTGCTCCACATTCAATAATAACATGACTGATCTGATTGGAATCTCAACCCCACATGCCTGCCCAACCTTTTACCCCCTTATCAGTCAAGAATCTATCTAACTCTGCCTGAACAATATTCAAAGATTCTGCTTCCAGCCTTTTGAGGAAGAGAATTCTGGAGGCTTTCTGAGAGGAGAACTTCTCCTCACATCTGTTGTAACAACGACTAGACTCGATAGATGCAGGAAGGATATTTCTGGTGGTGGGGGAGTCCAGAATAAGGGGTCACAGTCTGAGCATTCGGGGTAGACCATTTAGGATGGAGGTCAGGAGACATTTCTTCACCCAAAGAGTGGTGAGCCTGTATTCATTACCGCAGGAAGTAGTTGACACCAAAACATTGAATGCATTCAAGAGGCAGCTAGATATAGAACTTGGGGTGAATGGGATCAAAAGATATAGGGAAAAAGCAGGATTAGGCTATTGAACTGGATGATCAGCCATGATTGTAATGAATGACAGAGCAGGTTTGAAGGGCCAAATGGCCTCCTCCTGCTCTTAAATTCTACGCTTCTAAACAAAAGAACTCTGATTTTTAAACAGTGACCCCTAGTTTTAGATTCTTTGGCAAGAGGAAACATCTCTGCATCCGCCCTGTTGATACCCAGTAAAGATTTTGATTAAGTCACCTCTTTCTCTTGTAACTTTTCTTCATAAGGCAACTCACCCATTCCTGGAATTAGTCTAGTAAACCTTCTCTGGATTGCTTCCAAAGCGCAGTTGCACAGTGGTTAGTATTGCTGCCAACCACAATCATGTGGGAAAATTTCCTTCCATGTCTTTGTTCAACACTGTCATGAAAAGACGGCATGGTGGCAAGTAGTTAGCACTGCTGCCTCATAGCGCCAGGGACCTAGGTTCGATTCCTGCATTGGGTCACTGATGTGGAGTCTGCACGTCCTCCGTGTGCCTGTGTGGGTTTCCTCTGGGTGCCCCGGTTTCCTCCCACGGTCTGAAAGAAATGCTGGTTAGGTGCAATGACCATGCTAAATTGTCCCTCAGTGTACCCAAACAGGTGCCTGAGTGTGGCGACTCGGGGATTTTCACAGCAACTTCATTTCAGTGTGAATGTAAGCCTACTTGTGACGCTAATAAATAAGCCATGCATTCACATCTTTCCTTAAATATAGAGACTCTGATACTCACTGGATATTCACCAACAGCTCACCCCCTCTGCTGTCATAGAGCAAAAACCGATTCCTAAGGGGAGAAAAAGGAAGTAAATGTGAAGATGTCCCTCCCTCCCCTCATCACTGAACTTCTTCTTCTCACAAAGCCTCTACACTCCATTTCAAGTCCCATTCAGTGCTGGTCTCACAGAGTGTGAGTGGATTTCTATGTTCTGGGCAAAGGGATTAGCTGAGCACAGGTACAGCAAGACCAGTTCAAGTTGATTTCATGAATTAACTCTTTCAGTTTCTACCAGCAGATAGCTTCTACCTCCCTGCTTGCTAAACAGTACTTGCAGTTAAATGTGAGACACAAATGCAAATAATATTAGATTTCTTCAAAAGTATTTAATTTTCCCTCAGCTTATTATACTTCCAAACTCCATTTGATTCTACTGTACAAATTGCACTTACCTTCGTTGACTGATCTGTCTTTATTTTCCCATCTCAATCTTCTACCAGACTGGATTTCTCTTTTGATTCTGTTCACTCTTCTTGATCCGTGAACCTTATGTCGATCTGCCCCTTTTCCCCTTTATAGCAGCCTTACAACTTTAAATTAACATTTGTTCATTTTGTTATGGCTTTTGAAATGTTTCCAGTGCTTAATATCCCAGCCAAACACAACTCCAACTCTTTCTTTGATTAATGTTTAGTCTAACAAGTTGATGTTTCGTGTTGACATCCAACAGCTATAATGTAGTTCCCCAGCGGGTGGACTTTCCGTCATGCAGCAATTCAGTGGATTGTTCAGTTCTGTGCATAGAACATAAGAACATAAGAAATAGGAGCAGGAGTAGGCCATCTAGCCCTTCGAGCCTGCCCCGCCATTCAATAAGATCATGGCTGATCTGTCATGGCTCAGTTCCACATTCCCGCCCTCTCCCCATAACCCTTAATCCCCTCGCTTATCAAAAACCCATCAACCCGCGTCTTAAAAATATTTAGCGAGGCAGCCTCCACCACTTCAACGGGCAGAGAATTCCAGAGATTCACCACCCTTTGAGTGAAGAAGTTCCTCCTCAACTCCATTCTAAACCACACCCCCTTTATCTTGAGGCTGTGTCCCCTAGTCCTACTGTCCTTTCTGAGCGGGAAGAGTCTCTCCACCTCTATCCTATCCATCTCATTCATCATCTTATACGTCTCAATGAGATCTCCCCTCATTCTTCTAAACTCTAACGAGTACAAGCCTAGTTTATTCAGCCTCTCCTCATAGCTCAACCTCCTCAACTCCTGTATCAGCCTAGTAAACCTCCTCTGCACTCCCTCCAAGGCCAAAATATCCTTGCGTAAGTACGGCGACCAAAACTGCACACAGTACTCCAGCTGCGGCCTCACCAATGCCCAATACAGCCGCAGCAAGACCTCCCTACTTTTATATTCAATCCCCCTCGCTATGAAGGCCAGCATCCCATTTGCCTTCCTGACCACCTGCTGCACCTGCAGGCTGGGTTTTTGCAACTCATGCACAAGGACCCCGAGGTCCCTTTGCACCGTTGCCTGCTGCAGTTTTTCGCCACGTAAGTAATAGTCCTTCCTACCATTATTCCTACCAAAGTGGACCACCTCGCACTTGCCAACATTAAATTCCATTTGCCATTTCCTGGCCCATTCGCCCAGCCTATCTAGATCCTTCTGCAGACTCTCCACACGCTTCGCGCAATTTGCCTGATTATTTGAGGAAATAAGTAATGGCACTGGAGAGAGGTTCATTAGACTGATTCAAGAGATGAGTGTTTTGTCGTATGAAGAGAGATTGAGCAGCTTAGGTCTAAACTCTTTGGAATTTAGAAGAATGAGAGATCAAATTGAGGTTTACAAGATAATAAAATATGAATAAAGTAGACGTGGAGCGGATGCTTCCTCTTGTGGGCCTTTTTAGGACAAGGGGTCACAGTCTTAGGATAATGGATAGCAAATTTAAAACAGAGTTGAGGAGAAACTATTTCTCCCAAAGGGTTGTGAATCTGTGGAATTCACTATTTCAACATGTGGTGCATGCTGGGACAGTGAGTAAGTTTAATGAGGAATTAGACAGATTTTTAATTGGTAATGGGTTGAAGAGTTATGGGAAGAAGTCAGAAAAAATGGGGAAAAGGAGCATATCAGCCATGATCGAATGGCGGAGTGGACACGATGGGCTGAATGGCCTAATTCTCCTCCTATATCTTATGAACTTATGAACTCAGTGTACGCAATGAATTGGGTGCAGTGGCAATGATTAATTGGGGCATATTCGCAATCAATGAGGATGCAGTACTGATTGGGGGAGGGAGAAGCAGTGACCACTGGAAGCATAATCGTGGCAACTAGTGCAGTGGCTAAAGGCAGTGATTGGTATCGCTGATGATTGTGGTCTCAGAGTGACTGGAAGGGCTAGGAGTGGCAATGGAAGCATGGATGGTAATAATCTTACCGATACTAGTTTTCATCACCAATTGCCCTTTTATTCACAGTGATACCTGAACGTACTTTAATGGTTACAGTATTCAGACCAGTCTAGCGTCTGTCAACTGCCAGCTTGAATGGAGCCAACTGGCTTTAAACCCCCCTGTTGTTCCTTCCCTATTGGACAAACCTCCACTCGCCTAACAGAGAAGCTCATATTCAACGAGACTCATGGGGAGAGCTACCTTAGACATATTGGGCCCAACTTTACCATCAAGTTGCGCCCGTTTTCAGGTGCAAGAACTTGGTAAAGATGGACGTGAGGTGAGCAGCACAATCCTTTACCAAGGCCTGAAAATGGCCATGATCAGACACATGCCCGAAATAGGCACAATAACCATTTAACGGCATTTACATGAACTTAAATTAACTTAATGGGCTGCACGCCCAACTTTACCGGCACTTCTTCCTTGACCACCGCATTCTCCCATCCAGAATCAGTGAGAAACAGATATGCTCCACAAAAGTCCACTTTGGGTGCTCCAGTTAGTGAGGAGTTAAGTGTCGAGCATCCGGCGGCTCTTTGCTTGAGATCAGTGAGGGAGGTGGTGGGGAGGGAAGATAAGTCTGATGGTTCTCTGCTTGAGATCGGTTGGGGGGAGTGGGGGGGGGGGGGGGGGGGGCTCCACTGCCACTCTGCCTGTGATCAATGAGGGGGAAGGGGGAAGTGAACAGTGAGGAGGAAGGGGGAGGGGCCCAGAATCAGTCCAGGTGGTGGGGAGGGATGGGGGATGAGGGGGTCTGTAATGAGGTGGAGTGGGGAAATGTCTATAGGACCAGAGGCAGGCATTATTCAGCCTGGGACGATGTGGCAGAGTAGCTGCATTCTATAATTTTTTTTCTGCACATGCGCAATTGGTGGCGCTGATCGGAGCTGCAGGGTTTCGGGCACATTGAGCCCCACCCACAGACTACTGCAGCGTGATTTGGAATCGCTGACATGTTTTCAGGCAGAGTGCATATGGGGCACCTGAGAACAGGTCTAAAAATCAGATCTGAAACACTCCCAGTTTCAAGCCCGCCTAGCACTTAGAATCAAAATGGTGAAATAGGGCTCATTGATGGAATTTTGCAACTTCTAACTCAACTGCCAATCCCGTTTTCTTTATCTGGAATACTTTTGCTTGGTGTCTAGGAGGATCCTATGTGTGTAAGGAATGGGCTTCTCTGCCCCATCTCTCTAGAGCTGTGGCAGTACTGCCCCAGGACCCTAAAGGGAGGTATTGCATGTCAAGATAATATCCTTTCTTCGGGTCAAATTGGGTCAATAACTTAGAGGGTAACAGTTGTTGTTTAACTTGTTGAAAACCTTCAGCTACACCCCACCCCCACCCCACTCCCACCAAACCACCTTTAATGTTTCTGTAGTAGGGAATGCTGGGGTGTGGGGGGGGGAGCGGTGTTGCGGTTAGCAAAGAAGCTAAATTAGGGATAAACTTGGGATAAATTTTCCCTAACAATTCACTAACCCCAAGAGGAAATCAATTCCATTGGGTACCTTGGAGTTGGCGCTTCCTCAGTGACTGTCACCTTGTCTTCCATCGGATGAAGGCACTTACCATCTACCCAATAGCCCAACTAAGTCACACCACTTGCTTGGAAGACATATTTTTCCCTTTGCAGATGTACCCTGACCTCCAGAAATTATCATAAGTCCTCTTCCAGGTCCTTGTCCCAGTACAATGATGATTGGAAGTTGAGCCGACTGCTGCCTGTAGGTCACTGGCGGGGTTGTGGTGACCTTTATCCACAATGACTGCTCTGTGTAGATGGCCAGCCTGGCCTTTGTGCTTTCTAAGTTCAGGTGTTGAGGTGATTATAAGTTGCTCCCCAATAATACAGGCTACAGTCCCTCAACCACTCTAATGGGTGGCCATTTACTAACCACTTCATCATTGTGGGGCCAACATTTGTGGTGGAGATCTGATTTAATTGCATTGTCCCTGATTGTCTTCCTGTAAGGGACGGTCCAATACTGGCCTTGGTCTTTTCTTGAAAAAGCATCCGCTTTGACCGCCCTTACATCTTCACCTCAGTTGTGATCTTGCAATAGTATTCCATCTGTAATAGGCTTCCTTGGAGCCTGAAGGCTGTCCTTAACCTTCCTTGACTCTTGGTGACCCCACTGCTACCTGAGATGTTGGGATATTTTACTGATATCATGGTACTCAGTTGAGAGATGGACGTTGCATGTGGTCCCTCCCTCAATTGGGGGACCCCTGGAGTTCCCAAGCTCTTTTCTCTACATTCTCCAATAATAGAGCTATCCCAATGGCCTTCTTTAGATCCAATTGGGTTTTGCCATTAATTCTTTTCGGACTGTCACATTGTTAATTCCACGGACCACTCTATCTCACAACATGTCATACAAGGGTAGCCCAAATTCACAGTGCTCTGCCTATTTTCATAGTCTGGTCAGAAATTCTGTGACAGATTCCCCAGGGCTTCACCCTGCTGTGTTAAAGCAGTATCGCTGGAGTATTATGGAAGGTTTTGGATCATTATAGCTTGTAACCAAATCTACCAATTCATTAAAGGACTTGGAGTTAGGGGCACCCAGGTAGGTCAGACTTTTTAATTACATTGAAGGTTCTGGACCCCACATGCCGTCAACAGGATCATCTTCTGCTCCTCATCCCCCTCAATATTGTAGGCCCGTAAAAAGTAACACATACTCTGCATATTGGTCCCAATCTTCTGTGCTTGCTTCGTAGGCTTCAAGTTGACCAAAAAGAGGCATTTTCTTACCAGAGGGTTACTTGTCTCGATAGTAAAAATGGTCTCTAGGGAAGAAAAAACTCGCTTTACTTCTCACAGCCAATGTAATAATCTTACCAAGGCCAGAGATCCAATCACTCTTGCATTTATTGTGATACCCGAAAGCATCCCAACGATGACAGAGTGCAGATCAGTACTGAGCCTATCGACTGCTGGTCTGAGTAGAATCAATTGGTTTTAACCCCCTGCTCCTTCCCTATCGGGCAAACCTCCATTCGCCTAATAGGGGATCTCATATTCAATGAAGCTCACAAAGAGATCTATTGATGATCCTCCATGACCATCGTAACAGAAAGCATTGATGATTGGTGAATTGGCAGGTGGGGTTGATGGACACATGTTAATAGTATTAGTTAGGAGGCAACAGCTTGTGTTTTCTGAATGCGTGGTCAGATTAGGCCTATAAAAAAATACTGAATTCCAGGCCTCAAACAGACACTTGGTCCCTCATTTATAAATGCATAGGCTCAAAAGGGTCTTCAGACTTGGACACTGCCAAGTTTTTGACCTTTACTATTATGGTGAGTGGTGCAGGCCTGGCTCATAATAATGCTGTGCTCCCTGGCCACCATCTTAGAATAAGAAGTCTCACAATGCTATGTTAAAGTCCAACAGGTTTATTTGGCAGCACTAGCTTTCATGTCGATATGTGCGATCTTCTTGGAGATCCTCTCCACATGGAGCTGCCAAATAAACCTGTTGGACTTTAACCTGGTGTTGTGAGACCTCTTACTGTGCCCATCCCAGTCCAACAACGCATCTCCACATCATGGCCACCATTTTAGACCCACTTAAGACAACTTAGTGTCCAAAAAAGGATGGCCAAGTATCTTGTTCCATGTTTTTTTGTATACACAAATCATGAAACTCAACCTTGGGTATCAGAGTTAATGAAAGGGCTTTTAAATTTGACCTTATCTCTGATTTAAATAGATATGGAACACCTAGTGGAGACTTTAGTCCTTTCAATTTAGCGTCAGCAGTAAATATTAAAGCTAATTGATTAATGGATACATCAGATTCATTTGCCAGAATTGAAGTTGAAGGAAAGGCAGGATAAAAGTCAGCAAAGTTCGTCAGGTGAGTGAAGTGAGGGTGGGATGGAGGGGATTGTAATGGAACGGGATGGAATGAAATCTGCTATAAAATCTGACTGCAGAGTAGCACAATTGACTATGGAGGAAGAGGAGTGAGTAAAATAGAAATAGATGACAATTTATTGCTATCTAACACAACATAATTTCTGGACATATTACCAGCCCCATTTGTCGGCATTTCACAAAGAAACACAAGATTGATTAGGTGACAACAGTCCCCATGGATGGGAACTAAATGCAAAATGGAAGTAAACAATAGATTCAGGGGCAAGTCTGTGGAGTAATAATAAAGAATATATCATCAAGCATTGTTTGCTGAGAACCCATTGTGTTGGTTAATGTGTAAGTGCAGTCCTGGGCTGACAAATGTTGCACCCAAGAGAAAACGTGTTTTGTTCTGCATGACATGATTGTAGGATTTCATGGGTCAGAGGTGATGATGGCAGGACGTGTTCAGCTGTATTCAAGAACATGGTTTGCATATCATGTTTGCCAAAGGGCTCTGGCATTTCCCAATCAGATTGTTGGTGATGGAGGTTTATCCTCTCCTGGGCCCACATGCCCTGACGCTTCTTGTTTTTCTGAGCACTTCTGCTTTCTGCTGTTGTGTATTGCAACACATGGTGTTTTTAACCCTTGTAATGTGGACAAACAACACCGAATCAGCTTCTTAATGCAATAATATTTATTCCTTCACATAATTAATATTATTCATGGTAGTTACTTTTACAGAACAATCAAGATTCAAACTTAACCAGACTTTGACTCAACTTTGAGTGGCTGACAAGTACCCAAGCAGATATTGGCCCGTATCCATGTGTTGGTCTCTGCAGTCAATTCGGCCTGGTCTGGTCTTTGGTCTTGTCTGACCCTCTTCTTCTGGGTCTGGCCTGTTCTATCTTCTTCTTCTCTGGATGGTCCAGGGTCATCCATCACGGTGGTTGTTCTCTTGAGTCACTGCTGCTGGTAGTTGTGCAGCACCTTTATCCTTGGGTCATTTTGCACCCTTTAGAGTGGGCCCTCGCTCACTACCAATCGATCAATCAGGGTTCGATCACACTGATTGATGGAGTCCAATTGGGTGTGGACCAAGCAGCCATGGCTGTGGGTGTTGGCGGCACGTAGATCGTATACCTTCCTCCCAAACAAGGAGTTAATACTCCCCTTTGTCTGATAAACAAGTATGTTTGATGATAACGTGTCCATTGTCTTTGGGATGGCCTATACCCTGTATATTCCTGATGTCAAAGGCCTGCTTGTCTCAGTGTTTACATACACTTGGCCATCCTATCCCATCATGCTTTGTACTCACCATCTTTGGTGGCCTAGTTGGGCGTACTGCGTCTCCAGGCCCCAAACCTCTAACAATTACAGGGCTGCGCAACATGAACATAGCATTGTCCCAGGTAGCACATTCAGATTCCACCACCCTCTGAGTGAAAAAAAGTTCTCAAATCACCTCTGATTCTCCTGCTCCTTACCCTAAAATCATGTCCCCTTGTGATTGACCCTTCGACCAAGGGGAACAGTTACATCCTACTCACCCTGTCCATACCCCTCATAATCTTATACAACTGGCATTGACAGGAGTAAGCATCGGGAGACATTTTGTGGACAAATTTCTGCTGGGGAAATGTTACTGGGACGGCAAAGGACAGAAGGTTTTGCTGGGGCAGGTCAGAGGGACCATGGAGGGAGGAAAGAATATATAGCACTCAAACAAATCTGGCCAGGCAGTGGGACAGACAGATCACAGTGGGAGCTCAAAGAGACCTTGGGGTCGGCTAAAATACCGTGGATGCTGGAATCTGAAACAAAAACAGAGAAGGCTGGAAAACCTCAGCAGGTCTGACAGCATCTGTGGAGAGAGAATAGAGCCAAGGCTTCAATAGAGCCTTGGCTCTATTGCCACAGAGCCACAGTGCAGAATGAGCCCATTCGGACAATTGAGCCTGCACCAACAACAATCCCACCTTGACCCTAATCTCCAAACCCCACATGTTTACCCTGCTCTTCTCCTGACACTAAAGGTCAATTTAATATGGCCAATCGACCCAACCTGCACATATTTTTGGGTATTTTGGTCTTTGCTGATTGAATGCTGGACATTGGACAGGTTAATAACATTTTTCAGGACAACTTAACTAAATTAATGTCGTACATAGAATTTTCAAAATGTAAAAGTACGGGATCTGTATCAATACCTCACAGTTGGCTCACAGCAGCATCCGATTTTTATTGTTAATTTGATCATATTAACTCTGTTAAAAAAAAACTTGGATGCACAATTTCCAAAGTAAATCTTATTTAATCCGGAAAAGCTAAATGTGTACCTGAGATAAAGGGCAGGATTGCATTTTCCACCCCCACTTCCTACCCTCACTCGCCACCTCCAGGCCGCTGCTGCCTCATTGTGGAGTGTTTGCTGGTGGCAGTGAGATCCTGTCAATGTGTATGGTGTTTTGTGTTACTTATGCTGGGGGGCACAGGGAGGTAGGGGGAAATGGGAGGGGAGGTGGGTGTGTGGGTGGGGTGGTCACTCACCTCCTGGCGTGACCAGGAAGGGGCCAGAAAAATTAACCCAAAAATGCAAAGTAGCTGATTGACAAGACATAACTGTAGAAAAAGGAAATGCAGAAGAAATGAACATACATATCTCTGGTGAAAAATTTTTAAACTCTTTTTGTATATTCACACGAACACATAGCAGTGCGGCCAAACCTGGTAGCCTGACTACATTGAGTTAGTTGTTGCGGCAACTATTGGAATTAGGAGCAGAGATAGGCAAATTAATCCTTCGAGCCTTCTCTGTTATCCAGTCAGATGATGGATGATCTCTCCCTGGTCTCAAAACCACCTCTCCAAGTGCTCCCCATATCCCTTTTATTTATCTGAAATCTATCCATCTCCTTCTTAAAATCAATTCATGATTCAGACTCCACTGCACTTTGTGGAACAGAGCACTCTGGCAGCACAGTGGTTAACATTGCTGCCTCACAGCACCAGAGTTCAATTCCGGCCTCAGGTGACTGTCTGTGTGGCATCTACACATTTTCCCTGTGTCTGCATGGGTTTCCTCTGGATGCTTTGGTTTACTCCCACAGTCCAAAGGTGAGCGGATTAGGTTCATTGGCCATGCTAAAACTGGCCTTTAGTATCAGGGGGACTACAGGGTAAAAATGTGGGGTTGTGAGAGTAGGGACTGGGTGGGATTGTAGTTGGTGTAGTCTCGAAGGGCCAAATGGCCTCCTTCTGCTCTGTAGGATTCTATGATTCTACGATTCCATAAATTCACTACCCTCTGCGAGAAGTAGTGTGCATAATGTGTAGAGAAATAGGCAGACACTAGCATCTTTAGTGACTGGATGATAAATAGTGTCAGAATAAGATCAGCGTAAACTCAGACAAAAGTTCCTCAAATTTCTTGGGTGTGTTTCATGTCAGAAGCATGCTGTAGGTGAATTCCTCTCTAATCCAAATCTCCATCTCCAGAATTTGGGTCAAAGCCATTGATATAATCGGGGTGGGTGACTCCCCATTCATGCCTTAACCCTTCCTGTCTCAGCATTGCTTGGCTACAATTCACCCAGAAGCGAGCAGAGAGAGAGTCAGGAAGTTTTTCACTGGGAGCAGCAGTGAGAATGAAGGCCTGGAGACTGGAGAAGGCGAGAGTTCCATTCTTCCATGGATGGTGAAGAAATAACCAGCTTTGGATGAAGACAGAGGGTCCATAACTGAACAGCTCAGCCCTACATGAATAACAATGCAGGGGCATAGCTATCGTGCACAGAATGTGGAAATAGCTTCTCTACATATGAGGAGATGGAATGGAATGATCCCATGACACACATGAGTAATCCACTGAGGATGATTTTTACTGATGTGTAGATCACCCTCAGTGACAATCCTGGAGATTCTGGCAGCATCAAAATGTCTAGAGGGGATCATAGAATCATACAGTGCAGAAGGCCATTTGGCCCATCGAGTCTGCACCGACCATAATCCCAGCCAGACCCTATCCCCATAGCCCCATGCATTTATCCTAATTAGTCCCCTGACACTAAGGGGTAATTTAGCATGGCCAATCCACCAAACCCGCACATCTTTGGGCTCTGGGCGGAAATTGGAACATCCGGAGAAAACCCACACAGGCACGGGGAGAACGTGCAAACTCCGCACAGTGACCCAAACCAGGAATCAAACCCGGGTCCCTGGTGATGTGAGGTAGCAGTGCTAACCATTCTGTTGCCCCAAGGATCCCAAGGGCATGATGGACATTTGTGTTGAAATTTCATAACACTACATGGTTAGTTCTATCACTCCCAGAAACAAATCTCAGAAAATGAACTTTTATTTATTAATTAATGTCACAATTAACACTGCAATGAAATTACTGTGAAAATCCAGTAGTCACCACACCACAGCACCTCTTCGGGTGCTCTGAGGGAGAATACACCTAACCAGCACATCTTTCAGACTGTGGGAGGAAACAGGAAACCCAGAAGAAACCCATGCAGACACAGGAGAACATGCAGACTCTGCACAGACAGTGACCCAAGTCGGGAACCGAACCTGGGTCCCTGGCATTGTGAGGCAGCAGTGCGAACTACTCTGCCACCGTGCCATCCTGATCCTTCATTTTTCTTCTTGAAGAGTAAGATGGGAGATAACAGAAGCAGGTAGCCCTGCCAGTTTAAATCATCAATTGTACTTCTTTCCTGCATTGGCAAGAGAAATGCTGCATTGTGGTAATGGAAATAAAAATCATCCCAACCATCTCTGGTCAATCTGTTTGATGTACCTGCTGGAATAGACTGCTGTCCACTGATTGCAGTCACCTTCAAGTGTTTGTTGTATCATTCATGATTGAGAATTTTGCATCTTCTTTCTCTGTGTCGTTGCCAGCTAAGGTCTGGGACAGAAATAAAAATGCAGCAGTGAACCAAAGCAAAGGGAAAAATAAAACTGAACAATCAGTCCGTTCTCGAGCTGACATGGGCCATTGAGTCAAGAATGTTTCCCCTTATGGAGCCACGAACAGATTTAGATTTTAGTGTGGGTCTCTCCCTTTCAGCTTCCGTTGCCTTAACATTCCAGTTTTATAACATTCCAAAACCCCATTAATATTACTCCTGCAAACTGATGACATGACCCTGTGACTAGAAGTATATTAAATCTGAGCTGATTTGATACAGCAAGCACAAAGTAAATGTCAGGGCTGATTTGGGGACAGAGAGTTAATAGCTCCACCCAACAGATAGAGTCACAGAATCCCTGGAGTGCAGAATGAGGCCATCGAGCCTGCACCGACAACAATCACATCCAGATCCTGTCCCATGTATTTGCCTTATTAATCCTGCTGGCATTAAGGGTCAATTGATCATGGCCAATCAAACTAACTATAAGACCATAAGATATAGGAGCAGAATTAGGCCATTCAGCCCATTGAGCCCACTCTGCCATTCTCATCCTCATTATCCTGCCTTTTCCCCATAACCCTTGATCACTTTATTGATCAAGAACCTATCTATCTCTGTCTTAAAGACACTCAATGCCCTGGCCACCATAGGCCTCTTTGGCAATGAGTTCCACAGATTCACCTCTCTCTGACTGAAGAAATCTGCACATCTTTGGACCTTGGGAGGAAACCGGAACATCCTATGGAAACCCACACAGACATTGGGAGAACGTGCAAACTTCACACAGTCACCTGGAGCTAGAATTGAACCAGGGTCACTGACACATTGAGGCAGCCATGCTAACTACTGTGTTACTTGATCAACTGTAGTCCATATTTCAATGAAGACCATCACTGAACACGCCTTAAGGGAGATTGTGGTGCACTGTAATGTCACTGGATTGGTATTGCAGAGACCCAGGCTAATACTCTGGACCTATGAGCCCAAATCCCAGCATGGCCCCCAGCAGAATTTGAATTCAGTTAATAGATCTGAAATATAAGGCTAGTTTCAGTAATGGTGACCATTAAACTATTGATTTACTAATATACTTTAAGGAAGGAAATCTGCCAACAAGGCCTGGCCTAGCCTACATGTGATTCCGAACCCACAGCAATGGGGTTGACTCTTAACTGCCCTCTGAAAACTCCCAGCAAACCACTTTGTTCAAGGGCAATTGGGGATGGGCAGCAAATGCTGGACTTGCCAGCGACACCCACATCACATAAATGTAAAAAGAATACCATTATTCCAATATTTTAATGCAGTTTGGTTCCCAGTCAGTGGTATGTCAAATGTTATTGTGATTTGCTAAAGGCTGCACATTACTGTGCAATATAGAGATATGTGGAGCTGTTGGAGGAGGTGAGTCATTAGCTTTTAGATGGTGAAGGTTCATTGAGATTGAGGATACCATTAATGATGCACAGAATTCATATACCCTCCTCATGAGCCATTTGTCAAGGGACCCGCACAGAGTTCTTTTTTAACTAATTGTACAGGATGTGGACATCACTGGGTAGACCTGCATTTATTTCCTGTTCCTAGTTGCCGCTGAGAAGGTGGTGGTGAGCTGCCTTCGAAAACCACTGTAGTCCCCAAGGTGTAGATACACCCACAGTGCAGTTAGGAGTGAAAATCCAGGATTTAGTCCAAATGATAGCAAAGGAATGGTGATATTTGTCCTAGTTGGGATGGTGAATGGTTTAGAAGGGAATCTCCAGGTAGTGGTGTTCCCATGAATTGGTTCTGTTTGTTCTCCTAGATGGTCGCAGTCATGGGTTTGGAAGGTGCTACCAAAGGAATCCTATGGTGAGTTCCAGTGCTGCATCTTGTAGATGGTACACACTGTTGCCACTGTGATGAGCCTGGAGGGAGAATTTTTTTAAATTAATTTTACAGGCTGTGGACATCACTGGCTAGACCAACATTTATGGTCTATCAATATTTGCTCCTGAGAAGGTGATGGTGAACTGCTTTCTTGGGCCGCGGTAGTCCCTTAAGTGCAGGTACACCACAGTGCGGTTTGGGAGGGAGTCCAGGATTTTGACACAGGGTAAGCAGAATAGCTAAGAAACAACTACACTGAAAGAATCGAGAATGAGAAAGCACAGGTTGAAAGTAATGAACAGAATTTGCAAAAGTGACGTGAGGAAAAATGCTTTCACACAGTGAGTAGTTGCGGACAGAAAAAAGAACAAAGAACATAGGAAAGTATAACACAGGAACAGGCCCTTCGGCCCTCCAAGCCCATGCTGATCATAGTGCCCCAAGTAAACTAAACGAAAACCTTCTGCCCTTACCTCGGTCTGTATCCCTCTATTTCCTCTCTATTCATGTACATATCCAGATGCCTCTTAAATGTTGTTAATGTGCCTGTTTCCACCATCTCCCCTGGCAGCGGGTTCCAGACACCCACCACTCTCTGTGTAAAAATCTTCCCCTACACATCTCCCTTAAACTTTCCCCCTCTCACCTTGAACCTGTGCCTCATTGTAATTCCCACCTTGGGAAAAAGCTTCTGACTATCTCCCCTGTTTGTGCTTTTCATAATTTTGTAGACCTCTATCAGGTCTCCCCTCAGCCTCCATCTTTCCAGTGAAAACAATCCTTGCTTATTCAACCTCTTCTCACAGCCAAGACCCTCGAGAGCAGGCAACATCCTGATGAACCTTCTTTGTACTCTCTCCAAAGCTTCCACATCTTTCTGGTGGTGTGGCGACCAGAACTCCATGCAATATTCCAAATGCAGCTTAACCAATGTTTTATATAGCTACAACATGACTTGCAGCTATATATAATCTTGCTCTCAATGCCCCGGCCTATGTATGTAAGCATGTCATATGCCTTCATAATCACCTTGGCCATCTGTGGGGAATGGTTATTTCAGTGGGTGAGATGCTTGCAATGGGGAGTCATTCATAGAGTATAACGTGCCCAGTCAGACGGGCATCACTAAACCTATACAGAAACCACCAGAGTATACCTGTAGTTCCCCTCATGGGCATCCAGCTCCATCCCAGCACTGGTATTCGCCAGCTGTTGTGGGACTAGGTTCACATTTGGTTACGTAAGAGCCTCAAGGACTTAATGAGTTAATTCTTATGGAGGTTTTATTTTTCACAGCACCACCACCTCCAAGTTGGAAGGTTTGTCGGCAGCACACCAACTTTCAATCTGATTGCCTCACAGACTAATGTACTAAGTTTGCAAAGATGCTCATTCACTAGTTTAGGGAGAGCGGTGATTTCCAGGTATAAACTATACAGAGGCTTGCAGCCTCATGGCTTCAATCAGCTCCTGAGCTGACTCTCAGATTGATCCTTAAAAGGATAATCACCAAATCCCTCTCCCTCTACGTCCTTTTATACAAATGTTAATACTTAATTTATACAGTCCCAGGTAATTACACATTTATATGAATTCAATCAATTATAAATTAAGTCTTTATTGGGGTTTCCCAATCCTTGTGGAGTAGCGTAAATCCCCCTGCCTGCTGAGTTTCCACAGGATTGCTGTCAGCCAAAACCACAATGACAGAAGCCTCTTCAGGCACAGGCTGTTCAGTTCTATCTGTTTCCATGGAGATGTTGGTTCTCTGGGTCCACATGATCTTCACTTGTAAGCTTTATATTTTGCCTAATTCCACCTTGAAGATGTTTTCATATTTTGTCATCAGTTCAAGCGGTCCTCATTCCCACACTTGAACAATCTCAGCCCAATTTAACTTGTTTCCTGTGAGTTCAGAGATGTGGAGGTTAGGTGAATTGGCCATGCTAAATTGCCCCTTTGTGTCAGGGGGACTAGCTAGGGTAAATGCATGGGGTTATGGGAATGGTGGGATTGCGGTTGGTGCAGACTTGTTAGGCTGAATGGCGTCCTTTTGAACTGTAGGGATTGTATGATTCTATAATTGCAGCAAGAAGGCTTGCTCCTTGACCTGTCACTCTGACCACTGGGAGTTGCCCATTGCTTTCAGCTACCATTGCAGTGCCCAATATTTTTAATTGCTTCTCCAGTATAAGTTGTTAACTTGGCCACAGTACTCTTTAAATTCAATGGCCGAACTCCTTCTCCCCAGTACCAATACATCACGGTGGCACAGTCATTAGCACTGTTGCCTCACAGTATCAGGGACCTTGGTTCAATTCCGGCCTCGGGTCACTGTCTTTGTAGAGTTGGCACGAGCTCCCCGTGTCTGTGTGTGTTTCCTCCGGGTGCTCTGATTTCCCCCCACACTCCAAAGATGTGCTAGTTGGTTGGATTGGCCATGTTAAATTGACCCTAGTTTTGTGGGCATTAGCAAGGTAAATATGTGGGGTTACGGGGATAGGATGGGATTATTGTCGATACAGTTTCGATGGGCCAAATGGCCTCCTTTTGTACCGTAGGAAGTGTATGCTTCAGTGATGTATGTTCACCTACCACAATAGCTGATGCCTCATATTAACTTCTTTAAGAGGCTTCCCATTTACCTAGAGCATTACAGTACCAGGGGCTATCTTGCACACTCCTGTTTTTAAAGAGTGAGTGAATATTTAAATGGTTGGTGCTAAACTTTTCCACATTGTATATTGGTGACACATTATTTGATCAGCTATTCATAAGACTTGACTAGGCTCTGTACCTCTGTCTGAAGTGACCTCTCCTATGACAAAAAAAATGCTCAGCCTTCCTATACTGCAGGATTCATGGGAGTGTTAGCCTCCACATCAGTAACGTTCCACTTCATACTTTGCTGATTGGTTGCCACTCCTAAATTTTCTTCTCTTATTTGTGGCTGAACTTGTTTCCCATCTTGCAGCTACGTCTTTCATTTGGCACCACTGCTGACTGCATGTTCCCACCCTAACTGGTGAATGGTGCTATTTTGTGCACTCTGTAACACTTATACACCTTTTTCAGCAATTTCCATCACCTGCATTATTTCCAATGCTTGTTTAAAATCAGTAATCTCCATTGAATTTCCTCAATATTCACACCACAGATTAATCTGCCCCTTAACATAACATTCAAAGTATCTCCAAAATTGCGACACTCTAATATACCTTTCAGTTTAGTGATATAGGTTGCAATTGTTTTGCCAGGGGCTCTCCCCCTTGAATTAAACGTGAATCTCTGGAGAATGACTGGGTTAAGCCAAAAATGTGACTTTACCAATTCCACAAGCTCACCGAATTATCCAGAGTCAGGCACACATGGGACTCGTGAATCAGGTTATAAGTTTGGGTTGCACACACACTCAGGAGAGTTGCCATGTGCTTTGCCTCCTCCCCTATTTCATTCATTTGATAGTAATACCCAATGTTTTCTCTGTATTGCGTCCATCTTCCGCAGAGGAGTCAAATGGTACATCTTCTCTTTTCTCAATTTCAAAGTAAGCTGAATACCCACAGTCTGAGGATCATTTCCTTTATCTTTGTCACCAAATATAAAGCTGCTCATTCACCAGCTTAGGGAAAGCACAATTTCTTTATTTACAGGTTAAAACTACACCGAGGCTTGCAGTCTCGTGGCTGTGATCAGCTCCCAGGGATGACTTTGCAGATTAATCCTCAAAGGGACAATCGCCACAAGTTAACAGTGGAACATCTATCCTTCAGGGACAGGAATCCTCATCCTCAAGAGCTGCTGGCTAATCGGATTGGCAGTTCTGTAGCCCCAGCAGCACCAGAGCATGGCAGTGGCCATTGCTGGGACTACAAGAAGTTTCAATAAGATCTGAAACCAGCAAACATGTTCAAGTGAGTCTTGGGTTTTTGGTCATGGATGTTGTCGTGACCCTAGTGAGTTATTGCGGATTGGGTGGGGGGGGTGGGGGCGGTGGTGGAACCATGTTTTAGAGGCCTAGTTGGGTGGCACAAATGGCAGGATCAGCTCTTTGGCAGGCACTCCCAATACACGCAGGAAAGTCCACCCTTCGCCAACCTTCTGCAACCACCCCCCCACCTCATCCAACCCCCAAATTAGATAAAGCTCCTTCCTGCCTGATTTGCCCCCTGTAGTGAATGTTGCCATTAATAGGCCTAAGGGCTGGCAGACTTCCTGAAGTATTAATCACTCCCAGAGACAGGTCCGGGAAGGCAGTGGACTGGTCACCCTCTCTCTTTGAATAATTAATATATGGTAATATCTGTCCCACGCCCCGTGAGGGAATGGTTCAGGAGCAGCTGAATGTAATCCAATTAAACCCAGGTTGGAATTGCCTTTAGCGTGCAGTGGCAGTTTCAACAGAATTAATCTCCTAACCACCTATAACTAAACTCATAGGTTGATCCACGTTAACATCCCTCCGCCAGCAAATTCTGCAGTACAATAAAAGGACAAACATTGTGATTATTGCAATACATTTACTATAAGTGTATTTATTCTAAATGTATGAGTCTTCTCTTTCAAGAACAGATCTTCCGATTGTAGCTTCAATACGCTTAATTCCACATGCCGTGTGCAGCGCTGGCATGGATTAGTTCTCTCTCAATCTTTCAGTCAATGACATACAGGCTTTTTCTCTTGTTTTAATTAAATCTCAAGTGGGAACTGTGAACTGTGCTGTATATTGGAACACCACGAGATGGTGGTGTTGTTACTTTGTACCTAATAACAGAATGCTGACAACCAATAATTTCTGCTTGATTAATTGGTCTCATTTTACTGATGCAATTAAAGTTTATTTATTAGTGTCACAAGTAAGGCTTACATTAACACTGCAATGAAGTTACTGTGAAGTTTCCCTAGTCACCACACTCGGGTGCCTGTTCAGGTCGATGCATCGCACCAGCACGTCTTTCAGACTGTGGGAGGGAACCGGAGCACCCGCAGGAAAGCAGACATGCAGAGACAGGGAGAATGTGCAAACTCCACAGAGACAGTGACCCAAGCTGGGAATCAAACCCAGGTCCCTGGCGCTGTGAGGTAGCAGATGCCACCGTGCTGCTCCCCAATGCAATTACCTCTCCATAACGGCTGCAAAAGCTCACAGGACTTTAAATACAAACCGTGTTCATTCTTGCATGAGTTTCCAAAATATTCTTCAATGGTTTTTAGGCTGGAAGTTGCCCCCTATCCACAAAAATCTATGATTAATTACCTGTCACCTACTAAACTGTTATGAAACAACAATTATTAATTCATTAACCTACTATTAATGGTTGCATTAATCACCATTGAGAGTTTCTGCCTTTTGTAATCCTTCACAGAGGCTTTAAAAATTGAACTGCATCTTTCAACTTTTTGGCGCCCGCACCTGCCATTGAACCCGGGGGAATGGGAGAATTCTGCCTTGTGATCTAAGATGCTAATTTTTTGCAATACATTTTATTTTTTATTAGTGTCACAGGTAGACTTACATTAACATGGCAATGAAGTTACTGTGAAAATCTCTAAGTCGCCACTCTCCGGCGCTTGTTCGGATACACTGAGAGAAAATTTAGCACGGCCAATGCACCTAACCAGCACATCTTGCGGACTGTAGGAGGAAACCGGAGCACCCAGAGGAAACCCACGAAAATACGAGAGGATGTGCAGACTCCGCACAGGCAGTGATCCAAGCCGGGAATCGAACCCGGGTCCCTGGAGAATGTGGGAGTAAGTTATGTGATGAAATCTCCAGGAATACATGTAATCACAGTTGGCAATCCCAGTGAACTTGTTATTGTAGAATTGACCCCTGACACGACAAACCAGTCAGAACCAGACACTTCGCCTGTTTTCTTTTTTAACTTTAATTTTGCATTATAAATTCTATTTTTTCCATGCAGTGATTTCGTGATTGAGCCTCTGTGCATTGTCTGACCCTTCCCATCACTTACTAATGTTTGACACACTGAAATGTATAAATAAGTTGGAAACAGGTCAAGGAGGTCTTGATTTAGAAGCAACGCCTGAATGGGAGCTACAGAGTTCGATACAAAGGAAGCTACAAAATAATATTGATAAGATGGATGAATGAGCTAAATACTGGCAGATAGAATTCAATATCAGTAAACATATGGTGATATATTTTTCAAGTATCAATGGCAGTCATTAAATAGATTTAGGATGGAATTTTACGACATCATAGCGCCCATTTTATGATGGGAAAAATTGGGAAAATTGGGTGTGATACAACTAGAGGGAATGGTGCCCGTTTTTGCGCCCATTCTCTTTCCAGTGAGTTTAATGAAGTTTGCCCTGTTACCATGGAGGGGAAGCCAAGTCAGCACTTGCAGGTGGGGGGGGGCGGTGGGGGAAAGCGTGTCTCTATGATGATTGGGGCAGAGGAGAGAGAGGGTCATGTCACTCAGCAGTCGGGGCCAGGGGGATGACAAGGGTGCCATGTGCAAGGAGATCCTGGTGGAGGGGATTGGGGGGAGGGGAGGAGGGTCAGTAATGTTGGAGGGTCCCCGATGACCATGGGGGTAGGAGCGGGAGGCTGTATCTGGCCTGGGGGTGTTCTGTCACTTCCTCCAGTTGCTAGAAACAATGTATCCCATATTTTCAATGACTGAGATTGGGAGTGAAGAAAATGGATCAGGAACGCTCCCATTTTCACACTAGCTGGACACTTAGAAACAATCTCTTAGAAACATTCTGCCTTTAAACTTGAAGCTGTTGAAGAAATGGACAAGTTGCTGTACAAGGTTCACGGCACTTCCATTACTGTATCTGAAGTTGATGAGTCTATAAAAATGTTTAATTTCAAGGAATATCAGGTAAAAAAAATAAAAAGATAATGATGAGCTGATGTCATGGAATCAATGAATAGTTACAGCAGGGAAGTGAGGCATTTCGGCCCATTGTATGCATGCTGTCCCTCTGCAGGATCAACTCAGCAAGTGCAACTCTCTGGCCCTTGTCCTGTATCCCTGCAAGTTTATCGAGAACCTCCTCAATTAATTATTAGCCCATTAAGTGCCTCAACCATCTTCCCCTGCACCATGAATTTGGCAGAATTTTGGTAAAGATAGGTGCAAAGTCCCCATCTAGTGCCTGAGCCATGACCTCTACCTCCAATTTTTGAACAGCAAAGGAATTAAGGATTATGGTGAGCGGGTGGGTAAGTGGAACTGAGTCCATGAAAAGGTCAATCATGATCTTATTGAATGGCGGAGCAGGCTCGAGGGGCCAGATGGCCTACTCCTGTACCTAATTCTTATGTTCTTGTGCTCCCCCTCGTAAGTCCCCATTTTAGTCCTTAATAAATCCTTCACCACTCCTTTTACTATTTATGTGCCTCTTAAAAACTTTTGGATTCTTTTTCATTTCAGCAACAAACAGTCCTATATCTGATCAGATTCTCGCTATAATGTCATACAAGCTTATGAACGTAAGAAATAGGAGCATTTGGCCTCTCAAGCCTGCTCTGCCATGCAATAAGATTCCAGACAAGGCAAACTAGCCACAAACAAAGCTTACATTAACACTGCAATTAAGTCACTGAAACTCCCCTAGTTGCCACAGTCCAAGACTTGTTCTTGTCAATGCACCTAACCAGCACATCTTTTAAATGTGGGAGGAAACCAGAGCAGCCAGAGGAAACCCATGGGGAGAACATGCAAACGCCACACAGTCAGAGAGCCAAGCTGAGAATTGAGCTGGGTCCCTGGCACTGTGAGGTAGCAGTGCTAACCACTGCGCTACCGTGCTGCTCCTATTGGGATGACACAGGAAGTGACACGTCAAGTTATATGGGAGTTCTCCCCCTGTTCAGGCAGACACAGAGCATGTAAGAGCTGCAAAGATTGTTGAATAAACTACTCTGTTTGTTAGCCCCTTGTCACCAGTCTATGTCAATGCCTTGTCAACAGCAACCTCTGTAAAGATCATGGCTGATTTGTTGGATTTGAGTTCCGTTAACTCAGGGATGGGATTACTCCATGCCCATCATGACATAGAAATATAGAAACCATACAGTACAGAAAGAGGCCATTCGGCCCATCGAGTCTGCACTGACCACAATCCCACCCAGGCCCTACCGCCGCCCCCCCATATCCCTACATATTTACCCACTAATCCCTCGAACCTACACATTTCAGGACACCAAGGGCAATTTTTAGCAAGCCAATCAACTTAACCTGCGCATTTTTGGACTGTGGGAGGAAACCGGAGCACCCGGAGGAAATCCCCCCAGACAGAAGGAGAATGTGCAAACTCCACACAGACAGTGACCCAAGCCGGGAATCAAACCCAGGTTCTTGGAGCTGTGAAGCAGAAGTGCTAACCGCTAGGCTACTGTGCTGCCCTGGACTGGTCCTGCCAACTGCAATCATTTCATTTGCACTGCCCTCTCCTCACTGACAGTGATCAGAGATGCTGCCAGTGAGATTGGTGATTGAGCATTCAGTGCTTTGAGGATGGGGTGTATGCATGTATAGAACATAGAACATAGAACATAGAACATAGAACACTACAGCACAAACAGGCCCTTCGGCCCACAAGTTGCGCCGATCACATCATCACCCACCAACCTACAGACCTATCTATAACCCTCAATCTCATTAAACCCCATATACTCATCCAGAAGTCTTTTAAAAGACCCCAGCGAGTTCGCCTCCACCACCACTGACGGCAGCCGATTCCATTCACTCACCACCCTCTGAGTGAAAAACTTACCCCTAACATCACTTCTGAACCTCCCTCCCCGCACCTTAAATCTGTGTCCTCTCGTAGCGACCATTTCAAACCGGGGAAATAGCCTCTGAGAGTCCACCCTATCTATTCCTCTCAACATTTTGTAAACTTCTATCAGGTCGCCTCTCAACCTTCGTCTCTCCAGGGAAAAGAGTCCCAGCTCTCTCAACCTAACTTCATAAGGCATGCCTCCCAGTCCAGGCAACATCCTTGTAAATCTCCTCTGCACCCTTTCAATAGCTTCTACATCTTTCCTATAGTGAGGTGACCAGAACTGCGCACAATACTCCAAATGAGGCCTGACAAGGGTCTTATAAAGTTCCAGCATTACCTCCCGACTCCTAAACTCAATCCCTCGATTAATGAAGGCCAGTACACCATACGCCTTCTTGACCACCTCCTCCACCTGCGAGGCCGATTTAAGAGTCCTGTGGACCCGGACCCCAAGATCCTTCTGCTCCTCAACACTACTCAGACTTCTGCCCTTGATAGTGTACTCGTTCATCCCGTTGGTTCTGCCAAAATGGACGACTACACATTTATCCGCGTTGAAGTCCATCTGCCACTTCTCCGCCCAGTCCTGCATCCTATCTATGTCCTGCTGCAACTTTTGCCAACCTTCCAGATCATCCACAACACCACCGACCTTCGTGTCATCAGCGAACTTACTTACCCATCCCTCCACTTCCTCATCCAGGTCATTTATGAAAATGACAAACAACAAGGGTCCCAGAACAGATCCTTGAGGCACTCCGCTGGTGACTGACCTCCATTCAGAAAAAGCCCCATCCACAACCACTCTCTGCCTTCTGCAGGCAAGCCAGTTCTGGATCCACAAGGCCAAAGGCCCTTGGATCCCATGCCCTCTCACCTTCTCAAGAAGTCTTGCATGGGGGACCTTATCAAACGCCTTGCTGAAGTCCATGTACACTACGTCCACGGCACTTCCTTCGTCAATGTGTTCAGTCACATTATCGAAGAACTCAACTAGGCTTGTAAGGCACGACCTGCCCTTGACAAATCCATGCTGACTATTCCTGATCATGTCAAACCTCTCCAAATGTGGAGACAAATAGGTATTGTCACCTTGTCAGGATTACCTGAGGCCCAGTTTGGTTTTATTTATTATTCATTCAGGGGGTGTGGGTATTATTGGCAAGACCAGTGTCTGTTGATAGACCTCACTCCAGTTGCCCTGCTGTCCCATAGTGGAACACTGGGCCCACCAGGCACCCTGAAGGGATGAGGATCATCTGGTGCACAGCCTTCCACAACATTACACCCAGGAGACCCTGTGGGTGTCCAGCCTATCTGAGCCTGTGAGGGACAGTCCTCCAGTCCCACACACCAATGAGGTCAGCATTATAATATCCATTGATAAAGGGTCACCTGGATTTGAAACATCAGGTCTTTTCTTTCCGTATAGATGCTGCCAGACCTGCTGAGATTTTCCAGCATTTTCTCTTTTGACTGCAATACCTGAAAACAGGCCAGAGCCCACAAGGTCCAGGACCCCCAGAGGATGCCTGCCAAGATCATCTCAGGCAACAGGACATGGAAGTCAACAGGCTTCCTCAACCTTAGCTGTGGGTCCTGGAGAAGCACTGATACATAGTGGGAGAGGGAGGAAGATTAAAAAGTGATAGGCACCTAGTTAGTGTGAGTAGCGAGGTCACCACTGTATATAGCTACAAATAATGAATCACTCCACTCACCCACAGAGCCTCCACTCTGCCACTTCATGCCGCTGAGCTTGGCAAACCAAAACGCACGCCCAGCGCTTCATTTCACATTCTTGTGGAGTCTGAAAATGGTGGCGCGTTGTCTCTCTCACAAGAGAAGCCCTGCTGCAGACAACACTGTCCACCAACTCCCCCGCCGCCTCCAATGCCCAGCCACTTTTCCCGAGACCCCATCCATGGAAGGAAAATACCCCTCCCACCCATCCACTGGGGCTCGAGCAGTTCAATTCTGCATCTCTTCAACTGAGTGGGAGAGGCCAAGAGGCGGTCGAGGTGCTGATGGTCTGCCCACCTTGGCCGCGAGATGAAAGTGAAAACATGGCCCAAAGCTTAGATGGGCCTGCAATGCCTGAGACTATTTATTCCAGCTTTGATGATCCCTACCATGTGCCTGTTCAATGGTAGGGCGCATGCAGCTCTCTGTTAGGCAGGACTCACAGACAACAACACTATGGTATGCAAAGCAAATAGTAACTTCCACCACTGAATCTCTGATTTACTAAGGATCAAAAGCACCATCTGAGCTTGTTAATGGTTGTTGCAAAACAGGATGCAATTAAACTTCAAATCGTTCTTTTACTGTTGGATTTTACACTGACCAATGAATCTGAACACCCTGTACCTTGGAGAGAATAGAGCTAAAGTAATTTTTTGAGCCTGGATGGCCCTTCATCATTGTGTCAAAATCATTATGTGGCATTAAGCACTTCTTCATGACAAGAGTCTCACTGGGGCCAATCAGACAAGGAATAAACAGGGATATCAGTGTGTCATTTTAAAGGGCGAGTTGGGGAGTGGGGGGCGGGTTGGTGATAGGGTGGGGGGGGGGGTGGTGCGGTGGAAGAGGGGGAGGGGTGTCGATCGAGGTTCCCAGGCAGAGGCCCCTTGCGGCTGGTGTCTCCCTTCACTGGGCACAAGTTGCCTGAGCAGGGGAGGGCACCCTCCTCCCACCACAGGTTGCAAGCAAGCCCATCATGCTTTACCTCGAGGCCCATCCACATAATAAGGCACTCCTATTGGCTGGGGTTTGACGCCCTAAAGTGGCCATTTTTTGGCCAATTCTAAAATAGAATGTCAATTCTAGAACAGAACAGAATGGCCCTAAAAAAACAAAGGAACAATAAGATACAATTCGACTACAATAACTTGAACTTTGCTGCCTCAAGTAATGAAATAAATTATTAAAAATCAAGAGATTTGGTATAAAAATCACGTGTTTTTTTATGAATGTAAAACAATAGAGATTGAGTTACAAACTTTAATGATGGTTTTTGCAATATCTAATAGGATGGAACTCTTTACAAAAATAGCATTAATGCATTTGGAAATGTTTTACAACAACCTTTAAAAAAGGTTCCTACCAGTTACATAGATATGATAATGGCCATACTTGAGGAGGCGGGGCCTAATGTCGCTTTTTCTTCTCAGCATAAGACACTGAATGCAAAACTCGGGTCTCACAGGTACTTGGATGCCTTGTTTCATGAAGTCCCTATAGTACAGAAGGCCATTCAGCCCACTGAGTCTGTACTAACTACAATAACCCCTGGGCCCTATTCTCTTAACCCCATATATTTACCCTGACACTATGGTCAATTTAGTATCAACCTAAACCGCACATCTTTTGATCTGTGGGAGGAAACCAGAGCACCCAGAGGAAATCCACGTGGAGACAGTGTAAACTCCACACTGACCATGACCTGAAGCTGGAATTGAACCCAGGTCCCTGGCACTGTGGGGCAGCAGTGTCAACCACTGCACCACAGTGCCATCGTTTCTCTCAGTCATTCCCAAACGTTTCTCATTCCCATTGGCTGTGAATCACTTAGAACACCAGCCAGCATGAGCATCATTCATCAACGTTATCACACTTGCTGGCTGGCAGGAGGCTGTCGTGGTGAGTTGATTGCGGGCTTGTGAAATTGGAGCCAGAATAGGAGACATTGACATGGAGACCATGCTGGATCAGCAGCCCAAAACTGATCTAATCTTAACATTGAAATAGACCTGTGTGCCATACCACCACCACCCATTTAGGGAAGTTTGGACAAATAAGGTTGATGGGACAAAAGGGAACTCCAGGCTGCAGGGAAATCCCCTTCTACAGATGAGGTGGTGGCGTAGTGGTATTGTCACTGGGCTAGTAATCCAGATTCCCAGGATAATGCTCTGGGGATCTGCGTTCAAACCCTACCACAGCAGATGGCGAAAATTGAATTCAACAAAAATCTGGAACTAAAAATCTAATGACTATGAATCCATTGCTGATTGTCATATAAAAAACCCATCTGATTCACTGCTGCCCTTTAAGAAAGGAAATCTGCCATCTTTACCCGGTCTAATCTGTATGTGACTCCAGACCCACATGTCATCAATGTGGTTGACTTTTAAATGCCCTCAGGGATGGGCAATAAATGCTGGCCCAGCCAGTGATGCCCACATCCCATGAACAAAGAAAATAAAAAGGCTCATTTCCGTGATAGTCATTGTCTCCTGGGAATTGGGTGCAATGTGCAGAAGGAATAATATGAGTTGCGAGTGAGCCCTGTCAAAAATACGAAGATTGCAGAATATTCTCTGGAGATTGTGAATGAGAATTCATTTCAATTTGAATCTGTAAAATCATGAGTTTTGATATGACCAAGAATTCATTTTTGTGGGCCTGGGACTTAAACTGGGTCCAGGAAAAGATCCCTGTGCCTGAATGAACAATTGCTCCACTTGTGGCAATGATCCTGGATCAGAACCAGGCTGTCATGTTCACTTTGAAGTGTTGTTGGCAGAAGATGAAACAAAATCTGCTCAGAGGTAATATTCAAGTCAACGAGCATTCAGATGCATCACACACTGCAACAAGTTTAGACTGTGTGTTTTTCATGTTTTCTTAAATAGGCCAAAGATTCAGAAATGAAAGGCAAGATTTGCTTTATCTACATATTGTAAAAAGAGACCAAATTACATGCAATTTGATTTAAACTGTCGTAGAGGAAGCCTCCCAATTTGTAACATAAGGCTTAAATTTCCCACTTAATCATCAATCTTCACCCCCTGCATTTGTTCACATGTGCAAGAAAACCTTGCACTCAGTGCTGAGGGGACAACAAAGGCAAAGGACCTCCCTGTGAACCTACACCTGAGCTAGTCAAACTTGCCATCAATAGGTTCAGGGGGTCATCCGACCCGACTGCCTGCCTCTCTACCATGGCTACATACCGTGGCCGGGTGTCCCTGGAGAGGGAGTACGCAGAATCCATGGCCACCATCAAAACCTTCCATGTCCATTGGGATGAAGCCACATCCACCAAGGTCTGTGATTTTACCCAGAATCCATATCTCCCAGTGTGGAACCGCTGGTCAGTTCCTGTGGACCACGACAACATGCAGCATCTGGTGACTGAGGTTGCAGCTTCCAGTACAGTCAGTGACAGTGTATGGTGTAATGGCAGCCCAACCGACTGCCATTTTTCCTCTGGGCTCCTCGATTGGAAAGGGCAGTGCAAAGTGTTTCCAATGCTCACTGATCCAACCTCCACTAAATCACTGGGCAGGCTGATGGAAACCAAGGCAGTGTCCTGCCAATCATGGAGCAGGTAACTATTGGCTTTTCTCTTGTAGAGAGACACTAAGGATGAGTAACCAGGGTGAATAGTTTAATAATTGCATCTGCTATTTACTGTACCAAGCTTCCCCCATGTGTGTGCGTGTGTGTGTGTGTGTGTGTGTGTGTGTGAGAGAGAGAGAGAAAGAGGTGAATGTGTGTATGAGAGAGAGAGATAAGTGTGTGTGTGTGTGTGTGTGTGTATGTGTGTGTGTTGTGTAAGATATTCATTGTGCAGTAATGGGAGGAGTAATCTTTATGATTGTGATTTTCATGAAGAAGGGGTTAAAAGAATTGAGTGGAGATGATGGACTGTCTGATGCATCATAAGCTATAAAAGGTACATCATGTGGCAACAGTCATCCATTTTGGTCTGAATAACAGCAAAATGGACTATAATTTAGATGGTGAAAAATTGCAGCATGTCCTTGTGCATGAATTGTTAAAAAGTTGGTTTGCAGGTGCAGCAGGTAGTTAAGAAGGCAAAAGGAATTTTGTCCTTCATTGCTAGAGGGATGGAATTTAAAACAGCAAGGTTATGTTGCAGCTGTGTAAGGTGTTGCTGAAGCCACACCTGGAGTACTGTCTACAGTTTTGGTCTCCTTACTTGAGAAAGGATATACTGGCACTGGAGGGGATGCAGAGGAGATTCACTAGGGTGGCTCCAGAGTTGAGAGAGTTGGCTGATGAGTACTGTTCTATGTTTTAAGTCAGGATGGGGAGTGGCTTGGAGAAGAACTTCCAGGTGATGGTATTCCCAAGTATCTGTTGCCCTTGTCCTTCTAGAGGATGAATATTGTTGGTTTCTATTCAAGGATTGATAAGTTGCTGCAGTGTATCTTGCAGATGCTACTTGCTTCTGCCACTGTGCATCAATGGCAGAGAGAGTGAATGTTAAAGGTGAGGGTTGGGTTTGCCAATCAAGTAAACTACTTTGTCCTAGATGATATTGAGTTTCTTGAGTGTTGTTAGAGCTGCATTCATCCAGGCAAGCAGAGAGTATTTCATTACACTTCTGACTAATCCATGCAAGTGGAGAGCATTTCATTACACTCCTGACTTGTGTCTTATTAATGGTGGGCAGAATTTGGGGAATCATGAGGTGAGTTTCTCATCACAAAATTCACAGCCTCTGACCTGCTCCTGTAGCTGCAGGAATTATTTGGCTAATCCAGTTCAGTTTCTAATCAATGGTACCTCTGGCACTGATAATGCCACTGAAGTCAAGAGGCGATGGTGAGCTTCTCTCTTGTTGGAGATGCTAATTGCCCAGCACTTGTGGAAATAAGGGAAAACAATGAATGTCTTTTGCTTAAAGCTAAGGCAGCTCTCTTGGGACCTCAGCTCAACACACCTGCGGCTTTGTGACCGTGATGTGGAGATGCCAGCGTTGGACTGGGGTAAACACAGGAAGAAGTCTCACAAGACCAGGTTAAAGTACAACAAGTTTATTTGATAGTAAACTCACTACCTTCTGGGGTTTGCCCCTTCAGGAGAGTGGAGACAAAGCTAGTGGGTTTAGTGTCAAATAAACTTGTTGGACTTTAACCTGGTATTGTGAGACTTCTTTCTTTGTGACCAGACAGAGATCAGGAAAGATGTGGTGCTCCAAATGCCTCCGTCAGTACCAGAAAGCTGGACCGTGGCCTCTTCTGGAACATTCCCAGCCTCTCAGGAAGTTAGGCCTATTAATCAGGCTGTCTTCTGGTTGGCTGGATGCCAAATTCTCCAACCTTGATGCAGAAGGAGTGTGGGTGAGCGGCCGGTAAGACCGCGCCCTTCGTACTTACTCAAACCAACATGTCTTACATGTAGTCTTACATTGGCTCAATAGGAAACCAAGTACTCTCTCTATTCCTGCTCCTTAAACTCTTATTTGTTGGTCTATTTAGAAGCTAAATTTTGTAGATGAATCACTTTAACTTAACTGCATGCCAGAACCAAGAACATGATGATCTAATGCAGTGAAAGAACAGGTCCACCCATTAGTGCCCTATACCAGAGATTTGAGATATACACCACCACATTAGACTGGACATGGGAAGCATGGTTAGCACTGCTGCCTCACAGTGCTGGGATCTGGGTTCAATTCCTGTCTTGGGTCACTGTCTGTATGGAGTCTGCATGTTCTCCCTGTGTTTGCATGGGTTTCTTCCAGTGCTCCTCCCTCAGTCTGAAAGACTGGTTAGGTGCATTGACCCAAACAAGCACCAGAGCGTAGCGACTAGGGGAAATTTCATGGTAACTTCATTGCAGTGTTATTGTAAGCCTCACTTGTGACTAATAAATAAATGTTTTACTTTAAAGAAAGTGTTGCAGTTATGTTGGGTTCGGGTGTTACAGGTTCGATGTTTCAGGAATTTCCAAATGACTCGGGAAAAGGACAAAAGTTAATGAAAAACATGGCTGGGTCACAGTAGGAGAGCAAAGCTGCTCTAAAACATCAAGGGTGGATGAATGTAAAGGCAATGAATGTAAAATAAATTTAGATCTGCCAAAAAAGGCAAATGTAATTTGCATAGCAGAAGTATTAGGGTGTGAATGGAGCAAATTGGCACGATCTGTTCAGATAGAGAGTTAGAGTGATTGGAGCTGGTCACTTTGAAGCTGAAATGGAGAGTCTGGTTGTTGTGTTGGCAATCGGGCTGCTCTTGTCCTGCCTCACAGACTCTGGAAAGCTTGATGAAGAAGAACTCAACCAGGAGTTCAAAGCGCTCTGCGGCAATGATTATGTGCGAAAGGTATCTGAGATCTGCGGGGGTTCATTCCTGTGGGGTTTCCATTTCACTCAATTTGGTGAGTATCTGAAATCCTTTCTATTGACCATGGTTGAGAAAAGAAATCATTCATCTCTGCCAAGATAAACGCTTTGACGTTAGACTTCTTAAAGTAAAGTTTACTTACTCGTCACAGGTAAAACTTACATTAACACCGCAATGAAGTTACTCTGAAATTCCCCTAGCTTCTTAAAAGGCAATTCTGAAAAGGTGATTCTTTAATATAATTTTATTTATACAGGAATATGGTGTTCCTATTTGCTGAAGTATCATAAGTGAATACTGGCGCCTACACATGTGGGGACCGGCCCAAGAAAAATCAACCAGGGTCCAAAGCATATAAAATGTTAGACAAAATGGGTTTAATAATCTTCCCCATGATAACTAAAAGCAAGAGACTTGCATTAATGCAGTGTTTGTGGTGATCACAATGAAGCACTTCTAAAGTCTAGTCACTGTTGTCACGTAGGAAATGTGGCAGCCAATTAGTGTATAGCAAGATCCCACAAGCAGCAATTCAGTGATGACCAGATCATCTGTTTTGCTGATGTTACCAATTGCCATACTGCTCACAAACATTCCCCAACCTGATGCTGAAGCTCAATTCTATTGGCATTCAGTTCCTATATGGTAAGTTTAAATGTACAGCCTGAATGTTAATAAATGGATGAGTGAATGGGTGAGTGGATGAGTGAGTGACTAGGTAGGTGGGTACTTCAATAAGAGGGTAGAGCGTAGGTTGGTGAGCTGGGTAGGTGGCTGAGGTGGATAGGTGAGTCGGGAGTAGGTGGGTGAGTTTGGTAAGTGGCTGAGGTGAGTAAGTGGGTAGGTAGGTGAGTTGGGTGGGTGAAGTGAGTGGTGGGTAAATGGATAGGGGATAGTTGGTTGAGTGGGTATCAGGGAGGATGGTGGCATGGTAGTAATATCACAGGACCAGGATAATACTGGGGGACACAGATTCAAATCCCACCATAGCAGCTGGTGGAATTTAAATTCAATTAATAAATCTGGATTATAAAGCAAGTCTCAATAATGATAATCATGAAACTATCATCATAGAATGCCTACAGTATAGGGGGAGGCCATTTAGCCCATGGAGCCTGCACTGACAACAAATCCACACAGGCTCTATCCCTATACTTACATATTTACCCTGCAAGTCTCCCAGACACTAAGCGGCAACTTAGCAAGGCCAATCAACCTAACCTGCACATCTTTGGACTGTGGGATGAAACCAGAGCACCCGGCGGAAACAGACACAAGGAGAAACTGCAAATTCCACACAGACAGTTACCTAAGGCTGGAATCCCTGGTGCTGAGAGGCATGGGTCCCTGGTGCTGAGAGGCATGGGTCCCTGGTGCTGAGAGGCATGGTTGATCATGCATTTTCAGTATTCCACTCCCACATTCTCTCCATACCCCTTGATCCTTTTAGCCACAAGAACCACATCCAGCTCCGTCTTGAACATATCTAATGAACTGGCCTCAACAGCTTTCTGTGGTAGAGAATTCCACATGTTCGCAACTTTCTCGAGTGAAGAAGTTTGTTCTCATCTCAATCCTGAATGGCTTACCCATTGTTCTTAGACTGTGACTCCTATTTCTTCACTTCCCAACATCAAGAACATTCTCCCCAGAACTAGCCTGTCCAGTCCCATCAGAATTTTATATGCATCCATGAAATCCCCTTTCATTCTTCTAAATTCCAGTGAGTACAAGTTCAGGTGGTCCAGTCTCTCTTCATATCTCAATCCTGCCATTCTGGGAATCAGTCTGGTGAATTTTCTCTGGACTCCCTCAATAGCAAGAATGTTCTTCCTCAGATTGAAGACGATGGATTGTTATAAAAACCCATCAGGTTCAATAATGCCCTGCAGGGAAGGAAATTTGCTATCCTTATGTAGTCTGGCCTACATATGATTCCGGACTAACAGCAATGTTATTGACTTGTAACAGCCCTTAGTTCAAGGGAATGGCCAACAAATTCTGGCCTTGCCAGAAATGCCCATATCCCATGAAAGAATAAAGAAGAAAAAATGTGAGGCAGTTAGGAGGGCAGTCAGTTCAGGAAGGTATATGGTTGGCGGTTGAACCTGGTCATGGGGGAACTAGTTAGGGGAGGTCAAGGGACAAGTCAGGTTGGGTCATGGGTTCTTGGGAAGTGTTGGATGGTCAATGGATGGATGGATGGTTGGAGAAATGGTTGTGTCAGGAGGGTAGTTGGGTCTGGCCGGAGGGATAACCAGGTCATAATTGCCAATATCAGGGGTTGGGAGTCAGTGTGAGTGAGTTGTCAGGGGTGGGGGAGGTTGGTTGTCGGGTGACACAGACGTTAGACTACATATTAATCTGTCTAACATTTCCTGTCAAGCACTGTGGAACTGCTGGAAGTCTCTGACTCTTGCTCAGGTTTGGAAACATTCAAGAAGGATGACAAGGAGCAAGGGAAGTTGAGACTTTCCAGGCAATTGCCACAGAAGTCAGCAGCACAGGCCCTCCACAGGGTCCCAGAGTTCAACTTTAGCCATTCTTCCTGTCCCTGATAATCTAGAGAACAGAAGATTTGGCTCAAAAAATAAAAAGGCATTTTTTTATTTATTCGGTCATTGGACATTGGTGTCGCTGGCTGGCCAATACTTATTGCCCATCCCTGGTTGTCTTGGAGAAGGTGGTGGTGATCTGCCTTCTTGAAACCCAACGTAATATGGGTTGACCACAATGCTGTTAGGGAATTCCAAGATTTTGACCCAGCAACTTGGAAGGCACAGCGAGATATTTCCAAGTCAGGGTGGTGAATGGCTTGGAGGGCAATTGGGAGTGTTAGCGTTCCCACATTTCTACTGCCCTTGTCCTGTTAGATGGAAGCGGGCTTCGGTTTGGAAAGTGCTGTTTAAGGATCTTGCTGAATTTCTGCAGTACTTCTTGTAGATAGTACACACTGAGCATTGGTGGTTAAGGGAGTGGATGTTTGTGGATGTGGTGCCAATCAAGAGGGCTGCTTTGTCCTGGATGGTGTCAAGCTTCTTGAGTGTTGTTGGAGTTGCACTCATCCAGGCAAGTGGGGGGATTTCTATCACATTCCTAAGTTGTGCCTTGTAGATAGTGGGTAGACTTTGGGGAGTTGAGGAGATCAGTTACTCTTCACTGTATTTCCAGCCTCTGATCTGCTGTTGTGGCCATTTTGTTTATGTGGTGAGTCCAGTTGAGTTTCTGGTCAATGGCAACCCCAAGAATGTTGTCAGTGGGGGATTTAGTGATAATAACATCATTGAATGTCAAGGGGCGGTATTAGATTGTCTCTTATTAGTGACGGTCAGTGTTTGGCATTTGTGTGGCACAAATGTTACTTGCCACTGTCAGCCCAAGCCTGGATATTGTCCAGATCTTGTGGTAGTTGAACACGGACTGCTTCAGTATCTGAGGAGTTGCGAATGGTGCTGAACATTGTGCAATCATTGTCAGGCACCCCCGCTTCTGGCCTTATGGCAAAGGGAAGGTTATTGATTAAGTAGCTGAAGATGGTTGAGCCTTGGACATTACCCTGAGGCATTCCTGCAGAGATGTCCTGGAGCTGAGATAACCGACCCTTCCACAGCCACAACTATTTTCTTATGTGCCAGGTATGACTCCAACCAACGGAGAGGTTGTCCCTTCCAGTTTTGCTAGAGCTCCTTGATGCCATACTCAGTTGAATGTAGCCTTGATGTCAAGGGCTGTCATTCTCACCTTAACTCTGGAATTCAGCTCCTTTGTCCATGTTTGAACTATTGCTGAAAGTGCTACAAATGTAACGACAATCTGAAATGACACAGAGTGCATTAGATGTTTTGCTTATTTTCTCCCTACATTTAAGAAAACTTTACAGAATGCACAAGTTTACTTGTTTTTTTTCAGTCAGCTCAAATGAGTTGCAATTAACACTGACCGGTTAACCTGCAGTAACCATACTGAGGTACTCAGTGAGACCAGGAATGATTTCAGAGCAGAACCCAACACACAAAACATTACTGGAAATGCAGTAAAAACCTGGAACTGATCTTCCACCAATGTTTAAATAGCAGAGCAGAAGCAAATCCAACTGTTCACCGGGTGTTTCTGTTAAAAATACCATCTGCACGTCAAGCTCGAGAAATATGGTTCTGAACTGTGGTTGCTTGAATATTGTGAATGATGGACGGAGTTCCTTTCCAGTTCACCTTGAGTACTGTATAAGCTACACTTTGCAGAAATGGATGTCTTGCATGATGTAAACCTAGTCAGATTGGGGAATGCTTTCTCTCACAGGTTTCAATGCAAAGAAAGCAGATGGCATGCTGCCTTCATCGGACAGGGCATCAAGTATAAAAGTAGGCAAATTATGCTACAGTTATACAAAACATTGGTTAGGCTACACTTGGAATACTGTGTCCAATTCTTTTCACCAAACTACCAAAAGGACGTGGAGGCTTTGGAGGGAGTACAGAAACAGTTTACCAGGATGTTGCCTGGTATGGAGAATATTAGCTATGAGGAGGGATTGAATAAACTGGGATTATCCTTCCTGGAAGGCTGAGGGATGACGTGATCGATGTTAATAAAATTATGAGGGGCTTAGATGGGGTGAACAGTTGGAATATTTTTTTCCCAGAGCAGAAATGACAATTACAAGGGGATACATGTTGAAGGTAAGGGGGGAAAGGTTTAGTGGAGATGTGTTGGGGAAGTTTTGTTTTACACGGAGGCTGGTGGGGGCCTGGAATGCACTGCCAAGTGAGGTGGTTGAGGCAGGTATGTTAGTGACATTTAGGACTTATGTGGATAGGCACATGAACAGATGGGGAAACAGAGTGATACAGGCAGTTGCTCTAGATAAGACAATATGATCAACACAGGCTTGGAGAGCCAAAGGGTCTGTTACTGTGCTGTATTGCTCCTTATTCTTTGCCCTTTTAAAACCAGTAATGTCTTAACCGTGTCAGGAATTATGGGTTTTACACAAAAGAAAATATATGTTTTGCACACATAGATTCAAACTAAAGACAACAAACTGAAAGTAACATGCCAGCCTCTGAAACATGTTAATGACAGCACCATCAAATCATGTGATTGGCTCTTAAAGCAACCTGCAACCCTTTTAAACATGTAGCAAAAACTATTTCCCAGGAAGTTAGAATTGGAAGATCTTGATTGATTGATTTAAGTGATCATATTTTAATGAACTCAACTTTCAGCTGCTTGAATCAACCATCAAGGGATTACCACTTTAAACTATCTGAAAGAATATTCTTAAATTACAGGGCAGGGACCTGTGTTTTCATATTCTTTCCTGTGTAACCAGTGTTTCTGACAAGGGCAGTCTTTATTGTCTATTTCTAATTACCCTTAGACTGAATGGTTAGGCAGGCCATCTCAGAGGGCAGTTAAGAGTCAACCTTATTGGAGATGGCCTATAGTTACATAGAGGTCAGGCCAGGTAAAGTGGGCAGATTTCCTTCCCTAACGGAATTAACCAGATGTTAGTTAACTAGATGGGCTTTTATTACAGTTGATGATAATTGTCATGTTCACCATTACTGATACTTTCCTTGTATTCCAGATTTATTAATTGAATTACATCCCCCTCAGTTGCCATTGTGGGATTTGAACACCAGTATATTAGCTAAAGCCTCTGGGTTGCAGTGACATTACCATTATGCCAACATCTGCCCTGATGCTCAAAGTCTTGGGCCAAGACTGCTCCATCACAACATGTTGGTTTTCCCACATGTTCCTGACTCTTAGTCACACCTTTCTGTCCCTGAATTTTGACCAACTTCTTGCTTAACATGAGGGGCATTTTACTAGCATGTTCTACTTGACATGGGAGTGGGACCTTGAGCACACTCTCTCCGTCTGTTAGAACGCTGTTAGGAGGACCTTTAAACAGTTTAAAATGAACTTAGATAGGCGGGAAACTTGTTATGCCACTGGCAAGGGGCAGGGAAAATCGAGAAACATGATCTTGCCAGCGAGAGTCGCTTTCCCGATTCTCACAAGAGTTTGCCGTTCTCACTGACGGCAAATACGGACACAAAATCTCCCCATACGTTTTTGTAAAAATTCTATTATTTGTTATGTGAAAGCAGAATAAAATATACACAGGTGAACATACGAATGCACTTCTTGTGATATGAATGCTCTAATCTAGAAGTAGCACAGTGGTTGGCACTGCTGTCTCACACCGCCAGAGACCCAGAGTTGATTCCAGCCTTGGGTCACTGTCTGCGGAGTCTACAGATTCTCCTCATGTCTGCGTGGGATTCCTTTGGGTGCTCCAGTTTCCTCCCATCCAAAAGATGTGCTGGTTAGGTGCATTGGCCATACTAAATTGTCCCTCAGCGTACCCGAACAGGTGCCAGAGTGCAGTGACTAGGGGATTTTCATAGTAAGTTAATTGCAGTGTTAATGTAAGCCTATTTGTGACTAATAAATAAACTTTAGATTTGTGACATAATGTTAAAATGCCAATCCATTGGCTGGTATTTTAGTCATATTTTTTGCCACTTCTGCAATGTTGGACATGGCATTGGTTTCACATTTATGTTGAAAGTTCAACATTTTACATGATATGGGGCCAACTAATTGGGATTGTTGTCAACCATTACTGTCCCTTTCTCTGTGCAATCAGAAGTGTTGAGTCCGAGCACTCTCAGAGAGCAATAAAGTGGCCAGTGCCCTCCAGTTGGGAAGCAGTGGGGTAAGGGGAGGGAGTGGGGCGGTGGCATTATCACTGGACTAGTAATCCAGAGACCCATGGTAATGCTCTGGGGACCCAGGATTGAATCCCATCACAGCAGTTGATGAAATTTGAATTCAATAAAAATATCTGGAATTAAGAATCTACTGATGACCATGAAACTATTGTCGATTGCCGTCAACTCCCATCTGGTTCAGTAATGTCCTTTAGGAAAGGAAGTCTGCCGTCCTTATCTGGTCTGGGCTATATTTGATTCCGGATCCATAGTGATCTGGTTGACTCGCAAACGCCCTCTGAAATGGAGGACGGTTAGGGATGGACAATAAGTGTCGACCCAGCCAGTGGTGCCCATGTCCAGTAAAGATGAGTAAAAAATGAGGAGAATATCCCACTCTGAGCTACAGAGAATCAGTGTGTAGCTGGGACAGAGGGAAAACAATTGCTTAGGAAGACAGATTATTACATGAATGGGTGTAAGTTGAGAGAGGTGGATACTCAGTGAGATCTTGGTGTACTTGTGCAAAAATCTCTGAAAGTAAGTGCTTGGGTACAGCAGGCGGTAAAGAAGGCAAATAATATGTTGGCCTTCATAGTAAGAGGATTTGGGTACTGGAATAGGGATTACTGCAATTATATAGAGTGTTGGTGAAGCCACACTTGGAATATTGTGAACAATTTTGGTGTTCTTATCTGAGGAAGGATATCCTTGCCATAGTGGCAGGAGAGCGAAGGTTTACCAGGCTGATTCGTGGGATAACAGGTTATCACATGAGGAGAGCTAAATTGGTTAGGACTGTATTCACTGGAGCTTAGAAGAGTGAGAGGGGATCTCTTAGAAATTTATAAAATTCTGACAGGGTTAGACAGAGTCAATTTCAGAAAGAATTTCCCCAGTGGTGGAAGAGTCCAGAACTGGCGGTCATCATTTGAGGATAAGGAGTAAACCTTTTAGAACTGAGGTGAGGAGAAATTTCTTCACTTAGGTGAGGGTGGAGAATGTGTACGATTCACTACAATAGAATATAGCTGAGGAAAAGATGTTGTTTGATTTCAGGAAGAAATTAAATATGGTTCAAGGGATTAAAGTGAACAAGGGATATGGGGGAAAGGGGGATCAAGATATTGAATTCAATGATCAGCCATGATCAAAAGGCAGAGCCAGCTTGAAGGGCGAAATGGCCTACTCCTGCACCTAGTTTCTATGTTTCTATGCAATTCTCCAGTGTTCATCAGTGCAATTTTCTTTCTATTTCAGTTCAAGATTCCATGCAGGGCTCAGGGGACGATGAGGACGCCCAGGAGATATCCAAGAAGGAAAATGGTTTATGGATGGCTGACAATGAGCAGAATCAGCAGCCAGAGTTGGATTCTGGAAAGAAGCAGCTAAGCGAGCACAGGAGTTCCACGGATGATCTGAACGCGAATGTTTTTGAGCCTGAGCAAAAGGAAGGCAGAAAGGTGGAGCTTCCCCTCCCAACAACCAACAATCGTACAAAGTTATCTGTCAGCCCCCTCTCAACGAAATGCTGCAGGCTGAGCTGTACCACAGATGATATCCGTGAACAATGCTGAGGAAGGGAGGGGTGCCGGCTGTATATCTATAGTTAAGGAATGTCCTACCCGTGGAGATTCAAATTCAGACAGATTCTGAACGCAAAGGTGAATTTTGTGAATTCAAGCCCTTGAACCTTAGGCAATCCATTTTTGGGAATCAGAGCACCGGTGTCAGCAATTCCTTCTGGAATTTTCCATCCATAAGGGTCAGAAAACCCTGCACTGTTTGATAATCTCTGCCTCCCAACCCCCATAATCTCCAACAATGGGGTGAATTTGCCCATTCCGTCCACCACGGGATTCACAGCAGGGGTGGGGGGAGGGGGGGAGGGTTGGTGTCAGACGATACAAATGTCCATTGACCTCAGGCGGGACTTTCCGGTTTAGGGACAAGCGCGGCTGTAAAATCCCACCCAATAGGTGCAAGCAGGGAAATGTGCTGCTAACAGCACAAATTCACAAAGTTTATCCTCTTGTCTGTGTAGAAAATCTCTGGTGTGGTCCCTATGGGGGGCCTATTGTCTTGTAGTCACACTGAAGTTTGGAAAATATGAAAAAAATAAGAAAATCTAATGGTTTCTGATTTTTTTTTGTACGCAACACACTTCATCTGCGAATGAACAATTGCAACACACTTTCTTAGTGAATCTGCATGTCTCCATTTCTAACATCACCTCCGAAAGCTCTGGGATCAAAGTAATTGTCCGCTGTAACAGAAACTTGATTTAAAATAGAGAAAACACCAAAGCGTATGTTTTAACAGCATGTTTGAAGGAGAAGAGAGAAATGAAGGCTGCGGGCTTTACGTGAGGAAATCTGGAGCAGGGGGCTTGGACAAGGGAAGGAATGTCCTTCATACGGAAATTGTAGACCAAGGAAAAGTGTCCATTGGGTCAAGGTAAAGGGAGCAGAACATTCCAGGGAGATGCTATTATAAGGCTCTCGGATGTTATAGAAATAGGAGTGGCAATGCCTTGATAAATTTATATACAAGAATGAAAATTTTCCCCAAAATTGAAGACGTTGGAAATAGTCAACAGATCTGGTGATGTACACAGAGAGGAAAACAATGGTGCTATTCCCCCAGGAGATGGCAAAGTGTCAGGTTCAGTGAAAAAACCAGTGTGTTTCTCTCCAGAGAAAGAGACGTATTTTCCAATGAGATCTTCTCGCACTTCCATTTTTCAAGGAGATATGTCTTGTGCCATATTTGTGAGGGGCAAGACCTAAACATACTGGCAAACCCGCCTTCACCCTTTATAAAGGGTGCCCTGAACTCAAAGATAAAATCAAATTACAGCAGATGCTGGAATCGGAAACAAAAACAAAAAATGCTAGAAAATCTCAGCTGGTCTGACAGCATCTTAGAAAAGAGAATAGAGCCAATGTTTCAAGTCTAGATGACTGTTCACTAGCTGTAATGAAGGGTCATCTAGACTCGAAAATGTGGCTCTATTATCTCCCCACAGCTGTCAGATCTGCTGAGATTTTCCAATGTTTTCCATTTTTGTTGACCAGAACTTGGATGGAATTTAAAGATTTTCCTCCCCCACCATGGACATCAGAGTCCCTGGCACCCCTTCATTATTTGCCCACATTGGGCCCTCCCAAGGGATCCCCTGTCAGCCTCTGACCCCTTCAGGCCCCACCCTTTCAATAGCATCTGAGTTTTTTTTAAGGGGATTGTTTTCACCTCTGAATTGTTTCCTTGAAAACGCAGGTGTACAGCCTGATTCATTTTTTTAAAGATTGGAACTGTGAGGACAGCAGGGTGCAGTGGCAGGATTGGCAATGCCCAGGAGAAGGGCCTGAAAAGGGGGAGGGAAGTGCTGAAGGGGGCAAGATTTTTGGCAATCTCACAGTGGAAGTATTGCTCACTTGTGGGAGGACCTGATGCTGGTGTGGGGGGAAGGGGGGGTTCGATGGCTGATGCCCCAATTCTGGTGAGGATGGGGGAATTGTCAATGCCGCAAAGACCCAATGCCATCAGTACTGGGTGGGTAGAGGGGCTGGATCACCCTGCATGGCATGGGACAGGAGACCCAAACTTTTGTTGGGGGGGGGGGTGGGTGCCATTTGCCCTGGAGACCACACTTAGAAATATTTTGGGAGAATTATACCCTTAATTCTTCTTCAGCAAGTCTCTGCTGATTTGAGCACCTACCTCAGCTTCCCCATTCACTTGAGACTACTGAAGTGTACTAGTCACATGAATGCATCCTTTCAAAGTTGGAAGAACTCATTTCCAAATTGTGGACCATTGGCTGACACTGCAATGCCTGTCTATGTTTTACATAGATTCTCTTCAGTGATTGAATGACTGCTTTCACAGTGTTGCTGCCCAATCTGTTCACTTTGATCCCTCTAGGTTAATTATCAATAGTAATAAGAAATTCCTTGTCTTTAAAATCAAGTAAATCTTGGGGGGCTTCCATAGTCTTGATAGAAATGTGAAGGGTAACAGTGGCTCTCTTTGCTCTTGGCTTTTCACTGCAGATGTAAGGCAGTTCAAAAATAATTTATCAATAAAACGAGTAACGCCTGCCCACCAAACAAAGGGCTCTTCCTTGACACCGCCAAGCGATTTTGATAATATTGGTTGGTGAATGTCATGACTAAACGTTCTCGGAATGATTATTCTGTAATTAAAAATGAAGGCTTCATCATTGATTGTGAGGGGCTTTCTCTGTTCCAAGTACTGCCATAATATTGGGTTGTTTGGGATCTAGTCCTTCCAGACTAGATTTCTGCATTGTGGATGTTGATCCAGAAGGGACTCTTCCAGTATACACTATAAAAAAAACTTACTCCAATTTATAAATCAAATTAAAATTGTAATAAAGAAACTTAATTACTCCAAACTTGAGGCCTCATTATGCGCCATTCAAAGTTCCCAGCAATTCCCAACATGTTCTAAATTATACTGAGTCAGTTGATCAGCTGATCATCACATCATTCTGTCGTTGGTTACATGGTGTACTGTGCCAGCTGACCCTCACAGCTTGTTATCCTTGGTCACATTACAACAGATCCAATATAATCACTGGTTCAATTCTGACAGTAGAAACTCTCGAATCACCTTTGTTTTCTGTGTGCTGGCTGTTATTCCTGAGGCTTGTATGTTGTATTCTAAAAATGTAATTTTGTTTTACATATTTCTCATTCAATATCAAGCCTTTAGAATAAATCTCACTCTGCTGCCACTGGACATAGTCATCATCTTGTTGTTATACCTTTTGTTTCTTTGCAGTTTTTTTGCAGTAACTGATCGATGTTTGATAAACAGTGGTGTATACTCTTCCACCTTCTCAAATAAATTCAAATCTTCCAATTTGGCTCCTTCAATGGGTATTCTGCTGTTTTCTGGCACTTCCATTGAGCTTACTCAGTTACTGAATCATATCTCATTAATCTCAGGCTGGGATTTTCTGGCCCAGCTCACTGCTGAGATCTTCCCACCCCACCAAGAGTCAGTGGACTTTTGGCAAGCCTGCAGTAGATCCCATCAGAAGATCCAGTCTGAAGGATTGGATCCGATGTGGCATCTTCACGTTCTCCTGCATATTCAAAAGAGTGGCTTATGGTTGTTTTCAGTATTGAATACCAAACCCATTAAATAGTGTGAGGACTTTATCCATGTCCATGTTGCAGCCAATGCTTCATTCTCAATTGTAGCTTATCGATTCTCTTCTCAGTGAATGATCTTGAGGTGAAATAGACTGATCTATGTTTACTGTCTCTTTGTACTTGAGATAAGGATGCACCTCAATCTATGGACAGTGAATCTGTTGCTACTGTGGTCCACAGTTCTGTATCACAGTGCACAAAAATTTCAGGAGAAATTAGAAGATTTTTGGTCTTTGCAAAGCCATTTTGCTGACTCACATTCCAGCACCACAGTTCAGTTGCCTCAACAGTTGTCACAATGCCAATTAAGAAGTCTTGCAACACCAGGTTAAAGTCCAACAGGTTTATTTGGAATCACGAGCTTTCAGAGCTTTGCTCCTTCATCAGGTGAGTCCACACCAGTCCAACACCAATATCTCCTCATCATGGCTACGATGCCAATTGATTTCTGCCTAAGATGATAAGAACTTCCCTCATTTGTCGATCATTCCTAGAGATCTCTGTAGCTCTGTAATGACCCTACATTGTGGAAACTCTCCAATCACCTTTCTTTTCTGTGGGCTGGTTATTATTCCTGAGGCCAAAAGAGAAAATGCTGGACAATCTCAGCCGTTCTGGCAGCATCTGTAAGGCGAGAAAAGAGCTGCCGTTTCTAGTCCAGTTGACCCTTTGACAAAACTCTTGACAAAGGGTGCTTTGACAAAGAGTCATCTAGACTTGTAACATCAGCTCTTTTCTCTCCTACAGATGCAGCCAGACCTGCTGGGATTTTCCAGCATTTTCTTTTTTTCTTTCAGATTCCAGCACCCAGCATCTTTCAGATTCCAGCAACTGCAGTATTTGCTTTTATTATTACTGTTATTCCTGAGGCTTGTATAATGTACCCTAAAAATGGAATTACATTTAATTCTTTGCAAATTCACATTTCTAATTCAATATCAAGCCTTTATTTTTGAGAACTTTTAGGACAATTCTCACTCTCCAGCCATGCTGGTCCCTCTTGAAGCAATCTAGGAATATGCCATCCCTATGGCAAATGATCTCTTCTCAGGTCTGAGACATTACTCCTTGGAACATTTCTGGAGAAGATGCAATTCCAAATGTTCATCTATTAAAGCAGTAATGGCCGGATAATATTATAGGAGTGGTCAGTAGTCTGGATTCTTTGTCCCTATTTTTATTGACCAATGTTAGTAAGTGCCTCATTTTCGAGTCATAGAATCATAGTCGTGTACAGTACAGAAAAGGCCCTTCGACCCATCATGTCTGCATTGTTGAAAATCTAATACCTCATTATTTTACTCTCATTTTCCAGCACTTGGCCCGTAGCCTTGTCTGCCTTGGCATCACAAGTGCAACATCTAAATACTTCTTCAATGTTGTCTCTGCCTCCATCACCCTTTCAAGCAGTGAATTCCGGAATCCCACCACCAATAGTCCTCTGGATGAAAATGTTTATCCTCACATTCCCTCTAAACCTCCTCCCACTTACCTTAAATCTATGCCTCCTGGTCATTGATCCCTCCACCAAGAGGAAAGGTTTTTTTCCTGTCTATTCTATCTATGCTCCTTGCAATTTTATACATCTCAATCCTGTCCCCACCTCAGTCTGCTCTGCTCCAAGAAAAACAACCCTAGCCTATCCAATCTCTATTTGTAACTAAAACTCTCCATCCCAGGAAACATCCTGGAAAATCTCCTCTGCACATTTTCCAGTGCTATCATACCCTCCCTATAATTTGGATTCCTGAAGCATTGTGTGATTTTCTAACACAGCTTCTTTCCTGCCTATCAAAAAAGCCAGCTGGAGTTAAAACTGGGGACTAAATACCCGTTCATCACGCAAACACAAACACTCACTTCTAATCAAATCAAATGGGTCATCAGCAAGGTCACTGATTTCTGGTGATAATTTTCATTGGCACTGGTACCCTGGTGAAGTGGGTCACCCTCCAGTCACACAATCATCTTATTTTTGCTGTATTGAAATTAATGGCATGAAACTCAGGTGGGCTCTATAGCAGGTCAGTCATTGCCCAAGCAGTGAATGTGAAGTGTCCTTCCATTATTTCTGTGGAGAAAGTGGATGGAGTAACAGAATTCGTTTCTCAGGACACTGGAAAAAAATCCTCAAATCCGGTCGCGCTTGTCCCAAAACTGGAAAATCCGCTGAGGTCAATGGACTTTTGAATGGTCCGCACCTCCCATGACCCGCCCATTACGATTTCCATGGTGGACGAGACAGGGAAATTACCCACCAATAGTCCTTGCTATCATCAGAGAAGAGGGATCAGTGTAACTCCAAGGTGTGTAGCTAGCAAAGCAAGTGGCAGCTGGCAGATTTGACACATTGTAATAGCCGAGAAGTCAGCAAATAGTATCCACTGTCTGGTAAAGCCATGTGGCACAAAGACATGATCCAGGATCTAGAGATATAGGCCAGAATTCTCCAGTTTTGCATGCCCCCCTGTCACTGGCAGTGAGAATGGAGAATTTCGCGCTCAGCAGGACTGGAGAATCCCAGCCGCAGTTAAGATCAGAGAATCCTGGCCAGAGTCCCCAGCATGTTGGAATCTCCATGATCTGGAGACATGGGACAGAACTTCGATTGACTTGGCCAATGGTAGTAGAAATGGGATGGTGATGGGTGATTGTAACAGGAACTGAGTGGTTGTGGGGGTGGTTGGGGGTGTAATTGGGCTGGCACAAATGGAGAGGGAGTGGTGATGGATGTGCTGAAGGGTTGAATGTAAGAGAGGATAGGCCTGATCAGTGGTGGAGGAGTGAGAGAAGCTAAATGAAAGAGGCTGCACAACTCAGGGTGAGGTTGCATTCCCGTTAATAAGGTATAGGGACAGAATTAAGCTATTTGGCCCATTGAGTCTGTTCTGCTGGCGTGGGGTAATGTCAAAGGGAATTCCCATTGATTGCGGAGGGACCAGAGAATCCCGCCGTTAGCAAACAATGCACCACCTCCCACCGGGGGGGGAAGCACTTAACAGGGAGGCCAAAGAATTTCACCCTGTGAGGCAACTCCTTACATTTATTTAATATTATGTTGTAGTCCTGATGATGTCAATTGGCTAAAACTCCAGAATATTAAGTAGGACCCCGTTTCCTGAGAAGACAGTTATCATGTTGAGATGTTCAAATAAGTATGGGATCGAGGGTTCCATTAAAGGGTGGATGGGAGATTTCAAGAAACTGGAGCGGGGTGGGGGGTGAGTGTTAATGATTGGATTCTGATGGTGCTTCTGATGTGTCCAGGTAGCCTTCAAAGACAGACCCCCCACCTTCGTCTAACACCAGCCCACACAGCTAAAGCTGCTGGTATTCCTGCCTGTTGTAGACCTCCTCCCACCAAGAGTAAAATACACAATGGGGCAGGCCATAAGTAGCTGTTACTTGACCTCATAAGAATCTCAATTGACTCAATGGGCAGAGGAGTCAACGCAACCCCTCACCCACCCTGTAAAATTTCAGACAGGTGAAGGTGGGTGGATAGGCAGCAGGAAGGCCAACTCCTGGATTTTGGTGCAACCGCCGCCCCCCAACTCTGCCTTCAAACCTACCATGATATAGAGATGTCAGTGTTGGACTGGGGTTAACACAGTAAAAAGTCTCACAACACCAGGTTAAAGTTCAACCAGTTTATTTGAGAGTAATCCCACAAGCTTTCGGAAACGCTGTTCCTTTGTCAGGTGTGTGGAAGATTCTGATCAGAGAAGGGCACATAAAGTCGCACACAGTTTACAGAATACTGATTAGAATGCTGAATAGAATGCAGGTTAGCTGTAAAGACTTGCATTCTAATCAGTATTCTGTAAACTGTGTGTGACTTTATTTCCCTTCTCTGACCAGAACCTTTCACACTCCTGATGAAGGAACAGTGTTTCCGAAAGCTTATAGGTTTACTATCAAATAAACTGGTTGGGCTTTAACCAGATGTTGTGAGATTTCTTACTGTGTTCAAACCAACCAGCCACATAGTGTAAAATCCAGACCCAAAACTCTGTAACCTCTTCCAAACCAACAGCCATGACTCTGAGAACTCTCTCTTCCTTGGACTCCATCCTCTTGTATGTCTCCTTCACATTGCTGATCATTGGCAGCCAGTTCTTCAGCTTTCTTCACTCCAACCTCTGGAATTCCCTCCCTGAGCCACATTTCCTCTTCAATACCCTTGCTTACTTTTAAGATCCAACAGTTTGACAAGTTATGAATCACCCTCCCCCATCATTGGCTCAGATCTTCTGCTCCTACCCCATGACGGGCATTTTGGCAATGGAGGTGGTGGAGGTAGCTTGCCATTTTCTGCTGGTGGGATCTTCCAGTGCTGCTGAAGTCTATGGCCATTTGTATTGCTCTCCAGCCAAAGTCCTGGAGAAGCTGCCACAGTGAGGGTCACCTTCAGTGGGACTGGAAGACTCCACTGGCAAGAAGGGCTGGGAAATCTTGCCTTTTCATTCTAGATCTATTTCTTTCTAATTATGCCTGTCATGCACCTTAGGATGTCACTTTCTACCTTGAGTGCACTATGCAAGGGCAAATTGTTGTAGTGGATAATATCTCTTTTTCTAAAACCCTTTATGTTAAAAATAATGATGCTTAGGCACTCAGAGAATGGAGAAAATGATCTTTCCTATTCAATGAAATGGATTGAATGAAATGAAAATAACTTGGAGACACAATGAACACATACCAAAAGAATCAACTTTGTATTTTATTCATATTTTTACACATTCAGTGCATTGACAAATTGCAGGTCTTTTGACATGGACCGCACCAATATTTTTCTACAGCCATTTAAGCCAGCAATTTCCCATCCCGCCAGGCGTGGGAATCGTAGCGGGCGTGAGACGGAAAGTTTGGCAGACACGTAAAGACCGTTGAGCTCGGGCAGGAATTTCCGATCATGGGTCATGTGAGGCTGGAGAATCCTGCCCACAGTAGGACGCAACATCACATCGGGTGTTGGGATTTCATGGTCTCGCCCACTGCTGGGACCTTGCCACCAACAGATGTAATGTCATTATCTGAATCATCTATGGCAGAACTTGTCTGCCACCTGATTCTCCGGTGAATGAGCACACTCTTTTACCCAAACCAAGGTGCCTTTCACCAATGCATGATGACCAAGTGGTGAGTCCAACTCCATACATTATCTGAAATTCACACCGTGAGAATAAATGAGTTGATGGCAATGATTTTCAGATCAAGCAAAAATGCTTGTTCACATTCCTACCTTGAACCTAAACTAAAGTTTAATAATTAGAGCCTTTGCTAAACACATCAAGTATGCATAATTAGGGGCAGCACAGTGGTTAGCACTGCTGCCTTACAACACCAGGGATGCGGGTTCAATTCCCTGCTTGGGTGACAGTATGGAATTTATACATTCTCCCCGTGTCTGTGTGGGTTTCCTCTGGATGACCTGGTTTCCTCCCACAGTCCAAAGATGTGTGGGTTAGGTGGATTGGCTATGCTAAATTGCCCCTTACCAACAGGGGGACTAGCTAGGGTAAATGTATGGGGTTGTGGTCAGAGCAGACTCAATGGGCCAAATGGCCTTCTTCTGCACTGCAGGTGTTCTATGATTCTATAGGGGAAATTTGTCCCTGCTGATTGGGTCAAACTGGATATCTGGTCAGTTCTCTGTGTCAGAGAGTGTTTCTTTAAGTCTCACTCCTCTCCATCTCTAACATCCTCTCATCCTAAAACCCACTGAGATATCTTCACCCCTCTAATTCCAGTCTCATTAACATCTCAGATTTTAATTGCTTCACTAACAGCAGACGTTCCAAGGATAACAAAACCCTAAGTCTGGACATAATTGGACATAAGAATATATTGAAATGGGAACAGGAGTGGACCATTTGGTCCCTGGAGCCTGTTCTGCCATACAACAGGATTATGGTTGATCTGATTGTACCCTTAGCTCCACTTTCTGGGCTTGTGAACCCAAGATCCCTGTTGAGGCCGTCCTCATGTGTGCGGATTCATGTCACACTATCTGTAACCCCCATGACTTGCCTGAACTTGTAAAATCTCACTTACTGACCTGTCTGGAGACAATACACATCTCTTTAGCCTGTGCCTGATGCTATCTCCACTCACATTGTCTGCATCTTTAAGACTTGAATAGCAGGTTAGCTAGAAAGACTCACATTCTAATCAGTATTCTGTAAACTGTGGGTGCCTTTTACATGCTCTGTTTGAGACCAGAACTCTGCACTCACCTGACGAAGGGGCAAACCCCAAAAGCAAACCCAGAGGAAACACAAGTGGACTCAGGGAGAAGGTGCAGGCTCCACTCAGACAAGCTGGGAACTGACTGTTCCCTCTTCACCATTTAAATAAAATCTCTCCACACCCTCATACCTCACAGCCTGAGAACTCACTGCTTCTCCCTTCAATGCTGCTCCAACTAGTTTCCACCCACCACTGCCCTCCACCGCACCGCTAATCTTGCTTTTCCCTTGAACAACATTTTTTTTTAACTCATCTTACTCGCTCCAAATAAAAATTGGTGCTCTCGATTCCAGCTTGGGTTGAAGCTAGGCCTATCCTTCCATCAAGCACATACACGGGAAACATGAAAGTGTAAGGAGGAGGCCATTTAGTCCTACTTGAGCCTACTGCCATTCAATCAGATCATGAATGATTTTTCTTAATTTCTCACCCCAATCCCCAGAATGTTTGACTCTATTGACAACAGGGCAGCACGTTGGTACAGTGGTTAGCACTGCTGCCTCATAGTGCCAGGGACCTGGATTCAATTCCCGCCTCGGGTCACTGATGTGTGGAGTCTGCATGTTCTCCCTCTCTCTGCATGGGTTTCCTCTCACAGTCCAAAGATGTATGGGTTAGGTTGATTGGCCATGCCAGATTGACTCTAGTGTCAGGGGGATTAGCAGGGTAAATATGTGGGGTTACGGGAATAGGGCCTGGGTGGGATTGTGCTTGGCGCAATCTCAATGGGCCAAATGGCCTCCTTCTGCACTGAAGGGATGCTATACTAAAATTCTATCTAACTCAGCCTTGAGTTTATTCAATAAGCCATCCTTCACCACTAGTTGGGGTAAAGGATTCCACAAGTATTAATTACTGTCTGAAAGAAGAACTTCCTCATTAACTCTATTTTGTGATTTCTTATTTTGAAACTGTAATCCCTAATTCTAGATTTAAACAAGAAGTAGGTCCTCCCCCACCCCACCACCACAGCAGGTTCTCCAGTGGAGTGGGCAAGCCATATAAAATGTAAACTTCAATGGGACTGGGAGATCTTGCTGGCAGCGGATGGTGAGCTGCCTCCACTGCTGGAAAACACACCATGGTGGAGAGGTGAGGTGGGGGTGGACTGGAAAATCCCAGCATGCTCTTAGCATCTACCCTGTCAATCCATTGGCCACACTTAACAATCCAATCGTAACCAAAGAATTTCCAGCAATGGTTTCTCCTCTGATCCCACTCAAGAATAAGATCAATTCTCATTCTTCTAAACTCCAATCATTATCGGTCCAACCTGCCCAACCTTTCATCATTGACAAGCCCCCTGTGTCAGGAAACATATTGAACCCTCTCTGACCTGCTCTCAATTAAAGTATTTCCCTCATTAAATAAGGTTCACCAAAACTGTGCCAATACTCTATCACATGGTCATATTAATAGGCTGCACAGTTTTAGCAGACTTTCTTACTTTTATATTCCATCCCTCAAAAGCCAATTTCCTATTTGCCTCCCTAATTACTTGTTGTACCCGCATGTTGATTTTTTTTTGTGGTTTATTTACAAGGACATAAACTTCCTTGTCATTCAGCACTCCATAATCTCACACCATTTAAATAACACTCTGTCATAGAATAGAAAGATAGAAACCTACAGTACAGAAAGAGGCCATTCAGCCCATTGTGTCCATACCAACCACAATCCCACCCAGGCCCTACCGCCATATCCCTACATACTTTACGCGCTAATCCCTCTAACCTATGCATCTCAGGACACTAAGGGGCAATGTTAGCATGGCCAATCAACCTAACCTGCACATTTTTGGACTGTGCGAGGAAAACAGAGCACCCGGAGGAAACCCACGCAGACATGAGGAGAATGTGCAAACTCCACACAGCCAATGACCCAAGCCAGGAATCGAACCCAGGTCCCTGGAGCTGCGAAGGAGCAGTGCTAACCACTGTGCTCCTGTGCCGTGCTGTCGTTTTATTCTTTCTGCCAAATTGGACAAACTCACACTTTCCCACATGATACTCCTCCATCTACCATTTTCTTTTACCTAATCATTTAATTTATCTATATCCCTTTTCAACTCTTTGTATCCTATTTGCAACTTGCTTTCTACCCAACATTGTATCATCAGCAAATTTGGCTAGGACAAAATCATTCAACTCATTATTGAGGCACCAGCACAGATCCCTGTGATCGCCATTGGTTAAAATTTGTTATCCTGAAAACTATCCTGACATTTATCTTGATTCTCTGTTTCCTGTCAGCATTGTCCATCAGCAGTTGCTTGCTACCTGGTTATATTATCAGATTCTGTATTCAACATGTCCTGTTATTTTACCTTTATGTCACTATCAACACCTTCTTTAGTTTTTAACATTATCATTAACTTTCCCTTTGTTTTGTGCCCAAAACATCCTTGTCTAATCTCTCCTAGCTCCCACCTATCCTGATCCTTCTATATTATCTCCTTTGATACAATATAAAGCCCATTGTATGGTGTTAGGGATAGTTCATTAGCTTGGATAAAGGACTGGCTAACCAACAGAAAGCAGAAAGTGGGCATAAATGGGCTTTCCCAAGTTGGCAAGATGTAACTTGTGGGGTGCCACAGAATCTGGTCCTCAGGCCCCAGCTATTTACAATCTCTATTAATGACTTGGATACAGGGATAGCAGACACCATAAACAAATTTGCAGATGACACGAAAATAGTTGGGGTAATAAGTTGCAATAATGAAATAAGAAATGTACAGACGGATATGGATAGGTTAAGTGAATAGGCCAAAATGTAGATAAGTGTGAAGTTACGTGTTTTGGTAGGAAAAATGCAAAAGCAAATTATTATCTAACTGGAGAGAAAGTTCAGATGCTTCAATGCAGAATGATCTGAGTGTTTCCTTGTGTGAATTGGAAAAAGCTAGTATACAGGTACAGCAGGTAATAAGGAAGACAAATGGAATCTTGGCATTAATTGCTAAAGGAATAAAATATAAATGTAGTAAAGTGTTGCTGTAATTGTACAAAGCGTTAGTGAAACCACACTTAGAAATTTGTGTACAGTTTGGTCCCCTTACTTGAGGAAGGATGTAGTTGCAATGGACATGATTCAGAGGAGGTTCATTAGAATGAGATATGAGGTTTGAGTTATGAGGAGAGATTGAGCAGTTTAGGGCTATACTCTCTAGAGTTTAGAAGAATGAGGAGACATCTGATTGAAGTGTACAAGATGATAAGAGGGAGTGACGAATTAAACATGGAGAGGATGTTTCCTATTTTGGAGAAATCTAGAACAAGAATCATAGTTTTAAAATAAGGAGTGGCAGCTTTAAAACATACATGAGAACAAATTACTTCTCTCAAAAAGTCATGAGTCTGTGAAATTTACTAACTCAGCATGGTGGATGCCAAGACTTCCAGTAAGTTTAAGAAAGAGATGGGCAGGTTTTTAATTTATAATGGGCTTGAAGGACCATTGTGAATGGGCAGGAAAGTGGACGTGATGAGATCAGCCATGATTTTATTAAATGGCGGAGTAGGCTTGAGGGGCTAAATTACCAACTCCTGTTCCTAGTTCTTATGATTCTTATGATTCTTATGATATCTCTCCCTCGCTTTAGCTCTGAAGAAGAATCAAACAGGCTTGAACACTTTCCTTCTCTCTCTATGGGTGCTGCCAGATCTGCTGCATTTTTTTCCAGCATTTTCTGTTTTTATTTCCGATTCCTAGCATCCACCATATTTTGCTTTTATTATTATGTAATTAAACGTATGCCTGGAGGTTACATCACATGGCATGCCCTTACATATCAATCATTAGTTAACTAGCACATTCAAGCCTGCCTTAATATGCCAATTAGAAAGCAAAAAGACTCTTAACCAATTAGATAATGTTTGACGGTCACCAAACAAGCATTTTCTTTCCTATTTTCAATATTTTTATATCTGGTAAAGAGAAATACCTAAAGAAAAAAATATATAAAATGTCCTCCTAATTTTTCTCCCGGCTTGTACGCAACAAGTTTAAAGTTTATTTATTAGTGTCACAAGTAGTCTTGTGCACTGTATGGCAATGACGTTACTGTGAAAATTCCCTAGTCGCCACACTCCAGTCCCTGTTCGGGTACTGAGGAAGAATTTAGCTCGGCCAGTGCCCCTAACCATCATGTCTTTTGGATTGTGAGAGGAAACTGGAGCATCTGGAGGAAATCCACGCAGACAGCATACAGACAGTGACCCAAGCCGGGAATCAAATCCAGGTTCCTGGCGCTGTGAGGGAACAGTGCTAGCCACTGTGCCACTGTGCTGCCCATAGTGTCAAGGAGATTGATCTTCAGCTCCGGACACTCTAGGGCAATACCGGGGATTGGCAACACTAGTGGCTATAGAGGTCTATTCATGTATGGCACTCCCTCTACAGTTGCCACAGATGAATATTATTGATGCAAGGTTGCCTTATGTTTATTCCTTCCAATGTGGCTCTCTTTTCCATTGTGACCATGAAGCTGTCATTGATTGAGGCAAAAACTCATCTGGCTCACTAATGCCCTCCAGAGAAGGAAATCTTCCCCTCCCCCAGTCTAGCCTGGCCTACATGTGTCTCTAGATCCACTGCAAAGTGGTTGACTTTTAACTGCCCTCTGAAATGTCCAACCAAGTCTCCCAGTTCAAGGACAAAGAGGGATAGACAACAAATGCTGGCCTTGCCAGCTACGTCCAAAGACTGTGAAATAATTTTTTTTTAAAACTTGAACTGGCAAAATTGTTTAAAGTTTTTTTAAAAAGTTTATTTATTCGTGTCACAAATAGGCTTACATTCACACTACAATGAAATTACTGTGGAAATCCCCTAGTCGCCACTCTGGCATCCATTTGGGTAACTGAGGGAGAATTTATCACGGCCAATGCACCTAATCAGCATGCCCTTTGGACTGTGGGAGGAAACCAGAGCACCCAGAGGAAACCCACGCAGAGACGGGTAGAATGTACAGATTTCACACAGACAGCAACCCAAGCCAGGAATCAAACGCTGCTCCCTGGTGCTGTGAAAGAGCAGTGCTAATCACTGTTATATTTAAGAGTGGTAAATGGTGCAGTTTGATAAGCAGAGCTGAAAATGGATTTAGCATGAAGAAGTTCACACTTGTAAATTACAGTATAAAACTATTACCTATGAGGATCGTAAATTCCTGAAAATACCTTTTAATAAACATGCATAACTATTTTCCAATTGCATTATATCACAACAGTGAGCTCCCAGAACTTAAAAAGAAACCTTCAAAAAATGGTATAGTCAATTGTTGCCGTTCCTGAACTCAAAGGTCCAGTTAAATCCCAGGGTGTCCTCAAGGTTCTGCAAACCATTGTAACCAGTTGAACCTCCCAGTGCTGATTAATTCACCCTAATGTTGGGTCCAGTACACTGGGTAAAGCCTATTTCTAGCAGAATGTTTCTAAAACTAGTACAGAAATTTTGAAAGCTCAATGCTGAATGCATTCGGCACCTTTTTAAAAAAAATTACTTATAAAGGTATCAGGCAAAATATACTGGAAAAAATAACAGCACTCCAATCTCCAACAATACTCAAGAAGCTTGACACCATCAAGCAGTCAATTTGACTAACGTTGTCAGTTTTGGGTATAAACCCAGAATACTCAATTTCTAATCTTTAATAATTTGTGCTCAAGTGAGAACAGGAGGCAAGCAAAATATTGTCGGGTGTTCTGTTAATTCATACAGAAGATTTAACAGTTAACTACAGCAAATGAGAAATGAGCAATTTTCTACTCCTTCATTTGCATACATATCCACCAATCATAGCAAAGCCTTTTGCCCTTTCCTATCCAATCGAAAGCCAATCCTTCATTAGCATAATATGTCCCCATATCTTGCTATTTGGTAATTGTCATGGTAACTTGTTCTTTGTTTCCATCCTGTGTCCTAATCTGGAATACAGTGTTTATGGAACAAGATTTTAGATTTAATTTTTTATCTTGAGCATGTAAGCATTGGCCTTACAGAAGGCTCTACTGATGGCCTTACTGAGGACCTTGTTTGGCTAATAATCATTTTCCATTACTTGACACTGTTTTTTGGCAATTATGGAACTTTAATTTACATAATTGTCTTTAATCTAACTTCCACAATGACATCCCATCTACAACCTTGAACATTCATTCCGTCCACCACTGATGCACAATGACAGCCGCTTGTGCCATCTACAAGATGAACTGCAGCAATTCACAAATATTCATTGGGCAGTACCTGTCCAATGGGTATGACATCTCGACCAACTAGAAGGTCAAGGGCAACAAACACATGGGAACACCACTGCCTGCAGGCTCCCCTTTAAGCCACTCACCATCCTGACTTAGAATTATATCACCCATTCCTTCACTGTCACTCAGTCAAAATCTCAGAACTCCCTTCCTACCTGCATTGTGGGTGTACCTCCACCACATGGACTGTAGCGATTCATGATGTGGGTATGCCGGCGTTGGACTGGCGTAAACACAGTAAAAAGTCTGACAACACCAGGTTTTAGTCCAACCTATTTATTTGATAATATACTCGCAAGCTTTCGGGTTAGCCCCTTCGTCAGGTGAATGGAGAGTTCTGGCCTCAGACAGAGCATATAAAGCACCGACAGTTTAGAGATTACTGATTAGAATGCGAATCCTTACACCTAACCTGCTGTTCAAGACCTGAAGTGGCTGATAATGTGAGTGGAAGGAGCACTGATCACAACCCCAAGAGGCCAGCAACGAACACAATGAGACAGTCGATGAACCAGAACAGCCGACAGAGAGATCCGCAGTGCAACAGCCTAAGAGGAAGGAATCCAATTGGACTCCTCCGGAAGGCCGCTGCCCTCGACTAGACTTGTATGCCCAAACCATCAGGAGGTGCGTTAACACCAGATTCATCAGCCGCACTCACAAGACAGCCCCGAACATCACCCAAGCACAACGCAACGCCATCCACGCTCTCAAGACAAACCGCAACATTGTCATCAAACCAGCAGACAAAGGAGGGGCCATCGTCATACTGAACAGAACGGATTACTGTAAAGAAGTGTACCGACAACTAAACAATGAGGAACACTACAGACAATTACCCACAGATCCGACCAAAGAACACACTCGTCAACTCAACAATCTGATCAAGACCTTTGATCCGGACCTTCAGAGCACCCTCCATGCTCTCATTCCACGTCCTCCCCCATTGGAGATCTCTACTGCCTCCCAAAGATACACAAGGCAAACACACCTGGCCGTCCCATCGTATCGGGCAATGGAACTCTGTGTGAGAACCTCTCCGGCTACGTCGAGGGCATCCTGAAACCCATTGTACAAAGAACCCCCAGCTTTTGTCGCGACACTACGGACTTCCTACTGAAACTCAGCACACACGGAGCAGTTGAACCAGGGACACTCCTCGTCACAATGGATGTCTCAGCGCTCTACACCAACATCCCCCACAACGATGGCATTGCTGCGACTGCCTCAGTACTCAATGCTGACAACTGCCAGTTTCCAGATGCAATTTTACAACTCATCCGCTTTATCCTGGACCACAATGTCTTCACCTTCAACAACCAGTTTTTCATCCAGACACATGGAACAGCCATGGGGACCAAATTTGCACCTCAATATGCCAACATCTTCATGCACAGGTTCGAACAAGACTTCTTCACTGCACAGAATCTTCAACCGATGCTGTACACTAGATACATCGATGACATTTTCTTCCTTTGGCCTCATGGTGAACAATCACTGAAACAACTATATGATGATATCAACAAATTCCACCCCACCATCAGACTCACCATGGACTATTCCCCAGAATCAGTTGCATTCTTGGACACACGCATCTCCATTAAGGACGGTCACCTCAGCACCTCACTGTACCGCAAGCCCACAGACAATCTCACAATGCTCCACTTCTCCAGTTTCCACCCTAAACATGTTAAAGAAGCCATTCCCTATGGACAAGCCCTCCGTATACACAGGATTTGCTCAGATGAGGAGGATCGTGACAGACACCTCCAGACCCTGAAAGATGCCCTCATAAGAACAGGATATGGTGCTCGACTCATAGATCGGCAGTTCCGATGCGCCACAGCGAAAAACCGCACCGATCTCCTTAGAAGGCAAACACAGGACACAGTGGACAGAGTACCCTTCGTCGTCCAGTACTTCCCCGGAGCGAAGAAGCTACGACATCTTCTCCGGAGTCTTCAACATATCATTGATGAAGACAAACATCTCGCCAGGGCTATCCCCACACCCCCACTTCTTGCTTTCAGACAACCACACAACCTCAAACAGACCATTGTTCGCAGCAAACTACCCAGCCTTCAGAACAGTGACCACAATACCACACAACCCTGCCACAGCAACCTCTGCAAGACATGCCGGATCATTGACATGGATACCATCATCACACGTGAGAATACCATCCACCAGGTACATGGTAAATACTCTTGCAACTCGGCCAACATTGTCTACCTGATACGTTGCAAGAAAGGATGTCCCGAAGCATGGTACATTGGGGAGACCGTGCAGACGCTACGACAACGGATGAATGAACATCGCTCGACAGTCACCAGGCAAGACTGTTCCCTTCCTGTTGGTGAACACTTCAGTGGTCACGGGCATTCAGCCTCTGACCTTCGGGTAAGCATTCTCCAAGGCGGCCTTCACGACACACGACAGTGCAGAGTCGCTGAACAGAGACTGATAGCCAAGTTCTGCACACATGAGGACAGTCTCAACAGGGATCTTGGGTTCATGTCGCACTATCTGTAACCCCCGTGACTTGCCTGGGTTTGCAAAACCTCACTTACTGTACTGTCTGGAGACAATACACATCTCTTTAAACTGTGGTCAGTGCTCCTTCCACTCACATTATCAGCCACTTCAGGTCTTGAACAGCAGGTTAGGTGTAAGGATTCGCATTCTAATCAGTAATCTCTAAACTGTCTGTGCTTTATATGCTCTGTCTGAGGCCAGAACTCTCCATTCACCTGACGAAGGGGCTAACCCGAAAGCTTGCGAGTATATTATCAAATAAATAGGTTGGACTAAAACCTGGTGTTGTCAGACTTTTTACTGCTGTAGCGATTCATCAGGGGTAATTAGGGATGGGCAACAAATGTTGGCCTAGTCAGCGGTGCCCACATTCCCTGAGCAACAAAAAGCATTGAACAGGAACTCTTGGTTTCAAGGCTGTCTGTTCATCAGATAACAGAGTAGCAACATCACCATCTAGTGATGTTCAGCTGCCCAGCACAGCTCATATTTTATATCTGAGACTTAACCTATTAAGCAGCTTTTGTGTGTGATTAACCAAAACATTCAGTTCAAACTATTCTATATCAGAACAGCACACAATATGTGGAAATAAGCATCACAGCATTACTTTTGGAAGAGATTTATGATAATCACCTGGCAATTAATGCATGCCCATTGGGGGGAAAGGAGGTGAAGTGGTAATGTCACTGGACTAGTAATACTCTGGGGACATGGATTTAAATCCCAACAGCTACTGGAATTTCAATTTAGTTATAGAAGCAGGAATTGAAAGCTTATCTCATTTAGGACTGAGTTGAGGAGGAACATCTTCACACAAGGAGTTGTGAATCTGTGGAATTCCCTGCCCATTGAAGCAGTTAAGGAATTAAGGGTTAGGGTAAGCGGGCAGGTAAGTGGAGCTGAATCCATGAAAAGATCAGCCATGATCTTAATGAATGGCAGAGCTGGCTCGAAGGGCCAGGTGGCTTATTCCTGCTCCTTGTTCTTATGTTATTATAACCCCACAACGACACTTCCTCCATGATTATCCTGAAGATCGGTGCCCCACAAGGCTCTGTCCTCAGCCTCTTACTATACTCCTTTCACACCTATGAATGTGTAGCCAAATTCCACTCCAACTTTATTTTCAAGTTTGCTGATGACACCACCGTAGTGGATTGGATCTCAAACAATAATGAGACAGAGTACAGGAATGAGATAGAGAATCTGGTGAAATAGTGCAATGGCAATAATCTCTCCCTCAACGTCAGTAAAATGAAGGAAATAGTCATCGGCTTCAGGAAGCATAGTTGAGAACATACTCCTATCTACATAGAATCATATAATTCCCACAGTGCAGGAGGAGGTCATTTGGCCCATCATGACTGCACTGACAACAATCCCTCCCTATCCCTGTAGTATTCACTCTGCTAATCCCCCTGAAAGTAAGGAGCAATTTAACATGGCCAATGAACCTAACCTGCACATCTTTGGGCTGTGATCAATGGTGATGAATCAAATTAACACTGTAGTCCAGTATCTCTGAATCCAGATCGGGGTGGGATGTCCACACTTCTCTTTTGCTCTTCATCTTAATGTTGCATGCCAATATCTCTGTGATGCTCCAACTGATTGGCAGATGTACACAAACGCCTAGGTTACTGTTTGAATCACTTTGCTTCTGGTATATGCATTCGTGAGTAATCTTGCTGCTATTCTTGCAGGTGAAGACCCCCAAGCATGTTGCTGATACAAACTTGCCACACTCTGTATTGGCTGGAAAATCTTTAATTCCAGATTTTATTGAATTTCAAATATGAGTGATGGTGGGATTTGAACTCTGGACCCCAGAGCATTGCTTGGGCCCCTGGATTACTTGCTAGATGAAAATATCACTTCATCTCCCTTTCCTTTGCCCACTCATTCACTAAGGCACAGGATTATACTGCACCATTGTAATATTAAATGCAATAGTTTCTAAAATGTGACCGATATATTTATTGGGGGAGGGGGGGAAGGGAGGTTCCAGAGTTTTTAGGCTCTTATTATTCTAGTTTCAACTCTCACTCAACTGCCTGAATCCTCCCTATAGCAATTCAGTATGTATAGCAGCACAATGGTTAGCAATGCTGTCTCACAGCGCCAGGGACCCAGGTTCAATTTCAGTCTCGGGAACTGTCTGTGTGGAGTTTACACACTCTCCCTGTCTCTAGCTCCTCCCATTTCCTCCCACATTCCAGTAATGTGTGGGTTAAGTTGATTAGGCATGGTAAATTACTTGTATTGTCAGGGGGACTAGTAGGGTAAATACGTGGGGTTATGGGGATTTGGCTTGAGTGGATTTGTTGTTGGTGCAGGTTTGATAGGCTGAGTGACCTCTTTCTGCTCTGCAGGGATTCTATGAAACAGGCATTCTTACTTGAATTAGATTTAACTCAAGAATTGAAGTCAACTAACGTAGAACTTTACAAATAGATTTCCTCTCTTTGTACAGGTCTTGAAGTAAGTGGCATCGGTCCCTGTTTTAATGAACAGCGAGAGGGGAAATGCTACACCTGGGAGGCTATGCTATTTAAAGGAGGATGGAGGTTAACAGCAATCTTTGTGAACTTTCTGAAAACCATCATACTTAGCTCACCTGCAGCAGAAGGGAATTTGAACTCTTTCCCATGTGATACAGGTGCTGGGCAGTGTTTACAGGTTCATTGCACAGGGATTTGCTGGTACTCCACACACACACACACACACACACACACACACACACACACACACACACACACACACACACACACACACACACACACACACACACACACACACACACACACACACACACACACACCAGCTTTAGTTTTGACTGAGAACGATGACCACGAACAGGATGGTCTTGTGGATCACTGTTGTGTGTTTGTGTCACGCAGCCTGGCAACTGGTGAAGGTTTAGGAGCTGGGGGGACACAGCATGGGGGAATGCTCAGGAGAAAAAGGGGGAAGGTGGGCCACTAGGTCCCAGAGGAGGATGAGCAACCCTCTCCAGCAATCTGAATAGGAGATGCTAAAGCCATTTGGCAAACATGAAAAACAATCCGTTCTGCTGTGGGTAGCTGATCCATGTTCCTCCACCATCATCTCTGACCCATGAAGTTATACATTAGCAATCATGCAAAACGTTTATGTCTTGGGAACACGATTTGTCAGCCCAGCACAGCCCTTACACATTAACGAATGAAACTGTGCATCTAGAACTAGTCTCAGATTAATGGTTTCATGACAATTACAGATATTGTCCGCATTATTGTTTGTCCACAGAAGTATCCCTGAATCTACTATCTGCTCTGGTGATGTTTTCCCTTCCAATCTGAGTGGATCGTAGAATCAACGAATCCCAGAAGGAAGCAATCCAGCCCATCAAGTCTGCACTGACCACAATCCCACCCAGGCCCTGTCCCCGTAATCCCACTTATTTACCCTGCTAACCCACCTGATACTAGGGTCAATTTAGCACGGTCAATCAACTTAACCTGCACATTTTTGGACTGTGGGAGGAAACTGGAGCACCTGAAGGAAACCCACGTAGACAAGGAAGAATGTTCAAACTCCACACAGACAGCGACCCAAGGCCAGAATTGAAGCCAGGTCTCTGGTGCTGTAAGGCATCAGTGTTGACTACTGTGCTGCTGTGTCGCACTGTCCAAACTAATATGCTATTTATTGTCAGTTAAATTCTCAAGACCAGATGGCAAGGCAGCTGTTAATTCAGAGCCCGATTTCACCATTTTGATTTTAAGTATTGACAGGACTTGAAACTGGGAGCGTTTCAGACCTGACTCAGGCGCCCCCAAACGCACTCTGCTTGCAAAAATATCAGCGAGTCCGAATCGCGCTGCACAAGCTTGTGGGCGGGGCTTAACACATTGGAAACCCTGCAGCTCCAATCGATGCCTCCAACTGCTCATGTGCAGCAAAAAATTGATTGAATGCTGCTCCCCTGTCACATCCCTCCCAGGCTGGATGATGCCTCCTCCTGGCCCCACAGACATTGCCCCACCTTCACAACATTACTGACCCTCATCCCATCCTGGATGACCCTATCCTCCCACCACCCAGACTGATCGCGGGTCCCTCGCCCCTTTCCCCTGACTGATCTCAGGCAGAAAAGCAGTGGATGCCCCTCCCGCCCCTCCACTGATCTCAGGCAGAGTGATGTGGAGATGCCAGTATTGGACTGGGGTGAACACAGTGAGAAGTCTCAGAACACCAGGTTAAAGTCCAACAGATTTATTTGGTTGCAAACGCCACAAGCTTTCGGAGTGCTGCTCCTTCGTCAGTCCTTGTTAGTTAGTGAGGAGGTAGGTACCTAGCATCAGTCGCCCCTTTGCTTGAGATCGGTGGGAGGGAATGTGGGTCCACTGCCACTTTGCCTCGGATCAGTGGAGGGAAAGGGAATTCCGCTGCCACTCTGCCTCAGATCAGTGTAGGGAAAGGGGGGTCTGCTGCCACTCTGCCTCAGATCAGCGAGGTGGGAGAATGGGGGAGGGGCCCATGATCAATCTGAGTGGAGGGGTGTGGGGAGATTAAGGGGGTCAGTAATGTTGTGGGGGTGGGGCAATGCCTGTGGGGTAGGCATTATCTGACCCAGAAGGGATGTGGCAGGGAGCAGCATTTTATCATCTGTTTTCTGCACAAGCGCAGCTGGAGGTGTCAATTGGAGCTTCAGGTTTCCGGTATGTTACGACCTGCCCACAGGCTTGAGCAGCACGATTCGGAATCGCTGATATTTTTTCAGGCAGATTGCGTATGGGGGCACCTCAGAATGGGTCTAAAAGTCAAATCTGAAACATTCCCAGTTCCAAGATTGCCCAGGACTTAGAATCAAAATGGTAAAATAGGACCCTCTGAAAATGGACACAATGTGGTGGTAAAATTGGGCTCAATGTCTTCCCTAGCCACGGCTCTTTTTGAAAAGAAAGGTCAACTAAATTTTACACTTTCCTGGCAGGTTTCGCAGCAGGAGTGGTGGGAGGAGAGGGTGAAATTGCATTGGTGGGTTCCCCTCAGGATCCCACCCGTCCCAACCAGGATGTGATTTCATAGTTGGGTGGTAGAGCCTGAGACAGGGTGCCCATCATTGTCCTGTTTAAGGCCCATTAGCGGCCACTTAATGACCACTTAAAGGCCTTTCTAGCCCACCTCAAATTGCAGACTGGCATTGGCTGGATAGCTCAGCATAAGATACAGAAAATTTACGTTCTCGATCCAGGGAGGAGAAGTGAGGGGGGCATTGTTATCGGAAGGTATCTTTGGGTTGCAGGCACTCTACCTCCAGACCCCCCTCTCCTCTCCTCTCAGCCTATCCCCCAATAACCTAATCACTCGCTCTGTGGCCCCCCATGGGATCCTTCCCTCCCAAGGCCTTTGCCACTTTGCTTCGCATTAGTTGCCCCTCAGGGATGGTGCTGCAGTACCTCTTCTGGGCACTGCAGCACTGTGCCTGGATGAGTTGGAGAACTGCAGACCCATCTGGTTGGCTTGCAGCTCTCCAAGGTGGGACCATCCTCCAAGTGAAGTTGAATGCCCCACTAATCAACAATCACATGAGCTTACAATGGCTGCAGGCCTGTGGGAGTTGGAGAGGATGCGTTCCCCACTGACTCTACCGATGCTGGGGGTCAAACCCGTGCCATCTGAAAAGTTCAGGCCAAGATATTTTTCAGCTTAAAATCCGGGAGGAATGTAGGTTAGATATATTTTCAAACCAAAAAGCAACCAGCGTTATCAGTTGTCTCCCAGGAATGTCACATAATCGCAAAATTGCATAGTGGTTAGCACTGTGGTCTCACAGCACCAGGAACCTGGGTTCAATTCTCAGCCTGGGTCACTGTCTGTATAGAGTCTGCACGTTCTCCCTATGTCTGCGTGGGTTTCCTCCAGGTGCTTCACTTTCCTCCCACAATCCGAAAGAATTGCTAGTTAGATACATTGTACCCTAACAAGTGCCAGAGTGTGGTGCTGGTAACTTCATTGCAGTGTTAAGGTAATCCAACTTGTGACACAAATAAATAAATAAACTTGTTACAGTGCAGAAGGAGGTCATTTAGCCCATTGTGTCTGCACCTATTCTCCGAATGAGCATTACGACTTAGTGCCATTTCCCTGCCTTTTCTCCATATCCCTGCACATTGTTTCTATTCCAGTAATCATTTAATGCCCTCTTGAATGTCTCAGCATAACCTCCACCACACTTCCAGGCAGTGCTTTCTGTACCTGAACCACTCATTGTGTAAAAAGGTTATTTCGTCACATCACACTTACTTCTTTGCAAGTCACTTTCTTGCCCTTTCGTTCTTGATCCATTTACAAGGTGGAACATTTTCTCCCTGTCTACTCTGTCCAGCCCCTCACGTGATCTTGAACACCTCTATAAAATTTACTCTTAGCCTCTTCCTCTCCAAGGAGAAAAGCCCCAAACTCCTCAGTCTATCTTTGTAACTTTATTTTGCTTCTGGACTTAATATCCTAAGAACGATTCAGGACAAGGCGGCTAAGCATTTGGAAATAAATATCCCAGATGCAGGATATTTTGAGAGGGGAAGAAGGAGATGTAGAACTGGTAATAAGTTATGATGTAAGGGCAATTGTGACAACCTTCATTCAGAAGATTGGGAAGTAGAATTAGTACATGTGGATATAAGGAATTATAAGAATGGAAAAATGCTTGTGGCAATGGTTTATTGGCCAGTTACTAGTAATTACACTGTTCTACTGTTAGAATGAACATTCAGCAAGAAATAATTGGAGCTCGTAACAAAGGCAATGTAACAATGATAGGAGACATTAATCTTAATCTAGAGGACTAGAATAGAACAGTAGGGATGTACTGCTGAGGCTGTATAACATTCTGATCAGATTCCATTTGGAATATTGTGAGCAGTTTTGGGGCCCCATACCTAAGGAAAGATGTGCTGGCCTTGGAGTGAGTCCAGAGGGCGTTCACAAGAATGATCCCAGGAATGAAGAGTTTGTCTTATGAGGAGCGGTTGAGGAGTGTGTGGTCTATACTTAATGGAGTTTAGAAGGATGAGGGGAGTTCTAACTGAAACTTACAGAATACTGAGAGGCCAGGATAGAGTGGACATGGAGAGGATTTTTCCACTCGTGGGAGAGACTAGAACTCGAGGACATAACCTCAGAGTGAAGGAACATGCCTTTAAAACTGAGATGAGGAGAAATTTCTTCAGCCAGAGAGTGGTGACTTATTGCCACAGAAGGCTGTGGAGGCCAAGTCAATGAGTGTCTTTAAGACTCAAGATAGTTAGGTTCTCGATCAATAAGGAGATCAAGGTTACAGGGAGAAGGCAGGAGAATGGGGATGAGAATCCTATCAGCTATGATTGAGTGGCAGGCAGACTCGATAGGCTGAGTGGCCTCATTCTGCTGCTATATCTTATAGTCTTATGGAAATCAAATTGGCAAAGCTGATATGGAAAATTAGTCTGGAGAAAGTTTTTAATGATAGATTTGTGGAACAAACTAGAAATAAAGCTATTTTAGATCTAGCACTGTAGAATGGGACAGGTTGATTAGTAACCTTGTAGCAAAAGGATCCTCGGGAGAAAGTGATCATAATAAAATTGAATTCCATATTAAATTTGGGAATAATATACTACACTGCAAAGTAAAAACCTTAAACTTAAAGCTTAATAAACCAATTATATTGGTATGAGGGGAGATCAGGTGGATGAAATGTTAAACACATTAAAGGGTAGGGTGGCAAATAAATAATGGAGAAAAAAGGTGAAGAAATGGCAGAAATCCAATACAATATATCCAATTAAATAACAAAATCTCAGTAAGATCCATCCATAGTTTACTGGGGAAATTAGGAATAGTGTTTTATAAAAAGAGGTTTATAACACTGTCAAGAATAATAGTAAATGGAGAACACCGGCTGATCAAGAAATTGGAAAACTGGACGATTTGGAATATAGTAGTAACAAGCAAGGAATATAAAACAGATTGCAAGGTTTTTTTATATAAAAATGAGAGCTGTTAAAATGAATATTGGCCTCTTAGAAACAGTGAGAGGAGAAATTAACATGGAGAGTGAGGAAATGACTGAGATTTTGAGTCTTGTGTCTTCACAGGAGAACTCACAAATTGCAGATAAGAAATAAAGGCTCATCTAGAGGCTTATATGACTACAGAGTTTAAAGGAAATATCATAAGAGAAAAGCATGGCAGCTGATTGAATTTAACTTCTTTTTTTCATTTATTAGTGTCACAAGCAGGCTTCTTTTAACACGACAATGAAGCTACTGTGAAAATCCCGTAGTTGCTGTGCTCTGGGTGCACTGAGGGAGAATTTAGCATGGCCAATGCACCCAACATGTGTGTTTTTGGACTGTTGGGGAGAAACCAGAGCAGCTGGAGGAAACCCACACAGACACAGAGACAGTGTACAGATTCTGCACAGTGGCCCAAGCTGGGAATTGAACCCGGGTTTCTGGCACTGAGGCAGCAGTGCTAACCACTGTACCACCTCGCTGAAAGCTAGTGTCAATAACGGTGACCATGAAACTATCACAGTTGATTGTAACAAACCCATCTGGTTCCCGAATGTCCTTTAGGGAAGGAAAGCTGCTATTCTCAGCTAGTCTCTTCTACATGTGACTCCAGACTGAAAGCAATGTGTTTGACTCTCAAATGTCCTCTGAGATGACCTAGCAAGCCAATTAGTGATGGGCAGCAAATGCTGGCCTTGCCAGTGACACCCACAGCCTGTGAAAGAATGAAGGGCAAAAAAATTATTAGAGAAACTTGAGGAACTAAAAAAAATAAGCTCCCATCAGTTAATGGCATACATCTCAGGGTTTTCAGGTTGGTAGCTGAAGAGTTAAAGGATGCACTGGTTATGATTCCTCAGATTCTACAAAGGCAACAGCAGATTGGAAGTTTACAAATGTAACACCACGATTGAAGAAATGAGAGAGAAGGGGAATATGAGGAACTACAGGCCAATTAGCCTGACATCAGTCAACAGGAAAATTATGAAATCTATTGAGAAATCTTCAAAATTACCTTTAAAAAAAAGCACATGACCAGACCCAAAATGTTTTTAGCAATGGGAAATTGTATTTGATAAATTTATTCAAGTTTTTTGAGCAGGCAGGTAATAACGTAGATGTAAAGGAACTAGCTTATTTTATATCAAACACATGGTGGGGTGGAGGGGGGGCGTTGGTGGCACAGTGACACAGTGGTTAGCACTGCTGCCTCACAGCACCAGGGACCCTGGTTCAATTCCTGGCTTGGGTCACTGACTGTGTGGAGTTTGTACATTCTCCATGTGTCTGCATGGGCTTCCTCTGGGTGCTCTGGTTTCCTCCTACCGTCCGAAAGATGTGCGGTTTAGGTGGATTGGCCAAGCTAGTGTCAGGGGGACTAGTTAGGATAAATGAATGGGTTTCTGGGAATGGGACCCGGGAGGGACTGTGATCAGTGCAGACTTGATGGGCTGAATGGCCTCCTTCTGCACTGTAGGGTTTATTGTCTATGTTTCTATATGAACAGACAAATTCAGGAGGGGTGTAGGAGTGGTGAAAATACTGTGCTGTCAGGTGTCCTTCCATTCACAGCCATGGAACAGTACAGATGATTATTGGATAGGGACAGGTCAGGGGGTGTTATTTATCCTCCAGTAATGGATAACTGTAATCTGTTGTTTGTACTACTGAATGAATGTGCTATGTGATGGGGTGTTAATGGCCATAAAACTTCTTTACCATTTAAATGTTCACACGTATTGGTAATTCATATTTGCTGTACCATTCTTAAATGGAGTGGTTGTAACTATATAAGTTCTTTAGGTAGAGCCCTGAGCTCTTGGCATTTCCCACACTGAAAGCGTGAGACAATTAATAAAGGAAAAACTACAATTTACCAAATCTCAGGGTTAATATGACTACATCATTTGTGGCCTGGAACGTGGAACTGTTCCAGATCAAACTATCTGTTCAGATTCTCTTTACTGTTAAAACGGTGGCTGAAATTGTAAATCAATATCAATCATCCCTTTCAGCTTACTTTTTGTTTCCTGTTGATGCCTGGAATAGTCCAATCATAGACAGAGGTTCAATGTGCCTCCAGCTTCATGGTTCATGCCCACTCTTCTATTGAAATAACCCCAGTCGATAAAGATGTTCTTTCTTAGGGATTCTGCTGATATCAGTGTTCTGTTTCTCATCAAAGTGGTCTTTTGTCTCTCCAGTGGAGCATCATGTAGGAGTGCCCATGAGAATAACTGGCTCCAGCTTGAGTTGGGAGGTGGATAGAAAGAAAACTTTCGGTACTATTTGTTGCAATTCCTTTCGTAAGAGTGGGGAGTTCCTTAAAACAAGGTTTACATCTAATCATAGATTTCCTCTGAATTCTTGGTGAGTTCTTTCTGCTAAAATGTTCTTTCTTTCTCTCAGTGAGCTGTGTCTCTTGGAGGGAAGCCATGCCCATATTCCTGCCAATTTTCTATGCCGATCACTGCCGTCTTGCGGGCCTTGCCAAACATTTGCAAGTCACCCATCAGCACTTTGCACATGTTCCCGAGTTCCAGCCTACCAGCTCAAAGACTAGTGTCTTCTTTCTTCTTCAATTGTCCTCTCTATTCGCCTGGTGCAATGGATTCAGTTTACTTGCTGAGCAGAAACTCTGAGCCGGAGTTTCTCAGAGTTGCGGAAAGGGGAGCCGAGTGCAGAAGCCTCGCAGTCTGTCGACAGCCTTTCCATTGGCAATTCCCTCTGCTGTGCCTCCACTTGGTAATAGATATGGAAACTCCCAGCTGCCTCTAGCTAAAATTTCAGAGGTACTGGGAGTCGATCAGCCTCTCTACGTAGAGCATGCAGGCCCATCGACATGTAGAGACATCCCAGAGCTCATGAGGGAAACATCCCAGCTATGGGGAAAACTCCACCTGTGGCTACCTTGAGGCAAATGAAGCTTATGGGGGTAAACCTGAGAAGGAAACTGGAATGGACACCAAAGAAGTGGACTGACACCTAAATGTGACACCTTCTTGGCATCTTCTGGAAACAAGGCAGCACTGATTGGACCCCCCATGGGAACTGGAGAGGGCACAATGAAATTTAGGCAACCTAGGCTCTCCAATTTTGCACAGGCTCACTCCCTGATGGGGACAGAATGTTATTACAACATAGAAGATTCAAAAGAAGTCAACATTTTTAACTGCAGTCTCTCCACTATCTCTTCAACATTTGGATGTTTCATTAAATCGAATGTCCAAATAGCAAGATCTTAATGAATAATTCACACATACAACTAAGGGACACCAAGAGACATGGGCCTACAATATGTTTGTGAACTGACTGAACTTGTCTTGAATCAAGGAGTTGTTCTTATTAAGTTAGGACATTGTGGCTTGGAGGGCTTGGACAAGTCTCAAAAAACATTCACAAAGGGACAAAAGTTAATGAAAAACAGTGAAGATGAATCGAGCAAGGGATCAAAGCTGTTATAAAAGGAAGGATCAGATAAATAAAGAAGTTGCGGACAGATTAAAAAATAATCTAGTTATTCGGAATCAATAGGGAAATCTAGTCAGGTCAGAGTTTGAGACTAGGAAAGAAGTTGAGAGCAGTTGATAAGGCCGGTGCAAGTGCACTCGGTTCCTGTACAGAGTCAGAGCGGCTGAAGCTCATCAATTGTGAAATGAAGAGTCTGGTGTTCATCCTGGCAATCAGCCTGATGCTGTCCTGCTTTATAGGCTCTGTGAAACCTGAGGAACCAATGTTAAAGCTCTGTGGCCGAGACTTTGTAGAAAAGCTGATACAGCTCTGTGTAAGCACGAAAGCCCGCATGCACCATCCGTACGGTAAGTATCAGAATTATTATTAACTAGGATAATCAATTGCCTGCTTGGATTTCATAGCTGCTGAAATGTGATATAATTTCATTGATCCATGGTCTAAGAATGCACTGATCACATTAACATCATTGTCACTAACAAATATCCTACATCCATTTATGTGGGACAAGAAAATTTACCAGGAGGATTAAGAGGATATAATTTATTTTTAATGGGATAATAAAGTTTCCAATAGCAATTCTAGGATTAGGTTCATTCACACAGATCAGAAAATTCCTTGTTCAGTCTTCAGTCTGTGTTGAGTTAGTTGAGCTAGTTAGTGAGACACAATAATCCTCAGAAACCTTGGAAACAGGAGGGAAATAAATCCGTGAATTCCCATTCTTGGTCATTGTCCAGCAACTCCTGTTTGAAGTGAACCCATGCATGTCTCATCCCCCTCCTTCCCCCAACCCCATTCCAACTGTCTCCACAGAAGGTAGAACCATAGAATCCCCAGAGTGCAGAAACAGGTCTATTTGACCCAGCGAGTCTGCACCGGCCACAATCCCCGCAACCCCACATATTTACCCTCCTAATCTCCCTGACACTAAAGAGCAATTTATCATGGCCAATTAACATAACTCACACATCTTTGGACTGTGGGAGGAAACCGGAGCACCCAGAGGAAACCCACGCAGGCACAGGGAGAACGTGCAAACTCCACACAGACTGTGGCCCAAGGCTGAAATTGAACCTGAGCCCCTGGCACTGTGATGCAGCGGTGTTAACCACTGTGCCACTGTGTTTTCAATCCTATAAGCTTCAACTTGAGCTAACAGTTCCTTATGGGGATTTAATTACATGCCTTCCAGTTGTTCATATAAAGAAACATCCATAGATGTGCCTCTGTCACCTCTTCAAAATTTGCAATCAGATTCATCAGGTATGTCTTATGCTATGACAATTCTCAACTGACTTTCTGATCAAGAAAAGTACTGGAATGACACAAACCATTTTCCAATGTTAAGGGACATTTTGTGAATTGAGATAAATTTAGCTGATTATAGTTAAAGCATCTGCAATGTTCTTATCTACTGCCATGAAATAGAAGCCAATGAGTCCTGGGGTTTTGTCACTTTAAGTGCCATTAATTTCTCCATTGTTGTTATCCTGTTATTGTTAATGTTGTCAAGTCCCTCACTTTGATTCATTAATAGTTGCCTTGGGATGTGTAGGGCCTTCATGGTGGCACAGTGGTTAGCACTGCTGCCTCATAGAGCCAGGGATCTGGGTTTGATTGCCAGCTTGGCTCGTTGTCTGTGTAGAGTTTGCACATTCTCCCCGTGTCTGCATGTGTTGCCTCCGGATGCTCCAGTTTCCTCCCACAGTCCAAAAAAATGTGCTGGTTAAGTGCATTGTCCGTGCTAAATTCTCCCTCAGAGTACCTGAACAGGCACAGGAGTGTGCTGATTTGTGGATTTTCACAGTAACTTCATTGCAGGGCTAATGTAAGCCTACTTGTGACACGAATCAAGGAAACTTTATAAAAATGTCTTTTGCATGCTCATCTCTTCTTCCACCATAAACAGTGACACAAATTAATTATTCAACATGGCTGCTATTTCCTTATTTTCAGTGTCAACACAATTTTTCTCTGTTAGTAATATTACCTCTGTGGGCCCTTCAGTAACTGAGAACAATTAAGCTGACAAGACAAATAAGAAAATGGCAGAAATGTTGAATGATTAACTGCAAAATATTTTTGCATTGATTTTGATCCTGCAGGGGTTTTTCTTTTAAATCTCACTTCTCTTTTTTTGCAGGTCTTGTTGTCTGTTTTGTCACCCTTTGCTATTCTTTGTATCTTCTCCATCCATTAGGATTTGTGTGTTTTTATGCATTTTCATGTTCTTTCCTTTCGTTTAGTGTTTAGATATTATCTCTTTAGCTTTCCATGTTTATTTTTTCTGGTATCAAGAACTCTTGCTCGCTCAAGCATAAACTTATCCGGCATCTCATTATTCTTCTGGGCACCTCTCAATGATCGTCTCTGGTTTTATCCGATAACAGAATTGCCCAGTTGAAAATGGGCATTCTCTTGTTCATCACATTGAGGCCAACTTTACCTAAATCTATGAGGTCTTGTGGCACTATGGGTAGTATCCCTGCCTTTGAGCCAGAGTCTCCAGGTTCAAGTCCCATCCCAGGACTTGATGGCCACAGAAGTTGTGTTCATAACATGCTCAAACAGGTCGAATGCATCCACCTGCAAATCCTTCCAACACGCCCATGGCTAGCGGTAAGAGCGGGAGAAATTCCTGGTCAGCCATGCTTGATGTGGAGTGGCATGTCTCAACTATAAGCCCCTGGTGACAGACTGGCCACCTGTTCCAGGAATTATTAGCCACAGAAACAAACAAATATCTGCCTTAATACACTACTAGTTATGGAAGGAGAATTAGAATCACTTAAAACTTTGTGCCTGATTCACGTTTCTGTCTTTCAAACATCCATGTTGAACTTTGATAGATATTTGATTTATTGAAAAATCATCATGGTGGCATTTGCTAAACTGCAGCAATGATACAAACACATTAAAATAAGTCATCATAATTCATAGACAGCCAGTAAAATGAAGTATACAATAAAAGCATTGCACAGTTATGGACATTTCAGGGTACAAATGATGACAGCACATTACAAAATGCAAGTCTCCTTAATTTACGGAAATAATTGCATTCTGCATTTTAATAATATGCTCCGTATACGTGCATATAAAGAATACTTATTTCAGCCAAAAACCCTAACTGTCTTGGTGTCTAATGTTTTACTCAACACATTTCCTGTCTCTCTCTTCACATTCAATTTTTTATTTTTCCTTCATGATCATAGAATCCCTATAATACAGAAGGAGGCTATTCGGCCCATCGAGCTTGCACTGATATCGATCCCACCTTAGCCTCGTAAATCCACATATTTGCCCTGCTAATTCCACAAAAACTATGGAGGATTTAGCATGGCAATCCACCTAACCAACACATCTTTGGACTGTGGGAGGAAACTGGAGCACCCGGAGGAAACTCACACAGAGATGGGGAGAGCGTGCAGACAGTGACCGAGGCCGGGAATCGAACCTGGGACCCTGGTGCTGTGAGACAGCGGTGCTAACCCATTGTGCCACCGTGCCGCCCCCATGCTTGTAGTTCCTAAAGTGCAGTTTCTGATTGATCTGCTCTTCTCTTCTCTTTAGTTTCTATTTGTATTATTATTGATAGTACTTTGTACAGGGGGTCAGTTGGCTTGTGATGCTGAGTGATGCCACCATGGCTTCAATTCCTGTACCAGCTGAGCTTATTCATGAAGGCCCCACCTTCTCAACCTTGCCGTTGCCAGAGGTGTGGTGATCCTTAGTTAAATTGGGGGGGGGGGGGGGCGTGGAAGCAGGGGGGGGTGGGTGCAGCTGATGGTCATCTGGGGCTATAGCGACTTTTACTTATTTCCCCTGCCCCCCATTCTATTTATAAACCCTTGTGAATGCACCATTTCTGCTATCCATTAGAAACCCGGGCACTGATCAGTTCAGATTGAGCCTGTCTCAGTGATACAGTTCCTCCCCGTCTCGGCACTAATGCCAGTGTCGCATAAAATGGAACTTCTCTTTCACACACCTGTCTTCAAACACACTTTCACCTTCCTAATCTGTTTGTCCCTACGCCAATTTGCATGTAGCTTGGGTATTAGTTCAGAGATTAGGGCCGTGATTTTCCCATCCTGAGCCACAACTTTTCTGCTGGGTCGCTGTAGGAGGTGCGGATCTCCAGCCTTTTTCCAGGATTTGAGCATGCACCGGGAATGCATGCACATCTCCCGGAGCCAGTGAACAATCACCAGTCAGATCACGTTGGAAACCCACAGGAAGGCAGATGAGTAATTTGAATCTTTTTAAAATGTATTTAAATTATGTTTTAAATCTAATTATCAGGAACTTTCAGGTCCCGATTGAATCTCTTACCCTGCCAGGAGTAGTTCATTCTGGCAGGGTTTACACTAGCTCCCCACATTCAGGGAATTAGCAGGAGAACCTGCCACAATGAAGGAGGGGGGGCTGTGCAGTAGAGGGGTGGTGTCCCCTGGGCATGGGCACCCTGTGGGTATGCCGGCGTTGGACTGGCGTAAACACAGTAAAAAGTCTGACAACACCAGGTTTTAGTCCAACCTATTTATTTGATAATATACTCGCAAGCTTTCGAGGGGTTACCCTCTTCGTCAGGTGAATGGAGAGTTCTGGCCTCAGACAGAGCATATAAACTGTCTGTGCTTTATATGCTCTGTCTGAGGCCAGAACTCTCCATTCACCTGACGAAGAGGGTAACCCCTCGAAAGCTTGCGAGTATATTATCAAATAAATAGGTTGGACTAAAACCTGGTGTTGTCAGACTTTTTACTATGGGCACCCTGACAGTATCAGCCTGTGCCCCTGGCGCTGCCCAAGGGACAAAGTGCCCATGTCCAGGGGACCTCTTGGCACTGTTCATTGGGCATCGGGCAGTGCCAAGGGAGAGGGGCCTATTGTGGGAGGGACCTAGGGGTGATCAGTGGGGGTGGGGGGGTCCTGCTGCCACTCTGTAGACAGGATCAGTCTGAGATGGGGAGAGAACAGCGATTGGGGCGGGCTGGAGACGGTGGGGGCTGGTCTGCCGGTGGCAGGTGGTCTGCCGAGGGGAGGTGGTCTACCAGGGGGAGGCCTGCCTGCCTACATGGGTGTGGGGGGTTGTCAGTGGAGGGGGGGGGATCTGCATGGTGAGAGGATCACCATTGCTGAGGAGGGTGGGGGAATGTGCTGTACATCGGGGCGCTCCAGGCCGTTGGGGGCGGCGGGTGTCAGGGCTGGCCTGGGAATTGCTGTGGGGGCTAAGATCAGGCCGTGAGGGGGTGGGGGTGTAGGGGGTGGAGGGACAGCACTGCAGGTGTCCCAGGCTGGCCAATAATAGGGAGTCTGACGTATTGGAGCCAATGCGCATGTGCAGAGTTCCAGAACTGTCAAACTCTGACGCAAATAGGCCTCACTCCCCTGGGTTTTTAATAGTATTCACAACTGGGATCTCAGCAGTGTGCAGAGTGTGGAGATTCAGGTGAGCAGCTGAACTGAGAAAACAGTCGGGATCTAGAACAGTTTTCTCGCTAATTCAGCGCTTTTGGGAGAATTGTGACCTCAAGTTCAGAAATGGATGGAACGGTATCACAGTGGTCAGCACTGTTGCCTCACAGCACCAGGGATCCGTGTTCGATTCCCCGTTTGGGAGACTGTATGTGTGGAGTCTGCATGTTCTCCCTGTGTCTGCATGGGTTTCCTCCGGCTGCTTTTGTTTCCTCCCAGAGTCCGAAAGACCTGCTGGTTAGGTGCATTGGCCAAGGTAAATTCTCCCTCAGTGTACCCGAACAGGCACCGGAGAGTGGCAACAAGGGGATTTTTACAGTAACTTCACCGTAGTGTTAATGTAAGCCTACTTGTGATGCTAATAAATAAACTTTAAAAGTAAACAACAGCCATACAGGACTATCGATCTTGCTTACAAAGGCTGCTTTCTGTTCCCCCAATTATTGAATCTCCTACAACTTCCGCATTAATCCTCGCCTCCACTCCTCCGTCTCCTGTATTTTGACAATGCCGTACTCCGGGTTATCGTGGTCTGCATTCCAATTGTTCTTTACTCACAGGTAGCAAATATATTTTATCTGTTTATCTAGTTTACGTGGCTCATCCTTTATTTTGCCTGGGTTTCCCTACTCTGCTATCAGTCACATCAACCCAATTCTGAACCCATATCTTTCTTTCAGGCAGCACAGGAAACCATCCAGATATTGTTCCCACTTCCAGCTGATTGAGTATATATCCAGCTCAATGATCCTGAGCCAGAGAGATTCAAGACAGAGGCACTACTGCTGATGTTTTCACTCAGGACGGTCTCATTGTCCGCAAGTTTTTATTCATTCTTTCGTGAGATGTGGACATCATTGACAAGGCCAACGTTTGCTAGCAATCCCTAATTGCCCTTGACTTGAGTGGCTTGCTATGCCATTTCAGAGGGCAGTTAAGAGTCAACCATATTGCTCTGTGGCTCCGTGCCTCTGAAGTCACATGTAGATCAGATCAGGTAATGATGGAAGATTTCCTTCCTTAAAGGAGATTAGTGAACCAGATGGATATTTATGATAATCGATGATAGTTCCATCATCAGCATTACTGAAAGTGGCTTTCAATTTCAGGATTTAAGATTCTCACAGACTGCAGTCCAGTTACGTTACTTACGTTGTCACTCTATTTCTATCTTTTTCTACATGCTCATTTACACTAAGCAGCAGACAAAAATATTTAATGCGTGCTGCCTCAAATGTTCAGAATCATTTCAGGAAGTAAAAAAGCAGCTCCCACTCCCCTCCACAGTAAATGTCCTCTTACACCAAATTCCAAACTTTAGCACTCTGTAAATGCAGCACCTTTTCCATGAATACTCCGTGCAATCAGTTGGGCTGGAATTTTCTGGCCATTCACACCCCGGCACCATTGGCAAGCGAGGACGGAGAATTTGGTACTCAGAAAAATCCTCATTCGCTGCAGTGAGGTCAGTAAATACCGCTGGCATGAACGCATGGAAAATTCCACCCTTGCTCTACAAGTGCCCATATCCCAGCTGCTGCACCGTTAGCCTCGAACATTCCGTGCTGCAGTGGGATTGGAGAGGGTTGATAAACTAAGTGGGACTGAATGACTTTCTCTTAAATTTGGTTTGTCTGCTCCGACTTGATGGTAGCTGGACAATCGAAGAAATAACAATTGGGAAGCATTGATCCTCAACAACACACGCCACCCGACTCATCCTTCCATTGACTTCAGCGTGGAGGGAATGTGGGCGTGGTTTATAAGGGGGGTGAATTCAATACCGCACCCGTTTTATGCCATCAACCACAATTAAAAGCACCCCCAATTGTGTGTTACACAATGTAAATTTTCAAACACCCACCTTCTCCCTCCATCTCCAATTTTGCTTGTTTGATTAAATTGATATTAACACTTTCCGCTTTCTATCCCATTCAAAGAGTGAAGATAAGTCCAAAGATGTGCGGGTTAGGTTGACTGGCCATGCTAAATTGACCTTAGTGTCAGGTGGGTTAGCAGGATAAAGGGCCTGGGTGGGATGTGGTTAGTACAGACTCGATGGGCTGAAAGGCCTCCTTCTATACTATAGGATTCCATGATCCTATGATAAGAACAACTCACTTTGCTGTTCTGATAGTTTGAAAATAACACCATTTGCCAATCAATATTATTCAAAAATAGATTCTAATTCTGTCAGAGAATTGATGGGCCGAATGGCCTCTTTTCCACTAGGCATTCTGTGATTCCACTTTGTCAGTCTTCACAAGGGAAGGTTTTATTTCTGTTCCAGATTCCTTCCAACTGTCAGCTCTTCAGGACGGCTTCAACGGCAGGACCTACCGCAACAGCGACACTGACCACCTCATGGCCCTTAATGCACAGCAGCCATTTTACAATGACTACGACCTGTATTGGCAGATGTCAGACAATTTTAATGAGATCCTCGGCGGCACTCATGGACACTTAAAGGTTCATACAAGAACATTATCACGCCCAAGATTGTGGAGAAGACAACTGGAAAATAAATGCTGCGATGTCGGCTGCACCAGCAGTGAAATACTTCAAAGGTGCAAAGCATAAAGTGATGTCAACTGTTTCCCTGTGTTTTTAGCAAATTCTATTCACATGGATTCAGAATCAGATAGGTTTGAAAACAGGAGGGTAAAGTTAGCAATTCAAACTCCTGACAGGATCGTTAATCTACCAAAAGCTTGCTTTGGAAATTAGTTTACAGAGGTCAGCAGATCCTGCAGGATTTTCAATCCATAATGGTTGGAAAATCTGTACTGTTTGATGACTTCTGACCTCAGATTCTCACAATGCAGATTGGCAGGGGACGTTCTGGGCTGGGAGTGAAAGCTCATAAAATTTATTCTCTGGCCTGTACACAAGAGTGGTCTCCAGTGAGGACTTGTAGCTGCACATAATTTCTAAAAATAGACAACAATATGTAACTCTGATTGTTTTAGTTACCATTCAGTGTATAATTACCAAAATCAAAGTTATCTGTTTTATTAAACATGGTCACAGTCAATTCTCTTAGTGCGTCTTACACATCACCATATCCAACTCCAGCTCATAGATCATGGGAGCAAAAAAAAGATAGACTGTCGACTACAACTCGCATTTTTATAGTGTACTTAAAATAGAAAAGAAATCCCAAGACTACGGAAATGTGACCAAACTAAAATGGATCCCGAGTCAAGAAGGGGAACATTGGGAATGGTCATTAATAACTCATTACGTAAGCGAGTTTTAAGCCTTTTCTTTAAGGAAGAGGGGGAGTTGGAGACGCAGATCAGGGAGGGAGATGTGGGGCTGGGTCATGTCTGTCTGACAACAATGAAGGATAGGGAATGAGACATGAGAGGAGAGAGAGTGTCAGAGGAATGGAGCAGTGCGGGAGGGAGGGAATTGTAGGTTGGGAGGAGATTAACTGAATAAAGAGTTATTTTTCGAGTCCAGAAAAATATTCTGCTTCTTGCCACATTTAAACAAAATAAAACAAAATGTGTAGAAACTTACTTTGCTGGATGTCTTTTGTCCATATTTATGATAAAGAGGATTAACAGTAGGCCATCTGGCCCCTGAAGTCTTTCCCACCATTGAAACAATCATGGCTGCTCTGATGATGGCCTTTACAACACTTTCCTGCCTGCACCACTCCCTGTCCTTTGCATAACACTTTATTTATTTATTTCTCATTCACGCAGGGGATGCGGGCACTGCTGACCTGGCCAGCATTTATTGTCTATCCCTAATTGCCCTTCAACTGTTTGCTAGGCCATTAAGAGTCAATCACATTATTGTGGGTCCGGAGTCACATGTAGGCCAGACTGAGTGAGGACAGCAGACTTTCTTCCCTAAAGGGCATTAGTTAACCAGATGGGTTTTTACAGCACTTGACAAAGGTTTGGTGATCATTGTTAGACTTTTAATTCCTGATTTTTGTTGAATTCAAATTTCACCATCTGCTGAGGTAAGATTTGAACACAGGTCCCTGGACCATTACCTTGGGTTCCTGGATTACTTGTCAGTGAAAATACCATTCTGCCACCACCTCCCTGTCTAACAGCTGTCTGATTCTGGCAGGACTTGAGTAAGGGGGAAGCCACTACTTTTCCTGCATACGCTTTAGGTTAAGATGGAAAACCAGATCCAATTATGTAATGGGAAGCTAATTTGCATACTTATTTTGGATCCTGAGAGCTTGGGATGGAATTTCTTATTGACCAAAGAGGATAAAGGCACCTTTTTTATTTTAACTGCCCTGGTTTCCGCTAGTAGAGGAGTTAATAGCCAGTTCCAGGTGATGGAGCATTTGGACAAGTATCAACCGATCAATGTACATCAACCTGCAATTGTGAAGGGTTGCTCATGCGTATGGATAAAGGATGCATGCTCTGTTTGGTGGGCTATAACATAGTATGTTTCCAGGGAATTTTGACTGGGGCTTCATTTTATTTTTACTCTCATCCTTGGTGAAACTGTGCTTCTCCCCTCCGTGGCTATCTCGCTGCTACTACTTAGATCACTTAACGTTTCACTTAGAGTCATCAGCTTGCATATATGGCTGTGTATTCCCTCATTTGTCATTGTTAAGTATGGTGAACTGCAGTGGCCCCACTACAGATCCCTACCACAAGTCACATCCAACCATATATATTACATATCATTATCCCTACTCTCTGACTCCTGTCTCTTAACCAATTCCTTATGCCCTTCAATCAGTTGCCTGAATTTCATGTGCTTTAATTTGTGTTGGCACTCTCTTGTGTGGAATCTAATTGAAATGTCTTCCAGAAGTCCAGATAAGTAACATTTGTAGACATGCCTTTAATCCGTCATGTTAGTGGCCCCCTCAAAAATAACTCAGTTATTTAGGCATGGTGTACAAATGGTCAGGTTTTGTCTGACCAGCTCACATTTGTCCTTGTTCTCATTCACTCTGGCAGCGTTTAATGAGGATTGTAAGAGCAGGAAACGGGGCAGTAGGGGAGAACTTAACTTAGCGGGAGCTGAAATCACGATTTCCTGACATTGGGTTGAGTTTGTGAGATAAAGATGGCTCCATACCAGTGGTTGAATGGCTGACATGTGGCCAGGTAGTGGAAACATATTTACTATTCATATTTAAATGAATACTTATCAATTGAGAAGCGCACACACATATGTAATATTGAAGAGCAAGTCAGCAGAAAATTGGAAACTCGGGCCCTTTGTTTCTGCTGGTGCACAACAGCCAAAGCTGTTCAACCTTTGCACTTGAAGTGAAGTTTTTACATTGTCCAATTCAGCAACACAGGAGAGGGAGGAGGAGAAACTGGATGGCCCTGTCACTGTAAGGGGCAAAGGGAGAAAATGTGGCCATTGACTAATATCAAACAGTGTTGCAGTTTGGTTGGCAAGAGGGTGAGGCAAGTGGGTGGGTCTTCAAATGGCAACACAACAAGGCACTGTCAAATCTTGGGGCAGTGGGGAAGGAGGTATTCAAAGTGAGCCAGATTCCAGCCTTTGGAGCAGGGTTCGTCGATGCAGCGGTCTCGCCCGATGCATTCAAGGGTGACGGCTCTACCACATGTCATCGGTCAACAGCCAGGGAAGAGGTAATGTTTGGGGCACGGCAGATCCAGCTACAGGAGGGGGCAGAGCAGAAACCCCTAATGGAGGGCTGAAGCAATGCAAATAAAGGTCAATGAAGATGGTTGACAGTAAGAGTAGCAGGGTCAAGGATGAGAGTTCATAGTTCAATGGTCAATGTCTCTTGATTAGTGGGGCAGTGGTCAGTGGGGGTGGTCAGCTGGTCAGTGCAGGGGCAGTCAGTAGGGTGGTCAGATGGACATGGGGATATTCTTTGGGTGCGTTGTCAGTGAGGATGGTCAGCGGGTTCTAGCGTAGTTAGTGAAGGCATTTGTCAGTGGGGAAGTGGTCAGTAAGGATGTAATTTGTTGGGATAGTGATCAGAAGGGTGTCAGATAGTTAAGGGGTGATCAGTTGAGCAATCAGTTGTGGCCAGTAGGGGTTGATTGTAGGTGGAGGGTTGATGATCAATCGTTGAATCCTACAGTGCAGAAGGTAGACCATTTGGCCCATCGACTCTGCACTGACCACAATCCCACCCAGGGCCTATTCCTGTAACCCCATATATTTATGCTCCTAATCCCATAATGCAAAGGGACAATTTAGCATGACTAATCATCCTAACAACACATCTTTGGAGTGTGGTAGGAAATCAGAGCACCCAGGAGAAGCCCACATAGACATGGGGAGAATGTGCAAACTCCACACAGTGAACCAAGCCGGAATTGAACCCAGATCCCTGATGATGTGAGGCAGCAGTGCTAACCATTGTGCCATCGTGCCACCCATAATGGGACAGTGGTCAGTGGAAGTTGGCGGTCAGTGGGCAGGGTCAGTTTGTCAGGGGTTTATTCACTGGAAGTGAGGATTGTACTTAGAGATGAGGCTGTGGCTGGGGAGTGGGGAGGTAATTGGTCGGGACAATAGATGGGTGAATGGGACGATAGTTGGGGTGGAGAGAGGAGCCAGCGGGTGGATGTGTGACTGGGGAATGGGTGTTAAGTCAAGGGGAGGGATGGAGGTGCAATTGAGTTGGCGAGAGTTTGCAGGGGTAGCCAGAAGGTGCAGTTGGGAGCTGTATAGTGTAGATAAGGGATATGGGGATTTTGGGAAGGCTGTGAAATAGTTGGATTGATGGGTGGGGGTGTTGTTGAATAATGGGGAGTGTAGACCTGGAGGGTGTAGTCATGGGACCCTGGTGGCCGGTGGGTCGGGAGTGTCCCATGGGGGATTGCAGAGTAGTGGATGGAATGGGGGAGTAGTCAGGGTTCCTGTTGGGGGGGGTCAGTGAAGCAAATGAGGAGGTATGGATGGTATTGGGGGGTTCTCATGGGGACTAGGGTGGTATTGGGGCAGTGGTGTGTTGTTGGGGGGAGTCCTGTGGAGTGTTGGGAGTGTGCAAAAACTCCATTTCAGGGTTCATTATGACTTAGAGAGGATGCCAGTATTTCGTGGGGGGTAGGGGTTAGTCCCAGGGTCCCTTTGGGGACAGGAGTGTTTGAGGAAACCATGGTGGGTCGAAGGGGTAGGGGGGAGGCCGTGGGAGAAGGGGGCTGGGGGAACCAGTACTCTAGTTACCTTGAAGTCAGAAGCAGATTCAAACCTTCAAAATCTTCAAACATGTTCTCTGTAACAATTGCTGATGGACAGTCAGAACTATCTGGAGTTGGTGATTTAAAATCAGAATTTTGGATGGTCCAAATGCAGGGCAATTGTCCAATGGAAGTTTGAACTTCATGGACAATTGACATACAATCCTTAGCTAGGGGCATCTGGTACTGGGATGGGAGGGCAGGAGTTGCAGAGTGACAGATGTCCTCAGTGAATTATTGGGGTAACCCCAGCCCCCCTTCTTCCAGACCTCATGGGTCAAAATCATCCACGTGAATTTTCCATGACGTTGATTAGATTTTTTTTCCAGTATCTTACAGCCTGAAACTCATTTGTATCAGACGGTGAACATGTGGCATTGAGTTTCTTTAAAACACGATAAAAGTTCCAGAAAATTATGAAGCAATTGAGGTTAGCCATTATTTGTGTTAACAAAGAGAAAAGAACAAAGAAAATAACAGCACAGGAACAGATCCTTCGGCTTTCCAAGCCTCTACCCATGTTACCCATCTGAAATAAAACCCCCTATCCTTCCAGGGACTATATTCCTCTATTCCCATCCTACTCATGTACCTGTCAAGGCACTCCTTAGAAGTTACTATCATACCTGCTTCCACTACCTCCCCCGGCAGCTAGTTCCAGTCAAATCAAGATTCCCACCCCTACACTAGAAGCAATGGGATTCCCATTTCCATTCTGTAAGATCCTTTTATCATCTTAAGCGCGTGGAAGGGGATTTTATGGGCTTTCCGTTTCAGTCCTGCTGAAGGTGCTGCAACCTTCCCCCCACTTCACATGGTGGGATGGGTGAGCCATAAAGTGCAATGGGATCCCACCAGCATCCAATGGTGAACTGCATCTGCTGTCAAAAAATATGCTGTGGAAGGTTGGGGGTTACACTTGTCACCCTCATCTAAATCATTGATATAAATGATAAATAACTGAGAACAAAGATTCAGTCCTTGTGATCATCTTCAAGTTTCAGGTTCCCAACCTAAAAATCATAAATTTATGTATTTTTATTCATTCGTGGACATGGCTGTCACTGGCTGGCTAGCGTTTATTGCCCATCCTTAGTTGCCCCTGAGAAAGGGCTGGTAAGCCGCCTTCTTGAATCGTTGCAGTCCATGTGCTGTGGGTTTGGTCCACAATGCCGTTATTTATTTTAACTCTCCATTTTCTGTCCATTAACTGATCCATGATCCATGCTAACATCTTACTCCCAGTCATATGAGCTTTGTAGAAATCATCATAAAATCCCTACAGTGCAGAAGGAAGCCATTCAGCCCATCGAGCCTACACCCCAGGCCCTATCCCCACAACCCCGCACATTTACCCCGCTAATCCCTCTAACCTACACATCCCGGGTTACTATGGGTAATTTAGCATGGTCAATCCACCTAACCTGCACATTTTTGGACTGTGGGAGGAAACCGGAGCACCAGGAGGAAACCCACGCAGACACGGGGAGAACATGCAAACTCCACAGAGACAGTGACCCATGCCAGGAATCGAACCAGATCCCTGGAACTGTGAGGCAGCAGTGTTAACCACCATGCCACTTTGCCACACAAAGTCTGTTTTGTGTGCGCTCATCTCTTATATAGCCCTTTATCAAACTTTGGTTAGAGAATCCAAAAACGCCTGATTTTCTGCTCTTGTTGAAGCCAACAGTTTCAATAACGGGCATGGAAGATCCTGCAAGAAACCTTGGCACAGATGCCTGACATGATTGTCCCCTCCTCCCAACAGTACTTCCTGTCATTCAACATTGGGAACATCATTATGATAAATTAACATCTCATTATCAGGCCCATGCACAAGAATCATCCCCTCCTCAGGCTGGGCAGCTCCAGAGCATTCATTGCCTGATCAGTTCTGGGGATATCCTCGCAGTGCTGGGAGGCACTCAGAGTTGGGGAAGTAGGGGGTATGGTTGGGGGCTTCCAATGTTAACTGGTTTGGTCACTGAGCATTGGTGGGGGGCCTTTAAAAATGGCGCCCCAATCCTGTGTTTCTAAGTTGCTGGCGGAGTGAGTGAATCACAGGCTGGCCCATCAACAATATATCATGGCATGCAATCCTTGACATTTTTTTAATGTGCTGCACTTCATGGGCATCACGGTGGCACGGTGGCTAGCACTGCTGTCTCATAGGAACTCCGGCTCGATTCCCAGCTTGGGTCACTGTCTGTGTGGAGTTTGCACCTTCTCCCTGTGTCTGCGTTGGTCTCCTCCGGGTGCTCTGGTTTCCTCCCCAGTCCAAAAGATGCGCTGGTTAGGTGCACGGACACTGGGGAAGAGGTCATGTGTTTCTAGCATGGGAGTTCTCCCCTGAGTGCAGGCAGACACAGCAGGCAAGACCTGTTGAGCATTATTAATAAACCTTCATATTTATTAGTCACTGATCACCAGGCATTTCAACCCAATACTTTCTATGGCATTCCCATTATCTTTGCCAAGAGAAAAAGAAATTTAATCCTGCTACCTTCCTTACATGACATCATGTTATATTCTGATACAGAGAATTAACTTACTGAAGAAACAGATAAAGAGGTTTAAGTAAGAGACAAGGGCTTAGGGTGGCACAGTGGCACAGTGGTTAGCACAGTTGCCTTACAGCACCAGGGACCCAGGTTCAATTCTGGACTTGGGTGACTGTTGTGTACAGTTTGCATGTTCTCCCTGTGCCTGATTGGGTTTTCTCGGGGGCTCTGGTTTCCTCCCACAGTCCAAAGATGAGTGGGTTAGGTTGATTGGCTATGCTAAATTGTCACTTACTGCCAGGGGGATTAGCAGGGTAAACACATTGAGTTATAGGATCAGAACCCGGGTAGGAGTGTTGTTAGTGCAGAGCTCGATGAGCCAAATGATCTCTTTCTGCACTGTAAGGATTCTATTATATTCTATGGCTTAATTCATTAAATCATAGAATATCATAAGTCAATTCAGAACCCACTGTCATGTTTCATTCAAAATGTTCCTCATAGTATTGCTGGCAAAGGAATTAAATATCCTGGTCAGGTAACACGTCCAAGAGAATGAGTGGTTAGATTAATCAGTATCCGGAAAATCCATCAGTAAAAGTTTAACATGAGATTTGTCCGCGTCCTGAATCGCAGATAGGATAAACATTAACAAACTCAGACTGCGCTTTTCGAACATTTACTGGACCATACATATTAATGGCCAGATCTTGTGCTTATAGAGCATCATTTCAAAGTTTGCAGGTGGTACCAAGCTTTGAAATGTGAGGAAAAAATGGGGAGAGTGCAATAGGATGCAGGGGGTCAGATGAGATGGGTAGGAACATGGCACACCACAAAGGCTGTGGCCATTCTCCATAGAGCACTGAATGTCCACATGAGATTTTCTGAAGGAGTTTGAAATCATTAATGGTTTTAACACAGTAAAAGGAGATTGCTTTGAATAAGAGAAGAGTTGGTAACTGGAAAACATATACTGAAGTGGAAAAAAAGATGAAAAATTGCCAGTCACTCAGACAAGTGTGGGTTAATTTAGGAAATGATGAGAAGATGTCAGTGTTGGACTGGGGTAAACACAGTAAGAAGTCTGACAACACCAGGTTAAAATCCAACAGGTTTATTTGGTAGCAAACACCACTAGCTTTTGGAGCGCTGCTCACAAACAGGGCAATATAAAAACACAAAATCAATTTACAAAGTAATGGTTGGAATATAAGTCTTTACAGGTAATCAAGTCTTAAAGGTACAGACAATGTGAGTGGAGAGAGGGTTAAGCACAGGTTAAAGAGATGTGTATTGTCTCCAGACAGGACAGTTAGTGAGATTTTGCAAGCCCAGGCAAGACAAGGGAGTTACAGATAGTGTGACATGAACCCAAGATCCCGGTTGAGGCCGTCCTCTTGTGTGCGGAACTTGGCTATCAGTCTCTGCTCAGTGACTCTACACTGTCGTGTGTCATGAAGGCCGCCTTGGAGAACGCTTACCCAAGGCGTGACCGCCGTGACCGTGACTACTGAAGTGTTCCCAAACAGGAAGAGAACACTCTTACCTGGTGATTGTCAAGCGATGTTCTTTCATCCGTTGGCGTTGCATCTGCATGGTCTCCCCGATGTACCATGCCTCGGGATATCCTTTCCTACAGCGTATCATGTAGACAACATTGGCTGAGTTGCAAGGGTATGTACCATGCCTCGGGATATCCTTTCCTACAGCGTATCATGTAGACAACATTGGCTGAGTTGCAAGGGTATGTACCATGCCTTGGGATATCCTTTCCTACAGCGTATCATGTAGACAACATTGGCTGAGTTGCAAGGGTATGTACCATGTATCTGGTGGATGGTGTCCTGACGTGAGATGATGGCATCTGTGTCGATGATCTGGCATGTCTTCCAGACGTTGCTGTGGCAGGGTTGTGTGGTGTCATGGTCACTATTCGCCTGAAGGCTGAACAGTGACCACGACTTCAGGAGAACAGTGACCATGACGCCACACAATTCTGCCACAGCAATCTCTGCAAGATGTGCCGGATCATCAACATGGATGCCATCATCTCATGTGATCTTCAGGTAAGCATTCTCCAAGGCAGCCTTCACAACACACGACAATGCAGAGTCACTGAGCAGAGACTGTTAGCCAAGTTCCGCTCACATGAGGACGGCCTCAACCGGGATCTTGGGTTCATGTCACACTATCTGTAACTCCCATGACTTGTTTGGGCTTGCAAAATCTCACTAACTGTCCCAACTGGAGACAATACACAAATCTTTAACCTGTGCTTAACCCTCTCTCCACTCATATTGACTGTACCTTTAAGACTTGGTTACCTGTAAAGATTCACATTCCAACTATTATTTTGTGAAGTGAGTTTGTGTCTTTATATGCCCTGTTTGTAAATAGAACTCCCACTCACCTGATGAAGAAGCAGTGCTCCAAAAGCAAGTGGCTTTTGTTACCAAATAAACCTGTTGGACTTTAACCTGGTGTTGTGAGACTTCTTACTTAATTTAGGAAAGCCAGCATTATATGTGAGAGAGAAATGGCTTGATTGAGTTTCCGATGAGGTGACTGAGATGATTGATTGAAGGATATTCCTGGGTGTGCTTTACATGGGGTGGAATCTTCCCATCCCACCTACCACAGGAATCGTAACGGGTGGGACATGGACCATGCAATGGTCTAATGACCTCAGACGGGATTTCCTGGCCTCGGAGTGAGAGCTAGAAAATCTCGCCCTAGGACTTCCAGAAAGCATTTGATAAAATTGCTCCAGCCCTTGCCAGGAAAGTGGAAGTTCATAGACTTAAAGGGATAATGGTGGCATTGTGACAAAGTTGGCTGTGTGACAGGAAACAGAGAGTACTGGGGGATGGATTTTCTTCAGACCTGAGGAAAGTTACCTCACGGTCAATGTCAGCATCACAGCTTTCCTTGATATACGTTGATTGTCTAAACTTGGATATACAGGGCAAAATTTTGGAATTTGCGGATGGCACTAAATGTGGAAGCATTGTGAACTGTGGAAAGGATAGTGATAGTCTTCAAAAGGCCGTGGGTAGGCCTGTGGAATAAGCAGAAACTTGGGACATCAAACTTAATACAGAGAAGTTAGAACTGATGCAGGAAGAATGAGGAGAAGGATTATCAACGGCAGAATAGTAAAGGGCATGCAGACACAGAGGGACAGGCAATGGAGATGTGCAGAAAGGATTAAAGCTTTCACATTCCCTATCTAAATGTATTCCTCCCATTTTCCACATCACAAGATGTTGAGGTAATGTGCTGTGAGGAGACAAGTGTTTGCGGCGTCAAGGACCCTTCTGACTGCTCATTCCCAGAGTCTAACATCACAACTCAAACCATTTTGTGCTGAGGCTTTTAAAGTAGGGTAAAATAAAAGGGTGTGGAAGACTTTGGTACCCATACTCTCTTTCCAAGTATTCCGTTCTCATTCATCCGAAAACCTCCAGGCTTCATCAGTTTGTGTCTTCACTGAGCAAGCTGATAACAGTACCTGCTCTCCTCCCACCCTCTTCACAGAATGCATGGTGCCAGGGGCTCCACTAACCATTGTATGCCCAGGTCTCTGACATCTTTGGATGCTGCAGCTTGTTCAGTTCATCTGAAGGATATGGACAGAGTGTCAGAAAAGAGTTGGCTTCTCTGAGTGCTTGGAATTTTCAGTTCTTTCTATCTTTCCTGGCTGCTGGTAGCTATCCAGCAACTTCTTTATCTATGACCAAAAGAGAAAATGCTTGAAAATCTCAGTAGGTCCGGCAGCATCTGTGATGAGAGAAGAGAGCTGACGTTTCGAGTCCATATAACCCTCTGTCATTTTCCAGTATTTTTTCTTTTGGTTTCAGATTCCAGCATCCACAGTAATTTGCTTTAATTCTTTGTCTATGACCTCTCCCCTAACTCTTCAATTCCTGCATTAGACATTGTGAAAGTGACACTTTCATCCTTCATCACTTCTGAGCACAAGAATGTGCTTTTAATCTTGTTTTTTAACCAAACAATCTCTGATGAGAAGTGTTGAGAGTCTCTCCCTGCTCCTGACATTGCTTCCTGTCCAAAGGTCTCTCTTTTTGAATCATTCCATTTGTTAAAATCTGGTTGACTTTACGTGAAATATTTCCTGACTATCCCACTGTTTCTGGATTTCAATTCAGGTCATAACCCCTAAAGACTTCTCGCCAGTCAGAATGATTTGTGGAAAATAAAATGCCATTGAACCAACTCTAACAGAGAGAAATAATCAAAAATGACTTGGGGAAAGGGGGCACTAAGATTTTGGACAACTTTCTTACTCAAATTCACCTCATCATGTTAAACACCAGATTATACAGCTACAGATTTGAGCCAATACAGGGTCAGGACTTTACTGAGACGTAATTGGCTGCTTTATCAATTTGGGTCAGGAACACATCTCTGGGATAATTTAATATCCCACCCATAGATCACATTAACATCAGTGATGCATGATGATTGCAAATACAAAGAGCAAATGGATCGGGGCATGGGCGGAAGATTTTGGTACTCGATTGAAGGTACCAAGTCTAGGATATGTGTTGGTGGAGTAATCAAGGTGACAGGCACTGCCTAAAGTTTAGAGAATACAAGACTCATGAGGCAGGTATCTCTGTATAAAGGCATAACTTTCTTTAAACCAGCAGCTGCCAGGACACCATCAAAGATAGAGCTGCCAGACCTCTCTGGTGAAATCCGACATATACAATTCAAAACAGATCAATTATAGTTTTTTTTTAATCAATGATTCTGGCCTTTTAGTAACTTTAAATCAATCATCTTCAGGACACACAAATCAACAATAATACCTGTCAAATATTTTAGCCAATCATATTCCACTCCTCAGCATAATAGTATTTTATGAGTCCATGAAATCCAGAAGCTAACTCCTGTCTTGGCTGACCCTACCCTTGGTTGCCTGGTAGATGAAGACATTCAGCCCAGAGTTCAAGCAAACATTCTCATGGGTTCCCTCAAAATCATTGTCTAACCAGACTAACTTATGACACCAGTCCACTTCATCCGGACAGAAGATAAACCCAATTCATGAAATATGATTAAGTATTCTAAACGTTCTTTCCAGCCAAAATTTTAGCTGATAAGTCTTGCATATTTCCAAAGTTTTACTATTTTCTCAAAATATGGCTTCATCCTAATGTCTTTTTACCATGATGCCTAGCAGTAAACTGCTTTTGGCTGAAGTGAAAAGTCCTTAAAATCAATACATTCAAAATATCACCATATGTGTTTCACAATCATAATCACTCATTTGAAACAATTACTACATCTTGTATGTGTAAATTGCTTTTTGTTAGCTCATAAACTTATTTTAAAAGTCATTTAACTGAATGCTGCTAGTTCTGTCAATGCCTTAATGTCTCATGGTGTAAAAATCTTAGCATCCAATTAGGACTTCCACTTACAATATGGAATAAAAGGGTCTTGCGAAAGGGTAAGGGGCAGCTATGCCTGCATTTGATGTTCACTGATAAGGTAATGCAACAGGGTGATAAATGGGTGAACATTGGCAAGGATAGGCATATCCTAGCGGGCATCTCCCATCACTGCTCTTGGGATGGAAACTTACAGCCACACCTGCCAGCGTGATCTTCCCATCCTGCCAAAGCCAATGGACTTTGCAACGGCTCCCCACTGCAATAAGGCCATAAAATTCTACCCTTGGACTCCAGAATGGAAAATTTCACCCAGGGCTTGATTGAAGCACAGACTACCAAGCATTAAATGTCAGGTAAAGGAGAAGTTCTGTTGCAGATAAAGGTTCCTATTGACAAGGTTTTTTCTTCTCTCTCTGCTAGAGGTTTGCCCTGCTCTGCATGGGTATTGTTCAACATCTAGCCATGCTCAATATCAGTTGGAAAGTTAAAAAAGCAGACCATGTCTGGAAGCAGCTTATTTGTGCAGAAGCCTTGAAGTCAGCAGTAGGGTACTTTAGAACCTGACGCACCAGTGCTTATGTACATTGGAACTTCGGACAATTATGGAAAGCTTCCAAACTCTGTACACTTGTATTGGGAGCCAGAAGAAATCAATCAGCAATAAACCTACAAGTGGCACATAATCCATTTGAATATGGTAGAGGGTGTGCCTTTCATGAGACTCAGTGTTGCGTTCAGTTGTTTGATGTTAAGAGAGGCTGGAAATCAGCACTCCAAAATGGCAATAATGGCATTATGTTAGCACAAGTTGTTTACTGATGCCATGACCTTCCTGCTTAGCAAGCTGTTGACAACATCAGGCGTGAGCGTGCTCACATCATTGCAAGTATGGTATCTAATGCAAACACCCACTTGGAATTTTGTGTGCCGAGTGAAGTCCATTTTTTGCACCTTAAAGCACCCAAAAACACGGGTATCAATTACTCCAATTTCACCGCATGTTGGTAGATATTATTGAAGACTCCCACTTGTTGGGGCTTTTTTCATTCATTCGTGAGACATGGACATCGCTGACTAGCCATCATTTATTGCCCATTCCTAGTTGCCCTTGAAAAGGTGATGGTGAGCTGCCTTCTTGAAATGCTGCAGTCCATGTGCTGTGGGCTGAGCCACAATGCTGTTAGGGAGGGAATTCTAGGATTTTGACCCAGCGACTGCGAAGGAACAGTGATACATTTCAACGTCAAAATGGTAGAATTGTGAAACCTTACAATTGCAGAAGGATGCCACTTGGCCCATCGAGTCTGCACTGACCACAATCCCACATAGGCCCTATTCCCATAATCCCATGCATTTACCCTAGCTAGTCCCCCTGACATTAAGTGGCAATTTAGCATGGCCAATCCATTTAGTCTTCACAGTGGGAGGAAATCGGATTACCTTGGTCAACCCACGCAGACATGGGGAGAATGTGCAAACTCCTCACAGACAATGATCCAAGCCGGGAATCAAACCTGTGTCCCTGGCGCAATGAGGCAGCAGTGCTAACCACTGTGCCACCGCGCCGGCCTAAGGTTTGGATGGGAACTTGCAGGTGGTAGTGTATCTTCCATGTATCTTCCGCCCTTGTTTTTCTAGATGGAAGTGGTTGTGGGTTTGGGAGGATCTTTGTCGAATTGCTGCAGTGCATCTTGTAGATGCAGTAAACATTAATCAAAGGAACTAATATTCCAGTTGGGCTGTATGGTTTTTGTGGTGGTAGAAAAATATCAAAATGCATTTGAAAATGGGACAAAAGTTAATGAAAAACAATGATGAGTTAAACAATGGAGCAAAACAGCAATAAAGTGGAGAGAAAACAAGCGAGGGAGAATCTGAACTGGGACTTGAAATGAAGTGGCCACTGTTCTTTCTGGTTTTTGGGCTTTCGCAGCTTTTCTTTGCCGATTCTGCATTAGATCTTGATGAGACATACGTCAACCTCTGCAGCTATCAATATATAAGAGTAGCATTGCGTATCTGTGGAGGTATTGGGCGGGCGCTTCAAGCATATGGTGAGTATTGCAGCCCTTTCCATTGACCAGGGGCTGAGAAATAGTTACTGATCTCTAACCAGGTGTGTGCATAAATGTTATTGCAATGAAATATGCACCAATGTTGTGGATCAGAAGCAGACAGGGACAATCTTAATCACACTTCATTTCATTGATAAATATCCATCTTCATATGCACGTGTTGGGACTGTCCTATGAAAAGTCACTTGAGGCAAATTTTACCATCTAGGAGTGGGTTGGGGCAGATCATGGAAAGGTCTGTTAACCATGGGTGGGATTTTCCAGTTTTGGGACTAATGAAGCTGGAAAATCCCACCTTCAGAGTCTAAAGAATGTAAAAGGTTGAACTTGAATGAAATGGTGAAGTCTGTCTCTGATGAAATCCTAGATTCCAAGTTCAATTTTCAGTCTGTGCTGAGTTAACTGAACTCATCTAGTTAGTGAGGCACAATTAGCCTCTGTGTGTCTCAAATGGGGATAGACGTAGGTTTTCATTGTTTCCACCCTAGTTACTGCCATTTTCTGAAGCTGCCATGTCCTTCATCCTCACCTGGCCTGGTTTACATGTGACTCCAAGTCCATGAGAATGCAATTGTCCCTTAAGTAGCCTCTGAAACGGCCTAGCACGCCACTCAGTTCCGTGGACATTAAGAATGGGGAACAAATGTTGGCTTTGCCAGCAACACCCGCATCCCATGTCAGAATGAAGAGAAATACCTCATCAAATTCCTCTTGTAACCAAGAATATTAGGTTCCCAGTGCCCTTTTGTGATCTGATTTGATTTATTAGTATTACATGTATTGGGATACAGTGAAATATATTGTTTCTTTCATGCCAAAAGGACAAAACATACCATTCATAGAATACATAGGGGAAATGGAAGGGAGAGCTTCCACCATTATATCATCAAAAAACACTAATACATTTGTCAAAAATTGATTTTCCTTTCATTAGATTTGCTTGACATTTGTTATGTTGGAGAAAGGAAAAATCCTATTAGGTTAGAAAAGATTTTAAACCATCAGGCATTTAAGAGACTGACAGAACAACAGCATTGAGTTAAATGACTCTAAATCAGGATGTTTACACACGTGACTGCAGTAAGAAATTTAAAACAGATGATTATAATTTCAATACATATTTTGATATTTTTAATGCATCAACTGTATTTTATAAAGTGATTGTGCACTTTAGGCAAGAGCAAGTTGCCACAAGGCTTGATGATATTGAGACTTTCAGACAGAACCACACTCTTAGGAAACAATGAAACCATATGCAGGTTCTTATCTACGGGAATTGCTAGTGGTAAGGTTCTCAGGACTGCTTATGAACAGAATTATTCACTGTCCAGATATTATGGATGTTTACCCGGACATGGAATCATTTGTTCCTTTGGTCTGGCAGAGATCTGAAGACAAACTGTGGGAATGTTAACTTTGAACTTAGTGGCCAAGCGTCTGGTTGCTGAGTGATACAGGAGGTTGAGTTAGCTGGAAGGGGAGGATACGTCTGAATTCTAGGCCTAATGAAACACTATCGTACCAGAGGGCAAGGTGCAATTGACTAAGGTATATTACCGGTATTATTAATGATTTATGTATACAGAAGATGATTGATTCAAAGCTAACGTCATGCAGGAGAATTTGATAAGAAAAATGTATAATTGATTTATCTTGAACCGTATACATCAGAATTCAGCAGGAGGTCAGGCTGCTCTATGTTTGGAGAGGCCAAGGGTTATTTGGTGACTTCTCTCTGCAATTGCCGTTCAAATAAAAGACCATTTCTAAAGTGGGACACTGGTTTTCAGGAGTCTTTGTATTAACTAAAGTTTTAGCAATACTCGGCAATGTCGCAAGCACCACTAATGATGAGGATGCAATTTAGCTCAAGTCTGGCCTCTTGAATCACTTGAATAACTATTTGTAGGTGTGAGGAAGGGAGGGTCCACTGCCACTCTGCCTGAGATAATTGGGGGAGAGGGGCCTAGGACTGGTCTGGGTGGCAGATTGATGGAAGGGATAAGGAGATCAGTAATGTTATGGAGCTGTGGCAATGTCTATGAGGGCCAGACAGAGGCATTATCTGGCCCGGGAACGAAGTGGTCGGGGAGCATAGTTCTATCCATTTTTTCTGCGCATGTGCAGTTGTTGACGCCAATCGGAGCTGCAGTGTTTCGGGCACAGTAAGTCCAGCCCACAGGCTGGTGCAGCATAATTTGGACTTGCTGATATTTTTGCAGGTAGACTGCATATCGGAGCGCCGGAGAGCGGGTCTAAAAGTTTGATTTGAAACACTGCCAGATTCAAGTCCTTTCAGCACTGGGAATCAAAATGGTAAAATGAGGCCCATTGTCTGCGGTGAATACTCTAACCAGGAATTATGACATAAAGCTAAAATACTGATCCATTGACTGATTTTTTAACAAGACAATTTGTAATGGCAATCTAGAAAATGGCATTGGTTGAGTATTGAATATGAAGGGGGGCAGTGGCACATTGGTATTGTTGCTGGACTAGAAATCCAAAGACTCCAGCTAATACTTTGAAGACTCGGATGTGAATCAAGCCACTTCGCAGGTGGCAAAATTTGAATTCAATAAAAATCTGGAATTGAAATTCTAATTGTCATAAATACACATCTGGTTCGCTTATGTACTTGGTGGAAATAAATCTGCCGTCCTTACCTGGTCTGGCCTACATGTGACTTCAGAGCTACAGCAATGTGTTTGACTCTTAACTGCCTTCTGAAATGGCCTAGTTCAAGGATTTTAGGGATGGGTGATAAATGCTGGCCCAGCCAGCGATACCCACATCACCTGATTGAATAAAACCAAATCAATAAGTCTTTAGGTTGACTTTGTCGATCATTGGTTTCCTTTACCTGACACACAATCATCGAATCCTACAGTACAGGAGGAAGCATTTGGCCCATCGAGTCTGCACTAACCACAATCCCATCCCGGCCCTATCCCCATAACCCTATGTATTTAGCCTAGCTTGTTTCCCTGACATTAAGGGGCAATTTAGCATGGCTAATCCACCTAACCCACACATTTTTTGACTGTGGGAGGAAACTGGAGCACCCGGAGAATACCCACACAGACATGAGGAGAACATGCAGATTCCGCACAAACTGTGACTGAAGCTGGGAATTGAATCCGGGTCCCTGTCACTGTAAAGCAGCAGTGCTAACCACTGTGCCATCATACCACTAACAATTCAATGATACAATGATTCTTTTGAAATGCTGGGAGTGAGCAGTAACAGGGTAGAATGAGGGTTCCAGAATCTTACATGTTTGTGACTCAGACAACAAAGGTACATAGGTAGGACAGTGAGTGAGAACATAAAACTAACCTCATGAGCAGTTCAGCATTCACAGCCAGAATTTTATTCCCATTGCAGACCACTCTCAGACCTCAGATGAGAATGAGGACTTCAAGGAGACAGATCTGAGGAGGATTCAGAGGAGGCTTGTCAATGTCCACAGTAATTGACAGTTTGAGTGGGATAATGAAGAGGAACCAGAAAATGAAAATGAAAATGAAATCCAAGCACCGATTCCCAAAGATATTCTTGATGATGACAATGATCCCCTTTCTCCATCATTGAGTTCAAGTAAAATTGCACCGCGTAAAAAATGTTGCCAAAGCATCTGTACTGGAAGGGAGATTTATAACTCCTGTGGCCCAGCCATGCAATGATCTCTTTGCTTCTAGAATATTCCAATGCACTTGGATTCTAAAGCAGTCAGATCTGAAAACAGATGAGTACATTTTATGAACTCAAACTCCTGTCAGGAGCCAGTCGAGGGTTATGGGGATAATGCAGGAAAAAAAGCATTGAGGTGTCTGATCAAACATAATCATATTAAATGATGGAGCAGGTTCGATGGGCTGAATGGCCTACTCCTGTCCCTATATTGCTAAGAGCCACTTTTGGGTCAACATTTTAGATCCACAATGGTTGGATTTTCCCACACAATTTAGCCAAATTCCCACAGTGGGTGCTGACAGGGAAAACATTGTGCTGGGAGAGCAAATTCATCACATTTATTTCATAAAACCCAAAAAAAAATTCCTATTGTGCTTGCATCAAAGATTTCTAGTATTGTAGTCACTCTGAAAATTAAGCATTAAAAAGAATTGCAAATCCAATTGTTACAGTGTCTTTACATTATCTCAACTGTTATTTTTGCAAACAATCCACTTCATTGATTAAGAGAGATCACAACCAAATGCCTACCATTGATTGTACCAAGGGATAGCATGGGAGTGACAGAAAAGAGGCACCCAAACAAAGATCCTTGAGTTCGCAGTGTGAGCTCAGAAGAGCAGTAATTCCCTGTGGTGGAATAAGGAAACGTGGAGCTAAGTAAAATTATCCTCACTTGTCTGCATAGCTGGGTTAGGGCATCAGAGGAGAATGGTGTGGTTAACTATGTCAAAGCCTGCAGAGAGGATGAGAAGAGAGATAATCCTCTTTTATCATAGTCAATGTAATGTGCAATTTGATTTGATTTATTATTATCACATGTATTGGGATACAATGAAAAGTCTTGTTTCTGCGTGCTATACTGACAAAACATACTGTCCAGAGGGTACATAGGACAGAAGGAAAGGAGAGTGTGCAGAATATAGTGTGACAGTCATAGCTAGAGTGTGGAGAAAGATCAATTTAACGTAAGTCCATTCAAAAGTCTGATGACAACAGGGAAGAAGCCATTTTTGAGTTGATTGGTACTTGATCACAGACTTTTGTATCCTTTTCCCAATGGAAGAAGGTGGAAGAGAGGATGTCCGGGGAATCCTGTGGAGTGTGTGGAGTCCTTGATTATGCTGGCTGCTTTTCTGAGACAGCAGAAGGTGTAGACAGTGTCAATGGATGGAAGGCTCGTTACAGTGATGGACAGGGCCATGTTAACGACCCTATGTAGTTCCTTGTAATCTTGGTCAGAACAGGGGCCATACCAAGCTGTGATACAACCAGAAAGAATGCTTTCTATGGTGAGCCTGTAAAAATTGGCGAGAGACATAGTAGACATGCCAAATTTCCTCCTCCTGAGACAGTAGATAGTGTTGTGACTAGTCTATGAAACTTGGTTAGAGAAATTGCGATGAGGAGTTGGAGTGATTTGGTTGGGGAACAAAAAGGAAAGATGGGACAGCAGTTTACATGGATAGGAGGGGCAAAAGGTGTATTTTGCTCTATTTTGCCTTTGAGGTGAATGGTGAAAATGGCTGCTTGAAAGGGAGGAGGACTGTACCAGAAAGGAGGGAGGTCTGGCTTGACAGGAAAGGAAAATTGTTGAGGAGCAAGTTTTCTGATCAGGCAATCTGAATCTCAGGGGCAAAATAGTCCATGCGTTTCTCACACCTAAGGCTGGGATTTTCCAGCCCTGTCCTCGACGATGCTTGCTCCTACCAGGACTGGAAAATCCCACCCATAGCAACAGAAATGAAAGCAGGGGAGACAAGTTAAGGAAATGCTTAATAGTTGGTAGTAATCTTTACTCTCAGGGATAATCTGATAGCATAACATAAGAACATAAGAAATAGGAGCAGGAGTAGGCCATTTAGCCCCTCGAGCCTGCCCCGCCATTCAATAAGATCATGGCTGATCTGAAGTGGATCAGTTCCACTTTCCCACTTTCTCCCCATAACCCTTAATTCCCTTGTCTATCAAAAATCTATCTACCTGTGACTTAAATATATTTAGCGAGGTAGCGTCCACCACTTCAACAGGCAGAGAATTCCAGAGATTCACCACCCTTTGAGTGAAGAAGTTCCTCCTCAACTCCGATCTAAACTGCACCCCCCCCTTTATCTTGAGGCTGTGTCCTCTAGTCCTGCTATCCTTTCTAAGCGGGAAGAACCTCTCTACCTCTACCCTATCCATCCCCTTCATTATCTTATTTGTCTCTATAAGATCCCCCCTCATCCTTCTAAACTCCAATGAGTACAGACCTAGTCTATTTAGTCTCTCTTCATAGTCCAACCCCCTCATCTCCAGTATCAGCCTAGTGAACCTCCTCTGCACTCTCTCCAAGGCCAAAATATCCTTCCGCAAGTGCGGCGACCAAAACTGCACACGGTACACCAGCTGCGGCCTCACCAGTACCCTGTACAGTTGCAGCAAGACCTCCCTACTTTTATATTCTATCCCCCTCGCTATAAAGGCCAACATTCCATTTGCCTTCTTGATCACCTGCTGCACCTGAAGACTGGGTTTTTGCGACTCGTGCACAAGGACCCCCAGGTCCCTCTGCACCGTAGCATGCTGCAGCTTTTTGCCTTTTAAATAATAATCCCTCCTACTATTATTTCTGCCAAAGTGGATAACCTCACACTTGCTAACATTATACTCCATCTGCCAGGTCCTCGCCCACTCGCTCAGCCTATCCAGATCTCTCTGCAGGCTTTCCACACCCTCCATGCAATTTGCTTTTCCACTCATCTTCATGTCATCAGCAAATTTCATCACCCTACACTTAACCCCCTCTCCAGATCATCTATACAAATGGTAAACAGTTGAGGCCCCAGCACCGATCCCTGCAGCATTCCACTAGTCACCAAACACCAACCAGAATAGCACCCATTGATACCAACTCTCTGCTTCCTATTAGACAGCCAATCCTCTATCCATGCTAACACCTTATCCCCAACTTCATACACCCTGACCTTCTGTAGCAACCTTTTATGAGGCACCTTATCAAACACCTTTTAGAAATCTAAAAACACCACATCTACCGGTTCCCCTCTGTCTACTGCACTAGTCACAACCTCATAGAAATCCAATAAATTTGTCAAACACGACTTCCCCTTAATGAATTTGTTCTGCGTCTGCTCGATCAAACCATTCTTTTCTAGGTGCCTCGCTATTTCTTCTTTGATGACGGATTCTAGCATTTTTCCAACTATAGACGTTAAACTAACCGGCCTATAATTCCCTGCCTTTTGTCTGCTACCTTTTTTAAACAGCAGCGTAACATTAGCCGTTTTCCAATCTTCCAGCACTTCCCCAGAGTCCAGCGAATTTTGATAAATAATTACTAAGGCATCCACTATCACCTCTGCCATTTCTTTCAGAACCCTGGGATGCATTCCATCCGGTCCTGGGGACTTGTTCACCTTCGGTCCCATTAGTCTATCAAGCACTACCTCTCTAGTGACAGTATTCGCATTTAGGCCCTCAATTCCTACCATCCTTCTATCTTTAATATCCGGCAAACTATTCGTGTCCTCCTCTGTGAAGACTGAGGCGAAAAACTTATTTAAAGCCTCAGCCATTTCCTCATCGCCCATTGCTAAATTCCCCCTCTCATCCTCCAAGGGTCCAACATTCACTCTAGCCAGCCTCCTCTTCTTTATACATTTGTAAAAACTTTTACTGTCATTTTTTATATTTAGTGCTAGTTTAGCTTCATAGTCAATCTTTCCTTTCTTTATCACCTTTTTAGTCATTCTTTGTTGATTTTTAAATCTTTCCCAAACTTCTAATCACCCACTATTTTTAGCCACTCTGTATACATCAGCTTTTAATTTAATACTCTCCTTTATTTCCTTCGATAACCACGGCTGGTTATCCCTTCTCCTACAGTCCTTCTTTACCATTGGAATATATTTCTGCTGAGTACTGAAAAAGATCTCCTTAAAAATCCTCCACTGCAGGTGGAGGTTAACCTGCACGTTAACGTTAAGAAAATCTTGAATAATGACTCCCAAATCCCTTTGTGTTTCTGATTTCCCTAAGCATTTTCCTATTTAGAAAATAGTCTATGCCTCCATTCCTCCTCCCAAAGTACATAACCTCACACTTTTCCACATTGTATTCCATCTGCCACTTACTTGCCTACTCTCCTAACCTGTCCAAAGTTCTTCTGCAGCCCCCCTGCTTCTTCAATAGCACATGTCCCTCTACATAACTTTGTATCATCTGCAAACTTGGCAATAGTGCCTTCAGTTTGTTCCTCCAAATTGTTGGTGTGTTTGTACCTCGTAGATGGTGGGCAGGCTTTGGGGAGTCAGAAAGCGAGTTACTTGCTGCAAGATTCCAAGCCTCTGAACTACTCTTGTAGCCACAGTTTTTATTTGGCTGGTCCAGTTGAATTTCTGGTCAATGGTAACTCCCAGCATATTGATAATGCAGGGTTCAGTGATGGCAATGCTATTGTATGTTAAGGAGTGATGGTTCTATCCTCTCTTTTTGGAGATGGTCATTGACTGCAACTTACGTAGTGCAAATGTTATTGTTACTTGTTACAAGCCTGTGGATATTGTCCTTGTCTTGCTGCATTTGGACATGGACTACTTCAGCACCTGAGGAGCCACAAATCGTGTAGCCAGCAACAAAAATCCCCAACTCTGACCTCTTAATGGCAGGAAGATCATTGATAAAGTATTTGAAGATGGTTAGACTGAAGATACACACCTGAGGAACTCCTGCAGTGATGTCCTGGAGCTGAGATGATAAACTTCCAACCATTATAAGCAACTTCCTTTGTGTCAGGTATGACGCAAAGCTATGGAGAGCTTTCCCCCTGAATCCTGTTGACTCCAGTTTTGCTAACGCTCTTTGATGCCACACTCAGTTAAATGCTGCCTTAGTGTCAAGGGCTGTCACTCTCACCTCACCTTTGGTATTCAACTCTTTTGTTCATGTTTGAACTAAGACTGTGATGAGGTCAGGTGCTGAGTGATGTTAGAGTACCAGAGCATAAACCCCAAAGTAACATGGCAAGATATAATTCTTAACATTGTAAGCAACATAGTGACACAGTGGTTAGCGCTGCTGCCCCACAGCACAAGGGACCTGAGTTCAATTCTGGCCTTGGGTGACTCTCTGTGTGGAGTTTGCACTTTCTCCCTGTGTCTGCATGGGTTTCTCCAGGTGCTCTGGTTTCCTCCCACAGTCCAAAGATGCGTGGGTTAGGTTGGTTGACCATGCTAAATTGACCCTCGCGTCAGAGGAATTAACAGGGTAAATGTGTGGGTTTATGGGCATAGAGCCTGGGTGGGATTGTAGTTGGTATAGACTCAATGGGCCAAATGGCCTCCTTCTGTCCTATAGGAATTCTATGAACAGTTAACCTATCTCTATTCATTCCAATTCAAGCAATATTCCTCTGATAGACTTTCATTCATCTTCAAAATCAGTTAGTGTTACACATTTACATGCTTGTACATGGGCTGTCGGTACTCAAGCCTTCAGAACACCTTGAGAGAGACCCATTTCTCCTAGCAGGTCCCATGCAGCAGCCTCCAGGGAGCGACAGAGAGAGACCTCTTTCTACTTTCAAAATCCTGCATTAACTGCCTGCTTTTCCCTATAAGCTTAGCTTCTCCCCCGAAGCACATGATTTTGTCAATCAGCTGAATCAAAACCCTACTCTGAAACCCCAGATGAATTTTAAACATACCCCTGATAAGAAACAATATATGAATTCATTTCTTAAAGGCAAAGTACTGTGACAGTGAGCTTGACAGAACCCAACCTGAGCATCAGTGAACAGGTTATTGCAAAGCAAATACAACTTGACAGCACTACTGATATGGTATGATAGCACAGTGGTTAGCACTGCTGCTTCACAGCTCCAGGGCCCTGGGTTCGAGTCCTGGCTCGGGTCACTGATTGTGTGGAGTTTGCACATTCTCCTCATGTCTGCATGAGTTTCCTCCGGGTACTCTAGTTTCCTCCACAGTCCAAAGATGTGCGGGTTAGGTTGATTGGCCATGCTAAGAAATTGCCCCTTAGTGTCCAGGGCTGCATAGGTTAGAGGGATGAGTGGGTAAAATACCTAGGGGTAGGGCCTGGGTGGGATTGTGTTTGGTGCAGACTTGATAGGCCGAAGGGCCTCTTTCTGCACTGTAGGATTCTATGATGATGACCCCTTCCAGCACTTTACTGATGATTGAGAGTAGACTAGTAGGATGATACTTGGGTGAATTGGATTTGTCCTGTTTCTTGTGTACAGATCATACTTAGGCAATATTCCACATTGCTGGGTAGGTGCCAATGTTTTAGCTACATTGGAACAGCTTGGCTAGGGGCGTGACAAGTTCTGGAGCAACATTCCAGCACTATCTCTGGAATGTTGTCAGGGCCCACACCTTTTGCAGTATCCAAAGCCTTCAGCCATTTCTTGATATCACACAGAGTAGTGGAGGCAATGGCCTAGTAATATTACCACTAGATTATTAATCCAGAAACTCAGTTTATGTTCTGGGGATGTAGGTTCGAATCCCACCATGGTAGATGGTGGAATTTGAATTCAATTTAAAAAAAAACTGGAATTAAGAATGTACTGATGACCAGGAAACCATTGTCGATTGCCGGAAAAACTCATCTGGTTCACTAATACCTTTTAAGGGAAGGAAATCTGCCACCCTTACCTGGTCTGACCTACATGTGACTCCAGAGCCACAGCAATGTGGTTGATCCTCAACTGCCCATGGGAAACTAGGGATGGGCAATAAATGCTGGTCAGCCAGCGACACCTATGTCCCACAAATGAAAATAAAAAATAAATTGACTAAAGACTGACATCTGTGGTGCTGGGGAGGCTGAAATGGATCAACCACTCAGTATTTATGGCTGAAGGTTGTTGCAAATGTTTCAGCCTTATTTTTGCACTGATGTCTTGGGTTCCTCTGCAACAAAAGATGGGGATGTTAGTAGAGCCTCCTCCTCTAGTGAGCTGTTTAATTGTCCACCACCATTCATGACTGGATGCGATCGAACTGCAGAGATTAATTTGGCCTATTGATTGTGGAATTGCTTATCTCTGTCTATTACTTGCTGTTTCTGCTACTTGGCATGCAAGTAGTCCTGTGTCGTAGCTTCACCTCAAGGTGAGAAGCAGTTCACTGAGGAAGGAGAAGAAGGAAGGGAAGAAGGGTTCTTAGTAAAGGGTCTTATCCACCAAGGCTTCATGCCTGTTCCATTTATCTCAACTTAAGACAGCGGCAGTCTTCATGTTTCACAATGGAAATGTTCTCAGAACTCTTATAACCAGACTCACAATATCAGGAAGTCCGGTTTTTAAGGTGACCAGGGTCCTGAATGTCCTCATGATAAGATCCTACCGGGAGTAGCTGACATTCTGTGACATTGTCAAACTCACCCCACCCATTGCTGTATTAAGGAGGTGATCCAGGCACTTATGTACAAGAGAGAGGAGTTTATTCTGCTCAGAGTGAAGCAGGCGTAATGTGTACTTTATCAGGATAGCTGGCATTCCATGGTGAAGGGTGCCATCAAGTGGATGCACATGGCTTTGTCAGCATCGCATCTAATGTTCTGAGGTGCACTAAATCGTAAACATAACCACTTGCTCGATGTGCAGTTGTGTCACTATGTTCTAACCATCATGTTGTGAATGTTTGCTAACCTGATCACAGCCTATGGGCAGGAAGTCTGCTTCATCTCCCACTCCTCACATGGCATGTTTAGCAGGGGAGCTTTCCATTGGGCAGTGGTGGGACCACTTGGTTTTGGGTATTGGATATAAGGTGTCATGTATTGGATATAGAGCTTTGGGTATTCAATATAGGGTGCCAGATATTGGATATAAGATGCCAGATATTGGATATGAGATGCCAGATATTGGATATAGAGTGTGAGGTATTGGATGTAGGGCTTTGGGTATTCTATATAGGGTGTCAGATATTGGATATAGGGTTTTGGGTATTGGATATTAGGTGCAAGATATTGGATGTAGGCTGTCAGATATTGGATATAGGGTGCCAGATATTGAATATTGGGTTTTGGGTATTGGATATAGGGGGCAGAATTTTATGAGATTTTTTTCGAAGAGTTGGGTGGGCATGAAACTGGGAGAGTTCCAGATCCGCTTTTTGGGCAAATTTTCAGGCCCAGTCTGTCTGCAAAATTTTGGACTGGTCAATTTCTGGCCAGTGGGGCTGTGGGTGGTGTTTACTGCACCCGACAGCCTTTAGAGCAGAAAGTGAGCATGTGCAGACCTCTGATGCTGCACATTGGCAGTGGCAGGGGTTTGACAGTTAGAGAAAGAGTTGTCAGGCCCCTGCTAACGCAGGCAGCCTCAAACAGTAGCCTCCACCTCCCCCCCCCCCCCCCCCACCGCCGGATGTGGCCCAGGATGCAGCCCCCGCTGACTGTCCCCCACTGCTGAGAGCAAACGGGGAGATTCCCCTCCTCCAAAGCTCGTGGTCTCCCCTCCCTCCCTCACCAATCACATGCAGAGTGGCAGTGCCCCCCCACCCCCAACGACCACCACCCCCACCCCACCAAACCACCCCACACCTTATCAGTGGGCAGCAGTTTTCTATCCCTAGCCTGAGTTCTTCCTCACATCCTGGATCCGTGATGACAGGTCTGGCTTCAGAACATAGTGTCAGCTGACCCAGTGTTCAGGCCGGAGGTGTGGGGAAGGTTTTTTTGCCAGAGCACAATGATCTACGATGAAAATGGCAACACCAACTGAAAAATGGTCTGAAAGCGTAAATGAAGTCAGTGGAGTGGCTTTGATATTTCACTATACGAAATGGAAAATTACACAATGTACCACATAATTCATACTCCGGCCCAAATATTCTGTTCTCATTCACACTTGGGATTTTCCTGTGTTGTTGGAAGTAAATGGAGTTTCAGCCAGAATGCCAAATTTCTTGTTCTCGTTCGCAATAGTTCCCACCATGGAAGAGACTGTAGAATCCTTCCCTTTGTCTCAGCCTATCCTAAGGAGCTACAAAGTCAGGCTTGTGTAGAAGTTGTTCAGCTATTAACACCACTACCAAGCTCTGAAATCCTGAAATGATGATGTACGTTTGTGTCAACCAATTCCTGAGGCATGGTTGGTGCCTTTATATTTATTTATTAAGTAAATGCACGGAGAAGAAAAAGACATGATGCTAGCAGTGAGAACATTTCATTTTCAAGTTTACCGTATATACCTGAATACCAGCACTGATGGACAAAGGTGGTAAGCAGAAAGACACTTGCAGTTTAAAACCACTCAGCCAATGCAAAGTGCTTGGGGGCAAATTTGACTGTCCTGCCTGCCATGGAAATTGGAGTGGGTAAGAGGTGGACTGTGGAAAGGTCCATTGATCTTGGGCGAGATTTTCCAGTTTCAAGGCGAGTGAGGCTAGAAAATCCCGTCTGTGGTCTTGAACCGGAGGTCGGAGCTCACACTCTATAACGTTAACAAACAGTAAAAGTACAGCAAATGAATGTGGAAATGGTTAAAGTGTGGCAAATAGCAACTGAAGAGTGGCATATTTTCGTGGTTAAGGGGTGGACATGGGAGGGACAAGAGGAAGAAAATTATTTGGGATAGAGATAGGGTGAAGTGGTAAGCCCTGTTGTGGGTCTTTGAGAGGACTTGGAGCCAAGCTGTACGTAGCTGTGGAGGTTGTAAGGTTAGAGGCTGTGGGAGAAAATTTCCAGAGAAGAGGTCACTAATGATCTGGGAGATGATAACTAGGTCTTCAATGACCAGATTATGATTGGTGTGGGGTGGGAGAGGATGGAGTAAATGTCAGAAAATTCAATCTCCATAATGGAGGTGACCTTATGCCTAAGAATGTTAGCGTACATCCTCACGTCTCTTAAGTATCTTAATTAATGTTTGATTTGAAGACTTTAGCATCTTCAGAACATAAGATGACAATTGATTTTCTCCCATAATTTTCCTTAATAAATTAATTGCCTGGATTAGGAAAAATGAGGCTAACAACAAAAGAGATCAAGAATTTGATGAAATTCATTGCAATTATTTATTTCGCATCAGTGTGACTACAAGTTCTTGACAAGGACTATGATAAAACATTTCTACATAGACGGTAGAATCAATTTGATGCATTTGCACTCCCAGCACAGCACAGCCTCTGTCAGCACTTGTATGGGAATCCAGGGTCAGAGATCATCAAACTGCGTTGGATTTTCCAACATTTAGGGTAGAAAATCCTACAGGATCTGCTGGCCTCTGTGCTTTGATTCCCAAAATGCAGATTAAGGCAGATTACAGTTTCATGACAGGGGGCAGCGTGGTAGCACAGTGGTTAGCACTGCTGCCTCACAGCGCCAGGGACCCGGGTTCAATTCCCGGCTTAGGTCACTGTCTGTGCGGAATCTGCACATTCTCCCTATGTCTGCGTGGCTTTCTTCCGGGTGCTCCAGTTTCCTCCTGCAGATTAAAGATGTGTGCTTTAGGTGGATTGGCCATGCTAAATTGCCCCATAGTGTCAGGGTTCCTAGCTACTGTAAATGCATGGGATTATGGGGATAGGGCCTGGATGGGATTGTTGTCAGTGCAGACTGGATGGGCCAAATGGCCTCCTTCTGTGCTGTAGGGATTCTATGAATTTGAATTTGCAAAATGTAATGTCTTAAAATCTGAACAGATGTTCAAAATACACCCCCAAATATGACAGCAAGTGGTAGTGGTAGATATGACAGTATGATAACCCAAGCAGACATTATTTCATGGCCTGCAGTAATGCAGGATCTCATTTCTGGTGCATCCACTTGCACAGCATTTCTCTGTGAGTTGAGTACCGGTTAAGCCATCCCTCAAGATACGTTTTGGATGAAAAGTTGGCATCCTCCTCCCCCTCACCGCCTCAGAGTCATATCCATTAAATTTGCCTCGCCGATGTCCATACTGTTGGTGTTTAATGTAAATCGGTTCCTGTGCGTAACCCAAATCAAACCCATTTTTGCCAAAGTTCCACCGGATATTCTTTAGATTTGCCTGTTTGGAATCGTCATTATCGCCCAAGGCCTGGGGGAGCGCTGGAACAGAAACAGAACTCCATCAGTGAACATTGAGCAATTATTCAGATTGATCTCAACCTCGTTTGTCTCTGTCTCAACTGTTACCTCAGAAGGTGAAATATTCTGGTCTTTCAGCTGCACTTGTGGCCACACAGACACAAATCTCCAAATGTCATGCTGTTCAGTGTGCTTCACCAATACTGACAAAAGCACTTTGAATGTAAAGCCCTTTAAAGAACCAAGTATTTTGAAAGGGGGTGAATTGACTTCCTGATTATCACATAATTAGTCTTCCAGATATGCCAGTTTGATTTGGGGTTGCCATTCAGATGAACAGCTAAGAAACAAAAAGTAAATAGAAAGCAAATTGTATTGGAATTAAGGTTCAGCCTCTTTTCTACTGTTTAGCAGTTTAGGACACTGAGGGGGCAATTTTACCGTTTTGATTCTAAGTGCTGAATCTGGGTGCAATTCAGATCCGATTTGGAAACCTGGTCTCAGCCACCTCTATATGCTCTGAGCCTGAAAAAAAATGTCACAAGTTTGTATTGTGTTGTGGGTGGGGCTTATTGTTCCCGAAACGCTGCAGCTCCAATCGGAGCCTTCAACTGCGCAAGCGCAAGTAAAAAAAATTTGAAAAACGCTCCCCTGCACATCGCTCCTGGGTCGGATGAAGTGGCCTGGGAATGATGGCCCCCACAGATATCACCCCACTCCCCACAACATAACTGCCCTCCTTATCTGTCCACCAAACCCCCTGCTACCCAGACCGATCACAACTCCCTGCCCCACTTCCCCCCCCCCACCAATCACCCGCAGAGTGGCAGGGAACCCCCTTCTCTCTCCACCGATCACCCACAGAGGACTCCCTCTGCCCCTACCGCTCTGGCTCCCCTCCCATCAGAGATCCATCTAGCCTCCTCCCCCTCCTCCACCCACCAGAGAATGATCTGGCACGCCCTCCTCCACCACCAACACCCCCGCTCCATCTCCATCAGAGAATGATCTGGCACCCCTCCTCCACCACCACCCCCCCTCCCCCGCCATCTCTACCAGAGGATGATTGGGCCCTCCCTCCTTCTCCAGTTCCCCACCTCCCCCATTAGAGGACCACCAGGCCTCCCTCCCACCACCAGAGAATGATCGGGCCTCCCTCCTCTCCCTACACCAGAGATACACCTGACCTGCCTTCTCCTTCCTCCCCTCTCTCGAAAATGATCATCGATAAAGCGGGAATCTGCACAGATGCAGGCACAGATCATGCTATTCACTTCACACCCGACTTGACCAAGTTTTCGCACCCGAAAAGGGGCAGAACACAATAGTAAAATCGGGCCCTTGGAGTTCATGCAAAGAAACATCAAACAAGGTTCTCTCTGCGTTGAGTAGTTGACTGTTTGGGAGCCCTCAGACAGATCCTGGTGTTGAAGCAGAGTCTGCAAATCAAGTAGAGACTGTGGCCCTGATTTTACCAGCACTGCCGCCGGAGGCTCATAAGATCGCACCTGAGGCCAATGGGGAGTGCCGTTCGGGGACCCTTTTCCTTCCTGGTTGCAGGGTGGCCATGCCAGTAAAATCAGAGCCTGTGTGTTTCATCCAAAATGTAAAGAAAGAACATTGGAGGCAAGAAGAGTGAGAGATTGGGGATTGGACAAGGACCATTGCTTCTGTTGAAGTGGGGCCAGAGGCTACCAGACCATTTAAAAGGAAGGAGGAGAGAGTCTCTGGGTTTTCTGTGGCATCATGATTTTGATGACCCAAGTGAGAGACTGTTTGTAGATGTGTGGTGGTAACCATGCCCAGGAACTTTGGATGGAATACGGTTGCTGGTGAAAGCAGCTCAAGGATTGACATGCTTGGAAGGAAAGTCATATTACCAAATGAAAGCTGAGTTGGAAAGACTGAGATTACACATGGTCCCACATTTCTGCAAGAAGTAATGAGAGTGCATGTAACTATGGAAAGCATAGCACTGTTGTATCAATTAAAGTGAAATTTACCCTTTATATTGAACCATAGATACAGTGCAGAAGGAGGCCATTCAGCCCATCGAGTCTGCACTGATAACAATCCCACTCAGGCCTTATCCCCATTCAGTTACCCTGCTAATTCCTCTAACCTATCACATCCTGGGACACTAAGTGCTAATTTAACATGCCCAATCAACCTAAGCCGCACATCTTTGGACTGTGGGAGAAAACCGAAGCACCCGGAGGAAACCCACGTAGACACAGGGAGAATATGCAGACTCCACACAAATAGTGACCGAAGGCGGAAATTAAATCCAGCTTCCCGGGAGTTGTGGGGCAGCAGTGCTAACCACTGTGCCAACCTTCATTTTAAATGTCCTTCAACTATTAATCAATGTTTGAATTGTGTTGATGTTAATTGGTTTGTTGCTTAAAAGACTTAAAAATTGAAACCTTGCCCAGAAGCTTTCTTGCCATTGGCACTGTGAAGAATCCTTTCTTTAAAAAAAAGTATTGGTCTCTTTGGGGATTGTAACTGCAGGCAAAGGGGTACCAATTATCAAAAGTTATGACAATTACTCCTATATCTGGTAAAATATTCGAATACTCAACTGAATATAGAGACCAATGGCATTTCTACAATCTGGATGTTGCAAAGATTCAATCAAAAATATTAGTCAATAGATCAACAGTTTTGCTTCAAGGCGCATTCCAAAATTGGGAATATTCATATTACTCAGAGTTTACCCTTTCTTACATTTGTTGAAGTGAAAATTTTATTCAGCTTCTTCCTATCAGGCAGCAAGTTTAAAGCAAAAAGAAAACCAGGAAACTCTAGAATGACTCAGCCTATTTTCTCAAGAGAATAAGGAAATATGGCATGTCTGCTAAGCTCTCATTCTAATGCATGACAGCACCACAGATGCACCATAGAAAGCATTCTTCCTGATTGTAACACAATTTGGTATAGCTCCTGCTCTGCCCAAGACCGCAAGAAACAGCAAAAGGCTGCAAATGTAGCCCAATCCATCATGCAAACCAACTGCCCATCTATTGACTGTCTACACTTCCTGCTGCCTTGGAAAAACAGCCAGTATAATCAACATGCACCCAGTCTTCCACCTTCTTCATTGGGAAAATGATACAAAAGTCTGAGTATGTGTATCAGTTAACTGAAGAACAGTTTCTTCCTTGCTGCCATAGAACTTTTAAGTGGACCTACCTCGCATTAAATTGATCTTTCTCTACACCCTAGCAATGACTATAACACCATATTCTGCACTCTCTCCTCTCCTTCTCTAAGGTACTTTTTTTCTGTATAGTGCGCAAGAAATAACACTTTTCACTGTGTGCTAATACATGTGACAATAATAAATCAAATCAAATCAGGTCAGGTCAGGCAGCATTTAGGTAGAGAAGAAACAATATGATTGCATGACGGTCGTGGGTCTCTTACAAAAACACTTGAAACCAGGGTCTGCCCCCAAGAGCAACCAGCCAGTGAAAAAGCTATAAGACTTCAGCAGCATCACCATGAGAGGAAGCCATTACCAGAGTTGAACCTGAAGAGAGTGGGATGCAAATGGATGGATGTCACCCTCGGAATGAAGTGAGGGGAGTGTGTGGAGGTGAGGGTACAGGTGAGAACAGGGGTTAAGGTAGCAGGAGTTGGGTGCACCATAGGATTGACTACTGTTGCTGAGGTTGGGTGGGGGGAGGGCTCCTTTCTGGGAGACAGGAGGGCCCCTTACCTCAGCAGCCCCCTGGGAGGCAGCCAGGATACATCGTATGGCCTTCCCGTAAGGCAGAGGGTCACCCTGCTGTTGTGAAATTGCTAATGGAGGTGGGAGCTCATCATGAATGATCATCTAAATGGCTCAATTGGCATCTTTGTTGTTGGCAGAGCTGCCACTTTCTGAATCTCTGGGAAGGTGGCATGGTGATGAAAAGACAACTGGCATACCACCCCTGCTTTCTCTGCCTATTTTAACCCATTCCACCCCCATCAATGTCTCAAACCACCCCGAAGGGCTGGCTTTGCATGCTTTATTCCTGTATTTCTCACATTGCCAGAATAAAATTAACTATCCTTTAATTTTTGTTTAAAAACTAATATGTTGTGTTGTTTAAACTTCATGAGCTGAAGTTTACAGCCTGCTGCTGGTGTGGTTGAACGTGGAGGGTGTGTGAAATGTAAAATGCAGTGGATGGTCTTCCCACCACTTTCCCGTCCATTCCCAATCTATCTCCCATTTTACAGGTGGAGGAAGAGCAAGCAGGTATCTTGCCCGCCCACTATTGGGTCTATTGGGGGCCTTAGGGGTCCAATTAATGGCCTCTCTCTGGGCCTCATTGCAGCTCCGGGGAAGATCGAAGCAAGCAATTATCCTGGCACCTTTTGCTGCTGTTGGGTATGAAGGGAGGATGATATTTCCTGTGGGTGTTTCCCTGTGCCCAACCGAGGCATCATTCCCACGATTGTACCTGACTCCCCCTCCACTCCTCTTCCTCCCCCACTTCCACTGAAAGCTCCCTCCTCTCCTGCCTTTCAAACTCAGCAACCACCCCTCCATCCAAACCTTGCTGAGGTCAGCCACCTAGACTATCCAACAAAACAGAATTATCTCTGAGTCTGAAATCAAAACCACCTTTTTTCCTTGAACAGCCTGTGCACACCCCCCCATTAGCTGCCATCACTTGATCCTAGCATGGTGGGACTTCAGAGGTGTTGGCTAATCAGATTGCCTGACAGATTTCTAGAGCAGCATAATGGCACAGTGTTAGCACTGCTTTCTTGCAGCACCAGGGACCCGGGTTTGATTCCCAGCCTGGCCTACTATCTGCGTGAGTTTCCATCGGGTACTCCAGTTTCCTTCCACAGTCCAAAGATGTGTGGGTTAGCTGGATTGGCCCTGCTAAATTTCCCCTGCGTGTCAGAGGGACTAGCTAGAGTAAATGTATGGGGTTATGGGGATAGGGCCTGGGATGGAATTGTGGCCGGTGCAGATTTGATGGGCCAAATGGCCTCCTTCTACACAATAGGATTCTATGTCTATATCTGGCTTCCTCCCAGATGAGGAGCAAAGCCCACCACCCCATCCCGAAACATTTAAAACTGCACCCCTGCCCTTCCCCCTCATGTTAAATTGCTGCTGGACATTTGGCTTTGGGTGGGCAGACTAATAGCCCACTTTTTGGTCAGTACACAGTGAATGCAGTGCCCCCATAAAATCCGGTCCCGTACAATTTTTTCTTCGGCTATCTCCCACATATACACATACAAAGTATTGATCAGTGATTATGGAGTTAATATGACCACTGAATTGCTCACTGTCCCAATCAATAAAATTACATCACACAATGATTCTCTAAACACTCTCCTTGCAGGATGGAAATGGTTATTACACTTAGCCAATAAAAAGAGGGTTCAATACTCACCATAGTATCGGCGGAGGCGAGGTGTAGAATTGGCGCAGAGTTCGACAAGTTTATGGAGGAAATCGACGTCGCAGAGTTTCATCACAGCATTAGGATCAGAGGCCATAATGTAGGGCAGCATCAATCCCACTGCCAGGATGACTGCTGGATGCCTCATGTCAACTCACAAGAGATCAGCTTCAGCCCACCCTGTCTTTGTATAGGAACCAAGTGCCAATTTTTCCACTTACTCTCTGATGAACCCAATTGGAGCTGCTTTTTATTAACTAACCCAAATATTTTCTTCAATCACCAACTCCCACCTAACTGGATTTCTCTATTGCATTTGAGTATTTTGTTATTTCTTTTCTGCTCCCTTCTCCCTTTATAGCAGTTTTGCTTCCTTACAGTTTTTTAATTAACATTTGTTCAGTTTCTAATGACACTTGAAATTTTTCCAACACTTCAAATCCGTAACTTCCTAACCGAGCATAACTACAACTTTTTTTTTTGCTTAATGTTTAGCCTAACCGGTTGATGTTTGCAACAGATATCTAACAGCTCTTGAGCGGACCATGAATGCTGCAATCCTGTAGTATTGGGAACAAAGTAGGCAAAGTGGCAGGCATGGCTGCCGGGGGAAGCAGAGAGCATAAGGAGTGGAGGGTAGTGGTGACCTTGGGGAGTGGGGTTAGTGATGCCTGATGGCGGGAATACCTGTGAATGATGGGGTGTAACGGTGATTGGTAGGGAGCTGACAGTGAGCATTGTGGAGGAACTGTGGCAAGAGGTGGAAGAGCTGGGATGGTTATCATTGGCGTAAGAGGCAGCGATGCCAATTTTCAGGGGTCGCAGTGGTGGCTGGTGAGGGTAGATGGTGACCGTCATGGAATGGGTTAATTCTAACTGGTGAATATACCTATCGGATACCGTGTGCATCATTACAGGAAATGATGCAACATGACACGACAGAGTTTCTCATGCAGCCAGGACAGTAAGGTGTGTTCCAATAAACCTTGAGTTTTATACATCTCTGCAGACACATTACCTATTGCGCATTTTTGAAAAAACACCGAGAATAGTATATGGCAACCCACGAAAGAATAGTTCAGGGCAAATCCTTTTTTGTCAGAAAGCTTCAATAAGATCGCCGGCTTCAGCCAAGCAGAAGCGTGCCTGAATCAGCACTGGAGATTTGCCAGATGCTCCACGATATCGCTCGCTATGAAGGTGAGCAGTGAGCAGGTCAGTGTTGTTATATGTAATGGGTGACGGAGAAGGTGATATCTTTGTCAGGTAGTGTATGAATGAGGAGACAGCTATGTACACTGAAGTAATAAAAGCACTTGATACGTACTTTGATCTGACCGATGTATATCTAACAAACCTACCCAATGATGGGGGGAAAATGGTGATGCATTTATAAATGATATGTATGGACTTGCATAAGACTGAGTGTGATGCCATGAACAGTAGGAATGTTGGATAATGCTTGTCTGACCACTTGCTGTCAAGAGATGTTTCAAAAGGCAGAATTGATTTGTGGTTAGGGTTAGAGGTGACAGAGAGAAACCTATCTCAAAAACAGTTCATGGAATCATAGAATCCTTACAGTGCTGACAAAGGCCATTTGACCCACTGTGACTGCGCCAACAACAATTCACCCACCCACGTGTAACCCCATGTATTTACCCTTCTAGTCCACCTGACACTAAGGGGCAATTTAACATGGCCTATCAACCTAACCTTCGTTTCATTGGAGCAAACTGGACCACCTGGATGAAACACACGTGGACATGGGGAGAATGTGAAAATTCCACACAGACAATGACCCGAGCCGGGACTCAAACCTGGGTCCCTGCACTATGAGGCAACAGTGCTAACCACTGTGCCATCATGTTCCCATTGACTCAATTATATGTCAAATATATGATTCTGATTATATTTCAAATGTAAAAAAAGAGAATCTGTCATTAAAAAAAAAGACAGGAAGAGCATTCACCAAGAACCCCAGCTAACTGTAATTGGTGTGGTAGGATAAAATGCAGGGGTGAAAACATTTGCCAAAGAGGGCAAATGTCATTTATGTAGAAAGTTGCTCCAGTTCCGAGCTATGTACTGTAGCAATAAGCCTGTCCAGAGGTATGCACAAAAGTCCATGAAGTAGATGACATCCAGGACATTGAGCTGCCTTTCCTTGGAGAGATCTAAGAACCAAGTGGAAGCTTTTGGCATGCTGATATCCTAACGGATGGAAAGAAGACATACTTTAAGTTAGATTCCAGTCCAGCAGTTTCAGTTCTTTCTGCTCCTGGAATTTATTTGAAGAAGCATTCCCTTCAGCTATCATGTTTAAAATCCATGTGGGCCACCAGACATAGAACTTAATTTCACAGCGGACCCCAAGGCAACTCAACACTAATAGTCTCGGTAGCACCAATTACTGGGCGCTGCCAGGACTGGAAGCTGACCACAGACTGAGGGGCCCATGGATCCTGGAGTCAGGTAAGTCTTTAGTCTTGGGCAAGATGGGAGGAGGGTTGGGTTGTTCAGGATGAGGGCATGAGGGGAGGGGATTGGTGTTTTATAGATTAGGAGATGGGAAGGAATGAAGGAATACAATTGTAGGAAGTCTGCCCCCACAATGTGAAAAGGGCCCTTTGAAAAGATTTATTTCAAATGAGATCCATCCACCCCTTCCTGATTGCCCACACCAAACATATTAGGCAGCATGTTACCAGGGTCCAATGGTTGGTTATAATGCGTTAATCCTAACTATTTTAATATGCTAATGAGATACAGTGTACATTAGTGATATAACATCTCACTATAGATTCTCTCATTGAAACTATAGGCAGAACAATAAGATGTGCGTTCCAATAGACCTTGTGTTTTATATACCTCTGCAGACTCATTGTATGTTAATATTAGTCAAACAATACCGAGAATATTATATTCACTGTGAGGGCAGTCAGTATAGAGATTGGTGGTGGCTAATACTGCCAATCAATGGGGAAATGCAAAGTAGGGAGGATATAGCAGTGCTGAGTGTGTGGAGGGTTAGCAGTGGTGGGTGCGTGAGAGGGAGAACAGTAATGATCGTGGGGGGTGGTGGGAATGTCAGTGCTGATAGTGTGAGGGGTGTAGCAATGGTGATAGTGGGACTGTGGGAACTACCATGAGTGATTGTGCTGATTACGGGCAGTAACAGTGTTGATCGACAACAGTCTTATGTTTTCCGAATGTGATGTCTGGAGAAGTGCACATTTTTAAAACTCACCTTGGTGATCGTAGATTCAGCCCCGAAACAAAACCTGCATTTGGGTCACTAAAAGGTATTAGAATCCACAGTTACAGATGTAAAGTGGCTAATGAGTGTTCCATCTGTGGATACAGAACATAAATGTTTTGGCCTTTACTAATAGGATGGATGGTACATCCCATTAAAATGTGTGTGCGTGTGTGTGTATGTGTGTGTGTGCTTCCTGTCACCATATTGGAGACTGAAGAAACTGAACAACAGGCTCTATGTGGCCAAATTCCTGGGCCCAAGTTCCTGAGTGCACTATAGCTGCACCAATGAATTATGTAACACGGTGCAATTATTTGGAGTATTGGATTTAATCAAATGCTTATTGAAATGGCCCAAATCTTTAAAAATCAAACAGTTATGGCCCATTTTAATGGCTAGATTTCAATAGTTACATTAAAGACTATTGTTCCTTGCACCCCATCCACATCTGTCAGTGCACCACGTGGGAGTAATAGGAAAAGCTAAAGCTTTGTAGTTGCACTAGGATACTTATGTCGGGGTTACTTGATCATGAATAGGATGATATGAATTGACTGGGGGGAGTCAGTGGAGGAGTGTGTTGTGGGCAGTTTGTCATTTGCTTTGTGACAGAGCCATTGTCGTGATGTGGAGACAGGGCAATGGACAAGAACAGGTGCATAGGAATTATTTATCCCTTTCACACATTGCTCTGGAGCATGTTTTGAGAACAAAAATCTGAGAGAAACGCACATTTACATGATCGCCTGTAGCGACACCAGCCCATAACTTCCGACCAGCAGTGGACTCCAAAAATAGTTGAATTTTTTGCACACCTACTTCAGTTGAAAAATCACGATTCAAGTCCCGATGGGAACAACAGCCTTCAACTTTCAGCACAACAATCTCTGCAGGCCCCAGTGTGGCACACAAGGACTCCAGCCACACTCCCTTGAGAGATTGAAAGAATTCTCTGCTATTATAAAAGTCTGTTGAGGTTTTCTTTCTTTCTCTTTTGCTACTTTTTTTAAGCAGTTAATTTTCTTGTTAATGGCTCGGTTATAGTGTTTTTTTTATGATTGAAGACGCGTATAATTTAATATATGTAAATGAACATGGGTTTCATTTTTCTGTTAAATTTGGAAACTATTATTTAAATCTGCATTATATTATTATATAACTTTACATGTGGGATTCTTGTAAGTGCTTATTTTAGTTTAGAATATGGAAACCGAAAATGTAATTGGGAAGAAGAGGTCATAACTTCAGACAATGATTTGGATAACTCATCATGTGGAGATGCCAGTGTTAGACTGGGGTGGGCACAGTAAGAAGTCTCACAACACCAGGATAGAGTCCAACAGGTTTATTTGGAATCACGAGCTTTCGAAGCACTGGTCCTTGATCAGGTGAGTGGAGAGGGAGATTTCACAAACACAGCATATATAGACAAGGACACAACTGCAACATAGTGGTCATTTGTAAACATATAGACAAATGGTCTTTGTCTATATATGCCTTGTTTGTGCAACCTACTTCTCCAATCACCTGATCAAGGAGCAGTGCTCCAAAAGCTCGTGATTCCAAATAAACCTGTTGGACTCTAACCTGATGTTGTGAGACTTCTTACTGTGGATAACCTATTGCATGAGATTGAGCAAAGGAGAATTTATATTTTGGGCTGTGAAAAGTCTATATCACCATGTGATTATCAGTACTCCTCTGCCTTGCTTAATCATATTTAACTATTCTATTTTGATGTTGCAGTAAAGCAATTTATAACTTCATATTCAACTGTTCTGTTTTATTGTTTCAATAAAACATTGGTAGAATTTTGTAAAATTTAATGGAAAAATAGTTATAAATACAAAATTTTAATAGCATATTAACATTTAACTAAACATTTACTTTAGTAGCTGCAGTATGACATTACATTTAATTGCCTCACCTTTTCAAATTTCTTGCAATAAAATATATTTTTTCTCTTTAACACAACAATCAATAAAATATTCTTTCAGTTTAACACAAGGCATAGTGGCAAAGTTAGCACTGCCGCTTCACAGTGCCAGGGACCCAGGTTCAATTCTCGGCTTGGGTCACTGTCTGTGTGGAGTCTGCACATTCTCCTTGTGTCTGCGTGAGTTCCTTCCGGATGCTCCAGTTTCCTCCCACAGTTCAAAAGACATGCTGGTTAGATGCATTAGCCATGTTAAATTCTCCCTCAGTGTACCTGAACAAGTGCTGGCGTGTGGCGACTAGGGGATTTTCACAGTAATTTCAGTGCAGTGTTAAAGCTTGCGACATGGATAGGTAAACTTTAAAAAAAAATCTTCTGATGTCTCTGTAAACAAGGAGATAGGGAATAGAGGGAGAAGGGAGACATAAAATTGTACATTTTGCATGTAGCCTGACTCTTCTCTGCACCTATGTCAAATCCTCGAAAGAACTTTAATGATTTTACAAAACCAAGCTAGAAGTGTGATGTACCAGCGGTGGTGCAATATGACTCCAGATTTTCAATCTGCACTGTGTTCTGCAATACTTATCAGGCAGATCAATTCATCAGCTTACAGGAGGCTTGCATATGTCATCTTAAGTAATACACTTTAATAACACATTTGAAACAGCAAGTTGCAAACTTCCCATTGTAAATCTAGAACTAATTTCACCCAATATCTTAAGAGGCTTCTGAGGATCAATGTTGCATTAGCGAGAGTTTCAAAATTGGGATTAACAATACTGCTCAAAATACATAGTAAAATCCAAATGGACTTTAGCTAAAACTTATTACAGATACTACAAATCCATTTTGTTGTATAGAATCATAGAATCTTTACGTTGCAGAATGAGGCCTTTCGCTCCATCGAGTGCACCAACCACAATCCCACCCAGGCCCTATTCTCATAACCCCACGTTCTTACCCTGCTAATCCCCTGACACTATGGCCAATTTTCTACAGCCAACCGAACCTGCACATCTTTGGAGTGAAGCGGGGAGGTGGGGGGGGGGGGAAACCTGATCACCTGGAGGAAACCCATGCAGACACAGGGAGAATGTGCAAACTCCTCCCAGGAAGTGACCCAAGGCTGGAATTGAACCTAGGGCCCTGGTGCTGTGAGGTAGCAGTCTAACCACTGTGCCACCAGGTCGCCCCATGACAAAGCTGTAAAAAGGTTTTTGAAAAAATCTTTCTTTCACTTTTTGTGCATTACATATATTTTAAAAATCTTTAAAACACATTTACAAAAATAATAACGCATCCAGTCTCCTGCTGTTACTCCCTGCAGCTTGACCAGAAAATGTGTGTAAATAAATAGGCATAAATACTCATCTATCGTCAGGGAAGAAAGGGAAGTTTGAGAGAGACTTCAGCGCAGTGCTTCAATGCTGGTGGCTTTAAAAAACAGAAGGAGAGGTTTAAACTTGCCACACTCTCAGTGTGCATGTCCATGTATCAGAACTTGCATCTTTTTCCGATGTGCATGTGTGGCATACAATCCCCATAAATTGAGATTCAGACCAGAGGTTTCATTTGCCTTGTTGTCTAGTGATAGTGCCCCTATCCAGGTTCGAGTCCAACACCAGGACTTGTTGGCCACAGAAGGATGTTCAACTTGGTTCACCGGACTGATAACCAGTTGGGAAATCCTCCCACCATTTCACCCATTGCTCTCCAAAGGGTGAAAAACAGTGTGGATGCTAACAAAATTGTATTTAACTGCTCAATGAAATAAGACACACAATTGGATCTGTTCTGGAGATTAGAAGTGTCTGATGACAAACCTGCAATTACTTAAAATCTGTTGAACATTAGACCTCCTCTATCCATGAGCCTAGTTTCAAGTTTGCGGTAGCCAGTTGCAATGAGAATGTGAGATGTTGCATTAGGTCTTATGGTTTTTGTGCCTACAATTGCTACATGGTTCTCATCTAGCATCCTTTTTGGATGTATCACAGCTTGGTATGGCTCCTGCTCTGACCAAGACCACAAGAAACTACAAGGAGTTGCGAACGTAGCCCAGTCCATCACGCAAACCATTCTCCCATCCATTGGCTCCATTTAGACTTCCTGCTGCCTTGGGAAAACAACCAGCATAATCAAGGACCCCACATACCCCGGATATATTCTCTTCCATATTCTTCCGTCGGGAAAAAAATACAAAAGTCTGAGATCACATTCCAACAGATTCAAGAGCAGCTTCTTCCCCGCTGTTGTCAGACTTTTGAATGGACCTACCTCACATTAAGTTGATCTTTTTCTACACCCTAGCTATGACTATAACACTACATTCGGACTCTTTCCTTTCCTTCTCCCCATGTACTCTATGAACGGTATGCTTTGCCTGTATTGCACACAAGAAACAATATTTTTCACTGGAAACCATTGCATATGACAATAATAAAGCAAATCAAATCCAATATATATATTTCAGTGATTAGTTCTTTCTGCCATACCTTTACCTAGTTGCCCAAGGTTGATTTGAAAGTCGAATGAGGTTATTTCATCATATATATTACTACAATTTGATAGTGTCTTATTTGTAATGCTCTGCTCTGCCAAACCCATAGCAACCCAAGATTTGCTGATGGTTACAAGCACCCTTTATCTGATTAAAAAAAAGCTGTCTGCTAAACATTCTTTTATATTTCTGTTCCTCAGCTTGTAGATTAATACAGTTTCACCATCAATATTGTTCTATTTTGTTTTAGAGGTCATCTTATTTTTAGGGATGTCTAAAATGGTACTTTCTTTCAATCCCTCCCCACGTGTTTTGGAAGACCTTACCTCCCAGATGTACTTTGCAACCTCACAGTGTCTTGGCACTACCTGGACATGTCCATCACCATCTGGGGCTAGTCTTATTTGTGCAACCCCAGCGTGGTCACCATGTCTAGTATTCATCACACCAGCTGGGTGGGAAGATACGTTGAGGGTGGAACTAGTGGTAAAAAGCCTGCTAATAATATTATAATAGATGCTAATATATGCTCACTCCCCTTCTGGGTGTGAGCCTAATTGCATCATCAGAGATGGGTGCAGGGATGATCCAGGACTGAAATTTCGCCAGTGCAAATCCAGTTTGCGGCCTCTCACAAGATTTAGCGACCATGACACGATTTTTGTCCGCTGCCAAGGACACAAATATCTCCAAAAAAAGAAAACTTTCAATTTACTGTTCCCATTTACAATCTTCTGACCTTCACTGGAATGTACATTGATACCTGACAGGGGTGAAACCATGATCAGGCTGGGGGCAAGGCTAGCCCTTTGCACTGATGGTGTTCTGCACCCTCAGTCTGCTAAATTAAACATATCCATGCTACTAATTAATTTTGTTGCCTATTCTTTATTCTAGACAAAATTTTATTTACCAAAGATTTACCAAAGTCCATCACACAAACCAGCCAGCATCATCAAGGAGCCCACGCAACGCGGACATTCCCTCTGCCACTTTCTTCCGTCAGGAAAAAGATACAAAAGTCTGACATCACATGCCAACCAACTCAAAAACAGCTTCTTCCCTGCTGCCATCAGACTTTTGAATGGATTTACCATATTTTAATCTGAACTTTCTCTACACCTTAGCTATGGCTATAGCACTCTTTCCTTTCTTTCTCTATGAGTGGTATGCTTTGTCTGTATAGCGCACAAGAAACAATACTTTTCGCCGCATACATTTGACAATAATAAATCAAATCAAATCAAATCATATATTGGCTGGAATTTTGCACTCGGTGCGAGCTGAGGTGAGAAACCCAACAGGTAGATCTCCCACTGCACAGTTGAGATTTCTCCCCAGGTTCTCTGGCACACTGTGCACAGAAAGTCAGTGGGCAAGGTTATTGCCATCATGCAAGCGGGGCGGGACCTGAGAGAGTTGGTGACGTAGTGTGGTGGTCATTACATTCACTGCACACACAAAATGTCTGCGGTCTGAAACAGGGCAGATGCATTCCTACAGAGACTGGAATGTTCCTGAACTGCAATGAAACAGTACCTCCCCCTTCGCACCTACCCATGATAAGAGGAACAATCTCCGCACGCACCTGCCCCCACCTCACTCCCCAAGTATCAGGGGCAAATCCTGCTCCCTCACTCCCCTCACTCCCTCACAAGCACTGGGGCAACTCCCCGTTACATAACTGGAAACCTAATGGGGCTTCACAGAGGGCCTGCCCAACACTATTCCCAGGCTGCCTGGTGCAGCCAGGTTGCCACTGCCAGGGTGCCAAGGGTAAGTCCCTCTCACCCTAAGGAGTATACTTAGCATTGCATCCCTAACGGATTCACCTCCACTGTTTCTCATTTTGAAATACCTATTGTAAGCCTTGCCGATGTGACAGAGTTCCTTACATCAGGGGAATGTATGTAGGGACATGTAAATTTATTAAAATGATTTAAATGAGGGGCAGGGAAAGTCAGACAAAACCTTGCCACCTAGATTTTGGGAGAGGTGATGGCCAAGTGGTATTATTGCTAGACCATTAATCCAGAAACTCAACTAATGTTCTGGAGATCTGGGTTCGAATCCTGCCATGGCAAATGGTGGAATTTGAATTCAGTAGAAACATCTGGAATTAAGAATCTACTGATGACCATAAAACAATTGTCAGAAAAATCCATCTGGTTCACTAATGCCCTTTAAGTAAGGAAATCTGCTGTCCTTACCCGGCCTGGCCTACAAGTGACTCCAGAGCCTCAGCAATGTGGTTGACTCTGAACTGGGGATGGGCAATAATTATTATTTCATGGGACAAGCAACACCCATATCCCATGAATTAATGAATAAATAAACTTTTGAGATCCTGTACAGACCATTTACCCACATGGTGCAGTTGTTTCTTAGAATCCCACAGTGCAGAAAGAGGCTATTCAACCCATCAAATCTGCGCAATCCCATTCTATCCCCATAACCCTGTGCATTTACCCAGCGAGTCCCCCTGCCACTAAGGGGAAATTTAGCATACCATTGCACCTAACCTGCATATTTTTGGACTGTGGGAGGAAACAGGAGCACCTGAAGAAAAGCTACGCAGACACAGGGAGAATATTTGCATCCTCCCTTGGACTACAAGGAAGGGAGATATAGTAGAGGAGACAGAGCACAGGACAGGCTGGTGCAAGAGGGAGGAGGAGGAGGGGGAAAGGGCAACTAAATGCTGGCTTGCCACAATGTCCATGTCCCACGAATAAACAAAAAATATTCTGTGGTCTTGTGAGATTTTTTGACCATGGTATACACTGGCAGAAAATCCTCCTTTGCAACAGAATTAATTTTATTCTTTCAAAATGATTCTAAATTTAAAGACCATTATTGTTTGGAAAATTGTCAGTGCCCCTAAGGGGATCTGCCTCAGCGCAATGTTTTCAGTTTACAGTAATTTGAACACACCTTTCCTTTAATCTTCCCCCCATCCTCGATCCCTGATGTCACCGAAGCTCCACGCATCCTCAGTGCTACTCACTCCTCTCGCCTGTCATATTCTTTCTGTCACCCACCCCCAGTGCAGCTCCCCTGGATCACCCTGTGCTATCTGCCCACACATTATCACCCACTGCTACACCCCCACACTCACCCTCTCCACACCCCCCCCCCCCAACCCACTCCGCACCCAACAGCACCACTGTCCGTGGTTTGACATCAGAGAAATTAAAGAGAGCTGGATGCCAGGTGGGAGAGGTGGGAATGGGAGGATTACAGAAGGTGTGCGAGGGATGGGGTGGGGATGGGTGAGCTGCAGTTTTGGAGGATGATGGGATAGGGGGCTGCGGGGGGGAGGGGTGTGGCTGGAAGCTGACATGTCAGGGGTAAGCAACTTTGGAGATGGCTGGGGAGTGACAGTGAGGAGACTTTCACTTGCGAGGTTGAGGGAAGGGGTTGAGTGAGGGTTGAGCTGGGGGTGTGATTGGTAGGGTGAGTCAGGATGAGAGAGCAGGTGGATGAGCTGAGAGTCTGAGTCTTGGAGGTGAGACATAGAGTCACAGAGTCATAGAAGTTTACAGCATGGAAACAGGCCCTTCAGCCCAACCTGTCCATGCTGCCCAGTGTTTTCCACTAAGCTAGTCCCAATTGCCTGCATTTGGCCCATATCCCTCTATACCCATCTTGCCTATGTAACTGACTAAATGCTTCAAGACAAAATTGTGCCCACCTCTGGCAACTCGTTCCAGATACTTACCACCATCTATGAGAAAAAATTGTCCTTCTGGACCCTTTTGTATGTCTCCTCACTTACCTTAAACCTACGCCCTCTAGCTTTAGACTCCCCAACTTTGGGAAACGATATTGACTATCAAGGTGATCTATGCCCCTCATTATTTTACAGACCTCTATAAGATCTGTAAGTCTCTGGATCTCTCGTTCTCAGGGTTTCTGGGTCTCAGTGTCTCAGGGTCTCAGTGTCTCAGTGTCTCTGGGTCTCAGGGTGCTCAGGGTCACAGTCTCTCAGGGTCTCAGTGTGTCAGGGCCTCAGTGTGTCAGGGCCTCAGTGTGTCAGGGCCTCAGTGTGTCAGGGCCTCAGGGTCTCAGTGTCTCAGGGTCTCAGTGTCTCAGGGTCTCAGTGTCTCAGGGTCTCAGTGTCTCAGGGTGCTCATGGTCACAGTCTCTCCGGGTCTCAGTGTCTCCGGGTCTCAGTGTCTCCGGGTCTCAGTGTCTCCGGGTCTCAGTGTCTCCGGGTCTCAGTGTCTCCGGGTCTCAGTGTCTCCGGGTCTCAGTGTCCCCGGGTCTCAGTGTCTCCGGGTCTCTGGTTCCCTGGGTCCCAGGGTCTCAGGGTCACATGGTCTCAGTGTCTCAGGGTCTCAGTGTCTCCGGGTCTCAGTGTCTCCGGGTCTCTGGTTCCCTGGGTCCCAGGATCTCAGGGTCACATGGTCTCAGTGTCTCAGGGTCTCAGTGTCTCAGAGTCTCAGTTTCTCAGTTTCTCAGAGTCTCAGAGTCTCAGAGTCTCAGTGTCTCACTGTCTCAGTGTCTCAGGGTCTCAGTGTCTCAGTGTCTCAGGGTCTCACTGTCTCACTGTCTCACTGTCTCAGTGTCTCAGGGTCTCAGTGTCTCAGTGTCTCACTGTCTCACTGTCTCAGTGTCTCAGTGTCTCACTGTCTCACTGTCTCACTGTCTCAGTGTCTCACTGTCTCAGTGTCTCACTGTCTCAGGGTCTCAGTGTCTCACTGTCTCACTGTCTCACTGTCTCAGTGTCTCACTGTCTCACTGTCTCAGTGTCTCACTGTCTCACTGTCTCAGGGTCTCACTGTCTCAGTGTCTCACTGTCTCAGTGTCTCAGGGTCTCACTGTCTCAGGGTCTCTGTGTCTCTGTGTCTCAGGGTCTCAGTCTCTCTGTGTCTCAGGGTCTCAGGGTCTCAGTGTCTCAGGGTCTCAGTGTCTCAGGGTCTCAGTGTCTCAGTGCTTAAGGGTCTCTGTGTCTCAGGGCCTGGGTCTCTGTGTCTCAGGGTCTCTGTGTCTCAGGGTCTCTGTGTCTCAGGGTCTCTGTGTCTCAGGGTCTCTGTGTCTCAGGGTCTCTGTGTCTCAGGGTCTCTGTGTCTCTGGGTCTCAGCTTCTCAGGGTCTCAGCTTCTCAGGGTCTCTGTGTCTCAGGGTCTCAGAGACCCAGAGACACTGTGTCTCACTGTCTCACTGTCTCAGTGTCTCAGTGTCTCAGTGTCTCAGTGTCTCAGTGTCTCACTGTCTCAGTGTCTCACTGTTTCACTGTCTCACTGTTTCACTGTCTCACTGTCTCACTGTCTCAGTGTCTCAGGGTCTCAGGGTCTCTGTGTCTCAGGGTCTCTGTGTCTCAGGGTCTCAGTCTCTCTGTGTCTCAGAGTCTCAGCTCTCAGTGTCTCAGGGTCTCAGTGTCTCAGGGTCTCAGTGTCTCAGGGTCTCAGGGTCTCAGTGTCTCAGGGTCTCAGTGTCTCAGGGTCTCAGTGTCTCAGTGCTTAAGGGTCTCTGTGTCTCAGGGCCAGGGTCTCTGTGTCTCAGGGTCTCTGTGTCTCAGGGTCTCTGTGTCTCAGGGTCTCTGTGTCTCAGGGTCTCTGTGTCTCAGGGTCTCTGTGTCTCAGGGTCTCTGTGTCTCTGGGTCTCTGTGTCTCTGGGTCTCAGCTTCTCAGGGTCTCAGCTTCTCAGGGTCTCTGTGTCTCAGGGTCTCAGAGACCCAGAGACACTGTGTCTCACTGTCTCACTGTCTCACTGTCTCAGTGTCTCAGTGTCTCACTGTCTCAGTGTCTCAGTGTCTCACTGTCTCACTGTTTCACTGTCTCACTGTCTCAGTGTCTCACTGTCTCAGGGTCTCTGTGTCTCAGGGTCTCTGTGTCTCAGGGTCTCAGTCTCTCTGTGTCTCAGAGTCTCAGCTCTCAGTGTCTCAGGGTCTCAGTGTCTCAGGGTCTCAGTGTCTCAGGGTCTCAGTGTCTCAGGGTCTCAGTGTCTCAGGGTCTCAGTGCTTAAGGGTCTCTGTGTCTCAGGGCCAGGGTCTCTGTGTCTCAGGGTCTCTGTGTCTCAGGGTCTCTGTGTCTCAGGGTCTCTGTGTCTCTGGGTCTCTGTGTCTCTGGGTCTCTGTGTCTCTGGGTCTCAGCTTCTCAGGGTCTCTGTGTCTCAGGGTCTCAGAGACCCAGAGACACTGTGTCTCACTGTCTCAGTGTCTCACTGTCTCACTGTCTCAGTGTCTCAGTGTCTCACTGTCTCAGTGTCTCACTGTCTCAGGGTCTCAGTGTCTCAGGGTCTCAGTGTCTCAGGGTCTCAGGGTCTCAGTGTCTCAGGGTCTCTGTGTCTCAGGGTCTCTGTGTCTCTGGGTCTCTGTGTCTCTGGGTCTCTGTGTCTCTGTGTCTCTGGGTCTCTGTGTCTCTGGGTCTCTGTGTCTCTGGGTCTCAGCTTCTCAGGGTCTCAGCTTCTCAGGGTCTCAGCTTCTCAGGGTCTCTGTGTCTCAGGGTCTCTGTGTCTCAGGGTCTCTGTGTCTCTGGGTCTCTGTGTCTCTGGGTCTCAGCTTCTCAGGGTCTCAGCTTCTCAGGGTCTCAGCTTCTCAGGGTCTCAGTGGCTCAGTGTTTCAGGTTCTCAGGGTCTCAGGGTCTCTGCATCTCTGGTACTCAGTGGCTCCGTGTCTCGGTGGCTCCGTGTCTCGGTGGCTCCGTGTCTCGGTGGCTCCGTGTCTCGGTGGCTCCGGGTGTCGGTGGCTCCGGGTGTCGGGGTCTCTGGGTCTCTGCATCTCTGGTAGTCTGTGTCTCAGTGCCTCAATGTCTCAGTGCCTCAATGTCTCAGTGCCTCAATGTCTCAGTGCCTCAATGTCTCAGTTTCTCAGGGCCTCAGCTTCTCAGTGTCTCAGTGTTTCAGTGTTTGAGTGTCTCAGGATCTCTAGTTCTCAGTGTCTCAGTGTCTCAGGGTCTCTGGGTCTCAGGGTGCTCATGGTCACAGTCTCTCAGTGTCCCCGGGTCTCAGTGTCCCCGGGTCTCAGTGTCCCCGGGTCTCAGTGTCCCCGGGTCTCAGTGTCCCCGGGTCTCAGTGTCCCCGGGTCTCAGTGTCCCCGGGTCTCAGTGTCCCCGGGTCTCAGTGTCCCCGGGTCTCAGTGTCCCCGGGTCTCAGTGTCCCCGGGTCTCAGTGTCCCCGGGTCTCAGTGTCCCCGGGTCTCAGTGCCCCCGGGTCTCAGTGCCCCCGGGTCTCAGTGCCCCCGGGTCTCAGGGCCTCAGTGTCTCAGGGCCTCAGTGTCTCAGGGTGTCAGGGTCTCTCGGTCTCTGGATCGCTTGTTCTCAGGGTTTCTGGGTCTCAGTGTATCACTGTCTCAGGGTCTCAGTGTCTCACTGTCTCAGGGTCTCAGTGTCTCAGGGTCTAGTTTACAGACCTCTATAAGATCACCCCTAAGCCTCCAGGGAAAAAAGGTCCCAGTTTATCCAACCATTCCTTATTAATCAAACCATCAAGTGCTGGTAGCATCCTGGTAAATTTTTTATGCACTCTCTCTAGTTTTATAATACCCTTTCTGTAATAGGGTGACCAGAACTGTACACAGTATTCCAAGTGTGGCCTTACCAAAGTCTTGTACAACTTCAACAAGGCATCCCAACTCCTGTATTCAATGTTTGAAAATGGGAAGTAAGGATTCAAGATGGTGGGGTAGGGGGGAGGGGCATGATGGAGGTGGGATTAATCAAAGTTGACAGGAGTATGAAGGCATGCTTCCTGGTACAAAGAGCTGTGTTCCTAACGTGCTGAATACAGTGCTTATAAATCAGTGCCAAAAAGTAGATAAGCACAGGGCAAGCAGCCATTTTTGGTAAACCAGAAGTTCAGGTTTCCAGCGTAAGTTGGCTCCCTGGATCCCCAAAATTCCATTATGACTCTCAGTGGTGATGAACATCTTAGCATTCCTTGCTATTCAGTCTCGAAAAATCTGGAACAATGATTCCAATGTCCACCACGGAATTTTCCTCGTCCGCCCACCACAAGAATCGTAGTGGGCGGGGGAGGGGGGCAGCAAGGGTCCGTTGACCTCGAGTGGGATTTTCCTGTCTTGGGGAGAGCGCAGGTGGAGAATCCCTTCCCAAATCTGGAACAAGAGGTCACAGTCTCAGGATATGAGGCGGCTATTTGGGACAGTGATCAGGAGAAATGTCTTCATTCAGAAGGTGGTGAACCTGTAGAATTCTCTGCCACAAAAGACTGTGGAGGTCAAATCATTCAATGTATTTAAGAAGGAAATGCATCTCTTGGCATCAAAGACATATGGGGAGAGAGCAGGAGGATGGCGTTGAGATAAGGAGTCAGCTATGGTCTTACTGAATGGAAGAGCAGGCTTGAAGATGTGAACACCCGCTCCTAGTTTCTATCTTTCTGTATTTCTAAATACAAGACGATAATAAATTAGCTCAATGCATGGAACTGTGAGTGATGCTGACAGAGTAAAACAACACACAGTAGTGCTTTCCTCCCACAGTCAGAAAGAAGTGCTGGCTGGGTGCATTGGCCATGCTAACTTCCCCCTCAGTATACCCAAACACTAGGCAACTAGGGAATCTGCATAGTAACTTCATTGCAGTGTTAATGTAAGCCTACTTGTGATAATAATAAATAAACTTTAAACTTAAAAAATCTGCCTTTAAAAAGATTTAAAGGCAGACTTTGAAACAAGAAAATTGCAGCAATTTCCTCAAAAACCATAAAGCTTCCATACAGATGCTCAGAAATACTTTCTTACTTTTTAAACAAAAACAGAACATGTGGAATACACTTATCCTGTTTCTTTCTCAGCATCTCAATACTTTGCTGTGGACTTTTTAACTTCTCTCTTTTTCCTAACCCCTTTGTGACACTTCTAGTGCACAGGCTATGTTTTATTTTTATGAAACATTTGTATAGCATTTGTGAACAACTTGATCTTAACTCAGTTAATATTAACTCCATGTCCTCCATCACAGCCCCTGTCCCAATTCTTCATCTTTCTATTTAACTCCTTCTCTTACTTGACGTGCTTTCTGCAACCTGTCTTCCACGTCTGGTAGACAGAAAACAGCCATTTCTTCTGGATGGAACAACCATTCACTGAGACAGTGCTTATCACTTTCCAGGCTTCTCTCTGAATGGATTTGTGTACATTTGGCCATCCGTTCATCGTCAGGCCTGGCTGAGCAACAGCAAGCACTGTAACTTCTCACTCTTTCCTACCATAACTGTCCACTGTCCAGAATCACTCCACTCAGCTTTATTTCTCTGCTCTTAATTCCACCTTCTTGTGTACTCTCTCCTCAAGAGTGCACGATGGCACAGTGATTAACACTGCTGCCTCACAGTACCAGGGATTTCAGGTTTGATTCCTGGCTTGGGTCACTGTCTGTGCGGAGTTTTCACATTGTCCCTGTGTCTGCATGGGTTTCTGCCAGTTTCCTGCTCTAGTTTCCTCCCACAGTCCAAAAGATTTGCTGGTTTGGTGCATTGGCTGTGCTAAATTCTGTCTCAGTGTACCCGAACAGATGCAGGAGTGTGGTGACTAGGGGATTTTCACAGTAACTTCATTGTAGTGTTAATCTAAACCTACTTGTGACACTAATAAATGAAATTTAACTACAGACTTAAACTTAACAACAATTGTGAGCGCCTCATGAACTTTATTGTCTTTCAGTTTAGGGCCATTAGGTCCAAAGATGTGTAGGTTAGGTGGACTGGCCATGCTAAAATTACTCCTTAATGTCCCAGGATGTGTAGGTTGGATGGAATAGTCATGGTAAATATGTAGGATTACGGGTATAGGGCAGGGGATAGGGCCTGGCTAAAAAAACTTTGTCAGAGAATTAGAGCAGATTTGATCAGTTGAATGGCCTCTTTCTGCACTGTGGTAACTCTATGATTTGACAGTCTGCCTCTACTGCTCATTCTTTCCCCAATGTTAACCTGCTTGGATCCTGAACAGTGGTTAGCACTGCTGCCTCACAGTGCCAAGGACCTGAGTTCGATTCCTGGCTTAGATCACTGTCTGTGTGGAGTTTGCATGTTCTCCCTGTGCCTGCGTGGGTTTCCTCCAGATGCTCTGGTTTCTTCCCACAGTTTGAAAGACGTGCTGATTTGGTGCATTGACCTGAACAGGCGCCGGACTGTGATGACTACGGAAATTTCACAGTAACTTCATTGCAGTGTCAATGTAAGCCTTACTTGCGACTAATAAATAAAATTTAATTTTAACTAATGTCTCTCTCCATTTTCTCCCCATCTCCAATCTTATCCTATCCCTGAAAAGCCACTTCTCCATATTCACAATAAATGTCTTTATGATCCAAATTCTCTTCCTTTTTACCTCCCCCATTTGCTTTCTCTTAATTTCCCCTTTAGTCCTCCCAAACTGCTGCTATTGTTCTTGCAACTCGCTATCTGGAATTTTACAGCCCTTCCCTTTGACAGGATTTTCCAGTTCTGTCCTTGGCACCACTTGCACCGCAGCAAGGCCATAAAATTCTCTCCTATATTCAAATCTTTCTAATTCAGTTGCTACTGCTGGCCTGGCTCTGAAATAACCCAATCAGTAATAACCTTTGATTTTCTCATTGGTTGAGACACTGTCTAACTCAGCCTTGGATATATGCAATGGCCCAGACCCCACGGCTCTCTGGGAAAGAGAATTCCAAACTCTAATAAGAGAAAAAATTCTTATTTCCATCTTAAATGGAAGACCCTTATTTTTAAACTGTGCCTCCCATCTGGAATGACTGGCTGCGTCACACTGCATCTCTCAGTCTCAAAAACAAACTCATTAAACCCATTTGCCAGCTGCTCATTCTGGTTGCTGTCATTGTTACCCACGTCCTGTCTATAATCCAGCTCAGACTGCTCAATCCCAAATATCCTCTGAAGATTCTCAAAGTCGTCATAGCCACCTGATACCTAGAGGGGATTGGAACAGAAACAAAATTCCATTTGCCATTACTAAAAGATTATTTTGCCAGATTTTATGTTCTTTTTCTGATTGAGAACTGCTGCATCCCTGGAACTGGGATATTCTGAATCCTTCACAACACTTGTCACTGCTCAGACCATGAAGGGCCACCTAGGCTAGAGAGTGGGCTGCAAAGGGATCTTGATCAATTGAGCCAGTGGGATGATGAATGGCAGATGGAATTTAATTTAGATAAATGCAACATGATGCGTTTTGATAGATCAAATCAAGGCAGGATTTATTCAGTTAATGGTCAGGCATTGGGGAGAATTATAGAAAAAGAAATCTAAGGCTACGGGCTCATAGCTCCTTGAATGTGGAGTCACAGGTGGACAGAGTGGTGAAGAAGGCATTCAGCATGCTTGGTTTCATTGTCAGAACATTGAATACAGGAGTTGGGAGTCTTGTTCAAGTTACTAGTAAGGAATACTTGGAATACTGTGTACAGTTCTGGCCACCCAATTATGGAAAGAATGTTATTAAATTAGAAAGACTGCAGAAAAGAGTTACTAGGATGCTACCAAGACTCGATGGTTGACTTCTGAGGAGAGGCTGGATAGACTGAGACTTTTTTCCCTGGGGTGCAGGAGACTTAGGGTGATCTATTAGAGGTCTGTGAAATAATGAGGGGCATAGATCAACTAGATAGTCAATACTTTTTTCCAAAGGGAGGGGAGTAAACAACTAGAGGGCATAGGTTTGAGGTGAGAGAGGATAGATACAGAAAGGTCCAGAGGGGTAATTCCTTTCACTCAGAGGGTGGTGAGTGTCTGAAACAAGCAGACAAAGGCAGTAGACATGGATACAATTTTGTCTTTTAAAATGTGTTTAAGCAATTACATGGATAAAATGGGTATGGAGGGATATGAGTCATATGTGGGCAATTGGGACTAGCTTAGTGGAAAATACTGAGCGGCATGGACAAGTTGAGTTGAAGGGCCTGTTTCCATGCAGTAAACCTCTATGACTCTAAGCTAATATTATCACTCTAGTTCTGACTCACTGAAGAATAAAATCCCATTACCTTTCAATTGGAATAAAATCTGAATGCTCATGTTAAAATAGAATCCCTACACTGCAGGAGGAGACCATTCAGCCCATCAAGTCTGCATCAACTCCCTGAAAAAGTATCTTACCCAGGCCCTCTTCCCCATCCTATCCCAGTAACTCCAAATGTTTTCCATGGCTAATCCACCAAATTTACACATCTTGGAGCAATTTAGCATGGCCAATCCACCTAACCTGCACATTCCTCGACTATGGGAGGAAACTGAATCATCTAGAGGAAACTCACACTGACATGAGGCGAACATGCAAACGGACAGTAATCCAAGTTTGGAATTGGAATCGGGTCACTGATGCTGTGAGGCAGCAGTGCTAAACACTGTGGGGCTGATTTTACCATTTTTCTTTCTAGGTGTTGGGCGGACCAAAACTGGGAAAGTTTCAGATCTGTTTTTTGGACGTGTTTATAGCCATCCCTCCCCATAAGCATTCTGTCTGCAAAAATATCAGCAGCCTGTTGCTCACTGCAGAAGCCTGTGGTAAGGGCTTAATGCGCCCAAACGCTTACAGAGGAGGAAGTGTCTATGTGCAGGGCTCTGAAAATGCACATATGCATTAGTAGTAGCAGGGATCTGACAGAGAAGACAAAGTTCTCAGACCCTTGCTCATGCAGGCAGCCTGAAGCAGCTCCCTCCTCTGCAATCATCTGAGATACAGCGCCTTCTGATCCCCCCCCACCACCCAGACCGAATGCGCACCCACCGTCCTCCCCACACAGATTGCAGACCCGCCATCCTCACCCCACCAACCGCAGATCTGCCACACTTCCTCCACCGATCACTGCAGAATGATAGCAGGCCCCCTCCCTACATTAGCCCCACCCCAATTAGCCCCACCCCCTCTGATCACTCCTCCATTAGACCCGGCCCACATTGACTCCCACCTCCAATTAGCCCTGCCCCGGTACTGCCCAATGGGCATTGCCCAAGTGCTAGAGAGGCACTGTCATTCTAGCATTGCCCAAGGGGCACTCCCCCCATGCCCTCAACCTTCCCTAGGGGTCCAAATGGCCTCCGGTTCCACCTGCGAGGCCAAGTCAACTGCTCCCCTTTCCCAGCAAGATAATAAAGGCAGGTGAGCTTGGACAATTGACACCTGGCTTGCTAAGCAGACGTAAAACAGCATTATAATAAATTTCCATATATTAACCTGCCTCCCACCCATTTCCAGCACGAGGCTGACTGCGCTGGAAATCCAGCGCTCGCAAAATGGTGCCATTCATGAAAACCAGCGCCAATCATGCGAAGCGCTTTACATCCTACTTTACCACTGTGCTGCACCCAAAAACAGGTACAACACAGTGGCAAAACTGTCCCCTGTGCCATTCTCTTGTTAATGATGTTTCATCAGGGGTCAATGGTTAGCGGGGTGGCATGGTAGCACAGTGGTAGCACTGCTCTTCACAGTGCTAGGGACCTGGGTTTGATTCCTAGCTTGGGTCACTGTCTATATAGATATGCATGTTCTCCCCGTATCTGCATGGGTTTCCTCCGGGTAGTCTGGTTTGCTCCCACATTCTGAAAGACTTGCTGGTTCGGTGCATTCACCTGAACAGGCCTGACTCAGGGATTTTCATTGTAACTTCATTACAGTGTTAATATAAGCCTACCTGTGACTAATAAATAAACTTTATTAGATTGCGAGCCTGTCCATAAAAGGGCTTTCTATTACTTACCAAATAGATATTGAAGACGAAGTCTCAGATTTGAACAAGAGTTCGATACGTTTTCATGTGAAATCTCAATCGCAAGATTTTATCTGTTTATGATTCAGCTTTACTAACCCTGTGGAGGAAGTCAGCAATAACTCGATTGCCAGAATGAACACCAGACTCTTCATTTCAACTCCCTTGTGACCAGCTTCAACCCCTCTGACTCTGTACAGGAACCGAGTGCCATTGCTCCATTCACTCTCCAATGGTACGACTATACAAACTGAACCAATTTATCGTCTGATCCCAGTTTCTTTATTGGCCGCAAACTCTGATTTGACTGAATTGCTCTATTGTTGCTGAGTATTTTACAATTATTTCTTTGATCATGACTTCCATGTTCATTTGTTCCTTCACTTTTTATAGCAATTTTGCTCCCTCAAAGTTTTTCATTAACTTTTGTCCATTTGCTAATGACTTTTGAAATGTTGCCAACTCTATGAATCTGTAACACTCTAACTGAGGATATCAGGACTCTTCCCTTGGTTAACGCTTAGTTTAATCAGTTGGTGTTTGTGATCAATAGCTAACAGGTCTTGCTTAGATCTGCTGGGTGAACCTGCTATATCGATAGATTAGAATACACTGATGGAAAGTCCACAATAGGTTGGGCTTAGGAATGGTGAGAGCTTTGGGGGACACTGGTGATTTTCTGGGGGTAACCATGATGTTAACAATGATTAGAGGAAAAATATCTGCACTTGTTGGGTGGAGCGATCAGTGAGAGGTGAGAAGGCAAAAAGAACTGCATTTATATAGCACCTTTCACAACCTCAAGGTTCCCAAAGTGCATTATGGCTAATGAAGTGCAGGACACTGTTCTCAGGAACGCATATTGTAACAAATATTAGCTATTGCTGGGAATCATCAAGTTGATGAAAGACAATTTTTAGTCTGCCTGAAATTTGTTGGATTTTGATTTAATTTGATTGATTTGATTTATTATTGTCACATGTATTAGTGTACAGTGACAAGTATTGTTTCTTGCATGTTATACAAGCAAAGCATACCGCTCACGGAAGCAAAGGAGAGAGTGCAGAATGTAGTGTTACAGTCATAGCTAGGATGTAGAGAAAGATCAGCTTAGTGTGAGGTAGCCCATTCAAAAGTCTGATGGCAGCAGGGAAGAAGCTGTTCTTGAGTTGGTTGGTATGTGACGTCAAACATTTGTATCTTTCTTCCGACAAATGAAGGTGGAAAAGAGAATGTCTGGGATGCATAGTCTTCCAGCGCAAGTAATTGTCTCCGACCAAGTGCATTTAGATGAGCTCCTAAAACAACAAAACAAACAAGGCTATGGACCAAGTCCTGGAAAATAGGATTACAGTAGATAGGTGATTGATAGCCAGCATAAACATGGTGAGCTGAAGGGCCTCTTTCTGTGCTGTAGAACTCTATGGGCACAATATTACAAACTTGTACAGCCCAACTTTCGATGAGGTAAGGTGGTAAGATTGGGCTGGAGGCAAAAATCAGGTTTGTGCTCAGTTTCTTACCTCCCCTGATCACATCGGTACCATTTTGTTGGCTAAACCAAATTCTGCTACAACTCTCACCAACTTCTACAGGTACACCATTGAAAACATACTTTCTGGTAGAATCACAGCTTGCAATGGCTCCTGCTCTGTCCAAGACCGTAAGAAACTACAAAGGGTCATGAGCGAAGCCCACTCCATCACTCAAACCAGCCTCCCGTCCATTGACTTTGGCTACACTTCCCGTTGCCTCAGAAAAGCAGCCAGCATAATCAAAGATCCCATGCACCCTGGACATTTTCTTTTCCATCTGAGATCACATACCGACCGATTCATAAACAGCTTTTCCATATTGCCATTAGACTTTTGTATGGACCTACCTTGCATTAAGTTGATCTTTCTCTACACCCTAACAATGACTGTAACACTACATTCTGCTGTCTTCTTTTCTTCTCTTTGTACGGTATGCTTTGTCTGTATAGCGCACAAGAGACAATACTTTTCACTGTGTACTAATACATGTGACAAGAATAAATCAAGTCAAATTAATCAGCTTTGCACCCAGAATATCAACAATAATATCAAAGTCTTTACAAATGGTCAGCTACAAGCACTTCAGAAAGCTTGGCTTAGAGCTCATAAATTCTCATTGCCTTCCTAAAGTTTATTAGTCACAGGTAAGGTTTACATTAACACCGCAATAGAGTTACTGTGAAATTCCCCTAGTCGCCATACTTTGGCACCTCTTCAAGTCAATGCACTTAACCAGCATATCTTTCAGACTGTGGGAGGAAACCGGAGCACCTGGAGGAAACCCACGCAGACACAGGGAGAATATGCAGACTCTGCATAGACAATGACCCAAGCCAGGAATCGAACCCAGATCCCTGGTGTTGTGAGGTAGCAATGCCACTGTGCTGCCCCATTCCTTCTTTTCACTTTTTCACTCAGCACAGTGCCTATTTGTAACTATCCAGAAATTCCAGTATTCGCTAAGCCGAAGAATTAACCTCAGGTCTGCTAATTGATAGGCCACCAGGCTCTTAGAATTCATGGCTGGACTAGGTTACTGGGCAACTTTGTGCATATTATTATAAAAGGGCAGAAAAGGGAAGAGTGACTTTTCAGTATTACTTTGTTTAGAATTACAGGTTTGCATACTAACAGAGTAATACAAGATGTACAGGAAATGATGGACAACCAACGCTCCTGGTCATCCATCCACACTGAACCATACGGTTACTATTCCTTCTACATCACAGTTCAAAAGTTCCGCTCCCCAAACCCAATATGTTGTCACCTGACAGAGCAGAAAATAGAAGAACACAAGTAAACTAAGGGTGCAAAATCTGGAAAATTCATCTCTCCACCCCGAGGGGTGGGAACGAGTCATGGAGAGCATCCTGCCCTCATTAAGAACACAAGCTACCAAACTCTGCCAGGAGGCAATCTACTCATCAGCCAGAAGCAGCTTCTGCTCTTTTTCAAAACAAAACAGTAAATCAGTGTTAACTGCACAAACTGGCAAACTGTTTCCTGGGCCCTCAATTCTCAAAGGAAAGAGGAAATTACTGATGACTGACTTAGTTTAGATCTTATTCAACTTGCCTGCATGGCTCTCAGGCACCTCATAGCCTGAAAAGTTTAACCAGATTTTCACATTAGACTCAATTTCTGTTATAACAAGGACAAAATATGATGGCTGCTGGAGAAATAAAGGCACAAAGTGCTGGGAAAACTCAGAAGGACTGGTGGCACCCATGCAGAGAGAAGCAGAGTTAATGGGTGGAATCTTGAACCCTGTGAACAGAGTGCTGGTTAGCTTTCTGGCACAGAGCAGATTATGCTAAAAAGCTTAGCCTCGGAGGCACACAGAGGCTGTGACGCCCAGAAGGAAGCCCGCACAACAGCCCACCTGATGTCTCCTTCCCCACTGTGTTACTCGAAGTGCAGAAGGAGAATCAACCTCCTCATCTTCCATCTAGTTATAACCTTCCAGACCTCAGATTAATTTCTGGAAATTTCTGGAAATGGGGTGGGGGGGGAGTGGAATTTTCCATTGCCATTTTCAGTGGGTCGGACTGGCAGCAGGGGGGAGAATCATGGCGGAGCCCCATAATGGCTTTCACATGGATGGAGATGGTGCCTGCTGTGGAGCTTTTGTGGCGATAGGCAAACTGTAGTGGATCCAGGCAGTCTGGTGGGCAGGAATTGATTTGTGCCATGACTAAGCTTTCGAAGCACTTCATAACAATGCGTGTCAGAATTGCTGGAGACGGTGGTTCATATCTGTAGTGAGATTCTTTCTTGTTGTTTTGATCAGGGCAGCCTGATTGATTGAGAGCTGCTGGTAGAATAGAATCATAGATTCACTACAGCACAGAAGGAGGCTATTCAACCCATCGAGTCTGTACTGACCACAGTCCCACCCTATGTCCATAAGCCCACATATTTACCTTACTAATCCCCTGAAACTGGGCTGAATTTAGCATGGCCAATCAACCTAATAACCCATACATCCTTGGACAGTGGGAGGAAACTGGAGCACTCGAAGGGAACCCATGCAGACGCAGGGACAATGCGCAAACTCCACACAGACAGTGACCCAAGACGGGAATCGAACCTAGGCCTGTGGTGCTGTGAGGCAGCAGTGCTAACCACTGTTCCACCGTGCCGTTACATTTGGAGCGGGCTATTTCCTGCCTGTGCAATGTCATGGGACCTGCCTCCCAGCTTTCTGTGAAATTATGATGGGAGAGCTGGGCAGTGCCAGCTAGTGGGCCACACTGCCCACACTATGCCATAAAAAGAAAAGATCAACCCAATGGCTAATGAAGCTAATGTAACATCATAAGATGGTGACAGAATGGCCACAGCCATTTGTGTCTATTCTAGTCACTTTTGCAGAATGAAGTGATCTTTCCAATATTCAGCATGGTGCTGATGGGGATAGTTACACAGCAAAGTCCCTGATATCCAACAGAAGATGCTCGAGAATAGCTGAAGACATTCTCCTTTTGAAGGAGGGAGGAAGCTAAGTCTGATGTTTGAATTTTATCCGAATGCTCAGTGTTCAACATTATTACTTTCAAAACCCATTGTAAAGCAGCACGGTGTTTAGATAGAGTCACAAATGTACCTTTCTCTCAGTACATTTTGTGCTTGGAGAATGTACTGTGCACAGCCAGATCCCCCTGAAGCACACCCCGTGACAAACACATGGTGCATCAGATTGGAAAGCATGTCAGATGCCCACCAGGTGACCCTGCATACTTCCAGAATATTAGATTTTGCACACTTAGACTATGTTTATCTGACACATGGTGGCACAGTGGTTAGCACTGCTGCCTCACAACGCAAAGGGGCCCGGATTTGATTCTTGGCTTGGGTCACTACCTGTGTGGAGTTTACATGTTCTCCCTGTGTCTGTGTGGGTTTCCTCTTGGGTGCTCCGTTTTTCTCCCACAGTTCACAGATGTCCAGGTAAGGTGGATTAGCTATGCTAAATTACCCCTTAGTGTCCCAAGATTTATCCAGGATAGTGCCTGGGTAAGATGTTCTGTTGGAGATTCAGTGCAGACTCCATGGGCCAAATGGCCTCCTTCTGCACTGGAGGGGTTCTATGAATAGACTAGATGTTTTATTTTCATTATGTGCCACATGGGCACAGGTTAATTGTACCATATAGGATCACAGAATCCCTATAGTGCAGAAGGAGGCCATTCGGCCCATCGAGTCTTCACCGGCCACAATCCCTATTCCCGTAACTCCACATATTTAACCTGCCAATCCCACTGACACTACAGTCAATTTAGCGTGGCCAATCCACCTAACCTGCACATCTTTGGAGTGTGGGTGAAAAGAGGAGCACCCTGAGGAAACCCACACAGACACTGGAAGAACATGCAAACTCCACACAGACAGTCACCCAAGGCCAGAATTGAACTCTGTGAGGCAACAGTGCTAACAACTGTGCCACTGAACTGTCCATATGATTTTGAGCCTTCCCTGAGCCCTGAAGGAATAAAATTTGAGTCACAAGTGAAATTTGATAGTTTCTTAAAGTGATTCTGATGGGCAGCCAACGCTACCCACATTGATCATTGGTTGCAATGTCTTTTCACCGATGGGAAATTAGAAGTCTCTGAAACTATTTAAGGACAGACAGCACCTCTTCATTGGGAGGCAAACTCTGACTGGAAGCATCATGGGAGTATCCGAGATTGAAACCCTGAATCTGGCTAAGTTAGGGGTTCCATTCGTAGACACGCAGGGTAGAATAGGTGTAGGATGATGCGGCGGCGCGGGCTCGTTGGGCCGAAGGGCCTGTTTCCCGTGCTGGGTTGTTCTTTGTTCTTTGTAAAAGGAAATTACTGGAAGAGACCCAGAGAGGGTTTGCTGTGTCTCTGAGTGTGCGCTTCAAGCCCAGATTCAGGCAATGGACAGAAGGGTGGAGACCCTGTTTCTCCAGTATCAGTAAAGTCTGAAGGTAACACCTCTACCATTGGTGGAAGGAGATTGCAGAGGAGACCAATGGCATCAGCTTAGGCTGCAGGACCTCAAGGCAATATTGAAGTAGGTCCAATGGCCTCACCAGGTCTATCAAGATAAGATTGTTGAATGTTTCCTCTCCCTGTCCTCATTCACTCTCCTGCATTAACTACACCACACATCACTCTGCCTGCTTCTCTGACTCACACATTCACTACTTTTGCATCTCCCAGTTCTCCAAGCCTCACATCTAACACATTGCATCTGCACCATCCTCTCATGATGTGGGTATGCCGGCATTGGACTGGCGTAAACACAGTAAAAAGTCTGACAACACCAGGTTTTAGTCCAACCTATTTATTTGATAATATACTCACCTGACGAAGGGGCTAACCCCGAAAGCTTGTGAGTATATTATCAAATAAATAGGTTGGACTAAAACCTGGTGTTGTCAGACTTTTTACCATCCTCTCATAACAGGCATTATTGTAGCATGAGGTAACATGGTGAGGAAGCTTTAAATCACAATGGTGTTTCATTGAACAACAGTTATAACTTTTTTTACAGACAAGCTTAGCACTGATGCAGCTCTGTCATATGAGTACAGACTAAGTCAGTTAGGATTATATTCACTGGAGTTTAGAAGAGTGAAAGGGGATTTCATAGAAACTTATAAAATTCTAACAGGGTTAGACAGGGTAGGTTTGCAAAGAATGGAGCGATTCTCCCAAAAGTGCTGAATTGGTGGGAAAACTGTTCTAGATCCCAAGTGTTTTGTCAGTGCAGCTTCTCACCCGAATCTCCACATTCTGTACGCTGCAGAGGTCCCAATCATAAATATAACTAAAAACCCGAGGGGTGAGGGGGGGAGGGGGGGCAGAGCCTATTTGTGCCAGAGTCTGACAGTTCTGGAACATGCGCAGTGGTCCCAATCCCTCAGTCTCCCCGTTTGCTGGCCAGCCCAGGATCCCCGCGGTGCTGCCCCCCCACCACGACCCAATTGCGGCCCCCACAACAATTCCCGGGCCAGCCCTGATCACCCGCTCCGTCCTGGAGCACCCTATTGTCCAGCCCAACCTCCACCAGTGGCGATTCCCCCCATCTGCCTCATCCCCATCACCCCGGCAGACTATCCCCTCCCACTGACTGCCCCTGGGGACCCTCTGCCCCCACCACCCCCACCACCAATCATGCCTAGGCCCCACCCACAATAGGCCCCACTTGGTACTATCTAATGCTTGGTGGGCAGTGCCAGGATGCCCCGGGCAATACCAGGGGCACAGGTTGGCACTGCCAGGGTGCTCATGCTCAGGGGGCATTACCTCCACTGCTCGACTCCCTGGGAGACCCTGATTGCCCCCCTTCATTCCAGCGGGGTCTCCCACTAGCTCCCCGAGTGTGGGGAGCTAGTGTAAACTCCATCGGAATGAAGTACTCCTGGCAGGGTGGGACATTCAATCAGGACCGGTGAGTTCCCGGTAATGAATTGATAAACATATTTAAAATGTATTTTACCTGCCTTCCTGCTGATTTCCAGTGTGATCTGACCAGCGACTGTTTGCTGGCTCTGGGAGATGCACATGCGTTCCTGGCGCATGCGCAAATCCTGGTTCAAAGCCGCTGGTACGTATCTCCCATCTCGACCTGCCAGAAAAGTTGCGGGTTGCAATGGGAGAATCGCGGCCAATGTTCCTGATGATGAGAGAGTCTAGAACTATGGGTCATAGCTTGAGGATAAGGAATAAACCTTTTAGAACTGAGGTGAGGCGAAATTTCTTCACTCAGAGGGTGGTGAAAGTAAGGAATTTACTGTCACCGAATTTAACTGAGGCCAAAATATTGTCTGATTTCGGGAAGAAATTAGATATAGCCCTTGGGGCTAAAGGGATCAAGGAATGTGGAGGGAAGGAGGGATCAGGATATTGAACTTGATGATCAGCCATGATCAAGGTGAATGGTGGAGCAGGCTTGAAGGGCCGAATGGCCTACTCCTACTTCTAGTCTCTATGTTTAGCCCCATCAATTCCTGGGCTCACACTGCAGGCACCACCTATCTGGACCCACACCTTGACACTCAATAGGCTGAGGTATGTGCGCTCAATTACGATTGGTCCTGGAAAGATCATGTGACTTGTAAACATTGGCCCCCTGAAAAGAGTGACAACATCACAGGCATATTCTCTCGAACACCTCACGAGAATATCCAAATTTGCAGATGATACAAGTTGGGTGGGAGTGTGAGCAATGAGGAGGATGGAGAAATGATCCAGCATGATTTGGACAGGCTGAGTGAGTTGGCATACGCATCACAGGTGCGTATAATGTGGATAAATGTGAGGTTATCCACTTTATTAGCATAAATAGAAAGGCATATTATTATTTGAATGGATGGAAATTGTGAGAGGTGGATTCTCAATGAGACCTTGGTGACCTCATGCATCAGTCACTGGAAGTAAATGTGCAAGTGCATCACACAGTAAAGAAGGCAAATGTTAGTTTTGCCTTCATAGCAAGATTATTTGAGTATAAGAATAGGGTGTTGATGAGGTGTTGAGTATAAGAATAGGGTGTTGATGAGGCCACACCTGCAGTATTGTGAACAGTTTTGATGTCCTTATCTGAGGAAAGATGTCCTTGTTATAGAGTGAGTGCAGCGAAGATTTACCTGGTTAATTGCCTGATGGCAGGTGTATCATATAAAGAGAGATTAAGTCGATTAGGGTTGTATTCATTGAAGTTCAGAAGAGTGAGAGGAAATCTCACAGAAACTTATAAAATCCTAACAGGGTTAAACAGGGTAGATGCAGAAGGAATGGTCCCAAAGATGGGGGGCCAGAACTAGGGGTCATAGTTTGAGGACAAGAGGTAAACCTTTTAGGGCTGAAGTAAGGAAAAACTTCTTCACCCAGAGGGTGGTGAATGTGTGGAATTCAGTACAACAGAAGGTAGTTGATGCCAAAGTATTGTGTGATTTCAAGAAACAGGGGTCAAGGGATATGGGAGGAAGGGGGGAATCAGGGTATAAAATTTGATGATTAACCATGATCAAAATAAGTGGTAGAGCAAATGCAAAGGGCCAAATGGCTATGCTATGTTTCCATGAATATCACCATCGTAGAATCCTCTTCCTTGTGGGAGAACAGTGAGCACAGCCTGTACCCAAAAACAGTTAGCAGCAGGAAGATTGAGTATATTTTTGAATCATTGTGTTCTTTTTCTCTTTAACCCTCAATGATTCGCTGCTTGAGATGATTCACATTCTGTGCCATAGTATTGGTCAACGCCAAGAGGGTTTATTGCTAATTTCAGTGACTGTTCCATGATCAGGATATTGAATTGGAATCCGAGAGTAAACTGAGCTTAATTCCAACCTGGAGGAACTATTTTGAATCTTTCAGAGCAGGAATCTGATGAAAGCTTTTAAAAGCTGTCAACCCAGTCATATTTCAAAATAAAAACCATTCCGTTGCCCCACTTGGGACTTAGCTTGTCCAGGTTCATTTTGCAATTTACTGCTTTGGTTTCCTCCAAAGTTTCTTTTTTACTCCAAAGTTTAAAGTTTATTTGAAGTTTATGTATTAGTGTCACAAGTAGGCTTGGATTAACAGTGCAATGAAGTAACTGTGAAAATCCCCTAGTTGCCACACTCTGCTGCCTGTTCGGGTACACTGAGTGAGAATTTAGCATGACCAATGCACCTCTTCACTCAAAGGGTGGTGAATCTCTGGAATTCTCTGTCCGTTGAAGTGGTGGAGGCTGCCTCGCTAAATATTTTTAAGATGCAGATTGATGGGTTTTTGATAAGCGAGGGGATTAAGGGTTATGGGGAGAGGGCGGGAATGTGGAACTGAGCCACGACAGATCAGCCATAATCTTATTGAATGGCGGGGCAGGCTCGAAGGGCTAGATGGCCTACTCCTGCTCCTATTTCTTATGTTCTAACCAGCTCGTCTTTCGGACTGTGGGAGGAAACTGGATTACCCTGAGGAAACCCATGTAGACACAGGTAGAACGTGCATACTCTGCACAGAGTGACCCAATTGAGAATCGAATCCGGGTCCCTGGCACTGTGAGGCAGCAGTGCTAACCATTGTGCCAACTCATCTCGTTCATGAGATGTAGGCATCACAGACAAGGGCAGCATTTGTTGCCCATCCCTAATTGTCCTTGTATTGGTGACTTTGCTCAGTTGTTTTAGAGGGTAGTTAAGAGTCAACCACATTTCTTGGGTCCAAAGTCACATATAAGCCTGAGCAGCTCATGATGGTAGGCTTTCTTCCTTAAGGAACAATAGTGAACCTGATGGATTTCTAACTACAATTGTTCATGGTCATCATTTCTCAGACTGGCATTATGTTCCAGATTTGTTATTGAATTGAAGTTCTACCAGTTTGGAATATGAACCCATGTCCCCAGAGCATTAGCTTGAGCACCTGGGTTACTCGTCCAGTGCCATTATACTACTAAATTGTCTCCTCCCACTGTAAACATAACATGCATCTAAAGTTAAAGCTTATTTATTAGTCACAAGTAGGCTTACATTAACACTGCAATGAAGTTACTGCAAAAATCCCCTAGTTGTCGCACTACAGCATCTGTTCGGGTACACTGAGTGAGAATTTAACACAGACAATGCACCTAACCAGCACGTCTTTCAGATTATGGGAGCAAACTGGAGCGCCCTGAGGAATCCCACACAGACACGGGGAGAATGTGCAGACTCCACACAGACAGTGACCCAAGCCAGGAATTGATCCCAGATCCCTGGCGCTGTGAGGCAACAGCGTGCCTCACAGTAACCACTGTGCCATCACCATTCATTGGCTGCACTTATCAGCAATCTCTTTAGGAAACAGTACCACTTCAGTTTCGCTTACAATACTTCAATTATAGCCAAGTACAGTGGATGCTGCAAATATGGAATAAAAACAAAATGTTGGAGATACTCTGCAAGTCTGACAACATCTGTGCAAAAATAATAGGTAGGATTTTCCGGTGGCGCTCACCCCATGACAGGAAAATTACGCCTGAGGTCAATGAACCTTTGCATGGTCAGCCCCTCTCCCCCGCCCACCCACTACGATTCCCAAGGTGGATGGGACAGGAAACTTCTGCCCAATGTTTCGAGTGGCCTTCCTTCAACAGAACCAATGTCACTTCGGCAACTGAACATGACCTGGGAAAAAGGAAGTTTGACCCAGGCAGATCATGTCTATAATTATTCTTTTACAGGATGTTGGCATCACTCACTAGTCTAACAATTATTACCTAACCCTAATTGCCCTTGAGAAGGTGGTGGTGAGCCTCTTTCTTGAACTCTGCTGATCATGTGGAGTAGATACTCCCAGAGTGCTGTCAGTTCCAGGCCATGATCCAGTGATATTGAAGGAATATGGTATAGTTCCAAGCCAGATCAATGTGTGGCTTTGAAAGAATTTGCATGTGATGGATTCCCATGTGTCTACTGCCTTTGTCCTCCTAGATAGTAGAGGCTATGTATTTAGAAGGTGTTGTCAAAGGAACCTGGGTGAGCTGTGCAATGCAACTTATAGATGCTACACACAGCTGCCACTAATTGCCAGTGGTGATTGGGGTGAACTTTTGTCAATGGGGTGCCAGCCAAGTGGGCTGTTTTGTCCTGGATGGCCTGGAGTTTCTCATGTGTTGTGGGAGCTGCACTCATCCAGGTAAGTGGAGAATATTCCATCACACTCCTGACTTGTGCCTTGTAAATGCTGTACAGACTTCAAGGCGATCAGGTTTGTTATTTGCCACAGAATTCCCAGCCCTGAGGTTGTGTGGCTGTAAAGTTACTTATTACTTGTCAACCTAATCCTGAACGTTGTACAGGTCTTACTGCTGCCTTTGGACATGGATTGCTTCAGTATCAGAAATATCACAAATGATGCTGAACATTGTGCAATCATTGCAAACACCCCCACTTCTGATCTTAGTTGGAAGGAAGGTCACTGAAGATGGTTGGACCTAGGACACTAAACTGAGGAACTCCTGAAACAGAAAATGCTGTAATATCTGGGCAGGCCCAACAGCATCTGTGGAGAGAGAATAGAGCTAACGATTCGTGTCTGGATGACTCTTCATCCTGAAGTGAGTCCCAGAACTGAGATGGTTGATCTCAAACAACTGTGACCATCTTCCTTTGTGCAGAGTACGAATCCAGCCAGTGCAGAATTTTCCCACTGATTCCGATTAACTCCAGTTTTGCGAGGGTGCACCGATGCTACATTTGGTCAAATCCTGCCTTTGGGCAGTCATTCTCACCTCACCTCATGACTTCAGCTCTTTTGTCCATGTTTAGTCCAAGGCTGTGATAAGGTCAGGAACTGAATTGCACCAGTGGAACCTAAACCTTGATTTCCAATGCTGTACTGGAGGTCCCAATGAAGAAGGTAGAATGGAGGAGAGATGCCCTGTTTCCTTAGGAGAGCACAAAGCCCTTCAAACACGTAGAGTCATAGAGACATAGAGGTTAACAGCATGGAAGCAGGCCCTTCAGCCCAATTTGTCCATGCTGCCCTTTTTTTTAACTGCTAAGCTAGTCCCAATTGCCTGCGTTTGGCCCATATCCCTCTATACCCATCTCACCCATGTGACTGTCTAAACATTTTTTAAAAGACAACGTACCCACCTCTACTACTGTCTTTGGCAGCTTGCTCCAGACACTCACCGCCCTCTGTGTCAAAAAATTGCCACTCAGGACCATTTTGTATCTCTTCCCTCTCATCTTAAACATATGGCCTCTAGTTTTAGACTCACTTACCTTTGAGAAAATATATTGACCATCTAGTTGATCCATACCCCTCATTATCTTATAGACCTTTATAAGATCACCTCTAAGCCTCCTACGCTCCAGAGAAAAATGTCCCAGTCTATCCAACCTCTCCTTATAACTCAAACCCATCAAGTCCTAGTAGCATGTTAGTACACCTTTTCTACACTTTTTCTAGTTTAATAATATCCTGTCTATAATGGGGTGACCAAAACTGTATACAGTATTCCAAGTGTGGCCTTACCAATGACTTGTGCAATTTCAACAAAATGTCCCAATTCCTGTATTCAATGTTCTGACCAATGAAACCCAGCATGCCAAATGCCTTCTTCACCAGTCTGTCCACCTGTGATTCCACTTTCAAGGAGCTATGAACCTGTACCCCTCGATCTCTTTGTTCTATAACTCTCCCCAACGCCCTACCATTAACTGAGTAAGTCCTGTCCTGGTTCAATTAACCAAAATGCATCACCTCGCATTTATCTAAATTAAACTCCATCTGCCATTTGTCAGCCCAATGTCCAATTAATCAAGATCCCATTACAATCCTAGATAACCTTCTTCACTATCTACTATGTCACCAATCTTGGTGTCATCTGCAAACCATGCCAACTAAATTTTCATCCAAATTATTAATATAAATGACATATAACAGTGGACCCAGCACGAATCCATGAGGCACACCATTGGTCAAAGGTCTCCAGTTTGAAAATCAACCCGCTGTAACCATTCTCTGACTTCTGTCATTAAGCCGATTTTGTATCAATTTAGATACCTCACCCTGGATCCTGTGAGATTTCACCTTATGCAACAACCTACCATGTGGTACCTTGTCAAAGGCCTCATTAAAGTCCATGTAGACAACATCAACTGCACTGCCCTCGTCTACCTTCTTGGTTACCCCTTGAAACATGATTTTCCACTCACAAAGCCATACTGACTGTACTTAATCAGTCCTTGCCTTTCTAAATGCTTTCTAGATCCTGTCTCTCAAAATACCTTCTAACAGTTTGCCCACTACAGATGTGAGGCTCACTGGCCCATAGTTCCCAGGCTTTTCCTTGCAGCCCTTCTAAAACAAAGGCACCACATTTGCCACCCTCCAATCTTCAGGCACCTCACCCGTGACTATTGATGATTCAAATATCTCGGCTAGGGAACCTACAATTTCCTCCCTCACTTCTCATAATGTCCTGGGATACACTTCATCTGGTCCTGAGGATTTATCTACCTTGATGCGCTTTAACACTTTCTTCACCTCCTTCTCTATTATATGTACACTCCTCAAGACATCACTATTTATTTCCCCAATTTCCCAAACATCTATGCTTTTCTCAGCATTGAATACTGATGAGAAATATTCATTTAGGATCTCACCCACCTCTTATCTGCACATTAATCTTTAAGAGGTCCTACTCCCTCCCTGGTTACTCTTTTGCCCTTTATGTGTTTGTAGAAGCTCTTTGAATTCGCCTTCACCTTATTTGCCAAAATGATCTTGTGCCCCCTTTTTGTTTTCCTGATTTCTCTCTTAACTCTACTCCTACACCTCCTATACTCTTCAAGGGATCCACTTGATCCAAGCTGCCTATGCATGTCATGTGTCTCTTTCTTATTCTTGGCCAGGGCCTCATTATCCCAAGTCATCCAGGGCTCCCTACTCCTGCCAGCTTTGCCCTTCACTCCAGGAGAAATGTGCTTACACTGAACTATGCTTAACACTTTTGAAAGCCTCCCACTTACCAGACATCCCTTTGCCTTTCCACAGATTTCCCCAATTAACATGGGGCAGAAGTTTCCATTAAATGGCAAACAAAGTAGTCTGAAAACCGAGGTTTTCTCTCCATTAACACAACCGAGTTTTCTGACCAGATCTTCTGACACGCTGTCAAAAAAAGAATTGGGAGGTATGGTTTTTCACTGTCAGTCTGGAAAGGTGGGACCTGATAGGCCAGCTCCACAGAGTTCACAGCCCCATCTTTCAAGGAAGAATGGCTGTAACTGGGACAGTTGTTAATTCAGGAAAGAGAACTATTTCCTCCACCTAGTTTACCTGTGGCCAGTGTGATCGAGTGTCTGGTTCCTTGTCTCATACTAAAACTCAACTAGAATCATAGAATCCCCACAGCGTAGAAGGAGGCCTTTTGGCCCATCAAGTCTGCACCAATCACAAATCAACCAGGCTTTATTGCTTTGACCCTCATGTATTTACCCTAGCTAGTCCCACTGACACAACCTAACCGGCACATCTTTGGACTGTGGGAGAAAACCGGAGCACCCGGAGGAAACCCAAGCAGCACAGGGAGAATGTGCAAACTCCACGCAGACAGTGACCCAAGGCTGGAATTGAACCCAAGTCCCTGACACTTTGAAGCAGCAGTGCTAACCCCTGTGTCATCGTGCCACCCAAAAGCTAGCACATCAGAACAAAATATCTTGGGTCAGATCTCTCACGACTATCACAGTGGAAGTGCCATTTTGCTCCTATTTATTTATATGGAAAAGCCCCTGACCCCTCCATCCACAGAACATTCAGCCCTCCCCCACCCCCCACCCCCAGCCATATCAATACTCAGACCTCTCACGTCTACCAACATTGTCTAATTATCAGTATGGCAAGGGGTGAAAATGTGTGACAGTCTGCCCACCTCATCAGTAGGTGGAAGAACTTTCCGGCACCCTTGATGTTGTTGGAGGCAGTAGCAGCTGAGGTATGTTCTTCAGCCTCTCTGCACCTCTACATCATCCTGTTCAGTGACAGGTCGCATTCAGCTGTCTGTCAGTCAGGAGTCAGGCATTTCGTTGAGCAGAAATAGTTGATGCCAAAACATTGAATGTATTCAAGAAATGGGTAAGTTTTTCACTCAGAGGGTGGTGAGTGAGTGGAATCGGCTGCTGTCGGTGGTGGTAGGGGCAAACTTGCTGGGGTCTTTTAAGAGACTTCTGGATGAGTACATGGGATTTAATGAGATTGAGAGTTATAGATAGTTCTATGGCCTGGCAGATATGGATGTGATTGGCACAATTTGTGGGCTGAAGGGCCTGTTTGTGCTGTAGTGTTCTTTGTTCAATGTTCTAAATGGCTGGATATAGCACTTGGAGTGAATGGGATCAAAGGTTATGGGGGAAAAAGCAGGATTATGTATTGAGTTGGATGATCAGCGTGATCATAATGAATGGCAGAGCAGGCTCGAAGGTCCAAATGGCTTCCTCCTGCTCTGATCTTCTATGTTTCTGTGATATTTTTCATTCTGATTGCAGTGAATCTTTGGAATTCTCTGTAGCAAAGACTGATATGTTTTGAGTTGTGAAGCAACTCGAAAAGCCACATTGTCTCTTGTTAATCTTATTATGTTCTTAATGTTGATGTTCTTAAGTCAGTTTTCTTTCTCAACTGTGTTGCCCTGTTTCTTTCCCCGAATGCACAAAATAGCCGACTAACCACTAATCAGTGGAATGGAGGCCTTGCAAGTCTCAAACCCAAATAAATCAAAGCAGCAGAGACAAGACCCAGATGTTGACAGCTCTGTTATAGGCCTAGGAAGCCCTGGTAAGAAAGCATATTGGCCAACTTTGCTGAAAGGTTTATTGCTGGAATTCACACAAACAAAGGAGGAAAGATACTGACAATTGTTTGCTCTCCTTAATGGATTGGCCCACATATATAAGTAGGCCATCAGGTACATTCTAGTAGTTGCACAGTGGTACAGTGCAAGGAATCTGCGTTCAATTCCTGGCTTGGGTCACTGTGTGGGGTTTTCACTTTCTCCCAATAAACTTTGATATCATTAACCCATATCATGCCCATATCAACCTGCAGCTCCAACCTGCATTAAGGTGCGGGCCCAAGTGGGATCCTCATGGGGAGAGGGATTCCTTTGTGTGTGGCATTGGCCGTAAGCAGATAGAAGAGCTGGGGAAGCTGGCGATGGCTACTGGGGGAGTGGGGGAGGGAGATGGGTGTCGACCCTGACTGTGGTGGTGGGAGGGGGAAGAGGCCAGTGAGAATGGGTTGGGGGGAAGGGCCGGGGCCGATGATCGGGGAAAGGGGAAGGGGAATGATAAGTGCTGACATCGATCGGGGATGGGGAGAGGAGCTCCTGAGATCTCCGTGGTGGGTTGTGGGGAAGATCTAGGTATGGTCTGATCAGGCCGACCTTTAAAGGTGGCACCCTGACCTCAAGGCAGCCGGATTTTGCTGACAAGTTGAGGACCCCCCCACACCCACCCCCTGCTCCCTGAATGATGGCATGAAATGCGCCCACTTGATTTTTTTTGGCAAAGTGTTGTAAAATCTGGAGATAACGGTTTTCTCTGGAGACAAACCTTTTTCTCACCAGAAACAACACTCTGCCTCTCTCCAGTACAATTTCCCTTAACAGCTCTCTCAGCTCTGTCAGACAAGAACAAGGGAACTGTAGAAGGACAGACCTGCCAAAAAGCACACCAGAAACTAAAGAACAACTAGCTATGGAAACTAGACAATGAACGTGGGGTGGTATGGTGGCACAGTGATTAGCACTGCTGCCTCACTGCACCAGGGACCCAAGTTCAGTTCTCTGGCTCGGGTCACTATCAGTGTGGAGTTTGCACATCCTCCCCATGTCTGCATGGGCTCCTCTGGGTGTCCCGGTTTCCTCCCACATTCTGAAAAATGCGCTGGTTAGGTGCATTGACCTGAACAGGCACTAGACTGTGGTGACTGGGGGAATTTCACAGTAACTTAATTGCATTGTTAATGTAAGCTTTACTTGTGACTGATGAATAAAATTTTAACTTTAAAAGAGATATTGCAGGGAGTTTGTAATCGAATGAAAAATGGAAACTGGAACTGGAACAAGCTACTGTTCATTAAACCCACAGGCAGAGCTGAGAAGTTGCTGGTGAGAAACCAAAGATATCGGAAGTGATCTGAAGATTTGAGATATTTCACTATAGCCTGTGAAGTGATGATTGATGCAATTGTGAATCAACTAGTGGCTGGATCACTGAGAGTTTGTATAAAAGCATAAAAATATACAAGACAAACAAATACTGTAAAGAATAGTTGTAAAACCCAGAATGGATCATTGTTAATACAGTGTAGAGGATGCCTTGTTCAAAAAGGTAGTTGAAAAACCCGGAGGCAGATCCCAAATGAAAACAGCTGAAGGAAAACGTTGTTTGAAAGAAGATTTTAAAACATGCCTTTTTGAATGTGGATTTTGGAAGCACTTGTGTGACAATCATCTTGGGGGACAATTTGATTGAGTGGCGTCTACCACATGGTTTCAATGTGGAGTATTGTCTGACCACAGTCAGCCAATGCGTTTAAAGGGATTGTGTTTGCCAAAAATGTTATAACATAAGATATACTCTGTTACTGGTGTCATCCTTAAATCTGGGCACATTGATGAAGATAAGGAGGTGGGGTGGGGTGGTAAAGGAGTATTCTGTTATAGTCAATCAGTTCATGTTTAATGTGCTGAGAGCTAATTGCTTGCCTTCTGAATCTGTTCATCCACGTTTTTTTAATACAAAAAGTAAAAGTTATAGTATCACGGTGGCACAGTGGTTGGTACTGCTGCCTCAAAAGGTCAGGGACTTTGAGTCACTCTCTGTGTGGAGTTTGCACATTCTCCCTGTATCTGCGTGGGTTTCCTCCAGGTGCTCTGGTTTCCCCCCACAGTCCAAAATGTGCAGGTTAGGTGGATTGGCCATGTTAAATTGCCCCTCAGTATCCAATGGCAGAATCAAAGTTACAGATGAGAAGTACCAAGAATTGTAACTGTATTCGAGTTCTTTGTTTTCCTCAATCTCTCTGCCATCCTTGACAGAGTTCGCCAAACCATCCAACTCGGTGCATCTTCTCAATTTTCTGAATCAGTGGGAATGCTTTTACTTTGTTGCATGGTTTCCCATTCTAACATAGCTAATGGATCTTAACAAAGGCTTCTCATCTCACCCAGTGTGTTCCATGTGCGGCCTCTTAAGGATCTGTCTCTATGGTCTTCCTTTTCCTCATCAAGTTCTGCTCCATGGCAATACCTCCCATCAGAAATGAGAGCATCTTTTATATGTAAACTGACATCACTATCTCTCTACCATCTCTTGCAACTCCTCCACTGTCTCTGAGACCACAGTCTGCTTTTCAAACATGCAGTTTATTGTTCAGAAGGAAACACTTGCCTTTGACCCGAGCATACATTCTGTACCAATGAGAAATGCACTTCTACCACCACTATTTCAGATTAAATTAGATTTCTCACAACTTCAGCATTCAACTTAGCCCCATGATGAGTTTCTGATCCCATATCCTATTCATTACAAAGTCCACCTGTTTGTCAGTATATCTTGCCACTGTCCTACTGCTTAAACTTCCGTTCATTCCTTTGTGACAGCCACATTCTATATCTTTCCAGGCGTCTTCCATTGTTCACCCTCCTCAGTACATCAGTTCTTGCAAAAACCACTGCCCATTTCCTATCCTACACCGAGTCCCACTAGCTCATCCCACCTGTGCTCACTGGTGTACATTAATCCCTGGTCAACCTATTCTTCTAATGTGAAACTCATGGGAAGAATTTTACAGCCCCTATCACCAGAGGCCAGAGAGACTTTCTGGTCTCGATTATGTCAGTGGAATTTTGAATGACTTGCTGCATTTTCCAGCCATGATAGGACTGTAAAGTTCAGCCCAACATCATTGAGCCTAAATCGCTTCATTGCTTCGTCACTCTTGATCTTGGTAGCCTCCTACAATCTTATAATCCTTCATCACCACCCAGAACCCTGCTTTCCTCTGATTCCGACCCCCTTCACATTCCAATTCCCTGCAATCTCCCAGTGAAGGCCATGTCTTCAGCAACCCAAAACTGCCATGCCAAGAAGGAAGTGGCATAGTGGTATTGTCAATGGATTAGTAATCCAGAGATCCAGGGTAGTGCCCTGGGGACCTGGGTTCGATTCCCACCATGGCAGATGTTGGAATTTGAATTCAGTAAAAATCTGGAAGTCTACAGATGACCATGAAGCCATTGTCAATTGTTGCAAAAATGCATTTGGTTCACTAATATCCATTAGGTAAGAAAATCTGCCTCCTTATCTGATCTGGCCTATATGTGACTCCAGATCTACAGCAATGTGTAGATTCTTAACTGCCCATCTGAAATGGCCTAGCAAGCCACACAATTCAAGAGCAATTTGGGGATGGGCAATAAATGCCAATGATGCCCAGATCCCATGAGTGAATAAAAAAAAGACTCAGGGCAATGGTCCAGGGACCTGGGTTCAATTCCTGTTGTGGCAAAAGGAGAAATTTCAATTACAAAACAACTGGACTGCAAAGTCCAATAATGACCATGGAGCAATTGTCACAAAAACCCCATTTGATTCACTAATATCCTTCAGGGAAGAGAATCTGCCGTCATGTGATTCCAGATCCTGAGCAATGTACTTGACTCATAAAATGCCCTCTGAAGTGGTCTGAGCAAGCTATTCAGTTCAAGGGCAATTAGGGTGGGGTAATAAATGCTGGCCCAGCCAACAATACTTATATCAAAAGAATAGGAGATAAAATCAAGAATTTCCTTCCTCTTTTCAGCTAACAGGGCCAAAGGAGGTTCACAAGAATGATCCCAGGAACGAAAATCTTGAGGTATGAGGAGTGTTTGAGGAGTCTGTACTCGATGGAGGTGAGAAGGGGGGTTTGCCATTGGAACTTACAGAATACTGAAAGGCCTGGATAGAGGGGAGGTCTGGAAGATGTTTTCATTAGCAGGAGAGACTAGGATCCAAGGGCACAGCCTCATTTTAAAGGAATAACCTTTTAGAACCGAGATGAGGAGGAATTTCTTCAGCCAGAGGGTGGTGAATCTATGGAATTCATTGTCACAGAAGGCTGTGGAGGTCAGGTCATTGAGTGTACTTAAGGCAAGAGATAGACAGGTTGTTGATCGGTAAGGGGATCAAAGGTTGCAGGGAAAAGGCAGGAAAATGGATTGAGAACCTTATTAGTCATGGTTGAATGGTGGAGCAGACTCGATGGGTTGAATGGCCTAATTCCACTCCTATGGTTAATGGTCTTATGGTTTTAACATCCTTCTTACGAAGCAGCTTACTGGGAAAATGTTGACCATCCTTCTTAATATCTATTTCATTGTCTGATTATACCCCTGTAACTTGAAGATATATATTTTTCCCACTTTGAAAGCACTCTGCAAATATTATGTGCAGTGTTATATATTATGATGGTAGAGACTCTTGTGTTAAGATTGGTCCAGAAGTGTATTTTTTCTCATAAAATGATATTGATAAGAAAGCAGAGCAATTCAAGTTGCAATATATCTTTTAATACTTTTTAGAACAAATTTGTGACTACAGAACTTTAAGTCCTTGACAGGGACTATTCTAAAAAGATTTGATAAAGACAATGGAATAAATCTAATGAATTTGCTCTCCCGGATGTAGAGGTGCTGGCATTGGGTTGGGGTAGGCACAGTAAGAAGTCTCACAACACCAGGTTAAAGTCCAACAGGTTTATTTGGTAGCACGAGCTTTCGGAGCACTGCTCCTTCATCAGGTGACTTACCTGATGAAGGGGCAGTGCTCCGAAAGCTTGTGGTACCAATCAAACCTGTTGGACTTCAACCTGGTGATGTGAGATTTCTTATTGTTCTCCCAGCACAGAGCTTCCCATTGTGGGGATTTGGGGCAAGGGATTATCCATCTGTGCAAGATTTTCCAGCCATTTTTAGATGGAAAATCGTACACAATATGCTGATCTGTGTGCCCTGATCCCCAAAATGGACTGTCATCAAATTAAGGTTCTTGTCGGAAAATTGAATTCTGAAAATGTACCATCTCGCCTTAAGATACAAATGATTCTGAACCCCAAGCATATAGAATATTCGGTGAAAAAACAGTTGACATCATTTCACCAGAAGCAGAGTCGACGCAGCTGCCTTACGCTACAAGAAGTTTCGCAGCATTGTTCACTTATTTCTGTTTTGTTGAGCTTTCTCGCTCCAATGTTGCTGACTTTCTCAGTCTCAGAGGCTTGATAATTTAAATTGCCTGGCACCTTCCCATTCTGGTCACTATTGAGTAGCCGCTGTATGTTTGGCAACACAAACCGCTGCATCCCATCATTGTCATACATCCTCTTAGATTTCACCACAAAGACATCTTCGTTGTGTGAACTTTCCACATTAGCTGAAATGGAAATAAAACTCCATCTATAAACACTGATGGCTTATTGAGATTAAATTTATGTCCTTTCCCTCTACACTAACCATACGCTGCAACCCTCTCTCTCAGTATAAGTGAGATGTTCTGGACCCTTGCTCAGACACCACATATCTAATATTGCACAGAGAAAAAGAATATAAATTGATCATAATTGTGCCAATTAGTTGACGTTTATCATTTTAATACTGAAAATAATGGCATGTCTACCTTGCAAGTAGCAAATATTTTGTTATTGAACTACCAATGGATCGGCATTTCAGCTTTTTATCATAATTTGAAGCAAAGCTTCACTTCAAACAGAGTTTACCCAATCTTCCATTGGTTAAAGTGAGCACTTTAGCCATTTTATCATCCTCCAGAACTTTACAACAAACTTTGTGGTTTTCTATCCTTCAAGATAAGTTTTATGATCCTGCTTTCACAGCTCAGAACTTCATTTGAAAGCACAATGACATTGAGATTTCAGATAAAACTTTTGACAGGAAACAGAAGTATTTTAACTCATTTAAATTTGTACTTGTGGGTCTTAAAAACAAGTTTTTATCTAAGTTCAATTTTGTGCTTCTGCATAAGAAAGGATTGGCATTTTAGTTAAACAGAGGTGCCTGCATGTCTGTGGGTTTTGGTCATTTGAAACAGTGCCTGTACTGGAATTAAAGTGTTGATGGTACAAAAATAAATTGGGTTTAAAGAAAGACTATGCTGTTGCTCAACAACCATGGGGTCACTCTGGTTTAAAGATAACATTTGTGTTTAGTTTTAAGCTGGACCCAGAGGCTGGGCAGGGCAAGGGAGTTGCAGGGAGCAGAGTTCCCAAAAGAGCAAAAGGAAGTCCAGAAACCAGGGAGTTAGGACTAGAAGTACGCCTCGCGGAGACAGCTATGCTAAAAGAATAAGGAATAAGAAGTTGAAGGCATAGGAATACAAAGGAGAGATTAAAATCCTGGAAGTGGATCCTTGATGAAAGCATCCAAGAGTTAGCTAAAAGCAAAGTATTGCGGATGCTGGAATCTGAAACAAAAGCAGAAAATGCTGGAAAATCTCAGTAGATCTGATAACATCTGCGGGGAGAGAATAGAATCAATGTTTTCCGTCTAGAGCTAATAGCAAGAAGAATCAGTGGAGATTTATACTATGAGGTTGGGGGAGTGGAATTGGACAAAGGGAATGTAAATAAGGACAAACAAGGCTGAGAAGGTGCTAAAAAAATGCTCATTAAATGATCAGAACTTGTGAAGGGCAGAACAAAAGTGTAGATTGTTAAAAGACTGCCTGAGGAATGTGATGGTTACCCTGAAAGGGTGGGGGAGAGGGCAAGAGGGAGAGCTGAAATGGAAAGTAGAAAAATGGAGATGAGAAAGAAGGAAGTTGAATTGGATGAATGAGACAAAACAAAATGTAAAATGAATGGGAATAGGGTTAAGGTGGAGGGGAGGATGGGGGGGGGGGGTCTTTCGGGTCAAACCAAGTAGACAAACTCAAATTACATTAGGACAAAGTAAAAGGGGCAGCTCCCCAAAAGGGAGGGGAATGACCCAAACAAAAACAAAAGTACAAAGGAAACTTAAAACACAACAAATCAAAATGTGATTGTCAGGGCCTATAATGCACCTCAGCCCCTGCGGTGCCTAACGGGCACGAAAGGCATCGACTGTGCCCGCGGACACTGCGTGCTCCCTCTCCAGGGACACCTGGCCGCGAACGTAGCTGCAGTAGAGGGGCAGGCAGTCGGGATGGACGCCCCCCCCCCCCCCCCCCCCCCCCCCGATCGTCCGTTGCCTGGACCTGTTGATGGCACGTCTCGCCAGGCCCAGGAGCAGGTTCACGAGGAGATCGGCATCCCTCCCCTCCCCTCTCCGCACCAGGTGTCCATAGATCAGGAGCGTGGGACTGAAGTACAAACAAAACATCAATAAAAGGTGTTTCAGAAAATCGAAAAGGGTGTGCAATCTATAACATAAAACGTAGACATGGTCCACGGACTCCACAAGGCCACAGAAAGGGCAGTCTCGGGAGCCCATGAACTAGTGAATCCTACGGTGAAAGGTGGAGGGGAAGCTTAATGCTCTTAAGTTATTGGACTCACAATGTTCAGTCCAGAAGGCTGTAAAGTGCCCAATCAGAAGCTGAGGTGCTGTCCCTTCAGTTTGTGTTGGTGTTCACTAGAACATTGCAAATGGCTAAGGACAGGCATGTGGACTGGAGAGCAGGGTGGTGTGTTGAAATGGCAAGCGACAGGAAGGTCTGGGTCCTGCTTGCGGATGGGCTGAAGGTGTTCAGCAATCATCCAGTCTACAATTGGTTTCTCCAATGTAGAGAAGACTGTATTAGGAGCAGCGAAAACAACAGACCAGATTGAAGGAGGTGCATGTGAAGCACTGCTTCACTGGAAAGAGGTGTTTAGGACCCGGGGTGGTGAGCCGGGAGGAGGTAAAGGGACAGGTGTTGCACTTTCTACAGTTGCATAGGAAGGTGCTGTGGACAGGGAATGAGTTGTTGGGTACAATGGAGGAGTGGACCAGGGTATCCTAGAGGTAACAGTCGTTGTGGAATGCTGAAAGGGGGAGTGAGGGCAAGATGTGTTGAGTACTGGCATCATGCTGGAGTTGACGAAAGTGACGGAGGATGATCCTTTGAATGTGGAGGCGGATGGGGTTAAAAATGAGGCCAAGAGGGATCCTATCCTGGTTCTGGGAGGAAGGGGAGGGAGTGAGAGCATGCCCTGGGGATGGATAGGATGTGGTTGAAAGCCCTGTCAACCACAGTGGGTGGAAAACCACGATTGAGGAAGAAGGAAGACATATTGGCAACACTATTTTGGAAAGTGGCATCATCAGAACAGATGCGGCGGAGGAACTTGGAGAAAGGGATCGAGTCCTTACAGGATGTGGGGAGTGTAGTCAAGGTATTTGTGGGAGTCAATGGACAGGTTGTCACCAGAAATGGTGACAGAGAGGTCAAGGAAGGGAAGTGTCAGAGGTGGACAAAATGAAGGTGATAGAAGGGTGGAAATTGGAAGTAATTGGAAGAGATTTCCAAGAGTTAATGTCATTTTGGAGAAGGTTATTAAGGCATGTGGAGTTTGGAAACTCATGTGGAAGTCAGAGTTCCAGTGGGAGCAGTTGGCTCAGAGTGTAATAAACATCTTGGGGGGATGGTGTTGCTGAGAAATGCAGAGAGGTTGTCTGTCACTTGGATTCAGAGTCTGCTGTGTCTGATCACTATTGGCCTTTGGTTTGCATGCACTGTGTACTTACCCATAGTATAAGATATATTCAGTAATTTTTGTATGCTGAAAACATCTGTCTACATCTGTGAAGATATAGGTGGGGTAAAGGAGTCAATATTACAGTCAATCTTTTCATGTTTAATAAATATTTTACTTTTTGTTAAAAGCTAAAATTTACAGACTCTGTTCCCCCACGACACTACAGAAAGGCAAAAGTTGAGCCAGAGTTCCTTTCTGGGACCTGACTGTCCAGTTAGTAAGGTCAGCTGGGATCATAACACTTTGTAGAGCTGATTCACCAGCCCGTGTTCCTGTTGAGACTTCCTCACATTGGTATTTTCCAAATGCATTTTCAATGTAGAGCCCACTGCTCCACGCGCCACTGGAATAAATTGGTGATGAAGTACAACTGGGTGGCACAGTGGACAGTGGTTAGCACTGCTGCTTCACAGCACCAGGGACCCGGGTTCAATTCCAACCTCAGGTCACTGTCTGTGTGGAGCCTGCACGTTCTCCCTGTGTCTGCACGAGTTTCTTCCAGGTGCTTTGTTTTCCTCCCACACATCAAAGATGCGCGGGTTAGGGTGATTGGCCATGTTAAATTGTCCCTCAGTGTCAGGGGGACTAGCAGGGTAAGGGGGGGGATGGGGCCTGGGTGGGATTGTTGTCGGTACAGTTTTGATGGGCCGAATGGCCTCCTTTTGCACTGTAGGCATTCTATAAGAATTTATTGTTATTCTATAACTGTGTATTGGATGGTGTCCCCTTTTAGGCTACATCATCTGATGATGTGGAAAGTAGCACCCCTTCCCCACCTTATCACTCTATATAAGACGTGAGGGCAACTGTGGCTGTCATTAATTTTTCTTTGAGCAACTAACTTGAAAATCCATTTTCCAGTCTCAGTACATAGCAGGTCCCAACAGTGAGTGAAAGCTAAGGAACTCTTGAGCTAGGCAGTCCCCACCCTGTCCCTGCTACTGCACATCCATGGCCTTGTTTCGAGCTAGTTCAAGGTTCTGCCTTGAATCAAGATCTCAAGATTTGCAAGTCCAGGACCTGGAGATGCACATAGAATTATACAAAATCCCGCAATGCATTAACAGACCATTCAGGGCAAGTGAAATGTTTCTTTTATTTTGTCATGGACATGGCATAGCTGCCTGGCTAGCATTTATTACTCACCTCTAATTGACCTTGAGAATGTAGTGGTGAGCTGCCTTCTTGAAACCCTAAAGTCCATATGCTGTGGGTTGACCCACAATGTCATTAGGGAGAGAATTCCGGGGTATTGACCCAATGACTGGGAAGGAACACAGATGTATTTACAAGTCAGGATAGTGAGAGGTTTGGAGGGGAAACTGCAGGGGGTGGTGTTCCCATGTATCAGCTACCCTTGTCCTTCTAGATGGAAGTGGTCATAGGTTTGGAAGGTGCTGTTTCAGGAACCTTGGAGAGTTCCTGCAGAGCATTTTGTAGATGGTACACACAGCTGCTACTGAGTGTCGATGATGGAGGGAGTGGATATTTGTGGATGTGGTGCTAATCAAGCAGATGTTGTCAAGCTTCTTGAGTGTTGCTGGAGCTGCACTCATCCAGACAAGTAGGGAGTATTCTATCACAATCCTGACTGATGCCTTGGGCAGATTTTGGGGAGTCAGGAGCTGAGTTTTGTGCCACAGTATTCCAAGCCTGGAAGTCAAGTAAAGAATCATGTTGTGGGATGAGCAGGTCAGGTCAGGAGGAGAATTTGCTTGGGACTAGTTAGATTGTGTTGGGCGATTGGAGATCAAGTGGGTAATCAGGGAATCGGAGAGGGAGTTGGGATTACAGGGCAGGTGGACTGGGGGCTGAGGGGGGAGGGGGTAGAATGAGTGTTTGGAGGGTCAGTGATATAATTGTCCAGGAGTTAGACTAGGTTATTTTCTGTCTAACACTGCCAGAGTGACTCTCCGGGCAAGGAGTTTGGAAATGTCTGAAGTTTCTGACTCTAATCCAGAGTTGGAGACTTTTCTGGGAGTCTCTGGGAGAAGGGAAATTGCTCAATGGAAGTTTACATTTCCTGGATAATGTTGACAGAGTCTTGTGATGGGATTTCTAAAGGTCCCATTAGTGCACCTTTCAGGTTACACCCGGTCTCTGATCGGCTGCAAGAGATCTAGAAGATCTGGGATTATATTTTCTCTTCTGTAGTCACCTTGTTTTGAATTCTATGCGTTCTGCTACAGTGCACTGACTCCATGGGCCCAGGATCTCAGTTATGAGGCTATTGCACAATATCTTGTCCAAAGCCTTTTGACAATCCAAACATATTCCATATGTGTGTTTGTGAATTTTTTTTTGGCAGAATAGACCTGTCTTAATTTCTATTTAAGGTTATTAAAAAATTGCCATTTGTTGGTCTAGCTTTCAATTGTAACTCTTTAACAGTTTAATTACAGTTCCATTCTCATCCCCTCAATATTAGCTTTAGGTTCATTCAATTTTTATTAACCTTACTTATGATTTTAACTTTATCTTAAATTTTTTTCTTACCTTAAACCTTGGGGCAGCACGGTGGCACAGTGGTTAGCACTGCTGCCTCACTGTGCCAGGGACCTGGGTTTGATTCTCAGCTTGGGTCACTGCCAGGGTGGAGTTTGTACATTCTCCCCATGTCTGTGTGGGTTTCCTCCAGGTGCTCCAGTTTCCTTCCTCAGTTTAAAGATGTGCAGGTTGGGTGAGTTGGCCATGCAATGTACAAACTCCATAAAGACAGTGACCCAAGCTGGGATTCGAACCTGTATCCCTGGCAAGAAGCGATTCTTCCCTGCAACGATCAGGCTTTTAAATGGACCTACCTTATATTAAACTAATCTTTCTCTACACCTTAGCTATGACTGTAACACTATATTGTGCACTCTCTCCTTTCCTTCTCCCCTATGTACACTATGAACAATATGTTTTGTCTGTATAGTGTACAAGAAACAATACTTTTCACTGTATCCCAATACATGTGCCAATAATAAATCAAATTAAGAATTATGCATTTAGTTCACCTAATTATCCTCAAGCAAATGGACAGAGTGAGAGGGAGAACTGTTCAGCAGTAATTAAAGAAAAAGAAGGGCCCTCATTTTAGCTCTTCTGAATTATCGATCCTTGCCATCACAGAATTCTTTTTTCCAGTGGAGTTACTAATGGGTAGGAGATTGGGGAACACAGCTTTAACCTCCTTCTTACACTACAGTTAAAGTTAAAGTTTTATGTATTAGTCACAAGTAGGCTTATATCCACACTGCAATGAAGTTACTGTGAAAATCCCCCAGTCACTACACTCTGGAGCCTGTTCAGGTATACTGAGGGAGAATCTAGCATGGCCAATTCACTTAACTAGCACGTCTTTCAGACGGTGGGAGAAGCACCTAGAGGAAAGCCATGCAGACAAAGGGAGAACATGCAAACTCTACACCGATAATGACCCAGGACAGGTTTGAATCTGGGTTCCCGGCTTTGTCAGGCAGCAGTGCTCACCTCTGTGCTACTGTGCCACAATTCAAACCCAACATTACCACAAATGACCACAAGAAGGTAAAACAGCAGGAAGAACAGATTTATAATCATGCTGGGAACTTGACGTAAAGCATATGAGTTCCCAGGGTTGAAGCCCGGAGAGAGAGCTTAGGTCTGAGACCAACAGAGGGAAGGCACGCTCATTGAAAAACTCCACCATTAAGTTTGTACAGAGTTGAGGCAGGCCAGGGTATCATAAAGTGATATCAGAGTGCCTTAATATCATTGAAAAGAAAGCCAGTAGAAACTCAGGCCAGAATTTCATGTTCCCCTGACAGCAGGTTTTATTTTGCTGGGGAAGATGGTAGGGGTGTGAAATTGAAGGAACAGGATTTCCTCCCAGTTCCCACCTGCCCCTCACTGTTGGTGGGCAGGTCGATTGACCAGGTGGCCTGTAGGGACTAGCTGCAACCTAGGTGCAGGGCAGGATGAAATGTCTGGCCCGAAATAAAATTAACAAATGCGCCTGGGACAGAGATCTGTGTATGATTGTGCTACCGACACATTTGGGGCTCAGTTTTAACATCAATGTTTAGACTTTAAGGTTTAGCAGCTCCCTGAGATTGCTCCGCAGAGGTTGTCCCCCTGAGGGAACATGTTGAAAACATCAGCTCGCACCCACTCATCCTGGCGCCTACCCTCTTTCTGCCCTCCCTGGCAGTGCTTAACTATTTCACACTGGATGACAGGTAATTGGCCAACCAGCATGAAACTTTGCTCTAGGGATAAACACGGCCGAGGACACATTTTGTGTCTGCTTCTGAGCCTGCGTGTGCATGTGACCAACAGTCAAAACATTCAGGCTAATATGTACTGACTGATGTAAATCCAATTGTAACTGATGCTCTTGAATGTCCACATCCTGGCCAATAAGAACATATAATGATTGATAATTCAACCCCCCCACCTCACCAAGTTTTTACTTAGTCCACTACAGACTGAATTTAGGGGCAGGAAAAGGCCGGCTTGTCTATCAAGCATCTCCCGCCCTGCAAGCCAGCAGTGAAAAGTCTTTGCCGTGACCACCACAGCTTTGGCAAAGATATGGCAGTGTGGTGGGAACATCTCCAAGAAAAGTCCTGTACCCCTCATTGAGCAGCTCATCTCCATTACCCTGGTTTACATGCTGACCAACCCTTTACTGAAGAGTTCATTCCAATTTATTGACCCCAGTGAAACTATTAGTACACTAGGCCAAAAAGTGCACTAAATATTGGGACTAATATGCTCTTCTTCATTGTGGTCAGTGACAGTGGTCATATGACAGTGTGGGAAGATCAATAAAAGGGACAGATGCAAAGAAAATCCAACCACGTCCCCATCTGGGAGACACACAGACTCGCTTTCAACAGGAATTACTATTTCAAGTTTATTTACTGGTATTACAAGTGGGGTCACGTAAGTTATGATGAAAATCCCCCAGTCGCCGCACTCCAGTATCTGTTTGGACACACTGAGGCAGAATTTAGCATGGCTAATCCACCTAACCAGCTCATCTTTGGGACTGTGGGAGGAAACCGGAGACCCGGAGAAAACCCATGCAGACGCGGAGAGAATGTGCAAACTTCACGCAGACAGAGACCCAAGCTAGGAATCGAATCCAGGTCCTTGGCGCTGTGAGGCAGCGGTGGCATTGTGCCACCGTGCTGCCCGAACAACAGTCAGGGATAGGAAGTGGCTGATTTACTCCCTTCCATTTTCTAAGGTTGTTGAGGCCAATTGTGTCTGACTAATTAACTGAATTCAATTAATAAAACACTGACTGAAGATTGAACCTGAAATGCATCCCAGAATTTTTTTTTGGGCTCTACCTCATGTTAAATGTACAGGATTTTCTGTAGAGATAATGACACTATTTTAATCACTACTGATAACAAAGATTAATCCCATCCTATTTTAACAGGAAATACATTCAAATGTTTAATTCTCACAGGTCAATCAAATGTCTTTACCTTGACGAATAGGGCGGATTTAATACTCACAGGGTTTCTTGGAAAGGAAAAATTCTTGGTCGAATTCCTGGCAGATTGAGAGTACTGTGATGACAAATGAACGGCCACAGAGATTGCTGAATGTCTTCTCAGGATCTACTACTCCTTTCACTGAGTGGGGAAAGGAATTCAGCGCCAGGCCAATTGCCAGGATGGAGACCAGACTCTTCATTTCAGCTTCACAGGTGATCACGTTCTGGCGCTCTTGACTCTGTGAGAAGACTCACAATACCAGGTTAAAGTCCGACAAGTTTATCCGATCGTGACCCCGCAAGCTTTCGGAAATGCTGTTCCTTTGTCAGGTAAGTGGAAAGTTCTGATCAGAGAAAGACATATAAAGACACATACAGTTTACAGAATACTGATCAGAATGCGAGTCTTTACAGCTAATCTGCTATTCAAATCTTAATCACTCTTGACTCTGTACAGGAACCGAGTGCCAATCGCTGCTGTCGCTCTCTAATAATTCTACTGTGTGAAAGGACCTGCTTCTATCGACTGATCCAAATACCTTTTCTGGTCTCAAACTCTGACTGGATTGAATTTCTCTGTTGATTCTGAGTATTTTTTACTATTTCGTTCATCTGTTTCTTTCTCCCTTTTTAAGCAGTTCTGCTCCCTTAGCTTCGGCTCATTACTGTTTTACATTAACTCTTGCCCCTTGTTCTAGAGATCCTTTCAGATTCCACCAAACCCTTGGGTCCCAGCCGAACGTAACTATATTTTCACCTTTGATTAATGTTTAGTCTAAGTAATTGGTGTTTGCAATTAATACCTAACAGCTCTTCCACAAGTGGGTAAATCTTTGGCGGTTTCACTCTCATATTAGCTTCTCATTCTTTACATCAGTATTGCAACTGTGTGTGGAACATTGGGTTGGGTCTAATAGGAGCAATGGAGAGGGGTCTCTTCCTGAATTAAATGCCACTCAGGCATTCAACAGACCACTCTGCTGGAAACAAGACCCCTGCTGGCCAATCATCAGCCAACAATTCTTCTATAATTATCAGCACTACTGGGGAGGGAATGGCTGCTGTCGCTGTTACACTCAGCTCGAGCCTCGCATTGAGAATAGACCAAGACACAGGTGAGCGATGGCAGGGGCTGCTGGATGGGGATCATGGGGGATAAGATGTGAGGACTTAGATGCAGGAACTAGGAATGGCTCTCAGCAGCCCTCCCCCCACAACTGCACCCATGCCCACTCACATTATAATACTAGTTCCCTCAACTGGGCATGACGATGTCTATGAATGAGGAACTCCTGCCCACCTCATACCATGACCCCCCCACCCCCCAACCTCCCAGGATCCTACAAGCATACATGCCAGGGTTTACTTGTTGTTGTGCTCCTTGAATGCTGAGCCCATGTCCACCAGCAGCAGTGACATGAGACCCTTAGTGAGCATTAATTGCTCACTTAAGGGTTGCAATTGATGGTGGGCAGGAAACTGAACCATGGGCCTCCCCAAAATAGAACATTGAACGTAGAACAGTACAGCACAGTATAGGCCCTACGGCCCTCGACGTTGTGCCGAGCTATGTCCAAACCCAAGAGAAAGCTATCCCACTCCCTATCATTCTGATGTGTTCCGTGTGCCTATCTAATAACCGCTTGAAAGTTTCTAAAGTGTCCGACTCCACTATCACAGCTGGCAGTGCATTCCACACCCCAACCACTCTCTCAGTAAAGAATCTACGTTGGACATCCCTCCTATATCTCCCACCATGAACCTTATAGTTGTGCCCCGTAGTAACAGGTACATCCACCCGAGGAAATATTCTCTGCACGTCCATTCTATCTATCTCCCTCATCATCGTATAAACTTCTATTAAGTCACCTCTCATCCTCTTCCGCTCCAAAGAGAAAAGCCCCAGCTCACTCAACCTTTCCTCATAAGACCTACCATCCAAACCAGGCAGCATCCTGGTAAATCTCTATGCACTCTCTCAAATGCTTCCACATCCTTCTTATAGTGAGGTGACCAGGACTGTACACAATACTCCAAATGTGGTCTCACCAAGGTCCTGGATAGTTGCAGCATAACCCCATGACTCTTAAATTCAAACCCCCTATTAATAAATGCTAACACACTATAAGCCTTCTTCACGGCTGTATCCACTTGAGTGGCAACCTTCATAGATCTGTGGATATGAACCCCAAGATCTCTCTGTCCTTCCACGTTCCTCAGAACCCTACCGTTGACCCTGTAATCCACATTCAAGTTTGTCCTACCAAAGTGAATCGCCTCTCACTTATCAGGATTAAACTCCATCTGCCACTTTTAATGGAGGGAGAAAGTTAGCATCGGTGAAGGCAGAAAAATGGCATGGTCCCCATACTCCACCCTCAAGCCTGATCAAATGTCCCAAATTCCACTCTTCAGCTGGATTAAGTATCCCACACTCTACCCTCCGTATGATTTTGGACTCCCCTCCCCTGTGGAAAAAACCTTGGCTATTCACCATTGGTTTTTTAGCGTGACTTCCAGAACAAAACTCCAACACATCGTGCATAATAGGGTGCCTCAGTGGGATTCACTCTGGAATTCAGGGATGGGGCTTATTCCCACCTGAGAGGCTGGCAGCATACTTCTGAGGGTCCGTGGCACATGCGCTGATCTGTCAGCCTGTACATCATCGCATGCCAGCCCCCTGATCGCTGGTCAGCCCAATCGTTAGCCAACCCCACAATCCCCCACCATTGCAGCCCCCACCCTGGACGTCCCCAGGCCAGCCATTATCTCCCTCTGCCCCATTCAGCCCCAGTTTCCCCACCACTCCGCCAGCCACAGCCTGCCCTGACCTCCCTGACATTCCTCCCCTCTGTTGACAGTCCCAAATCACCCCAAACCCACTGCCAATAGTCCCAAACAGCCCCCTCCTCCCGATGACCATCCCCGACACCTCCCTGGCAGCCCTGTCTTCCCTGCCCCTTCACTACCTGGATGGCCAGTCCCAATCACCCTCTTCCCTCCCACTACCAGCGATCCCAATGCAAAGTGGCAGCGGGTCCCCCACTTCCCAGTAGGCCATGCCCTCTTGATGCTGCCTGTTGCCCAGTGGGCAATGCCAGTTTGCCCCTTGGACAGTGCCAGCGTGCCACTCAGGCAGTGCCAGGAAGTGGGGACAACGCATTATGATCATTATTAAACGTAAAGAGATCTCATCTTTCCAATTACCAACATCTGGCATCCAAACACAATAAAAACTTAAAGTTGAATTAATCGTTATATTCTTGGTTTAATCATAGACCTGGCAACCCCTGATCTGGAAGCAGTGCCGATAAGAATGCAGTTTACATACAGAAGTTGTGTGACCAAATACAAAGGAGGGCTGCAGACAAAGGAGAACTGTAGCAGAGGGGAGAAAAAAGGGAGGCAGATTTACAAGGAGCAGTGTTTATTAATGTGTAATCTGTCAAATAGGACAAGGTGGGGAAGACAGAATTAGAACAGGAATGGTCAATTGGATAATTTTACTGTCATTGTGTCAGTTTTTCCGGAGCTAGGTTTTTCCAGAAATAGGCTTTAGAAATAAACTTCATTGGATAAAGGAGTCTCTGTGGAAAATGCATTACCAAGACTGTTTGAAGCTAGCTGAGGAGATTCTACAATTGTCTCCTCTATATCGGAGAGACCAAACGCAGGCTGGGTGATTGCTTTGCTGAGCACCTCTGGTCTGTGCACAATCAGGACCCTGACCTTCCAGTTGCTTGCCATTTTAACACATGATCCTGCTGCCATGCCCACATGTCTGTCCTTGTACTGCTGCAATGTTCCAGTGAAGCTCAATGCAAACTGGAGGAACAGCACCTCATCTTCCAACAAGGCACTTTACAGCCTATCAATCATAATATCAAATTCATCAACTTCAGATGATTAGCTCTATCCCACCTCAACCCCTGTTCTCATTTCATTTCATTTTTAACTGTTTTATTGTTAACCTTTTATTGTTTTATTGTTAACTGTTAACCTTTTATTTTTTCTTGTCTTCTTTTATTTTTCTTTTGCCCCACTGTTCCCCCATCTTATCCTATTGTTCCTTAAGTTTTCTCCCCCTTTACTTCCCCTTTCCCACTTTTTCTTCATTTTACCTCTCTCCCACCCATCTCCTCCCTCCCCCCAACATCTTCATCTGTCGCAGCTTACCCTCTGATTTCAGTTTCTCAGACTTTTAGCCATTTATTCCCTCTATGGACTGCCATTAGCACCTCTTAGACTTTTGTGGCTATGACTTATCTTTCATTCCCTCCCCCTGCAGTATAAATATCACCCACCTTCTATGCCTTTTAGCTTTGCCAAAGGGTCATCTGGACTCGAAACGTCAGCTCTTTTCTCTCCTTACAGATGCTGCCAGACCTGTTGAGATTTTCCAGCATTTTTTCCTTTGGTTTCAGATTTTACAATTGTGTTTTGTTTGAATGGCAACCATCTTTTGGATCAAACTGTGATTGTGGGTGATCAAGGCTCAAGGGCTGAATTGATTGAGTCACATGTCTGTGGGGAGAAATACATGTGTTTGTAGTTATGTAAGATGTATATTTGTTGTATTGCCTAGTTGAAGTGAAATTTATTCTTTTATTTGGAGTTTGATTTTCCCGGTATGTTTAATTGAAGTTAGTTCTGATTGTGATTACGTAAATGGTACTAAAAGCAGAACGGCGCTGGCGGTTTCTTCAATTGGGGGTTATTTGATAGTTTGGTTTACAGATCTTTCAGGAGCATCATGGCCACACAACCCAAGGCTGGAAATTCCCCCTCCCCCTTGCCGCTGAGCTCAACAGACCTTTAAATGGTCCACCAAGTTTTCTGTCTTGCCTGCTACGATCCCCGTGGAGGATGGGATGGGAATTTTTTGGCCCATAATTTGAATTATCCCATAAGTTCATCAAAGATGAGAGTTTGTGAGCTATTTAGAGTTTTTGAGAGCTTTCAACTGTTTTGTCTTGAATTTGGGGTCTAGACAGCCTTTCTTTAGGGATTGTCTATTTCCTTAAGAAAGCTACCTCAATCTGTAATTTATATAAAACAATCTTGTTCATTTACAGATGTATACTCGGTACTCCACTCAAGGATGTATTTCTGTTTTCCATTAAATCACAGCCTCTTTGTCATGTGGTACTGTATCAGTGTTACATCATTACCAGTTGCTTCTGGCATTAACCCTTAACTCTACATTGTCATATCATTTATATTGTGTCTTTTCACCTGAACACAAAGAATGGAGTGGTCATCAAGATCTGCCCAATTAGTATCCACCACCTTGCCAATCACCCTAATTAACCCTGACTATCCATTTGTGAATCATCACTGCCATCCACTTACCAATTTGAGTCATGAACCCACACTCGTGGTTATACTTGCTCAAAAACCATCCTTCTTCCACTTTCACCACAGTTCTCATATTCGCCAATGCTGACATCCACTAGCCAATCCCCAGTGCTACATCTCTAGCCATTCCTAAACCTCTGTCGGTTATTACCACTAACTCCCCTGATAAAGTCATACCATTTCCCAGTAACGCCTCCTGTTAAATCCTCTATGACCGGGGTGCGCCCCCAAGAACTCACACCATAGCCGGATGTCAAAGAATGCAAGTATTTATTGAAGGTCTTACTCGCCCCACAAATCTCAGCCCACTCCCAGGCTCATCTGACCTATTCCGTAACACCTTAAGATATAGGAGCAGAATTAGGCCATTTGACCCAACAAGTTTACTCTGCCATTCAATCATGGCTGATGTGATTCACATTCCCATTCTCCTGCCTTCTCCCTTTAATCCTTGATCGCCTTAATGATCAAGAACATATCTAGCCCTGTCTTAAAGACATTCAAAGACCTGGCTTCCACAGCCCTCTGTGGCAACGAGTTTCAAAGATTCACCACTTTCTGGCTGAAGAAATTCCTCCTCATCTTAGTTTTAAAGGAGCGTCCCTTCACTCTGAGGTTGTGTCCTCGAGTTCTAGTCTCTTGCACTAGTGGAAACATCCTCTCCATGTCCACTCTCTCTGGGCCCCTCAGTATTCTGTATGTTTCCATTAGGTGGCTCCTCATCCTTCTAACCTCCATCAAGTATAGCCCGAGACTCCCCAACCACTGTTCATGTAACAAACCCTTAATTCCTGGGAACTTAAAGGGGCTGTCCCCCAACATGCACAATATCCCCACCCGCCCTATTTCTCACTCACATCAGGGTTGCTATGACACTCGCAACTCACTGATCTTCATTTGTGGCAATTCAGTGAGCTTCCTGTTGATCTCAGCCGCTCACCAACTCGATATAGTTCAGGCTTAATGTCGGTGGTGGTATGACAGGCTTCGCTACTCAGCTAACTTCTTGCATTCACACAACTCCGAAGATGGCAGAGGGGTTGGGATTAAATATTCTACTGAACAGTATCCGCACCATTCAATTCCTCGCGTGAACTATACTTCTTTATTGTATAGAACGAGATTAAAATGTGAAAAACAGAGCCAATCCTCAGGGGTTAAAGTAACACAACTTAACCATTGTGCACAATGCAGTCTGAAAATGTTTCAGTCTGAAAAAAACAAGAAATAACCTGTTCCCTCTTTGTGCCGTAGGCTCCCCACAAATTCTTCAATGTTTATTTTCCTGCCTGTTTGGGAACTAATTGCTTTTAGAAATCAATTCATTTCACCTGAGTGAATTCCAACATTCACAACATTGTGTTCCAAGTGTTGTTGAAGTGTTACTATAAAGTATCTGAATTTACCAGCTATTAAACTGTAGCGTTTCATAAGGCTCCCTGAAAATGGAACGGAACAACTTCACAGGCTATTGGCCAGCACAAGAACCACTTGGTAGCTACTAGAAACAACTTAGTTAGGTTAGAGATTAATGGAAGGAAGTGTTGTGGTTATGCCCCATTAGGAAGTACAGTTCTGGAATATTGGAAACCTTTCAAAGGTAAGTCACAGTAAGTGAGCACAGTAAGTTAGAAAAAAAAGAGAAGGAAAAGATGAACATGAAATAGAGATTCACTTGTGAAACTTGTGGGAGCAACAGGGGTCTCAACCCTTGGCTAGAGAGCTGGCGAGAGCCCCCCGCCACCCCCCACCTTATTTTCAGGAGTTCCAAGCAGGCACTTGGCAGGATGGCCGCAGACATTCCCTCAGGATCAAGGACCCCCAGTGGGTGGTTGTCCTAGCCGGCAAGAGCTGCCAGCCAATCAGAGATAAGTGGTTCTTCTGTATTCAACAATGCCACTCAGGAGGCGGTGGCTACTGTTGATATGACATCTACCTGAGGCCTAGAATCGTCACTACGTTGCAGGCCAGAGGTGGGTAATGACAAGGGGGAAGATGGGGTGGGGGGGAGGGGTTCATGTTAGAGGTCACAAGAGAGTTGGCAAAGAAAGGTCAGCAACAAGGGTTGGGGAGTGACTTTCAGAGGACCACCTCTTCCTGATACCAGGTGCCTCGATTTGCTATTAATTGACTTTAAATGAGGAAGTCTCCCCCCTCCCTATGTTTCTCCCATGTTGAGCCACCCTCACTCTCTCCACTACTGAGTTAATAGCAGTGGTGATGGGATTAGGCAAAAGGCAAGGCTTCCAATTGCAACCGCTTTCAGCCATAACTGCCAGGTACATGATCCACCGTGGCTTCCTGTGTCCTCAGCATTTTAGATGCTGGTCTTTAGCCAATTCGATTCACTCCATGTGATGTCAAGAAAAGACTGAAGGCTGTAGATTCTGCAAAGGCTATGAGCAAGAATCGGTCGTGGGTTTGGAAAGCCTCCCATAGTCTTTCAACAACAGACTTGATAGGGGTAGAAGCAGGGAGGCCCAACCACCACCCTCCTGCACGATGAAATGCTCCCCCACCATCAAGCTCGCCATGAGGAAGGGCACAAGATTTCACTCAAAATATCCAATGTTTATTCTGGCCATAGACAATCTTGTTCTCCTCAATGTGTTGGAATGACAAAACGAGGAACGTTTGTGCTTTGGAATTGCTTAAAACTTGGACATGTTGTGTGGAGGTTCATCCACATAATCAGTTATTGCGCGCATCACAACTGCTTCTTTTGATGACGATTGAGAAGTATTTTATCTGTTCAAGGGATGTGGATGCTGCTGGGTGGGCCAGCATTGTTTACCCATCCTTACTTTCCCATGGTGGTGAACCATTTGTTCGCACTGCTAAAGTAACGTTTTTAAAGTTTATTCAATAGTGTCACAACACTAACACTGCAATGAATTTACTGTGAAAATCCCCTAGTCGCTACACTCCGGCGCCTGTTCAGGTACATTAAGAGAGAATTTAGCATGGTCAATGCACCTAGCCAGCCCGCCTTTTGGACTGTGGGAGGAAGCTGGAGCACCTGGAGGAAACTGGGGACAATGTGCAAATTCCACACAGACAATGACCCAAGCCAGGAATTGAACCTGGGTTCTTGGTGCTGTGAGGCAACAGTGCTAACCATTGTGCCACCTCATGCAGTCTGTGTGCTAACCATGGGGTCCACAGTTCTGTTAGAGTGAGAATTCCAGGATTTTTGACCCAGTATCAGTGAAAGAACAAAGACTTAGTTCCAAGAGAGGTTGGTGAGTGACTTGGAGGGCAACTTCCAAGTATCGGTCTACCCATGCATCTGCTGCTCTTGTTTTTCAAGGTAGGAGAGGTCATTGGCTTGGAAGGTGCTGTCTAGAAGCATTGAAGACTTCCTGCAGTGCGTCTTGTAGATGGTACATACTGCTACCACTGAGGGTTAGTGGTGGGGGGAGTGAATGTTTCAGCCATAACTAGCAGGTATATGATCCACCGTGGCCTCCTGCGTCCTCAGCATCTTAGATGCCGGTCTTCAGCCAATTCAATTCACTCCATGTGATGTCAAGAAAAGGCTGAAGGCTGTAGATTCTGCAAAGGCTATGCGCATCAATTGGTAGTGGGTTTGGAAAGCCTCCTGTGGGCTTTCAACAACAGGGGTGCCAATCAAGTGAGCTGCTTTGTCCTAGATGGTGTTGAGCTTTTTAAGTGTTGTTTGAGCTGCACTCATCCGGGCAACTAGAGAGTACTCCACTGCACACCTGACTTGTGCCTTAGAGATGGTTGACAGACAGACAGTAACCCAAGGTCAGAACTTCACCAGGCTGCCTCATTCAGTAATTGAGAATTCACGAATGGTACAGAACATTCTGCAATCACCAGCAAACATCCCTACTTCTGACCTTATGATGGAAGGAAGGTCATTGATGAAGCAGCTGAAAATGGTTGAGCCTACGACCCTGAGGAATTCCTGCAATAATGTCTTGAAGATGAGATGATTGATCTCCACCAGCCACAACCATTTTCCTTTGTGCTAATATGACTCCAACCACCAGAGGGTTCCCCTCACTCTTAATGACTCCAGTTTGGCTAGGGCTCCTTGATGCCACATTTGGTCAAATGCTGCCTTGAAACCAAGCGCAATCATTCTCACCTCATCTCAGGTGGTCAGCTCTTTTGTCCACATTTAAACCATAGCTGTTATGAGGTCAGGAGCTGAGTGGCGCTGGTGGAATCTGAGCTGAACATCAGTGAGGAAGTTATTGCTGAATAAGTGCTGCTTTGTAGCACTTTCCATGATATCTTCCATCACTTTCTGACAATCCAAAATAGACTCTTTGGGTGGCAATTGGTCAGGTTGAATTTGACCTGCTTTTTGTGGGCAATGCATAACTGGGCACTTTTTGACTTTGAAGAATGTCAGTGTTGTAGATGTAATGGAACAGCTTGGTAAGGTCCATGGCAAGATCTGGATCCAAGTCTTCAGTCCTATTGCTGGAATATTATCATGGCCCATAGCCTTTGCAATATCCATTGCCTTCAGCTGTTTCACGGGGAGTGAATCAAATTGGCTGATGACTGACATCTGTGATGTTGCAGACCTCCAAAGGAGGCCAAGATTGGTCACCTACTCAGTATCCCTGACTGAAGATTGTTGCAATGTTTGTGGAGCCTCCTCCTGCTACACTGAGTTGTTTAATTGTCCGACAACATTCATGACTGGATGTGGCAGGACTGCTGAGCTTGGGCCTAATCTGTTGCTTGTGGGGTTGTTTAAGATTGCCTACTGCGTGCTCTTCGTGCTGTTTGGCACACAAGTAGCCCTGAGCTGGGGGCTTCATAAAGTTGAAACCTAATTTTTAAGTACGCCCATGGTTGTTCATGACATGTCCTCCTGTATTCTTCATTGAATCAGGGTTGATCCCTTGGCTTGGCAGTAATAGTGGTGTGGGAAATACGCTGGGCCATGAGGTTACAGATTGCAATTGAATACAGTTTTTGCTGAGCATTTCATAGTGGCCAGTTTGAATAGCTAGGTCTGTTCAAAGTCAATCCCACTAAGTTACACACATCACAATAGAGAGTATTCTCGATGTGAAGGTGGGATTTTGTCTCCAGAAGTACTGCACGGTTGTCACCCTGATGGATGCTATCATGGATAGATGCATCTGCAACAGATATGTTGATGAGGCCGAGGTTGTCTAGTTTTCTATGTTGTTGGTTCCTGCATCACTTGCTGAAGACCCAGCTTCACAGCTATATCCTTTAGGACCCAGGCCAGCTCAGTCTGAGGTGGCACAATTGAGCCACTCTTACTGATGGGTATTGAAGTCTCGCACCCTGAACACATTCTATGTTCTTGCCACCTTCTGCTTCTTACAGTTGGTTTTCAACATAGAGGAGTGCTGGTTCTTCAACTGGGTTGTGGAGGGGGGGAAGGTCAATAGGGGGGTGGTAGTGGGGAGGGGGGGAGCTGGTAGGAAACAGCAAGAAGTTACCTTGCCCATGTTTAACCTGATGACTTGAGACCTAATGAGGTCCAGAGTTAATGTTGAGACCCCACAGGGCAACTTCCTTGTGACTATGTCCTACTGTGCCACTGCCACCTCTGTCTGTCCAATCAGTGAGGTAGGATGTACACAGAGATGGTGACGGTGGTATTTGTGAGATATTATTCTGTGAGGATGACTATGTTAGGTTGTTGCTTGATTAGTCCCTTCCAATTTTGGCAAAAGCCCTCAGATAAGAGTGAGGATCACTTTGCAAGGTCTATGGGTTTGCTGTTGTTGTTTTTCATGTCCACGTGCCAGGTGACCCATCCAGTTTCATTCCTTTTCTTAGGCTTTTTAGCAGTTTGATACAACTGAGTAGCTTGTTCAGCCATTTTAGAGGGAATTTAAGAGCCAACCACATTGCTGTGGGTTTGGAAGCACATGTAGGCCAGGGTAGGTCAGGATGACAGAATGGGCGGTCGTGAACCAAATGGGTTTTTGCAACAATTGACCATAGTTTCATAGTAATGATTCCATTACTGAGATAACAAGTGGGATTTTATGGCCTCAGCCAAGCGAGAGTAGAAATTTTCACCTGAGGTCAACAGAGCTCCGTTGTCTGACCCATGTCCGTTCCAATTCCCTGGCGGGTGGCAGTGGAAAATTCTGCCCTGAGTGTCAGTAGAAATGTATTCCGCACCAACCCTCAGGTGGTGAACACTGATCACTTGCTATCCTTAAAATCCAACCCCAGTGGTTAGCACTGCTGCCCCACAGCGCCAGCAACCAATTCTCAATGTCTGTGTGGGATTTGCACATTCTCCCCAGTAACGGAAGGGGTAGAGGGAATTCTGAAAGGGGAGGGGACCCAGGCAGAGGTCATAGTACACGTAGGGGAGGGGGACATAGGAAGGAGGAGTAGGGTAGAGGTCCGTAGGCAATTTAGGGAGTTGGGGTCCAAACTAAAGAGCAGGACCTCCAGGGTGGCACTCTCTGGATTGCTGCCCAGTACCAGCAGGGCAAAGAATGACGAGATCATGCAGTTGAATGCATGGTTGAGGGATTGGTGCAGGGTAGAGGGCTTTACTTTTGTGGATCACTGGGAGGTGTTTAGGAGAGAAGGGCAACTGTACAGGAGGGATGGGGAGAACTTGAACGGGAGGGGAACTAGTGTCTTAGCGGGGAGGTTAGCTGGGGTGTTCAGGAATGGTTTAAACTAATAGGGAGGGGGGGTGGGGAGGTGGCTGGGAGAGAGTCGGGTGAAAGGAAAATTATCAGGGAGAAGGAGGTTCCGAGGGACACTCGTGGGTTGAACTGTGTCTGTTTCAATGCTAGGAGTGTGGCAGGGAAAACGGATGAGCTTAGGGCCTTGATGTTTGTGAGGCAGTTAGATGCAGGTGCAGCAGGTGGTCAGGAAGGCGAATGGGATGCTGGCCTTCATAGCGAGGGGGATTGAATATAAAAGTAGGGAGGTCTTGCTGCAGCTGTATAGGGCATTGGTGAGGCCGCAGCTGGAGTACTGTGTGCAGTTTTGGGCGCCGCACCTGCGCAAGGATATTTTGGCCCTGGAGGGAGTGCAGAGGAGGTTTACTAGGCTGATACCGGAGTTGAGGGGATTGAGCTATGAGGAGAGGCTGAATAAACTAGGCTTGTACTCGTTAGAGTTTAGAAGAATGAGGGGAGATCTCATTGAGACGTATAAGATGATGAATGGGATGGATAGGATAGAGGTGGAGAGACTTTTCCCGCTCAAAAAAGACAGTAGGACTAGGGGGCACAGCCTCAAGATAAAGGGGAGGCGGTTTAGAACGGAGTTGAGGAGGAACTTCTTCACTCAAAGGGTGGTGAATCTCTGGAATTCTCTGCCCATTGAAGTGGTGGAGGCTGCCTCGCTAAATATTTTTAAGAAGCGGGTTGATGGGTTCTTGATAAGAGAGGGGATTAAGGGTTATGGGGAGAGGGCGGGAAAGTGGAACTGAGCCACGACAGATTAGCCATGATCTTATTGAATGGCGGGGCAGGCTCGAAGGGCTAGATGGCCTACTCCTGCTCCTATTTCTTATGTTCTTATGTTCTTATGTGGTGGCTGTAACAGAGACATGGTTACGGGAAGGGCAGGACTGGCAGCTGAATGTTCCTGGGTACAAGTGTTTTAGGTGTGACAGAGGAGGGTTGAAGAGAGGTGAAGGGGTGGCACTGTTAGTAAAGGAAGAGACAGGGATTGAGTCGCTGTGGGTGGAGTTGAGGAATAAAAAGGGAGAGATCACATTGCTAGGGGTGTACTATAGGCCACCCAACAGCCCAAGGTCGGTGGAGGAAGGCATTTGCAGGGGCATTTTGGACAGGTGCAGGAAGAATAAAGTGGTTGTAGTGGGTGACTTTAATCTTCCAGGAGTGAATTGGAGGGGGCCTAGAGCTGGGGGTACGGAGGGAAAGGAGTTTGTGAGATGTGTTTTGGAAGGGTCGCTGGAGCAGTATGTAACTAGCCCGACTAGGGGAGGGGCTATACTTGATATAGTGTTGGGTAATGAGCCGGGGCAGGTGGGTGAGGTAGAGGTAGGCGAACATGTGGCTAATAGTGACCACAAGTCCGTCTACTTTAGGTTAAAAATGGAAAGGGACGAGTGCCGGCCGAACGGGAGTGTGCTGAACTGGGGAAAGGCGAGCTATAGCAGGATTAGGAGGGAGCTGCAGGACACTGATTGGGAGGGACTGTTAGCTGGAAAGTCCACGGTTGGCAAGTGGGAAGCTTTTAAGGGCAAAATGAAATGGTTGCAGGGGAGGTATGTTCTGGTTAAGCGGAAGGTTGGGAAAGGTAGGATTAGAGAGCCGTGGATTACAGGGGGTATTGAAGACTTGGTCAGGAAGAAGAGGGAGGCGTATGTTAGGTCGAAGCGACTGGGTACGGAGAGTGCGCTGGAGGAATATAGAGTGAGTAGGAGGGAGCTAAAAAGGGGAATTAGAAGGGCAAAGAGAGGGCATGAAATGGCTTTGGCTGGTAGGATTAAGGAAAATCCAAAGGCATTTTATTCCTATATTAGAGGCAAGAGAGTAGTTAGAGGGAAAATTGGTCCTCTTAGGGACAAGAGTGGAGAGTTATGTATTGAGTCGGAGGGAATGGGGGAGATCCTGAATGAATACTTTGCGTCGGTATTCACGAAGGAGAGGGGTTCGGAATCGTGCGGTCTCTTGGAGGGAGCGGAGGATCAGTTGCAGGAGATATCTATTACTAGGGCTTTTAGGTAGCGTAAGGACGGATAAAGCTCCAGGGCCTGATGGTATTTATCCCAGGCTGCTTAGGGAGGTGAAAGATGAAATTGCTGGGCCTCTGGCGCAAATCTTAGTCTCTTCTTTGGACACAGGTGAGGTCCCAGAGGACTGGAGGGTAGCTAATGTGTACTGCTGTTCAAAAAAGGTAATAGGGATAACCCTGGAAATTATAGACCGGTGAGTTTGACATCGGTGGTAGGGAAATTAATGGAAAAAATACTTAGGGGTAGGATGTATGAGCATTTGGAGCGTTGCGATCTGATTAGGGATACGCAACATGGCTTTGTTAGAGGGAGGTCTTGCCTTACGAATCTGGTGGAATTCTTTGAGGAGGTGACAAAAACGGTTGACGATGGGAGAGCCGTTGATGTCATCTATATGGATTTCAGTAAGGCGTTTGACAAAGTCCCTCATGGTAGGCTGGTAGAAAAGGTTAAGGCGCATGGGATACGAGGCCAGGTAGCTAGGTGGATTGAGAACTGGCTGAGTAATAGGAGACAGAGGGTAGTTGTGGAGGGGACCTTGTCGGGCTGGAGGCCAGTGACCAGTGGTGTGCCGCAGGGCTCAGTACTGGGACCTGTCCTCTTTGTAGTATACATAAATGACTTGGAAGAGAGTGTAGGTGGTGTGATCAGCAAGTTTGCTGATGACACCAAGATGGCAGGGTTGGCGGATACTGAACTGGATTGCCAGGTGATACAACAGGATATAGATAGGTTGGTGCATTGGGCAGATAGGTGGCAGATGGAATTTAATCCTGACAAATGCGAGGTGATGCATTTTGGAAGGAATAATGCAGAGAGGAGCTATGTGATAAAAGGTAGACAGATTAGGAGTATAGACATACAGAGGGACCTGGGAGTGCAGGTTCACAAATCCATGAAGGTTGTGTCACAAGTGGAGAAGGCGTATGGAATGTTAGCCTTTATAGGAAGGGGTATAGAGTATAAAAGCTGCCGTCTAATGCTTCAGTTGTACAGAACGTTGGTTAGACCGCATTTGGAGTACTGCGTCCAGTTCTGGTCACCTTACTACCAGAAGGACGTGGAGTCTCTGGAAAGGGTGCAGAGGAGGTTTACCAGGATGTTGCCTGGCATGGAGGGGCTGGGGTACGAGGAAAGGTTAGAGAAACTGGGACTTTTCTCCTTGGAAAGACGGAGATTGAGGGGGGACATGATAGAGGTATATAAGATACTGAAGGAAATAGATAGAGTTAATAGTGAGAGACTGCTCCCTAGACTGGGTACAAACGCGAGAGGTCATGATTTAAGGGTGAGGGGGGAGAGGTATAATTTGGAAGTGAGAGGAAGGTTCTTTACGCAGAGAGTTGTGGGGGTGTGGAACGCGCTACCGAGTAGGGTGGTGGAGGCAGGAACGTTGGACTCGTTTAAGGTTCAGTTAGATAGGCACATGAGTGAAACGAGGATGGAGGGTTATGGTAGGGGCTATTAAATAAGGTTAGAACCTCGGGAGACACCGGAAAAGCAGGCTTGTAAGATTAACGTTTTTGTCTTTTTATTCCGCAGGTGGAGGTCCACCTCGTGTCAAACGAGGGGCATGCACACGGTGGGTCGTGCGTGGGCTGCTCTTGGAAGTTCCGGGAGTGGCCTAGTACTTCGTGTCGGTGTGTGTGCTTGATCCTGGACCGGTAGACGGGCGCCGCAACAGCTCGGTGACTAGCACTGCTAGCTGTGCAGATACATGGATTTGGGCCTGTGTCTGTGGGAGTTTGCGCATTCTCCCTGTGGTTGCGTGGGTTTCCTCCGGGCGCTCCGGTTTCCTCCCACACCCCAAAGATGTGCTCTTAGCCTGATTGGTTTTACCAAATTGACACTATTCTCCCCTGAATCTGGCTAAGTTAGGGGTTCCATTCGTAGACATGCAGGGTAGAATAGGTGTAGGGTAATGCGGCGGCACGGGCTCGTTGGGCCGAAGGGCCTGTTTCCCGTGCTGGGTTGTTCTTTGTTGTTTGTTCTTTGTGCGGATTTCGTCTCAGTGTTCAGGTTTCGTCCCGTAGTCCAAAGATGTGCGGATTAGGTTAAAATAATTTGGCCATGCTAAATTGGCCCTAATTTCAGGGGGATTAGTGGGGTAAATATGTGGGGTTACAGGGGTAAGGCCTGGGTGGAATTGTTGTTGGCGCAGGCTTGATGAGCCAAATGGCCTCCTTCTGTACTGTAGGGATTCGATGATTTGATGACTCCATGACTCTATTTCAAGTTTCTATTTAGCATTGGCTAAATGGGTTTTCCTTTGTAAAAGACAAACTAAATCAGCTCCCTCTTGGAACTGCCATCTAACCTTGTATCCCAGTGGGGAAAATAATCTCTCCATGACCTGTGCTTAAAACGTAATTTCTCGAAGTGATTTTTGAGGTCAGTCTTTATAGAATTTTGATTTGATTTATTATTGTCGCATGTATTGGGAAACAGTGGAAAGTATTGTTTCTTGAGCAGTAAACAGACAAAGCGTACTGTGCGTAGAGAAGGAAAGGAGAATGTAGTGTTACAGTCGTAGCTAGGGTGTAGAGAAAGATCAACTTAATATAAGGTAGACCCATTCAAAAGTTTGATGGCAGCAAAGAAGAAGCTGTTCTTGAGTCGGTTGATACGTGACCTCAGACTTTTGTATCTTTCTCCCATCAGAAGAAGGTGGAAGATAGAATGTCCAGGGTGCATGGGGTCCTTTATTATGCTGGCTGTTCTTCTGAGGCAGCAACAGGAACTTTAAACAGAGTCAATGGGTGGGAGACTGGTTTGAGTGCTGAACTGGTCTTCGTTCATGACCCTTTATCATTCCTTGCGGTCTTGGGCAGAGCAGGAACCATACCAAGCTGTGATACAACCAGAAAGAATGCTTTTTATGGTGCATCTGTAAAGTTAGTGAGAGTCGTAGCTGACATACCAAATTTCCTTCGTCTTCTGAGAAAGTAGCAACATTGGTGGGCTTTCTTAACTATAGTGTCGGCATGGGGGGACCAGGACAGGTTGTTGGTGATCTGGACACTTAAAAACATGAAACTTTTGACCATTTCTATTTCATCCCCGTTGATGTAGACAGGAACATGTCCTCCACAACACTTCCTACAGCTGATGACTATCTTCTTCATTTTGTTGACACTGAGGGAGAAGCTATTGTTGTCACACCAGCTCACCAGATTCTGTATCTCTTTCCTGCACTCTGTCTCATCATTGTTTGAGTCCCAACCTGCTATGGTGGAGTCATCAGCAAATTTGAAAATCAAATTGAAGGAAAATTTGGCCACACAATCATAGCTGTATAGGGGCTGAGAAAACAGCCTTGTGGGGCACCGGTGTTGAGGATGATTGTGGAGGAGGTGTTATTGCATATCCTTACTGATTGACATCTGTGGGTTAGGAAGTTCAGGATCCAGTCTCAGAACATAGAACAGTACAGCACAGTAACAGGCCCTTCAGCCCATGATGTTGCGCCAAATTAAATTAATTCGTTCTGCCTACCCTTGACCATATCCACCTGTTCCATGCATATTCATGTGCTCATTGAAAAGCCCTTTAAACACCCCAATCATAACTGCCTGCACCACCACCCCTGGCATTGCGTTCCAGGGACCTACCACTCTATGTAAAAAACTTGCCCCTCTCGCCTTAGGTGTGTGCCCCCTAGTATTAGACATTTCAACTCTGGAAAAAAGATTCTGAATATCAACCCTGTTTATGCCTCTCATAATTTTATAGACTGTCAGGTCTCCCCTCAGCCTTTGCCACTCCAGAGAAAGCAACCCTAGTTTGTCCAGCCACTCTTTATAGCTCATACCCTCTAATCCAGGCAGCATTTTGGTAAACCTCTTCTGCATCCTTTCCAAAGCCTCCACATACTTCCTGTAATGTGGTGACCAGAAATTAACACAATGCTCTAAGTGCAGACTAACCAAAGTTTGACAAAGCTGCAACATGACATCTTGTACTCGATGCCCCAACCAATAAAGGCAAGAATGCCATATGCCTTCTTTACCACCCTCTCTACTTATGTGACCACTTCCAGGGAGCTATGGACTTGAACCCCAAGTTCCTTCTGTACATCAGCAGTGTCCTGCCATTATATTTATTTCTGGGAAATAAATTTCTTGAGTCTGACTGCATAGCTTAGAAGACAACATAAATTAATGAAATACTAAAATATTAGGAATTAACAAACAACAAAGAAAATTACAGCACCAGAACAGGCCCTTCGGCCCTCCAAGCCCGCACTGACCATACTGCCTGATTGAACTAAAATCCCCTTCCTTTGCAGGGACCAAATCCCTCTATTCCCCTCCTGTTCATGTATTTGTCAAGACACTCCTTAAAAGCCACTATTGTAACTGTTTCCACTATCTCCTCCGGCAGCAAGTTCCAGGTGCGCATCACCGTCTGTGTAAAAAAACTTGTTTCATACATCTCTTTCAAACCCTTGCCCCGAACACCTTAAACCTGTGCCTAGTAATTGACTCTTCCACCCTGGGAAAAAGCTTCTGTCTATCCACTCTATCCATGCCTCTCATAATCTTGTAGACTTCTCTCAGGTCACCCCTCAACGTCCATCGTTCTAGTGAGAGCAACACAGGGGACTCCAGTGATGTAGGATAACAGCACAATCAGGAAGTATGAGTCTACATAGGAACTGTTAAACACCAATTACAAACACCAACTGGTTAAACTAAATGCTAATCAAAGAAAGATTTGTGGTGATATTTTGTCAGGACATTGAGGTGTTGGAAAATTTTCAAAAGAGATTAAGAGAAAGAACAAAAGTTAATGAAAAACCGGAGTCATGGTAAGGGAGCAAAACAGCTATAAACAAAAAAGGAATCCAGCACCATAAAAGTCAGGGGGAGAGAGGAAATATTAAAATACCCGGAATCAATTGAGAAATCCTGCCAAATGAGAGTTTGAGACAAGAAAGGAAATAGAGATCAGCCAATAAAGGCAGATCAACTTTGTACAGTGGAAATATTAGGGAGTGGGTGAAGCAATCAGCACTCTGTTCCTGTCCAGAGTCAGAGTTGCTGATCACCTGAGAGCTGAAATGAAGAGTCCAGTGTACCTCCTGGCTATCGGCCTGATCTTGCCTTCCTTTACAGGCTCTGATGAGATTAAATGGGTGTACCCTGAGAAATTTACACACCTATGCGGTTATAATTATGTAAGAAAAATATACGAGACCTGTGGAGGTTGGCCATGGAAAGCCCTCCTTCCTCATCGGTTTGGTGAGTATTGCCATCCCTTCCAAAGACTAGAGTGAGGAACAGGATCTGGTACTTATGGGATGCAACTGAGGGCATGTGCCAGCGACTGGGAAGCGTGGAAATTCTGGGAAGAAGGAGAGCTTCTGCTCAATTTAATGCCTGGATGTTATTTGAAATCCATTTTCTGTCAGGCAGTTGGCCAGAATCAGTGAGTGGTCCTGAATAAATGCCTGGATGCAACCTGACTGCTGCCTCCCTTCAACTGCCGGGATTCCAGAGACGGAGAAAACTTGGCTGCTTTGCGTTAAGTTTCAAATGGGATTTCCAAGTATCAAGAATGCAACCTGATTTAAATATTGAAATCACTGACCCGCCTTTCCAGAGCCAGCCACTTCTCCAGGCTGGGTTGGGTTTGCATTTTATGCGTTTTACAATTTAACCCCTGACCCCCCATCCTGCCCATCATGGGGACGGGTGAGGGAAAATGTGTGTGTGGTAAGGGGGGGAGGGGGAATAAAAGTCCCCCTGCAGACATTGTTCTTTATGTGGAGATGCCGGTGTTGGACTGGGATAAACACAGTAAGAAGTCTCACAACACCAAGTTAAAGTCCAACAGGTTTATTTGGTAGCAAACGCCATTAGCTTTCAGAGCTGTTCCTTCATCAGGTGAGTGGGAGTTCTGTTCACAAACAGGGCATATAAAGACATAAACTCAATTTACAGAATAATGATTGGAATGTGAGTCTTTACAGCTAATCAAGTTTTAAAGGTACAGACAATGTGAGTGGAGAGAGCATTAAGCACAGGTTAAAGAGATGTGTATTGTCTCCAGACAGGACAGTTAGTGAGATTTTGCAAGTCCAGGCAAGTCATCGGGGTTACAGATAGTGTGACATGAACCCAAGATCCCAGTTGAGGCCGTCCTCATGTGTGCGGAACTTGGCTATCAGTCACTGCTCAGCAACTCTGCGTTGTCGTGTGTTGTGAAGGCCGCTTTGGAGAACGCTTATCCAAAGATCAGAGGCCGAATGCCTGTGATTGCTGAAGTGTTCCCCAATAGGAAGAGAACAGTCTTGCCTGGTGATTGTCGAGTGGTGTTCATTCATCTATTGTCGTACGTCTGCATCGTCTCCCCGGTGTACCATGCCTCGGGGTATTCTTCCCTGCAATGTATCAGGTCGACAACCTCTACCTGATTACTTCATATTCTTATCCTTATTTTGCAACTTCTGAAATCTCCATCAAGATCTCCAGTGCCCCCCACCACACCATCCCCCTCCCCACTCAGTGCCCTTCTTCAGGTTGTCTTCTGGTAATCTCTATCTTTGTTCTAACATTCACACGTTCCAATCTCTTAATGGACTCTCTTGGTGCCATTCTCAGTCCGTATCATCACCATTTCTGTTTCCTTTGTCCAATTACAGCAAACCCCCCCACATCTACCCCGCCAAAAACTTCTCATTGCAAAGCTTCCTTCTTCAAGGTCTTATCCTCCTGATTTATATTTGGACTTGTTCATATTTTCTTGTTGCTTTTTCATGGAGTTTAGCTTATTCTCCATTGTCTCAGTAGTTTCTCCTTCTTCTCCTGATTTTGTCAATTTTTGCAACCCTTTTTTTCACATTTGCTACCAGTTATTTCAACTTGTTGTTTTAATGTATTCTCTGGAGGCTTATTCCTTTTTGCCGACATCTCTTTAAGTTCAATAGCTTCTACTTTCTTCTGAAGTCTTTAATTTCTGCATTTCTTCCAAGGGGAGTCTGTCATGTTCTTGCTGGACATATACATTTCACAAATGGAACTTATATTTCTACTTGTCTTAACTTCAGCCAAAGCTTTTTTGGCTTCACTGTTGGTCAGTTCTGTCTCTGACAAAGTGTTGGTTTGTTTTCATTCTGAAATTATCCCATGGCTCTTCTTCTGGGGTCTTCCATTGCCCTCCTCCTGGGGTCTTTCTCTGCCTTCCTCCTCGGGGCTTTCTCTGCCCTCCTTCTGAGGTCTTCGGTCACCTCTTCCTTGAGGTCTTTGTTGTTTATGAACTTTTTTTCAGAGTTGCCCTGTACCTGGGATTTTCTCCAATTCTCCTGTTCACTGCTGTTTGTTCCTTCTTGGGGTTGCTATTTTTAGTGCATTGCCATTTTAAGTGTGTTACCTCTTTAAATGCATTAGCACTTGATGACTGTAATCTTTTTCACTGAGCTGTTAGCAGCCGTTGGCTTTCCCTCTGTGTTTCCTCTGTGCTTTTGAAGTCTTGCCGCAAACCTGGCTGCTCATTTTTAAATGATTAAAACTTCACTGTTCACCCATACTGAGAGCCATGGAGTGTCAATTAAAATAAAGGCACTAAACTTGAAAGGAGTGAAAGTTATTTCCAAGGAAGTGAAAGTACACATTCAGAACAAACCTTGGGCCCAATTTTACATTGCATCGCACCCGGTGAAAAACGGGAAGTCGGGCATGAGGCTATCAACGCAATCCACGCCCGCATCCACGCAGATGCCGACTTTACCAAGGCCCTAAAATGGCCGCATCCGGAACAGGTGCAACAGCAACTTGCACACATTTAAATTGAACGAATGAGCTGCCTGCCCAACTTTTACAGCATTTCCCCCTTTACCGTAGTGCGAAACAGACATGCTTGGCAAAGGTCTATTTCGGGCGCTCCAGCTTCTGAAGAGGTAGGTTCTGAGCTTCCAATGGCTCTCTGACACAAATCGGTGGTGGTGGCGGGGGGGGGGGGGGGGGGGGGGGTGGAGGCGGGCCACATCATTTTCTGGTGGGGGTGGAGGAGGAGACAGGTCAGATGTATCTCTGGTAACAGGGAAGGGAGGAGATCGTTGTCTGGTGGGGGGAGAGGGAGGAGGGAGGTCAGATTGTTGTCTGGTGGGGGGAGAGGGAGGAGGGAGGTCAGATTGTTGTCTGGTGGAGGGAGGGGATGGAGGGAGGTCAGATTGTTGCCTGGTGGAGGGAGGGGATGGAGGGAGGTCAGATTGTTGTCTGGTGGGGGGAGAGGGAGGAGGGAGGTCAGATTGTTGCCTGGTGGAGGGAGGGGATGGAGGGAGGTCAGATTGTTGTCTGGTGGGGGGAGAGGGAGGAGGGAGGTCAGATTGTTGCCTGGTGGAGGGAGGGGATGGAGGGAGGTCAGATTGTTGTCTGGTGGGGGGAGAGGGAGGAGGGAGGTCAGATTGTTGTCTGGTGGAGGGAGGGGTTGGAGGGAGGTCAGATTGTTGTCTGGTGGAGGGAGGAGGGAGGTCAGATTGTTGTCTGGTGGGGGGAGGGGTTGGAGGGAGGTCAGATTGTTGTCTGGTGGAGGGAGGGGATGGAGGGAGGTCAGATTGTTGCCTGGTGGGGGGAGGGGATGGAGGGAGGTCAGATTGTTGTCTGGTGGGGGGAGGGGTTGGAGGGAGGTCAGATTGTTGTCTGGTGGAGGGAGGGGATGGAGGGAGGTCAGATTGTTGTCTGGTGGGGGGAGGGGTTGGAGGGAGGTCAGATTGTTGTCTGGTGGAGGGGTTGGAGGGAGGTCAGATTGTTGTCTGGTGGAGGGAGGAGGGAGGTCAGATTGTTGTCTGGTGGGGGGAGGGGATGGAGGGAGGTCAGATTGTTGTCTGGTGGAGGGAGGAGGGAGGTCAGATTGTTGTCTGGTGGGGGGAGGGGATGGAGGGAGGTCAGATTGTTGTCTGGTGGAGAGAGGGGATGGAGGGAGGTCAGATTGTTGTCTGGTGGAGGGAGGGGATGGAGGGAGGTCAGATTGTTGTCTGGTGGAGGGAGGGGATGGAGGGAGGTCAGATTGTTGTCTGGTGGAGGGAGGGGATGGAGGGAGGTCAGATTGTTGTCTGGTGAGGGGGGTGGAGGATACTAGGAGGGAGATCAGATCGTTGTTTGGTGTGGAGGGGCAGGGAGGCCAGATTATTGTCTGTTGGGGGTAGTGGGGTGCTGGGACGGAGGCCAGATCGCTGTCAGGCGGGGAGGGGGAGGGAGGCCAGATTGTTGTCTGTTGGGGGTGGGGGGAGGGGAGGGGGAGAGGCCAGATGGATTTCTGGTGGAGGTGATGGGGGAAGGGGCCAGATGGATCTCTGGTGAGGGGGGCAGTGGGGGGGAAGGCCGGATGGATCTCTGCAGGGGCAGGGGGCCCGCTGCCACTCTGCAGGTGATCGGTGTGGGGGAAGGAGGGCAGAGGGTCGCAACTGGTCTGGGTAGTGGGAGGATGGGTGGATAAGGGGGACAGTTATGTTGTGGGGGTGGGTCAATGTCTGTGGAGGCCATCGCTTTTCACTCCTGAGCTGCTTTACCCGCTTTTTGTGGCCCGGAAGCGATGTGATAGGGGCACGATTTTCGATTTTTTTTTCACTGTGCACGCGCAGTTCAGAGATCTGATCGTTTCGGGGTGTGCTAAGCCCCGCCCAAGCAAATTCGAATTCGTGATATTTTTTCAGGCAGAGTACACATGGGGGCAGCTGAGAATAGATTTCCAAGTCGAATCTGAATTGCACCCAGATTTAGCACTGAAATGAAAATGGTAAAATCGGGCCCCCTGTATGCAAAACAGGAAGCTAGTTGGTCTCAGCATTTAAAGGGACCCTTGCCTAGAGATTAGAGTGTGCAGCAGGACCTGGGTGTCCTTGTGCACCATTCACTGAAGGTAAGAATGCAGGTGCAGCAGGTGGTAAAGAAGGCAAATGGCATGTTAGCCTTCGTTGCGAGAGGTTTCAGGGACGGGAGCAGGGATGTGTTATTGCAACTGTACAGGGCCTTGGTGAGGCCACACCTGGAGTATTGGTCTCCTTTTCTGAGGAAGGATGTTTCTGCTCTCGAGGGAGTGTGGTGAAGGTTTACCAGGCTGATTCCGGGGATGACGGGACTGATGTATGAGAAGAGATTGACTAGGTTAGGATTATTCCCGCTGGAGTTCAGAAAAAAATGAAGGGGGGATCTCTTGGAGACATATAAAATTCTAACAGGACTAGATAGGATAGATGCAGGGAGGATATTCCCGATAGCGGGGGAGTTCAGAACTGGGGTCACAGTCTGAGGATTCAGGGTAGACTATTTAGGACGGAGGTGAGGAGTCATTTCTTCACCCAAAGAGTGGTGAGCCTGTGGAATTCATTATCACAGGAAGTAGTAGATGCCAAAACATTGAATGTATTCAAGAGGTGATTAGAACTTGCACTTGGGGTGAATAAGATCAAAGGTTATGGGGAGAAAGCAGGATTAGGCTATTGAGTTGGATGATCAGCCATGATAGTAATGACTGGCAGAGAGGGCTTGAAGGGCCAAATGGCCTCCTCCTGCTCCTAAATTTTATGTTTGTATTTTTCTCTTTCGTTTGCTGAGCTACTACAAATCCCATTCTCCTCAAACTGTGATTTCCCTGCCAAATTCTCCAGAGATGGAAAACCAGTACACAAACAGCTGAACTCAAAAATCCCAATTAAAGCAGCTGTTAATATGATCATTGCACAATTAAAAATGTCCATATTGGGCTTTTAGTCACTTTCAGCTCTTTTGATGGTGTCTGCTTACTTACCCTTGAGTCCACAACCAGGCTTAATCAATCAAACACAGTGAGCATCAGTAGTAAACAGACTCACACAAAGAATAATGGAACATTACACTAAGGTGGTAATCAGCAGGTTGGTGCTGGCTTCTTGATGTGCCATTGCTTTCAGCACTTTTAACCAGTTGCTACTCACTAACAAATTCCATTTTCCAAATTAAAAATTCCATCCCTGGATTTAATCCTGTTTCCTCCCACGTCAGGCAGTGCCTGAACTGCAGAGTGCTGCCAGCATTTTCTGCTTCCATGTCAAGTTTGAAGTTGTGTGTTTGACCCGTCACAGAAAGGACAGAGCATCCTGCTCTCTGAGACAGAGAGCAGCAGTGTGCACCTGGGTTGGGGCAGATATTGTAACGCCAATCTCAGTATTCCTTCGATGTTGATCAGTGGAATTTCTTCTCTGTTCCAGATATTTTCCAGGCCTCGGGTGACAATGGCAACTCCAAAGAACGGAACAAAAAGAAGGTTCAGGCGATGACCAAGGATCAGCAGCACATAGCAAGGCATCGCGAGCAGCGCAACGTGTATGATGATGCCAACCCCTATGAGCCAATTCAGGATTATTCTTCCGAGTTTCTCACCAAGCCTGTGGCACACGTCAGTGTGGTGACTGCTCATCCAAAAGTTGATGTCCGAACGAAACTAATCGAAGGCGCACTTTCAAAGAAATGCTGCCAATCGAGCTGTACTACAACCGATATGCATCAACTGTGCTGAATGTGAAATGGTCTTCAGCATATCTCTGTGCTTACAAACTATTCTCTATCCTTCAATTCAGAATCAGTCAGACTTTAATGTGTAAAGGTATGTCCTGATCACTCTTTCTTCATTTTGGGAATCAGGATACAGATGGTAGCAGATCCTGCAGGATTTTCTGCCCAGAATGGTTGAAAAATCCCGCAGTTTGGTGATCTCTGCCTCCGCCAAATTCCTACAATGGGCGCTGGCAGAGAATGTTCTGCTCTGGAAATGCCAGTTTGTTAAATTTATTCTATAGTAATGATCTCTTGTCAAGGACTTGTCTCATGGTCGCATTGCTGTTATAAAATTACTGGAATTACTGCAGCACTGATTATTTCAATCTCTGTTCATTTTCTTGTCCAAATGAAGTCATCCACTCTATTTTCTTAAGAGTGCCTGGAAAACCACCATGTCTAAGATCATGTGTAAAGTCTGGAAAATTAAATATTGAGATGTATACAGTAAATCAAAACTTGCAGTGAATTTAAAGTTGAAAATGTAAAAGCCTTCAGGGGCTTCATCAAAATCCCTTTATTTACAAACTCTAACAGCAATACTCAGAGACAGCAGAATTTTGTAAAGTTTAATGAGAAACATTTTTTCACAAAAATAATGTTATAAATAGAAAACTTTGATACCATGTTAACATTTAACTTTAGCAGCTGCAGTACGACACTTTGTTTATTTAATTCATCTTTTCCACACTTCTTGTAATAAATTTTTTTTCACTTTAACACAATGATAAATAAAATGTTTCTTTGCTTCAACACAATGGTTTTGTTGAATTTCTGTAAAAAGGAAGTAAGTGAGTGAGCAATGTAATGAGGGGAGGGAAATGGAAGAGGAGGGGAAGAGAAATGAGGGAAGGGGAAGTGAGGATTTCGACATGTAAATTGTACAGTTTATGTAATAAGTCTTCAGAGGTAGAAGACCCTACACCAAAATCCCTTTATCTACAATTCCAACAGCAGTACACAGAGTGCAATCAGTCAGCAGTCTACCTTCAGGAGTGCCAGAGGAACTGACACTCCCAGTTAAATACAAGGAAAATACTCCCTGAATCAATGCTTAATCAGGGAGCTCATATTCCAACAGGCCAACTTCAATGGCCTGATTGAAGTCATTACAAAAAGAAAACATAATTTACAGAGAAGGGGTAATTGATTTCAAGCCAAAGATCTACTGTTGAAGAAGGATGATTAAACACACAGTCAAAAAGTAGGCTTTAAAATGCTGCTAGAAGGAGGAAAATAAGACGGAGATTTTGGGAGAGAATTCCTGAGTGTGGGGTTTTGGCAGCTGTAGTCATAGCCACCAAGGCGAGACAGATTCACAGAGATTTCAGAGATAAGGAGGAGCGAGACCATGAAGGGATTTACACGCAAAATATTGAATGGCAAACATTGATGTACCTGGAGCAATTGGAGGTCAGTACGGAGAGGGCTGGTCAGAAAACATTCCTGGGCGTGAAGTAGAATATAGTCAGCTGGGAATTTTCCTGAGGTGATGTCCATGGACAATGAAAGATGAGAGGCCATTGGTCAATCAGGAGTCACATCAAGCCTGACCCAAAGTATATATAATGTGGAGATGCCAAAGTTGGACTGAATTAACGCAGTAAAAAGTCTCACAACACCAGGTTAAAGTCCAACAGGTTTATTTAGTAGCAAAAGCCGTTAGCTTTTGGAGCACTGCCCCTTCATCAGGTAAATGGGAGTTCTGTTCAGAAACAGGGCATATAAAGACACAAACTCAATTTACAAAATAATGGTTAGAATGTGAGCCTTTACAGGTAATCAAGTCTTAAAGGTACAGACAATGTGAGTGGAGAGAGGGTTAAGCACAGGTTAAAGAGATGTGTATTGTCGCCAGGCAGGACAGTTAATGAGATGTTGAAAGCCCAGGCAAGTCATGGGGGTTGCAGATAGTGTGACATGAATCCAAGATCCTGGTTCAGGCTATCCTCATATGTGCAGAACTTGGCTATCAATCTCTGCTCACCGCCTTGGAGAACGCTTACCTGAAGATCAGAGGCCGAATGCCCATGGCCGCTGAAGTGTTCCCCAACAGGAAGGAACAGTCTTGCCTGGTGATTGTCAAGCGGTGTTCATTCATCTGTTGCCATCATGTCTGCATGGTCTCCCCAATATACCTTTTAGAGGACATCCTTTCCTGCAGGATATCAAGTAGACAACACTGGCCGAGTTGCAAGAGTATGTATCGTGTACCTGGTGGATGGTGTTCCCAGGTGAGATGATGGCATCCGTGTCGATGATCGAGCACCTCTTGCAGAGGTTGCTGTGGCAGGGTTGTGTGGTGTCATGGTCATTGTTCTCCTGAAGGCGGGGTAGTTTGCAGGGGGTAAATACATAGGGATAAGGGGATAGGTCCTGGGTGGGATTGTGGTCAGTGTAGACTGGATGGGCCAAATGGCCTCGTTCTGTACTGTACGGATTCTATGATTCCATGAAGGTTATTTTCCCAGAGACAGCACAGGAGTTGAGGGAGGTGGCGAAGAGGCAAGCCAGGGACCATCAGGAAACCTGTAGAATTTGATCCCATATCTATTGATGACAGTGCAAGAAGACTTTCGAGTCTGAAATAAGGATGGGATAGAATTAATCCTGCAGAGACTCCAGGGGTAACAATGAGGTCATTATTGCTACAATCCCCTGAGTACGATAGGATAGAGAACTGTGAAACCAAATTAAATGACTGTCATGTTGTTGAGGCATTGGATGTGATGGTGTAGCTAGCCATGTCTGGAGAGAGGATACACAGGAATAGTGCACCTCAATCACAGTTTGATTTATGACCTGGATTCTGGCCAGTTAAGTCCTAGGAATGGTTGGAATCCAGACTGGGGAGCTTTTCAATCCGGGGTTGGGATCCTGATGCCTGAATCTTTTCCAGGTCCTAGGAGCATCTGAGGGGAGATAGGGGAGATTAGGGGCAGCATGTTGGCACAGTGGTTAGCACTGCTGCCTCACAGTGCCAGTGATCTGAGTTCAATTCCCTGCTTGGGTCACTGTCATGTGAAGGATGCACATTCTCACCATGTCTGCGTGGGTTTCCTCCAGATGCTCTGGTTTCCTCCCATAATCAAAAGATGTGCGGGTTAGGTGGATTGGCCATGCTGAATTGTCCCTTAGTGTCAGGGGGACTAGCTAGCACAAATGCATGGGTTGTGGAGATAGAGCCTGGATGAGATTGTGGTTGGTGCAGACTTGATGGGCTGAATGACCTCTTTGTGCACTGTACAATTCTATGATCTATAATTACAAAATGGAGAGAGTTGTCAGCCTGGAGCCGCGGGGGGTGGTGGGGGGGGGGTGGAGTGGGGGCGGGGGGGTGGGTGTAGATTTGGTGGAGGAGGTTGCTGGGCGTACATGGGCAGAGTTGGATCATATGGAACAACATCTCACCTCCCGGTGAGGCACACTACAGCCTTCCGGCCTCAACATTGAATTCAACAACTTCAGATGATAAGCTGTAGCCCAGTTTGACCCCTTTGTTTTCATTCCATTTCATTTTTAACTGTTAACTATCTTTCATTTATTTCTTGTCTTTATTTTTCTTTCACCCCACTCATTTCCCCTATCTTATTCCATTTTTCCTTACCTCTTCTTTCCCTTTGCTTCCCCTTTCCCACTTTTTTCTCAATTCTCCCCCACCCATCTCCCCCTCCCCCCACATCTTCATCTGTCACCGTTTACCCTCTGACTTCAGCTTCTCTGCCGTTTGGCCATTCATACCTTCTATTCCCCCCATAGGTCGCCATTAGCACCTCTTAGCCTTTCCCCTTGTTCCTGCAGGTATGGTTCCCTCATCCTGCAGTATAAATATCTCCCACTTTCTATGCCTTTTAGCTTTGACAAAGGGTCATTTGAACTCAAAACGTCAGCTCTTTTCTCTCCTTACAGATGCTGCCAGACCTGCTGAGATTTTCCAGCACTTTCTCTTTTGGTTGGATAATGTGTGTGTTTGTGTGTGTGTGTGTGGGGGGGGGGGTGGGGTTGCGCGGAGGTGGGTGTCGTTTGTCAGAAAGCAAAAGATTTGAGCAGAAGAGGCTGCTAATCAAATGGTCGGAACTCAGTGACAACAAAGACCATGGGTTTGACTAACTTACTGTTAAAGATGAAAGAGTAGTTTGCAAGAAAGATCAACTTAAGAGGCGTGGCTGATAGTCAGGAAGAGCAGTTGGGAGTTTTCTTTACTGTCTTGTCGTGGTGTGTGATTTTGGCGGAAAAGAGTGAACCTTTACACAGTGCTTAATGTGGTCCAGTCAGATCTGATACTGGAACAGTCATTGGGCAATACACGCAAGGCTGCATCACTTTGACCCTGGGAACAATGATGTGGACATGCCAAGAGAAATGACCCTGATGCAGCAGACAAGAGCAAGGGTTTCTTATGTTCCCAATAACATGCATCACCACACACTGCAGGGACAAACCCTACTCAGAATGGGCCTGGGGAAAGGAGTTTATTCCGCATTGTCAGACCATCTTTCTGTTCCATTTGCTTTTGTTCCTGAAATACAGACATCAGCTACAAGTGCCAAACCAATCCTTGTCTTTGGAGCCCTCACGTTACACAATCCAGTGAGACTCATATCTGATCAGACCAGTCACAATCTCATTGAATGGTGGAGCAGACTCGATGACCTGCCACTCAGCTTCTTGTGTGTTTGTTCATGGTGAGGGGTGCTCCCTCACACTGTACAACATGCAGCGCATGCCAACATCAAGAGGCCTACCCACTGCCGACAATCACTCGTTTTTGTAATTTTATTTCTTCCCTTCTGATTTTCAAAAGTAAAGTAAGGCTTACATTAACACTGCAATGAAGTTATCGTGTAAACCCTTATTGAGTCTCCCTTTGTGGACATTGGTTTAAACCCAAGTTTGAATGTGTTTTGAGTGAGGCCAATAATGGATCAATAACGATAGTGAACTCTTTCTCAGAGAGTTTGTTTTTCATACCATCTATGGCTGGTCCACATCTTTATTTTAGTTTTTCAAGAGCTGGATTACTGAAAAAATCAGGAAGGTGGGCTTGAACCTGAGTTAGCTTTTGAAGGGTAGGATTCATTCAAGTAGAATTCCCTCCCCCACCTTCTGGGGACACAAAGGGACTATAGCCCTCTGGGGGAGAGGGATAGGCCCAGGCACTGCCCCTTGGCTCAGGTTAGCTCAGCCATGTTGGCAGTAGGTCGTCATGATCCCTGCGGAGAGGAATGAGGTGGGGGGGGTCACCCTGATGCCTTCAAAGGGGGTGCGGCTGAGAGCGGCGGTGGGGGGGGTGAGGTTGGCCCAATGTCTGCGGGGGGGGGGCGGTGGCAGTGAGGGGGGGTGGAAGTCCCGATGTCTGCGGAGGGAAGTGGGAATGAGGAGGGGCCATCTCCATACCTGCAGGGTGGGAGTGATGGCATAAACCCTGTCCGGGGATTTTAGTTTTACTCTGAAAGTGGAAATTGGTCTGTGCTGCAGGAGAGCGTCAGCCGGTTTTCAGTCTGAACTTGACACTCTCAAAAAAATAATATGGAAAAGTTCTGCCCTTTGTCTTTCATTTATTAAAAGTCCTTTTGTTTCTTACCTGCATTGACTGACACATAAACTACAATTGGCAATTTGTGGTGTCAATGGTAGTCATGATAACACAATAGCATCATGACTACATAAACTACAAACTAAGACAAGCCTCTCACATGGGACAGCCAATTGTGGAATCAAGAGATGGAGTTTGATTGATGGACATGCAAGCTGATTGGTGGCAGATGGGAGACACCATCAACATCGCAGAAACGGCTTGAACATTGCCAACAGGTGAAACCTTGGCTGTGTCTGTGAGAAGAATTTGAAACGAATCGTGCTCACCAGAGTTTTGTTTTGAGAAGCCTTGAAAGGCTGACATGGAGACAGAAAGTTGACTTAAAAGGACTGGGCTTTCAGGATTGGCTGTTGTTTCATTTGGAGTGGAATGGTCAACCAAACAGAGGTAGGCTGAGTGGGTTGAAGGGCCTATTCCTATGCTGCATTGTTCTTTGTTCTTTATGCACTCAAGATTATGGGAAGAAGGCCTGGGAACAGAGTGACTGACTGAATGTTATTCGGAGACTTGGTAACCATAGAATCCCTACAGTACAGTAGAAGGCCATTAGGCTCATCGAGTCTGTATCGACTACAATCCCACACAGGCCCCAACCACGCAGGTTGAAGCTGTGGTTAAGAAGATTATAGTGTACTGGCCTTCATCAATCGAGGAATTGAGTTTAGGAGTCGAGAGATAACATTGCAGCTAAATAGGACCCTGGTCGGACCCCACTCGGAGTACTGTGCTCGGTTCTGGTTGCCTCATTGCAGGAAAGGCGTGGAAGCCATAGAAAGAGTGCAGAGAAGATTTACAAGGATGTTGCCTGGATTGGGGAGCATGCCTTATGAGGAAAGGTTGAGGGAGCTTGGCTTTTTCTCCTTGGAGAGACAGAGGATGAGGGGTGACCTGATAGAGGTGTATAAGGTGTTGAGAGGTATTGATTGAGTGGATAATCAGAGGCTTTTTCCCAGGGCAGAAATGGTTGCCACAGGAGGACACAGGTTTAAGGTGCTGGGGAGTAGGTACAGAGGAGATATCAGGGGTAAATTTTGCACTCAGAGGGTGGTGGACACATGGAATAGGTTGCCGGCAACAGTGGTGGAGGCAAACTTGATAGGGTCTTTTAAGACACTTTTAGGTAAGTACATGGAACTTAGTAAGACAGAGGGTTATAAGTAAGCCTAGTAGTCTTTAAGGTAGGGACATGTTCGGCACAACTTTGTGGGCCGATGGGCCTGTATTTTGCTGTAATTTTTCTATGTCTATGTTCTATGTTTCTATGTAATCCTCCTGCTAATACCCCTGATGCTAGGGTCAATTTAGGATGGCTAGTCAATTTAACCTGCACATCTGTGGAATGTGCGAGGAAACTGGAGCACCCAGAGAAAACCCATGCAGACACGGAGAGAAAGTGAAAACTCCACACAGATGGTAACCCAAGGCTGGAATTGAACCCGGGTCCCTAACACTGTGAGACAGCAGGGCTAACCATTGTGCCATTATGCCGCCCACTTTAAATCGTGGGAGTGAGGTGGTATATAAACCAAAGGCAATTTTACTATTTTGGGGAGTTGTGTGAAGCGACCAATTTGTGGTTGACATCTATGATATAGTATGGATCTGTAATCGAGTATGTATATTGTGAAAGTAATTTTTTAATATATCAAGTACTTTCCCCTTTCAGTAAAGTTATCTTTCTTTCTCTTTATATTGTTATTTACATTATTATTATTGTTGTTATCCAATAACATTGTCCTTTTAACAGATTACTCAACATTGTCAGTCATTCCTGTTGTGTTCAGAGTACTGCTCCAAACCTAGTTATGATTCCATAAGGGACCCTTGCAATGCTCAGCTCAGCACTGCGGGATCCCATCAGGAGAGTCAGGCAAAAGAGGTATTGGCTGAGGATGCCTATGGTGTCCTTGTTGTGGCAGCACCTTATTGTGCGCCTGCTGTGTATGAGTGCACGAGTTCAAGACCAGAATCGTGAGTCATGTTGTGGCAGGTAACACTTATCAGTCTAGAGTAATCCTTTGGTCAGCCACACCAGCTGGTCGACATTCTCTGATCTCACTCACCCTGCCACCGCCGCCGGTTAGGACAGAGAATTTGGCACTCTGCCAAAATCCCCATTTACAGCAGTGGAATTCGAGAATCCCAGCCGTTGGTAACTTGGAGAATGTTGGCGTCTGTTAAAGAAGATTGCTGCAGAATGAATGAAAGGTGACTGCTGCCAGGATAGTGGGCATCATGATGCCCAGCACCAGCTGCATGTGGAGAAAATAGAATTCCTTTTGCTTGGCGTTATGCACCAATGGGGAATCCTCCAAGCTGAGCAGAGGCAGAATTGAAACCTGGGCCCCCAGGGCATTATCTAGACTGTCTGGATTACTATTCTAATGACAATACCACTGTACCACCACTTCCCCACCACCTCCCCGTTTTATTTTACGAGCCTCCTGGGGGTCTTAGAATCCAGTCCCTTGATTCCATGATCAGCAGCAGCGCAGTGACACAATGGTCAGCACTGCGGCCTCACAACAGTGGCTCATATTGTATGTCTGCTGTGTATGTATGCATGGGACACAGGTTCAGTTCTGGCTTTGGGTGACTGTCAGTGTGCAGTTTGCATGTTCTCCCTGTGTCTGTGTGGGTTTCCTCTCAGAGTTCAAGGATGGGGGACTTGGAGCAGCGCTCTGAAAGCTCCTGATTCAAGATAAACCTATTGGACTTTAACTTTGACTTCTTACAGTTGGTTAGATAGATTGGCCATGATAAATTGTTCCTTAGTGCCCCTAAAGTGTGTAGGTTAGAGGGATTAGCTGGGTAAATATATGAGATTATGGGGATAGAGCTTGAGTGGAATGCTTTATCAGAACGTAGGTGCAGACTCGAATGGTCTCCTTCTGCACTGTAGGGATTGCATGATAGAAGAACGTTCAGCAAACACCATTTTTGAGGTAAAATTGTCACCTGTAATGGCACACAATACTAACACACCAGGATATGGGGGCTGGTATCTCCTAAGGTGGTGTAACAAATGGTGATGGACAGATATTACATGAAGATTCTTCCTGATCTCTCTTAACGAAGCAGATTGTGATATCTGGGAAATCATAAAAAGTGAGGAAAAGGTAAAGTTGCTGTTGTATAGTTTTTTTTATTGTTTCAGTGCAGCTACAAAAATTCCTAACAAGCAAACCGAGAGAATTATTTTATCCTGGACATTAGCATTGGTTATAAGAATTTGCAATCTCCCAGTGGAGAGCTCGGCCTGCCAAAAAAACACCATTGTGGGAAGTTTCAGGCAGCGATCCTCAAACTGGTAAGAGTTTTCAACTGCGACACTTGGGAAATCTTCCAGGAATTGCTGACCTGATTCCCAAAATGAATTTCTGGCAGGTAAATGTCCTCCTTAGGAATGCAAATGGGTAACATCTACCTTTCTTAAAATCTGAATGATTCTCAATCACCTGCATAGAATATTCCAGAAGCATTAGTTAGACAATCAACATTAAGAAAATATCCGGCATTGGTTTCTTCGATATACTCATGTCAGCATTCCGTAGGATTTCTTTGACTTCCTCTTTCCTTTTTTTCTCTGTTTATAGCGACGCTGCGTAATACCTATTTCCTCAGCCTCAGGAAAGTATTCATGAAAGCCACGTTGCATCTCATCCTGGTCAGAGCCAATGTCAAGCTCTTCATTCTCGAACACGTGCTTCTGAATCCTGTCGCCGTATTCCGCCATCCGATCCTTCCTCACGTCCACCTCTGTGAAGAAATCATTCTCATCAGAGGCCAGGGAGAGATCTGGAATTGAGAAAAAAAATTCCACCCATGAGCAATGACGGATTCCTGAGCTTGATTGCGTGTTATTTTTCCGTCGATCACAGCTAAACTTGACTGCGATAAGGAGAGGCTGGATAGACTGGGGCTTTCTTTCCCTGGAGTGTAGGAAACTTCGGGGCAATTTTAGAGATGTCTATAAAATAATGAGGGGCATAGGTAAGGTCAGCATCTTTTCCCAAATGTAGGGGAGTCTAAAGCTAGAGGGTATAGATATAAGGAAGAGGAGAGAGATACAAAAGGATTCAAAGGGGCATTTTTTTTCACTAATAGGGTGGTGAGTGTCCGGAACGAACTGCCAGAGGCGGGTACAATTTTGTCTTTTAAAAAGTAGTTAGACAGTTACATGGGTAAGGTGGGTTTGGAGGGAAATTGGCCAAAAGCGGGCAATTGGGAATAGCTTAATGGTAAAATCTGGGCTGAAGGGCCTGTTTCCATGCTATAAACGTCTATGACTCTGTGCTATTGTTATATCAGAAAAAATGGGATGTTCTAACCCCTTCACATCACCTAATGGCTGCTCAGGTACAACATTTTACACTTCAGGGAGGCATGGTGGCACAGCTCCACAGACCTGGGTTCAATTCCAGTATTGGGTGACTATGTGGAGTTTGCACATTCTCCCTGTGTTTGCATGGGTTTCCTCAGGTTGCTCCTGTTTCCTCCAAAGGAGTGCAGGTTAGATTGATTGGCCATGCTAAATTGCCCCTTAGTGTCCGAGGGATTAGTAGGGTAAATATGTAGGGTTACGGGGATTGGGCCTGGGTGGGATTGTTTTTCATATAGGCTCGATGGGCTGAATGGTGTCCTTCTGCACTGTAGGGATTCTATGATTCTGTCTCCAGTAAACCACTTGAAGGTTCAATTCAATACAGAATCAACTCAAGAACAGCTTCTTCCCTGCTGCTGTCAGACTTTTGAATGGACTTATCTTGCATTAAGTTGATCTTTTTCTACTCCCTAGCTATGACTGTAACACTACGTTCTGCGCTGTCTCCTTTTCTTCTCTATGAATGATATGCTTTGTCTGTATCGCATGCAAGAAACAAGTCTTTTCATTGTATACTAACGCATCAATAATACATCAAATCAAATCAAATGGAGTGCTCCTCGTTGCAAGCAATGGAATATTGGTTTAATCATCAGTCAGAATTTTAACATTCTAACTTGTGTCATTATTCTTGAGTGGTGCATTCACATCAGACAGAGTTTACCCATTCCTGTATCTGTTCGATTTGATTTGATTTATTATTGTCACATGTATCAGTAACAGTGAAAAATATTGTTTCTTGCATGCTCATCAGACAAAGCATACCATTCATAGACAAGGAAAGGAGAGAGTGCAGAATGTAGTATTACAGTCATAGCTAGGGTGTAAAGATCAGCCGAAAGGATTTTTAAAAATCCTGGTATTCCTATCTCTCGATCCTATCGGATGATTTCAGTGATCCTGTTCCCCAAGCTGGGAGCCTCACTTTAGAGGACTATGGCTTGGAAACAAGGCTACAACATTGTATAACTGATTCACCAGCCCATGCTACCAACTATTGCCAATTAGGAATTATTTATTTTTGTCAGTTAAAATTTATTGTTCTTGTAAGACCCATATTCCCCCACAATCCTCTGGAGTAAATTGGTACTCAAGGGAAATAAAGGAGTGGTGTGAGTTCCATTTCGTGGGCCACTGGCATCATTATTGGAACAGGGGAGAATTGTACTGATGGGATGGTATCCATGTGAACTGATCTGGGACATGGATCCTTGCCGAACGACTAAATAGGGAAGTCAACCCGGACTTCAAACGAGTTAATGGGGGGTTGGGCTCAGTAGGAGTTAGTAAAGTTTCCAGATCTAGCCATAGAGTAGAGAGTGTGGAAATTGGCAGAAGTAAAATTTCAGGCGCAGCAGACAAAGGGACAACTATGGGAAGGGAGGCAGTCAACACAGCACTGAGACTGCTGTACCTAAATGCAAGCAGTATACGAAACAAGGTAAATAAGCTGGAAGCACATATTGTAGTTGGAGGGTATGATGTTGTGGGCATCACAGAGATGTGGCTGCAAGGGGAACAGAGGTGGGATCTGAATATCCAAGGATTTGTGACCTATCGATAGGACAGGCAGATGGGTAGAGGAGCTTGTTGGTAAGAAACAAAATTAAGTCATTAGCAAGAAGTGAAATAGGATCAGACAGCATAGAATCTGTGTGGATAGAGTTGAGGAATCGTAAAGAAGTAAGACAAAGGACAGCCAGTGGATGTGATTTATTTAGATTTCCAGAAAGCCTTTGACAAGGTGCCTTGCGGGAGGCTGCTAAATAAGCTAAGAGCCAATGGTGTTAGAGGCAAGTTACTGGCATGGATAGAAGATTGGATGACAGACAAAAGGCAGAGAGCGGAGATAAGAATGTTCTTTTCAGGATGGCGGCCGATGAGTAATGGTGTTCCACAGGGGGTCAACGTTGGGACACAATTTTTCACTATATACATTAATGATCTGGAAGATGGAACTGAGGGCATGGGTTGCTAAATTTGCAGATGATACAAAGATATGTAGAGGGACAGGTAGTGTTGAGGAAGTAGGGAGGCTGCAGAATGACTTGTACAGGCTAGGAGAGTGGGCAAAGAAATGGCAAGTGGAATACAATGTGGGGTAGTGTCAGGTTATGCATTTTGTTAGGAAGAATAGAGGTGTCGACTAGTTAATAAGTAGGGAAAAGCTTCAGAAATCTGAAGCATGAGGGGACTTGGGAGTCCTGATTCAGGACTCTCTTAAGGTTAACATGCAGGTTCAGTTGGCACTTGGGAAGGAAAATTCAATGTTTCTGTTAATTTTTAGAGGACTAGAATATAAGAGCAGGAATGTACTGCTGAGACCGATTAAGGCTCTGGTCAGGCCCCATTTGGAATATTGTGAGAAGTTTCAGGACCCATACCTAAGGAAGGAAGTGCTGGCCTTGGAGAGGGTCCAGAGGAGGCTCACAAGAATGATCTCAGGAATGAAAGGTTTGTCATATGAGGAGCAGTTGAGGAGACTGGGCCTGTACTCAATGGAATTTAGAAGGATGGAGGGGAGATCTAATTGAAACTTACAGAATACTGAGAGGCCAAGATAGAGTGAACATAGCGAGGATGTTTCCACCAGTGGGAGAGACTAGAACATGAGGGCACAACCTCAGTATGAAGGGACGCTCCTTTAAAACGGAGATGAGGAGGAATTTCTTCAGCCAGAGGGTAACGAATCTGTGAAACTCATTGCCACAGAGGGCTGTGCAGGCCAGGTCATTGAGTGTCTTTAAGACAGAGATAGATAGGTTCTTGATCAATAAGAGGATCAAGGGTTATGGGGAGAAGGCAGGAAAATGGGGATGAGAATCATATCAGCCATGATTGAATGGTGGAGCAGACTCGATCGGCCGAATGGTTTAATTCTGCTCCTATACCTTGTGGTTTTATGGAGCAACAGATGTTTTAAATGTCCATTTTAGATTGGATCATGTAATAAGTTGGAAGCCTATTTCCTCCACCTGACCTGACCTTCATCTCTCATTCTATATAAAGAACTGACCACATGGGCTGGAACCTACTTTATATTAAGTTGATCTTTCTCTACACTCTAGCTGTGCCTTTGGCAATTCTGGTGAACTAAGATGGTGTTGGAGCGAGGTCCGCAGCAAGCAGTCCCCAGTATACTCTCTAATTCGATCATTTACTCTTCTTCTATGCTTTTAAAACTTTACTTTAACTCCTTTAAACTCTCTAATAATGTTCTATTTCAGTACTATATCATGAGATCCCTCCTTTCCTTCCCCCCTATGGACTCCATGAATGGTACGTTTTGTCTGTATAGTGTGCTAGAAACAATAGTTTTCACTGTATCCCAATACATGCGACAATAATAAATCAAATCATTTTCATGGAACCGGGATGACTCCTGGTGAAACTGGAAGTCAGGTCCTGATTCCGGGAATGCCAAATCCTTTTCAGGGGTTCCTGATTTTCAGTAATGCCTTTCAGTGGTATGGGGGTGCTGGCTTGGGTTGTGAACCTGGCACCCAGCCCTCCTCTGGCTCCATTGCGCAGAGAGACATTCCTAGTTTCATGGAGTTGAACCAGCTTTTCAAAGTGTTGTGGTTCATGGCAGCTCATAGAATCATAGAATCCCTACAGTGCGGATGGAGGCCATTGGGCCCATCAAGCCTGCACCGAAAGCAATCCCACCCAGACTTATCCCCGTAACCCCACATATTTACCCTACCACCCCACCCTGACATCCCCCTAACAATAAGGATCAATTTAGTATGGTCAATCACCCGCCCATTTTTGGACTGTGAAAGGAAACTGGAGCACTCGGAGGAAAGCTATGCAGACATGGGGAGAATGTGCAAACTCCACACAGACAGTCACCCAAGCCGGTCCCTGGCGCTATTAGGCAGCAGTGCTAACCATGCTGCCACTGTGACGCTCTGAAAGCAGCACCATCACTGCAGACACACAGCAGAGGTGACACAGACTGACACCTCCAAAGGAGAGTTGGGTTTGGGGCACATTGGCAAGGGAGCAGGTCAGTGCAACATTCTCTCCTGTATTGTGGGCCATGGTGTTATTATATGGGAAAATCTGCAAGTGGCAGTAACTGGAGTGGATACGAAGAAAATCCCACAGCGTGTCCTCATTTGGGAACTGCATAGACTTATTTTCAACAAGCTTTACTGGACAATGGTCAGAGACAGGAGCTTACTGATTTACTTCCCTCCCTTTTCCAACATTTCTGAGACTAATTGAGTCTCACTAGCTGACCAACAGAGTTCAACTAACTCAGCACTGACTGAAAATCGAACCTGGAAACATTGCTTCAGCATAATTATTTATTTTAACATTAAGAAATGTACAAACCTTTTTTTTGAAAAGCCTGATATTGCTTACTCTTCAGACGAGCTTTCTTGAACTAGACCACATACTTCTGTTCAGCTTATCCATTAGTGATAATAAAGTTAACGTACTCACTGTACTTCAAACCACCTGATCAATAACATCATATGCTATTTTGATATAAATATACTTACCAAAAGGATATTGGGTCTGAACGCTCTTAAAGTTGTGACGTTTCGACATTGTCCTGCCCAACTTCAGGGTATGGAGATTATTTTCTACATCTCTGGATTTTGGATCACTGCTCAAAGCAAGAGCAAAGATGGATAACAACACTCCGATCACAAGGATGATCACCAAAAGCTTCATTTCAAATCACAACTGGTCAGGTTTGATAACTCCGATTCTGTACAGGAACCTAAATTCAATTGTTCTACCCACTCTCGATGGATTTCTCTCTTGTTTCAAAGTGTCCTGTCTTCCTTCTTAGCCACCGACTGTTATATCCATCTCTTCCTCTGCCTTTTATTCATTTTGCTCCCTTACTGTAACTAAGTGCTGTTTTTCATTAATTTTTGTCCCATTTTCTAATGATTTTTGAAATTCTTCCAGTTCCATGATTCTGTAATGTGTAAACTGAACAACTCTGTGACTCTTCCTTTATTTAATGTTTAGCCTAGCCAGTTGGTATTTGACATTCAACAGCTCCTATGTGGGCCACTGGTGGCAAAATCTGTTGTTATCCTGCATGACCAGTATTACGAACCACGCAGATGTTGTCTGCGAAGGTGTCTCAACTTGAAACAGTGGTGGTGCTTAGTTTTGTTTTGGAATGGTGTGAGGGGGCACATGAAACCCACAGTGAGAATAAGCAGTCAAGCCATTGCGTAATAATTACAAAACACTCTTTAGGAAACTAAAGAAAAGACAAATATACAAGACTAGGACTATAAGACTTTAAGACAATTAAATACATGTTGGGAAATTTTCCTGTCCCACCCACCAGGGAAATTGTAGCAAACAGGGGACAGACCACGCAAACATCCGTTGACCTCAGGCAGGATTTTCTAGTTTTGCGAAGAGCTCAGCTAGGTATTCTCATCCACTACTAAACACACATATAGTTTATATAGAAATTAACCCTACATATCTGCGATCCTTGAAATCATTAAGATTTTCCTGTTCCCAAATAACACCTAAATTAAATAAATCTATAAGTCAAATCCAGCTTATAGTTACCAAACAATACAAGGCAGACAAGCGAGACTGGGAAACATCTTTTACTTAACAAGCGAAGACATTTAAACTGCCTTTGTGAAAGTTTCTTCATATCTTGGTTTTAAGGCTTCTTAGATATTAAAATAGTCTCTCAGACTCTGAGCTGTAAAACTGGTTTCTCCAGCTTTCAGATGTTATAATGCATTCTTAGCTGTGAAATGTTAAACTGGCTCCCAGATGTGAGACATTAAACTGGCCTGCCTGCTTCTGCATGTGCTGGCAATTATACCCTGGTTTCTCTGTGATTTTGCCCCTTTAGTATTTGGGCTGACTGCATCCCTTACATTTCATGACTCTCAAAATTAACATCTGTATGCCTCCACTGATTTCTTAGTTGTCTAGGTAAACTGTTTCCTGATAAAAGCTATTTACACCTGCTTCTGTTTGCTGGTCTCATTACTGAGAAAGTATTCATTTCATCATCCCCTTTGAATTTTGACTACTGCTTTTGCTAGGCAGATCCATGACAGAAGGTATACTGGAAATGTGACTGTGGTGTCACCTGTAGCTCATACGTCACATCAGAATCACATTAACGTTAGCAATATAGTGATTTCATTCATAATCCTAAAGAATATTGCTCCTTAACATATTTCAATAATGTACCTATCGCCCCGGTAGCACAGTGGTTAGCACGGTGCTGCTTCATAACTCCAGGGACCTGGGTTTGATTCCTGACGTGGGTCACTGTCTGTGTGGAGTTTACACATTCTCCTCATGTCAGTGCGGGTTTCCTCCAGGTGCTCTGGTTTCCTCTCACAGTCCAAAGATGCATGGGTTAGGTTGATTGACCATGCTAAAATTGCCCCTTAGTGTACTTTAATGCATAGGTTAGAGGGTAACTGTATAGTGAAATGGGGGTAGGGCCAGGGTGAGATTGTGGTTGCTGTTGACTTGAAAGGCCAAGGCTTCTTTCTGCACTGTAGGGTTTCTATGTCTCTTCTATGTTCTATGTGCTATCTGATTGGTACTGGTGGGATATAGGATCACTGTGCTGGAATCCTTGTCAATTCTATGTATTTCCATCTTGCATTATTGTAGGAAATGAGGAGGAGATAGTAACAGACTGCAGGTGAAGTGGGCAGATACAGACCATGCTGAAGGAATGGGCATTCTCCATGGAACAGTGAAGCTTCAGAAGATATTTTGTGACATGGTAAATAAGATAAATCTCTAACAGTAGCAGAATAGATAGTAAACAGAAGAAATATGTTGGAGTGATTGATAAAAATATTAGTCAGTCGCTTTTCAAATGTGGGTTAATTTAGGAATACCAGCATACGTAGATTTGTTAAAGAGAAATCTTGTTTTACTGACTTAATGAGTTTTTGGTCAGGAAACAGAGAGAATTGATGAATGCAATAGATTTGATACGGTGCACATAGGCTTTCAAAAGGCACTTGACAAAGCATATAGTGCAGAAGGAGGCCATTCAGCCCATCAAGACTACACCAACAACAATCCCACCCCAGGATCTATTCCTGCAACCCCATGTATTTACCCTGCTAATCCCCCTGACCATAAGGCCAATCTACCTAACCTGCACATCTTTGGACTGTAGGAAGAAATCAAAGCACCCAGAGGAAACACACGGAGAGATGGGGATAATGTGCAAACTCCACAGAGACAGTCACCCAAGGCCAGCATTGAACCCAGATCTCTGAAGCTGTGAGGCAACAGGGCTAACCACTGTTCCACTCTGCTGCCCCATAATAAAGCATCCCACTTGGCAAGAAGTGCCGAGGGGATGATTCATTTTGCCCTTCTGTTGATGTCCCAGCATCACCGATATCAGTCTTCAATTTGATTCACTCGCTGTCATATAAAGAATGAGCCGAAGACAGTGAGTAGTGCAAAGGTTATGGGCCCTGTCAACCTTCTGACTGCAGTACTGAAGAATTGTGATCCTGAACTAGCTGCATCCCTTAGCCAAATGGTTCCAGTATAACTGCAACACTAGAATCTATCTGGCAATGTGGAAATTTTCCCAGGTACATCCTGTCCACAGAAAGCAGGATAAATCCAACCTGGCCAAATCGATCTATTTCTGATCTGCAACAAAGTGATGGAAGGTGTCAGTGATAGTGCTATCAGGTTGCACTTAGTCAGCAATAACCTGCTCACTGACCCTCTGTTTGGATTCTGACAGGACCACTCAGCTTCTGACTTCATTTACAGACTTATTCCAAGCACGGACTCCAGAGATGAAGTGAGAGTGACTGCCCTTCCCAGATCCTGCTCCCTGGGACACATACTTGGCCATGGCATTCTGGTTTCAGTCCTGCTGTTTTGCACCATTCTGTTTATTTTCTTCTGTACCAGTACACAGGGACAATTCCCAGTCAGAAGAGCAGATAAAAAAACCCAAACTGTGTAAGTACTGCCATTGCCAGGTGAAGCCTGCAAAGGAGGCCTGAGATTTATCAGACGCTGAGTTTCCAACCTCCGAGCTGAATTTTTGATCTTCATCAGATATCATTCAGAACCACACTATCATGTTTGCTTCTAGATATTTGTTAAAACATTGCTGGCAAAAGATTTCTATGTCCTAGTTGGAGTAAATATCCAAGAGAATAAGTGTTCCGCTTTATTGGTAAGTAGAAAATCCAACTGAAAAATCCAACGGTAAAGTTTAACGCCCGTATCCTGTATGTACTATGGTTGCAAAAAAAAAATTAACAAAGTCAGGCAGTGTTTTTAGAACGTTTTATTAAATGATGACTTGGGAACCAAAAGCATGGTTGTGAAGTTTGTAAGTGTCTCCAAACTTGGAGAAGTAGCGCAGAAGGGGAGATATGTTGAGCCATGATCTTTGACTCTGGACTTAGGCTTGGGACTGTCCACCAGAGTCTGCCTTTGTGAGAGCATTTCCAGTGGCTACTGAGAACTTCTGTTGATAGGTGGCAATGATGGGAAGTGATGACCTCTGGGAGTAGAGCCAGAAGTCCTGAGCACGGCTAAAGAACAGGCACAGCCAGAAGTACAAACAGCAGCAGCAGGACAAAGGAGCATGAGCCCAAAACAGGAAGCCTGAAGCCATGACTGAGACAATCTTAAAAGTAGAACTACCCTCCCCTCTACTCCCACCAGAGAAGGTCCAGAAGTGCAAGAGATGCCCATCGTGTCTCATGAGAAGCTAACTGGGCTGACGCATTTAAGGGGAACTAGCAATAAGATTGATTTGATTTGATCTGAATTATTATTGTCATGTCTTTGGGATACAGCAAAAAGTTTATTTTTGCACACTATACAGACAAAGAATACCCTTCATAGTGTATGTAAGGGAGAAGGAAAGAGTGAAAGAAAAAATTAGAGAGTATGCTGGGGCAGCTTGCAAAATGTCACCTCATTCCGGTGCATCTTAATTTGCCAAAGTCTCACTGTCTTCACAGGCAGTATTAAGGCACCACCAACCTTGATATACTTCAGATGTCTGTCTTCTCCAGGTCTGGACCTTGCAGCTCTGTCTTTAATCGGGAGCCTCTGTCTATCCATTTCTTTAACTTCAGCGAACGCACCTTGTTCAGATTCTGGATCTTTGTCCCTTTGATTTCAGTCTTGCTGGGCCTTTCTTTTTCATTGTCTGGTTTCTAGAGCTATCAGTTCTTTAACTTCCAGATTGCACTATTTTCTCTCATTATCTTTATGGATGGATCATCTGTGATCCATCCATTCTTGACATTTCCTTTCTTGAGCTTGCTCAACTCTTTTGGGGCTGTTGAAAGCACACTGTATTTCACAATTCCCTGTGAGCTTCCCTGTGTTATCTTCCTCTACCCAATTACTATCTCTACCAGTCTACTCTCAATCATTAGTGGAGTGTAGGAAGATGTTATCAAAAATGTTATCAGGAAACACTTGCTCACTAATAAACAACTCTGCATGGATCACTCAGCTCCAGACCTCATTACGGACTTGGTCTAATCAGGAAGTAAGGAATTGAATTTCGGAGGTGAGGTGAGAATGACGGCACTTGGCACCAAAGCAGCCTTTGTAAAAATTGAGTGAGTAGGAATCAAGAGGAAAATTCTCCACTGGCTAAGGTCATTGATAATAGAAAGGAAACTGGTTACATGTTGTGGTTGTTGGTGGTGGTGGGGGGGCCATTGCTACAGAAATTCCTCAAGATAGTGTCCTCAACCCAACCATCTTCAGCTACTTCATCAATGACCCTCCCTCCAAAGTAAGATTAGAAGTGGAGGATATTCACTGAAGATTGCAAGTGTTGTCCTTCTGCTCAGAGCTCCTTAGATAATAAAAATACTGATTCTCCGTGCATTTTGAACTCATCCAAGAGTTTCCACAATGCTGGCATCCGTCCAGCTAATTCCCCACTTTGCCTGCGGGATTTTGTGGATGGTTTGGCAGAATCACAATGAGATCCGAGGCCCAGTTGTTGGAGGCCCTTGGTCTTCATTGTTATAGAGCAGGCCATGAATCATGGCTTTCCTCCGGTTACTCCTGTTTCTTCCTACAGTCCAAAGATGTGCAGGTTAGATGGATTGGCCATGCTAAATTGCCCCTTAACATCCAAAGATGTGTAGGTTAAATTGATTAGCCATGATAGATGTGTGGGATTATGAGACAGAGGGGAGGGCCTGGATGGGATACTCTTTCAGAGAGTTGGTGCAGACTCGATGGGTTGAATGGCCTCTTTCTACACCATAAGGATTCAACGGTTCTGTGAACCCTCACATGCCAAATATATGCCTGTCTACATTTACAGGTCATAGTGTGTGAGAAAATATAACAACAGGACTCAAAATATATATACACGATTATGAGCAGCAGCATGCCATTAGGAAACAGCATTAACCAATCCCAATGATCATTCACAAATCGTTTTATCTCAATCCAGATCCCTCCCTGTACTCCAATGGCGATGCCAACTTCAAGGAAACAGCAATGTCCCAATGGATGAGAGGCAACAATGTGATGAAGCAGGGCGAGTTACTGCATAACCAGCCACCAATCCACAACGGCTTCAGACAATATGGGGAAAAGCCGAATATTTTTAACATACACCCATCGAACACGAGGAGAGAGACCATGAACCTGGCCAATCCATCAGAAACATCCTTGGAAAATCTATTGGACGTACCGGAATTTGGAATCTTCAAAGCATGCTGTAAAACTGCCTGCAGACTTGAGGAGATCACTTACATATACTGTGGAGAAACAAAATGATGACAGTTGCCTCTAGAACTTTCCATACTTGTCTGTCAGGTTTCAGGGATTAGTGGATAAAGTTTAGAAATTTAGGCTCCTTGGCCACCTGTCCCTTGATGTTCATTCTTGCTCTCACTGAGCACTGTAATTTGTTCCTCTATTATCACATTCTGCTACCTTAACTTTTGCCACATTCTATGGTGTTAGAGAAGATATAAATAAATGTTGGTTTTGTTCCTGTGTAATGATGTCTTTGTAATCCTCTGTCTGAGCAGTCTTCAGCCATCTGAAAATCATCAATTTTCCATGATATCGCTGGCTTATGATACTCTCAATATGATGGGCAGGATGTAAGCGGTGAGCCTTAGGCCCTGCTATGTGTTAATAAGTTGCCAAGTTCCAGTTTATCCATGAGCATTGATGATGTTGCCAAGGAGCAGCAGGCAGATGAGGAAAAGGATGAGGCAAAGAAAGATCAATAGACAGGGAACAGTGGGGGATGGAAAGAGATGCTATTCATAGAATCATAGTACCCCCACAGTGCAGAAGAGGCCATTCAGCCCATTGAGTCTTCACAGACTCCTAACAAAGTATCTTACCCTGCCCATAACCCCACACATTTCCCATGACATATCCATCTAATGGACACATTTTAGGACACTAAGGGGTAATTTCACATGCCAATCCCCCTATTCTGCATATCTTTGGGAGGAACCGGAGCACCAGAGGAAACCCATGTAGACACAGGGGATAATGTGCAAACTCCACACACATACAGTCATCCAAGATTGGAATTGAACCTAGGTCCCTGGCACTGTGAGGCAACAGTGCTAACCACTGTGCCACCACCTCGCCCTTTTTGTTTTTTCTTAGAAAAGAATCATAGAAACCCTGCAGCGCAGAAAGAGGCCATCTGGTGCATCACGTCTGCACCGACCACAATCCCACCCAGGCCCTACACATATATCCGCTAATGCCTCTAACCTACGCATCTTAGGACACTAAGGGGCAGTTTTAACATGGCCAATCAACCTAACCCGCACATCTTTGGACCGTGGGAGGAAACCGGAGCATCTGGAGGAAACCCACACAGAGATGAGGAGAATGTGCAAACTCCATACAGACAGTGACCCAAGCTGGGAATCAAATCTAGGTCCCTGGAGCTGTGAAGCAGCAGTGCTAACCACTGTGCTACAGGGCCATCCATCCACTGGGCTACCGTGCCACCCACACGTTTGTTGGAGATTCTCTGGCTATAGCCAGATAAATAAGCATGGAAACAAATAAAGGCCATCCTGTTAAACTGGACGGACAGCAAGATCGAATTATAAGCAGGTTATTCTGAGTGATTGTGGTAAAAACTGCTGAGCTCGAGTAGGGAACTAGAATACAACCCAGTCACAGAACATTTTATTTGTCAGTTAGATTTGGACCATTTCAGTGAAGAAACCGCTTTGAAGAGATTTAAGCACCAAGGTTAGGAAGGCTGGAGGCAATGACTTTGCAGAAGAAATAAAAATGAGAAATGGGACAATATTTTGGAAAGGCAGAAGAGCTACAGAAGATTTTTCACCCTCTGGAAAGCAGAGGTCAGGAGTGTGATAGGGTTCTCCCCACTTTGCTGAATGGGTGCAGCTCCACCAACACTCAAGAAGCTCGACCCCATCCAAGACAAAACAGCCCACTTGATTAGCACCCCATCCACCAGCAGAAGCATTCACTTGCTCCAGCACCATTACACCATCTATTGACTTAAAAGATGCACTGCAGCCACTCACCAGGTTTTGTTCAAGCTCCAAAAGCACCTTTTAATTCTGCAGCCTTTCGCTTTCTTATTCTTTTTCTTTTTCCTTTGCCTCCAATTCAAGGTTTTCTTTCAGTTCTATTTCTCTGTTGGAATTGAATTGTGCCAGTTCAGTTGATTCGCTTTTCAGGGAACTTGGTCTATCAGACAAGTTTTGCAATTGTACTCTCAAAGTTCTTCCTTACTCCTGCGGGTAATTCTAATTCCAATAAACCAGTTAATTTAGTTAACTGATGCTTGGTTACTTTCTGTTGACCACTCAGAGCTAAATCATCCATTTTTTTGGATAGTCATTTAATTTATTTATTCTATTATTGGTGTCACAAGTCGGCTAACAATGAAGTTACTGTAAAAATCCCCTAGCTGCCATACTCCGGCCCCTGTACCCAAAGCAATTTTGGATGGTAACGCGTACAGTTTACCTCACAGTAACTTGATTCCTATGTCCAGCACCTCAGTATCCCACTCATTCTTTTTAAGGATTCACAGATCCCACCACGGGTGGAGCAGTGGTTAGCACTGCTACCTGACAGCACCGGGGACCCAGGTTTGATTCCGGCCTCAGGTCACTATCTGTGTGGATTTTACAAGTTCTTCTTGCGTCTGCATGTTTTTTCCTCCAGGTGCTCCAGTTTTCTCCCACAGTCCAAAGATGTGTGGGTTAGGTTGATTGGCCATGTTCCATTGACTCTAGTTTTGGGGTATTAACAGGGTAAATATGTGGGGTTATGGGGATAGGGTGGGATTGTTGTTGGTGCCGGTTCAATGGGCTGAATGGCCTACTCCTGTACTGTGACGATTCTATGATTTACCCAGGATCATTACTTTGCATAACACTCCAACGTGTTTCTTTGTCATTCACGAGATGTGGGCATCACTGACAAGGCTGGCATTAATTACCCATCCTGATGTAAATGGCATTCTAACCATTTCAGAGGATGGTTAAGAGTCAACCACGTTCCTGAGGTTTGGAGTCAGGTGTAGGTCAGACATGGTAAACAGGGAAGATTTCTTTCTCTGAAGAACCTTAATGCACTCAATGGATTTTTATGGAAATCGAGCAGTTTCACGGCCACCATCATTGACCGAGCTTATTATCCCCGATTTACTTCATTGCATTTAAATTAAACTTAATAAACCCAGTTTCTGTGGGATTTGAATGTAAGCCATTGGGCTCCTAGTCCACCAATATAACCACTATTCTAATACAGTTACCCTGTAGTCAATGTGTGAACCGGATTTCCAAAATCTAATTTGTCTGGGAGCTGAAATCTATACCTGAAGCCTGTCCTGAGACTGACAATGACCCTGAACAAAGAGATATCAGAATGGAATTCATGGAAAGTGACAACTCAGTCAAGCTCACAGATGTCAGAAAACACGGTGGAAGTGTGAGTTGTGGGGAGGATGTACAAGGAGATTTGTACAAGCTAAATCGTAAGATTTTAAAGACTCATAGCAAAAAAGAGGCCCTTAGGACTATCATACTCATATTGGCCTTCAAACACCTATCTGTTTCACTTGCTTTCTGTGTTAAGCCTAGTTTGTAGGGATGGTTGTGTTGGAACAGTATTCTTTGCTGTTAAGGTTTATACAATGTTATAATTGTGTTTTTGTACGTTGGTAAAAGTCATTGCTATTTTTTCTTATTATATGTTAATTGTATTCTCAAACAAACTTTGTTTGATAAAAGTTCCTTGGCAGGTCATTTGAATCTTACATGGAATGATACACCTTCACCGGAATTTTATCACCCTGCCTGCCACGGGAATTGGAGTGGGTGAGGGGCCAACAATGGGAAAGTCCATTGACCTCGTGTGGGATTCTATGGTTTTGCGATGAGCGAGGCCGGAAAATCCCATCCCTCACACTTATCCATACCAAATTCAAAATACCAAAACTTCTGGTCTAAGCCAACTCCATAAAACACCTTGGAGTTTGGAGCCTGGATTATAACAATAGCTTAAAATGTGCAACGAAGGAGATGATAGTGGGGGGAGGGGGGGGTTCAATGATGGTAATGCCATTGAGTATCAAGGGAGATGGTTAGATTCTTTCTTGTTGGTGAAGGACTGGCACTTGATGGATTGTGTTGAGATGAGGAGGTATTGAAGGTGGGAAGGTGGACGCAGACTGAAGGGCACTGGTGACTGAGGCTCACAATTGCTATTGTCACCTTTCTTATAGCTGGTGGTGGCTATAACCATGTTACATGCACATCTGCCTTTTCTAGCCCATGCTCCGGCCTCTCGTTCTGGACACTCAGCTTCCTCAACCTCATCAGACTCAACCTACCAGACATCCTCAGCAGCTTTCTCTCATTCCGACAGCTCCCTTTGGAGTGCCAGGTTGTATAAAGCACTCAAAGCCATTATGATGCATGAGACCCTGTTGAAAAGTACTCCAGAGCACTGCCAGAACTGTCCAAACATTGAAATGTATCTTCAGGATGCCACTGCCTGCTCAGAGTGTGTTGCTGTTTGAGCAGTGTTACACCTCTTCCCTGAATACTTTGTGGCCATCAGACAGACATGACCATTCACATCTTTTGAAGATAATCTTTGTCACTAAGGTAGCAACCTTGGCTGTGCTGTGGGAACTTCCATTACACATGCCTGCAACAATCTGCTTCAATGCCAAAGATATGCAGGTTAGACTGAGTCTCCATGGTAAAATGTTCTTACTGTCAGGGGGATTAACAGCATAAGTATGTGGGGTACGAAGATTGGAGCCTGGGTGGGATTGATGTTGGTGCAGTCTCGATGAGCCAAATGGCCTCTTTCTGCATTGTAGGGATTCTATGATTCTATGACTCTATGAACCAGGTGCAAACCAGCAGCTCATTGAGAGATTGGGATCCTTTCTTCTTTATGTATTCTAGCACCTGCTGCCAGTGAGCTCTTAAATCCACATGAGTGCACTTAATGGCACCTTGCATCTGTGGTAATCTATTGATTGCTGCAAAGCCATTGTTCTGACAGCTGAGCTGGAGAACTGCATATAATTTTGCATCTTTCTCAACAGGGCGTCGGTAATCTCTCAGATGTAGTGCTGAGCAGATGTTTGAGAAATCCTGCAGAGGTGCCCAGTGGAGCCCTGGAACAAGCCACTGGCAAAGTAGCTCAAAATGGTGGTGACTGTGAGAGCCACTGCCTTCCTGTTTCCTTCCTGTTCCTATGGCATCAACTCCTCCTAGAGAGTGTGGTAGATGTGAACCATTAATTCCGTAGGCATGCAAAAATGGCTACAGCATAGTCTCTCACTCATCTGGAGGTATGAGAAGCATCTTCAATACCCCTTGGTCTTGCCAGGCACCTCCACTCAAAGGCTCTGTCAGCGTCTGGGTCTTAAAAGGCCCTTGTTCATCAGGATGAGATTGCTCCCTTAGCCCAGCCTGGTGGAGGTGGGCACTTCCATTTTCTAGAACTCTAATAGCCACAAAGAACACAACACTGCCTTTCTCCATCCATTATTCCCTCATCATTTTCTCTACAGGAACATTGAAGAGTCACATGAATGAGCATAAGCCAGCAAACGTCATCTTTCCAGTCACTCACTAGGGAGTTGTTGTGGAGCCAGTGTGTTTCTTCCATCCCAGCTATTATATCCCTATTTTTCCCTTTGCAATGTTATTACAGCCTTCCTGATCATTGGTAGCGCACCGAGCAACCCAACCAGCATCTCCCCACTGCATGGACAGATTTCACACCCCATATTATTTGTTTCTATGCACCCTTCCCTAGTCTACTCCACCCCCACATTCAAGCCTTTGCCCTCCAGCTTCTTCCCTTGTCTCTGTTTTGTCTCATCCACCCACCCGCGCACTCCATCCCAGTTAAGCTGTTGCCCTCCAACGACTTCCACTCCCCCTGCCTTCCCGCTGGTCTGGAATGGTAAGCCTTGGCACAGACCCTCCCTTGAGTCGATGCTGGTCTTGCCAGCATAGCCTGGCATGGAGTTGAAGCAGCCATGAACACAACGCAATGCAAGATGGGTAACATACGTCAAGGTCAAGAGTGAAGTGCTGCTCATCAGATGCACATCATTTATCTCTCACCGTGAATCATGCCAGTCTAATTAGCCGTTGGCGTGACCAGTCCTCACTGACTGCTCAGTCTTGCTTCTGAACACTAATGAATATTCACAACATTTAAATGTGGTTTCTGACATTCCAAGATGAGCTGCTCCACCCGCCATGACAGTCAGGTGCCGATATTCACAAACTGTTTTTATGCTGTCAGGAAGGGTGGCACAATGGCTCAGCGGTTAGCACTGCTGCCTCATGGTGTCAGAGGCCTGGGTTTGATTCCTGGCTTGGGTCACTGTCTGTGTGGAGTTTGAACATTATTTCCATATCTGTGTGGCTTTTCTCTGGGTGCTCTGGTTTCCTCCCACAGCCCAAACGATATGCTGGTTGGGTGCATTGGCCATGTTAAATTCTCCCTCAGTGATCCGAACAGATGCCAGAGTGTGGTGACTAGGGAATATTCACAGTAACTTAATTGTGGTGTTAATATAAACATACTTGCGGCACTAATATAAATAAATAAATAAATAAACTAATTTTTTGGCCATTCTCCAAACTTTTATGTGCTACCTACCATGGTTAGGTGGATTGGTCATGCTAAATTGCCCTAAGTGTCAGGGGGACTAGCTAGTGTAAATGCGTGGGGTTATAGGGATAGGGCCCAGGGGTGGAATTGTGGTTGGTTTGGACTCGATGGGCTGAATGGCCTCCTTCTGCATTGTAGGATTCTAAGATTCTATGCCCACCACTGAGGCCACTGGAAAACTTACCCCAAAGATTCATAAGGTCAAAAGTAACTTGAAGGAAGGCTGAGCAGTCTTGGTGAGGACTCCTGGAAAAAATAGAGATGAAGGAAAGTCAAAGGCAGTGCTGCCATATTTTCAGTTCAATGCTGCAATACTCTTCAACTTGGCTGCAACTGAAATACAATGACTTTACAGAAACCCCCATTAATGTGACATTTCACTCGCGATTGGTCTATATACAAGTGATCAACTCCAAACATCAACCAGGTCAGATGAAACATTAATCAAAGCTATCTTTAGTTCAGGCTTCACAGAATTGAGGCATGGGAAAAGTTTCAAAAGCCATTAGACAAAGGGAGAGAAGTTAATGAATGACAAACATGAGTCACTTAAAGGGAGCTTTAAAACTGAAATGCGAGAACAAGTGAGAGAAAAAGGAATATTAGGAAGATACTCTGAAACAATACAGAATAACAAATCACTAGAAGCTCGAGACAGAGAAAGAAATTGAGATCAGTTGGTAAAGACAGGACGGATCTGCACAGTTGAACCACTAGAGACTGGATAGAGCAATCGGCGCTCAGTCCCGGTACAGAGTCAGAGTGGCTGATCACTTGTGAAGCTGAAATGAAGAGTCTGGTCTCTATCCTGGCAATTGGTCTGCTGCTGTCCTCAGTTACATTTGGTGAGACTGATCCAACAGAAATCATTACTAATGTGTGCGGAGAAGAATTTATGCAAAAACTTGTCCAAATTTGCCAAGCTGATGCTTTTATTGCCAGGCGTAACACTAGTGAGTACCCTAATCCTAAACATTGATCACTAACAAGATTTATACCTTTTCATTTATTGAACAGCAGCCCAGGAATACAAGAGTCATATTTGTTTCCTGATCATTAAAGAATGTTTTGCACCATCACCTTTGGAATATGGTCCAAAAAATGTAATCTGGTTCAAGAAGAACAGTAAATGTCACACGCAAAATTGGATTAATTAATATTTCACAATTAGATTCAGTAAATCTCAGATTAAAACAGGAGGCGATGAAGATTGCAGGTTCACTCTTCAGTTTGTGTTGAGTTAGTTATTTAGACACAGTTGGTCTCAGCAATTTGGGAGGGAACTAAATCAGTGAATTTCTGCCTCTTGGTGTTATCCAGGGATTCCTGTTCAAGGTGAGTCTGTGCATGTCCCACACGAGATAGATATACTCGGAATTTCTTGGTATCCATCCCAGTTGTTCTGACTTCCAGATTCTGCCATGTAACAACACTGGGAATCACAATGGAGAAGGGGGTCTTGTACTAACCTCCGCTGCCTCCAATGTGCCTCCCATTCACTTTCCTTTGAAGGTGCCAGTCTCTGCCAGCTTCTCAGGTGCAGTAGTGACAGTCCCACTGTGACACCCCCGGCATTCCGTGGGCAAGAATTCCCAATGTCCTGTTGCTGGGGGTCTTCTGTAGACAATACTGTTGGAGTTGGATAAAAAGAAGTGGGAGGGAGATTGTGGTGAAATGTAATCATTAACCAGGCCAGTGGTGCTGAATGCCTGTTTCTGTGATGTACATTCAATCTAATTCTTTGTAGTCGGAGAATTGAAACATTGGCCAGGATTTCACACCAAGATGGTGGAGCCACCCACGGCTGGAAAGTTGGGATCAAGTCCGACTCCACTGTGGCAGGAAGATTGACTTTCAGTTTTCCTGCTCAGAAGACATTAACCACAGCCTTGGACGCAGTGAAGTCTCATTTCGGGTGAATGTGTGGAGGGGGAGTGGAGTCTGTAACCTCCCCAGGTATAATATTATATTTGTTTAATAAGGGAAAGCATTCATCCATTAGACTGCTCCCTTCATAATCCCTTCAGATTAGTTTATTTCGTGGTGTGTAAGGGTGAGAGTTTAGGAACATTTGTTTAACATTATTTGAGCTTATCAACAATAGAAAATTATAATTAAATGGGTCAGACAGCTCATTTTCAGACATGTTCAGCAGAAGAGTGTGGCTGTGATGATTGATAAAAATACACAATCAATCTCAATAAACCCTCAGTGTTCACGAATGGAATTTTCTCTCAGTTCCAGATCTCTTCCTGACCTCCGATGAAAATGCTGATTCTACGGAGAAGGTCCAGAGAATGTTGGACGTTGGGATTAAGCAAATTGAATCGGATTTTGGGCGGGAAGTGTTTAACAATGGCGACAACCAGAATGGACAGTTGCCAGATGGTTTTAGTGAATCTGTCTCTAAAGTTCAGAGAGACAACGTGATGCCAGGTACTCTTCCAAAAGGATTTGTACAAAGGAAACGAAGACAAAATGAAATCATGGATCAATGCTGCACTGCCAACTGCACCACAGTGGAGATCCTTCCAATGTGCTCCTGGTGAAGTAATGTCAATGATGTTACTATGTTTATAGAATAGTCTAAACATATGAATATGGGATCGATCAGAGGGGAAGGCAACGTAATTGAATTTACAAATACAGATTCCTGACAAGAATCTTCATCTGCCAGAAGCTCAATTTTGGGAATCTGGGCCTTGAGGTCAGCAGGATTTTCCATCCATAATGTTTGGAAAATCCTGCACAGTTGATCTCTGTCCCCAATCTCCCACAATGAGTGCGAGCAGGTGGAGTTCTGTACTGGGAGCATAGATTCATAAAGTGCCTTCTGGTAGGTGACAGTAAAATAGTTTTAGTCAGGTTCATGTCAAGGTCTTGTAAAACACATCAATGCCAAAAATAATTAAATAATTAATTTTCAAACAATCCACTTCATTAACAACGTGAGTTCATATTCTTTTTCAGTGTCTGTACATAACCATTTATTTGCTTATTAGTGTCACAAGTAGGCTTACATTAACACTGCAAAGATGTTGCTGTGAAAATCATTTGGGTACACTGGGGAAGAATTAAGCATGGTCAATCCACTTAACCAATAGATCTTTTAGATACTGGGAGGAAACCAGAACACCCAGAGGAAACCCACGCAGACCCAGGGAGAAAGTATTTAGACTTCACACAGACAGTGACCCAAGCCAGTTATCAAACCCGAATCCCTGGCATTGTGAGGCAGCAGTGCTAATCACTGTGCCATCGTGCTGCCCAGGAGGAGTTTTTTGCCAAATTCAGATACTTCATATTTTGCTCCATCATCTCATCTGTAGCCATGTGCACAGTTCAAAAGCTGGATGCCATTTTGTTAAGGGAGTTAGTATATGGGAAACATTCACCAGAGAAACACAGACTCGGCAGGTAGTAACAGCAAGCAGGAGTAAAGTTAATTTGTCACTAGTGCTGCAGTTTTGGAGCTTTACATTCCATCTGAAGCCTTCTCTTCACTTCCTGCACCTGAATATGCTCAGGAAAAAATCAGTCTTTTTTGTAGGGGATTATCAACAACTTTCAGTTCATTGTTAATCAACACCTATTGGCTCTTGCTGTGACTGCAGCTGTATTTGGTGCTTTGCCGAGTTGCTTAATTCTGCTAAATCCTTGTGGTCAGTGGTCATGAGTCTTGTGGTCAGTGCTGAAGGGCCTTTAGGATCATAGAATCCCTACAGTACAGAAGGAGGCCATTTGGCCCATCAAGCCTGCAGCAACAACAATCCAACCCTATCCCTGCAGCCTCACACATTTACCCTACTAATCCCCCGGAAACTAGGGACAATTTAGCATGGTCAATCAACCTAACCCGCACACCTTTAGACTTCTCCTCACTTGAGAGATTCTGCACAGACCACTTGCTCTAAGAAATGCATGCACTAATTTTCATTCTTTTGGACAAGAGGAACGCTTGCGGAATGAGCAAAGGTCACGCAGAGCAAGGTAAGCTGCTGGAAGAGGGAGAGAAAGATTCTCTACAGGAGGACATAGCTGCCCAGAATTTTCAGGGAAATTTCTTCGATCTGAATTGCAATAAGGAATGGTATATCTAGCATCTCCGCTTGAAAATTTCTGAAATCTGTCACCTGCTGTAGCCATAACTGTAAAGACCATAAGACCATAAGAAATGGGAACAGGATACGGCCATTCAGCCCATCAAGCCTGCTCTGCTATTTAATAAGATCATGGCTGATCTAACACTTGCTAATTTCACTTTCCTGCCTGCTCTTCATAACCCTTAACTCCCCGACTGATTAAAAACCTATTAGAGTCATAGAGTCATAGAGGTTTACGGCATGGAACCAGGTCTTTCAGCCCAGTTTGTCCGTACCACCCTTTCTTTTTTAAAACCCCTAAGCTAATCCCAATTGCCTATATTTGGCCTATATTCCTCTATACCCATCATATCCATGTAACTATCTAATTGCTTCTTGAAAGATAAAATTGTACCCACCTCCACTACTGCTTCTGGCAGCTTGTTCTAGACATTCACCACCCTCTGTATGAAAAAATTGCCCCTTTGGATACTTTTGAATCTCTCCCCTCTCGTCTTAAACCCATGCCCTCTAGTTTTAGACTCCCCTACCTTTGGGAAAAGACATTGACCATCTACCTTGTCTATGCCCCTCATTATTTTATAGACCTCTATAAGGTCACCACTCAATATCCTACACTCCATAGAAAAAGATCCCAACCTATTCAGCTTCTCCTTATAACTCAATCCATCAAGTCCTGGTAGCATCCTAGTAAATCTTTTCTGCACTTTTTCTAGTTTAACAATATCCTTTCTATAATAGGGTGACCAGAATTGCACACAGTATTCCAAGTGTGGCCTTACCAATGTTGTACAACTTTAACAAAATGTCCCAACTCCTGTATTCAATATTCTGACTGATGAAACCAAGCATGCCGAATGCCTTCTTCACCACTCCCTCCACCTGTGACTTCACTTTCAAGGCTCTATGAACAGGTACCGCTACATCTCTTTGTTCTGTAACTCTCCCCAACGCTCTACCATTAACTGAGTAATTCCTGCCCTGGTTCAATCTACCAAAATGCATCACCTCACATTTGTCTAAATTAAACTCCATCTGCCATTTGTCAGCCCACTGGCGCAATTGATCAAGATCCCATTGCAATTGGAAATAGCTTTCTTCACTGTCCACTATGCCACCAATCTTGGTATCATCTGCAAACTTACTAACCATGCCCCCTACATTCTCATCCAAATTATTAATATAAATGACAAATTACAATGGACCCAGAACTGATCCCTGAGGCATACCGCTGGTCATACGCCTCCAGTTTGAAAAATAACTCTCTACAACAACCTTCTGGCTTCTGTTAAGAAGCCAATTTTGTATCCATTTAGATACCTCACCCTGGATCCCTTGAGATTTAACATTATGCAACAGCCTACCATGCGGTACCTTGTCAAAGGTCTTGCTAAAGTCCATGTAGACAACATTAACTGCATTGCCCTCATCTACCTTCTTGGTTACCCCTTCAAAAAACGCAATTAAATTTGTGAGACATGATTTTCCACTCACAAAACCATGCTGACTGTCCCTAATCAGTCCTTGCATCTCTAAATGCTTGTAGATCCTGTCATTCAAAATACCTTCCAATAATTTATTCACCACAGATGTAAAGCTCACTGGCATGTAGTTCCCAGGCTTTTCCCTGCAGCCCTTTTTAAACAAAGGCACAACATTTGCCACTCTCCAATCTTCAGGCAACTCACCCGTGACTATTGATGATTCAAATATCTTGGCTAGGGGACCTGTAATTTCCTCCCTAGCCTCCCACAACATCTGAGATGCACTTCATCAGGTTCCGGGGATTTATCTACCTTGATATGCTTTCAGACTTCCAGCACCTCCTTCTCTGTAATATATACACTCCTCAAGACATCACTATTTATTCCCCCAAGTTTCCTAAAATCTATTTGGAAACTTGGGGAAATATTGATCTCTGGGTTGAAAATGTTCAAGGACTCGGCATTCACAGCTTCCTGGGCTAAAGAATTCCAAAGATTCACCACTCTTTGAGAGAAGAAGTTCTTCTTCAAATCCTTAATTGAGCATTCCCCTTATTCCGTGAGTATACCCTCTGGCCCTGCACTCTCCCTTGAGTGGAAACATCTTCCCAACATTTCTCCTGTCTAAATCCCAAAAAATCTTATATGTTTCAATCATTTCACCTTTCATTCTTCTAAATTCCAACCTGTTCAACCTATCCTCATATGGTAGTCTCGCCATACCCAGGGTCATTCCAGTAAACCTCCTCTGTACTGCCACCAGTGATAATTGCCAGAATTTTGCTGGTTGTCCACACTAGAATTGGGGCAGGCGCTGCTCACAGAATGGAATTCTCCATTGGCCTAAGGCAGGATTTTATGAGCCTCGCCTGACTGAGGTTGTAAAATACCGACCAATATTTATTTCCCTAAATAAAGGGGCCAAAACGGTACACAGCATTCTAATGGTGGCCTCACTAGTGCCTTGTACAGTTGCAGCAATGCCTCTTTACATTTATACTCCAGCCCTTTGAATAAAAGCCAGCGTTGCACTTGCCTTCCATATTACTTTCTGCACCTGTATGCTAGCTTTATGGTTTCATGAACAAAGACCCCCAAGTCCCTTTGTATCATAGCTTTCTGCAGTCTCTCTCCATTTCAATAATAATCTCTCTTCTCATTTTTCCTTCCTAATTGGACAATCTCACACTTTCCCACATAGAAAGTCCTCCACTGTTCCTCAGTTGACCCACCATGAAGTTTTTGCTCCTAGTCTACCTTAGCCAACTCCTCCCTCATCCCATTGTAGTCTCCCTTGTTTAAGCACAAGGCACTGGTATTGGGTTTTACCTTCTCATGCTCCATCTGTATTTTAAATTCAACTGCATTGTGATCACTTCTTCTGAGAGGACTCCTAACTGTAAGATCATTAATTATTCCTGTCTGATTTCACAGGACCAGATCTAGGATAGTTGCAACCTCATAGGTTCCATTACATACTGTTCAAGGAAGCTATCACAGATACATTCTTTGAACTATTCCTCAAGGCTGCCTTGACTGACCTGCTTTGACCTATTGATATGTAGATTAAAAACCCCCATAATAATTGCTGCACCAGTTTTGGAACAGTTATTTCTTTGTTTTATAAAATTATAGCAAAGTTCTATTAAAATCACATTAAGGTTTTATAAAGTTTTATAAAGGAATTAATGCAGGGACAAGATCAAAAAGATTGGGATGCAAATTCTTGAAAATCCTTAATCTTGAGAATGGTCAATGACCAAGATATTTTTCAAAAAAGGCAGTAGAACATTCAACAGAAATTAGAGCGCTGCCATTTTGAAAAGAAAATTTAAAAACTGCATTCTTCTCTCAAAAATGGTGTTATATTACATTTGAAATTATGTAAGGAGAGTTAACTATTTTAACAAATGGTTGATTTGATTTTATATTGTTGTGAGGCTGGGACTAGAGTTGTAGAAATAACTGAATATATTAACTTAATATTTATCTGGGGAAAATGCGAGATAAATCTTGTTTTGAACTGATCTGGATTAAAATCTTTTGTTAAGTTTAATAATATATGTTACTGATAAAAATTAACAATGAAGAAATTATTTTATAATTAGTTTCTGAAAAGGAAATCACTACGGAGTTTTGGATGCTGGCAAGAAAAGGTAATGATGTCATGGCAACCATCTGAGAAAAACTACTCCGTCCCCTTTGGAAACAAGCAGAGAATTAACCCATTCTGCCCCAGTTAGGATGAATCTTGTGTTTTAAAGATTTGCAGCAGTTTTGTGCCAATATGTTAGAAATTGTTAGCTTAAATCAAAAATCTAGCAGAGGTGGGGGAGAGCATCCAGTGAGGAGATTACACAAGATCGAATGGGTGGGGTAGTGCGAAGTTTACATTTGCCCCTATTGGATAATTTGCAATCACAGCACCGGTTATTTTAGGACTATTCAACAACGATAGTGGCCTAACAGCATGTTAGTTGAATTGTGAGGAGTGGATGTTTAAAGTTAGTGAACCAATCACGTGACTGAGAGAACCAGGCCAGAGCACAGAGCACGCCCTGGTGCAAAGTTTGAATTTGGGAAGTTTGAAAACTCTATCAGATGCCTATGGAGTGCCCCAGGGATCTGTTCTAGGACCCTTGCTGTTTGTTATTTTCATAAATGACCTGGATGAGGAAGTGGAGGGATGAGTAAGTAAGTTCGCTGATGACACGAAGGTAGGTGGTGTTGTGGATGGTCTGGAAGGATGTCAAAAGTTGCAGCAGGACATAAATAGGATGCAGGACTGGGCGGAGAAGTGGCAGATGGACTTCAACGCGGATAAATGTGTAGTCGTCCATTTTGGCAGAACCAACGGGATGAACGAGTACACTATCAAGGGCAGGAGTCTTAGTAGTGTTGAAGAGCAGAAGGATCTTGGGGTCCGGGTCCACAGGACTCTTAAATTGGCCTCGCAGGTGGAGGAGGTGGTCAAGAAGGCGTATGGTGTACTGGCCTTCATTAATCGAGGGATTGAGTTTAGGAGTTGGGAGGTAATGCTGCAACTTTATAAGACCCTTGTCAGGCCTCATTTGGAGTACTGTGCACAGTTCTGGTCGCCTCACTATAGGAAAGACGTAGAAGCTATTGAAAGGGTACAGAGGAGATTTACAAGGATGTTGCCTGGACTGGGAGGCATGCCTTATGGAGTTAGGTTGAGGGAGCTGGGTCTCTTTTCCCTGGAGAGACGAAGGTTGAGAGGCGACCTGATAGAAGTTTATAAAATGTTGAGAGGAATAGATAGGGTGGATTCTCAGAGGCTATTTCCCCGGGTTGAAATGGTCGCTACGAGAGGACACAGATTTAAGGTGCGGGGAGGAAAGTACAGAAGTGATGTTAGGGGTAAGTTTTTCACTCAGAGGGTGGTGAGTGAATGGAATTGGCTGCCGTCAGTGGTGGTGGAGGCGAACTCGCTGGGGTCTTTTAAAAGACTTCTGGATGAGTATATGGGGTTTTATGGGATTGGAGGTTATAGATAGGTCAATAGATTGGTAGGTGTTGATGTGATCGGCGCAACTCGTGGGCCGAAGGGCCTGTTTGTGCTGTAGTGTTCTATGTTCGATGTTCTATGTTCTATGCAAGTCAGGCTCTAAAGGAAAGAATCCAGTAGAATAAGTGAACATTGAAGAAAGTGAACAAGGTGATAAGATAGACATAAATAGACATTTGAAAGCCCACAATGCTGTTTTCTGAGTTTGGGACAATTCTAACATAAGAAAATGTGCTGTGAGCAAGCTACCTTAACACAATGATGCTATTTAAGATAAAGAACCAGCAATCAAAGCAAGTTACTACCTGGAATCAAATTAAAAGGTTTGATTTTCTTTCAAAGATGTTATTATAGAATTCAATAAGAAAGAAATTCCAGAAGTCCAGAAGAAGATTATGTACAAAGGCCTCTCACCAGAAACGAGGTAAGATAAGTATTGAAGGCTTCTTAACTATGACAGGAATTTTGTGGAGGATTATGAAGGTTTTGCAAAATCGTTTCTCATTTTCTGTCAAGAAAAGGATGGAATGCAAGTTGCAGTAGTGACATAATGGCATGAGGATCAGTTAAGACCAGAAGGATAATACTCAGCCCAGTTAGATTCAGTAGCAAGGGATATCCTTGATGGGAAAGATAAGCTTCCACAGTCTTCACACTATTGTCCAACTTTTAGAAGCTTGGAGATCAAAAGAGGTTTCTAATGAAAGACATTCAAAATGGGAAGCAAATCTTTTGCCAGGACAAATCAGCAGAGATATGAGGGAAAATCCTGTAAGAGGATTGACAGTGCTAGAAACAGAACATGAATGTGTAGCAGAAGTGAATGAGGAAACGAGTGAAGGCTCAGAAGAGGAACCACCCACTGGTGAAGGGGTGATCAACCTATATGCAGATGGGGCTAGAAAGTATGTCAATGGTGGGCCCCGTACAGCATAAGCAACAGTAAATGATGAAGGAAAACTGGTTGCGGAACAAATACCAGGGAGCAATTCAGCACAGGTAGCTGAGTTGTTAGCTTTAACCAAAGCTTTAGAATGGGGTAAAGGAGAAAGGATAAATGTCTACACAGACAGCTGGTATGATTTTGGGGTGGTCCATGACTGTATGACAGCTTGGGACTGACGTGGTTTTATTACTTCAACATGAGTATTTTATCAGAAACCTAATTCAAGCAGTTCATAGGCTCTTAGGAGCAGCTGTAATAAAAGCGCAGGCACGTAAGAAGAATCAGACCCAGGCTCTAAAAGGGAGCGCCGATGTGATAAAGCAGCCAAAAGATTGTTTGAACAGAAATTGGAGGTTGTACAAACAGCAGGGGGAGCAGCATTACAAGTTAATGAGGTTACAGACATTGATGCAAAACAGATACAAGAACAGGTCCCAGATGAAGGGAAACAGAATTGGAGGAGACAAGAGGGTGCAAATGAGGCAAGATGGAGTTTGGAGAAGGAAAGGGAAAATTATAGCTCCATAAGCAATATGGCAGACCTTGTTACCGAAATGTCATGGTTTAGCTCACACAGGACTAGACAAAATGGTCAGCTTAGTTGGAAATCATTGATGGTGGAGAAGAATGGGGGAAAATACAGCAAAATCCTGGTGGAGTTGTGTTCAGTGTGCACAAATAGAACCAAGTCAACACTATAAGAGTAAGTTGGGAAACTAGCCAAAACTCAAAGGACCACGGGAATATTCGCAAATGGATTTCACAGGACTACTACCTGGAGTTAAAAGGGAAACTTACTGTTTAGTGATTATTGATCAGTTCACTCACTGGGTAGAAGCATTTCCATGTAGAGATGCCTCAGCTAAAACTGTAGCTATGATATTGGCAAGTGAAATAATACCCAGGTGGGGAATTCCTCTTCAGTTAGATTCAGCCCAGGGAATTCACTTCACAGGAAGAGTGTTAAAAGAAGTGTAAAGGATGTCAGGGCAGAGAGTTCACATTCCGTGTCATCCATAGAATTCAGGAATGGTAGAACAAATGAACAGAACACTGAAAATAGGATTAGTCAAAGCTATTCTAGAGGAAGAAAATAATTGGACACAGGCTTTACCTGTCATACTGTTACGACAGCCCTCCCGAGGAGCAGGGCTGACACCTTTTGAACTGATGACTGGTAGAGCATTGCAATTTCCAGAAGATGTGACAACAGGAGGAGGAGAGTTAGTGGGCGGCCGAGAAGCAGTGTTTAAGTATATGAGGGATTTAGTGAACCGTTCCCTCAAACAGCAGGTAATCAATCAGCAACAGCGCAGAGACTGCATAAGATTAACAGTGGAGAACCCTGCAAATTCATCTATAGCTGTTGATAAGGTAAGTGGTAAAACGCATGACTGACAAGAAGCAGTTAGGAGTCAGATAGAAGAGTCCTTCCAGTGTGGTAGTCGCAGGACAGACATGCACCCTGATTGATGAAAAGTGTGGCCCACTACGAAGACACTGGACACAGTTAGACCATATCTCAATGAACAGCCCTGTAACAGTGAGATTGTTTTGTAATTTTGTAAGAGAGAAATATCATGATTCTTATCATCACATTACTGATAATATGGAATAATTCAGATTTGCGAATAGATATCAGATTAGAGTAGATTATGTTATAAGGGAATATTGGTACGGAGGGAATGTAAATAATGTAAACAATATAATGTCAATCATTGATTTTAAAAGATGCTGCCTTTAAGGCTGAAAGGCACTCTGTTTTTACTCACAGATTATTGAGGCTGAGGTTATCCAGGAGCTCCAGCCCTGGTGAAAAGAAGAAAGACAACCTGTAATCAAGCCCCGAGAACTGATTGTCAAACTTCCAGATTCAGGATCAAGACTGATGCAGTAGTACAGGATTGCATGTGAATTCTTTGACCAGTAACTGGGAGGTAAAAAAGGAGAATATTGTAATCATCAGTTGAGAATTATCAGAATGATTGTAAAGTTTTCTGTTTTTTTATTGCTGAGTTTACTATGTTTAATGCAGACAGACAGTCTATGGAGAACTGCATACTAATACTTATCTGTACATGGCATATATGTATGCTAAAACTGCTAATATATTTAAATGTTGAGTATGCTCCCACATTCCTATGCATGCGGAGGGAGGAATACCTTTACATCCAGTGCCTTTGTCACGGGCAGATTTAATTGTGTGGGATCAGTCTTTTAGAGATTATGAGACAGTAGGGTCAGGATTTCTAAGGGTTTGTGATAGTGTAGACTTGTCTGCTGAAACTTATACAAATCTTCCATATCCTCCAAGAAACTGCTAACATACAGTCACAGACCAGTCATATCTTTAAACCAGTTAGAACAATGTGGCAAATTCTACGATAGCAAAGTTCCAGCAGGGAAACAATGCTGATAGGGAGACAAGGCAAAGTTGAACGAAAATACTATAGCACCAATTTCCAAATTAGAGCTCTCTGCAGGCACAGAGTCCTGATTGGAGAAATAAAACACCTTTGATTCTGATGCCTTGTACTTGATTCCTTGTAGTCCGACCCACATTGAGTGTACGGAATTATCACTGGCTGTCCCTTGACTTGAGAAAGATGTTTGCTCAGAATGGTGACTTCCTGTCATGTGACTGAGTAGGCCGCTTATGATTCATAGAGTTGTGGATCCATGGAGTAGAGTGTCCAATATGGTAGTGAGATCTTTATTGCAGGATTGTTTTACTTCTCGACTGTGTTAAAACACTAATGATTCATTAGATCAAAGAACAAAGACCAAGAAGCAAAGAAGAGTACAGCACAGGAACAGGCCCTTCGGCACTCCAAGCCTGTTCTGATCACATTGCCCTAACTAAATTACAAAAAATCTGCAGTTACTTGGTCCGTATCCCTCTATTCTCTCCCTATTCATGTACACATCCAGATGCCTCTTAAATGTTGCTAATATGCCTGCTTCCTTGACCTTCTCTGGCAGCATGTTCCAGGAACCCACTAGTCTGTGCATGAAAATTCTCCCCTGCACATCTCCCTTAAACTTAACCCCTCTCGCTTTGAACTTGTGCACCCTTGTAATTGATACTTCTACACTGGGAGAAAGCCTCTGACTATCCACCCTGCCTGTGCCTCTTATTAATTTGTAGACTTCTGTCAGGTCTCCCCTCAGCCTCCATCTTTCCAGTGAAAAAAAATCTTAGTTTATCAACCTCTTCTCATAGTCAACACCTTGAGACCAGGCAACATTTTGGTGAACTTTACTTACACTCTCTCCAAAGCTTCCACCTCCGCCTGGTATTGTGGTGACCAGAACTGCACATCATTCTCAAAATGCAGCCTAAACAAGGCTTTATCTAGATGCAAAATGATTTGCCAACTCTTGTGTACAATGCCCCAGTCGATCTAGGCAAGTGTGCCATATGTCTCCTTAATCATCTTGGCCACCTGTGTTACCACTTACAGGGATCTGTGGACCTGCACACCCAGATCCCTCTGTATGTTAATGTTCCTATGAGTTCTGCCATTTACAGTATAATTCACACCAAAATTAAATCCTCCAAAATGCATCACCTTGCATTTGTCTGGATTCAACTTCATCTGCCATTTCTGTGCCCAAGTCTCCAATCTATCTATATCCTATTTTATTCTCTGACAATCCTCAGGACTATCTGCAACTGCAGGGCACCACTAGCTACACATCTCCATTCTGAAAAACACCCTTCTACCACTACTGTCTTCTATCACCATGCCAGTTCTGTATCCATCTAGGCAGCCAACCCCAAATCCCATATGATTTTAGTTTTTGTACCAGTCTGCCATGTTGGACCTTGTCAAGCATCTTACTAAGGTTGATGTAAACTATAAAGGCATCTTGATGGATACATGACTCAGGAGGGAATAGAGGGATAAGGACCGAGTAAGGGCAATTTTTTAAAAAAAATTTAGTTAGGGCATTATGATCAGCACAGGCTTAGACAGCTGAAGGGCCTGTTCTTGTGCTCTACTTTTCTTGTTCTTTGTACATTCACAGCCCTTCCTTCATTAATTATCTTTGTTACTTCTTCAAAAAACTCATTCAAGTTATTTAGACATGATCTTCCCTGTACAAATCTATGCTGCCAGTCACTAACCAGTCAATTTTCTTCCATATGCACAAATATCCTGCCCCTCCATCAAAAGCTTCCCTACCACTGACATCAGGTTCACTGGCCTATCATTTCCTGGATTATCCCTGCTTCCTTTCTTAAACCAGGGAACAACATTGGCTACCCTCCAGTCCTCTAGAACCTTGCTTGTGGTCAAAGAAGATGTGAAGATATTTGCTAAGGCCCCAGCTATTTCTTTCCTTGCCTCCCACAGTAACCTGGGATAGATCCCATCTGGCCACAGGGACTTGTCTATGTTAATATAATTTAGGATGTCTAACACTTCTTTCTTCGATACATTGACATTTTCTACACTGTTCACACACCTATCCTTGATCTCAGCCTCCATCAAGTCCTTCTCCTTGTTGAAAGCAGATACAAAGTACTCATTAAGGATCTCACCCACTTCCTGTGGTTGGAAGCATAACTTTCCTCCATTGAGTGAAAGTTTCTCTCTTGCAACCCTCTTACTCCTAATGTATGCATAAAAAGCCTTGGGATTCTCCTTGACTATGTTTGCTAAAGATATTTCTTGGCCCCTTTTAGTCCTCCTCATTCCACATTTCAGTTCCATCCCACTTTCACTGTACTCCTTAAGAGTTTTGTCAGTTTTTAGATGACTAGAATTATTGCATGCCTCCTTTTCCCTTTTGACTAAGCTTACAACTTCCCTCGTCATCCATTGTTCACAAAACCTGCCATTTCTGTCCTGCACTTCAATCAACAGGCCTTTAAAAGCCTCCCACATGCTAGATGTAGAGTTGCTCTCAAATAGCTGCTCCCAATCCACATACCCCAGTTCCTGTCTAATTTAAATGTAATTGGCCCTTGTTCAATTAAGCAACCTCACCTGAGGGTCATCCTTGTTCTTATCCATGATGTCCTGAAATCTTCTGGAATTATGGTCCCTAAGGCAAAAATACTCTCCCACTGAAACATCGATCAACTGGCCTGGCTCATTCCCCAATACCAAGTCTACTATAGCCTCCTCCCTGGTTGGATTGTCAACATACTGGATCAAAATGCACCCCTGGACACTTCAAACAAATTGCTCTCCATCCAAGCCCCAGTCAATAAGGTGGAAGTTAAAGTCTTAATTCTTAATATTGTGCATTCATAATATTGTGATTTCACCTTTCCAATTAATGACTGCACCCATAATCCCTCACTACAAGATCTCTCCAATGTGTTCTCCTTCAACACAGCTGTGATTTTCTCCCTAATCAGCAATGCAACTCCCCCACCCCCTGTTTCCTTTCTGTCCTGTCTAAAAGAACAATATTCTGGAAGGTTAAGCTGCCATTCCTGTCACTCCTTTAAGCATATCTATGTAATTGCAAAACGTCATAATTCCATGCAGTAATCCAGGCTCTCATTTCATCTGCCTTACCTGTTACACTTCCTGCATTGAAGCAAGCACACTCCAGACCTCCAATTCCACCAGGCCTTGAGGCTTCCCTCTGCCTGCTCTTAATCTGCACTATGTTAATCTCAGTCTCACTTATTCCCCAGTCCCTACACATACTGGCCTGATGTTCCAGATCCCAACCCCCCACCACACGAGTTTAGTCTCCAGAACAGCATTAGCAAAGCCCCCACCAAGGATATTGGTGTCTCTCCAGTTCAATTGCAACACATGCTTTTTGTACAGGACTCGTCTTCTCCAGAAGACATCCCACTGATCCACATATCTAAAGCCCACCATCTATACCAGCTCTTTAGCTACGTGTTCAACTGTACTATCTCCCTGTTCAAGCCTCACTAGCACGAGGATTAAACCCAAGATTACTACCCCAGAAGTCCTGATTTTTAACTCCCTAAATAACTCCCTGAAGTGTCTTCATAGGACCTATGCCCTCTTCCTGTCTATGTCATTAGTGCAAATGTGGACAATGACAGCTCTCCCTTTACCCTCCCATTTCAGGATGCCCTGTACTAACTCAGACTTCAGGACCCCAGCACCAGGGAGACACCACACCATCCTAATGTCTGTGCCCCTGATTATGGAGCCCTACCACTATCTCTTGCTTAATCTTAGCCTGACCCTGTTCTAGAGCAGATCTCATTGTGATGCTACCGGCCTGGCTGCTGCTTGTATTTTCCTCTGAGAGGTTTTTCCTCCTGACAGTATCCAAAATGATATCCCTGTTTGAAAGGGGAATAACCACTGGAGACTCCTACATTACCTGCCTGCTTCTCCTGACATTCATCGATTTCCCTCTCTGGACTTGTGGTGTGACCACCTCTTAAAGCAAGTGTCTATCACACTCTCTGCCCCCTGTACACTCTGCACTGTGTCCAACTGCTACTTCAACTGAATCGCGCAGCATGAAAGGAGTTGCAGCTCCTTAACCGCTCCTTGACACCAGCTCTTCCGCTACCCACTGTACAGTCGAGGTGGCTAAGTAGACTTCCTCCAGAATGCTCCTCTGCTGGGTTGTTCCTATCAGGACTGTACGCCTCCCAGTTTTGGAAGTGGAGCTACAATATTGTAGCACAATCTCTGTCCCACAATGCATTATTGAGTCATTGGGACTCAAAGCACGATGCAGCTTGATGGACAAGTTGTCACCATTCTGAGTAATTGGGGACAGGTTCCTCACAGTCACTGAGGTCAAGGCTGCTGCAGTTTCTGGAGAGTTTCAGAGTGTTTTTGAAATGCTTTTTTTCTCGTTGTGAAAGGCTAGGGAGGAAATTGCAGGTCCCCAACCAGGGATATTTGATTCATCGACAGCCACAAGTGGGATGCCTAAAGATTGGAGGGTGGCAAATGTTGTGCGTTTGTTTAAGAAGAGCTGCAGGGAAAACCCTTGCAACTACAGGATGTGAGCCTAACGTCTGTAGTGGATAAGTTGTTAGAAGGTATTCTGCGAGACAGGATCTACAGGCATTTGGGGAGGCAAGAATTGATTAGGAACAGTCAGCATGGCTTTGTGAGTGGAAAATCATGTTTCATAAATTTGACTGAGTTTTTTGATGGGGTAACCAATAAGGTCGATGATGCCAGTGCAGTCAACGTTGTCTACATGAAATTTAGCAAGGCCTTTGACAAGGTACAGCATGGTAGATTGTTGCATGAGTTTAAATTTCTGGGGATCCAAGATGAGATAGCCAATTGGAAACAAAATTAACCTGATGACAGAAGATAGAGGGTGGATATGGAGGTTGTTTTTCAAAGTGGAAGCCTGTGATCAGCAGTGTGCCTCAGGGATTGATGCTGGGTCAGCTGTTATTTGTCATTTACGTTAATGATTTGGATGAGAATATAGGAGGCATGGTTAGTAATTTTGCAGATGACACCAAGATTGGTGGGACAGTGGACAGTGAAGAACATTATCTAAGATTGCAAGGGGATCTTGACCAATTGAGCCAATGGGTTGATGAATGGCAGATGGAGTTTAATTTAGATAAATGCGAGGTGATGCATTTTGGTAGATTGAATCAAGGCCAGATCTACTCAGTTAATGGTAGGGTGTGGGGGGGAGTTATAGATCAAAGAGATCTAGAGGTATGGGTTCATAGCTCCTTGAAAGTGGAGTCAAAGGTGGGAAGGGTGGTGGAGAAGGCATTCAACATGCTAGGTTTCATTGGTCAGAACAGTGAATACAAGAATTGGGACATCTTGTTGAAGTTATACAAGTCATTTTTTTAGGCCACACTTGGAATACTGTGTGCAGTCCTGGACAGCTAATTATAGAAAGGATATTATTAAACTAGGAAGAGTGCAGAAAGGATTTATCAGAATGTTACCCAGACTTGATGGTTTGACTTATAAGAAGAGGTTGGATAGACTGGGAACTTTTTCCCCTGGAGCATAGGAGGTTATCTTAAAGAAGTCTATAAAATAATGAGGGGCAGAGATAAGGCAGATAGTCTACATCTTTTCCTAAAGATAGGGGAGTCTAAAACCGAAGAGCAAAAGTTTAAGTTGAGAGGGGAAAGATACAAAAGGGTCCAAAAGGGCAATTTTTTCTCACAGAGGGTGGTGAGTGACTGTAACGTGTTGCCAAAGGCAGAACTAGAGGCGGATATAATTTTGTCTTTTAGATTGTTACAAGGGTGAGGTTGTTACAGTGGGATATGGGTCAAATGCGAGCAATTGGGACTAGCCTAGTAGTAAAACTCAGCAACATGGACAGGTTGGGCCAGTTTCCATGATATAAGCCTCTGTGACTCTATGGCTCTATGACACTGTGGCACTTGGGAATGTGGCTATTGGAGAATTGAACAAACAGGACCTGGCAGAAGAAACATGGTTGCCTGACAATCAAAGCTGATTTTGTGTGAGTTTGGTTCAAATGCCGACAGCTCTGGCTTCAAGAAAGACACAGAAATTTGTACAATTGTCCTCATTAAATCCACCAAAGGCATTGTGATTGGAATTTATCTGGCATTCTTATATATCACTGATCCTAGGGAGGCCAGGGAGGAAATTGCAGATCCCCTAGCAGAGATATTTGAATCATTGATAGTCACAGATGAGGTCCCTAAAGATTGAAGATTGGCAAATGATGTGCCTTTATTTAAAAAAGGCTGCAGAGAAAAGCCTGGGGACTAAAGGTCGGTGAACCTCAAATCTGTGATGCGTAAGTTATTGGAAATATTTTGAGAGACAGGATCTAGAGGCATTTAGAGATGCAAGGATTGATTAGAGACAGTCAGCATGGCTTTGTGAGTGGAAAAATCATGTCTCACAAATTTGATTGAGTTTTTTGAAAGGGTAACCAAGAAGGTGAAGGCATTGCAGTTGATGTTGTTTACCTTTGACAAGGTAATGCATGGTAGGTTGCTACATAAGGTTAAATCTCACAGGATCCAGGATGAGGTAGCTTAATGGATATAAAAGTGGCTTGATGATAGAAGCCAGAAGGTGATTGTAGAGGATTGTTTTTCAAGCTGGAGACATATGACCAGCAGTGTGCTTCAGGGATCAATGCAGGGTTCACTCTTTTTGTCACTTATATTAATGATTTGAATGACAATATAGAAGGCATTGTTACTAAGTTTGCAGATAGCAACGGGATCTTGATCAATTGGGCCAGTGGGCTGACGAAGGGAAGATGGAGTCTAATTTAGATAAATGTGAGGTGATGAAATTTGATAGATTGAACCAGGGCAGGACTTATTCAGTTATGGTAGGTACAGAACAAAAAGATCTAGAGGTACAGGTTCTTAGCTCCTTGAAAGTGGAGTCACAGGAGGGCAGAGTTGTAAAGAAGGCATTCGGCATGCTTGTTTCATTGGTCATAACATTGAATACATGAGTTTGGACATCTTGTTGAAGTTGTACAAGTCATTTTTTAGACCACGCTTGGAATACTGTGTACAGTTCTGGTCACCCTAATATAGAAAGGATACTACTAAATGAGTAAGAGTGCAGAAAGGATTTACGAGGATGTTACCCAGACTTGATGGTTTGAGTTATAAGGAGAGGCTGGATAGAGTAGGACTTATTTCCCTGGCACATAAGAGGCTGAGGGGTGCTCTTATAGATCTCTATAAAATAATGAGGGACACAAATAAGGCAGATTGTCAACAATTTTTCCCAAAGGCAGGGGAGTCTAAAACCGAAGGGTGAGAGGGGAGAGATGCAAAAGGGTCCAGAGGGGCAATTCTTTTGCACAGAGGGTGGTGAGTGGTTGGAATGAACTGCCAGAGATAGTAGTAGAGGGGATACAATCATATCTTTTAAAAAAACATTTGGACAGCCACATGGTTTACGTTGGTATCGAGGGATACGGACCAAACCCTGGCAATTGCGACTAGCTTAATGGTAAAAACTGGGCAGCATGGATAGTTTGGGCTAAAGGGCCTGTTTCCATGCTGTAAATCTCTATGTCTCTATGACTTATCCCTGGGAATGTGGTTATTGGAGATTTGGGCAAACACGAATGGCCGGGGAGACAATTTTTAGTTGTTCAGACACAGGGCCAGACAATCAAAGCTGATTTTGTGTGAGTTTGGTTCAAGTTCTTACCGATCTGGCTTCAAGAACAACACAGAAATTGTACAATTGTCCTCTTATTGAATCCACTGAAGGCATTGTGGTTGGAATTTATTCAGTATTCTTATGTGTTGCTGATCCAGGTCTCGTACAGTACAGGAACATGGTGATGAAGCTGCTCTGAAAAACAGCTTTTCTTTATTTGCTCCAATAAAACTGTTCAGGAACATTGCTGCCTCTATCAATGTTCTCAGTGCCCTTCTCTCCTCATAGGATAATGACCACAAATTCAATTTCTTCAAATACCTACATTTCTAATATCATTCGGGGAAATCTATTCCACACTCTCGATAAGGCTTTGATCTCATTCCTAAAGTGCGGTCAGAGAATGGAACACAAGAGTCAGTTGAAGATGAAAATTACGTTATAAAGATTTTTTAAAAAATGTCCTTGCTTTATCCCCTCTGTTCTTTATTCATAAAATCAAGATTCCTACATGCTTTACTTTAAGCCTTCTCAACTTGTCATGCCAATATTGAAGACTTATGAGCGTCTACCTCTATGTCTCTCTGTAACAACAGTCTCTTTGAACTTGGACCAAATATGTCATATTACCTAATTCTTCTTAGTCTGACCAAAATATATCACTTAACATTTCTATGCCCCAATTTCATCTGCCCAGTATTTGCACATTTTTGCTGCCTCAGACTCCTGAATCCAGTGACTACCTTCATTGTTTTCTACATTTCTGAGTTTTGTACCATCTGCAGACTCTGTAATTATATGCTTTATATTTAAGTCCAGGTTTTTCCATTTGTCATAGAAAGCATTGTCCTTGTTTGGTCCCTGGAAACACGGTTCAATGCCACCATCTGAGGAAATGAACTGTTAACACTAATCACTGCTTTGAATCCCTTCATCAGTTTTGTCCCTCTTAATGTTGTTAACAAGTCTATTGTGTACTGATGGGGAGAAAATGCCCAGAGCTCATAGTGACTGCAATAGGAGGAGGGAGAGAATCACTACTATGTTCTAATTTTACAATGTCTTCTGATTTGCTAGAAAAAAAGTGTTTTGGTGATATTTGAACGTAAACTACTGGCTTCCTGGTTCACTAACATAACCACTATTCTAATACACTCACGCTGCAATGTGTGAATAGTATTTCCAGAATCTAATGGTCTAGGAGCTGAAATCTACACCTGAAGCATGTCCTGAGGCTGACAATAACCCTGAACAATGAGATATCAGAATGGAAGTCATGGGAAGTGACAACTTTGAAATCTACAATTTAAATTCCAGGCATGCTATTATGGTTAAGCTAAAATAATGACTTTATTTTGATGGCATTACATAAAAACTCCTGTCTCCCACATGTCATAGAAATGTCTCAAGGCAGCACCTAAACTATCCATGGATGGATGGAGGTTACAGGGAGGGGAAAAGCCTTCAGTTTGGCAGTACAGAAAAATGTTCAATGACCTCACCAGATTTGTCAAGGTCAGAACATTGCATTCTAACTCCCTCTCTCTGCTTTACTTTACTCTCCTGGCACATCCCTCTCCCCCCATGGATGTGCTTATCTTTTACAGATGCACCATAGAAAGCATCCTTTCCGGTTGTATCCCAGCTTGGTATGGCTCCTGCTCTGTCCAAGACACAAGCAACTACAAAAGGTCATGAATGTCGCCCATCTATTGACTGTGTCTACACTTTCCTGCTGTCTTTGCAAAGCAGCCAGCATAACTAAGGACCCCACGCACCCCAGACATTTTCTCTTCCACCTTCTTCCATCAGGAAAAATATACAAAAGTCTGAGGTCACATACCAACTTACTCAAGAACAGGTTCTTCCCTGCTGCTGCCAGGACTTTGAACGGACCTACCTCATATTAAGTTGATCTTTCTCTACACTCGAGCCATGACTGTAACACTACATTCTGCATTCTCTCGTTTCCTTCTCTTTGAATGGTATATTTTGTCTGTATTGTGCACTAGAAACAATACTTTTCACTGTATGTTAATACATGTAACAATAATAAATAATATCAAATCAAATCTCCCCTCAGCCTCCTATGTTCCAAGGAAAACAACCCCAGTCGTTCCTCATCTGATCTTTCCTCTCAGCTGCAATTTTTCAATCCTGGCAACAGCTTTGTCAATCTCTTTCTGCACACTCCCTCAAGCAAATACATCTGTTCTGTAATGAGGTGACCAGAAGTACAGGCAGTGTTCAAGCTGTAGCCTTACTAATGACTGATGCAATTCAAGCATGACCACTCTGCTTTATATTCAATACCTTGCCTCATGAAGGCAAGTATTCCATATAATTTCTTAATAACATTATGGACTTGTCCTGTACCTTCAGCGACCTGTGGACATGCATTTCATTGTCTCTCACTTTTTCTATACCTCTCAGTATTCTCCAATTTATTGTGCATTCCATTTGCCTATTTGACCTTCTCACATACATCACCAGACCAGTCTATTGATAACTCGTTGCAGTCTGAAATGATTTTCCTCGCCATTAAGCATGTGGCCAATTTTTGTGCCATCTGAGAACTTCTTGATCATTCCTCCTACACTAAAGGCCAAATCATTTATAAATGGCATCAAAATCAGTGTGACTGGTACTGATCCACATGGCTGAAAACAGCCTTCCAGATGCAAAAACAGCCGTCAACAATTGCCCTTTGTTTCCCACCACTGAGACGATTTTGTATCCAACTTGTTACATTTCTCAGGGTCCCATAGGAGCTCCTGATATCCGACTACTGATTTAAATGTGAGGGTTCTTGACAATATATGTGTATTACTAGGCAAACCCTGATTGAGTGCACCTCTCTGCAGAATGAATAGCAGGTGCAACCAAGACAGATTTCATGGATTCCAGACCAATCCTACAAAATGTCAGCCAGCATTGTGAGTCAACTGCTCTCACTGAAACTCTTTCCCCCTCAAGGGAAATTCCAGTCTTCACTATTAAATATCTCCCCGGAAAATTTTCTTTAATTTCAGCCAAACCTGAATGGCCTCAACAATGGCTCACCTTAAATTGTTTCAATCTCATCTCCTGAGGTTCTCTCCCCCTGTAATCCTGTGTCAGCATCAATGAACAAGCAGGGCGTCTGATCTTCAGCCATACTGAGAAACATACTACTCATCCAAAGCAGAACCTTCACCTTAGCTGCAGACAGCACGGAGATACCAAGCCTCTGATGCCTTTTTCTGATAAAATGTGGAGATGCCGGCATTGGACTGGGGTAAGCCCAGTAAGAAGTCTCACAACACCAGGTTAAAGTCCAACAGGTTTAATAGGTAGCACAAGCCACAAGCTTTCAGAATGCTGTTCCTTCATCCGGTGAGTGGGAGTTGTGTTCACAAACAGGGCATATAAATACCCAAACTCAATTTACAAAATAATGGTTGGAATGCCAGTCTTTACAGGTAATCAAGTCTTAAAGGTGCAGACAATGTGAGTGGAGAGAGGGTTAAGCACAGGTTAAAGATGTGAATTGTCTCCAGCCAGGACAGTTAGTGAGATTTTGCAATCCCAGGCAAGTCATGGGGGTTACAGATAGTGCGACATGAACCCAGGAACCTGGTTGAGGCTATCCTCATGTGTGCGTGACTTGGCTATCAGTTTCTGCTCAGTGATTCTGCGTTGCCGTGTGTCTACCTTGACCCTTTATTTTCTGTCACTGAGCTGATTTTAAATGCAACTCGTCATCTTCCCCTGTATCCTGTGGGCTTTTACTTTTCTGACCAGTCTGCCATGTTGGATCTTGTCAAATGCCTTACTGAAATCCATGTAGACAAGATCCATGCACAACCCACATTAATCTTCTTTGTTATATCCTCAAACATTCTATTAACTTAAATCGACATAGCTTTCCCTGAACAAATCCACGCTGACAATCCATAATAAACCCATGACCTTCTGACTAATACTTTATCCTGTCTCTCAAAATGGATTCTTAATGAGCCCTCATGGGCACTGCCCAGCCATCTGCCCAGCCACTGGGGGCCTTCAATGTCCTTTAAGTCCCTGGCATGGCTAATGCTCCTGGTCTCCCTTTTTGGGCGCGATTCAGTGTGCTCCGTTAGAAAGGTAGTGGAACGATTACAAACTATTTGGTGGCCGGTGGGTTCGTGGTTTCCAGTGGTCTTCCACAGGGATCAGTCTTGGGATCTTGCTGTTTGTTGTACATATAAATGATTTGGACTTAAACTAGGGAGATGTGATTGGAAAATTTGCAAATGACACAAAAACTGTCTACGTGCTTAATAGGAAACAGGGTAGTTGTCGACTCCAGATTGATATCAATGGATTAGTGGAGTGAATGGAAAGATGGCAAATGGAATTCAATCCAAGGAAATGTAAGAGGATGCATTTTGGGAAGGTCAAACAAAGCAAGGGACTACTCAGTAAACAGGAAGCTGTTGAGAGGCTTTGAGGAAGTGAGAGATCTTGGAGTGCATATCCACAAGTCTCTGAATGTAGAAGGATAGATGGATGAGGTGGCCAAAAAAGTACATGGAATGTTTTCCTTCACTGTGCGAGGTATTGAATATAAAAGCATGGACGTATATCTGGAATTGTATTAAACACTGGTGAGGCCTTCCTGGGGATGAAGTCAATTTCGGCAGCAAAACAGGACTGGTACGGTCAGAGGTGGTCAAAGTCCAGACGCGAACCTGATTTTTCACCTTGCGTCCAATCTTACCATCTTGCCTTGCCGAGAGTCAGGCGGGCCAAGGTTGTAAGATCCCACCCTTAGAATTTGTTCATAAAATTCCACCCTAAGTGTCATAATGGCAAGAATATCAGAGTGATCCGCACTGGTCGTCAGGCACAGTCTGGACTGCAACCATCCCACACTTAGCCAGAGAGAGCAATAAGTTTTGTGCCTGTTCTAGGGATGGGGGATGGGGGCTAAACATGCCAGTAAGCCCAGATGCAAATCATTTGGGCACCATTTTTGAGGGGCTCAGAGTGCACTGGGAGACCTCCTCCCCACCCACAGAAATCTGGACACCCCCCTACTCGGCAACGTGTTTCCCCAAACCCTCCTTTCACAGATTACCAGTATTGGATCCCTCCCAGTGGGAACCCCATCATGTCCTCTGACCTGCCCCCTTCATGCTCCACCCCTGCATGGTCCACCACCCCCCTCCGCTGCATGACCAACTGGCACCGCGCATTTCTCTCCCTGTCATGACCTCCCCCCCTCATCATAGCCCCCAAACAGGCCCCCACCCTGACTCTGACCCCACCCTTGGCATGGCCAGGGAGCCAGTAGGGCACTGCCAAGTGGGCACTGCCTCATAGGCACTGCCCAGCCATGTCTCTGGCAAACCGAGGCCTTCAATGTCCTTCAAGCCTATGCACGGCCATCTCTCCTCGTTTCCCTTTCTGGGCACGATCCAGTGTACTTCATTAGAAAGGTTGAGGGATGTTTATAAACTATTTGGTGGCCGGTGCAAAACCAATTTTTCGACCCGCACGCTAACTTTCGGGATCAGTGCGATCTGTGCCAGGAGCCACAAGGTTGGAAAATCACTCCTGCCCTCCCCATATCTTTTTCTCTTTATTTTGAGCCCACAACCTCAAACATAGTTCAGACATTAAACACATACACCAGAATATCACTGCTCCACCCGCCACGGGAATTGGAGCGGTGAGGGGCAGACAATGGGAAGATCCATTGACCTCGGGTGGGATTTTATGATTTCAGGATGAACGAGGTCGTAAAATCCTACCCTGACATTCTTGAAACACTGAACTTAAACTCTCATTGTGAATGAAGTGAATTGTTGCAAAAATTATTTGTTCAGACAACAAAACATTAATAAAGAATAATGGAGCTGCATTTTTTTTTATTATTTTGTCTATTGCAGTGTGACCACAAGTCCTTGGCCTGGACCCGACGAAAATCATTTTACTGCCACCTACAGAAAGTAATTTATGAATTTGTGCTCCCAGTACAGAGCTCACCCTGCCAGTGCCCATTGTAGGAGGCTGGGGACAGAGATCATCAAACTGTGCAGCATTTTCCAAACGTTAATCAGGTTTGATCTGTTCTCCTTGGAATTAAAAGAATGAGAGGTGGTGTGATTGAAACATATAAGATTCTTAGGGGGTTAACCAGGGGAATTGTTCCAAGTAATGGGAGAGTACTGGACCAGAGGGAACAGTCACAGAATAACAGGGTGATCATTTAAGATAGATTTCAGGAAGAATTTCTTCTCTCAAAGAGTGATGAATCTTTGAAGTCCTTTTCCCCAGGAAACTGCGGAGTCCATGAACATTTTCAAAGCTGGGATTAATACGTTTCTAAACAGTAGAGGAATTAAGAGTTATGAAGAGAGTGGATGAATAAGTGTTAGATCAGTCATGGTCGAAGGGCTGAAATCCATCAGGAATGCTGACCTCAGTACCTTGATTCCTAAAAAAAGATACTGGCAGATGATTTCCTTATCAAGAATTCAAATTCATAAGATTCAATTTTCTGTTTTAGCCACTGATTGATTCTATATCCACGTGTTTAGAATATTCTATAAACACAGAGATACACTCCCCATCAAATCCACATTAGCAGTGAGGGAGCATGTCAGCTGTGGAACAGCTAGATGAACAGCACATAGAAGCAATTTTACTTGAGGACAATTGCCTGACTGTGTTTTGAAGGGCAACTGGCATCACATTGTCTCTCTGAGCCTCAGAGACAGACTCTTTAAAACCAACCGGCATCTGTTCAGTCTGGTTGTCGTCATCATTCAACGATGCCTGTTGAATATCCAACTGAACCTGCTCAATCTTGGCTTTGTCCAACATCCTCTGGATCCTCTCCATGTCCACCACTGTGAAGCCACCATTTACATCGGAGGTCAGGGAGGGATCTGGAACTGAGAGAAAATTCCATCTGTGAACATGGGGGGGTTATTGAGATTGATCGTGTGTTTTTACCAATCATCACAGCCACACTGCAGCTGAACACGTCAGGAAGTGAATCCCTCACAGAACCTGTGACTCTCAATATTTTAACCTCTGAAAAAACATTGCAACATTCTTTAACACAATTGCAAGCAACAATATATTGGTATTGAACAATGTTCAGTATTTTTCTTCATGTCATTACTCTCATTTGTGTGAGTTAATTCATTCTTACAACTGTTCAGAATTTTGTTCCACTTCTGCCAATCCAAAAAATATTGGGAGGAATTTTGTGACATCTACATGCAGGTTCCCAGAGAGTGTCGGGAGTTCATTCCTGTCAGGGACTAACCAGAGACAAGTTAGTTACAGGTGTGAAGTGAAATTACATTTACTGGTACCAATAAAGGTGCCTTCAAAATAAGTGTTACTGTAAAAACATGGGAAAGTGAGACTGTAAGGTGCCTAAATATTCTATCCAACCATTATCCTCCTTTACCCGGGCCATCTTAGTGCTGCTACAGCTCCTTAACATTACATGGCCTATCACTGCATCTCAGTGCCTTCCCTGGATTTAAATCAGAGGTGGAGGAGGCCAGCTGCCTACTGTGCCTCATGGCCTGTGATGCCCTTGATGATCGTCATCTTGAGGGCCTGGATCTTGGGGGCCCTGGCTGTCTTCTCAGTATCTGGCATGTATCCATGTCACCCTCTTCTTCATCTTGCTGCCTCTGATATGCCCTGGTGTTAGGAAGGGGGGTGTCAGAAGATGCAGCCACGGCCACATCACCTGGCTGGAAGGCCCTGGCACGAGTTGAAGCCCTTCCTCCTCTCTCGAGGTTCATGTGGGCCCCTGGGCCACTCCATGGGGCGCTAGAGCTCTGGCGTCACCTGGCCCTGCCTATCCTGGAGGACCACCTGATTTCTTGCCATGGTGGCAGAGCCCTCTGCAATGGCCCTCTGAGTCAGGGACAACCTGTCAACCGCAGCAGTAAGTGCCCTATGCGACTGGGCCATGCTCTGCAACCCCTCAGCCATGACCCTCCGTGACTGGGAACGTTTCAAAAGGCTGTTGTCATAGCCCGCTGTGTCTCGGCACTGTCCTGTTGGATCTCCTGCAGGCTCTCGAGCATCTCAGCTATGGACAGCTGAATCTCAAGTAAGCCCTCTGGGACTCTGTCATAGCCTGCTGTGACTTCGCCATTGCTTGGGCCAAACATGGTGAGGATTTCCAGCCCCAGGCTTTCGACCGTGGTTGACAATCTTGCAGTGTTGGCTTGGGAGCCACGCAGAGCAGGCAATAGCAGGTCTGTCTGAAAGTTTTAGGACCCCTCCCAACAGCCTCGCAGTCAGTCCAGTGTTACTTACAGCCCTTCTTACATTCCCTGGCTCTGTTTCTGCATCTGCAGCAGCTGAGGGAGAAGTGATAACACATAGCCTGGGGCCAGCTGAGTCCTTGCCATCCAGCAGGCCCCCCAGAGGCCTTGGACATTCCTTGCTCCATTTGATGTATTTCAGCAAATGAGTTGTGCCCAGCAGAGGGTGATCCAGAAGCCTAACTTGGCCCAGTGGTGTGAGAGTCTCTGGGATAGTGAACTATGCAATAGAAGCTGACGCAAAATTGGTGCTGGATTCAGAGGTTCCTTCATCGGCTTCTGCCGAGGAGTCGTCCGAGCTGCCAGGGGCAGGGTGGGGGCCTCGGTGCCAGATGGCCTTGGCATGTCGGGGCCCCTTCCTGTAACAAGGACACAAGGTTAAGCACAAGGGAGGGAGAGGGACCAGGGCTGCATGTTACTGACTTCAGATATCTCCAATATGTGCCGAATTGGCAGGTGCTCATTCAATGCTCCAAACCAACCATACGGTCACTCCCAGCCTGCATTTCCATCCCTTTCCCTGGGACAGCATCCAAAAAATGGATGAGAAATTCTCCCGTTTACAGGCTTGCTGGACACTTAGAAAAAATCTTGCAACTTTGCACCCCAAGTGTTTTTGGTTTTTAAACATTCAGGATGAGCCATGTATTCACAACAGGAAGGCTCACTTGACAGGACTATGGGTTAAAAACAGAGTTACAAATTGTCAAAGTGATTCAACATCTAGTCCTCCTGTTCTGACGTTCAATTATTGACTGTTGGATTGTTCATCATTTCCTAAACTATTTTTAAGAACTCATTCTTGTAAAACTCACATCTCCACACAATACAGAACTAAACAAGTTCCTGAGGGAAAAATTGTATAATGAATGCATGTTATCCCTTATTTAACAGAATCACTTCACACTTGGGGACTCAACATTAACTGAAGATTGGCCCTCACTCTTCACATCAGCAAGATGTAATCCTAGATTTATCAATTTTGCCAGGGGGAAGTTATTAATCTCATTTTAGTTCCAGCATTTTAGATTCTTTCAACTCCAGGTGACGGTATTTGGTGAAACTCCATCTATAAATGTGTAAAATATTCATTAGCGATTCGGAATCAAATATAACCATTGTGTCCCTGGTCTATTGGTAGATAAAAGTCAGTCACATTCATATAAATGACAGATAAACACTTCATTCTAGATTAGCAATCATTTCTCACCCAGAGTCAATAGAAGAGTTTTCAGTACTCACTGGCACTACGTTTATACGATAATACACCAGAATCGCAGACGTCACGAAGTTTTTTCTTAAAATCTTCACCGCAGAGATTGCTGAATCTATCACTTAGTCTGTAGTAACGAGGCATAGCCGAGGGCAGCATTAGCCCAATTACCAGGATGAACATCAGACACCTCATTGCAGCTTCACAACTGATCAGCCTGAGCAACTCTGAATATAGAGGAACCAGGTGTCAATATCCGCCCTCACTTCTCCAATGGAAATTCAACCTGCCTTTATTGACTGATCACAATGTCTTTTCCTGTCTCAAACTCTCACTGAACTGTTTTATCTGTATTGTCGCAGAATATCTTCCTCACGCTTCTCTCCTCCAACTTGTTTTCTCATCTCTTCCTTCTCAGTTTTATAGCAGTTTTTCTCCCTTACAGTGACTCATCATTGCCTTTCATTAACTTTATTCCATTTTCTAATCATATTTGAAACTTTTCCCAAACCTCAGTTCTGTAATCTGTAACCAATGAACCAAAGATGACGACAATTCTTTCTTTGATTAATGTTTAGTCCAACCAGTCGGTGTTAGCAATTGAGGCCAAACAGCTTTTATGTTGACCAAAAGTGGGTGAAGCTGTTATTATACTGCATTAATGGGGATTTCGGAAATAGAAACATAGAAACAGAGAGCTAGAAACTAGGAGCAGGGATAAGCCATTTGATTCATTGATCTTGCTCCACAATTTAATACGGTCATGGCTGATCTTGTATTTCAATACCAGATTTCCTTGATACCATTAACGTCTAAAAATGATCTATCCCTTTCTTGAACAGATTCAGTGGCTCAGCCTCCACAGCCTTCTGTGTAGAGAATTCCACATTGTCACTACCCTTTGAGTGAAGAAACTGCCTCCCTCCTTCACCCCCCAACCTCCCCCAGAGAATAATCTGGCCTCATTCCCCTCCCCCACTCAGTGGTACATCTGACCCACGTTTTTGGCGAGGTTCCAGATTGGCGAACTGGACGGTAAAAGGGGAAATGCTGATAAAGTTGGGTGGGCAGCTTATTAATTCAATTTAAGTGCATGCAAATGCATCTAAATTGCCATTGCGCCCATTTCGGCTAAAAATTGGATCGCGGCCACTCCTGGGTCTCGGTAAAGTGGCCATCTGCATGGATAGGGGCACCGATCACGTTAATGGCCTCACACCTGACTTTCCCACGTTTTTGCACCCGAAAATGGATGCGACGTAATGGTAAAATTGGGCCCAGTGTGTCAGGTACTCAGAAACTGGAGCAGGATCACCAATTGGTCCATTCTGAATTCTGACAACAAACTGGATACAATACCCACCAGTTCCCACTCCAACTGGAGGTCCTGGTGCTTCATCCAATGATTCTGAGACTCTCAGTTCAATTTCTGCTCCCACCAGCCTCCAATCCATCTCCATCTGCCAGGAAATGCATGGCTTTTCTAGCTTCGGTTCTGCAATTTTGGTTCCAAAATTAAAAATGATAAAATGTTACAGATGTATTAAATTTATTCAGACTACTCTTGCCAAAAGAGCAAAACTGTTGGTTATTGACGGAAAATTGTCCGTTCAGCCATTCATATTGCTGCCATCTCTTCTGGGTCTGTCCTGCTGATGGGACAGGAATGGTGGTGGGTAAAGTATGGTTCTGTAAGGATGACTGTCAGGCTGTTGCTTGACAACCATGTGGGACAGCTCCCCCAATTTTGGCACAAGTCCCCAGATATCAGTAAGTGGGACTTTGCTGAGTCGACAGGGCTTAGTTTGCCCTTGTCGATTCTGGGTGGTCTGTCTGGTTTCATTCCATTGAGACTTTTTAATGGTGCATATTTGGTGGCACGGTAGCATAGTGGTTACCACTGCTGCTTCACAGCTCCAGGGTCCTGGGTTTGATTCCCGGCTCGGGTCACTGTCTGTGTGGTGTTTGCACATTGTCTGTGTGGGTTTCCTCCGGATACTCCGGTTTCCTCCCACAGTCCAAAGATGTGCGGGTTAGGTTGATTGGCCATGCTAAGAAATTGCCCATTAGTGTCTAGGGATGCGTAGGTTAGAGGGATTAGTGGGTATAATATGTAAGGATATGGGGATAGGTTCTGGGTGGGATTGTGTTCGGTGCAGACTCGATGGGCTGAAGGGTCTCTTTCTGCACTACAGGATTCTATGATTCTATGAAATGGAAAGCTGATTTGATTTATTATTGTCACATGTATTGGTATACAGTGAAAAGTATTATTTCTTGCGCAGCATACAAAGCATACCATTCATAGAAAAGGAAAGGAGGAAAAACAGAATGTAGAGTTACAGTCATAGCTCAGATGTAGAGAAAGATCAAGTTAGGGCAGGGTAGGTCCATTCAAATGTCTGATGGCACTGTGAAGATAACAGAGAGAAAACAGCATCTTGTCAGGGTCCAGAAAAAAATCAGTTGACAATATTAAAATCATGTTCTTGTATTTGCTAGAGTAATTGAAATTTAGAGTTACAAATCAGTACAGCATACAAACAGGCCCTTTGGTCTAACCAGTCCATGGCGACCATGGTGCCCTCCCAGTTAGTCCCAATTGCCATGTTTGGCCCATATCCCTCTAATCCTTTCCCATCCGTGTACTTATCCAAATGCTTTTTAAATGGTGTTACTGAAGCTGCCTCAACCATTTTCTCTGGAAGCTCATTCCATATACGCACCACACTCTGTGTGAAAAAGTTACCCCTCAGGGCCCTTTTAAATCTTTCACCCCCTCACCTTAAACCTATACCTCCTAGTTTTCAAATCCTCTTCCCTGGGAAAATGCATTAAATTTAAGCTGTGTTCACAGAGGAAATGCTCAGTGTTGGACGTAAAAGAGTCAGAAACCTCTGAATAATTGAGAAACCCCAGCTTTCGTGAATTTTACTGGGCTACATTGTTTTTTTTCCTGATTACACGACTATAGTATTGATGTGTGAGGAATAACTGCAGAACAAATAAATAAAAGACAACAAACTCTTACATACTGAGCCATCTGACCATGACTATTCCTGGGAAATGGAATATGTGTTCAAGACAGGGAGGAAAAGCAACAAACGCTCATCCTTACAGAGAAGGTACTTGGGATTCTCTTGAAGGAATGAATGATGAACCTTTTGGAGAACTGGAGACCAAATTTTAATAATTGGTCAGTCCTTTTTCACATTTCTAGTGTTGGTTAGCAGGTATGTGGTTGGCCAAACAGAAACAGAAAATGTTGGAAAATCTCAGCAGACCTGACAGCCTCTGTGGCGAGAGATTAGAGTAAGAAGTCTCACAACACCAGGTTAAAGTCTAACAAGTTTATTTGGTAGCAAACACCACTAGCTTTCGGAGCACTGCTCCTTCGTCAGGTGAGTGGGCACCTGACGAAGGAGCAATGCTTCGAAAGCTTGTGGCATTTACTACCAAATAAACCTGTTAGACTTTAACCTGTGTTGTGAGACTTCTTGTTTACCCCAGTCCAACACCAGCATCTCCACATCAAGAGAGAATAGAGCCACAAAAAGTGGTGAATCTCTGGAATTCTCTGCCCATTGAAGTGGTGGAGGCTACCTCACTGAATATATTTAAGCCACGGGTAGATATGTTTTTGATAGACAAGGGAATTAAGGGTTATGGGGAGAAAGCGGGAAAGTGGAACTAATCCACTTCAGATCTGCCATGATCTTATTGAATGGCAGGGCAGGCTCAAAGGGCTAGATGGCCTACTCCTGCTCCTATTTCTTATGTTCTTATGTTCTTAGAGCCAACACTACAATGAGGCAATGCACGATCATGGAGTCATGCCTTTGGATGCAGAAACGCTTGTCTACTCCCCTGACTAAAGATTCCCCTGTCACTATTTCTCTCCCTTTCTTCTTCCTCCTCCCTATACAGTCAGGCAACTTATGGTGCCAGAAGCTTGGCTCGACTGCACTCGTCTGAGGTATCAGCTCCGTTATCAGCTTCCAAAATAGAATACCCGTCACTGAGGCGGTCCCCAGGAGACTCCTGTGCTACCTTCCTATTCTTTCTGGACCCTCTGATTGTCTCCCATTCCCTTCTTTCCTGTAGACCCTGGGACTGTAGTGTGGCCACCTCTCTATCCACGTAACTCTCAGCCTCCTGGATGCGCCACAGAGTCTCCAGCCTTGACTCAAACTCCAAAACCCAGAGCTCCAGCTTCTGCAGCTGGGAGCACTTCTTGCACATGTTGTCATCTAATACACTGGCAGCTTCCAGGGCTTCCCACTGTGCCACCTTGATGGTGTGACATGGTGGCAATTTGGTTAGCACTGCTGCCTCTCAGCACCAGGAACCCAGATTCAATTCCTGGCTTGGGTCACTGTTTGTGTGGAATTTTCACAATCTTTCCATGTCAACGTGGGTTTCCTCCTGGTGCTCCAATTTCCCCCCACAATCAGAAAAACATGCAGATTAGGTGCATTGGTCATGCTAAATTCACCCTCAGTGTACCCGAACAGGCATTAGAGTTTGGCAACTAGGGGATTTTCACAGTAACTTCATTGCAGTGTTAATGAAAGCTTACTTGCGACACTAATACATAAACTTTAACCTCAAAACTTCAAACTTCAACTTTATGTGACCAGCCATACATTCCCCGTGGCCGTCCTCACCTAACGGGGGAAATTTTCCCATCCCTCATGTGGACATGAGCTTGTATCATGTCCGCCACCATTTCCTCAAAGAGGGAAAGCCTCCCACCTCCTTCTTCAGCAGGCCCAGAAGCAACGGAAAGCGTCCAGGAACTGCTCTTGCTGCAACAGCAGATTGTTAAAGTGCCAGTACATGGACTCTGTCTGAGTGCAGAACGGAACTAGTTCCACCCCCAGTTGAGCAGAAGACTCCCTCAGCCCCTTCAGAAAGCAAACATGGAAGGAAACTAAACAGGAACAGGAACTGGCTTCCTCTAAATTATCAGGCCTCTAGGCCTCAGGCCTCACTGGCTCCAGGTTTACCCAACACCAGGAGCAGGCTCTACGTTGGGCAGCAACAGGTTCCAAATCAAGCAGCAGCAGGACTAAGCTTTCCGGCAGCTTAATTCCCAAGGCAGCAAAGTAGAATAGCAGACACTCTCAGTTCATTCCACCAAACAAGCAAGGAAACAGGAATAAGTTTCCAATGGATCCGAATGTGTGTGCCTCTACTCAAAGCAAAAGTGATAAGAAAAGCAAAATTTTTCCATCCGTTCCACCACGGGGATTGAAATGCAAAAATCTGTTCACCTTTGGGGGGATTTTCTAGCCTTGAGGACAGCGCGGCTGGAAAATCTCACCAAAAGACTGGAAAACATGACATATTTCCCTTCTCGTTCTGACATACCTTCAAGGCATCTTACACAAAGGTAGCTGTTTAAAATCCCTGGTGGGATTTTACAGCCTTTCCCATCCCAAGACTGGACAATCCTGCCTGAGGTCAACAGATATTTCCATTCTCTGCCCTTGCCCACTCCAATTCCATGGCTGACGGGGCAGTACAATTCCAGCGCCCTTATCCTAATTACCGTGGGCAGATTACAATGAACCTGGATTGAAGAATGAATCAGACCATAGTTTAGAGTCAATGGATTTGAATACATTCATTCATCAAACTCCTGACCACAACTTTCATGATGATTTCAATACAATGGTAAAGCGCTCAATATGGGAAAGAATTACCAAAATATGTCAGTTCTTTCTGTCTGCAAACAAACTCCAGCTGGAAATTGAGCTCAATATTCTCCTATAACAAAACAGAATTGATTGAGAAATAGAAGTGAGTGAGTGGGCAAGGAGCTGCTCGATGTAGTACAATGTTGGTAAATGTGAGGTCATCTATTCTGGTAGAAATAACAATAAAATTGACTATTATTTAAATAGTGAAAAATTGCAGCATGCTGCTGTGCAGAGGGGCCTGGGTGTCCTCGTGCATGATTCACAAAAAGTTGGTTTGCAGGTGTAGCAGGAATTAAGAAGGCAAATGGAATTTTGTTTTTCATTGCTGTAGGGATGGAATTTAAAAACAGGGAGGTTTTGTTGCAGCTCTATGAGGGGCTAGCAAGGCCACACCTGGAGTACTATGTACAGTTTTGATCTCCTTACTTGAGAAAGAATATACTGGCCACTGAGATTCATTAGGTTGATTCTGGAGTTGAGAGTATTGGTTTATAAGGAGAGACTGAGCAGACAGGGATTATACTCACTGTATTTCAGAAGAATGAGGGGAGATCCCATGGAGACATGGAAATCTATGTGGTTAATAGATAAGACAGAAACAGGGAGATTGTTTCCACTGGCAGATGAAACTAGAAGAAGGGGGCATTGGTTCAAACTAAGGGAGTGCAGATTTAGGACTGAACAGAGGAGGAATTTCTTCATCTAAAGGTTTGTGAATCTGTGGAATTCCTTACCTAATGAAGCAGTTGAGGCTGCCTCATTGAATGTTTATAAGGGAAAGATAGATAATTTTTTGAACAGTAAAGGATTTAAGGATATAGTGAGCGGACCGGTAAGTGGAGCTGGGTCCACAAAAAGATCAGTCACGATCTTATTGAATGGCAGAGTAGGCTTGAGGGGCCAGATGGCCTACTGCTGCTCCTAGTTCTCATGTCCTTATGCTCTTCTAATTGTTTTAGTTTCCTGTTCGTGAGGTGTTCAGAACTGTGCCTGTCATGGTGGGATAGTTGACAGGCAGTGTGCAATGCATGAGCTGTGGAGAAGTCATGGATCCAATAGTGATGAACACATCCATGGGAGGAGACGGAGGTGGCAGGAGAGTAAAGCAGATAGAAGGAGTTAGAATGCAATGTTCTGACCTTGACAAATCTGGTGAGGTCAGTGACCCTTTTTCTGTACTGCCAAACTGAAGGCTTTGCCCTTCCTGATATCCTCCATCCATCCATGGATAGTTTAGGTGCTACCTTGAGGCATTTCTATGACATGTGGGAGACAGGAGTTTTTACGTAATGCCATCAAAACAGAACCATTATTTTAGCTTAACCATAATAGCATGCTTGGAATTTAATTTTTAAATTTCAAAGTTGTCAGGAGAATCTGGTTGTCACTTCCCATGATCTCATTGTTCAGGGTCATTGTCAGCCCCAGGACAAGCTTCAGGTGTAGATTTCAGCTCCTAGACAATGAGATTCTGGAAATCCTGTTCACATATTGACTGCAGGATGAGTATATTAGAATCGTGGTTATATTAGTGGACAAGGAACCCAATGGCTTACATTCAGATGCTATCAAAAAACTGGGTTTTTTAATGTTTAATTTGAAACAGTTAAGTAAATCTCTAATCATAAACTCGGGTCACTAATCATAGAATCTCAACAATGCAGAAGGAGGCCATTCAGCCCATCGAGTCTACACCGCCAAGCAATCCCACCCAGGCCCTATCCCCGTAATCCCACACATTTACCCCACTATTCCCTTGAACCTACACATTCAAGGACATTAAGGGACAATTTAGCATGACCAATCAACCGAACACGTACATCTTTGCACTGTAGGAGGAAACTGGAGCACCCAGAGGAAATCCACACAGACAGGGGGAGAATGTGCAAACAGCATATAGAGAGTGATCCAAGCCAGGACTCAAACCCAGGTCTCCGGAGCTGTGAGGCAGCTGGGCTAACCACTGTGCCACCATGCTGCCCCTTAAAATTACCAAAATATGCCAGTTCCACGAAGCCATGATGGTGACCATGAAGCTGCTGGATTTCCATAAAAATCCACTGAGTGCAGTAAGGTTCTTCAGAGAAAGAAATCTGGCCTCTTTAGCATGTTCGACCAACACCTGGCTCCAGACCTGCAGCAATGTGGTCGACTCTTAGTCATCCTCTGAAATGGTTAGGATGTCAGTCTGTCCCATCTGGATGGGTAATTAATGCCAGCCTTGTTTGTGATGCCCACATCTCGTGAATGACAAAGAAACACATTGGAGTGTTGAGCAAAATAATGATCCTGTGCGAATGGGCAGATCCTGTTGCCGTGGTTATGCCTGTGATCACTGTGTTCCTGTGTCAGTATCTGTATGTACACTAGCGAGTCTATCAGTACATCATGCTACTTTCTAACTGCCTCTGAAAGAAATGATGTAGAATATTGAAGAACATCACGTTTGTTTCTCAGCAAATCAGAAGACATTGTAAAATTAGAACATAATAGCGATTCTCTCCCTCCTCCTGTTGCAGTCACAATGAGCTCTGGCCATTTTCTTGCCATCAGTACACAATAGACTTGTTTGCAACATTAAGAGGGACATTGAGACAAAACTGACCAAGGGACTCAAAGCAACAATGAGTAAGTATTAACAGTTCATTTCCTCAGATGGGGGCATTGAACTATGTTCCCCAGGGACCATATAAGGACCACTGCTTTCTTTGACAGACAGAAAAACATGAATTTAAATATAAAGGACATAATTACAGAGTCTGCCTGTGGTATAAAACTCAGAAATGTAGCAAACAATGAGGAGGTAGTCATCGTATTCAGGAGGTCTGAGGCGGCAAAAATGTGCAGATACCAGGCAGACGAAATTAGGGGTAAAGAAGTGTTAAGCGATACATTTGGCCCAAGTTCAAAGAGACTGTTGTTACAGAGAGACATGGAGGTAGATGCCCATAAGTCTTTGATGGTGGCACGACAAGTTGAGAACGCTTAAAGTGAAGCATGTAGGAATCTTGATTTTATTAATAAAGCAGAGCGGGGATAAAGCAAGAACATTTTAAAACATTATAATGTGTTTTTTTGTCTTCAATTGACTCTTATGTTCCATTCTCTGCACAGCATTTTCAGAATGAGGTCAAACCTTAGTGAGAGTGTGGAATAGATTTCCCCAAATTTTATTAGAAATGTAGTTATTTGAAGAAATTGAATTTGTGGTCATTATCCTACGAGGAGAGAAGGGCACTGAGAACATTGATAGAAGCAGCAATGTTCCTGAGCAGTTTTATTGGAGCAAATAAAGAGAAGCTGTTATACAGAGCAGCTTCGTCACCATGTTCCTGTACTGTATGAGACCTGGTTCAGTGACACATAAGAATGCCAAATAAATTACAACTAAAATGTCTTCAGTGGATTCAATAAGACAACAATTGTATAAATTTCTGTGTTGTTCTCGAAGCCAGATCTGTAAGCACTTGAACCAAACTCACATAAAATCAGCTTTGATAGTCTGGCCCTGTGTCTGAACGACAGAAAATTGTTTCCCTGGCCAGATCCTGTTTGAACCAATTCTCCAATGGCCACATTCCCAGGGAAAAGTCATAGAGGTTTACAGCATGGAAACAGGTCCTTCAGCCCAATCTGTCCATACCGCCCAGTTTTTACCATTAAGCTCGTCCCAATTGCCAGCGTTTGGCCCATATCCCTCAACACCAATCTTATCCATGTGGCTTTCTAAATGCTTTTTAAAAGACAACATTATACCTGCCTCCACTACTACCTCTGACAGCTCATTCTAAACACTCACCACCCTCTGTGTGAAAAAATTGTCCCCCTAGACCTTTTTGTATCTCTCCCCTCTCACCTTAAACCTCTGAACTCCAGTTTTAGTCTCTCCTACCTTTGGGAAAAGATGTTGACTATCTGCCTTATCTATGTCCTTCATTATTATATAGACTTGTAAAAGAGCACCCCTAAGCCTCCTTTGCTCCAGGGGCAAAGGTCTAGTCTATCCAAACTCTCCTTGTAACTCAAACCATCAAGTCCTGGTGGCATCCGAGTAAATTCTTTCTGCACTCTTTCTAGTTTAAGCATATCATTTCCATATTAGGATGATGAGAACTGTACACAGAAATCCATGTGTGGCCTCACTAATGTCTTGTACAACTTAAACAGGATATCCCAACTCCTGTATTCAATGTTCTAACCAATGAAACCACACATGCTGCATGCCATTTTCACCACTCTGTCCAGCTGTGACTCCACTTTCAAGGAGCTTTCAATCCGTACCTCTCAATCTCTTTGTTTTATAACTGTCCCCAGCAACCTACCATTAACTGAATAAGTCCTGAACTGGTTTGATTGACCAAAATGCATCACCTCACATTTTTCTAAATTAAACTCCATCTGCCATTCAGCATCCCGCTGGTCCAATTGATCAAGATTCTGTTGCAATCCAGATAACGTTCTTCACTGTCCACTGTGCCACCAATCTTGGTGTCATTTGCAAATTTACTAACCATGTCTTCTAAATTCTTACCCAAATCATTAATATAAATGATAATTAACAGTGGACCCAGAACCGATCCCTGAAGCACACCGCTGGTCACAGGCCTCCAGTTTGAAAAACAACACTTTACATCCAGCCACTGTCTTCTGCCATCAGTCGAATGTTGTTTCCAGCTGGCTACCTCACCCTCAATCCTGTGATATTTCATCTGATGCAACAATCTACTGTGCAATATCTTGTCAAAGGCATTGCTAAAGTCCATGTAGTCAACGTCGACTGCATTGCCCTCATCTACCTTGTTGGTTACCCCTTCAAAAACCTCAATCAAATTTGTGAGGTATGATTTTCCACTTACAAAGCTATGCTGAATGTTCCCAATCAGTCCTCGCCTCTCCAAAAGCCTGTAGATTCTTTCCCACAGAATACCTTCTAACAACTTACCCACTACTAACACTGTTCATTCCCAGGATTTTCCCTGTAGCCCTTCTTAAGCAGAGGCACAGCATTTGCTATTTCCAATCTTTAGGCACACCACCTGTAGCTATCAATGAATCAAATATTTCTGCTAGGGGACCTGCAATTTCCTCCCTAGCCTTCCACAACGAGAAAGAAAACATTTCAAAAACACTCTGAAACTCTCCAGAAACTGCAGCGGCCTTGATCTCAGTGACTGTGAGGAACCTGTCCCCAGTTTCTCAGAATGGCGACAACTTGTCCATCAAGCTGCATCGTGCTTTGAGTCCCAATGTCTTAATGATGCATTGTGGGACAGAGATTGTGCTACAATATTATAGCTCCACTTCCAAAATTGGGAGGCGTACAGTCCTGGCTGGAACAATCCAGCAGAGGTAGCAGAGGAGCATTCTGGGGGAAGTCCACTTAATCAGCTCAACTGTACAGTGGGCAGCGGAAGAGCTGGCGTTAAGGAACGGTTAAGGAGCTGCAACTCCTCACACACTGCGTGATTTGATTGGAGCAGCAGCTGGACATTGCAGAGCATAGAGCGGGCAGAGAGTGTGATAGACACTTGCTTCACGGAAGTGGTCACATCATAGGTCCGGACAGGGACATCGATGAATGCCAGGAGAGGGAGGCAGGTAGTGTGGGAGTCTCCTGTGATTATCCCTTCCCTGTCAGCACTATTTCCCTGCTGGAACTTTGCTATCACAGAATTTGCCGCATTGTTCTAACTGTTTTAAAGATATTGCTTCTCTGTCTGTGTGTTAGCAGTTTCTTGGAGGATATGGAGGATTTGTATATGTTTCAGCAGACATACTAGAAATGAATAACATATGTCTACCAGGACCCAAATGTACAATCACTTCTCTTCCTTTGGGCAGTGGTGGAATACGATTTCTGTGTGTGTACAATCAATGCTGTCACACACCCAGGAGATAGCACCCAAAACAAACCTTTCTTTTCCAGTTGATCCAACTCGTTGGTGTACGATAAATATATTCTGATATGTATTGAACAGAACATTCGTTACTGGGGTGAAACCAGCAATGTACGGGTTTGACTTCAATGCTGACTCCTGCCAGCTGGGCAAATTTGCATATTTCTATCAATATTCAGAAATTAATTCACGAGAATAAAACCCTCCTGTTGGCTTTGTGAGGAAGTGTTTTACACCTACTGACTCTTAGACACAAATCAAGGGCAAAGTTTTATACAAACTCTCCATTGACACAAGCTCAGACGTTGGCTGCACAGTAAAACACAATTACTGGAAGTGCTCTCACTAATCCTCAGGGGGAGACTAAACCTGAATTTTGCCAGTTCAGAACAGTCTCATCCCGGAAGTATTCTGAAACATTCCTGATTTGACCCCCACCAGGAAACCGAGAGTTCTGGGTCCCTGGGTACACCAGAGAATTCCTGTTGTCCTGATTCAACTCAGACACTCTTCCAACATACAAACAAGTCAATTGAGAGAAGCAAGACCAGTGTTTGTGGCTCTCTGAGTCAAATGTTCCAGTGTTGGAACGTGGACTCTACTAAGTGCTCAGAAGGTGGGTTTTCAAAGCAATGACACATCTATTTGAGATACATTGAGAAACTAAGCAATTTTTAAGAGGAAATAAGAAATGTCAGAGCTGTCCCTAACTTTTCTTCTTACGCGTATCTTCCCACTTTTTTCACAGTTTTGTCCATTATTGTCTTTCATTAACTTTTCTCCCTTTTTCCAATGACTTTTGGATCTTTTCCCTCACTTCAATTCCATAATGTCTGAACCAAAGATAACTACAAATCTTCTGTTTGACCAATGTTTAGACTAACCAGTTGGTGAAATGTCGCTGTCTTGTTGCTGGTGCAAACATTCCCTCAGTGCTGCACCCAATTACCTGCCTAATGTTACGTGTTCAAATCTCTGAAGCTGGCTTCAGTCCCAACCTCCCCGTTCAGTGGCTGAGCACTGATAGCTGACCCCTTCAGTGTTGCGAGATCAGGTCCTTGAATCCACTTTTACCACTGAACCAGAACTTGCAGTAGGATATTGCGTTAGAGGCACAGGAGCTGTAGCTCGATCCCAGATACCACCATTGCTGAATATGCCCTATTCAACCAACAGGACAGATGCACCAGATGTGGCAGCACAGTGGTGTACACTTGGGAGGGTATTCCCATTGGAATCCTCAACAATAACTCTGGAATCTGGTCAAACAAGGGCAAGGAAAACTTCTGCTGATTATTACCTTCTCAGGGCAATTAGGGATAGGCAATAAATACTGGCTTAGCCAGTGACACCCAAACCCCAGGAATGAATGAAGAAAATCACAAATGCCAGTCTTCAGCCAATTTGATTTACTCCAAGTGATGTGAAGAAATGGCCGAAGACACTGGACACAGCAAAGGCAATGGGCCCTGACAATATTCTAGCAATACAACTGAATCCTAATGCATCAAAAACATCTGCACCCTTAAACAAGCTGCCCCAGTACAATTACAATGCGAGCATCCAGCCAGCAATGACTAGGGTGGAGATTTAGAGAAAAAAAGTTAACATATGGACCACCTGCTACTGATGAATCAATTTGATTCCAGGTGGTAATTTGTGTTGATTTCTCGTTCTTTACCTTAAAAAGCATCATTCTGTTAAGGTAGCTTGTTCACAGCACATTTTCTTATGCTAGAATTGTCCCAAACTCAGAAGACAGCCCTGTGGCTTTCAAATGTCTATTACTATTTATCTTATCACCCTGTTCACTTTCTTCAACGTTCACTTATTCTACTGGATTCTTTCCCTTTTGAGCCTGCCTTGCATCTGATGTAGTTTTCAACCTTCCCAAATTCAAACTTTGCACCAGGGCGTGCTCTGTGCTCTGGACTACTTCTCTCAGTCACATGATTGGGTCACTAATTTTAAACATCCACTCCTCACAATTCAACCAACATGCTGTGAGGCCACTATCATTGTGGAATAGCTCTAAAATAAACGGTGTTGTTATCACAAGTTATCCAACAGGGACAAATGTGAACTTTGCACTACCCCCATCCATTTGATCTTGTGTAATCTCCTCACTAAATGCTCTCCCCCTCCTCTGCTAGATTTTTGATTTAAGCTAACAATTTCTACTATATTGGCTAAAGCTGCTGCAGATCTTTAAAACACAAAGAATTCATCCTAACTGGGGCAGAATGGGTTAATTCTCTGCTTGTTTCCAAAGGGCTCGGATTGGGTTTTCTCAGCTGGATGCCATGATGCCATCACCTTTGTTTGCAAGTATCCAAAACTCCACAGTGACTTCCATCTCCGAAACTAATTCTAAAATAATTTCTTCATTGTTAGTTTTTATCAGGAACATATATTTTTGAGAAAAAATTTTAATCCCAGCTTCGGATGATATAAAATCAAATCAACTGTTTCAAATTTAATGCAACACAATTTTTGGGAGAGAAATGCTGCTTTTAAATTTCCCCTTACAAATTGGGTGTGTTCAAATCTCTGTCAAATGTTCTGCCGTCATTTTTGAAGATGAACTGAGCCATTGACCATTCTCAAAATTAAGGATTTTCAAGAATTTGCATCCCAATCTTCCTGATCTTGACTCTATTAATATATTAAGAAAACTCTTGTCAGGGCTTCTGATGCCTTACCTACATGACCAGATGATGGCACTGTGATCTACACAATTTCTCCCTTGATCAATTTCTTTATTCTGTCCAGTTGCAATTAACAGTTTATTGGCCAATTTTAATTACCAATCCAATTTCAATGATGTTTCAAAGATTTTTCCAGGAACTCTTAGATTAAAATCTTCAGCCTCTACTGAGAATAACTATCAACTTAAAAAAAAACACATTAATTCCTGAAATCTCTCACTGGGATTTCTCAATAAGACTTCTGTCTCCTCAAAAGTTTAGATTTAAAACTCTATCAAGGACGACTAGACCGAATTGTCCCACCCCTCCAGTTTTTCTCATCTTATGTCTCAAGCGCGTGGCTTCTTTATGCTCTGCTGAGTCACACAACACCAGGATTCCATCTCTGGTTACATTAATTACATTATCACATCCTCACATTAAACACAGACCTTTCCCACTGTGATAATGCTCTCACAACCCCTTTCACGATTTGAATCAGCCATCTTATGGATCCAGCAACCAAATGCATTACTCCTTTCTAACTACGGATGGTAACATAAAGATATTTACCCATCCAAGGAGACATGTCCAGCTATCAGTTTCCTGTGACTCGATCCTGTCCTTCATCACCAAAACAGCTGTTAGGGGCTTTGACAAGGTGGCAATTAGACTCAGGAAACCAGTTTCACAGTGCAAAAGGTAACAATTTATTAAAGACCATTAATCAATGGGAGAAGTCATCTCGATGGTCACAGATACAGAATACTCGGATCTCTTGGGCAAGTTCTGAAGTTATCAGTAAAAACAGAATGGTTATACATTCTCTTAAACAGATTGCCTGCCCTTCATTAGTTTAAAATTAATTTCATTTCCTATACACATGTAAATATAAATCTCTGTATTTCAGCCAACTGAATTCAACCTTCCAGCATGATGATATTTCATTTGTCCATTAAACTCAGATGCTAACTCCTTTTTTTTGGCTAAAGCTACTTCCATGTTGTCAGGTTACAGTAGATGCTACCGTAATGGTCAAAGTGGATGTGATCACCAGCTCACTGCCAAGCTGAATCGACACGTGTTCCTACATACAGGGAAACAAGCTGGTCTGTGTCTGGGCTGTGCCTGAACCTATTCATTTATATTGCAAAATGTATTCTCTTGTAAGAATCTTTCAGATGTGAATTTTACTAGCTAATGTCATCGAGCGGTGCATCAGCCTGCTTGAGATAGAGTTCCACTGCTTAGACCGCTGTGGGGGGAGGTGGGGGCCTCCAGTGTGTCCCTGTGCGTGCTTCATGCATCATCATCCTTTGCTGCACTCTGCACATCGCCCAGCAGGAAGAGGAGGAGGAGAAAGGAGAGGAGGAGGAGAAGGGCGGCAGCGGTGGCGAGGGATGCCTTGATTGAAGCCTGCTTCACCTAGCTGGTGCTGTGGTGAGGGGGATGCGACCGCCACACCCCAGCAGCAAGTGCAGCTGCTGTTTCTCCTCCAAATCAACCTGGGCCCTCAAACCACCACATCACCCCTTCCCAGCCTCTGTCATCCCACCACCCTTTCTCCCAGAAACATTCAAACCTGTTAATGTGCCTGGACTGACAATGGTTGTGAGTCTTAGTTGAAGGCTGGAGGATGATGATGACTCACTGTTGTGCACATTAGGATCCTGGCCCTGGTGCCACTCAAGTCTGACTCCTCCCTGTACTCCAAATGTACACTGCCATCATGGCCCACAGAACTGTAAAGGTTGGGGACACATGCTTTTGTCAAAAAGGGAGGGGATGGGGGCGGGGGCACTTGCACCAAGGGTCTGGTGGATGTTGGGGAAGGTAGGTCAGGCACTCTGAAACATGGGCTGAGTCTGCAAGGCTCAACAGACATCACTTCTATGTTTGGGAGTCAGGAACACTGAGGTGTTGTGGCGGGGTGGGGGGAAGAGAATGAGAGACACATTAGTCGCAGCGTGATATGCAATCAACAGTTTATTGTGCTCTTAACATAAATGATTACCAAACCATGACTAATGCTGACTTTCACCCGTGCCCTCTAGTGAACTACAACTTTCGAACTTTGTGCACTCTACTGCTTCTTCTAGGTGTTATCCCAGGATGCACATTGGAGGCGGAGGTGTCAGCTGTGATGTACGCCTGTTGCCTGTGATGCACTTGGCGGATGTCCCCGCCTGACCTGTGGATGGCACTGTTTTGGTGCCACCCTGTTCATCTCGTTGGTACTGAGAAGCTCTGGTCTGAGGAAGGGGGGAATTCGAAGGCCTCGGGATGTCCAGGGCCTCCTGGGTGGAAGGCCCTCACATAGGCTCAAGCCCTTCTCCTCCCTTAGGGTGCCCAGAGGCCCTGGGAACACTTTATGGGATGCCAGGGTAGCTGGATTGATCTCCAGAAGCTCTGGCATCACCTGGCTCTGCCAGTCCAGGAGGCCTAGATGAGTCAGCCCCATGATGTGTGAACCCTCAGTCTTGGCCCTCTGAGACTGGGCCAAGCTCTGGAGCCCCTCCGCTACAGCATTCTGTGAGCGAGCCAGGCTCTGGATCCCCTCAGCAGTAGCCCTCTGAGCCTGGGTTAAGTTGTTGAGGCTCACAGCCGCAGCCTGCTGTGTCTCCAGAATGCCAGCAAGAGTCCCAGACATGGCCAGCAGTGTTTCCCACATATCCTTCAACACCCATGGCCATTGAGCACTGTGCCTGCTGATGCCAGAAACACATTCACCTGTTGCCCATTGTGTTTCCAGGATGGCCTGGACCCTGTCACCCATGAAGGCAGGCCCCTGAGCCAGACTTTCCACTGCGCTTGCCACTGGAGCTGCTCTCATCTGAACCCAGTTTACTCGACCTCATGCCATCCAGATTATGACTGGAAGCGGTTTCCCCTCCTGCACCTCTGGAAATCCCCCCAGGAAGAAGTCTCGCAACACCAGGTTAAAGTCCAACAAGTTTATTTGATGGTAAACCCACAAGTTTTCAGGGTTTGCCCCTTCGTCAGATGAGGGCAGGGGCAAACCCCAAAAGCTAGTGGGTTTACTATCAAATAAACTTGTTGGACTTTAACCTGGTGTTGTGAGACTTCTCACTGTGTTTACCCCAGTCCAACGCCAGCATCTCCACATCATGCCCCCCCCCCGAAGACCCAGCCACGGTCACCTCCTGTACATCTCCCTGAAATCAGAGCGTGAACTCCCACATGTGCTTTGATGACTTTCATTGCAACCTCATTGTCAACTCTCTCATATGCTCCAATATTGCCAAATCAGCACACTAGCTTATCTAACATCCTGACGAGCAGAAATGTTCTCTAATTAAATATTGACAAGAGTGAAGCCATTAGCCAGAATTTTACCAGCACGCCCGCCTCAATGCCGGGGATGGGCAAGGCTCAGAGAACAGAAACTCCGTTCGCCCCGGGTGGGATCGTACGATCAGGCGGATGTGCTGGTAAAATTCCGTCCACTGTGTTCGGTCCCTGGTTCAAGCTTTGTTCCTTAACAATTAACTCCAACTTCGTCCCGGTAGCAGTTTGAGATTCAGCCAGTCTCTTAGTGATCTTAGTGTCACATTTGAGGCTGTCACAGTTAAGCTTCTGATTTCATGCCATTTCTAGCCAGGTCTCAAGATTATAAAGGCATGGATGAGAGTCAGTGTAACCAATTCATGAGGCAGGAGTGAAGTTAAGCAATGGAATTGGAAATAAGTGTTCTTCAATGGAAAACAACATTAATGGTGGTCCATTGACCAATTGTTTGACTGTGTTTAGCTGCCCAATGATCACCAGAGGATTATGCTTCCAGCATCAACATCCTGCTCCTGGGCTCCCCCATCCTTCCTTCTCTTCAGCTACATGTTACCCATTGAATTATGTTTCTGAAGTTATTTGGAATATTATTTTCTAATTGAAATTAATGACATAAATTAAAATCCCTGTTATAGTAAACAATCTCTTTCTAATTCTTTAACCTTTCCATAAATGGTGGCATTTGGACAGTGTAAGAAAATTGACCGTGATCCTTCTTAATCAATGAAGTGATGGCAAGGTGGTTAGCACTGCTGCCTCACAGTGCCAGGGACCTGCGTTCAATTCCCAACTTGGGCCACTGTCTGTGCAGAGTTTGCATGTCCTCCACTGTGTCTGCATGGGTTTCATCCAGGTGCTCTGGTTTCCTCCCACAGACTAAAGATGTGTGGGTTAGGTCCATTGGCCAGGCTAAATTTGCCCTCAGTGTACCCGAACAGGTGCCAGAGTATGGCAACTCAGGGATTTTCATACTAACTTCATTGCAGTGTTAATGTAAGCCTACTTGTGACTAATAAATAAACTTTAAAGTTAACAAAACGATGTTGACAAAAAATAAAAAGACACTGAAACAATCAACGTTGTGTCTTTTTATATATATACATTAAGAACTCCAATATGAATTTTAAGTTCCTGACAGGCACCATACTAGAATTTATTTGGACGAAAGAATCTATCTTTTTCCAGCTGTGCTCAACCCAATGCTGGAACATTCCGTTCAAGGTCAATGGACATTTGCACTGTTCGTATTCGCCCCCCGCCCCCCCACTACGATTCCCATGGCAGGAGGGACGGGAAAATTTGTGAATATGAGCTCCCTGGGCAGAACATCTTCTGCCAGTGCTCACAGTGGGAATTTGAATGCAGAGACCATCAATCTGTGTGGGACTTTCCAGCCATTACGGATGGAAAATCCGACAGTATTTTCTGACATCTCTGCCCCGATTCCCAAAGTCCCATGTCAGGAGCTGGAATTGGTAAAACTGGAGAAATTCTGAATTGATGTGTATGGGATATTCTGTCCACACGGCCATGTATATTCAGCATCAATTCACAGGGAGCAGTAGATAAGAGTGACGTCCTGCATAATGCAGCAGAATTTGCAGCATGCTCGAAGGATTTTGAGGTCATGAACATTAAACAATTCAATGAGGAAACTTGCTATTTGGTTCGGTTTATTCTGGTCGGCCAAGTTCAAAATTCCTGGGGCCCTAGCGTGCCATCTCACGCGATTACGAATGTGTCGCTGTCCATTGTAAGGCCCAAGTTGCCTGATTGCATTCTTGCCGTCCATCCCCCAATCTCTCCATGTGCTGGTCCCCTGGAAGATATCCTCACCACCTGGCACCGGGGTGTGATCTGGAACAAAAAGAAAACTCCATTTGTGAACACTGAGTGATTGCTGAGATTGATTTGATTCTCTTTCCTAAATTGAGACAAACATATTTGAATGTTTACGCTGGAGGCCTCCCCTCAGAACCCATCCCCCCACCCTCCCCACTCCCCTACGGCCCCCACCTCTCCCAGTCCTGGGTCTAGGGTCTCATTGTGTTCAAGCTGACAAAATGCCAGCTTCCACGAGGAAAGTGGAGAATGATTCGCGGGATTGCTGCCAGAGTTACAGCGTATCTCAGATACCTGAAGGAGTGGGGGCAGGGGGCAAAATCAGATTGAATGAGGAGTACAGGAGGTCACAGAGGAACGGGGGAAGGGTTAGTGACTGGGGGAGGGGATATGTTCACAGATTTGCAATGGGCAGAATCTTCCCATTCTATGAACCACGGGAATTGTAGCAGACAGGGACGGACCATGCCAAAGTCCATTGATCTCGACTGGGAATTTCCAGAGAATTTCCAGCCTTTGGGCAAACGCGGTTGGAAAATGCTACCCAGTATCTCAGGAATATTGCATCGGAGAAGGAGGCCATTGTGTCTGCACTGATTCTCTGAATGGTCAGTTCACATGATGCCATTCTCCAACTTTGTCTGCCTAACCCAACATATTCTTTGGCTGGGAGTTTCTGCCACCCACCATGCTTTCTGGTGATGGAAGCAGCCCGCCATTGTCCATTGGTGGGCTCTTTCTATCCTGTCGACGTCAAAGGCCATTTGCGTTGCATGCCAGATGTGATGCCGGGAAACCGGCCACTGGAAAATCCCGTCATTCCCTTTTAGATAACGGCCTGATTGCTTTTTGAACACTCACATTGAACCTGGCTCCACCACACCCTCAGACAGAGCTTCTAGAACTTTACTTGCTGCGTGAGAAAGGCCAATGGTTTCTTTTGCTTCTCTAACCAGTTATGAAAGCCTACTTGTGACACTCATAAATAAACTTTAAAACTTTACCTACTGTGCTCTCAATCCTTTCACAAGTGGGAACAGTTCCTTCCTCTTATTCTGTCCAGACCCCTCATGATTTTGAACATCTTCACCAAATCTCCTGTCAATCTTTTTTTCCCCATCCTGCCTTCTCTGATCTGTCTTTATAACTGAAGTTCCCCACACAAAGATTCCACCTTTCTGAATTGCTTCCTCACACGTTACCTGAAGTGAGGCAGCCAGAACTGGACATCATGCACCAGCTCAGGCCAAACTAATGACTTACACAAGCTCAACCTCAACTCCCTGCTCTTGTACTTTGTGCCCCAATTCACAAAGCTGTGGATAATTAAGTTAAATATATTTATTAGTCACAAGTAGGTTTATATTAACACCGCAATGGAAGGGGCGATTTTCCCAAAAGTGTTGAATTGGTGGAAAAACTGTTCTAGATCATGACTGTATTTTCAGTGCAGCTTCACACATGAATCTCCTCATTCTGTGCAATGCATAAGAACATAAGAAATAGGAGCAGGAGTAGGCCATCTGGCCCTTCGAGCCTGCCCCGCCATTCAATAAGATCATGGCTGATCTGTCGTGTCTCAGTTCCACCTTCCCGCCCTCTCCCCATAACCCTTAATCTCCTTGCCTACCAAAAACCTATCAATTTGCGTCTTAAATATATTTAGCAAGGCAGCCTCCACCACTTCAACAGGCAGAGAATTCCAGAGATTCACCACCCTTTGAGTGAAGAAGTTCCTCCTCAACTCCGTTCTAAACCACCCCCCCTTTATCTTGAGGCTGTGCCCTCTAGTCCTACTATCCTTTCTGAGTGGGAAGAGTCTCTCCACCTCTATCCTATCCATCCCTTTCATCATCTTATACGTCTCAATGAGCTCTCCCCTCATTCTTCTAAACTCTAACAAGTACAAGCCTAGTTTATTCAGCCTCTCCTCATAGTTCAACCCCCTCAACTCCGGTATCAGCCTAGTAAACCTCCTCTGCACTCCCTCCAAGGCCAAAATATCCTTGCGTAAGTACGGCGACAAAAACTGCACACAGTACTCCAGCTGCGGCCTCACCAATGCCCTATACAGCTGCAGCAAGACCTCCCTACTTTTATATTCAATCCCCCTCGCTATGAAGGCCAGCATCCCATTCGCCAGATGCAGAGATCACAAACGGGAATCTCATTAAAACCCCGGGGGTGGCATATATTCACACCAGAGTCTGACAGTTCTGGAACTCTGTGCATGCGCAGTGGCCCCAGTCTGAGATCTGTCAGACTACCGTTTACTGGCCAGCTTGATCACAGACCAAATTGGGACCCCCACAGTGCTGCCCCTCCAGCCCCTCCCTCCTCCACAGCCCAATCATGGCTCCTACTACAATTCCCAGGCCAGCCCAGACCCCACCCTCATCCTGGAGCACCCAGATGTCCAATCCACCACCCCAGTAGAGGCGACTCCCCAACCCCGTTCACCCCGGCTGACTCCCCCCACCCCACCATCCCCCCCCCGCCCCCCCCCCCCCCCCCCCCCACTGAACCCCAACTCTTCCCACCCCACCCCCGACATATCACACACCCCTCCAGCTCCCCCCCCCCACCCCCCGCCCACCCCCAACAGTCGCTGGCATCCCTCCAGCCCAGACCAGTCCCAATGCAGACCGGTCCCAAGGCAGCAGGACCCCACCTCCCCTCACCAATTTCCCTTAGACACTGTTCACAATAGACCCTGCCTCCTTGGCACTGCCTGATGGGTAGTGCCATGGTGCCCCCGGTCATGGGCACTTTGCCCCTTGGGCAGCGCCAGTGAAACAGGCTGGCATTGTCAGGGTGCCCTTGCCCAGGGGCACCACCATCCCACCGCCCAACCCCCAGTGGGCCCCAGTTGCTCCCCCTTCATTCCGATGGGGTCTCCCAATAGTTCCCTGAACATCAGGAGCTACTCAAAACCCTGCCGGAATGAAGTACTCCTGGCAGGTTGGGAGATTCTATTGGGACCGGCATGTGCCCGATGCTGACTTGCAAAATACATTTAAACTACATTAAAAAAAGATTCGAGTGACTCAACTGTCTTCCCGTTGGTTTCCAGTGTGGTCTCAACTGGCCTCCCGGCGCATGCACAAATCCCGGAAAAAGCCCGATGGCGTGATTCCCCTGACCGGACTCACCAGAAAAGTTACGGTCACGATGGGAGAATTGGGCCCCAAGCTACCGTGAAAATCCCCCAGTCACCACCCTCCAGGTACACTGAGGGATAATTTAGCATGGCCAATGCACCTAACCTGCACATCTTTGGACTGCAGGAGGAAACTGGAGCACCTGGAGGAAACCCATGCAGACATGGGGAGAATGTGCAAACTCCACACAGACAGTGACCCAAGCCAGGAGTCAAACCCATTGTGAGGCAGCAGTGTTAACTACTGTGCTACCATGCCACCCCTTAGTCACTGTTCTCAAACTGTACAATTGCTTTCATTGACTTATGCATAAGAACACCCAGGTCCCTCTACTTGTGCAGCCAATTTAGAGTTACACCTGCAGAAAGTTACAATAACTAGCAACAAGGGATTAACAAATATGAAGGCTTATTAACAGCATTGGACATTTCTTTCATGTCATGTGTCTGCCCAAGCCAAGGGAGTGCTCCCATGCTACAGAGATGTGACCCCTTATGTCTGGTTGGCACAGTGGCACAACGTTTCACACTGCTGCCTCACAACTCCAGGCAGTTCAGTTCCAGCCTTCAGTGACTGTTTGTGTGGAGTTTGCACATTCTCCCCATGTCTGTATAGGTTTCGTCCAGGTGCTCCAGTTTCCTCCCACAGCCCAAAGATGTCGTCGTCACAAAGTTTATTCATTTTTTAAATTCATTCATGAGACATGGGTGTCGTTGTCTGGCCAGCATTTATTGCCCATCCATAGTTACCCAAGGGTGGTTGAGAGTCAGCCACATTGCTGTGGCTCTGGAGTCACATGTACACCAGACTAGGTATGGACAGCAGATTTCCTTCCCTAAAGTACATTAGTGAACCAGATGGGTTTTTCCGACAATCGACAATGGTTTCATGGTTATCAGTAGATTCTTAATTCAATTTTTAATGTCCAAAAAAAATCAATTTTTAATGTCTAAAATCGATACTCTCTAGACTCCAAGTGACACTTCCTGAATCACCCCCACTTGTATATCAGAATATTCATTAATGCAATGAAGTTAGTTTGTTGACTGTATTCCTGGCTCACTGATCCATAAAATCACATCCCATTTTAATTGGAATGCTATCCAAGCACTCACCGCATTAGAAATCAATCCTGATTAACAGGAAGATATTTCAAACCCACCTTGTTGATCCCTAAGCAGAGCTAACAATTCCTCGTAACGTTTTCCACACATCGTCATCCAGATTTGCTCTGCTGTTCGAATGCAGGATGTAGCATCTTCTGAATTGGACCTTATGGAGCCTATAAAGGGGGATAGCATCAGACCTATTGCCAGAAAGGACACAAGAGTCTTCATTTCAGCTTCAAAGTGATCGGCCTCTTTGACTCTGGATAGGAGCCGAGTGCCGATCACTCCATTCACTCTCTAAAGATTCAGCTGTGAAAATTGAACCCGCCTTTATCGACTGACCTCAATTTATTTTCCTGTCTCAATCTCCAAATTGACAGGATTTCTCAGTTGATTCTGAGTATTTCACTCTTCTATCCCTGTTCCTTTGATGCTTATTTGTTACTTCACCATTCAGAGCAGTTTTGCTCCCTTACAGTAACTCATTATTGCTTTTCATTAACTTTTGCTCCATTTTCTATTGACTGGAACATTTTTCACAATATGTAAAAGCTTCATGTCCTCAGGAATCATTAATGGTTAGTTCTTTATAATTGGCACTAACAGTCCTTGTGTGAACCATTAGTATTAGAGAATGAGAGGACAATTCAGCTGAAAGCACTAATGGAGAGGGACGAGTACATATCAAAAAAGAAAACATTCAGTTGGAACGGAGAACATTTCAGTGATTTCAGAAGGTGATTCTGCAGGAGTGGACTGGTGACAATAATTCTGGAAGAAAGTGGAGGCATTTATGGCAGGGATAATTTGTGTCCAAACTGAGCATATTCGTGTTTTTTATTCATTCATGGGACATGGGAATCACTGGCTGGCCAGCATTTAGTGCCCATCCCTAGTTGCCCTTGTTCACAGGACAGTTGAGAGTCAAACACATTGCTGTGGCTCTGGAGTCATGTTAGGTTAGACCAGATGAGGACGGCAGATTTCCTTCCCTGAAGGACCAGATGGGTTTTTTCGACAATCGACAATTGTTTCATGGCCATCAGTAGATTCTTGATTCCAGCTTTCTTTGATTGAATGCAAATTCCACCACCTGCCATAGTGGGATTTGAACCTGGGTGCTCAGAACATTGGTTGAGTTTCTGGATTAATAGTCCAGTGGCGCTATCGCTCGGCCATCGCTTCCCAAAAGAAGAATAACAATGCTTCCAAATCTAGAGTTTCCTGGATCACTAGTATTGAGCAAGTTAAAATAAAACAGATGACAGAGCTTTAGATTAAATATCGGACACAAAATACAATAGGAAACCAGAAAGGTTACAAGGTGATAAGAAGAGCAAGTAACCGTTCGCATGCCAAGCAAGGACTATCTCCAGCAAGTGCTTTGACATTCAATGGAATTGCTAGCAATCATCATAATCATCCAACCTCCTGACAGTATCAAAAAGATAACTGGATAAGCTGCATAAATATTGTGGCTGAATGATCAGTCAGAGACTGGGTATTCTGTAGTGGGTAACACATGTCCTTTCCATCCTTTGCATGGCTCAAGTCAGGGGCATGATGCAATACTTGCCTTGCCAAGTGCAGCTCCAACAACACTCAAGAAGCTCAGCAACATCCAGGAGAGAGCAGCCCCCATGGTCGACAACCCATGCACCATCTTAAACATTCACTAGCTTCACTACTGGCACACCATGGATGAAATAAATATCAATTACATTATGCACTGCAGCAACTCTCCGTGACTTTGTCAGCACCTCCTCAACCCAACGATCCCTACCATCTGGAAGAACAAAGGCTGCAGAGGCATGGAGACTCTTTCATCTTAAAATTGTCCCCAAACTCCTAGGAGTTACCACCTCCCCTCCCCTCCCAGCAGCACCATAACTTCATCTCACCCACTGCAACACTTCAAGCTGCTTGTCACCACTACCTTCTCGAGGACAATGAGGGGTGACCAATGAAAAAGTGGATAAAACAAAAAGGAGTGCAAGATTGTTTTGTAAACATCTAAAAAGTATTAAGGTAATTAAAAACATGGTGGACCCATTAAGGACAAAAGGGAATATGTTCTTGTGGAAGTAGATGGTATAACTGAGGCACTGAATTAATAATTTACCTCCAACGTTAGAAAAGAGCTGTAGTTAATGTTCCAGTAGAGGAGGGAGCAGACATATTCAATGAAAATAGATAGAGAAAAGGTTTTAAATAAGTTGTCATCTCTCAAAATAAACAAGACTCCCTAGTTCACATGGGGAGCAGCCAATGTTGCTGAAGGAACCCAGAATGAAAATACCAGACCATAGTCTGACTATAATCTCTCAATACTCATAGTTATAAGAGATTTGTCAGATAGCTGGATGATTGCAAATGAGAAATGCCTGTTCACAGGAGGCAAGAATAAGTTGTTAATGACAAGTCAGTCAGTCAAGGCACATTATATAGTCAACCACGATACACAGTTAGATTTCCAAAACAAGGTTGTCAAACGAACACTCGGGCAGCAATTACAATGAGTACATTTTGTGTTATCGGGAACATTTCATTTCTGCCATTTTGGTTTTATTAAGTCTTTAAGCTTTCAATCACTGCTTATTTTGTGAATGAAAGTGTAGCTCACATGAGGAATTGAATGGAAAGCTGATCATTTAGTCATATATTTAACACCTATCTCAAACCAGTGTGGGAACACTGAAAAGCATACCTGTACCTAAAGGATGAAGGCACAAGAAATCACAGATAATGAACTGAGGCCATTGTTTACTTAGAGGTGAGCTGGAAAGAAGAACAGGAAGTTTACAGGATTGTTGCAAATAAAAACTAGGCCCTGTTGGCATTACAGACAACAAAAGAACAGAATAAACAATAGCAAGTGTAGCAACAATAGCACTTGGCCCTTCAAGCCAGTCCTTCAGTGAAATCCATGCTGATTGTCCACCTATTCTAGATTCCCCCACAAGAGGAAAGATCTTCTCCATGTCTATCCTGTTCACAATCCATAGGCACTTAAAGATTGTGATCATATTGGCTCTTACTTTTCCAATGTCTAGCAGATAAGAACCTAACTGCTACCAACTTTGCTCATAAGGACATTCGGCAAATCTCTTATGTCTAAGAGTATGGACAACCTGCCCATTCCAGGAGTTAATCTAGTATAGCTTCTCTGAACTGCTTCTAATACCTTTAGATATTACCTTAAATAAAGAGACCAATACTAGCTGTACACTGTACTCCAGATATAGCCTCATGCATGCTCTGTACAACTGAAACATAACCTCCCTAACTTAGAAATCAATTCCTCTCACAATACACAATAAAAGTCTATTAGCTTTCCTAATTAGTTGCTGTCCCTGTACACCAGTGCCTCAATTGGTGCAGGGAACTCATGCACAGAAAGAGCATCATGTTAGCTGCCAGAATGCTGAGCACTGAGCAGTTTGATACATTGGATATGGTCCAGCATCCCCCAGCCCCAGTCTCCCTCCTTCCCCCGACCTAATCTCCTCCCTTTGCCCAGACCCAACCTCCCCCCTTTGCCCAGACCCAATCTCCTCCCTTTGCCCAGACCCAATCTGCCCCCTTTGCCCAGACCCAATCTGCCCTCTTCTCTCAAACCCAATCTCCAGTCTTTCTCTACCTGACCTGGTATCTTTCATCTCCATTGAGAAATGCTCTAGAATCAATCTGTGTATCAAATGAATAAATGCTTAAATTGAAATTGCAATACATGAAGACATGTTCATCAGGTTTCTGCAACTGGTGGATTGGAAGGTAAGTTTGAGCTTTAAGAAATTGAAGATAAAGACACAATAGTTGACTCACTGTCAATTCAGTGATTTGTTTTGTTTTATTATTGACACATGCATTAGTATATTGTGAAAAGTATTGTTTCTTGTGTGCTATATAGACAAAGCATACCATTCATACAGAAAGAAAGGAGAGGGTGCAGAATGTCATGTTACAGCCATAGCTAGGGTGTAGGGAAAGATCAACTTAATACAAGGTAGTTCCATTCAAATGTCTGATGGCAGTGTGGAAGAGGTTGTTCTTGAGTCAGTTAGTATGTGACCTCAGACTTTTGTATCTTTTTCCTGATGGAAGATGGTGGAAGAGAGTGTGCCTGGTGTACATGAGGTCCTTAATTATGCTGGCTACTTTTCCGAGCCAGCAGGAAGAGTACAAAGTATCAATTGGTGGGGGGCTGGTTTGAGAGATGGACAGGGTTTCATTCATGACTCTTTGTAGTTTTATGCAGTCTTGGACAGAGCAGGGGCCATACAAATGGCCAATGACATCCTCCAGTAATTATGTTTTCTCTAAGAGAACCATGAAGTGGAAATGGTCAAGAGCTTCAAGTGACCAGATCACTAACAATCTGTCCTGGTCTTTCTACACCAACGCTGAAGTTAAGAAAGCCCACCAACACATTCTCAGGAGTCTAAGGAAATTCAGCAAGTCTGCTAAGACTCTCACCAATTTTTACAGATGCACCTTAGAAAACGTCCTTTCTGGATGTATCACAGCTTGGCATGGCTCCTGCTCCGACCAAAACCATAAGGAACTACAAAGGATTGTGAACATAGCCCAGTCCATCACGCAAACCAGCCTCCCATCTATTGACTCAGTCTACACTTCCCATTCCCTCAGAAAGGCATCCAGCATTATTAAGGACCCCGTGCATCCTGGGCATACACTCTTCCATCTTCTTCTGTCAGAAAAAGATACAAAAGTCTGAGATCACGTATCAATCAACTCAACAGTTTCTTCCCTGCTGCCATCAGACTTTTGAACGGACCTATCTTATATAAAGTTGATCTTTCTCTACACCCTAACTGTGATTGCAACATACATTCTACAGTCTCTTCTTTCTTTCTCTTATGTGGCATGCTTTGCCTGTATAGCACATAAGAAACAATACTTTTCATTGTATATCAATGCATGTGACAATAATAAATTAAATCAAATCGAATTATAGCCAGACTTAATGCAGAGTTGGTAGGCAAAGCAAATATTATCTTTAATCTCTGAACCTCTTGGGTGTTTAGTAAAATGTTACAAAAGCGCAGTCTGAATGTGTTATTGATTGTTGCATCCGTGTTCCAGACAGGATATGGACAAGTTCTTCAGTCCAAAAATGTGTGGGTTAGGTGGATTGACAAAGCAAAATTGCCCTTTAGTGTCAGGGGACTAGCTGGGATAAATGTAAGGGGTTTTGGGGATAGGGCCTGGGTGGGATTGTGGTCGGTGCAGATTCGATGGGCCGAACAGCCTCCTTCTACACTGTAGGATTCTATGATTCTATGACTGTTGAATTGTCAGCCCCACCAGTGTTTGTGATCTCTTCATTTCTCCAAATTTGACTTCCTCTGCCGCTCTCATCTCAATCACCGAGCCTTAACGCAGAGCAAGGTATTCCAAAATCAGGTTCAGTGGATCCTTGGGGTGCTGTGAGAGGCCTCCAGGGTTTCCGCAGGAGCCATGAAATATACAACACTTACAGTCACAACACACACAAAGGGCACGCCTCAAATTGTTAATTTCACCATTAGCCCTCTGGAATTGAAAGGAAAAGGAAAACTTTTAATTGGCTGATCAGAGTGCTGCCTCTCTGAGAATTGGCTACTGATAGGCTGACTAGTCAGCTGATGGGCTGACTAGATTTAGTATTCTTGCAAACCTGATATTTTGGAAACACACCGCACAAAACTTCTTAATGCAAAGACTAAAATGCCAATTTTTTTTCCCTCTTATTAAGTCAGTCAGTTCTGGGTTCAGAATTTCAGGATTTGAGCCTGATAAATTTTCAGATAATTCAAAGAGAAATATATGCCTCTCATTTACCAAGAAAATATATATTTGGGATTACCCAAAACGCTTTCAATGCAACATTCACATTTTCTCATTCATAGGATCCTGGCGTCACTGGCCAGGCCAACATTTATTGCCATCCCAAATTGTTTTTGAGAAGGTGATGGTGAGCTGCCTTCATGAACCGCAGTAGCCCATGTGGCGTAAGAACATAAGAACATAAGAACGTAAGAAATAGGAGCAGGAGTAGGCCATCTAGCCCTTCGAGCCTGCCCCGCCATTCAATAAGATCATGGCTGATCTGTCGTGGCTCAGTTCCACTTTCCCGCCCTCTCCCCATAACCCTTAATCCCCTCTCTTATCAAGAACCCATCAACCCGCTTCTTAAAAATATTTAGCGAGGCAGCCTCCACCACTTCAACGGGCAGAGAATTCCAGAGATTCACCACCCTTTGAGTGAAGAAGTTCCTCCTCAACTCCGTTCTAAACCGCCTCCCCTTTATCTTGAGGCTGTGCCCCCTAGTCCTACTGTCTTTTTTGAGCGGGAAGAGTCTCTCCACCTCTATCCTATCCATCCCATTCATCATCTTATACGTCTCAAGGAGATCTCCCCTCATTCTTCTAAACTCTAACGAGTACAAGCCTAGTTTATTCAGCCTCTCCTCATAGCTCAATCCCCTCAACTCCGGTATCAGCCTAGTAAACCTCCTCTGCACTCCCTCCAGGGCCAAAATATCCTTGCGCAGGTGCAGCGCCCAAAACTGCACACAGTACTCCAGCTGCGGCCTCACCAATGCCCTATACAGCTGCAGCAAGACCTCCCTACTTTTATATTCAATCCCCCTCGCTATGAAGGCCAGCATCCCATTTGCCTTCCTGACCACCTGCTGCACCTGCAAGCTGGGTTTTTGCGACTCATGCACAAGGACCCCGAGGTCCCTCTGCACCGTCGCCTGCAAGCATAGGTACAACTGCAACACTATTAAGCGAGGGAGTTCCAGGGATTTTGATCCAGCAGCAGTGAAGGATCAGTAATATATTTCCGAGTCAGGGTGGTGAGTGGTTTGGAGGGGAAATTCCAGGTGGTGGTGTTCCCACGTGTCTGTTGCCCTTGTCCTTCTAGGGTAGTGGTTGTGGGTTTGGAAGGTGTTGCTTAAGACGCAGTGCATCTTGTAGATGGTACACGATGCTGCAACTGTTTTGTTGGCAGTGGAGGGAATGAATGTTGTGGATGGAGTGTTTATTCTAGTGGGCTGCTTTGTCCTGGATGGTGACGAGCTTCTTGATTGTTATTGGAGCTGTACCCAGCCAAGTAGGTGCACAGAATTCCATCACACTCCTGACTTGTGCCTTGTAGATGGTGAATAGGCTTTGGGGAGTCAGAAGGTGAGTTACTCGCTGAAGGATTCCTAGTCTCTGTACATTACTCTGGTGCATTATAGAAGTAAACATTGATGAATGCCTCCAGCCCCTGACATTTGATCTCAAATTTCTGTTTATGACTGCGCTTTCAACCAGGTTCAAAGCTCTGCAACTCTCTCTTCCTAAATCTCATTGCCTTTAAACCTCTCACCTCTATCACAGTGCTCCGAGCAACCCATCACCTTGGTCAAGCTTTAGGTCATCATTTTTTTTATATGGTTTGATGTCAAAGATGCCAAAATATTTTTATTGATACTGTTCATGTTAACTGCCTTGGGAGATTTCACCAGTTTAGTTATGATCTATAAACGTAAGTTGTTGTTTTGCATTTGTATATGAGAATGAGCATGAAAGATGGAAGTCTAGAAGATTTTGTGCCTTGTTTTTGAACACATGGACTACAATTCGTGACATTCTCCCACCCACTCTGGTCAAGGAGGACAATGCACATTCATGTGGCCACTTCATCCAAACGATTGTGGCATTAGCTAGTGTTTCTCCACTACTGCTTTCTACTTTTTAATACCACCTACACCCACTAATACTGCCAACCTCACACCCATCCTATCACTGCCACCATCTGGCTCCAACTATTCAGCTATGGCAGGCTCATCACCCTAATGCAGTGCTACAGAACCACTTCCCTACTTTTTGAAGGACAACATGACACACAATGTAGGAGACCACAGCAGAGCTGGCAGAGGACAAGAGTGCCTACATCTTGTGAGCCCTGCAGAGGTGTGGATCTTCTATATCATGGCTACCGACTACAACATGACCCGCAGAATCTCTCACTGTGGATGATGATATGTTGAGCGCAGTGACTCTCAAGAACACACAAAAGACAAAACACAAGAGGGCAGTATGGTGACACAGTGGTTAGCAGTGCTGCCTCACAGTGCCAGGGACTCATGTTCAGTTCCTGCCTCAATGACTGTCTGGGTGGAGTTTGCATATTCTCCTTGTGTCTGCATTGTTTCCTCTGGGTGCTCCGGTTTCCTCCCACAGTCCAAAGATGTTGGTTGGCTGTGCTAAATTGCCCCTTAGTGTCAGGGGTATTAGCCAGGGAAATAAATGGGGTTCTGGGGATAGGGCCTTGGTGGGACTGTTGTCTGTGCAGGCAAAATGGACGAAATGGCTTCCTTCTTGTCTGTAAGGATTCTATTCTATTCTAAGTTTTATTGTAAATTAGAAAGAAAGGGCAAGTGATTATTTTCCAGCTCCCAAATGCATTCCTAAGAATACTCACCCACATATGCACAGCAACATATGCATGCACATATATCAGAACTGGTAAACATTGGAAATGTCAGAGGTTGTAAAGAAGGACAGGGACAGGGAAAAGGGAAGGAGAAAAGAATCAAAAGGAAGGTCTCTGATCCAGAGGATGGCAAAATGTATTAAATTACATCAGGGATGTTGGTAATGGGACAAGGAAAGAAAGAGAAGATGAATATTGAGATATAGAACAGAAAACTGTAGAATCATCATCAACAGATGTCACATGGAACAAATGGGAGCAGTGTGTTTGGTCCCTGGCCCAGAATCATAATATATATTCGGATGCCATCCTAGACGCCAACAATTGTTTTTATTTTTGGCATAAATGTAAGGATAGGATGCTTCACTCCAGGAGTAATTCCACAGACAAATTAATAATGAAACAAACTTTATTTAATAACACAGTTTAACTATAACTCTAACAAATGAAGCAGTATAATTATTATCCATTTGAATAATACTTAAACATGAAAAGAAACAACCCTATTTCTAACTTATCACTGCTTCATTTCCAAATAAGCAACATTCTTCTTCTAGTCTTAACACCCTCTTTAAATATAGTTAGCAACCATAAATATAATTGCTATAATGAGTGTATAGAGCCTTGAAGCTTTCACAGAGGTTTTCATTTTCTGCTTTTCTCTGTTATATACCTGGTTCTTCCCATTAACCACACTAGCATGTGGTCCTGCATACCAAAAGCCACTTTCTATTCCGTTAATCACGAACCCTCGGAAAGCTTTTATTTTTATAAACAAAAGTCTACAATCTCTCTCCTAAGCAAATAATACATAGATAAAATGAGTAATTATCCTGCTTTCACAGCATCTGAGCTGTATCCTGCATCCTAAAAGTAGACCCTAGACATCTCTTTCATGCAAACTATTCCACATTGTCTTGAATGCAGTTGGTCAACACTGGTTTTCTCAGTGTTGGTGGAGTGTTAATTCTCATGCCACAAAACCAACATCCTGAAGTGACTGATCACACCATCCTCCAGGAAAAGTAAGGATGAAAGTCAGGTGTGACTGGTTAAGAGTTGCCATGTACTATATGGTCCATGACTTTGGACAATGTTCATTTGAGTGGCCTTGCTGATTTGGACTGAAATGGTGGGCATGTTCTCATAGAATCCTTACAGTGCACAAGGAGGTCATTTGGCCCATCCAGTCTTCTCAACTCTGACAGAGTATCTTACTGAAGCCCTCTCCCCTGCCCTATCCCTTAAGTCCATACATTTGCCATGGCTAATCCATCTAACCTACACATCTTTGGACTTGAGGAAGGAGCCAGAGCACCCAGTGGAAACCCATGCAGACACTGGGAGAATGTGCAGCCTTCACACAGTGAATCACCCAAACTGAAATTGAACCCGGGTCCCTGGCACTGTGAGATTGCAGTGCTAACCACTGTGCCACCACACCGCCCTTCAGGCTCCCCAACTGTCCTTTGAAAATAACAGTATTTTTTTAGAACAGCTATGAGACCAGTTTCTTCTGTCGCAGAGCTAAGTACTTCATCCCAGTTTAACTGGATCTTCTTTCTCTGATGACCAACTAAGTAAAGCTAGGTGGTTAACTTTCAGTACAAACAATGGGAGCTTCACTCTCTGTCCATTTAGTTCCATGTTACCTTCTGTTCTGCTATCAGAGTGATAGATTTCCACTTGGTGTTTTCAGCATAATTTCTGCATGCTTCAAGGGAAAATGTTTAGGTTTTCTGAATACACAGCATCTTTATATTTCATTTGTTCAAACCCAGGTCCCTAAGCCATTACACTTGGTCTCTGGATTACTAATTTCGGTGACAATACCACAAGGCCACTGACTCCCTGGCCGAACGCCAGGGAAACTGCTGCCCCTGTACCCAGCTCCATTCATATTGGTTTGCCCTCCAGCGACATTATTAATCAATACTTAAGGCACAGTAGCACAGTGATTCGTACTGTTCCCTTATAGCAACAGAGACATAGGTTCAATTCCTCCCTTGGGTGTCTGTGCACATGGAGTTTTCATGTTCTCCCCCTGGCTCTGTGCCTTTCCTCGGGGTGCTCCAATTTCCTCCCACAAATGTGCAGATTAAGTGGATTGGCAGTGCTAAATTGGCCCTTAGTGCACCAAGATGTGTAGGTTAAGAGCATGAGTGGGGCAAATGCATGGGATAGGACCTGATTGGGATGCTCTGTCATAAAGTTGGTGCAGTCTGGATGGGCCAAATGGCCTCTTCTGCACTGTAGGGATTCTATGATCCCTGTAAACTTTCTGCCACTGATAATATGTGGAGGAGCACTTCTTCGGACTCTGGTCCTGCTGTATGACATTCAGATTCTTCTTTTTCTTGCTCCAGACATCTGATAATTTTTTTTCTCTGATTTTCTTTCCAGATTCCTCTTTTGTTTTTACATGCATGCTCAAAGTGTGGGCTGACACAGTGGCACAGTGATTAGCACTGCTGCCTCACAGTGCCAGGGACCTGTGTTCAATTCCCGGCTTGGGTCACTGTCCGCATGAAGTACGTATGTTCGCCCCGTGTCTGCGTGAGTTTCCTCTGGGTGCTTGGTTTCCTCCCACAGTCCAAAAATGTGTGAGTTGGATGGATTAGCTTTGGAAAATGCACAGGGTTACAGGGATAGGGCAGTGGGGAGGGCCTGGGTGGGATACTCTTTCGAAGAGTTGCAGACTCAATGACAAGAATTTTACCGTCCCACCCACCACAGGAATCACAGCGGGCGAAAGGCAGACAATGGAAAGCCCTGTTGACCTCAAACAGGATTCTACAGTTTCGGGAAGAGCAAGGTCAATGGGCTGAATGGCCTCATTCTGCACTGCAGAGTTTCTATGAGGAAAAAGCTTTTCTATTCAAAAAAATAGTTCAGATTTGGAATGCACTGCCTGGCAGTATGAAGGAGGCAGATTCAATCAGGACTTTAAAAAAAGAAATAAGTGACCACTTGAAGAGAGAATAAAAATTAAGACTGTGGGGAAAAACAACGGAGTGATTCAAGTAGATTTACTCTTGCAGAGAATCGGTATCTTGTCCTGTAACTGCCCTAAGATTTTATAAACATTAATAAAAATAATGCTCGCTTAGGACACTAAAGGTCTGAGTTTTTCTCCAGGAGATTAAAGAGGACAAAAGTTAAACACTGATGGAGAGTCACATTAAGGGAAGAAAAAGATTGCTATAAAGGGCAGGAGAAAGAGACAAACATAGCATTCCAGGATAGAGAAAAATACTCGGAATCAATAGGTCAGCCCAGTCAAGTGGGAATTTGTGAAAGGAAAGGAAATTTGGATCAGTCAGTGAAAGGCAGGTGCAATTTGCATTGCGGAATCATTGGAGTGAGTGGCAGTCGGCACTGGGTTCCTGTGCAGAGTCAGAGTGGCTGATCACTTGTGCAGCTGAAATGGAGAGTCTGGTGTCCATCCTGGTAATCGGCCTGATGCTGCCTTCCTTTACAGTCTCCAGTAAGTTACCCTTAAAGATAACCAGGTCCTGTGAACTCGAAGTGAAACGTATGTGGCTCATATTATGTGAAAAAGTGTCCAACATACAGGATCTTCAGTCTGCAGTTCAGGCCAGTGAGTATTGAAGTTTCTCCCATTGTTCAGCATTGAGGGATTGGTCCCCAACATGCTGTGTGCTTAATGTGCTATTAATTATAAAATGTGATGTGATTTTATCACTTACAGGACCCAGAATACAGTCATTGGAGTGGCTTCATTCTCATAAGTGGATATTCTGCTTATCTACCTGTGGAAACAAGTCCGAGAAAAGTCGCCTTCAGTCTGGTGTAAAATGTAAAATGCATGACTTAAAAAATGGAACAGTAAACTCCCCAGTAATAAAATGGGTAAATTGAGGATTAAATCACACAAACCAAGAGATTCTTGGTTCAATCATTGCTCAGTAATGAATTGGTTGAACTCAGCTAGTTAGGAAGACACAGTTAAGAGAGGGAGATATACCAATAAATTTCTGTCCCTGTGCATTGACCAGAGCAGCTCCTAGAACCATACCATAGAATCGTAGAACATTACAACACAGAAACAGGCCTTTTGGCCTTTCTTGGCTGTGACGAACCATTTTTCTGCCTAGTCCCACTGACCTGCACCCGGACCATATCCCTCCACATCTCTCTCATCCATGTATCTGTCCAAGTTTTTCTTAAATGTTAAAAGTGAGCCCACATTTACCATTTCATCTGGCAGCTCAATCCACACTCCCACCACTCTCTGTGTGAAGAACTCCGCCCCCCCCAATATGCCCTTTAAACTTTTCCCCCTTCACCCTTAACCCGTGTCCTCTAGTTTTTATTTCCCCCCTAGCCTCAATGGAACAAGTCTGCTTGCATTCACTCTATCCATACCCGTCATAATTTTATACACCTCTATCAAATCTCCCCACATTCTTCTCCAGGGAATAAAGTCCTAATTTATAGTACCTTTCTCTGTAACTCAGTTTCTCAAGTCCCAGCAACATCCTTGTAAACCTTCTCTGCACTCTTTCAACCTTATTAATATCCTTCCTGTAATTAGGTGACCAAAACTGCGCACAATACTCTAAATTCGGCCTCACCAATGTCTTATATAATCTCACCATAACATTCCAACTCTTATACTCAATACTTTGATTTATAAACACCAATGTACTAAAAGCACTGTTTGTTCCTGTTTGTAAAACTCTTAAAGAAAGGATGTCTCATTTCCCTCAAAGGTCCGGACCCTGTATTCTATTCAAACTTTGGATATAAGAAAGGGCAAAGAACAAAGAAAAGTGTAGCTCAGAAGGCCCTCTGGCCCTTCAAGCCTATGCCGATCATAATATCCCCAACTAAACTAAAAAAAACCTTCTGCTCTTATTCGGTCTGTATCCCTGTATTCTTTCCCCATTCATGTACCCATCCAGATACCTCTTAAATGTAGCTCATGTGCCCGCATCCACCACCTCCTCTGGCAGTGCGTTCCAGGTACCCACCACTCTGTGTGAAAAGCTTCCCCCACACACATCTCCTTTAAACTTCCCCCTCTCACCTTGATTCTGCACCCCATTGTAATTGATACTTCAACCCATGGAAAAAGCCTCTGATCTACCAAATGAATATAAAACACTTGAAAGCCTCTGACTTTCCGCCTCATGTGGAAAATTTTATTAACTCACTAAACAATACCAGCTCATTTCTCCACTGCACATTGAAGGGTCCCAATTTAATCTTCCTCCAATTCATCTGTTGCACATCGTTCATCCCAGTGAATATTTTCCAAAACCGATTTCTAAGTTTGTTCTGAGTCGGCTGAAATAACTAAATCAAAGCTACTTACAAGCGATGTCACGGTGTTGAATATAGTTACAGTGTCATTAATTGAGCTACATTGTACCTGACCATGAGAGTGAGATTTTGTTTAATTCCCCTGAGTCCTTATGGAAAAATGTGCAATCATAGGGCAGCAAGGTGGCACCGTGGCTAGCACAGCTGCCCCACATCTCCAGGCACCCAGGTTCAATTCCGGCCTCGGGTGACAGCGTGGAGTTTGCACGTTCTCCCTGTGTCTTGTGGGTTTCCTCCCACACTCTAAAAATGTGCAGATTAGGTTGATTTGCCGTGGCATATTGCCCCTTAGTGCCAAGGGATTAACAGGATAAATATGTGGGGTTATGGCGATAGAGCCTCGGCTCAATTGTTGTCCATGCAGACTCAATGGGACGAATGGCGTCATTCAGCATTGTAGAGATTCTATGATCCTTTGAATCACAGCACTAGGTCGTTCCCAGAATCCCCTCAAAATACGATGCATCATTCGCTTCTGCAATACACATGTTTGCCACTTACACCATGGGGGGCATTCCCATGTCTGTTAAATTAGTCGTTAGTGACACTGCCTTGTGGTACATTGTGTTTACTCCACACAGACAATGACCCAAGCTGGGAATCGAACCCAGGTTCCTGACGCTGTGAAGCAGCAGTGTGATATACCTTTACAAGTATACACAGATTTATAAAGATCACACAAATTATGGAATCAATCTTACACTCTAATGTGTATATACAATCCATGGGAGCAAATAGGCAAAAAGTGGTCAGATACACCACACTCTGAAATAAAATCACAGATACCCCCAAAACTGATCCTGTGGATTTCTCATCAAATACCCCCATGCTTGACATACTCTGAGCCAATTGGTCTCACTGGAACTCTGGCTTCCACATGGGTGTTCCCAAACTCCATTCTCTCAGATGTCTTTACCAAGGACCAACTTCCAGGATTTTGATCTCTCCTTTCATTCTTCCTCTGCCTTGGATTGCAATGCTCATTCAAGCTTCCACTCAATCTCTCAGGTGGCCAGTCACGTCAACAGAACTCTATTGCTTCACAGGCAGTATTAAGGTACCAGCAACCTCGATATACTTCAGATGTCTGGCTTCTCCAGGTCTGGACCTTACAGCTCCGTCTTTAATCAAGAGCCGCTCTCTGTCCATGTCTTTAACTTCAGTGAACTGCACCTTGTTCAGGCTCTGGATCTTTGACCCTTTGATTCCAGTCTTCCTGGGCCTTTCCTTTTTTATTGTCTGGTTTCTAGAGCTATCAGTTCTTTAACTTTCAGATTGTACTATTTTTTCTCATCATCTTTATGGATGGATCACAAATAATGTGTACGTCTCTCCTTTCTTAACCTTTTTCAACTCTTTTGGTTCTGTTGAACACACACTTTATTTCGCAATTCCCTGTGAGCTCCCCGGTATTATCTTCTCCTCCCTAATTACTGCCTCCACCAGTCCACTCTCAATCATTAGCGGAGTGTAGCAAGATGTTATCAAGAATGCTATCAGGTAACGCTTTCTCACCAGTAAACAACTCTGCATGGATCATTCAGCTCCAGGCCTCGTTACGACCTTGGTCTAGTCAGGAACTAAGGAATTAAATTTCAGAGGTGAGGTGGGAATGACTGCACTTGGCATCAAAGCAGCCTTTGTAAAAATTGCGTGAGTAGGAATCAAGGGGAAAATTCTCCACTGGTTGGAGTCACTGACAACAGAAAGGAAATTGGTTTTGGTGTTGGTGGTGGGGGTGGGGGTGGGGGGTTGGGGAATGGAGAGCAAACATCATCGCCCCAGGACATTGCCACAGAAATTCCTCAAGACAGTGTCCTGGACCCAACCATCTTCAGCTGCTTCATCAATGACCCTCCCTCCAAAGTAAGATTAGAAGTGGAAGATGTTCACTGATAATTACAAGTGTTCCCTTCTACTCACAGCTCCTTAGATAATAAAAACACTGATCCTTCTTGCACCTTGATCTCATCCAAGAGCTGCCACAATGCTGGTACCTGTCTGGCTAATTCCCCACTTTGCCTGCGGGATTTTGTGGATGGTTTGGCAGAATCACAATGAGAACCAAGGCCCAATTGTTGGAGGCCCTTGGCCTTCATTGTTATAGAGCAGGCCATGAATCGTGGGTTTCCTCCGGGTACTCCTGTTTTTCTTCCAATCCAAAAATGTGTAGCTTAGGTGGATTGGCCATGCTAAGTTGTCCCTTAACATCCAAAAGTGTGTTGGTTATGTTGATCAGCCATGGTAGATGTGTGGGATTATGAGACAGAGGGGAGGGCTTGGATGGGATACTCTTTCAGAGAGTTGGTGCAGACTTGATGGCTTGAATGGCCTCTTTCTGCACCATAAGGATTCTATGGTTCTGTGAACCCTCACATGCCAAATATATGCCTGTCTACATTTACAGGTCATAGTGTGTGAGAAAATATAACAACAGGGCTCAACGTATATCTACATGATTAGGAGCAGCAGCATGCCATTAGGAAACAGCATAAACCAATCCCAATGATCATTCACAAATCGTTTTATCTCAATCCAGATCCCTCCCTGTTCTCCAATGGCGATGCCAACTTCAAAGAAACAGAAATGTCCCAATGGAAGAGAGGCAACAATGTGATGAAGCAGGGCGAGTTACTTCATAACCAGCCACCAGTCCACAACGGCTTCAGACAATATGGGGAAAAGCCGAATATTTTTGACATGCACCCATCGAACACGAGGAGAGACATCGTGGTCCCAGCCAATGCATCAGAAACATCCTTGAAAAATCTATTGGACATACCGGGGTTTGGAATCTTCAAAGCATGCTGTAAAACTGCCTGCAGACTTGAGGAGATCACTTACATATACTGTGGAGAAACAAAATGATGTCAACTGCTTCTAGAACTTTCCATACTCATCTGTCAAATTTTATCCAGATGTCTCACTATTTCACCCTTGATGATAAATTCAAGCATTTTCACTACTACAGAACTTAAGCTAACCAGCCTATGGTTACTCTCTCCCATCTACCTCCTTTTTTAAACACGGGCGTCACATTTGCTATTTTCCACTCTGTGGGAACCACACCAGCGAATTTTGGTAAATTACCACTGGTGTATTCGCTATTTCCCCCTCTAGCTCTTTTTGTACCCTGGGATGCATTCCATCAGGGCCAGGAGACTTGTCTACCTTTAGCCCCATTAGCTTGCCCAACACTACCTCTTTTGTGATAATGATAATTTCTACGTCCTCACCTGCCACAGCCTTGTTGTCATCAATTTTTGGCATGTTATTTGTGTCTTCCACTGTGAAGACCAACACAAAATACCTGTTCAATGCCTCAGCCCTTTCCTCATTTTCAGTGATTACATCTCCCTTCTCATCCTCTAAAGGACCAATGTTTCCTTTAGTCACTCTTTTTTATTTTACATATTTGTAGAAACTTTTGCTATCTGTTTTCATATTCTGTGCTATTTTATTCACATAATTCATCTAACTTTTATTTATAGCTTTTTTCAGGGCTTTCTTTTGACCTTTATAGATTTACTAATTCTCTAGTTTGCCACTGATCTTAACCACTTTGACTGCATTTTCTTTCAATTTGTTATCTTCCTTTATTTCTTTCGATATCCATGGCTGATTATTTCTTTTTCGACAATCCTTCCTTATCACTGGTATATACTTTTGCTGAGCACTGTGAAAAATCGTTTTGAAAGTCCTCCACTGTTACTCAATTGACCCACCATGAAGTTTTTGCTCCCAGTCTACCTTAGCCAACTCCTGTCTCATCCCATTGTAGTCTCCTTTGTTTAAGCACAAGGCACTGGTATTGGATTTTACCTTCTCCATCTGTATTTTAAATTCAATCACACAGCGATCACTTCTTCTGAGAGGATCCTCAACTGTAAGATCGTTAATTATTCCTGTCTCATTACATAGGGCCAGATCTAGGATAGCTTGCACACCCATAGGTTCCATTACATACAGTTCAAGGTAGCTATTGCGGATACATTCTACTCTTCAAGGCTGCCTTGACCGACTTGCTTTGACCAAGTCACATGTAGATTAAAAACCCTCATAATAATTGCTGTACCAGTTTTGGATCAGTTATTTCTTTGTTTTATGAAATTATAGCAAAGTTTATTAAAATTATATTGAAGTTTTATAAAGTTTTGTAAAGAAATTAATGCAGAGACAAGATCAAAAAGGTTGGGATGCAAATTCTTGATAATCCTTAATTTTGAGAATGGTTGATTGCCAAGATGATTTTCAAAAACGGAAGTAGAATATTCAATAGGGATTTGAGTTCTGCCATTTTAGAAAAGGAAATTTAAAAACTGCATTTCTCTCTCAAAAATGGTGCTCATTACATTTGAAAATATGTAAGGAGAGTTAACTATTTTAACAAACTGTTGATTTGATTTTAGTTGTAGAAGTAACAACATATAAACTTAATATTTCGACTGGGGAAAATGTGAGATAAATCTTGTTTTGAAACAATCAAGATTAAAATCTTTTAGAACATAGAACAGTACAGCACAGTAAAGGCCCTTCGGCCTTCGATGTTGTGCCAAGCTATGTCCAGTCCCAAGATCAAGCTATCCCACTCCCTATCATCTAGGTACTTTATTAAGTTTGATGATATATGTTCCTGATAAAAATTGATGATGAAGAAATGATTTTAGAATTAGTTTCTGAAAAGTAAGTCACTGCGGAATTTTGGATGCTAGCCAAGAAAAGGTGATGATGTCATGGTGTCCAGCTGAGAAAACATATCCCGTCCTCTTTTGTAACCAGCAGCGAATTAACCCTTTCTGCCCGAGTTAGGATGAATCTTTAGGTTTTAAAGATTTGCAGCAGCTTAAATCAAAAATCTACCAGTGGGAGGGGAGAACATTTAGTGAGGACATTACACAAGATCGAATGGGTGGGGTAGTGCAAAGTTTACATTTGCCCCTATTGGATAACTCGCAATAACAGCACTGGTTATTTTCGAGCTATTCAACAATGATAGTGGCCTAACAACATGTTAATTGAATTGTGAGGAGTGGATGTTTAAAGTTAGTGAACCAATCATGCGACTGAGAGAAGTAGCCCAGAGCACAGAGCACGCACAGATGCTAAGTTTGAATTTGGGAAGGTTGAAAACTATATCAGATGCAAGGCAGGCTCAAAAGGAAAGAATCCAGTAGAATAAATAAACATTGAAGAAAGTGAACAGGGTGATAAGATAGACATTAATAGACTTTTGAAAGCTCACAATGCTGTTTTCTGAGCTTGGTATAAATCTGACATAAGAAAATGTGCTGTGAGCAAGCTACCTTAACACAATGATGCTATTTAAGATAACGAACGAGCGATCAAAAGAAATTACTAACTGGAATCAAATTAAAAGGTTTGATTTAGTTTGAAAGATGCTATTTTAGAATTCAGTAAGAAAGAAATTCCAGCGGACCAGAAGAATATTATGTACAAAGGCCCCTCACTGGAAAAGGGATAAGATAAATATTGAGGGCTTTTTTAACTATGACAGGAATTTTGTGGAGGTTATGCATGTTTTACTGAATCATTTTTCATTTTCTGTCAAGAAAAGGATGGAATGCAAGTTGCAGTAGTGACATAATGGCATGAGGATCAATTAGGACCAGAAGGATAATACTCAGCCCAGTTAGGTTCAATAGCAAGGGATATCCTTGATGGGAAAGATAAGCTTCCACAGTCTTCACACTATTGCCCAGTCTTTGGAAGCTTGGAGATTAAAAGGCGTTTCTGATGAAAGACGTTCAAAAAAGGAAGCAAATCTTTTGCCAGGAGACAAACACATAGAAATCAGCAGAGATATGAGGAAAAGTCTTGCAGGGTTGACAGCGCTAGGAACAGAACATGAATGTGTAGCAGAAGTAATTGAGGAAATGAGTGAACGCTCAGCAGAAGAACCACCCACAGGTGAAGGGGTGATCAACCTATATGTAGATGGGGCTAGAAAGTATGTCGTTGGTGAACCCTGTACAGCATGACCAATAGTAAATGATGAAGAAGCACTGATTGCAGGAGAACAAATACCAGGGAGCAATTCGGCACAGGTAGCTGAGCTGTTAGCTTTAGAATGGGGTGAAGGAGGAAGAATAAATGTCTACACAGACAGCTGGTATGATTTTGGGGTGGTCCATGACTGTATGACAGCTTGGGACAGACATGGTTTTATTATTTCCAGCGGGGGGTCAAGACCAACATGAGCATTTTATCAGAAACCTAATTCAAGCAACTCATAGTCCCTTAGAAGCAGCTGTAATAGAAGTGCAGGCACATAAGAAAATTCAGAGCCAGGCTCCAAAAGGGAACGCCAATGTGGTAAAACAGCCAAAGGATTGTTCAAACAGAAATTGGAGGTTGTACAAACAGCAGGGGGAGCAGCATTACAAGTTAATGAGGTTACAGACATTGATGTAAAACAGATACAAGAACAGGTCTCAGATGAGGAGAAACAGAATTGGAGGAGACAAGGGGTTGCAAAAGAGACAAGATAGAGTTTGGAGAAGGAAATGGAAAATCATTGCTCCATAAGCAACACTGAAGACCTTGTTGCAAATATAGGATTAGGTCACACTGGACAAGATAAAATGGTCAATTTAGTTGGAAATTATTGGTGGTGGAGAATAATGGGGGAAGATAGAGCAAAATTCTGTAGGAGTTGTGTTCAGTGTGCACAAGTAGAATCAGGTGAATAATATAAGATTAAGATGGGAAACCAGCCAAAACACAAAGGACCATGGGAATATTTGCAAATGGATTTCACAGGACTGCTACCTGGAGGTAAAAGGAAAATTTACTGTTTAATGATTTTTGATCAGATCACTCATTGGGTAGAAGCATTCCCATGTAGAGATGCCTCACCTAAAGCTGTAGCTGTGATATTGGCAAATGAGATAAATGAGGCAAACAAGATGGAGAATGCCTCTTTAGTTAGACGCAGACCAGGGAACTCACTTCACAGGAAGAGTGTTAAGGGAAGTTTGGAGGAGGTTCAGGATAAGACAGAGATTTCACATATTGTATCATCCACAGAGTTCGGGAATGGTAGAACAAATGGACAGAACACTGAAAAATAGCTTAACCAAAGCTAGTCTAGATGAAGGAAAAAATTGGGTAGAGGCTTTACCTGCAATACTGTTTTGACAGAGAGCTACTCCTTCCCGAGGAACAGGGCTGACACCTTTTGAACTGATGACTGGTAGAACAATGCAACTTTCAGAAGATGTGACATCAGGAGGAGGAGAGTTAGTGGTAGGCCAAGAAGCAGTGTTTAAGTGTATGAGGGATTGAGTGAACCGTTTACATTCCCTCAAACAGCAGGTAATCAATCAACAACAGCACAGAGACTGCATGAGATTAACAGAGGAGAACCCTCCTAAGTTACCTACACCTGGAGATAAGGTAAAGGTGAAATGCATGACTGACAAGAAAGGGTTAGGAGTCAGATGGGAGGGTCCTTTTAGTGTGGTAATCACAGGACAGACATGCGCCCTGACTGATGAAAAGTATGGCCTGCTATGGAGACACTGGACACAGTTGAAACCATATCACAATGAACAGCCCAGTAATGATGAAATTATTTTGTAATTTTGCAAGAGAGGAAATCATCATAGTTCTTAGCACTGCATTTCTGATAGTATGGGATAATTCAGATTTGAGAATAATATCAGGTTAGATTAGATTATAGTAAAAGGGAATATTGGCAGAGAGGGAATGTAAATAATTTACTCTGTTGATTTTATAAGATGCTGTCTTCAAGGCCAAAAGGTAACCTGTTTTTATTCACTGATTGTTGAGATTGAGGTTTTACACGAGTTCCAGCTCAGGTGAAATGAAGAAAGACAACCTGTAATCAAGTCCCAAGAGCTGATTATCAAACTTCAAGGTTCAGGATCTAGACTGATGCGGTAGCGTGAAATTGTGAATGAATTCTTACCTTTTCGATATTGACCAGTAACTGGGAGACACAAAAGGTGAATATTGTAATCATCAGTTGAGAATGATCAGAATGACTGTAAACTTTTCTGCTCTTTTATTGTGGAGTTTACAATGTTTAATACAGACAGTCTATGGAGAACTGCATTCTAATACTTATCTGTACATAGCATATATGTATGATAAAACTGCTAATATATTTAAATGTTGGGTATGCCTAAGTGCTTTTTAAAAGACAACATTGTACCCATCTCCATTACTATCTCTGGCAGCTCATTCCAGGCACTCATTACCCTCTGTGTGAAAAAATTGCTCCTCTGGACCCTTTTGCATCTCTCCCCTCTCATTTTAAATCTATGTGCTCCAGCTTTAGACTCCCATACCTTTCGGTAAAGATGTTGACTATCTACCTTATCAATGTCTCTCATTAATTGTGTGACGTCTCTAAGAGCACCCCTATGCCTTATACGCTCCAGATGAAGCAAGTCCCAGTCTATCCAGCCTCCCATTATAACTCAAACCATCAAGTCCTGGTAGCATCCTAGTAAATCCTTTCTGCACCCTTCCTAGTTTAATAACATCATTCCCATATTAGGATGATCAGGACTATACACAGAACTCCACATGTGGCCTCACCAATGTCTTGTACAACTTCAACAAGATGTCCCACTCCTGTATTCAATGTTCTGACCAATGAAACCAAGCATGCCAAATGCCTTCTTCACCACTCTGTCCACCTGTGACTCCACTTTCAAGGAGTATGAACCTATACCTCTCGATCTCTTTGTTCTATAACTGTCCCCAACAGCCTACCATTAACTGATTAAGTCCTGCCCTGGTTTGATCTACCAAAATGCATCACCTCACATTTATCTAAATTAAACTCCATCTGCCGTTCATCATCCCACTGGCCCAATTCATCAAGAACCCATTGCAATCAGATAATGTTCTTCACTGTCCACTCTGCCGCCAATCTTGGTGTCATCTGCAAACTTACTAACCATTTCTCCTAAATTCTTATTCAAATCATTGTGACACATCATTTGTGAAACATGAATTTTCACTCACAAAGCCATGCTGACTATAATCAATCCTTGCCTCTCCAAATGCCTGCAGATTTTCTCTCTCAGAATACCTTCTAACAACTTACCCACTGCAGACATTAGGCTCCTAGCCTGTAGTCCCCAGGATTTTCCCTGCAGCCCTTCTAAAACAGAGGCATAACATTTGCCACCCTCCAATCTTCAGGCACCTCAGCTGTGGCTATCGATAAATCAAATATCTCTGCTAGGGGACCCGTAAATTCCTCCTTAGTCTCCCACAATGAGAAAGAACACATTTCAAAAACACTCTGAAACTGTTCATGAGCTGCAGCAGCCTTGACCTCGGTGATTGTGAGGAACCTGTCCCCAGTTGCTCAGAATGGTGACAACTTGTCCATTAAGCTACATCGCGCTTCGAGTCCAAATAACTCAATGATGCATTGTGGGACAGAGATTGTGCTACAATATTATAGCTCCACTTCCAAATTTGGGAGGAGCACAGTCCTGGCTGGAACAATCCAACCGAGGCAGCAGTGAAGCATTCTGGGGGATGTCTACTTAGTCACATCAACTGTACAGTGGATAGCGGAAGAACTGATGTCAAGGAACAGTTAAGGAGCTGCAGTTCCTCACACACTGCATGGTTTGGTTGAAGCAGCAGCTGGACACACTGCAGAACATACAGGGAGCACAGAGTGTGATAGACATTCGCTTCAAGGAGGTGGTCACATCACAGGTCCAGACAGGGAGATCAATGAACACTAGAAGAGCAAGACAGGCAATGCAGGAATCGCCTGTGGTTATTCTCCTTTCAAACAGGTATACCATTTTGGATATTGTCAGGGGAGATCGCCGCTCAGAGGAAAATACCAGCAGCAGACAGGCCTGTGACACAACAACTGGTTCTGCCAGGGTAAGTGTAAGTCCAAGCAGGTGATCATAGTAGGACTCCATAATCAGAGGCACAGGCATTTCTGTGGCTGCAAACGAGACTTTAGGATGGTGTGTCATCTCTGTTGTGTAGTCAGATACTGGAAAGGTGTGAAAAAAGCAGGGTAGTTGTGGCGGGTGACTTTAACTTCCCCTTATTGACTGAGACTCTTTAGAGACAAGCGCTTGGACAGAGAACAATTTGTCTAGGAAGGCTTTTTGATCCAGTACGTTGACAATCCAGCCAGGGAGGGAACTGTAGTAGACTTGTTACTGGGGAAAGAGCCAGGCCAGGTGATCGATATTTCAGTGGATTTGGCTTCGCAACCATAATTCCATAAGATTTCAGGTAGTCATGGATGAGGACAAGAATGACACTCAGGTGAGGTTGCTTAATTGGACAAGGGCCAATTATATCCAAATTAGACAGGAACTGGGGAATGTGAATTGGGAGCAGCTATTTGTGGGCAAATCCACATCTGGCATGTGGGCGGCTTTTAAAGGCCTGTTGATTGAAGGCAGGACAGGCATGTCCCCACAAAAATGAAGGATGGAAATAGCATGTTTTGGGAACCATGGATGATAAGGGAACTTGTAAGCTTAGTCAAAAAGAAAAAGGAAGCATACAATAAGTCTAGGCATCTAAAAACTGACAAAACTCTTGAGTATAGTGAAAGTCGGAAAGAATTGAAATGTAGAATTAGGAGGGCTAGAAGGGACCATGAACTGTCTTTCACAAGGACGAGGAGAATCCCAAGGCTTTTTATGCATGCATTAAGAGTAAGAGGGTAGCAAGAGAAAGAGTAGGTCCATTCAAGGACAACGGACGAAAGTTATGCATCCAGCCACACAAAGTGGGTGAGGTCCTTAATGAGTACTTTGTATTGGTATTCACCAAGGAGAAAGACTTGACAGTTGTTGAGGTGTATGGATGCACTAGAGAATGTCAATGTATCACAGGAAGAAATGTTGACGATCCTAAATTGCATTAGAGTAGGCAAGTCCCTGGGGTCAGATGGGATCTATCCCAGGATTCTGTGGGAGGCAAGGAAACAAATAGCTGGTGCCTTAACAAATATCTTCACATCCTCTTTGACCGCAGGCAAGATTCCAGCGCACTGGAGAATAGCCAATGTTGTTCCCTGGTTTAAGAAAGGCAGCAGGGATAATCCAAGAAATTATTGGCCGGTGAGCCTGATGTCAGTGGTAGGGAAGCTTTTAATGGAGTTACTGACGGATAGGATAAATGCATATTTGGAAGAAAATTGACTAATTAGTGACAGGCAGCATGGTTTTGTCATGTCTAAACAACTCGCATGAGTTTTTTGAAGAAGTGACAAGGGTAATTGATGAGGGAAGGGCTGTGGATATACAAAGAATAAAGAATAAAGGCCCTCCAAGCCTATGCTGATCATAATGCCCTAACTAAACAACAACTAATGATCTGCCCTTACTCAGTCCGTATCACTCTATTCTATCCTCGCTCATGTATGCATCTAGATGCCTTTGTACTTTATGTGGACTTTAGTATAGTGTTTGACAAGATCCGACAAGGCAGACTGGTACAAAACTAAAATCATATAGGATTTGTGGTGGCTGGCTAGATGGATACAGAATTTGGGTGTAGTACAAACAGCAGAGGGAGCAGCATTACAAGTTAATGAGGTTACAGACATTGATGTAAAACAGAAAGAAAAACAGGTCTCAGACGAGGAGAAACATAATCAGAGGAGACGGGGGGACAAAAGAGATATGATGGAGTTTGGAGAAGGAAGGAAAAAGTAATAGCTCCAGAAGCAATATTGCAGGCTTTGTTCCAGATATATCATGGATTAAGTCACACAGGACAAGACAAAATGGCCAACTTAGTTGGAAATCATTTGTGGTGGAGAATAATGGGGGAAGATTTAGCAAAATTCTGTAGAAATTGTGTTCAGTGTGCACAAGTAGAACCAGCCCAACACTATAAGATTAAGATAGGAAACCGACTAAAACCCAAAGGATCATAGGAATATTTGCAAATAGATTTCGCAGGATCACTACTTGGAATCAAAAGGAAAACTTACTGTCTACTGATTATTGATCAGATCACTCATTGGGTAGAAGCAATTCCACATTGAGATGCCTCAGCTAAAACTGTAGCTATGGTATTACAAATGAGATAATACCCAGGTGGGGAATGCCTCTTCAGTTTGACTCAAGGTATTGCATGGTAGGTTGTTGTACCAGGTGAAATCTCTTGGGATCCAGGGTGAGATAACCAACTGGAAGCAAAATTGGATTGATGACAGACAGAGGGTGGATGTGGAGGGTTGGTTTTCAAACCGGAGGCCTGTGACCAGCGATGTGCCTCACGGATTGGTGCTGGGTCTACTGTTATTTGTAATTTATATTAGCGATTAGGATAAGAATTTAGGAGACATGGTTTTGTAAGTTTGCAGATGATACCAAAATTGGTGGCACAGTGGATAGTGAAGAACATTATCAGGATTGCAACGGGATTTTGATCAATTGGCCCAATGGGATGATGAATGGCAGATGGAGTTTAATTTAGATAAATGCGAGGTGATGCATTTTGATAGATCGAAGCAGGGTAGGACTTATTCAATTAATGATAGGCTGTTGGGGACAGTTATAGAACAAAGAGATCAAAAGGTATGGGTTCATAGCCCCTTGAAAGTGGAGTCACAGGTGGACAGAGTGGTGAAGAAGGCACTTGGCATACTTGGTTTAATTGGTCAGAACACTGAATACAGGAGTTGGGACATTTTGTTGAAGTTGTACAAGACATCGGTGAGGCCACAAGTGGATTTCTGTGCACAGTTCTCATCAGCCTATTATAGAAAGGATGTTATTAATCAAGAAAGAGTACAAAAAGCATTTACTGGAATGCTACCTGGACTTGATGGTTTGAGTTATAAGAAGAGGCTGGATAGACTAGGACTTTTTCCATGGAGCGTAGGAGACTTAGGAGTGCTCTTCTAGAGGTCTATAAAATAATGAGAAAAGGCACCTTTTCCTAAAAGTTGGGGAGTCTAAAATTAGACAGCATAGGATTAAGGTGAGAGGTGAGATACAAAAGGGCCCAGAGGGGCAATTTTTTCACACAGAGGGTGGTGAGTGTCTGGAATGAGAGGTATTAATAGAGACAGGTACAATGTTGACTTTTATAAAGCATTTAGACAGTCACAGGGTAAGATTGGTATCGGGGGATATGGGCCAAACACTGGCAATTGGGACTAGTTTAATGATAAAAACTGGGCGGCATGGACAGGTTGGGCTGAAGGGCCTGTTTCCATGCTGTAAACCTCTATGACTCTATGACTTTTCCCTGGGAATGTGGCTATTGGAGAATTGGGCAAACAGGACCTGGCCGGGGAGACAATTTTCAGTCATTCAGAAACAGGGCCAGACAATCAAAGCTGATTTTGTGTGAGTTTGGTTCAAGTGTTTACAGATCTGGCTTCAAGAACAACACAGCAATGTGTACATTGTCCTCTTATTGAATCCACTGAGGGCATTGTAGTTGGAATTTATTCAGCATTCTTATGATCCAGGTCTCGTACAGTACATGAACATGGTGATGAAGCTGCTCTGTATAACAGCTTGTCTCTATTTGCTCCAATAAAACTATTCAGGAAATTGCTGCCTCTATCAATGTTCTCCATACCCTTCTCTCCTCGTAGGACAATGACTGAAAATTCAATTTCTTCAAGTAGCTACATTTCTAATATCATTCAGGGAAATCTATTCCACACTCTCGCTAAGGCTTATCCCTAAGGTGCGGGGCAGAGAAATGAACACACAAGAGTCAGTCGAAGATGTTAAAATACATTATAAAGATTTTTAAAAATATCCTTGCTTTATCCCCTCTGTTCTTTATTAATAAAACCAAGGTTCCTACATGCTTTATTTTAAGCCTTCTCAACATGTCGTGCCACCATCGAAGGCTTATGGGCATCTACCTCTATGTCTCTCTGTAACAACAGTCTCTCTTTGAACTTGTACCAAATGCCTATTTCTCCTTAGTCTGACCAAAATGTATCACTTAACACTTCTCTGCCTCTAATTTTATCTGCCTGGTATCTGCACATTTTTGCTGCCTCAGACCTCCTGAATCCAATGACTACCCCCCTCATTGTTTGCTACATTTCTGAGTTTTGTACCACATGCAACTCTGTAATTATTCCTTTATATTTAAGTTCAGGTTTTCCCGTTTGTCAAAGGAACGGTCTCTGGGGAACACAGTTCAGTGCCCCCATCTGAGGAAATGAACTGTTAATACTAATCGCTGCTTTGAGTCCCTTAGTCAGATTTTCTCAATGTCCCTCTTGATGTTGCTGACAAGTCTGTTGTGTACTGATGGCAAGAAAATGGCCAGAACTCATGGTGACTGCGATAGGAGGAGGGAGAGAATCACTGTTATATTCTAATTTTACAATATCTTCTGATTTGCTGAGAAACAAACGTGATGTTCTTCAATGTTCTACATCATTACTTTCAGAGGCAGTTAGAAAGTAGCATGATGTACTGATAGACTCGCAAATGTACATACAGATACTGACACAAGAACACAGTGATCACAGGCATAACCACAACAACAGGATGTGCCCATTCAGGATCATTATTTTGCTCAACGCTTCAACATGCTTCTTTGTCATTCACGAGGTCTGGGCATCACTGACAAGTCTGGCATTAATGACCCATCCAGTTGTAACGGAGTGGCATTATAACCATTTCAGAAGATGGTTAAGAGTCGACCACATTGCTGCAGATTTGGATTCAGGAGTAACTCAGACATTCTAAAGAGGGCAGATTTCTTTCTCTGAAAAACCTCACTGCATGGAAATCCAGGAGCTCATAGTCACCATCATGGCTTCATGGAAATAGCTATTTTGGTAATTCTAATGGCCAGCACGATGGTTCAGTGGTAAGCACTGCTGCTTCACAGTTCCAGAGACCTGGGTTCAATTCCGACTTAGGTCACTGTCCATGTGCAGTTTGCACATTCTCCCACTGTCTGCATGGGTTTCCTCCTACAGTGCAAAGATGTGCATGCTAGGTTGATTGGGCATGCTAAATTGTCCCTTCGTGTCACAGAGTGTGTAGGTTTGAGGGAATAGTGGGGTAAATATGTGGGGTTATGGGTATAAGCCTGGGTGGGATTGCTTGTTGGTACAAACCCAATGGGCTGAATGGCCTCCTTCTGCATTGTAGAGATCCTATGATCATTGACCCGAGTTTATTATTAGAGATTTTTTTAATGGTTTTAAATTAAACCTAAAAAAAAGTTTTTTGGTGGGATTTGAATATAAGCCATTGGTTCCTCGTCCACTAACATAATCACTATTCTAATGCACTCACCCTGCAGTCAATGTGTGAATAGGATTTCCAGAATCTCATTGTCTAGGAGCTGAAATCTACACCTGAAGCCTGTCCCGAGGCTGACAATGACCCTGAACAATGAGATATCAGAATGGAAATCATGGAAAGTGACAAACAGATTTGCCTGAAAATTCTGAAATCTAAAATTTAAATTCCAAGCATTCTATTATGGCTAAGCTACATTAATGACTTTATTTTGATGGTACTACATAAAAACTCCTGTCTCCCACACGTTGTAGAAATGCCTCACGGCAGCACCTAAACTAACCACGGATGGATGGAGGTTACAAGGAGGGACAAAGCCTTCAGTTTGTCAGGAAAGAAAAAATGATCAAGGATCTCACCACATTTGTCAAGGTCAGAACATTGCATTCTAACTCCCTCTCTCTGTTTTACTCTCCTGTCATCTCCCTCTCCTCCCATGGATGTGTTCATCACTATTGCAACCATGACTTCTCCACAGCTCATACATTGCTCACTGCCTGTCAACTATTCCACCATGACAGGCGCAGTTCTCAACACCTCGTGAACAGGAAACTGAAACAATTATGAGAGCATAAGGACAGAAGAACTAAAAGCAGGAGTAGGCCATCTGGCCCCTCAAGCCAGCTCCTCCATTCAATAAGATCATACTGATCTGTCTGTGGACCCAGCTCCACTTACCAGTTCCCTCACTATATCCCTTAAATCCTTTACTGTTCAAAAATGTATCTATCTTTCCCTTAAAAACATTCAATGAGGCAGCCTCAACTGCTTCATTAGGAAATGAATTCCACAGATTCACAACACTTTCGGTGAAAAAGTTCATCTTCTACTCAGTCCTAAATCTGCACTCCATTAGTTTGAACTAATGCTCCCTTGTTCTAGTTTCACCTGCCAGTGGAAACAAGCTCCCTGCTTCTAGCTTATCTATTCCCTTCATAGTCTTATATGTCTCTATGAGATCTCCCCTCATTCTTCTGAAATCCAGTGAGCGTAGTCCCAGTCTACTCAGTCTCTCCTTAGAAGCCAACCCTCTCAACTCCGGAAGCAAACTTGTGAATCTCTTCTGCATACCCTCAGTGACCATTATATCCTTTCTCAATTAAGTAGACCAAAACTGTGTACAGTACTCCAGGTGTGGCCTTGCTAGCCCCTTATACAGCTACAACAAAACCTCCCTGTTTTTAAACTCCATCCCTCCAGCAGTGAAGAACAAAATTCCATTTGCCTTCTTAATTACCTGCTGCTCCTGCAAACCAACTTTTTGTGAATCATGCACAAGGACACCCAGGTCCCACTGCACAGCAGCATGCTGCAATTTTTTACCATTTAAATAATAGTCCATTTTGCTGTTGTTCCTACCAGAATAGATGACCTATTGCGTGCAAGAAACAATACTTTTGCATGCACTCAAATTGAATTAACGAACTGCCCGCCCAACTTTATCAGCATTTCCCCCTTTACCGTCGCATTCACCAATCCGGAATTGCACCAAATGGACATGCTGAATAAAAGTCTGTTTTGGGGGTGTGATGTGGTGGGGGTGTTCGGAACAGGGCGGTGGAGACGTGTCAGATGTACTTCTGGGGGGGGGGGGGGCGGTGAGGCCAGATCATTCTCGGGGGGTGGGGGGGTAGGGGTGGGGTTATGGGAGGAGGGAGGTGGGTAAGATATATCTCTGATGGGGGGGTGGGGAGACCAGATCATTCTCTGAGGGTTGGGGGGGGAATGAGTTTAGATCATTCTCTTGGGGTGGGAGGGAGAAGGAGGGAGGCAGGTAAGATGTAACTCTGGTTGTGCAGGTGGAGGGGGTAGCAGGGGGGTCCGCTGCCACGCTGCGGGCGATCAGTGGGAGGGAACGCGGCAGGGGGGTGGCAATCGGTCTAGGTAGCGGGGTCTGTGGGTGGGTAAGGGGGACAATAATGTCTGTGGGAGCTATCGTTCCCGCTATTCGCTCCAGCGCTGCTTTCTCCGCTCTCTGTGGCCCTGGAGTGACCTAACACAGCTCACTTTTTCAAATTTTTTTCAAACTGCGCGTGCGCAGTTCAGAACTCCGATCGTTTTGGGTGCGCTAAGCCCCTCCACAGCATGGTTCAGACTCGTGATTTTTTTTCAGGCAAAGTGCTTATGGGGGTGCCTGAAAGCAGATTTCCAATTCGGACCTGAATTGCGCCCAGATTCAGCAATTAGAATGCAAATGGTAAAATCAGGCACACTATCTCCTGCAAAGTTGAGTTCAGTGTTGTATGTGAGTTCAAGAACATAGTTCAGCAACACGGCAGAGTTGGGTGAAGGGGGTCAAGCTATAACTCAGTGTTCAGCCTCTGAATAGAAAGATTCGCGCTGTAGTCAACTCCAGAGATCTGAACACAGATGTAAGGCAGATAAATGAGTGCAACACTGAGGGGATGCCTGCACCAGTAACAATACAGTGGCCTTCACTGCAAGAGAATTTGAGTTCACAAGTAGGGGTGTCTTACTGCATTGAAACAGGGCCTTGGTGAGGTCACAGTCAGAGCATTACATGAAATTTTGGCTCCCTGATCTAAGAAAGGACATAATTCCCATAGAGGAAGTGCAGCGGAGCATCACACGGCTGATACTGGGGTTGGCAGGACTGTCCTGTGAGGAGAGGTTGGTTAATTGGGCCTGTATTCACCAAAGGTTAGAAGGATGAGAGGGGATTTGATTGAAATACATAAAATTCTAACAGGGCTGGGCAGACTAGATGCAGTGAGGATGATTTCCCTGGTTGGGGAGTCTAGATGTGGAGATGCTGGCGTTGGACTGGGGCAAACACAGTAAGAAATCTCACAACACCAGGTTAAAGTCCAACAGGTTTATTTGGTAGCAAAAACCACTAGCTTTCGAGCCTCTGACCTTTCATCAGGTGAGTGGAGAGTTCTGATCACAAGTGTTCACCAACAGGTCTCCCCAGTGCATCATGCCTCGGAACATCCTCTCCTGAAGACTCCGGAGAAGATGTTGTAGCTTCTCCACTCCAGGGAAGTACTGGACGATGAAGGGTACTCTGTCCACTGTGTCCCCTGTTTGTCTTCTGAGGACATCTTCTCCAGAGCCTTCAACATGTCATTGATGAAGACAAACGTCTCACCAAGGCCATCTCCACACCCCCACTTCTTGTCTTCAAACAACTGCACAACCTCAAACAAACCATTGTCCACAGCAAACTACCCAGCCTTCAGGAGAACAGTGACAACGACACCACACAACACTGCCACAGCAACCTCTGCAAGACATGCTGGATCATTGACACGGATGCCATCATCTCACGCAAGAACACTATCCACCAGGTACACAGTACATACTCTTGCAACTCGGCCAATGATATGCTGCAGGAAAGGAAGTCCCGAGGCATGATACACTGGGGAGACCATGCAGTCATTACAACAATGGATGAATGAACATCACTCTTAAGACTGTTCTCTTCCTGTTGGGGAACACTTCAGCGGTCACGGGCATTCGGCCTCTGATCTTCAGGTAAGCATTCTCCAAGGTGGCCTTCATGACACACGACAGCGCAGAGTCACTGAGCAGAAACTGATAGCCAAGTTCCACACACATGAGGAAGACCCAGACCTTGGGTTCATGTCACACTATTTGTAAACCCCATGATTTGCCTGGGCTTGCAGAAATCTCACTTACTGTCCTGTCTGGAAACAATACACATCTCTTTAACCTATGCTTAATGCACTCACATTGTCTGCACCTTTAAGAATTGATTAGCTGTAAAAACTTGCATACTGATCAATATCCTGTAAACTGAGCGTGTGTCTTTACATCCCCTGTTTGTGATCAGAACTCTCCATTCACCTGACAAAAGGTCAGAGGCCCGAAAGCTAGTGGCTTTTGCTACCAAATAAACCTGTTGGACTTTAACCTGGTGTTGTGAGACTTCTTACTGGGGAGTCTAGAGCCATGGGCACAATCTCAGGATATGGGGTGGTCCATTTAGGACCAAGATGAGGGACGTTCTCTTCACTCAAAGGGTAGTGACAATGTGGAATTCTCTACACAGAAGGCTGTGGAGGCTGAGCCACTGAATTTATTCAAGAAAGGGATAGATCATTTTTAGATGTTAATGGTATCAAGGAAATCTGGTATTGAAATACAGGATCAGCCATGACCGTATTAAATCGTGGATCAGGATTGACGAGTCATATGACTTATTCCTGCTCCTAGTTTCTAGCTCTCTGTTTCTATGTTTCTATTTCAGAAATCCCCATTAATGCAGTATAATAACAGCTTCACCCACTTTTGATCCACATAAGAGCTGTTTGGCCTCAATTGCTAACACCGACCGGTTGGACTAAACATTAATCAAAGAAAGAGTTGTCGTCATCTTTGGTTCATTGGTTACAGATTACAGAACTGAGGCTTGGGAAAAGTTTCAAAAGTCATCAGAAGAAGTGAGTAAAGTTAATGAAAGGTAATAATGAGTCACTGTAAGGGAGAAAAACTGCTATAAAAGTGAGAAGGAAGACCTGAGAAAACGAGTTAGGGAGATGGAAGTGTGATATTCTGCGACAATACAGAAAAAACAGTTCAGTGAGAGTTTGAGGCCGGAAAAGACATTGATATCAGTCAATAAAGGCAGGTCGAATTTCTATCGGAGAAGTGAGGGCGGGTATTGGCACTTGGATCCTCTATATTCAGAGTTGCTCATGCTGATCACTTGCGAAGCTGCAATGAGGCGTCTGATGTTCATCCTGGCAGCTGGGCTGATGCTGCCCTTGGCTATGCCTCAAAACTACCAGCGAACCAAAACATTCACCAAACTCTGCGGTGTCGATTTGATAAAAACACTTCTTGAAATCTGCGAATCTGGTAGATTTTCGGATAGACGTAGTGCCAGTGAGTACTAAAAACTCTGGTTGAGAAATGATTGCTATTCTATAACAAAGTGTTTTTCTGCCATTTATATGAATGTGACTGACTTTTATCCACCAATAGACCAGGGACACAATGGTTATATTTGCTTCCTAATCGCTAATGAATATTTTACACTTTTATAGGCGGAGTTTCACCAAATACCATCACCTGGAGTTGAAAGAATCTAAAATGCTGGAATTAAAATGAGATTAATAACTCCTTCCCCCTGGCAAAGTTGTTAAATCTAAGATTACATCTTGCTGGTGTGAAGAGTGAGGGCCAATCTTGTTGAGTCCCCAAGTGTGACGTGATTCTGTTTAATAAGGGACAGCATGCATCCATTATAGAGTTTTTCCCTCAAGAACTTGTTAAGTTCTGTGTTGTGTAGAGATGTGAGTTTTACAAGAATGACTTCTTAAAAATAGCTTAAGAAATGATGAGCAGTCTTAACAGCCAATAATTGAACGTCATAACAGGACAGCCAGATGTTGTATCATTTTGACAATTTGTAACTCTGTTTTTAACCCATAGTCCTGTCAAGTGAGCCTTCCTGTTGTGAATACACGGTAAGTTCACTCATCCTGATTGTTTAAAAACCAAAAACACTTGCGGTGCAAAGTTGCAAGGTTTTTTTCCGAGTGTCAAGCAAGCCTGAAAACGGGAGAATTTCTGATCAGTTTTTTGGCCAAGTTTTCATTCCCAAACTTATCCACTCAGCCATTGAAAATGTGGTCTAGACCATTTCCAGCCACACGAGGCAATGGGCGGGGCTTAACTCGCCAGACAGCCTGCAGCTCAGATTGGAGCCACAAACTGCGCATGTGCAGAAAAAGCACCAATAAAAGCAGCTCTCCTGACAGAAACTACCCACCCCCACCCCGATCAGATACAGTCTCCCCCTCCCCCCCATGGATATCGTGGACCCCCCCCCACAAGAATACTGACACCACCCTTACCCCCATCTCCTTCTCCCCCCATGGCCCCGATTGCTGAGTGACATGACCCCCTCTCTCTCTCTCTCTCTCTCCCCCCGCCCCGAATAATCACAGCAGCACATTCCCCCCCCACACGCCTGCCCCATCCCATCAGCGCATCTGCAAGTGCTGACTTGGCTTGCCCTCCATGGTAACAAGGCAAACTGCATTAAACTCACTGGAATTCTCTAACATGTGTGTGACTCACGCAAACAGCCTGTTGTTGCTCTGCCCTATCACGGGAAAGCCCCATAAACACTCCAAGGATGGACAGACAGGCAGGGATTGCAGGAAGAAGTGGACTCAAGGAAGACTGCCCCCAGATTTTCAAATGCAGATCTCGCCAGTTTGCTGGAGGCATTGGACGCAAGGTGGGACACCCTCTCCCCCACAGCAGGATGCTGTCCTAGGGAAAGGGAAGGAGATGCAGCCTGGGAACCACTAGCAGCATGTGTGAGTTCCAGGGCGCTGCCGGGAGGACCAGAAAGCAGTGCTGCAAGAAGCTGACTGACCTAATCCGGGCAGCAAGGGTGAGTGGTTAACCTCATCGAGCATCTTCCCCCTAAATGACTCTCAGATTCCCCGACCCCCAGCACCCTGCATGCTTCCAGCCACTAACCCCAAGTACCTCCCTCCACCCCCACAACAACCCTTGTCCTCTGAGGCCACCCCCTCAAACCCTGCAGGACACATGCCATGATACAGGAGATTAATTAATTAATTAATGCCCATAATCACTTCGAGAAGGTGAAGACAGGGGCTGCTGTGCTTGAAGTGCAGGTCCTCACCCCCTTTAAGGAGTGGACACTGTGGCCTGCGGGAGAGGATGGGATCTGCACCATAAGTGACAGTATGGTTGGGCTGGAGCATAGAATGAGCACCTACCAATCCTGCACATGTTGGAGATATCTGAAGTCAGTTACATGCAGCCCAGATTCCTCCCCCTCCCTTGCGCTTAACCTTGTGCCCTTTGTTACAGGAAGGGACTCCAGTATGCCTGGGCCATTTGGCATCGGGGCCCCCATCCTGCCCCTGACCGCTCAGACGACTCCTCGGAAGAAGCCGATGAAGGGATCTCTGAGACCGGCGCCAATTTTGTGTCAGCTTCTATCGCATAGTTCACCATCCCAGAGACTCTCACATCATTGGGTCAAGTTAGTGTGAGGCCTCTGGGTCACCCTCTGGTGGCCACGACACATCTGCTGAAATACATCCAGTGGAGCAGGGGATGTCTGAGGCCTCTGGCCCGCGGGGGCCTGCTGGATGGTGAGGATTTAGCTGGCCCCAGGCTACATGCTGAGCCTCTGAGATCACTTCTCTCTCAGCTGCTGCAGATGCAGCAACAGAGCCAGGGAATGTAAGAGGGACTCACAACAATACTGCACTAACTGCGAGGCTCTTCGGAGGAGTTCCAAAGCTTTCAGATGGACCAGCTATTGTCTGTCCTGCATAGTTCCCAAGCCAACACTGCAAGGTTGGCGTCCACGGAGGAAAGCCTGGGGCTCGAAGTCCTCACCATGATTGGCAGGGTCCAAGCAATGGCCAAGTCACAGCAGGCTACAACAGAGTCCCAGAGGGCTTACCTGAGATTCAGCTGTCCATAGCTGAGATGCTCGAGAGCCTGCAGGAGATCCAACAGGACAGTGCCGAGACACAGCGGGCTATGACAACAGCCTTTTGAAACGTTCCCAGTCACAGACAGTCAGGGCTGAGGGGTTGTAGAGCATGGCCTAGTCTCAGAGGACACTTACTGCTGCGGTTGACAGGTTGTCCCTGACTCAGAAGGCCATTGCAGAGGGCTCTGCCACCATGGCAAGAAATCAGGTGGTCCTCCAGGATAGGCAGGGCCAGGTGATGCCAGAGCTCTGGAGCACCATGCCCCATGGAGTGGCCCAGGGGCCCACATGAACCTAAAGGGAGAAAGAAAGGCTCGAGCCCCTACCGGGGCCTTTCACCCGGATGATGTGGCCGTGGCTACACCTTCTGACGTCCCCCCCTTCCTAACACCAGGGCATGTCAGAAGCAGCAGGATGAAGAGGGTGACACGGATATATGCTTGATAGCGAGAAGCCAACCAGCGCCCCCATGTTCCAGGCCCTCCAGATGACAATCACCAATGGCATCACAGGCCATGAGGCACAGTAAGCAGCTGGCCACCTCCACCTCTGATTTATATCCTGGGAAGACAGTGACATGTAGTAATAGGCCATGTAATGTTAAGAAGTTGTAGCAGCACTAAGATGGCCCGGGTGAAGGAGGACTCTTGTTGGATACAATATTTAGGCACCTTACAGTCTCACTTTCCCATGTTTTTACAGTAACACTTATTTTGAAGGCACCTTTATTGGTACCAGTAAATGTAATTTCATTTCACACCTATAACTAACTTGTCTCTGGTTAGTCCCTGACAGGAATGAACTCCCGACGCTCTCCGGGAACCTGCATGTAGATGCCACAAAATTCCTCCCAATATTTTTTGAATTGGCAGAAGTGGAACAAAATTCTGAACAGTTGTAAGAATGAATTAACTCACACAAATGAGAGTAATGACATGAAGAAAAATACTGAACATTGTTCAATACCAATATATTGTTGCTTGCAATTGTGTTAAAGAATGTTGCAATGTTTTTTCAGAGGTTAAAATATTGAGAGTCACAGGTTCTGTGAGGGATTCACTTTCTGACGTGTTCAGCTGCAGTGTGGCTGTGATGATTGGTAAAAACACACGATCAATCTCAATAACCCCTCCGTGTTCACAGATGGAATTTTCTCTCAGTTCCAGATCCCTCCCTGACCTCCGATGTAAATGGTGGCTTCACAATGGTGGACATGGAGAGGATCCAGAGGATGTTGGACAAAGCCAAGATTGAGCAGGTTCAGTTGGATATTCAACAGGCATTGTTGAATGATGACGACAACCAGACTGAACAGATGCCGGTTGGTTTTAAAGAGTCTGTCTCTGAGGCTCAGAGAGACAATGTGATATCAGATGCCCTTCAAAACTCAATCAGCCAATTAAACTCAAGCAGAATTGCTTCTAAATGCTGTTCATCTAGCTGTACTATAGCTGACATGCTCAATTACTGCTAATGTAGATTTGGTGCGGAGTGTATCTCTTTGTTTATAGAATATTCTGAACACATGGATGCAGAATCAATCAGTGGCTAAAGCAAAAAATTGAATCTTATGAATTTGAATTCCTGATAAGGAACTTCATCTGCCAGTAGCTTATTTTAGGAATCAAGGTACTGAGGTCAGCATTCCTGATGGATTTGCTAAGACCATAGGGCCATGGGAATTAGCAACATGAGTAGACCATTCAGCCCTTCGAGCCTGCTCCATCATTTAAATAAGATCATAGCTGATCTAACACTCATTAACTCTTAATTCCTCTATGTTTAAAAACCTATTAATCTCTGCCTTGAAAATGTTCATGGACTCAGAACCCACAGCTTCCTGGGGAAAAGGATTCCAAAGATTCACCACTCTTTGAAAGAAAAAGAAATTCTTCCTGAAATCTGTCTTAAATGATCACCCCGTTATTCTGTGACTGTGCCCTCTGGTCCGGTTCTCTCCCATTACTTGGAAAACTTCCCCTCGTTAACCCCCAAAGAATCTTAAATGTTTCAATCACACCACCTCTCATTCTGTTCAACTCCAAGGAGTACAGATCCAGCCCGTTTAATGTTTGGAAAATCCTGCAAAGTTTGATGATCTCTGTCCCCAGTCTCCTATAATGGGCGCTGGCAGGGTGAGCTCTGTACTGGGAGCACAAGTTCATAAAATACTTTCTGTAGATGGCAGTAAAATGATTTTCACAGGGTCCATGTCAAGGACTTGTAGTCTTGTGGTCACACTGCAATGGACAAAATGATTTAAAAAAATACAGCTCCACAAGTCTTTATTAATATTTTGTTATCTGAACAAATAATTTTTGCAACAAGGAGGCCGTGACAGGGGGAGAAATGCAGGGAGCCAGGGAGTTGTGCAGCAAAGGAGGCATTCAGGGGTGGAGCATGAAGGAGGTAGGTCCGGGGTCATGACAGGGCCTCATAGGGAGGGCCCCGATGCTGATAATCCATGAAAGGAGGGGGTGGAGAAACATGTCACCGAGTAGGGGGGTGTCCAGATTTCCGTGGGTGGGGAGGAGGTCTCCCAGTGCACTCTGAGCCCCTCCAAAAAGGTGTCTGAATGCTTTGCACCTGGGCTCACCGGCATGTTTAGCCCCCATCCCCCATCCCTAGAACAGGCACAAACTTACTGCTCTCTCTGGCTAAGTGTGGGATGGTTGCAGTCCAGACTGTGCCTGACGACCAGTGCAGATCACTCTGATATTCTTGCTGTTATGACACTTAGGGCAGAATTTAATGAACAACTTCTAAGGGTGGGATCTTACAACCTTGGCCCACCTGACTCTCGGCAAGGCGAGGTGGTAAGATTGGACGGGAGGCGAAAAATCAGGTTCGCGTCTGGCTTTTGACCACCTCTGACCATTCCAGCCCTGTTTTGCTGCCGAAATTGGCTTGACCTCCAGGAAGGCCTCGCCAGTGTTTAATACAATTCCAGATATACACCCGTGCTTTTATATTCAATACCATGCACAGTGAAGGAAAACATTCCATGTGCTTTCTTTACCACCTCATCCATCTATCCTTCCACACTCAGAGACCTGTGGATATGCACTCCAAGATCTTTCACTTCTTCAAACCCTCTCAACCTTTTCCTGTTTATTGAGTAGTCCCTTGCTTTGTTTGACCTTCCCAAAATGCATCATGTTATATTTATATTTCTTTGTGTTCGCAAGTGGAAAATGGTTTCCAGTCGCACTCTTTTTAAGCAATAGTACAATATCCATAGACTGCCAATTCTCGAGTACCATGTCTGCATCTAGTGAAGATTGAAAAGTTATCCACAGATAATCCACTTTTTCCTCCCAGGCTTCCTTTATCATTCTGGGATGCAATCCAAAAAGCCCTGGTGATTTATCCTCCTTTAAGAATGCCAGAACCCCACCTCCCCCTCCCCCCCAGGGTTTCCTCTCTCATTGTTCTTATGGTACCGAACATTTCACAATCTCCTCATTAACTGGGATGTCTATATCAGTGTCATGGTGGCACAGGGGTTAGCACTGCTGGCTCACAGCACCAGGGACCTGGGTTAGATTCCCGGCTTGGTTCACTGTCTGCATGGAGTCTGCACGTTCTCCCCGTTTCTGTGTGGGTTTCCTCCAAGTGTTCGGGTTTCCTCCCACAGTCCAAAGATGTACATGTTTGGTGGATTGGCCAGGCTAAATTGCCCCTTAGTATCAGGCGGACTACCTAGGGTAAATGCATGGGGTTATGGGGATAAGGTCTGGATGGGATTGTCGTCAGTGCAGACTTGATGGGCTGAATGGTTTCCTTCTGCACTGCAAAATTCCATGATTCTATCATCTCTCTCCTTTGTGAAGTCAGAAACAAAGTATACATTGTGAACTCAGCTCTCACTTACTGCATCAACACATAAGTTTCCTTGCACATTCCTGATGGATCCTCATGGACTTAAAGTACTGATTCCAACATTTTGGGGTTTTCCTTGATTTTACCAGCCAATTTTTTTTTCATATCCCATCTTTGCTTTCTTGATTTCCTTTTTTACTCTCACTTGTACTTCCTGCACCACTCTTGGCTGTCTAACGTGTTTATTTTGTGACTATGCTTCCTTTTTCTGCTTCATCTTTACGTGTGTGCTTCAAGATAACTGGGTGGCCCCAGGTTTTGCAGTACCTCCCTTTTTTTGTGAGTACGTGTCGATATCATGCGTGCAGAATCTCATTTTTGAATGCTTCCCACTGATTGGTCAATGTTTTCCCTCCTAGTAGCCTTAACCAATCCATTTTAAGCAGATTAACTTACTGTTTTTTGACAATTTTCTTCCTCCATTTGTGGCTCTGAATTCTGTTCCTTTTTTTATCTTTTACTGTAATGGTGGAATGTCTAATTGCATTATGATCACTCTTTCCAAAATGGTTCCTCCACTGCTACTTCAGCCACTTGCCCAGTTTCATTTCCCAAGACTACATCTAGAATTGTGCTTTGTCTCTTTAGCCTTATTAAGTACAGCTAAGAAAATCCCCCTGAATGTGGTTCAATAATTCTGTCCCCTTTTTGCCCTTCACATCATTGTAGTTGTCCAGGACATGGGAGCATCCTGGAGTCCTCACATGGTGCAGGATATGCACTTAATGATGTGCCTTTCAAAAATGTATTGTGTCATGTTTCTTATGAAGGAGATGTGAAGATTCAACTCTGTTTAAACAAAGCTGATTTATCTGTAACCAGCAGCCATATGTGCTGATAGTGCAGAAGAAGAGTTCCTCCTAATTATTGAGTGTTTGATTTAAGCTGAGTTAATGTAGTTTTGTTTTTTGTTTGGGTTGCTCCCCTGAGGTTTCAGAGTAGGATTTAATTAAGTTGATTGACAAGGGAAGACCATAGGACCATAAGATATAGGGGCAGAATTACACCATTCAGCCCATCCAGTCTTGAACATAGAACATAGAACAATACAGCACAGTACAGGTCCTTTGGCCCTCGATGTTGTGCCGAGCTATGTCCGAACCCAAGATCAAGCTATCCCACTCCCTATCATTCTGGTGTGTTCCATATGCCTGTCCAATATATGCTTGAAAGTTCCTAAAGTGTCCTACTCCATTATCACAGCAGGCAATACATTCCACACCCCAACCATTCTCTGAGTAAAGAATCTACCTCGGACATCCCTTCTATATCTCTCACCATGAAACTTAAAGTTATGCCCCCTAGTAACAGCTACACTCACCCGAGGAAATTGTCTCTGTACGTCCACTCTATCTATCCCCCTCATCATCTTATAAATCTCTTTTAAGTCGCCTCTCATCCTCCTCCACTCTGAAGAGAAAAGCCCCAGCTCCCTCAACCTTTCCTCATAAGACCTACCCTCCAAACCAGGCAGCATCCTGGTATATCCCTTCTGCACTCTCTCCAATGCTTCCACATCCTTCTTATAGTGAGGTGACCAGAACTGCATACATATTCCAAATGTGGTCTCACCAAGGTCCTGTATAGTTGCAATATAATCCCACAGCTCTTAAATGCAAACCCCCGTTAATAAATGCTAACACACTATAAGCCTACTTCATGGCTCTATCCACTTGAGCGGCAATCTTCAGAGATCTGTGGACATGAACCCAAGATCTCCCTGTTCCTCCACATTCCCCAGAATCCTACCATTGACCCTGTAATCCGCATTCAAGTTTGTCCTGTCAAAATGAATCACCTCGCACGTATCAGGTTTTATACAGCTTCTTAATAACCTCCCTGCTCTTAGATTCTATGCCTCGGCTAATAAAGGCAAGTATCCTATATGCCTTCTTAACCACCTTATCTCCCTGTCTTGCTGCCTTCAGTGATCTTTGGACATTCATTCCAAAGTCCCTCAGGTCCTCTATTCTTCCGAGCATCTACCGTTCATTGTGTGTTCCCTTCCTTCGTTAGTTCTCCCAGAATGCACCATTTCACACTTTTCAGGATTAAATTCTATTTACCAATATTCTGCCCCTCTGACCAGCCTATCTATATTGTCCTGTAATCTAAGGCTTTCCTCCTCAATATTTACCATACCACCAATTTTCATGCCACCTGCAAATTAACTGATCATAACCATCCCCTCCCACCCCACATTCAAGTCTAAATCATTAACAGCAAGGGACCCAGAACCAATCCCTGGGGTATAACACTGGAGTGAGTGGGTCAGAATTTGGAAGATGGAATATAATGTGAAGAAATGTGAGGTTATGCAGTTTGGAAGAATAAGCAGTATTTCTTAAATGGTGAGAGGCTAGGAAGTGTTGGACTTGGAAAAGAAAAGAGTCCTTGTTCACGAATCACTGAAGGCTGACATGGAGCTATAGCAATCAATTGAGAAGGCAAATTCTATGTTGATCTTTACAACAATATGATTTGCATTTGAATGTAAATTATTCTTATTGCTATTATATAGAGCATTGATCAGACCACACCTGCAATCATAGAATCATAGAATCGCTACAGTGCAGAAGGAGGCCATTCGGCCCATTGAGCCTGCATCGACAACAATCCCACCCAGGCCCTATCCCCATAACCCCACATATTTACCATGCTAATCTCTTTAACCTACACTCCTGGGACACTAAGTGGTAATTTAGCATGGCCAATCAACCTAACCCGCATATGAATGCAGTTTTGTTCTCCTTACCTTAGAAAAGATATTCTTGCCATGGAGGGAGTGCAATGAATTTCATCAAACTTGGTTGGAAGTACTGTACTATGAGGGAATATTAAATATACCAGACCTTATTCCCAGGAGAAGGAAGAATGAGAGGTGATCTCCTTCAAACAAATAACACTCTTACATGGATGGACATTGTAGATGCAGGTAGCGCTGTTCCTGCCTCTGACAGATTGCCTGGTGCAACGCAATGATGACATTCTCAAAGAGGCTGCACCATCCCTACCCTGCTCAAAAAATATCTTGTTGTAGAAATGATCCCATTACAGAAGTGCCACATGTTCCCAAGGCTGACTGACCATCCAAGGATGAGTACATTCTAGTATTAGAGTATAACTGTTCATTCACATATTGAAGGGCTGAATTGAGTTGAGGAAAATCACATCAAAGGTGGTCAGATAGACCCAGTGTGGAAGGCATTGTGAGAGAGGCTCATAATAGCTATTCATCATTATCCCCCTGGAACCTGGTGACTATCAGCATGTCACACTCTGTAATGACTTCAATCAGGCCATTGAGGGTGGCCTATTGGACTATGAACTCACTGATTAAGGAGCCATTGATGGGCCAATCATGGAGTTTTTGCCTTGTACTTAATCAGGAGTGTCAGTTACTCTGTTACCCCCAGAAATAGACTGCTAGTGATTAGCACGCTACGTCCTGCTGTTTGACTTTGTAAATAAAGGCATTTTGGTGAAGGAACTTCTGCCTCCGAAGTCTTATTACACACTCCTTCCTCACCTGGACTCTGCTACATCCCCTTTCTCCAGGCACTCAGCTTCCTCACCCTCAGCACTCGACATCCTTTTGATCAGAGGGCAAATGCAGCTCCTCTATCCCTCATTCTGACAATACACAACCCCAATGGTGTGTCAGAGTGTGCAGGGCACAGAGAGCCACAACAATGTAGGAGAATCTCTCAGGACAGTAATGGAGAGCACCCTCACACTCCTCCCCCAAAATGTTTCTCAACTGCAGCATTGGATCAATTTGATAAATGGTGACTCTGAGGTTTTACTGCCAGAGCAGCTTCAACCCTCCACCCCCAGCCCACCCACCACAGCCTCAGATCTTTGAAATCTCTTCCCCTGTGCTGACAGAGCATCATGTGCAACTTTTCCTCCCTCCAATCACTTTCCTTCCGCCCCTGTAATCTGTCATCCCATTGTTATCCAAGTCTTCAGGTAAATGACAAACTAGAAACAGTAAAGTCAGAAAGAATTGACAGAGGTCTACCCGTGCAAGTGGCAGAACTAGTAGCAGTCACACAGGCACTAAAGTTATTTGAAGGCAAGATGGTAAACGTATATACAGATAGTCGCTACACATTCGGTGGAATACACAACTATATTACAGCATGGGATAGAAGGGGGTTCATAGCCACAGGAGGAGTTCCTTTTAAACACCAACAAAGAATTGAGGCATTGTTAAAAGCTAGTGAGAAACCCCAAGAAGTCACAGTAACAAAAATTAAAGCACACCAGAAAGAACAAGGAAGAGATAACCCAGAACTGGTTAAATTGCAAAAGGAACCAAGCCACAGATAGAGCAGCACAATTAGCCTTAGAACAAAAGACAGTTGGCGAGCTGCCAATAGCAGTAACAAAATAGACAGGAGACAAAATAGATATTTAGGACTTACATGAGGATACCTAGAAAGAGGAAAAGGGGAAGCGGGAAGCACAGGGAGAGATCAAAGGGACTGATAACATCTGGAGTCAAGAAGATGAGGTAATGGCACCAGAGTGCATACAAAACACCCTATTGGAACTACACCATGGACTCTCACATGCAGGAAGAGAGGCCATGATAACTAGGGTAGGAAAGGAATGGTGGTGGAAAGGAATGGGAAGAGACATAGCCCGACACTGTCACCAATGCATGAGGTGCGCACAACACAACCCCGGTCGACCCATAAAAATGGGACACCAGCCCTGACCGAAGGGACCATGGGAACATCTGCAAATGGATTTCACAGGGCCACTACCACAATCCCATGGCAAAACCTATTGTCTGGTTATTATAGACCAGTTCACCAGGTGGGTAGAAGCGTTCCCTACTACAAATTGTACTGCTACCACGGTGGCTGGAATATTGGCAGAAGAGGTAATCCCTAGATGAGGAGTACCCCTACAAATCAGACCAAGGGATGCACTTCACCAGGAAGGTGGTAAAAACAGTATGCCAATTGATGGGGATAAAACAAAAATTCCACATCCCTTACCACCCACAGAGTTCTGAAATGGTGGAACGTATGAATAGAACACTTAAGAATGCACTGGCTAAAGCCATACAAACATCAGGAAAAATGTGGACAGAAGTATTGCCCACTATATTAATGAGGCTAAGAGCTACCACAAACCGGACAGCTGGATTAACCCTTATGAACTGATGACAGGACGGGCAATGCAATTACCAAAAAGTATCATAACAGGTGGGACCAATGTAGGTCCACCAAAAGATAAGGTCAGAAGATATGTTTTGGAACTAAGCACCCAACTAAAAGGGATATGCAAATTAGTAAAAAAACAAACAGTAAGAAAGAGACACAGAGAGAGAGATTGAAATGTTTCCTGACATCCCAACAGCGTGAAGTCACATCCTGCTAAAAACATTACCCGAAAAACCAGGGTTTGCACCAAAATGGAATGGACCATATGAAGTTATCATTCATGGAGACACCTGTGCCTGTCTAGACCTAAGAGGGAAAGGTGTATGGAAACATTGGACCCAGCTAAAATTGCACAAAGAAATGAATGAATGAATTAAAGTGACCAGATTGCTTTCCCCAAAATAGATGAAGACTGCAAGCAACAGTAACTGACATGCTCGGGTTGACAATATAACTTTTGAAAATTCTGTAACCTAGAGTAATAAGATTGATACTTGCTTGTTGCGGATATGTATGAGATTGCATATGTAACTGTATTACTTTGCATTGTCGTGACTGTAAACTTGACTGGACTAGAAAATAATCTATTTTACAAGTCTCAGACACATTTACATGGGAATCGGACTGTACGTTACCCATTAGCCCAGTCTGTAGAAACCCTATTTGTCTCCAACCCTGGGTGGACCCCATGACTTATATGCAGTAGATACATCAGATGCACCCTGTAAGGGACAAATTGGCAAATATAAAAGGGGTATACAGGGAAGCTGTGTGGAACTTGTAAATCCCATAGATCCTGTGTGCAGGGATCACCAAGGAGTGGAGGAAGAGCATACTCAGATAATGCCAGCTATCCACTTTGTTTCACGGGGCAGGGATGGGGATGTGCATATGCCTTGGCCCCCAAGAATGATTCCTGCGTACAAGAGCAATGTGTCCATCAGCACTGTTGGATAAATAGGGGTCAGTTTACTTGCACCTGTGATAAGCAGAAATGCCTGAAGGTAACTGTGGGGAGGCATCTCATTTGCGGACAGAGTAATGGGACTCATGTCAGGGCAGATGAATGGATATACCCATTTGATGCTTACCAGGTGGTGGAATCAAACGGGGAGTCAAGTAAACCGAGCAACTGGTGGTAAACACAAGCTAATAATCGGGACACGAAATGCTACTGGGCTAAGAAGGTATTTGTATTCCTCTTCAGTGGTACCTATACAACAGCAACACCAACCCTCCCGATCCTTTTTGCAGTAGGAACAACAGGACCACTCAATGTTCCATGCCCTCAGAAGGGACATATTCAGAGAAAGATAGTAAACCAGGCCATCAGCAAAGAATTCTGCACTGATTGGGAAATCCCAGGCACAATGGGATCATCACTGGGATATGGGTTCCTTGAAGCCCTATCCCTGCGGCGAGGGGGAGGCAGGAAGCAGGAGTAATTAGTGCAAAAAATAGGAATCATATTGTCTATGAACCAAAAGTCCAGGGAAACAACACATCAAAAGCATTGGAAGCTGTCAACGAAGAAATGGCTGAACTGAGATTATATGCACAGCAGACACAATATGCAGTAGACTACCAGCTAGCACAACAGGAGGAGAGTATGTACGATCATAGGAAACAAATGCATAACCCATGTCACAGACAAATCGTATAACATCACCCAAGCCATTAATAACATTGGAAAACAGCTTGATAATTTATGACGACACAGCTTAATTTACAAAATAATGGTTGGAATGTGAGTCTTTATACGTAATCAAATCTTAAAGCTACAGACAATGTGAGTGGAGTGACAATCACTCCTGTCTGGTGATTGTTGAGAGGTGTTCATTCATCTGTTGTCATAGCATCTGCATGATGAAAAACAGTGGGATTTACTACATTTTGATGCGAATTTGAACTTGGAACTTTTTTGGGAGCATTGCCCCACAAGTCTTTCACGTTGTCTGAATGGCTGGAGCTACCATTGCAGGACAGGAGAAACACAGGGATCTGGCTCCGGTAGTTATACATGTATAGCTGGGCAAGCCAAATATGAAAGATAAACCAATTTGTTCTGTCCTGGATCTCACGTCTGTTTACTCTGGCTATTTAGACTGGAGAGGTAGCCTTTAGGACCCAAGAAAGGGAGTAGCTGGCTGGAGTGGCTAGTGGGGGGATCCTGGGGATCCTATTTAATGCAGGGACTGATCATACTCATTGCAATTGTAATTGTCTGTTGTCTAATTGTTGGATGCCTTAATGTCTGTTGGAAAGCAATAGTGATTGAATTGTGCCAGGAGCCAGTGTAACCATCGAGGAAGAATACATGATGGGAACCTCTGAAGACATCGAGAACTACAAAGAAAGAAAGAAGAAGATGAACATCTACCTGTGAAGATGCTGTTGTTGGTCTAAGGATTATTAAATAATAATCCTGACCAAAAAGGGGGAGCTGTTGTAGTGAAATTAAAGTGATGGACACAAAATGGTTACCTGGCACACAAAATGGACTCTGGGAAGGCACTGACTTTGGGCACAGAGAGTTACACAAAGAGTTAAAACCTGCAGTATCTGAATTGCTGCAGGAAGCTGGTCAGACCTGGGGCACTTTAAGACTTGAGATAAGAGCAGACGCAGAACAATGAGATTGATAATAAGATCAGCCACTGATGGGGGCACAAATGCATAAATGTAACAGGATCAGCCATTGATAGAGGTCAGAACTGCACAAATGTATCCATTCCATGCACAATGATGTGTTAACTGTGCATGTCTGTACCTGTCTGCTTGTAACGATGTGTTAACTGTCCATGTCTGTATCTGCCTACTCAAATTCTAACGATGTGTTAACAGCTAATGTCCGTACTATCTATTGTCTAAAAGGTACAATGATGCTCAACTACCATTGTTTAATTGAGAAGGTAGTTGCCAAGTACTGCAGAGTACCAGTGCTTTCTCCCAAAGCTTTGTCCGAAATAAAACTGTTTTGTTGACCCTCCAAGTCTGACACCGAAGTGGTAAATTTCCCACAACATTGAGGGAATGTGACATCAGCCTACTAATCAGCTGATTAGCAGGCTCAAAGGGATGAATGGCCATTTCCTGCTCCTATTTTCTACATTTCTCTGATAGCAAGCAAGAGTAATGCTAATTTGTCACCAGAGCTGCAGTTTTAGAGCTTAACATACCACACAGATCACTTGCTCTCAGACATGTAAGCAATATTGTGCATATATCTTGGCCAAACAAACATAATCAGAATGAACAGAGGTCACACAGAGCTGTTGGAAGAGGGAGATGGAGGAGGGAGGTAGAGGAAGGTTCTCAGCAGGACGACATATTTGCCTCAAATTTCAGTGAGATTTCTTCTGCCTAAACCTAAGCGAAAAATAACATATCCGACATTTCTTCTTGAAGAAGAACTTTCTCACTAAAATCTGTGACTTGCGGCAGTTACTGATGTTGTATTTTTTAACTTCTGTGATAGCTTCTATTTTGCACACAAGGATCACTAAAGGTGGGATCAGTAACACAGTATCATGGATTATTTATTCAAGAGTGGCCCAGCCATGTACAGACAGCTCTGCACTCTACAGATCCCCTGTTCAATTTTTCAGTATAAACAATTCACAAGGTGCATTATGTTACATCCCTTACACTGATGTCCACTGGAAACATAACCACACCTCTTAAAAGTGGATCACAACATCCCCCTTCTTTCAAAATAAAAGTATATTTACCTCAAATAGATAAAAGATGACAATATAAAATTCAACAACAGTAATAGGAGATAAATGTACATGGTACAACACAGAAACCTGTAGACTCATCTATCATAATAATACAAAGATAGTTTAATCAAATGGTCTGGTCTAGAAATAGGATAGCAGCTCACAGAGTCACCTCATGACCTACATCTAACTGCTTCTTGAAAATTTTGGCCTCAATTACTTTTGTGATCCTGAATTCTGTAAGCTAAACACTTGCTGGGTGAAGAAATTTCTCCTCATCTCTGACCTAAATGGTACACCCTGTATTCTCAGACTGTGAGCCTTGGCTCTGGATACCCCCACCACCAAGAACATTCTTCTTGCATCTAGATTTACATGGACGCTTCCCTGTGGAATTAGAATGTGAAAACATTCTCAGCAATCTGTCTGTTGTGTCCAAGATTCTATTCTGTGCTCTTCATTGACTTTCTCTCTTTGGAGGCCCTCTGAAGTTTCTGATTCTTTTCTTCAGGCTGAGTCTCTAAGTGTCACAAACATTCTTCTCCACTGTGAAGTCTCTCTTCTACTTTCCAAATCAGGATGATCATTTCTTACAGCTTTGTGACTGATCCACGAGGATAATTATCAGGTTTGCTGGTGAGTGTGACTTCATTCCCATGGTGTATTGTTCCTGAAGTACTAAGCTACCTCTCCAGTCTAAATAGTCAGAGTAAACAGATGTGAGATCCAGGACAAAACAAATTGGTTTGTCTTTCATGCTTGGCTCACCCAGCCATACATGTATAACTGCCGGAGTCAGATCCCTGTGTTTCTCCTGTCCTGCAATGGTAGCTCCAGCCATTCAGACAACGTGAAAGACTTGTGGTGCGGTGCTCCCAAAAAAATTCCAAGTGACAAATTTGCATCAAGATGTAGTAAATCCTGCTGTTTTGTTTTATCATGCAGATGCTATGACAATGTATGAATGAACACTGCTCAACAATCACCAGACAGGAGTGATTGTCACTCCACTCACATTGTCTGTAGCTTTAAGATTTGATTATAAAGACTCACATTCCAACCATTATTTTGTAAATTGAGCTTGTGTCATCATATGCTGTTTGTGAACAGAACTCTCACCCACCTGATGAAGGAGCAGCGCTCTGAAGCCTTGTGGCTTGGGCTACCAACTAAATATGTTGGACTTTAACCTGGTGTGAGACTTCTTACTGTGCTTACCCCAGTCCAATGCCAGCATAGAGGTTTACAGGCCCTTCGGCCCAATTTCTCCATGCCACGGCTATTTTAAAAAACCCCAAAGCTAATCCCAATTGCCAGCATTTGGCCCATATCCCTCTCTACCCATTGCACCCATGTAACTATCTAAATGCTTCTTAAAAGATAAAATTGTACCCGCCTCTACTACTACTTCTGGCAGCTTGTTCCAGACACTCACCACTCTGTGTGAAAAGATTGCCCCTCTGGATACTTTGGTATCTCTCCTTAAATCTATGCCCTCTAGTTTTAGACTCCCCTACCATTGGGAAAAGATATTGACTATCTACCTTGTCTATGCCCCTCACTATTTTATAGACCTCTATAAGGTCACCCTCAGCCTCCTATGCTCCGGAGAAATAAGTCCCAGTCTATTCAGCCTCTCCTTATAACTCAAACCATCAAGTCCCGGTAGCATCCTAGTAAATCTCTTTTGCACTCTTTCTAGTTTAATAATATCCTTTCTATAATAGGGTCACCAGAATTGAACACAGTATTCCAAGTGTGACCTTACTAATGTCTTGTTCAACTTCAACAAGATGTCTCAGTTCCTGTATTCAATATTCTGACCGATGAAACAAGCATGCCAATGCCTTCTTCACCAGTCTGCCCACCTGTGATTCCACTTTCAAGGAGCTATGAATGTACCCCTCGATCTCTTTGTTCTGTAACTCTCCCTAACACCCTACCATTGACTGAATAAGTCCTGATCTGGTTCAACCTACCAAAATGCATCACCTTGCATTTATCTAAATTAGATACATCTGCCATTTGTCAGCTCACTGGCCCAATTGATCAAGATCCCGTTGCAACTGGAGATAACTTTCTTCAATGTCCACTATGCCACCAATCTTGGTGTCATCTGCAAACTTACTAACCATGCTTCCTATGTTCTCATCCAAATAATGAATATAAATGACAAATAACAGTGGGCCCAGCACAGATCACTGAGGCACACAGCTGGTCACAGTCCTCCAGTTTGAAAAACAACCCTCTACAACCACCCTCTAGCTTCTGTCAAGAAGTCAATTTTGCATCCATTTAGATACCTCACCCTGGATTCCGTGAGATTTAACTTTGCGGTACTTTGTCAAAGGCCTTGCTAAAGTCCATGTGGACCTCATCAACTGCACTGCCCTCATCTACCTTCTTGGTTGCCCCTTTAAAAAACTCAATCTCCACATCTTATCAGAAAAGACATCAGAGGCTTGGTATCTCCGTGCTGTCAGCAGTTAAGCTGAAGGTTCTGCTTTGGAGAGTAGTATGTTTCTCAGTATGGCTGAAGATCAGATGCCCTGCTTGTGCATTGATGCTGACACAGGATTACAGGGGGAGAGAACCTCAGGAGATGAGATTGAAACAATTTGAGGTGACCCATTGTTGAGGCCACCCAAGTTTGGCTGAAATTAAAGAGAATTTTCCAGTGAGATATTTAATGGTGAAGATTGGAATTTCCCTTGAGAGGGAAAGAGTTTCAGTGAGAGCAGTTGGCTCACAATGCTGGCTGACATTTTGTCAGGTTGGTCATGCCTTGGTCACATCTGCCATTCATTCTGCAGAGAGGGACGCTCAGTCAGAGTTTGCCTAGTAATACACATATATTGTCAAGAACCCTCACATTTAAATCAGTAGTCGGATATCAGGAACTCCTATGGGACCCTGAGAAATGTAACAAGTTGGATACAAAATCGTCTCAGTGGCAGGAAACAAAGGGCAATTGTTGACGGCTGTTTTTGCATCTGGAAGGCTGTTTTCAGCCATGTGGATCAGTACCAGTCACACTGATTTTGATGCCATTTATAAATGATTTGGCCTTTAATGTAGGAGGAATGATCAAGAAGTTCTCAGATGGCACAAAAATTGGCCACATGCTTAATGGCGAGGAAAATCATTTCAGACTGCAGCGAGTTATCAATAGACTGGTCTGGTGATGTATGTGAGAAGGTCAAATAGGCAAATGGAATGCACAATAAATTGGAGAATACTGAGAGGTATAGAAAAAGTGAGAGACAATGAAATGCATGTCCACAGGTCCCTGAAGGTACAGGACAAGTCCATAATGTTATTAAGAAATTATATGGAATACTTGCCTTCATGAGGCAAGGTATTGAATATAAAGCAGAGTGGTCATGCTTGAATTGCATCAGTCATTAGTAAGGCTACAGCTTGAACACTGCCTGTACTTCTGGTCACCTCATTACGGAACAGATGTAGTTGCTTGAGGGAGTATGCAGAAAGAGATTGACAAAGCTGTTGCCAGGATTGAAATATTGCAGCTGAGAGGAAAGATCGGATGAGGAACGACTGGGGTTGTTTTCCTTGGAACATAGGAGGCTGAGGGGAGATTTGATTTGATATGATTTATTATTGTTACATGTATTAATATACAGTGAAAAGTATTGTTTCTAGTGCACTATACAGACTAAAAATACTGTTCACAGAGAAGGAAACGAGAGAATGCAGAATGTAGTGTTACAGTCATAGCTAGAGTGTAGAGAAAGATCAACTTAATGCGAGGTAGGTCCATTCAAAGTTCTGTCAGCAGCAGGGAAGAACCTGTTCTTGAGTAGGTGAGTACGTGACCTCAGACTTTTGTAACTTTTTCCTGATGGAAGAAGGTGGAAGAGAGAATGGCCAGGATGTGTGGGGTCCTTACTTATGCTGGCTGCTTTGCCAAGGCAGCAGGAGTGTAGACAGAGTCAATGGATGGGAGATTGGTTTGCATGATGGATTGGGCTACATTCATGACCTTTTGTAGTTCCTTGTGGTCTTGGACAGAGCAGGAGCTATATCAAGCTGGGATACAACCAGAAAGGATGCTTTCTATGGTGCATCTGTAAAAGATGAACACATCCGCGGGAGGAGAAGGAAGTGGCAGGAGAGTAAAATATAGCAGAGAGAGGGAGTTAGAATGCAATGTTCTGACCTTGACAAATTTGGTGAGGTCATTGAATATTTTTCTGTACTGCCAAACTGAAGGTTTTCCCCTCCCTGTAACCTCCATCCATCCATGGATAGTTTAGGTGCTGCCTTGAGGCATTTCTATGACATGTGGGAGACAGGAGTTTTTATGTAATGCCATCAAAATAAAGTCATTATTTTAGCTTAACCATAATAGCATGCCTGGAATTTAAATTGTAGATTTCAAAGTTGTCACTTCCCATGACTTCCATTCTGATATCTCATTGTTCAGGGTCATTGTCAGCCCCTGGATGTGTTTCAGGTGTGGATTTCAGCTCCTAGACCATTAGATTCTGGAAATCCTGTTAACACATTGCAGGGTGAGAGTATTAGAATAATGGTTATATCAGTGGACAAGGAACCCAATGGTTTACATGCAAATCCCACCATAACAACTAGGTTTTTTTTAAGTTTAATTTAAAACAATTAAATAAATCTCGAATAATAAACTCAGGTCAATGATCAGAGAATCTCTACAATGCAGAAGGAGGCCATTCAGCCCAACGAATCTGCACCACCATGCATTCCCACCCAGGCCTTACCCCCATAATCCCACATATTTACCCCACTATTCCCTCTCACCTACACATTCCGGAGCACTAAGGGGCAATATGGCATGGCCAATCAACCTAACACGCACATCTTTGGATTGTGGGAGGAAACCAGAGCACCCGAAGGAAACCAGGCAGGCAGGAGGAGAATGTGCAAACTCCACATAGACAGTGGCCCAAGCCAGGAATTGAACCCAGGTCTCTGGAGCTGTGAGGCAGCTGAGCTAACCACTGTGCCACCATGCTGCCCTTTATAATTACCAAAATATGCCATTTCCATGAAGCCATGATGACGACCATGAAGCTGCTGGATTTCCATAAAAATCCATTGAGCTCCCTAAGGTTTTCAGAGAAAAAAACATCAGCCCTTTTTTACCATGTCTGACCTGCATCTGACTCCAGATCTGCACCAATGTGTCAACTCTTAACCACCCTCTGAAATGGTTAGAATGTGATTCTTTTACATCAGCATGGGTAATTAATGCCAGCCTTGTCAGTGATGCCCACATTCCCTGAATATGAAGAAACACATGGGAGTGTTGAGCAAAGAAATAATCCTGGGTGAATGGGCACATCCGCTTTTTGTGGTTGTGTCTGTGATCACTATGTTCCTGAGGCAGTATCTGCATTGAGAACAGGAGGTACATTTGCGAGTCTATCAGTACATCGTGTTACTTTCAAACTGCCTTTGAAAGTAATGATGCAAAACATTGAAGAACCTTATGTTTGTTTCTCAGCAGATCAGAAGACATTGTAAAATTGGAACATAACTGTGATGCCCTTCCTCCTCCTATTGCAGACACCATGGGCTCTGGCCATTCTCTCACCATAAGAAGTCTCACAACATTAGGTGTTTACCTAAGTCCAAAGCCAGCATCTCCACATCATTCTCTCACCAACAGTACACAGTAGACTTGTTTGCAACATTAAGAGGGACACTGAGACAAAACTGACGAAGGGACTCAAAGCGATGATTAGTATTAACAGTTCATTTCCTCAGATGGGGGCATTGAACTATGTTCCCCAGGGACCATACAAGGACCACTGCTTTCTTTGACAGACAGAAAAACCTGAACTTAAATATAAAGGACATAATTACAGAGTCTGCAGGTGGTACAAAATGTAGCAAACAATGAGGAGGGTAGCCATTGGATTCAGGAGGTTGGAGGCAGCAAAAATGTGCAGATTCCAGGCAAATGAAAATAGGGGTATAGAAGTGTTAAGTGATGCATTTTGGTCAGGCTAAGGAGAAATATGCAATAGGATCCATTTGGTACAAGTTCAAAGAGACTGTTGTTACAGAGACACATGGAGGTAGATGCCCATAAGTCTTCAATGTTGGCATGACAAGTTGAGAAGGCTTAAACTAAAGCATGCAGGAATCTTGATTTTATTAATAAAGAACAGAGGGGATAAAACAAGAACTTTTTTTTTAAATCTTTATAACGTATTTTTCATCTTCAACTGACTCTTGTGTTCCATTCTCTGCACCGCACTTTAGGAATGAGGTCAAAGCCTTAGCAAGAGTGTGGAATAGATTTCCCTGAATGATATTAGAAATGTAGTTATTTGAAGAAATTGAATTTGCAGTCATGGTCCTACGAGGAGGGAAGGGTATGGAGAACATTGATAGAGGCAGCAATGTTCCTGAATACTTTTATTGGAGCAAATAAAGAGAAGCTCTCATACAGAGCAGCTTCATCACCATGTTCCTGTACTGTACGAGACCTGGACATAGAGCATAAAGATTTACAGCATGGAAACACGCTTTAAACACTAGATACATCAATAACATTTTCTTCCTTTGGACACATTGGCAAACAATCACTGTTAAAACTATATGATTACATCAACAAGTTCAATCCCACCATCAGACTCACCATGGACTACTCTCTGGAATCGGTTGCGTTCTTGGACACATGAATCTCCATCAAGGACAGTCACCTCAGCACTGTACCGCAAGCCCACGGATAATCTCACGATGCTCCACTTCTCTGGCTTCCATCCTAAACACGTTAAAGAAGCCATCCCCTATGGACAAACCCTCTGTATAAACAGGATCTGTTCAGATGAGAAGGATCGCAAGGGACACCTCCGGATGCTGAAAGATGCCCTCATAAGAACAGGATATGGAGCTCGACTCATCGATCGACAGTTCCGATGCGCCATAGTGAAAAACTGCACTGACCTCCTCAGAAAACAAACACGGGACACGGCGGACAGAGTACTCTTCGTCGTTCAGTACTTCCCTGGAGCAGAGAAGCTACGACATCTTCTCCGGAGCTTTCAACATATTATCAATAAAGAAGAACACCTCACCAAGGCCATCCCCACACCCCCATTTCTTGCCTCCAAACAACTGCACAACCTCAAGCAGACCATTGCCTGCAGCAAATACCCAGCCTTCAGGAGAACAGTGACAACAACACCATACAACCCCACCACAGCAACCTCTGCAAGACGTGCCACATCACCGACATGAATCACATGAGAACACCATCCACCAGGTACATGTGACTCTTGTGACTTGGCCAACGTTGTCTACCTGATATGCTGCAGGAAAGATGTCCCAAGGCATGGTACATTGGGGAAACCATGCAGACACTGTGACAACGGATGAATGAACACTGCACGACAGTCACCAGGCAAGACTGTTCTCTTCCTGTTGGCGAACACTTCAGCAGTCACGGGCATTCAGCCTCTGATCTTCAGGTAAACGTTCTCCAAGGCGGCCTTCACAACATACAACAACACAGAACTGCTGAGCAGAGACTGATAGTCAAGTTCCGCACACATGAGGATGGCCTCAACCGGGATCTTGGGTTCATGTCACACTATCTGTAACCCCCATGACTTGCCTGGGCTTGCAAAATCTCACTAATTGTCCTGTCTGGAGACAATACACATTTCTTTAACCTGTGCTTAACCCTCACTCCACTCACATTGTCTGTGCCTTTATGACTTGATTATCTGTAAAGACTTGCATTCCAACCATTATTTTATAAATTGAGTTTGTGTCTTTATATGCCCTGTTTGTGAACACAATTTCCACTCACCTGATGAAGGGGCAGTGCTCTGAAAGCTGGCGGCTTGTGCTACCAAATAAACCTGTTGGACTTTAACCTGGTGTTGTCAGACTTCTTACTGTGTTTACCCCAGTCCAACGCCGGTATCTCTGCATCATAGCTAAGTATGTACTGCAGGGCACATTGCTGGAGTGCCCTCCTCTAGTGTTTAACCTGGTGTTGTGAGACTTCTTACTGTGCCAAGCATGTACGTGGAGATGCTGGCGTTGGACTGGGGTAAACACAGTAAGAAGACTCACAACACCAGGTTAAAGTCCAGTAGGTTTATATGATAGTAATGCAGGGGAAGGAGAGCTAGAGCGCCCTCCTCTGGCATTAAGCATGTACGTGATGTGGAGATGCCGACATTGGACTGAGGTAAACACAATAAGAAGTCTCACAACACCAGGTTAAATCCAATAGGTTTATTTGGTGGCAAACGCCACCAGCTTTCAGAATGCTGCTCTTTCGTCAGGTGAGTGGGAGATCTATTCACAAACAGGGCATATAAAGACACAAACCCAATGTACAGAATGATGATTGGAATGAGAGTCTTTACAGCTAATCAAGTCTTAAAGGTACAGGCAATGTGAGTGGAGAGAGCATTAAGCACAAGTTAAAGAGATAAGTATTGTCTCCAGACAGGACAGTTCGTGAGGTTCTGTAAGCCCAAGCAACTTGTGGGGGTAGTTTGCTGTGGACAATTTTCTGTTTGAGATTGTGCAGTTGTTTGAAGGCAAGAAGTGGGTATGGGGATGGCCTTGGTGTGATGTTCGTCTTCATCAATGACATGTTGAAGCTCCGGAGGAGATGTCGTAGCTTCTCCGCTTCAGGGAAGTACTGGACGATGAAGGGTACTTTGTCCACTATGTCCCGTGTTTGTCTTCTGAGAGGTCGGTGCAGTTTCTCGCTGTGGCGCGTCGGAACTGTTAATCGATGACCCCCACAACTTGCCTGGGGAGGGAGAGAGCTAGAGCTCCCTCCTAGGGCGTCACGCTTCGACTGCAGCAGAGAGAAAGAGAGCTACAGCACCCTCCTCTGGTGCCTGTCCTTTACGTGGCGATGCTGGCTCCACTTAACAGCTGTTGGACGTTAACCTGGTGTTGTGAGACTTCTTAGTGTGCTTATCGTAGACCAATGCCAGCATCTCCACATCATGGCCACCATTGACACTGCAAACTGCTGGCTCCAAGTGAAGAGGATCCCCAAGAAGATCGTGCATATCGACACAAACATCAAGCGTCTACAAAGATGCAAGAAAGCAGACAAGGTACCGAACATGTGGGGCTTTAACCTGGTGCTATGAGACTTCTTACTGTACTAAACACGTACTGCAGGGGAGGGAGAGCTAGAGCGCCCTCTTCAGGTACAAAACCCATATTGCAGTGGAGTGCAAGCTAAAGCGCCCTCCTCTGGTGCCAATCCTGTACTGCAGAGAGGGAGAGAGCTGGACTGCTCTCCTCTTTGCCACGCCTGTGCTGTAGAGGAGAGAAGCTAGAGCGCCCTCGTCGGTGCTATGTCTGTGTTGCAGGGGCGGGAGAGAGCTAGAGTGCCCTCCTCTGGTGCCTAGCCTTTGCAATGTGGAGATGCTGGCATTTGGCTGGTGTAAACACAGTAAGTCTCAGGACACCAGGTTAAAGTCCAACAGGTGTATTTGGTAGCGAAAGCAGTGGCTTTTGTGCCTAGCCTTTACTGCAGGGAAGAGTCTCTGAGCGCATCTTCATCTGGTGCCAATTCTGTACTGCAGGGGAGGGAGAGAGCCAGAGCGCCCTCTTCTGGTGCCAATCCTGTACTGCAAGGGAGAGAGAGAGCTAGAGCACCCTCCTCTGGTGTCACCCTTGTACTGCAGGGGAGAGAGAGAGAGCTAGAGCACCCTCCTCTGGTGTCACCCCTATACTGCAGGGGAGAACACAGTAAAAAGTCTGACAACACCAGGTTTTAATCCAACCAATTTATTTGATAGTAAATTCACTAGCTTTCGGGCTAGCCCCTTGGGCAGGTGAATGGAGAGTTAATTCTCCATTGTCTCTCAGTTAACTCTCCATTCACCTGACGAAGGGGCTAACCCGAAAGCTAGTGAATTTACTGTCAAATAAATCGGTTGGACTGAAACCTGGTGTTGTCAGACTTTTTACTGTGTTTACCCCAGTCCAACACCGGCATATCCACATCATGACTGCAGGGGAGAGAGAGAGCTAGAGCGCCCTCCTCTGAATCCTCTGGTGCCAAACCTGCAGTAAGAAGTCTCACAACACCAGGTTGAAGTCCAACAGCTTTATTTGGTAGCAAATTCCACTAGCTTTCGGAGTACTGTTCTTTCATCAGGTGACTACCTAATAGTGGCTTTTGCTACCAAGTAAACCTATTGGACTTTAACCTGGTGTTGTGAGAATTCTTACTGTGTTTACCCCAGCCCAGTGCCGGCATCTCCACATCATGACAATCCTGTTCTGCAGGGAAGGGAGAGAGTGCCCTCCTCGGGTGTCACGCCTCTACTGCAGGGGAGGGAGTGAGGTACAGCACCCTCCTCTGGTGGCCTAGCCTTTACGTGGCGATGCTGGCTCCATGTAACAGCTGTTGGACGTTAACCTGGTGTTGTGAGACTTTTTTGTGTGCTTATCGTAGTCCAATGCTGGCATCTCCACATCATGGTCACCATCGACTCTGCAAACTGCCGACTCCAAGTGAAGAGGATCTCCAAGAAGATCGCGCATATTGACACAGACATCAAGTTTCTACAAAGATGCAAGAAAGCAGACAAGATAACAAACCTGTTGGACTTTAACCTGGTGTTGTGAGATTTCTTGCTGTGCTAAGCCTTTACTGCAGGGGAGAGTTTGCTAGAGTGCTCTCATCTGGTGCTAAGCAGTATAAAGTCTCATAACACCAGATTAAAATCCAACAGGTTTATTTGGCAGCAGAAGCTTTTAGAGTCTCAGGCTCCTCCTTCGCCGGTATCACCACACCATGGCTAGGCCTGTACAGCAGGGTAGAGAGAGAGGTAGAACACCCTCCTCTGGTGTCAATGCCATAGTAAAAAGTCTGACAACACCAGGTTTTAGTCCAACCTATTTATTTGATAGTAAACGCACAAGCTTTCGGGGTTGGTCCCTTCGTCAGGTTAGTCAGGGACTAACCCCGAAAGCTTGTGCGTTTACTATCAAATAAATAGGTTGGACTAAAACCTGGTGTTGTCAGACTTTTTACTGTGTTTACGCCAGTCCAACGCCGGCATACCCACATCACGTCAATGCCATACACAGCAAGAAGTCTGACAACACCAGGTACTGCAGGAGAGGGAGAGCTGGAGCACCCACCACAGATTTGAGGCTTACTGACCTTTAGTCCCCAGGCTTTTCCCTGCAGCCATTTTTAAACAAAGGCACAACTTTTGCAACCCTCCAATCTTCAGGCACCTCACCTGCGACTATCGGTGATTCAAATATCTCTGCTAGGGGACCCACAATTTCCTCCCTAAGATCAGCGACGTATAAGAATGCCGGATAAATTCCAACCACAATGCTTTTGGTGGATTTAATAAGAGGACAATTGCACGAATTTCTGTGTCTTTCTTGAAGCCAGATCTGTAAGCATGAACCAAACTCACACAAAATCAGCTTTGATTGTCTGGGAATTGTGTGTCTCCTGCCAGATCCTGTTTGTCTAATTCTCCAATAGCCAAATTCCCAAGGCCCACAGTATCATAGTGCCATAGAATCATAGAGGTTGACAACATGGAAATGGCGTCTGCTGTGGACCTGGTGCAGTAGTAGGCAAACTGCACTGGATCCAAGTAACCTGGTAGGCTGGAATTGATGCATGCCATGACTAATCTTTCAAAGCACTTCATAGTGATGGATGGCAGAGCCACCAGCCGATAGTCATTAAGGCACAATGCTTGGTTTTTCACTGTGCCACCAGTCTTGGTGTCATCTGCAAACTTATTAACTATGCCTCCTATATTCTCATCCAAACCAATAACATAAATGACGAATAACAGTGGACCCCACACCGATCCCTGAGGCACACCGCTGGTCAAAGGCCTCCAGTTTGAAAAACAACCCTCTGCATCTACCCTCTGTCTTCTGTCATCAAGCCAATTGTGTTTCCAATTGGCTATCTCACCTTGGATCCTAAGAGATTTAACCTCAATCAACAACCCTACCATGCGATACCTTGTCAAAGGCATGGCGAAATTTTATCTAGACAACGTCAACTGCACTACCTTCATCGAGCTTATTGGTTACCTCTTCGAAAAACTCATTCAATTCATGAGACGTGATTTCCCACTCACAAAGCCATGCTGACTGACCCAAATCAGTCTTCGCCTCTCTAAATGACTGTAGATCCTGTCTCTCAGAATACATTGTCACAATTTATTTAGTATAGACATTAGGCTCACTGACCTGTAGTTCCCAGGTTTTCCCTGCAGCCCTCCTTAAACAAAGACACAACATTTGGGGAGGGAATCCGCAGTTGGATCCAGCTGCTCTACACAGACGTCAGCAGCGCAGTTTCAATCAACGGGTGGGAATCAGGGAGTTTTCAGATCAGGTTTGGAGTCAGACAGGGCTGCCCTCTCTCTTCCGTCCTTTTTGTGTGTTGCATTGAACTCTGCCGAGGCCCCCCGAAGCGACCCAGGCATCAAAGGGGTGACAATCCCAAGCAGCGGAGGCACGCAGGTCAAAGCCTTCCTGTACATGGATGATGTGGCTGTCTTCTGCTCGGACCCCTCATCTATTCACAGGTTCCCCCAAGTCTGTGAGCAGTTCGAGCTGGCCTCAGGAGCCAAAGTCAACCAGGGCAAGAACGAGGCCATGTTCTTTGGGAACTGGGCTGACAGATCCTTTGTCCCCTTCACCGTCAGGGCAAATTACCTTAAGGTGTTGGAGATATGGTTTGGAGCGGCAGGGGCATATGCCAAAAACTGGGACAAGCGCACCGCCAAAGCCAGGCAAAAATTGGGCTTGTGGGAGCAATGCTCCCTCTCTATCACCGGAAAAAACCTGGTGATCCAATGCGAGGGGCTGCCTGTGTTGTTGTACATGGTGCAGGTGTGGCCTATCCCCAAATCCTGCGCAGCAGCAATGACCCAGGCCATCTTCAAATTTATCTGGAGATCAAAGATGGATCGTGCCCAGGTGGAAGCGATGCACAAATCTCCAGAGAACGAATGGAAAAATGTCCCCAACGCCGTCCTCATCCTGATGGCCACCTTTGTGTGCGGCTGCATCAAGCTGTGCGTAGATCCTCAGTACACTAACAGCAAATGCCACTACTTTTTGAGGTTCTACCTGTCCCAAGTGTTGCGGAGGATGGGCCTGGCCTCACTGCCAGTTGGACCGTACTGCAGCACCTGTCCTTCATGGAGAACTTTTTCCGCAAACACACCTTTAGCCATATGGCGATCAGCAGTGGTCAGTGCGTAACGTCCTCAAGGCCCTGAGAGAAAAGGAGATGGCGGATCCTGTCAGATGGTTCCCTCAGCAGATTGTCAGTGTCACCGGCAGAACGCCTCATCACCAGAACTTACAAACAAGCACCAAGACCTGGCTTGGCTGATGGTGAGAAGGGCACTCCCCGACAGATCCTTTATGCACGCTCGAGGTCTCAACATCACCGCACGCTGCCCTCGAAACAGCTGTGGGGATGATGAGATGGTCGCACACCTCCTTGTGGAATGTGCCTTTGCAAAGAAGGTCTGGAGTGAGATGCAGTGGTATTTGTCAAGGTTCGTCCAGAGCAGCTCGGTGACGCAGGACTCTGTGCTCTACGGGCTGTTTCCAGGGATGCACACTGAGACAAATATCAACTGCTGCTGGAGGGTCATCAACTCGGTGAAGGGTGCTCTTTGGTCCGCCTGAAACTTGCTGATCTTTCAATTGAAAGAATTGTCCTTGACTGAGTGTTGCAGACTGGCACATTCCAAGGTCCAGGACTACGTGCTGAGGCTCGCACTAAAGCTTGGGGCAGCCACCGCAAAGAAACAATGGGGAAAGGCTACTCTATAAGGCCTTTTAACGAAGGCAGACCGAGGGCCCGGGAACTGCAGAATACCCTCGGCCTGTGTAACTGTGTGCCAATCTGAGAAATAACGGCACACAGTAAAATCTGAGGTATGTACATAGTTTTAAGTTTTGAAATTTAGTGATTATAATTTTGTGTAATTAAGCACTGTATAGGACTGTAGAAATGATTCTTTCCTGCACTATTTGGAATTTTTAGATATGTCAGTTTGCAATGATTTATTTGAGAGTTTTTTAATGAATAAAGTATATTTTTGAAATATGAAAAAAAGCAACTGGACACACCGCAGAGCGTACAGGGGCCAGAGGGTGTGATAGACACTCGCTTCAAGGAGGTGGCCACACCACAGATCCAGACAGGGAGATGAATGAACGTCCGGAGAAGCAGGCAGGTAATGCAGGAGTTCCCTGGTTATTCTCCTCTCAAACAGGTATACCATTCTGGATATTGTCAGGAGGGAAAGCCACTCAGAGGAAAACACCAGCAGCAGACAGGCCTATGGCACCACAGTGAGTTCTGTTGTAGAGTAGGATGGGGCTAAGTCCAAGCAAGTGTTAGTGGTAGGATTCCATGATCAGAGGCACAGACAAGCTTTTCAATAGCCACAAATTAAACTTTAGGATGGTGAGTTGCCTCCTTGGTGGCGAGATCCTGAATGATTCTGAGCTGGTACAGGGCATCCTGAAACGGGAGAGTAAATGGAGAGATGTCATTGGCCACATTGGCACTAATGACATAGGCAGGAAGAGGGAATAGGTCCTGTGAAGACAATTCAGGGAGTTAGTTAGGGAGGTAAAAATCAGGACCTCCGGGGTAATAATCTCAGGTTTACTCCCTGTGCTTGTGAGGCTTGAACAGTGAAATAGTGTAGTTAAACACGTGGTTAAAGCTCTGGTGTCAAAGGGAGGACATTAGATGAGTGGATCAGTGAGATGGCTTCTGTAGAAGGCGGGTCCTATACAAGAAGGAAGCGTTGAACCTAAACTGCAGGGGTACCAATCTCCTTGGTGGGAGGCTTACTAGCGCTGTTCGGAAGGCTTTAAACTAGTGTGAGGACATTAGGATCCAGAATAGCAGGCCTGTAAGTGTAGGGACTGAGGAAAAAGTGAGACTGAGATAAACAATGTGCAGAGTAAGAACAGGCAGAGGGAATCCACGAGGCTCGGCGAGATTGGAACTCTGGAGTGTATTTGCTTCAATGCAGCAGGTATGACAAATAAGACAGATGAACTGCAAGCCCGGATTACCGCATGAAGTTACGATGTTTTGCAGTTACAGGGACATGGTTAAAGAAGGGACAGGAATGGCAGCTTAGCCTTCCAGAATATCGTTCTTTTGGATGGGAGAGAGAAACAAAGTGGGTGGGGGGAGTTGCATTGCTGATTAGGGAGAAAATCGCAACTGTGTTGAAGGAGAACACATTATAGGCCGGTGAGTTTGACGTCAATGGTAGGAAAGTTGTTGGAAAAAACTCTTAGGGATAAGATGTATACGCATTTGGAGTGTTGCGGTCTGATTAGGGATACGCAGCACGGCCTTGTAAAGGGGAAGTCTTGCCTTACGAATCTGGTAGAATTTTTTGAGAAAGTGACAAAAACAGTCGACGAAGGACGAGCCGTTGATGCCGTCTATATGGATTTCAGTAAGGCGTTTGACAAAGTCCCTCATGGTAGGTTGGTTGAAAAGGTTAAGGCACATGGGATACAAGGACAGGTATCTAGATGGATTGAGAACTGGCTAGGTAACAGGAGACAGAGAGTAGTAGTGGAAGGGTCCTTTTCTAGCTGGAGGTCTGTCACCAGTGGTGTGCCGCAGGGCTCAGTACTGGGACCTCTTCTATTCATAATATATATAAATGACTTGGAAGAAGGCATACGTGGTGTGATCAGCAAGTTTGCAGATGACACAAAGATGGCAGGATTAGTGGACAGTGAGGAGGAGTGTCAGGCAACACAGCAAGATATAGATAGGCTGGTATATTGGGCAGATCCTGATAAATGTGAGGTGATGCATTTTGGAAGGAATAATGTAGAGGGGAGTTATATGATAAAGGGTACACCCAGGTGCAGCAGGTGGTCAGGAAGGCTAATGGGATGCTGGCCTTCATAGCGAGGGGGATTGAATATAAAAGTAGGGAGGTCTTGCTGCGGCTGTATAGGGCATTGGTGAGGCCGCAGCTGGAGTACTGTGTGCAGTTTTGGTCGCCGTACTTACGCAAGGATATTTTGGCCTTGGAGGGAGTGCAGAGGAGGTTTACTAGGCTGATACCGGAGTTGAGGGGGTTGAGCTATGAGGAGAGGCTGAATAAACTAGGCTTGTGCTCGTTAGAGTTTAGAAGAATGAGGGGAGATCTCACTGAGACGTATAAGATGATGAATGGGATGGATAGGATAGAGGTGGAGAGGCTCTTCCCGCTCAGAAAGGATAGTAGGACTAGGGGGCACAGCCTCAAGATAAAGGGGGGGCAGTTTAGAATGGAGTTGAGGAGGAACTTCTTCACTCAAAGGGTGGTGAATCTCTGGAATTCTCTGCCCGTTGAGGTGGTGGAGGCTGCCTCGCTAAATATTTTTAAGACGCGGGTTGATGGGTTTTTGATAAGCAAGGGGATTAAGGGTTATGGGGAGAGGGCGGGAAGGTGGAACTGAGACACGACAGATCAGCCATGATCTTATTGAATGGCAGGGCAGGCTCGAAGGGCTGGATGGCCTACTCCTGCTCCTATTTCTTATGTTCTTATGTTCTATTAAGAGTATAGAAATGCAAAGAGACCTGGGAGTGCAAGTGCACAAGTCTTTGAAGGTGGCAACACAGGTGGAGAAGGTTGCGAAGAAAGCTTACGGTACGCTAGCCTTTATAGGAAGGGGTATAGAGTACAAGAGCTAGCGTCTAATGCTGCAGTTGTACAGAACGTTGGTTAGACAGCATTTGGAGTACTGCATCCAGTTCTGGTCACCTTACTATCGGAAGGACATGGAGACCCTGGAGAGAGTGCGGAGGAGGTTTACCAGGATGCTGCCTGGTATGGAAGGACTGGGTTATGAGGAAAGATTGGGTAAATTGGGGCTGTTTTCTTAGAAAGACGAAGATTGAGGGGGGATCTAATAGAGGTGTATAAGTTAATGAAGGGTATAGATAGAGTAAACAGTGGCAGGCTTTTTCCTAGATTGGAGACAAATATCACGAGGGGCCACAGGCTTAAGGTGAGGGGGGAGAGGTGTAGTTTGGATGCTACAGGGAGGTTTTTCACACAGAGGGTCATGGGGGTATGGAATGCACTGCCAAGTAAGGTGGTAGAGGCAGGCATGCTGGACTTGTTTAAGGTTTACTCCGATAGATACATGAGTGAAATAGGGATGGAGGGATATAAGAGACTGTTTTAAATAAGGATCAGAGCCTCGGGACATTCCTGGAAATCAACTGTTACATGTGTTGATGTTTTTCTCTTACTCCACAGGTGCGTCGGTCCACCTTGTTGTCTAACGAGGGGCATACACGCGGTGGGTCATGCGTGGGCTGCTCTTGGATGTTTCGAGAGTAGCCTAGTACTTCACGTCGTTTGTGTACGCTTAAAACTGGACCAGCAGATGGGCACCGTGACAGCTCAGCGACTATCACTGTTTGCTGTGCAGATACATGGATTTGTGCCAGTATCTGTGGGAGTTTGCGCATTCTCCCTATGGTTGCGTGGGTTTCCTCTGGATGCTCCGGTTTCTCCCACACTCCAAAGATGTGCTCTTAGACTGATTGGTGGAACAAATTGTCCCTGAATTATTCTCCCCTTAATCTGGTTTCCAATAGGGGTACCATAAGCATAGACATGGGTCAAGGGTGGAGGAGGAAAAGCATATTGTTAAGGTGGCGGCACGGGCTCGTTGGGCCAAAGGGCCTGTTTCCCGTGCTGTGTTGTTCTTTGTTCTTTGTTCTTTGGAGAGAGATCTTGTAGTGATCTTGTAGTGCAGGTCATTAATAGGAAGCGTGAAATCACAATGTTGAGAGTGTACTATAGACCTCCCAGCAACCACAGGAGACAGAGGAGCAAGTGTGTAATCAAATACTGGAAAGTTGTGAAAAAAGCATGGTAATCTTGGTGGGTGACTTTAACTTCCCCCTTATTGACTGGCACTCCGTGAGAGCCAGGAGTTGGAAGGAAAGCAATTTGTTCCAAGTGTCCAGGAGGGCTTTTTGATCCAGTATGTTGACAATCCAACCAGGGAGGGTGTTATAGTAGACCTGGTATTGGGGAATAAACTAAGCCAGGTGATCGATATTTCAGTAGGGAAACATTTTGGCCTTAGCGACCATAATTCCATAAGATTTCAGATAGTCATGGGTAAGGACAAAAATGGCCCTCAGGTGATGTTGCTAAATTGGACGAGGGCCAATAACATCCAAATTAGACAGGAACTGGGGAATGTGGAATGTGTAAATTATAAATTGTAAATTTCAACATTGTCAGGAGAAGCATTTTGTCACTTTCCATGATTCCCACTCTGATATCTCATTGTCCAGGGCCATTGTCAATCCCAGGACAGGCTTCAGGTGTGGGTTTCAGCTCATGGACAATGAGATTCCGAAAATCCGGTTCACACATTGACTGCTGGGTGAGTGTATTAAAATAGTGATTATGTTAGTGGACGAGGAATCCAATGGGTTACATTCAAATCCCGCTACAGAAATTTTTTTTTAAGTTTAGTTTGAAACAATTAAGTAAATCTCTAGAATCCCTACAATGCAAAAGGAAGCCATTCAGCCCATCGAGCCTGCACTGCTATGCAATCCCACCCGGGCCTATCCCCGTAATCTCACATATTTACCCCACTATTCCTTCGAACCAAATTTCTGTAGTGGAATTTGAATGTAAGCTGTTGGATTCCTCATCCACTAACATAACAACTATTCTAATGCACTCACCCTGCAGTCAATGTGTGAACAGGATTTCCAGAATCTCATTGTCCATGAGCTGAAACCCACACCTGAAGCCTGTCCCGGGGCTGACAATGACCCTGAACAATGAGATATCAGAGTGGAAATCATGGGAAGTGACAAATTGCTTCTCTTAACAACGTTGAAATCTACAATTTAAATTCCAACCATGCTATTATGGTTAAGCTAGATTAATGGCTTTATTTTGATGGCATTACATGAAAGCTCTTGTCTCCCACATGTCGTAGAAATGCCTCAAGGCAGCACCTAAACTATCCATGGATGGATGGAGGTTACATTCTGGGATACTAAGGGGCAATTTAGCATGGCCAATCAACCTAATACACATGTCTTTGGGCTGTAGGAGGAAACCAGAGCACCTGAAAGAAACCCAAGCAGACATGTGGAGATTGTGCAAACTCCACATCGACAGTGACCCAAGCCAGGAATCGAACCAGGTCTCTGGAACTGTGATGCAGGAGAGCTAACCACTGTGCCACTGTACTACCCCATTGGCTTCCCAAAATGCCAGTTCCAGGAAGTCATGATGGTGACCACGAAGCCACTGGATTTTTTTAAAAATCCAATGAGTACAGTAAGGTTTTTCAGAGAAAGAAACCTGCCCTCTTTATCATGTCTGACCTACATCTGACTCCAGACCCGCAGCAATGTAGTTGACTCTTAACCATCCTCTGAAATGGTTAGAATTTCACTCCGTTACATCAGGATTGTTGATTAATGCCAGACTCCATATTCCATGAATGATGAAGAAGCACATTGGAGTGTTGCACAAAGTGTTGATCCTGGGTGAATGGGCACATCCTGTTGTTGTGGGTTTGTCTGTGATGGCTGTATTCCTGTGTCAGTACCTGTACTGAGAACAGGATGTACATTTATGAATCTGTCAGTACACCATGCTGCTTTTGAACTGCCTCTAAAAGTAATGATGTAGAACATTGAAGAACATCATGTTTGTTTCTCAGCAGATCAGAAGACATTGTAAAATTAGATCACCCTCTCTCCTCCTATTGCAGTCACCATGAGCTCTGGCCATTCTCTCACCATCAGTACACAATAGACTTGTCAGCAACATTAACAGGAACATTGAGACAAAACAGGCCAAGGAACTCAAAGCAGTGATTAGTATTAATATTTATTTCCTCAGATGGGGGCATTGAACTGTGTTCCCCAGGGACCATACAAGGACCACTGCTTTCTTTGACAAATAGAAAAACCTGAACTTAAATATCAAGGACATAATTACAGAGTCTGCAGGTAGTATAAAACTCAGAAATGTAGCAAGCAATGAGGAGGGTAGTCATTGGATTCAGGAGGTCTGTGGCAGCAAAAATGCGCAGATACCAGGCAGATGAAATTAGGAGCATAGGAGTGTTATGTGATACATTTTGGTCAGACTAAGGAGAAATAGCCAATATGATCCATTTAGTACAAGTTCAAAGTGAGACTGTTGTTGCAGAGAGACATGGAGGTAGATGCCCATAAGCCTTCGATGGTGGCATGACAAGTTGAGAAGGCTTAAAATAAAGCGTGTAGGAATCTTGATTTTATTAATAAAGAACAGAGGGGATAAAGCAAGGACATAAATACATGGTTGAAGAGATGGTGTCAGGGCGAGGGTTTCAGATTCCTGGGACACTGGGACCGGTTCTGGGGGAGATGGGACCTGTACTTATTGGACGGGTTACACCTGGGCAGTTCTGGGGCTGATGTCCTAGGAGGAGTGTTTGCTAGAGCTGTTGGGGAGGATTTAAACTAATATGCCGGAGGATGGGAACCTATGTAAGGAGTCAGAGAAGGAGGGACCAAGGAGAAGGTTCGAAAATCAGGAAATCAGGAAAAAAGTTAAAAGGAAGGAGAACTCAGGATATATTATTAATGGAGGTGTTAGAATTCAAAAAGTAGGTACAAAAACTAACACTTTATCTGAATGCTTATTGCATTTGAAACAAGGTAAATGAGTTGACGGCGCAAGTCATCGTGAATCAGTATGATTTGATGGCCATTACAGAGACATGGTTGCTGGATGGTCATGCTTGGGAGTTAAATATCCAGGGTTTCAGTCTGTTTGGAAGGACAGCAGGGAAGGTAAGGGAGATGGTGAAGTTCTGATATTTAAGGATAACATCAGGGTGGTAGTGAGAGATGATATATGTTCTAAGGAAAAAAGAGGTTGAATCCATTTGGGTGGAAATTAGAAACAGTAAGGAATTTAAACTAGTTTGGCGGGAGGGGGTGGTGGGATCTAAAGCAGTAGGGAGACAGAAGAAAAGTTTGAGAACAGCACAGAATTTAAAGAGAGCACATTAAGTAGTAAAGGTAGTGTCAGTAATCCTAGTACCAGGCAGATCATGCAAAAGCAAGACAGAGAGCAAGGGAAGTCCAGATTAAACTGCATTTATTTCAATGCAAGAGGCCTGACAGGCAATACAGATGAACTCAGGGCATGGATGGGTACATGGGACTGGGTTATTATAGCAATTACTGAAACATGACTGAGGGAGGGACAGGACTGGCAGCTCAATGTTCCAGGGTTCACATGCTATAGGAAAGATAGAACAGGAGATAAGAGAGGAGGGAGAGTTGCACTTTTGATTAGGGAAAACATCACGGCTGTATTGAGACGGGACATATGGAAGGGTTTGGCCACTGAGTCATATACGGATAGAACTGAGAAATAAGAAAGGGGAAATCAATTTGTAGGGTTGTACAACAGGACACCAAATAATTGGTGGGAAATTGAGGAGCAAATATGTAAGGAAATTACAGATAGCTCCAAGAAAAATAGAGTGATAACAGAGATTTTAACTTTCCTGGGACAGCCATTGTATTAGAGGATTGGATGGAGAGAAATATGTTGAGTGTATTCAAGAAGAATTTCTCATTCAGTATGTGATGGCCCAACTAGAGAGGGGGCAAAGTTTGACCTCCTCTTGGGAAATAAGGAAGGGAAAGTGATAGAAGTGTAGGTGTGGGATCACTTTGGGATCAGAGACCATAATTCTATTGGTTTTAAGATAGCTATGGAGAATGATAGGTATGGCCCAAATGTTAAAATTCTAAACTGGGGCAAGGCCAATTTTGATGGTATCAGGCAGAACTTTCAAAAGTTAATTGGGGGGGGGGGGGGCGTTTGTGGGAAGGCAAAGAGACATCTGGTAAGTGGCACACTTTCAAAAGTGGGTTAACCAGAGTTCAGGGTAAACACATTCCTTTTAGAGTGAACGGCAAGGCTGGCAGAAGTAGGGAATCCTGGATGACTTGGGCCCTTATCAAGAAGAAGAAAGAGGCACATGACATACATAGGCAGCTGCAATCAAGTGAATCCTTGAAGAGTATAGGGAGTATAGGAGTAGAATTAAGAGAGAAATCAGGAGGGCAAAAAGGGAACACAAGATTGTTTTGGCAGATAAGGCAAAGGAGAATCTAAAAAGCTTCTACAAATACATAAAGGGCAAAAGAGTAACAAGGGAGAGAGTACGGCCTCTTAAGGATCAACAAGTTCACCTATGTACGGATCTACAAGAGATGGGTGAGATCCTAAATGAATATTTCTCATCAGTAGTTACTGTTGAGAAAAGCATGGATGTTAGCAAACTTGGGGAAATAAATAGTGATGCCTTGAGGAGTGTACACATATAGAAGGAAGTGCTGGAAGTCTTAAAGTGCATCAAGATAGATAAATCTCCAGGACCTGATGAAGTGTATCCCAGGACATTATGGGAGGCTAGGGAGGAAATTGTAGGTCGCCAAACCGAGATATTTAAATCATTAATGGTCACAGGTGAGGTGCCTGAAGATTGGAGAGTGGCAAATGTTGTGCCTTTGTTTAAAAAGGGCTGCAGGTAAAAGCTTGGGAACTACAGGCCAGTGAGCCTCACATCTGTTGTGGGTAAGTTGTTGGAAGGTATTTTCAGAGACAGGATAGACAGGCATATAGAGATGCAAGGACTGATTATAGACAGTCAGCATGGCTTTGTGAGTGGAAAATCATGTCTCACAAATTTGATTGAGTTTTTTGAAGCAGTGACCAAAAAAGCAGTGCAGTTGATGTTGTCTACATGGACTTTAGCAAGACCTTTGACAAGGTAGTTCTTGGTAGGTTGTTGCATAAGGTTAAATCTCATGGGATCCAGGTTGAGATTTCTAAATGGATAAAAAATTGGCTTCTTGGCAGAAGCCAGAGGGTGGTTGTGAAGGGTTGGTTTTCAAACTGGAGGCCTGTGACTAGCGGTGTGCCTCAGGGATCAGTTCTGTATCCACTGTTACTTGTCATTTGTAGTAATAATTTGGATGAGAATATATGAGGCATGGTTAGTAAGTTTGCAGATGACACCAAGATTGGTGACATTGAAGAAAATTATATCCGTTTGCAAAGGGATCTTGATTTAATTAGGCCAGTGGGCTGACGAATGGCAGATGGAGTTTAATTTAGATAAATGTGAGATGATGCATTTTGGTACATTGAACCAAGGCAGGACTACTTAGCTAATGCTAGGGCGTTGGGGAGAGTTATAGAACAAAGAGATCTAGGGGTACATGTTTATAGCTCACTGAAAATGGAGTCACAGATGGACAGAGTGGTGAGGAAGGCATTCAGCATGCTTGGTTTCATTGATCAAAACATTGAATACAGGAGTCAGAATGTCTTGTTCAAGTTGTACAAGACATTGGTAAGGCCACACAATGAATACTGTGTGCAGTTCTGGTCACCCTATTATAGAAAGGATATTATTAAACTAGAAGGAGTGCAGAAAAAATTTACTAGGATGCTAGAAAGTTTGAGTTATCAGGAGAGGCTGGATAGACTGCAACTTTTTTCTTTGGAGCGTAAGAGGCTGAGGGGTGATCTCGTAGAGGTCTATAAAATAATGAGGAGCACAGATCAGCTAGATAGTCAATATATTTTCCCAAAGGTAGGGGAGTCTAAAACTAGAGGGCATAGGTTTAAAGTGAAAGAGGAGAGATACAAAAGTGTCTAGAGGGGCAATTTTTTCACACAGAGAGTGGTGAGTATTTGGAACAAGCTGCCAGAGGTAGTAGTAGAGGCAGATACAATTTTGTCTTTTAAAAAGCATTTAGATAGTTGCATGAGTAAGATGGGTATAGAGGAATATGGGCCAAATGCGGGCAATTGGGATTAGCTTAGGGGTTTAAAAAAAGGCAGAATGGACAAGTTGGGCTGAAGGCCTTGTTTCTATGCTATAAACCTCTATGGCTCTATGATTCTAAGGAGAAAAGTCACTGATAGGCATAGTCTATAGGCCACCAAATAATAACATCATGGTGGGGCGGGAAATATGCCAAGAAATAGCTGATCATGTGAAACTGGTGCAGCAATTATTATGGGGGATTTTAATTTTTTATGTCAATTGGTCAAGGCAGCCTTGAGGAGGAGTTCATCAAATGTATCCACGATAGCTTCCTTGAACAGTATGTAATGGAACCTACAAGGGAGCAAGCTATCCTAGATCTGGTCCAGTGGAATGAGACAGGAATAATTAATGACCTTACAGTGAGGAATCCTCTCGGAAGAAGCAATCGCAATATGTTTGAATTTAAAATACAGATGGAACGTGAGAAGATAAAATCCAATATCAGTGCCTTGTGCTTAAATGAAGGAGACTACAATGGGATGCAAGAGGAGTTGGCTAAGGTAGTCTTGGAGCAAAAACTTCCTGGTGGGACAATTGAGGAACAGTGGAGAACTTTCAAAGCAATTTTTCACAGTGCTTAGCAAAAGTATATACCAGTGATAAGGAAGGACTGTAAAAAAAGAGATAATTATCCATGGATATCTAAGGAAATAAAGGAGGATATCAAATTGAAAGCAAATGCGCATAAAGTGACAAAGTTAGTAGGAAGCTAGAGGATTAGGAAATTTTGAAAGATCAATAGAAAGCCATGAAAAGCTGTAAAGAAAAGTAAGATGGATTATGAGAGTAAACTAGCTCAGAATATAAAAACAGATCACAAAAGTTTCTACAAATATATAAAATAAAGTGGCTGAAATAAACATTGGTCGTTTAGAGATTGAGAAGGGAGATGTAATAATTGGAAATGAGGAAGTGGCTGAGCATTTGAACAGGTATTTTGGATCGGTGTTCAGAGTGGAAGGCACAAATAACATGCCAAAAATTGATGACAGGAAGGCTATGGCAAGTGAGGACCTAGAAATTATCATTATCACGAAAGAGGTTGGGCAAGCTAATGGGGCTAAAGGTAGACTAGTCTCCTACAGTACTAAAAGAGATGGTGGGGGAAAAAGCAAATGCACTAGTTGTAATTTATCAAAATTCGCTGGACTCTGGGATGTTCCCACAGATTGGCAAACACAAGCATGACGCCATTGTTTAAAAAAGGAGGTAGACAAAAGATGGGTAACTATGGGCCAGTTAGCTTAACTTCTGCAATAGGGAAAATGCTTGAATCTATCATCAAGGAAGAAATAGCAAGACATCTGGATATAAATTGTCCCTTTGAAAAGACAGAGCATGGATTCATGAAGAGTAGGTCACGTTTGACTAATTTGGTGGAATTCTTTGAGAATATTATGTGCGCAGTGGACAATGGGGTACCTGTGGATGTGGCGCATCCACATTTCCAGAAGGCATTTGACAAGGTGCTGCACCAAAGTCTGCTGCATAAGATAAAGGCACACGGTGTTACCAGTAATGTATTAGCGTAGATAGATGATTGATTAACTAACAGAAAGCAAAGAGTGGGGTAAATGGGTGTTTTTCTGGTTGGTGATCAATGACTAGTGGTGGGCCTCAGGGATCAGTGTTAGGACTGCAATTTTCTATAATTTACACTTCTGCCTGCTTTTCGGAAGCTCTGCCCATAAAGGTGAGCTGTGGCGGGAATGCACCAAGAAGTAATGGTATTGTTTGTTGTTTGTGAAATATATTTTTCAGTAATGCCCGATGCTGCCTGTTACAATCACAACTTTCTGTGACCTGAGTTTCATGATGGCTGTCTTTATATTTTGTGTTTGTTTGACTGCCCCTTGCTCGCTGTCAATCCGACTGATGCCCTGCTCAAAAGCAGAAAATCTCAGCAGATCTGACAGCATCTATAGAGAGAGAATAGAGGCAGTGTTTCGAGTCTACATGACTCTTCATCAGACCTAATCCTAACCCTAACCCCTCTCTGATGAAGGGTCATCTGGACTCTAAATTTTAAAATCACTGTTATGTTCAACTGAATAATACCCTTGCTCTCTTCCGCACCTGGTAATGACATTCTTAACAGGCAATAGCTGGGCATCATAGCAGGAACATGAGTTGGTGAATCTGTTCTACAATGTTGTAGCTCTTTATTCAACCCATAGTCCTCTCAAGCTGTGGACTCTGGATCAAATTCAAATTCTATTGGCTAACTAGAAAAAAACTGAATAAAAATGTTCAGCATCTGTAAGAATGTGTAAACTCTGTCTGAAATGAATTCTGCAGCTAGAGTAAGGACAAAGCTAATATGCTACAATGTTGACTCATACTTGAATCAACATTTTGTTCCTTGCAGTGGAGAGTGCCTTCCTGGTTTTTGTGTTAAGGAGGCTGTGGCGGCCAAGTCATTGTGCCTATTTAAGACAAAGACAGATAGGTTCTTGATTGGTAAGGGGATCAAAAGTTCAAGGAAAAGGCAGGAGAATGGCCTTAAGAAACTTATCAGCCATAGAAATGTAGAAACAATAAAGATAGAAGCAGGGGGAGGCCATTTGGCCCTTCGAGCCTGCTCCGCCATTCATTACGGCCATGGTTGATCGTCCAATTCAATAGTCTAATCCTGCTTTAATCCCATAACCTTTGATCCCACTCGCTCCAAGTGCTATATCTAGCCGCCTCTTGAATACATTCAATGTTTTGGCATCAACTACTGCCTGTAATAATGAATTCCAAAGGCCTGTAATAATGAATTCTGAATGCAATATTCTTTCAGTGAAGAACTGTCTCTTCAACTCCATCATAAGTGGTCAGACTGTGAACCCTGGTTCTGGACTCCCTCACTATCAGGAACATTCAGCCTGTATCTACCCTGTCTAGCCCTGTTAGAATTTTTAAGTCTCTGTGAGATCCTCCTTCATTCCTCTGAACTCCAGCGAAAACAATCCTAACCTAGTTAATCTCTCCTCATACACCAGTCCCAACATCCCCAGGATCAGCCTGGTAAGCCACAATCGAATAGTAGAGCAGACTCGATGGGCTGAATTACCTAATTCAGCTCCTATATCTTATGGTCTTATGAACCGTAAAAACATTTTCTCAGAATTTGAAGTGTTCTGTCTGAGAAATCACATGGGGTCAGAAAATCTCTTAGCTTAGATAAAGCATGCAGGCAGGAAGAACAAATGATTTATTTTCTGGTTGGCACATAAACTGGATCAGAGTATCGACAGTGTTCAGGTAAAAACGTCGAGGTTTAAAGCAACCACAAAATTATGCTGTACAATAAACAAGACAACAAGGTCTGCATCCACATGGGGACAGAGTCCCAGCCAGCAGAGGGCAACAACATATAGAGATGTAATCTCTTTCTTTGACTCTTCCTTCTCGAATTGACTGACAATGTCAACAAAAAATAACCAAGATGAATGCATGCAGATATCAAATTGCATTCTCAAGTGAACACATTTGCCCAAGGAATATAACATAAGAAACAAAAAGGTCCTTGTGAGAGACAAACACATGTAGAACATATAGAAGATAGAACATAGAACACTACAGCACAAACAGGCCCTTCGGCCCACAAGTTGCGCCAATCACATCCATACCTACCAGGCCATAGAACTATCTGTAACTCCCAATCCCATTAAATCCCATATACTCATCCAGAAGTCTTTTAAAAGACCCCAGCGAGTTCGCCTCTACCACCACCAAGGGCAGCCGATTCCACTCACTCACCACCCTCTGAATGAAAAACTTACCTCTATGTGTGGGAATCGTAACAGATGGTGTACTTACTGGACACACAAATCCATTTCAGTGCAGTGGACTACCCTCTAACCATTGGGATTGTTCTGGTCCCGATTAAAGCATTAATGTAAAATCTGCTAGATGTTTCAGTGAGAGTGACTGATGAGTTGAGCATCTTACAGTGGGCATCAAGGGAATTGGGTAGTGTTAAATGCAGATGGCTGGTGTGGTATACCCTAAGCTGGTGCTAAAGGGCTACAAGCCTGGGCTGGGGTCTACAAGACTAGATCAGGTGACTGCAACAGAACAGGGGCCTGCTCCAGGGACTGTAAGACTGGAGGAGGCAATAAAGAACAGGGCTCTGTACCAGGTATTGTGGTCTCCGCATCAGGGAACATTCAACACAATTCTGTCTCCCACTGCACTACCACCGCCACCCCCCCTCAACCCCCTCAAGGATACTCATTCTAGCTTTACAAAATTACAATCTCTTCATTACTGAATACAACTTCCACATTTCCCTTTTCCCCTTCCCTACCATTTCCAAACACTTCAGCCAGATGTTACTGCTCCCTTTCTTTTTTGGGCAGGTTTAGCAATGGGGAAAAATGTCACAAGAGGCCCAACTCGTTCAGTGGGAAATCCCACCCAATTGTCCTCTCCCACCCCCAACTGGTGATGTATTGGGTCACCCGCCATGTAATATCAGGGACCTCATTTCCAGCTATTGGCATCTCATTATCCGGCCTCCTTGCAGGAATCATCCTCAAAGAATCCCAAAGAATATTCATTTAGAATATTGCATTCAGTTTTGGTCACCACATTACAAGAAGGATACTTCCTGTAATTACACCACATTACAGGAAGGCTTTGAAGACTCTACAGAAGAGGTTTACCAGGACACTGCCTGGATTAGAAGGTATGACCTATAAGGGGAGGCTGGATAAACTAGAGTTTTTTTTAATGGCAGAAACTGAGGGGAGACCTGATAGAAGTCTATAAAATTATGGGAGGCATAGATAGGGTTGACAGTCAGAATCTTTTTCCCAGAGTTGAAATGCCTCATATGAGGGGGCATGCACTTAAGGTGAGAGGGGGAAAATTTCAGAAGAGATATAAGGGGCAAGTTTTCTACACAGTGGTAGGTATCCGGAACATTTTGCTAGCGGTGGTGGTGCAGGCAGACATGATAGGAGCATTTAAGGGGCTTTTAGATAAGCTCATGAATATGCAAGGAATAGCAGGATATGAACCAAAGGCAGGCGGAAGTGATGAGTTTAATTTGGTGTTATGTTCGGCACAACATCATGGGCCAAAGGTCCTGCTCCTATGCTCTACTGTTTTGTGTTCTATGTTAAAGCAGATGGAGGGAGCGTAAGCAGGACGCTTGCCAGAGCAGACGATAAGGATGCCGGGTATGTGAGGACGATGAGTGGGAGAAGTGAGTTGATGAGGTCACAATGATGAGGAAGCTAGCAGGGAACGTAAAAACTGACTGTAAAAGTTTCTATAGACACGTAAAGTGAAAAAAGATTGACAAAAATGGACATAGACCCCTTACAGTGAGAAACGGGAGAATTCATAACAGGAAATAAAGAAATGGCCGACGAATTAAATTCTTTGCTTCAGTCTTCACAAAGGAAGACATGAATAATGTACCAGAAGTTCTGGGAGAAACATGTTTTATTGAGGAGCTGAAGGAAATCAGCATTAGTAGAGAAATGATTTTGGGGAAATTGATGGAATTGAAAATGGATAAATCTTCAGGTCCCAAGGTAAAAGTACTTAAGGAAGTAGCCCTGGAAATAATAGACCAATTGGTGACTATTTTCCAAAATTCATTGGACTCTGGCCTGGTTTCTATAGATTGAAGTGTAGCTCATTAAGCCTGCTATTCAAATAGAGAGGCAGAGAAAAAAAGGGAACTCTAGACCAGTAAGCCTAATGTCAGTAGTGGGGAAGTTGCTGGAGTTCATTATCAAGAATTTCATAACTCAGCATTTGGAAGGCAGTGGTATAATCAGACGAAGTCAGCATGGATTAAAAAGGGGAAATCATGCTTGACAAATATATTGGAATTCTTTGAGGACATAATGAGTAGAATTGGCTGAGGAGAACCAGTGGATGTGGTTTACTTAGATTTTCAGAAGGCTTTCAACAAGATCTCACATAACAGATTACTCTGTAAAGTTAAAGCACGTGAGATTGCAGGTGATGCCTTGAAATGTGTAGAAAGCTGGTTAGCAGATAGGAAACAAAGAGTTGGCATAAATGGGGCTTTTTCTGATTGGCAGCCAGTGAGAAGTGGGATTCCTCAGGGATCTGTGTTAGGACCTCAACTGTGACATTATATATTAATGATTTGCAAGAGAGAAGTAAATGTATTATCTCCAAGTTTGCAGATGATACAAAGTTGGGTGGGAGGGTGAGCTGTGAGGAGGATGCAGAGGGACAGTAGTGGTGGCCTGGCAATGAGTGGGATCCCTGTGAATTATGAAGGGTGTGTGCGCTGAGAGTGATGAACAGAGTAACTTACCCTGGCAGAATGTGGGAACTCGTTCACCCTTTTCTGGCACTGGGTGTGCGTCCTCGTTTGCAAAGAATTGGTGATGACCACTGCTACCAGCACCTGCCATGCAAAGTTGATATCCCAGCTCAATGCTCTCCTCCCTGCGCATGGGTGCAGAACATCACGCTGCGCCTCCATTACATCCAGCAGTCTGCTTAGGGAGGCAGCTGAGAGGCAGCCCTCCTTGCAACCATCTATTGCCCTTGTCCAAGACAAAATTGCTGCTGGTCGCGAGGGTGGCCTTTAAATGAAACACCAACACCCCCCCCTCCCCCCCGCCCTCCATGACAAATGCATTGAGGTAATGTCGGAATGGGTGAGTCAGAAACTGCGTCATGAAGCCAGTGTGAATACAATGGCCTGAACTTTGTGGCTAACAATCTGATGCAAAACCCTCTATTGCCACCAGTGGGCTAATCACCACTTCTCCCACCTGCCTTCGAACTTGGCCAAATATAGGAAAAATTCTGCACTTTGTATCCTGAACATCTTATGTCCAGTTGTTGACATTATTAAGAGGGGATTCCAGTATGGCCATCACATCATGCTGCCATTCATGCTTGCAGCCTACCAACTCCATTCACCAACTTTTGGGTGTTTACATTCTAAACCTGCCAAGAACATCACCTGCTTTTTTTTAATGTTTTCATTGAAGATTTTCCATTTTATTAAATCGTGCAAGAAAGCCCCAGAATCCAGTACAGCACAGAATAATCATTATTCCACATATACTTTCAGCAAAGACTGGCAAATAGCATTACAATTGGTTCAGATTATCAGTGACAGTCCATTGCAATTGTTGTAATCGATGCCCCCCTTTGCAAGAATCATGAATGGATATTACAATGGGTGGGGGATAACAGGATAAAGTCACGAGCAATGGTGCTCACCCTCGCTCACAGGATAATAAGGGCCGAGCTTCGCAGCCTAGGGGAGTCTCTGTAGGGACAAATATAACCAAGCGAATCCTAAAACAGTACCCCAAAGCCTCCGAATAATGAAAAGATACCCCAGAAAGAGGGGAACATCAGGCTACAACCCCAAACCAAAGGAGTAGGAATAGAGGATACACTCTCACGTATAGGGTAACAAGAGACTATATACCCAGTTTTTACCACTAAGCTAGTCCCAATTGACCACATTTGACCTATATCACTCTATAGACCTCTTACCCATTTAACTGTCTTTTTCAAAGACAAAGTTGAATCCACTCGTACTACTACCTCTGACAGCTCATTCTAGACACTCACCACCCTCTGAGTGAAAGAATTGCCCCTCTAGAGCCTTTTCTATCTCCCCCTTCTCATCTTAAACCTATGGACTCTAGTTTTAGACTCCCCTTCCTTTGGGAAAAGATATTGATTATCTTTCTTATCTATGCCTCTCATTATTTTATAAACCTCTATAAGGTCACCATTAAGCCTCCTATTCTCTAGGGAAAAAAGTCCCAATCTATCCAGCTTCTCCTTATAACTAGAACCATCAAGTCCTGGTAGCATCCTAGTAAATCTTTTCTGCACTCTTTCTCGTTTAATAATATCCTTTCTATAATAGGGTGACCAGAACTGTACACAGTATTCCAAGTGTGCCCTTACTAAGTTCAATAAGACATCCCAACTCCAGTATTCAATGTTCTGACCAATGAAACCAAGCATGCTGAATGCCTTCTTCACCATGCTGTCAACCTGTGATTCCACTTTCAAGAAGCTATGAGACTGCATTAGATCTTTTTGTTCTGTAACTCTCCCCAGTGACCTATCATTAACTGAGTAGGTCCTGCCCCATTCAATCTATCAAAATGCATCATCTCTCATTTATCTAAGAGGGTATCTCAGGGAAAGACAAGACCTCTGTTATCTATGCACTTATCGGCTTGTGGTAAATAAAGAACCACAAGGTAGAATTGATAACTTGAACACTGAGAGCGTTTTATCGTAGGTGTGCACTGTTCCACAGTCAGATCTCAAGCTGCTCCACTGGGTCCCACACTGGGAGGAGCTAACCTCTCAGGGGTCACCTGATCTATGCTCATAAAGGAGCAGTACGCACTCTAACCCCAACATACATTATGTACATATATCACAACTTCCTCCTCCCAGTAGGATGATGTGCTTACCATACACTCCAGGTGCCAAACTACCAAGTAGCCACTGTCACAATCCATGCAGCCAAGAAAAATATAGGATACCAACTCAAGAAAGATTAGACAGTCAAGGATTCCCAACCACACTCAGGCGTATGCCAGTAAATATTTCCCCTGACTCCAGCAATGACAATAAAATCCAGTTTTTTCCAGGATACATCATTTGTCTGTACCTTCACATGATACCAACAAGGATTCTTTAACCCCAAAATAGCAAAAATACAAAAGAAAAATGCCATTTGTTCTAAAGGGGGTTTTCCTCACACACTATGAGGACTTTAAGGTCATGCCAACCATCTCCATGCCAATTGCTTGCCTCCCACCTGACTGTAGCACCACTCATATTATCCATAATTAAAGTAAAGGATACTGTTTAATGTAAACCTTCATTCTAAATTCCAGGATTACAAATAAATATTGCACAAAATTGATGCCATGCAACCATCTTAGCATGGTCCCCAGTGTAATGATGGTGAACCATTATCAATCTACAATAAAGGAAATATCTCTGTACTACAAACACTAGGAATTTGAAACTGACACAGGGCAGGAGTGGGCAGATTCCCAAACCCATCTTGCATGGTTGATGCCGGTGTTACAGCTGCACTGGAACAGCTTGGCTCAGAGCGCAGCTAGTTTTGGAGCACAAGTCTTCAGGACTATTGCAGGAATACTGTTGGAACCCATAACCTATGCTGATTCCAGTACCTCCAGCCATTTGTGATATCAGGTGGAATGAATTGACTTGGCTAACTATGTATTCGTAATGCTGAGGCATTACAGGGGGAGGCCAAGATGGATGACCCATTTAGCTGAATCTTGTTATGAATGCTTCAGCCTTGTGTTTTGCACTCTGTGCAGGACCCCCCCAGCATTCAGTAAGGATTCAGTAAGGCCCACAATCAGTAAGGATAGGCAATAATACCTCCTCCACAAACATCTTCAACTCCGGTGCCCCACAAGTTTGTGTTTTCAGCCCCTCACTATACTCCTTATACACCTATGAACATGTGGCCAAATTGCCCTGCAATTCAACTTTCAATTTGCTAATGACTCTATCGTAGCGGGTCGTATCTCAAACAATGATAAGACAGAGTACAGGAATGAGATAGAGAATGTGGTGAACTGGTGCAGCAACAATAATCACTCCCTCAATATCAACAAATAAGGAGATTGTCATCGACTTCAGGAAGCGTAAAGTAGAATATGCCCCTGCCTACATCAATGGGGACAAAGTAGAAAGGGTCAAGAGCTTCAAGTTTTTAAGTGTCCAAATCACCAACAACCTAGTCCCCCCATGTTGACACTATAGTTAAGAAAGCCCACCAACGCCTCTACTTTCTCAGAAATTTGGCATGTCAGCTACAACTCTCACCAACTTTTATAGATGCGCCATAAAAAGCATTCTTTCTGGAGTTGTATCACAGCTTGGTATGGCTCCTGCTCTGCCCAAGACCACAAGGAACTACGAAAGTCATGAATGTAGCCCAATCCACCAAGCAAACCAGCCCCCCATCCATTGACTCTGTCTACACTTCTCGCTGTCTCAGCAAAGCGGCCAGCATAATTAAGGACCCCACACACCTCAGACATTATCTCTTCCACCTTCTTCCTTTGGGAAAAATGTACAAAAGCCTGAGGTCACATACCAACTGATTCAAGAACAGCTACTTCCTTGCTGCTGTCAGGTTTTTGAATGGACTTACCTTGCATTAAGTTGATCTTTCTCTACACCTTTACTATGACTGTAATACTACATTCTGCACTCTCTCCTTTCCTTCTCTATGGACAGTATGCTTTGCCTGTTTAGAGCGCAAGAAACAATACTTCTCACTGTATGTTAATACATGTGATAATAATAAATCAAACTAAAAACAAACTAAAGCTAAAACGTTAAAGATGAGAAGATTTTAGGAGTCACCTCTTCCTGCCAATTATTTAATTGTCGACCATTTATGAATGGACCTGTACTCATTCTTGTTGCCAAACTATTTGATCACTACTGAACAGCATATCATCTTTCTAAAATGATGTTAAGGCACCAATTTAAGAAATTGTGTAAACATGTGTGTCCATGGGTTCAGCACATCAGAAGATATAAACATGGAGGGAAAGCTAGCAGACATCAGCAGCAGGGCAGTGTGGGCTGTGTCCTGCTTCACTCAAAGAGAAACTCAGATTAGATCAAATGACAGATTTTGTTTCTAGGGATGGCATGCTGGTATCTCTTAAAGGCATATTAAAATGGAAAGTAACTTCAGGAACTCCTGTTAGAGTTGGACCAGTGGTTGTTGTATCTGTCTCATTGCTACCTGGTGTCGAGAATCAACATGGGCCAAGAGGATTGAGCTACAGTTCTTGTGTTCCTTCTTACCTGGAGGGGTGAAACCATGATCAGGCTGGGACAAAGCTAGCCCAATGCACTGAGGGTTTGCTGCACCTTTGATGGTGGTTTCCCTAATCTAGGGTAAAGTATCAGGGCAGCCAACAAGGTTAAACTGAGCCTTTTACTGATGCAATTCTTCAAAGCCATCTCAGCCTTTTGGCTAAGATGAAGTCTTAGATTATTTGTTTTGATTTATTATTGTCATACGTATTAGTACACAGTGAAAAGTATTGTTTCTTGCGCTATGCAGACAAAGCATACCATTCATAGAGAAGGAAAGGAGAGAGTACAGAATTTAGTGTTACAATCATAGCTAGGGTCTATAGAAAGATCAACTTAATGCAAGGTAAGTCCATTCAAAAGTCTGACAGCAGCAGGGAAGAAGCTGTTCTTGAGTCAGTTGGTATGTGACCTCAGACTTTTGTATCTTTTCCCTAATGGAAGAAGGTGGAAGAGAGGATGTCCAGGATGCGTGGGATCCTTGATCATGCTGGCTGCTTTTCCAAGGCAGTGGGAAGTGTAGGCAGTGTCAATGGATGAGTCAAGCCTCAGAGGGAATGCAATGCCTCATCTTGTCAGCTTGAATCTAGTTTGTCCCCCATGTGGGGACCATGATTGGATTTAATTAGAATTGGCTTTTTTGATTAGAATTAAAGCACCAAATACCAAAAAAAATTACACTGCCCTCCTGCAAGATGGGCTACAGTGGTGAATGCGGGTTCAAGAACATGGTTCACCAACAATAAAGAACAGCAGAGTTTGCTGAAGGGATCAATCATGACTCAGTGTTCAGCCTCTGAATGGAAGGTTTGGATGAAGTCAACACATAACATTAGGCAGATAATTGGGCGCAGCACTGAGGGGATATCTTTACTAGCGACAACACAGTGACATTTCAGAAATCTATAATAATGCAGCACTTCACCTAATATTGGTCCACACAAGTTGTTAGAAATCAATTATTAACTCCAACTGGTTAGACCACACATTAATCAAAGAACGAGTTGTAGTTATCTTTGGTTCAGATGTTATGGAATTGAGGTGAGGGAATAGTTTCCGAAATCATTAGGAAAAGGGAGAAAAGTGAATGAAAGACAAAGATGAGTCATTGTAAAGGAGAAAATCTGAAAAAAAAGGTAGAAAAATTGTTTATAAGAGAGAAGGGACAACGAGTTATTCCAGATCCAATGGGAAAAGAGTCCAGCCGGAGCCTGGAACAGTAAAATTAAATTTACATCAGTCGATAAAGGCAGGTGCAATTTGCATTGTAGAACCATTCGACAGTGAGTGGAGCATTCGACACTCAGTTCCTGTACAGAATCAATGTGGCTGAAGCTGATCACTTAGGAGCTGAAATGAAGAGTCTGGTGTCCACCCTGGCAATCGGCCTGATGCTGCCCTCCATTGCTTTTGGTGATTCCCAACCGACTGGCACATTCACCAATCTCGAGAAAATTTCTTCAGATTGTCAGTTTACAATTAATCCCAGACATCTTACCAGTGAGTATTCAAATCCCTTCAACTGTGCAGTGTTGACATTGAGGGAAAAATTATTGCCCTGTCCCTGTTCACCAGCTTCTCCATTTCTTTTCTGTGCTCCGTCTCGTCATTGTTTGAGGTCTAACATACTACGGTGGTGTGGTCGGCAGACTTGAAAATCGAGTTGGAGAGGAATTTGCTCACAAGTCATAGCAGTATAAGGAGTATAGTAAGGGGCTGAGAATACAGCCTTATGAGGCACCGGTGTTCAGGATGGTGGAGGAGGTATTGTTGCCTATCCTTACTGATTGCAGTTTGTGGGTGAGGGAAGTCAAGCATCCAGTTGCGTAGGGAAGAGCCGAGCCCCATGCCATGGAGTTTGAAGATGAGCTTTGGAGGAATAAGGCTGAGCTGTAGTCAATAAGTATGAGTCTGACATAAGTGTCTTTGTTGTCCAGGTGTGCCAGGGTTGAGTATAGAGCTAGAGGGATGGCATCTGCTGTGGACCTGTTGCAGTGATGCGTGAACTGTGATGGATCCAAGCAATCTGGGAAGCTGGAATTGATTTGTGCCATGACTAACCTTTCAAAAAACTTCATAATGATGGTCATCAGAGTCACAGGCAATAGTCATTGAGGCACGCTGCCTGGTTTTTCTTTGGTACAGGGATGGTGGCCATCTTCTTGAAGAAGATAGGGAGCTCAGATCAGTGTAAGGAGAGGTTAAAGATGTCTGCAAATACCCTGCAGGATCTGAGTGCTCGTCCAGGTGCCCCATTCGGGCCAGTCACTGTTTCTTCCAGAGTTTGAAGCATTGCATCTGAGAGTTACAGGTGTCAAAATATCCCCTTCTCTGATGTGTTCAGCTGTAGAGTGTGGCTGTGATGATTGATAAAAACACGCACTCAATCTCAATAACCCCTCAGTTACCACAGATGGAATTTTCTCACAGTTCCAGATCCCTCCCTGATCTCCGATGAAAATGGTGACTTCACGGAGATGGACATGGAAAAGGTCCAGAGGATGTTGGACAACGTTGGGACTGAGCAGTTTGACTCAGATTTTGGATGGGAAGCATTTAACAATGACGACAACCAGAACGAACAGGTGCCCGATGGTTATAGTGAGTCTGTCTCTGAGACTCAGTGAGAAACCGTGATGCCAAATGCTCTTTCAAACAGATTCAGCCAATTGCTATCAGGGCAATCCAAACTTCATGTTCTATGCTGTACTCATAGCTGGACTGTAGCTGAAATGCTTGAGCTATGTGCCTGAATGAATTCTGAGTGTATTTCTGTTTTTGCTGAATAGTCTATACAGGTATGGTTGCAGAATCAATCAGAAGTTAAAGCAAAGATACTGCATTTTAGAAATAATCTCATGACAGTGACCTTTATCTGCCAGAAGCTCTTTTTGGGAATCAGGTACTGATGTCAGCAGTTCCTGAGAGATTTTCTATCCATAATGGTTGTAAGGATAGAAATTAGAGGCAGGAATAATCCATTTGGCCCTTCGGGCATGCTCCACCATTCACTTTGATCATGGCTAATCACCAAAATCAATATCCTGATCCCCCCTTCCCCCCATATCCCTTGATCCCTTTAGCCCCAAGAGTTATATCTAATTTCTTCTTGAAATCACATGACATTTTGAACTCAATTAGGCCAAAGGCAGCATGGTGACACAGTGGTTGGGACTGATGCTTCAAGAACTTGGGTTTGATTCCTGGCTCTGGTCACTGTCAGTGTGTTGTTTGCACTTTCTTCCTGTGTCTGCATGGGTTTCCTCTAGGTGCTCCTGTTTCCTCCCACACTCCAAAGATATGGGGGTTAGGTGCATTGGCCATGCTAAATTGCCCCTTAATGTCCCAGGATGCGTAGGTTAGAGGGACTAGTTAGAGCAAATGTGTGGGATTATGGGGATAGGGCCTAGGTGAGATCATTGTCGGTGCATACTCGATGGGCTGAATGGCCTCCTTCTGCACTGTTGGGATTCTATGAACTACTTTCTCTGGTAGTGAATTTCACAGATTCATCACTCTCTGGGTAAAAAATTTCTCTTCACCTCAGTCCTAAAGTACCTTATGCTCAAACTATGACCCCTGGTTCTACACTCCCTCACCATCGGGAGCATTTTTTGTGAATCTACCCTATCTAATCCAGTTAGAATTTTATAAGTTTCTATGAGATCCCCTCTCACTCCTCTAAACGCCAGTGAATATAATCCTAAATTAAAATCCTGCACAGTTTGATGATCTCTGTTTCCAACCTCCTACAATGGGCACTGGCAGGGTGAGCTCTGAACTGGGAGCACAAATTCATAAAATGTCTTCTGTAGGTGATAGTAAAACGATTTGCATAGGGTTCATGTCAAGGACTTATAGTCTTGTAGTCACACTGCAAAGGAAAAAATAATTTTAAAAAATACAGCTCTAATTGATTCAGTATTGTTTCCTTTTCTGAACAAAATCATTTTTGCAAGCAATGTCCTTCATTAACAATGAGTGATTGGCCCAGAATTTGCCTCCACAGGGGTCAGTCACAAAAGGCGATAAATTCAGAGGGAATTTGAGAAACATTTTTTCACTCAGACGATGGTAGGAAACTGGAATGCATTGCTTGGGCAGATACTTGGGGCCAGATATCTTACAACTTTTAAATAACGTTTGGATGAGCACTTGAAATATCATAAAATTCAAGGATATGGGACAAGAACTGGAAATTGAAGGAGCACAAAATATCATGATACTCATTAACGACCTCCAATATTAACAGTTAACACCGTCAATCTGAAAAACAAACATTCACCATCACTCTCTGCCTCCTATATCTGAGTCTATGTTGTAATGATATGCGCACTGTCTATTTAATCATTTGCATGTTAATTGTATGAGCCAGTCTGTGATGTGTGATGATGGTTACAGAATGGCCACAGTCAATGGGAGGTTGGGTGGGTACACAGAGCAGCTCATGTGTTCCAATTTCTGATCGGCAGAGAAGCGAACATTCCGGGTTTTTGCATCCTCATTTTCATGGGCGGTTTTAAAGTAACACTGGTGTCAATGTGCCTTCTGATCTCAGCACAGAACATGGTACAAAAACACACTGAAAACAAACAGAACCAGAAAGTTAGCATGTGCCAAACCAGCCAGCACCTTCAGTGTGTTTTGAATAACCTCAGACATGCATTTTTAATATATCCTGTCATGTGGACATCCCTGGCATTTATTAACCTCCTCAGTGCATCTGAGTGACTTGCTCGGCCATTTTGGAGGGTAGTTAAGAGTGAATCACGTTGCTTGATATCTGGAGCCACATATTTGTCAAGCTGGGTAAGGACAGTGGATTTCCTTCCTTCAACAAAGTGGATATTTACATCAATCCAGTAGTTGCATGGTCACCATGACTGATCCTAGTTCTTTATTCCTGGTTTTTCAAAAATATGTTTAATCCAAATTTAAAATTTGAACTCATGTCCCTGGATTATCTGTCCAACTGTCTGGATCATTATTCCATTAATATAACTATATAGTTTTTTTATTCTTCCATATGAAATGAGCGTCACTGGCTAGGTCAGTATGTGATGCTCATTCCTAATTGTTCTTGAAAAGGCAGTGGTGAGCTGTCTCCATGAATCTGCTGCAAGTCATACGGTGTAAGTGTTCCAACAGTGCTGGTAGGGAGGGGGTTCTAGGTTTTTGGCTCAATTACAATGAATGAACTGTGGCATAGTTCCAAGATGGTGCGTGTGGCTTGGAGGGGAACTTCAAGGTGGTGGTGTCCCTGTTCTTTTGCTTCCTTATAATGCTGTGTAGAGGTCACTAGTTCAGAAGGTGCTATTGAAGGACCCTTCATGAGTTGCTACAACGCATCCTGTCAATGGGACACACTGTTGCTACTGGGTATCAGTCATGAATTTTTAACGTGGTTGATTGAGTGCCAATCAAGCAGGCTACATAGAGCAAGATTGTATCAACCATCATGAATGTTGTTCAAGCTGCGTGGAACATGTGAAGAATACCCCATTAGATTCCTGACTCCTGATCACCGTCTTTGTACATTATAACCTCAATGAAAACATTTATTCATTAGATCATTAGATAGATACCAAATGCTTCGAGAGTGTTTCCAGTAGAATCAGGTGGAGAAATGCTGGAGATTGGGTCGGGGGAAGGTGGGAGATTGGGTCTGGGAGAAGAGGGATATTGGGTCAGGGAGAAGGGGGGGAGATTGGGCCTGGGGGAAGGGAGGGGTCATTGGGTCTGGGGGGGAGGGGAGATTGGGTCTGGGGAAAGAAGGGACATTGGGTCTGGAGGAAGGGGGGATTGGCTCTGGGGGAAGAGGGTAGATTGGATCTGGGGAAAGGGGGGAGATTGGGTTTGGGGGGAGGAGGGAGATTGGGTCTGAGGGAAGGAAGGAGATTGGGTCTGGGGGAAGAAGGGAGATTCGGTCTGGGCAAAGCAAGGAGATTGGGCCTGGGGGAAGGGGGGTATTTTAGAGACCAAGACCAGAAAAATCCCACCCAAATTCAACGGACATGTTGGGCAAGGTGGTAGAATTCCTGTGAATGTGTATGTTTAAAAGAGGATCTCAGTCCCTTACTGTAGGTATCCTGCACACATTCTCTAAACAATTCCACATCATTCTGGAATGATGTGGAATTGATGCCACCTGTTATTTTACTTCTCACAGCCTTACAATTTTCAACCGGTCTGGACATTTAAAACTGCAGCCATTATATTGGGTTGACCCAATTCACTGGAAACACCAGGAGAGAGTTTCAGGTCCAGTTGCATCTGAAGGGTGGTTGTCATTGGTGGCCATAGCCTAGATGGAGAAAGAGCCCTAAATGAGAGCACAAGCTTCCATTCCAGCCAGGGAACAAGGACAGAAGCACCTGGTTTACTGCTTAGTTGTAGAAACCTACTGAAGGAGAAACAAGAGAGAACTAAAGGCACAATCATCCATGCTTATCTAAAGGAAGTTTTGGTTTGATTTATTATTATCAAATGAATTGGAATACAGTGAAAAGTGTTGTTTTTTCAGCTATACAGACATAGCGTACCATTCATTGATTAATCAAGGGGATCAGAGGTTATGTGGAAAAGGCAGGAGAATGAGGATGAGAAAAAAGTCAGCCATGATTGAACGGCAGAGCAGACTCAATGGGCCGAGTGGCCTAATTCTGCTCCTATGTCTTCTGTCTTATGGTCTTATCCAGGGAGGCGAGGGGGTGCTGGGATATTAAATTCAAGCTCATACTTCTATCTGTTTAATTTCATCTCGTATGTGTGTGTGCCTGTGCGCTGCCAGTCTAACCGATCCTCACCCATTGCTCAACTCCTCATTATTTACTACATATCTGTGTTTCGTATGATCTGAAAATTGGCAATTATGCTGGGTATATAATTGAAAGATTATTTATTTATTAGTGTCACAAGTAGGCTTATATTAACACTACAATGAAGATACTGAAAAGCGTTCACCACCACTCTTTGCTTTCTATCCCTAAGTCCATATTGTACTGATACACGCACTGTCCATTTAATCATTTGCATGTTAATAGTATGAGCCAGTCTGTGATGTGTGATGATGGTTACAGAATGATCACAACCAATGGGAGGTTGGATGTGCACATAGAGCAGCTCATGTGTTCCAATTTCATCCCAGATTCTGATCGGCAGAGACGCGAACATTCTGGGGTTTTGCATCCTCATTTTCATAGGCGGTTTTAAAGTAACACTGGCATCAATGTGCCTTCTGATCTCAGCACAGACGTGGTACAAAAACACACTAAAAACAACCAGAACCAGAAACTTAGCATATGCCAAACCAGCCAGAATTTTCAGTATATTTTGCGTAAGCCTCAGACATGTTTTTTCAATCAATTCTGGCATGTGGACAACCCTGGCATGATAGACATTTATTAACCACCTCAGTGCATCTGAGTGACTTGCTTGGCCACTTCAGAGGATAGTTAAGAGTCAACCACATTGCTTGATGTCTGGAGTCACATATTTGTCAAACTGGGTAAGGACAGTAGATTTCCATCCTTCAATCTAGTGGCTGTTTACATCAATCCAGTAGTTCCATGATCACCGTGATTGATCCTAGCTCTGTATTCCTGGTTTTTTAAAATACATTTAATCCAAATTTAAATCCCCAGTGGGATTTGATCTCATGTCTCTGGAGTATCCGTCCATCTGTCTGGATTTCTATTCCATTATCGTAACTATCTGGAATTTAAAAATCTGATGATGATCATGAACAATTGTCAATTTTTGTAAAAATCCATTTAAAGTTAAATTATTAGTGTCACAAGTAGGCTAACATTAACACTGCAATGAAGTTACTGTGAAAATTCCCAGGTCGCTACACTCCGGTGCCTGTTTGGGTAGTCTGAGGGAGAATTTGGCATGGCTAATGTACCTAACCAGCACATCTTTTGGTATGTAGGAGGAAACCAAAGCACCCAGAGGAAATCCATGCAGACACAGGGAGAACATACAGACTCCGCACAGACGGGCACCGAACCCAGGTCCCTGGAGCTATGAGACAGCAGTGCTAACCATTGTGCCACTGTGAGTCCCATTTGGTTAGGGAAGAAAATTTGCCATCCTTACTTGGCCTGGCCTACACGTGCCTCCTAACCCACAACAATTTGCTTGACTCTAAACTGCCCTCTGAAGTGGTTTGGCAAATCCCTCAGTTCAAGGGTAATGAGGGTTGGACAATAAATGCTACCTCTCTCAAGAGTCATACATCTGTGGAATTCTCTTCCACAGAGAGCGGCGGAGACAGAGTCACTGAATATTTTTAAGGCTGAGCTAGATAGATTTTTGATTGATAAGGGAGTCAAAAGATGTTAGTAAAGTAGAGTTGAGGCCACAATTGGACCAGCGTTGATTTTATCAGATGGAGTGGGAGGCTTGAGGGGCCAAATGGCAACTCCAGGTGGTATGTATGTTTGTGTGTTTGTATGTCCTCCGTAATCACCCAGAAAGCAGATCAGTTGCATTAAACTGCTCCAGGAAAGTGGAATAAGAATAAAACCAGGCAAAGCATTCAGTTTCTAACCAGGCATCGAAAATGACAATGGCACACTCAGCTCAGTCAGCCTTACAAACTCCCCCTCAATAACATCTGGGAGTTTCTGCCAAAATTTGGAGAGCTGTCTCACAGACTAGTCAAGCAAGAGACCTATGTAGTCATACTCACGGGATCATACCTTCCAGATAATGTCCCAAACACCACCATCACCATCGCTGGGCATGCCCTATCCTACCGGAAAGATAGATCTACCAGAGGTAGCAGCGCAGTCAGGCATTGGGTATAGGGAACAGAGGTGATCAGAGATCAAGTCGATGGGTGAGGGTGGTGCAAAGAATAATGATGACTCAAAATTCTCTTTGCTGTGCCAAATCCCAGAACTCTCTGCTCCTCTATGTCAATGCGCTTATCTCCCCTCACACTTTTCTTTGCAATTGGCAGCCGTGTCTTCAGCTGTCGTGGGCCCAAAATTTGGAATTCCATCCCTGACCCACTCTGCCTCGTCGTCTCCCTCTCTTCCTTTCAGACAAGGTTTGGATCAATCCAATTAGGCTTTAGGCCTAGTTTTGTTTGGTAATGTCTCTGCCATGTTTTGGGACATTTTCTTTTCTCATCTGAATGTGTTACATAGATGCAAGTTGATATTGCAGTGGATAATTTCTCGATTTGATCCCCAAGTATCCCCAGATAATGTCCAAAATGGTGATCTCTAAGAAAATAACCTGTAATCTTCCTTACTCAACAAAGTGAATTGTTTGCAAAACATGATTTTGATGAGAGATAAAAAGATATTTGAAACAATAGCAGTTGAAATGCTTTTTGTATATTATGAATTGCAGTGTGACTACATGAACACAAGTCCTTGAAAAGGACCAGGCAAAATTTTTTTCTGTATTAATCATAAATTACAAGGTGTAAACTAGAGATTGAGCAACATGGACAGAATGGATAGGGAAAAGCTGTTCCTATTAGCTGAAGGGTCAGTTACGTTGGGACATAGGCTCAAGGTAAGGGGCAAGAGATTTAGCAGGGTTGTGAGGGGAAGCGTTTTTATCCAGAGGGTGGTGACGGTCTGGAATGCGCTGCCTGGGAGGGTGGTAGAGGCGGGTTGCCTCACATTCTTCAAAAAGAGCCTGGATGAGCACTTGGCACAGCATAATATTCAGGGCTATGGGCCAAGTGCTGGTAGGTGAGATTAGGTGGAAGCTCAGATGTTCCTTTGCGTGTTGGGCCTCTCATGCACTGTATGAATTCATGATGGAAAAGATTTTCAGGATTTTTGCTCCCAGCATAGAGGCACTTCCAACAGCAGATTGAACTGGAGGATTTTCCAACCATTATGGATGACAAATCCAATACAATCTGCTGACATCTGTGCCCTTAATGGGCTCATGATGTGGAAATGCTGGTGTTGGACTGGGGTAAACACAGTAAGAAGTCTCACAACACCAGGTTAAAGTCCAACCAGTTTATTTGATAGTCAACCCACAAACTTTCAGGAACACTGTTCCTTCGTCAGGTGCGTGGAAAGTTCTTTCGGATACGCTGTTCCTTTGTCAGGTATGTGGAAAGAACTTTCCGCACACCTGACGAAGGAACAGTGTTCCTGAAAGCTTGTGGGTTGACTATCAAATAAACTGGTTGGACTTTAACCTGGTGTTGTGAATCTTCTTACCCTGAATGGGCTGTCAGAGGATGAAGTTTTGTCGTCAGGAGCTTGAATTCATAAATTGCTCTCTTATTTTCAAATCAGACACATTCTGAGTCAATATATGATAAGTTTCGTTGACACAGAAATACAGTCATCATCACTTCATTCACCGCAGTACATGGACGCAAGTTGCCGAATACTGCATTTAACCCGACAGCATGCTTTAAAGATGCCAAATTCTATTCCCTTAAACGGATCGGAAGGGGGACTTGGTATTAAATCAGAATCGTCATAGAAGTCTTCCTCCACTTCTTGTCTCAGCCCAAGCTGTCTGAAAATATCGCCAGTGCGCCGCTGTCCATAATCCGGTTCCAGTTCCTGAGTCTCATCATTGTCATGTATCCCCCGAACCTTCCTTATGTTCCTCATTTCCACACCCAACTCCTCAAAGTCGATATTATCATCTGACTCCTCGGTGGTGTCTGAAGGATGAAGAAAATTACACCTGTGAATGCTGAAGGATTAGTCTGATAAATTTTAGGCCCTTTCTTTCTGTGCCGGCTACACGCTGCCACCCTCTGACTTGTTCATTATATTTCTTTGCAATCTATGGCCTGATAATTTGGACAGTGTGATAACACACAGGACTTGCATGGAGAATCACTGATTGACCTCCCTGAAGGACTCATTGAATATGAACTCCCTGGGGACTGGTAATTAGCTCACCAGGTGGAACTCATACACCGAGCCCTGTATAAAGCAGGACCCTGAGTGGGTCCATTATTGGTTGGGACTTGTTTGCTTTATTTTGTTTTGTGCAATAAAGCACTGTTCCTTTACAGCTGACTCCTGAAGTCATTATTGACAAATCTATTTTTGGCTTGCAAGGGTACATAATTCAGATCCAGCCTTGAATAGTGAAGCCAGAAGGACCCCCCGGTGTTTGGTCTCTGGTCTAGAGCTAACAAAGTGGACAAATGTTGAATAAGCATAGGCCGCTGCTAGTCTACCCACAACACTCAGGTACACGATGGTGCAGGGAGAATTGGGCTGACTGAGTGAGCAGTACAGGAGACCATGGTGGATCTGAGGTGATTAAAAGAGGAGCTGTGATTGTGGCTAGCGACAATGATTGATGGGGACCCGTGCAAAGACCAACGCTTTGGAGTGTGTGCGGTGGCTAGACGAGGGACAGTCATCATGGGACAGGCATTGATCAGCAGAGGAGAGGCAATTAGTCAGAGAGATAGTGATTGGGGAAGGATGCTGATTGGATACACATGGTGATCGGACAAGTTGAGATCGGATGGGAATGGAGGGGTTGACGGGAATTGTGGGGAGCGTTAGAGACCAGGGAAGATGTAATCACATGACGCAGCTACGGTAAGGGAAGCTCAATGAGTGGGAGGAGGGAACATTAATTGTGGGAGGTGGGGTGAAAAGGATGGAAAGCTTGACTGGGGAAGTGATCCAACCCCATGTGGGAGAGGTAGTGACAGTTTGGGAGGGGTAGTGGCCATGTGGGAAGGATAGTGACCATTTGGGGGGGTAGTGACCATGTGGGAGGGGTAGTGGCCATGTGGGAGGGGTAGTGACAATGTGGGAGGGATAGTCACAATCTGGGAGGAGTAATAACAATATGGGAAGAGTAGTGACAAAGTGGGACGAGTAGTGGCAGTATGGGAGGGGTAGTGACAATGTAGGAGGGGTAATGACAGTGTGGGAGAAGTAGTTACCATGTGGGCAGGGTGCTGATTGAGGGTGGGATAGCTATGAGAGGGGAGAGATAGTGTTTGGAGGGTGGGGGGCAGTAATTGACGAGGAGGAGTTCGTGGGCAGGGGAGGGATGCTGATTGAGGTTAACATGTAAGACCAATTGGAAAAAAAGGCTGGAATTGTGAAGCAAATTATAGGTATTAAGCAGTGTTAATTACTCACACATTGACATTCAGAGCTCTGATACACTACTTTATATTAACAAGGATCATTATTACGCTATGAACAGATCAGTTTACTGATATTTCCCAGTTACTCCAGAATGCAGTTTATTCCTTCACAAGCAATTTTTTAAAACATTTTTCTTTCTTTATTCCGAGTATTTCAACATGGGAGGGAGATAAAGCAGAAAAAATAAATTGAGCTTATGTCATCCTCCTGTTTATTGGTGATGTGGGGATACCGGTGAAGGAGTGGGGTGGGCACAGTAAGAAGTTTCACAATGCCAGGTTAAAGTCCAACAGGTTTATTTGGAATCACGGACTTTCGGAGTGTTGCTTCTCCATCAGGTGAGTGGTTCTTGGAGATCTTCTCCACTCTGAGTTGGCAGTTTGTAGTTTGGGTAGTAGCCATGCTGTGGTTTACCAGTGATGCAGTGGGCATAGCAAGAAGTCTCATAACACCAGTTTAAAATCCAACAGGATTATGTGGAATTATGAGCTTCCAGAGCACTACTCCTTCCTCAGCTGAGTGGCCTTGGAGCAGTGTTCTGAAAGCTTGTGATTCCAAATAAATGTGTTGGATTTTAACCTGGTGTTGTGAGCCTTCTTACTGCACCCACCCCAGTCCAATGCTGGCATCTCCACAGCATGGCTACCACCCACACTGCAAATCGCCAACTCAGAGTGGAGATCTCCAAGAGCCACTCACTTGAGGGAGGAGCAGTGCTTCAAAAGTCCGTGATTCCAAATAAACCTATTGGACTTTAAGCTGGCATGGGGGACTTCTTCCTATTCACTAGTGTAATGTTGGTGTTTACTGATAAAGAATAGAGATACATAGAAAGAGGGCATTTAGCCCATCAAGCCTGCTCTGTCAACAATCCCACCCAGGCCCTGTCCCCGTAACCCTACATATTTACCCTGCAAATCTTCCTGACACTAACAGGCAATTGAGCATAACAAAAGGGGCAATTGAGAATTGCCAATCCACCTAACCTGTGCATCTTTCATATCCGCACACATGTGATATCATGCTCACTGTGGTCTAGAAATGTGTGAAAGGTTTTGTCCCAGGTGTTACGAGTCTGTTTTGTTCACTCCATTGTTATTTCAGGGTTCAATGTTTCACACATTTTAGATCAATTTTCAATATTAAAAAGATTCAAATTTCACCATTTTCTTGGAGGGTTTCAACTTGCCTCACATTCCCTACCGAGTCAGACCTTCAGGCTCTGTCCTTCTGCCTCGGTTGAGGAAAAAATGTTTTTTAAAAGTTTCAGTATCATTTAAATATAATTGGGCACATTCCAGGCCACAAATATGCCTATGTTCATTGTCATTTTCCAATCCCCACTTAATGTTATTCTCCTCATACAACAATAAGGAAATTGGGATATGAACTGAAAAGAATCCCATCCATTGAGTCCGTCTACACTTCCCACTACCTCGGAAAAACAGCCGACATAATCAAGGACCCTTCATACCTAGACATACTTTCTTCCACCTTCTTCCATTGGGAAAGAGATCAAAAGTCTGAGGTACATACCAACCAACTCAAGAGCAGCTTCTTCCCTGCTGTCATCAGACTTTTGAATGCACTTACCTTATATTAAGTTGATCTTTCTCCACACTCAAGCTATGACTGTAACAGTATATTCTCCTTTCCTTCTCCCCTGTGCACTCTATGAATGGTATGCTTTGAGTATATAGAGTGCAAGAAACAATACCATAACATGTGACAATAATAAATCAAATTAAATCCCTTTGGGGTTAGAGAGACAAGGATGAAAGATGGAAGGTTGTAATCATGTGCTGCTTCACAGGAGTTGCCGTGGTTACTGTGTAGGTGTAGAGCCATTACCTGATTCCAATAGGGAATCTGGCTCCCACTTCCCATATCTCCCCAGGGTGCTCAAGTGGTAACTTCTCCCACCGAACCTCAGAGAGGAACAGTGTGCCAGGCATCTGCACTCCACTAAGCAGGCACTCACTGAAATCTGCCACTTGTCACAGCCACACAATTACTCAGCAGTGCACCGCAAGAGTGGCATTGTCAGGGACTGTGGAGGTGACCTTATGATGTGAAGATGCCAGCATCGGGCTGGGGTAATCACAGGAAGAAGTCTCACAACACCAGGTTAAAGTCCAACAGGTTTATTTGATAGTAAACACCACTAGCTTTCGGAACGCTGCCCCTTCATCAGGAGAGTGGAGAGTTCTGATCACAAACAGGGCATATAAAGGCACACACAGTTTCCAGAATATGTGTGCCTTTATATGCCCTGTTTGTGATCAGAACTCTCCACTCACCTGATGAAGGAGCAGCATTCTGAAAGCTAGTGGTGTTTATTATCAAATAAACCTGTTGGACTTTAACCTGGTGTTGTGAGACTTCTTACTGAGGTGACCTTAGCCATGAATCCTCACGAGTTTTTTTTGGGATGCGGGCATCGCTGGCTGGATTGCCCATTTGTTGCCCATCACTGAGGAGCAATTAAGAGTCAATCATTGCTGTGGGTCTGGAATCTCATGTAGGCAAGACCAGTTAAAGATGATAGCTTCCCTCCCTAAAGGACATTAGTGAACCAGCTGGATTTTTATGACAATTGACAATGTTCATCATTAGACTTTTAATTCCAGATTTTTTTTAAACTCAAATTTCACCATCTACCATGGTGGGATTTGAACCCAGCTCTGACAGAGAATTACCATGGGCTGCTGGATCACAATTCCAGCAACAATACCACTACACCATGGCCTCACCATGTGGTTCCTCCCAAGCTGGAGGTCACAATGTTAGCCACAACTGCGAGTTTGCCTTCTACTGTTGCATGGGGAAGGTCAGTACAAGGCTCCATATTGCAAGACAGCTGATTAGATGGTCATTCTCTCGGAACAGAAAGAAGCAGGCAGAGTGAGCACAACGCTTGATGAGAATTGTAGGATTCTCCATGTGCAGGGTGCCATTGACAGCACACCTGTCACAATGCAAGCAGTGTCAATTCCAACATATAGCACGACCAGACACAAAGCCAAAAGTACATTGATTGTAACAAGTGAATCAAATCGTAACTATTGTTCCATTTAGTCATACACAAGCAAATAAAACAACCTTAACGATTGATAGTTTACTTCATTTCTGGTAAGTTTAATGACGTAACTAGCTGAAATGTGAAGTTTATTAATTAGTCACAAGTAGGCTTACATTAACACTGCAATGAAGTTACTGTGAAAATCCCTTACGGATACTTTGAGGGAGAATTTAGCATGGCCAATGCACCTAACCAGTACGTCTTTTGCATTGTGGAAGGAAACTGGAACACCCAGAGGAAACCCACACAGACCCGAGAAAAGGCAGTAACTAGGGCAAATGCAAAGAAAGTCTGACCACATTGTTATTTGGGACATGCATTAACAGGCTTCACTGGGCAATGGCCAGGGACTGGAACTTATGGATTGATTTCCCCCCTTTTCTAAGGTTGCTGAAGACAATTGTGTCTTACTAATTAGCAGAGTTCAATTACCTTAGCACTGTTTGAAGATTGAGGCTGGAATCATGTATGAATGACTGAATCGCCTATTTATCAAATACACCAACAGAATGTCCAGGAGCCCGTTTTTAGTTTGGACACGTTATACTCTTCAGACTGCAGGTGAATTTTTTTTCGGCCAGCATTCCGGTGGAGATAAGCAGACCATCTAAATTGCCACTTAGTGTCAGAGGAACTAGCAGTACAAATACAGGATAGGAGCTGTGTGGGATTGTGGTCAGTGCAGATTTGATGGGCAAAAAGGCCTCCTTCTGCATCGTAGGATTCTATGAAATTTGTGAAATTGTAAATCTGATCAGTATATTCCTGACCCAGTGATGAATGAAACCATATTTGATTGGGAGTAACATCTAAAAACTCACCTTGTTATAATTCACTGACTACCTCTCAAACATTGTCAAGGGAACAAATTTCAGGACTCACCATCATGATGGAGAAGGCGAATTATAAAATTGGAGGTGACAAATCCACACACCTTGGACCATGTTTCTTTAGTATGTTGAATGCAGGACGGGGTTATTCGCCGGTAACCCTCCACAGGGTCTGAGCAGAATAGTATCAACACAATTGCCAGGATGTTCAGAAGACACTTCATTGCAACTCTGAAGTGTTCAACCTCAGTCACTCTAAAATCTTAATTACTTCATTTACACTCTAATGACTCAACTACGCAAATTGCTCCTGTCCTTTTTCTCCAAATTGAAGTATTCTCCAGTCACAGCCTCCTAGTTGAGTGGGTTTCTCAATTGTTTCTGAATATTTTGCAAATTTTGTCCTGACTGTTTGGCTGATCTGTCCCCATTCTCTTTTATAGTCATTTTGCACTGTTACTGACACGTCATCACTGTTTTTTATTAACCTTTGTCCCTTTTTCTAGTGACTTGGACATTTCTTCAATGCCTCGGATATGTGACATCTGAACCAACCTTAACTGTGATTATGGTTTTGTTAACTAGTTATTGACTGTAATTGATACTAACTCATAGTAAACCTTTTTTTTATTAATTTGTGGGATATGGGTATCTCTGGCTGGCCAGCATTTATTGCCCATCCCCAGTTGTCCTTGGAGAACAGCTGAGATAGTCAACTATCAATGGCAGGACATAGTCATTGACTTCAGGAAGATTAGTGGGGGGCATGCCCCTTCATCAATGGGGTTGAAATGGAAATGATCGAGAGCTTCAAGTTTTTAGGTGTCCAGATCACCATCAAACTGTCCTGGTCTCCCCACGCTGACTCTATAGTGAAGAAAGCCCACCAATGCCTCTACTTTCTCAGAAGACTAAGGGAATTTGGTATGCCCACCCATGGCTCTCACCAACTTTTACAGATGCATCTCGAAAGCTTTCTGGTTGTATCATAGCTTGGTATGGGCTCCTGCTCTATCAAGACCGCAAGAAACTACAAAAGGTCATTAACGAAGCCCAGTCCTTCACTCAAACCAGTCCCCCAGCCATTGACCCTTTCTACACTTCCCACTGCCTCGGAAAAGCAGCCAGCATAATTAAGGACCCCATGCACCCTGATCATATTCTCTTCTGCCTTCTTCCGTCGGAAAAAGATGCAAACGTCTATGGACACGTACTAACCGACTCAAGAGCAGCTTTTCCTCTGCTGCCATCAGACTTTTGAATGGATCTACCTCGCATTGAGTTGACCTTTCTCTACACCCTTGCTATCATTGTAACACTATATTCTGCATTCCCTTCTTTCCTTCTCTATGAACAGGATGCTTTATCTGTATAACGTGCAAGAAACAATACTTTTCACAGTATGTTAATACATGAGACAATAATAAACCAAATCAAATCAAAGAGTCACATACTGTTGTAGCTCTGGAGTCACATGTAGGCCAGACCAGGTAAGGATGGCAGATTTCCCTCCCTAAAGGATATTAGTGAACCAGATGGGATTTTCTGACAATTGATAATGTTTTCATGGGCATCGTCAGTAGATTCTTAATTCCAGATTTTTTTATTTTTATTGAATTCAAATTCTACCACCTGCCATGGCACGATTTGAACTGGATCCCCAGAACATTAGTTGAATTTCTTAATTAATAGTCTAGCAATAATCCATCTAGGCCATTGCCCCACTACTCTTACATGATGACAACATATTTAAATCAATAATGGAAATGGGCCATGAAAAATCAGATGTGAAAATAGAGAAAATGGCAGAGATTCTAGAGAAGGTGCAGCGCAGGTGTAGTTCCAACGACATTCAAGAAGTTCAACACCACATAGAACAAAGGAACTGGCTGGAATGGCCTCCATCACCCCCCTTCCACAAGCTGAAACAGGCACTCCTTCCTCCATTGGCTGCAGCGTGTACCATCTACAAGGTGTACTGCTACAACTCATGCCAGGCAATCCCATTTAGGATTGCATCATCATTTCTTGCTGGGTGAGTGAGGTCAGTGTGCTCCATTGACTCTGTCTATACTTCCCGCTCCCTTGGAAAAGCAACCAGCATAATCAAGGACCCCACGCAACCCGGAACATTCTCTCTTCCATCTTCTTCCATTTGGAAAAATACACAAAAGTCAGAGGTCACGTATTAACTGACTCAAGAACAGCTTCTTCCCTGCTGCCATCAGGCTTTTGAATGGACCTACCTCGCATTAAGTTGATCTTTTTCTTCACCCTAGCTATGACTGTAACACTACATTCTGCACTCTCTCCTTTCCTTCTCTATGAATGGTATGCTTTGTCTGTATAGTGCGCAATAAACAGTAGTTTTCACTATATGCTAATATATGTGCCAACAATAAATCAAATCAAATAGATCAAAAATAGCCGACCAGCTATTTTCAGGCTTTGTGCACTTTGAGTTACCAAATGGAGATTTTTGAAGTTTTAGATGGCCTTTATTACAAGCTATAGCAAGGGGTCTCGAGCTCCATCTGGTGGTGCACCAGAGATCCCTGAATAAAGCATTCCACAGGCAGTTGTACTTTTGGATTCAGTTACAAGGAATTAGCATATATCAATCAAAGGTGTACATTTGTTCAGAAATCCACTCTCAACTAATAGTAGGGTTAATTATTATGTAATTTTCAAGTATTGTTGTCCAATTACAATTTGTGCAAATCTACTTAATTATAATGTCAACAAGCATGTGTTTTCTCGACATATCTACTAACTTGCAGACATAAATATGACAGATACATGTCAGACCAGTGGTGTATCAAACTGCCTTGCCCATTTGTCCTTGTTTTTAGTGGACATACAAAAGACATCCAGATAAATGCGAGGTGATGCATTTTGGAAGAAATAATGTAGGGGGGAGTTATACAATAAATGGTAGGACTATTAAGAGTATAGAAACACAGAGGGACCTAGGTGTGCAAGTACACAAGTCCTTGAAGGTGGCAGTACAGGTGGAAAAGGTGGCAAAGAAGGCTTATGGTATGCTTGCCTTTATAGGAAGGAGTATAGAGTATAAAAGCTGGCATCTAATGTTGCAGTTGAACATTGGTTAGACCGCATTTGGAGTACTGCGTCCAGTTCTGAACAAAGAACAAAAAACAAAGAACAAAGAACGACACAGCACGGGAAACAGGCCCTTCGGCCCAACGAGCCCGCGCCACCATTTTAACAATGCGCTTTTCCTCTTCCACCCTTGACCCATGTCTCTGCTTATGGCACCCACATTGGAAACCAGGCTGAGGGGAGAATAACTTAAGGTCAATTTGTTACACCAATCAGCCTAAGAGCACATCTTTGGGGTATGGGAGGAAACCGGAGCACCCGGAGGAAACCCACGCAACCATAGGGAGAATGCGCAAACTCCCACAGATACTGGCCCAAATCCATGTACCTGCACAGCAAACAGTGATAGTCGCTGAGCTGTCATGGTGCCCATCTGCTGGTCCAGTTTAAGCGTACACAAACGACACAAAGTACTAGGTTACTCTCGAAACATCCAAGAGCAGCCCACGCATGACCCACCGCGTGTATGCCCCTCGTTAGACAACAAGGTGGACCGACGCACCTGTGGAGTGAAAGAGAAAAACATCAACACATGTAACAGTTGATTTCCAGGAACGTCCCGAGGCTCTGATCTTTATTTAAAACAGTCTCCTATATCCCTCCATCCCTATTTCGCTCATGTGTCTATCTAAGTACACCTTAAACAAGTCCAGCGTGCCTGCCTCCATCACCTTACTTGGCATTGCATTCCATACCCCCACAACCCTATGTGTGAAAAACCTCCCTCTCGCATCCAAATTATACCTCGCCCCCCTCACCCTAAGCCTGTGGCCCCTCGTGATATTTGTTTCCAATCTAGGAAAAAGCCTGCCACAGTTTACTCTATCTATACCCTACATTATCTTATACATTCTATTAGACCCCCCCTCAATCTCCGTCTTTCTAAGGGAAACAGCCCCAATTTACCCAATCTTTCCTCATAATCCAGTCCTTCCATACCAGGCAGCATCCTGGTAAACCTCCTCTGCACTCTCTCCAGGGTCTCCACGTCCTTCCGGTAGTAAGGTGACCAGAACTGGATGCAGTACTCCAAATGCGGTCTAACCAATATTCTGTACAACTGCAGCATTAGACGCCAGCTCTTGTACTCTATACCCCTTCCTATAAAGGCTAGCATACCATAAGCTTTCTTCGCAACCTTCTCCACCTGTGTTGCCACCTTCAAAGACTTGTGCACTTGAACTCCCAGGTCCCTCTGCATTTCTATACTCTTAATTGGTCTACCCTTTATCATGTAACTCCCCTCTACATTATTCCTTCCAAAATGTATCACCTCGCATTCATCAGGATTAAATTCCATCTGCCATTTATCTGCCCAATATACCAGCCTGTCAATATCCTGCTGTGTTGCCTGACACTCCTCCTCATTGTCTGCCAATCCTGCCATCTTTGTGTCATCTGCAAACTTACTGGTCACACCACGTACGCCTTCTTCCAAGTCATTTATATATATTATGAATAGAAGAGGTCCCAGTACTGAGCCCTGCGGCACGCCACTGGTGACAGACCTCCCGCTAGAAAAGGACACTTCCACTACTAGTCTCTGTCTCCTGTTACCTAGCCAGTTCTCAATCCATCTAGATACCTGTCCTTGTATCCCATGAGCCTTAACCTTTTCAACCAACCTACCATGAGGGACTTTGTCAAACGCCTTACTGAAATCCATATAGACGACATCTTTCGTCGACCGTTTTTGTCACCTCCTCAAAAAATTCTACCAGATTCGTAAGGCAAGACCTCCCCTGAACAAAGCCATGCTGCGTATCCCTAATCAGGCCGCAATGCTTTACATGTGTATACATCCTATCCCTAAGAATTTTTTCCAACAACTTCCCTACCACTGACGTCAAACTCACCAGCCTATAATTACCCGGGTTATCCCTACTACCCTTTTTAAATAGCAGTACCACATTTGCTATCCTCCAGGACTCTGGGACCTCACCTGTGTCCAAAGAAGAGACAAAGATTTGCGTCACAGGCCCAGTAATTTCATCTCTCGCCTCCCTAAGCAGCCTGGGATAAAAGCCATTAGGCCTTGGAGATTTATCAGTTTTTATGCTGCCTAAAAACCCTAACACTTCCTCCCTCGTAATGGATATTTCCTTCAGCTGGTCTACAGCTCCCTCCAAGACAGTACAAGACACCCAGCCCCTCTCCTTCGTGAATACTGATGCAAAGTATTCATTCAGGATCTCCCCCATTCCCTCAGACTCTAAGCACAGTTCCCCTCCTCCGTCCCTAAGAGGACCGATTTTCCCTCTAACCACCCTTTTGTTCCTAACATAGGAGTAAAATGCCTTTGGATTTTCCTTAATCCTATCCGCCAAAGCCATTTCATGCCCCCTTTTCGCCATTCTATCTCCCCTTTTGAGCTCCCTCCTACTCTCTCTATATTCCTCCAGTGCTCTCTCCTTTCCCAGTTGCTTAGACCTAACATATGCCTCCCTTCTCTTCCTGACCAAGTCTGGTCGCCATACTACCGGAAGGACGTGGAGACCCTGGGGAGAGTGCAGAGGAGGTTTACCAGGATGCTGCCTGATATGGAAGGTATTAGATATGAGGAGAGATTGTGCAAATTGGGGCTGTTCTCCCTCGAAAGACGGAGAATGAGGGGAGACCTAATAGAGGTGTATAAGATTATGAAGGGTATAGATAGAGAGAACAGTGGGAAGCTTTTTCCCAAGTTGGATATGAAAATCATGAGGGGCCTCGGGCTTAGGGTGAGAGGGGTGAGGTATAATTCAGATGTTAGAGGGAGGTTTTTCACACAGAGGGTTGTGGGAGCCTGGAATGCACTGCCAAGTAGGGTGGTGGAGGTAGGCATGCTAGAGTTGTTTAAGGCTTACCCAGACAGGCACATGAGCAGACAAGAGATGGAGGGATACAAAAGGTTGTTCTAAATAAGGATCAAGAGCCTCAGGACATTCCTGAGAATCAATAGCTTCCTATGGGCCGTCCAACATATTTTATGGCTCACCTGTCTCTTACGTTTGAGCTTCTGGGAATCTTCCATGAATGTCTGTATAAGCTGTTTCTGTTTATTGATGTCTTTTTATACACCCACTGGTGATTCGGTCTGCCTTGTTGACCAACAAGGGGCATACACGCAGTGGGTCGCGCGAGAGCTGCTCTTGGATGTAGCTTCGAGAGTTGCCTGGTGCTTCACGTCGTTAGTGTACGCTTAAACTCAACCAACTGACGGGCAACACGACAGCTCAGTGACTATCACTGTTTGCTGTGCAGGTAAATGAACTTGGGCCGGTGTCTGTGGGAGTTTGCACATTCTCCCCGTGCTTGCGTGGGTTTCCTCCGGGTGCTCTGGTTTCCTCCCACACCCCAAAAACGTGCTTTTGGGCTGATTGGTGTTAACAAATTGTCCCTAAATTAGACCTCCCTTAATCTGGTGCACATAAATTCTCTAAATTTGCACACCTTTTATTGTGGAGTCCAAGAGACATAGACAAAGGTCATAGGTAGAAGAAGGATTGGAATGAGGCACTGACTGAATGTTAAAACGGTGACGCGGACTTGTAGGGCCGAAGGGCCTGTTTCCTGTGCTGTGTTGTTCTTTGTTCTTTGTTCTTTGCAGTTATATAGTTGTCAATGAAATTTTTGCATCTAGTCCCTGTGACTAGAGCCTCCTATGTAATTAAACATTTTATAGTCCTTGATGAGATCTGGAGGCTGCCTGGTGCTAAGACATCTGGTTTTTCAGAGTTCCTGGGGGCGATTCTCCCAGAAGTGCTGAATTGGTGGGAAAAACTTCTAAATCCTGACTGTTTTGGCAGTTCAGCTTCTCATCCAAATCTCCGAAGTCTGTGCACTGCAGAGGTCCCATCTGGGAATCTCATTAAAAACCCAGCGGAGACGAGGCCTATTTGCATCAGAGTTTGACAGTTCTGGAACTCTGCACGTGTGCAGTGGTCCCAAACTGTCAACCTCCTGTTTGCTGGCCAGCTTGATTGTGGCCAGCCTGGGACCACTGCAGTGCTGCCCCTCCAGCACTGTCCCCCCACCCCCGGCCCGATCATGGCCCCGACAGCAATTCCCAGACCACCAACCCCCTGCCCGGAGCACCCTGATGCCCAGGTCCCACCCCCCGTCCCTCTCATCCCGGCAGACCACCCCCCGCTCTGACCCCCTGCTGGGGTCAGACCCACCCAGAGGCAGCACCCCCCCCCAGCCCCGGCAGAACACTCCCCCCCAGTCTGCCCCAATTGCTGCCCTCCCTCCATCCCAAGCTGATCCCAATGCAATGTAGCAGTACGATCCCCCGCCCCTACCAATCGTACCTACGCCCTGCCCACCCCCTTGGCATTGCCTGATGCCTGCTGGGCAGTGCCAAGGTGCCCCCAGGGCATGGGCACTTTGTCCCATGGGCAGTGCCAGGGTGCCCATGCCCAGTGGGCACCATCCTTCTGTCATCTGACTCCCTGGGGGGCCCCGATTGCACCCCCCTTTTCTCCAGCAAGGTCTTCCGCTAGTTCCCTGAATATGGGGAGCTAGTCTGAACCCCACCTAAAGGGTCCCGATAATTAACAAATATACATATTTAAAATACTTGCAGGAAAGAGTTAAATTACTTACCTGCCTTCCCGCCGGTTTCCAGCATGCTCTGGACTCTGACTGTTCGCCGGCTCTGGGTGATGCCTGTGCATTCCCAGCGCCTCGTTCTTCTTCCACCACGCCCCGGCAGATTGGTTGCAGGTCTCTATGGGAGAATCATGGCCTCTCTGTCTTTAAGAATTTAGCAACTAACAGCTTATGTGAATTTTTTTAAAACTTGTATGATTTTTAAACCTTTCGAGCAGCATGAGAGGCTGGTTTTTCCATGGGTTGGAGATGTCACACAAAGATGCAATCGCAAAGGACCACCCCCATGAGATCATTAGAGTTTTATGACAGTGCTGTTGGACTCAGAGAAGTACTCTGAGAATTGCTCTACATGGTCACTGCACTCTCTTCCTACAAAGCGAGATTCATCACATTCAGTGGGAAGAGAGTGCAGGTGGCACTGTGGTTAGCACTACTGCCTCACGCTGCAAGGGATCCAAGTTCAATTCTGCCCTCAGGTTATTGCTTGTGAGGAGTTTGCACATTCTCCCTGTGTCCTCCAGGTGCTCCGCTTTCCTCCCACTGTCCAAATATGTGTGGGTTAGGTTGATTGGTTGTGCTAAATTGACCCTAGTGTCAGGAGACCAAGCAGAGTAAATGTACGGGGTTATGGGAGTAGGGCTTGGGTGGGATTGTGGTCAGTACAGACTCGATGGACTGAATGGCCTCCTTCTGTACTATAAGGATTCCATGATCTCCTGGCACCCAGGAGACCATGGCATCTGTCTGCCTGCCCATCAGAGAACAGTGCCTTTGCCCAGTGGAAAATTATTTCATTTTCAGTAATGTTTCTGAATTTAACTTAGACTAAAATTATACAGCTAGGTTTTCTTTAAATTATTCTCTGGGGTATCATTGTCAGAAGGCTTAAATAAACAGCTGAGGAACTATATCCAAGGTATTAAGCATTCAGTTTAATCACTGACTGGAAAATCCAACTGTAAGAGTTTAATTTGCATTTACCTTTATCTTGTTTTACAGCGCAGATACCAACAACCACAAGCCCAAATTGCACTTTCCTCAACAGACTAGTGATTTTTTTTTATAATAATTTGTGGAACATGGGTATCATTGGCTGGCTAGCATTTATTGCCCGTCCTTAGTTGCACTTGGAGGGCAGTTGAGGGTCAACCACATTGCTGTGGTTCTGGAGTCACACGTAGGCCAGACCAAGTAAGGATGGCAGATTTCCTTCCCTAAAGGACATCAGTGAACCAGGTGGGTTTTTCCAACAATCAACAATGATGCCACTGTTATCAGTAGATTTTTAATTCCAGATATTTTTCCTTGAATTCAAATTCCACCATCTGCAATGGCAGGATTTGAACCTTGGTCCCCGAAGCATTAGCTGAGCTTCTAGTTTAACAATCCAGTGATAATACCACTTGGCCATCACCTCTCCCTGTCCCACAGATTAAAAATAAAATTTGCTTTGCTGATAAACTGAATCTAGCTGTGTATGATGTTAAACAAGCTCTCTCAGGGGAAATCTCATTCCAGGGAGAACTGGCCACTGCATTTATAGCACAGATGACCAATGTGTCTGTACATCAGCTGGAAGCTATTAACTCACACTGTTTATTACCCAGCATTTGCACTAACACTGAATGAAGAGTGCAGGAGAGCATGCCAGGAACAGCACCAGGCATACCTAAAAATGAAGTGTCAACCTGATGAAGATACAACACGTAGCTATTTGCACGCCAAGCAGCAAATTATAGACAGATCCCACAACTGACAGATTAGATCTAAGCTCTGCAGTCTTATCACATCTAGACATGAATGGCAGTGGGCAATAAAACAACAAAGAGGGCAGCACAGTAGCACAGTGGTTAACACTGCTGATTCACAGCTCCAGGGTTCTGGGTTCGATTCCTGGCTCGGGTCACTGTCTGTGTGGAGTTTGCACATTCTCCTCGTGTCTGCGTGGGTTTCCTCCAGGTGCTCCGGTTTCCTCCCACAGTCCAAAGATGTGCAGGTTAGGTTGATTGGCCATGCTAAGAAATTGCCCCTCAGTGTCCAGGGATGCGTAGGTTAGAGGGATTAGTGGGTACAATATGTAGGGATATGGAGGTAGGGCCTGGTGAAATTTGTGTTCGGTGCAAACTCGATGGGCCGAAGGGCCTCTTTCTGCACTGCAGGGTTCTATGAACTCACTGGAGGAAGAGGTTCCACAAACATCCCCATCCATAATGATGGAGGAGCCCAGAACATCAGTGCAAAAGATGAGGCAGAAGGATTTGCTACAATCTTCAACCAGATTTGGCTGAAGGACATCCTCAGCATCATAGATGGCAGCCTTCAGTCAATTTGATTCACTCCACTTTGATACAACGAAAAGGCTGAAGGTATCAGACACTGTGAAGGCTATTGGCCCTACCAATATTCCAGCAATAGTGCTGAAGACTTGTGATCCAGAACTTGCTGCACTCACAGACAAGCTGTTCCAGAACTGCTACAACACTGACATCTTGCTGCCAATTTGGGGAATTGCCCAGGTATATCCAGTACACAAACAGGATGAATCCAACCCGGCCAATTATTATTTCATCAATCTACTCCCTATCATCAGTAAAATGATGGAAAGGGTTATCGACAGTACAATCAAGTGGCACTTATACAGCAATAACCTGCTCACTGACACAGCCTGGGCTCTACCAGAGCCACTCAGTTCCTGACCTCATTACAGCCTTGGTTCAAACATGGACAAAAGAGCTGAACACCAAAAGTGAGATGAGAGTGACTGCCCTCAGCATCAAGATGGCATTTGATTAATAGTTGCATCAAGGAGAACTAGCAAAATTGGAGTCAATGGGAATCAGGGGCAAACTCTCCACTGGTTGGAGTATTATCTAGTACATCAATCATCCCAGTTATTGGCCTCACCCCCTTGGCACTGTGCCATGCTTGATGGGTAGTGCCAAGGTGCTCCATGTGCATTAGCATTTTGCCACTTGGGCAGTGCCAGGGGCCCAGGCTGGCACTGCCAGGGTGCCAATGCTTAGGGAGCACACCCCATCACCAGGTTATATATCAATCATCCCAGTTCCAGGCAATCACTGCAGGAGTCCCTCAGGGTAGTGTCCTGGACCCAACCATCTTCAGCTGGTTCATCAATGACTTTCCTTCCATCATGAGGTCAGAAGGGGGGATGTTTGCTGATGACTGCACAATGTTCAGCACTATTTGCAATTCCTCAGATACTGAATGCAGCAAGATCTGGACAATATCCAGGCTTGGGCTGACAAGTGGCAAGTAACATTCATGTCATAAAAGTGCCAGGCAATGAAAATCTCCAGCAAGAGAGAATCTAACATTCAGCCCCTGATATTCAATGGCACTACTGTTGCTGAATCTCCCACTATCAACATCCTGGGAGTTACCATTGACCGGAAATTGAACAAGACTAGCCATATAAACACCATGGCTACAAGAGCAGGTCAGAGGCTAGAAATCCTGCAGTAACTGACCTCCGCAAAGCCTGTCCATGATCTACAAGTCTTGTGAGTAATGGTATGCTCCCCACTTGCCTGGGTGAGTGCAGCTCCAACAATACTCAAGAAGCTCGACACCATCCAAGACAAAATAGCCGCCTTGAATGGCACCCCATCTGCAAACATTCACTCCCTCTACTACTGATGAACATGTGGCTGCCTCATGTGGATATTGCTGGTTAGGCCTACACTGAACAACACAGTCTGTACTTATTCTTTCACACTCCTGATTGCTTGTGAGTGTTGGGCTATCATCAATCTGCCTATATCTTCTGTTCCTGTGCACCTCTCTCCACTTCACCTGACAAAGAAGCAACGCTCCAAAAGCTTGTGATTTCAGATAAACCTGTTGGACTATAGCCTGGTGTCATGTGATCTCTTATCTCAGCTTTCTACTGCATTTAAGATTTTTGTGACTGTTATCAGCTTTATTTTTCTGTTTTATCTTAGCCTGTTGTTTCTGAATAAGCATGAGACACTGGGGTGGGGCAGGGGGGGATTCTCCCAGCCTGCTGCACTGCTTTTTTAGCACAGCGGTCCAGGAGTCACGAGCAGCGGCCAATTCGCGCAATTGATGCTGGGTGTCCAGGCCTCCACATGTCTCCCAGCATCCGATTTCCAGCGCCGTCAGCTCTGTGAAAGAAATCAGCACAGAGCTGCCAAATATATGCAGCAGGTGATTTTATTATCATTTCAATCCTATTTAAGTCCCAGGCCCACTAACCTCTCCCGCCCCTCCGCCAGGAGTGTTTCACTCCAGGGGTTTTAGTATAGCTCCCTACTTGTAGGGAGCCTGGAGGCCCAACCCCACTGGAGAGAAGGTGGGAGCAATTGGGGTCCCCAGGGGGTCTGGTGATGGGGTGTGCTCCCTAAGCATTGGCACCCTGGCAGTGCCAGCCTGGGCCCCCGGCACTGCCCAAGTGGCAAAATGCTAATGCACATGGAGCACCTTGGCACTACCCATCAAGCATGGCACAGTGCCAAGGGGGTGAGGCCAAATGGATGTGAGGCATGGTGGAGCAGGACCTCTGGGGTCGGGGGGACGGGGGGGGAGGTAATCAGTGAAGGTGGGGAGTCCCACTGCCACTCTGCAGTTGGGATCGAAGGGAACGGGTGAGAGGCCAGCGACTGGGGCTGTCCATCGGGGTAGGGGGGTCGTTGCTGCAGGGAGGATTGGTGCTGCGGGGGGTGGGTCAGCACTGTGGGGGGGAGGGTTGCGTAGACGGGAGATTGAGGGGGAGCCGGAAGGTGGGGATGGGTCAGGTCTGGGCCCAAACATGATCGAGGGAGCCAGTGATCGGGCGGTGGGAAGTTTGCTAAGGCAGCAATGCAGGATCACGGGGCTAGCCAGTGATCGAGTTGGCTAGCAATCGGAAAGCTAGCAGACAGGGGCCAAAGTGCATGTGCCGACCTAGGCACTGACGGATCGGGGGATGTGCAGTGACCCACTCAGCACTATGCTGCCACTGTCTCCAGCAGGAATAGGCCCTGTCCACTGGTGAATCACACGAGTGCTCTCAGCAGTGCATCGAGTGTGGGAGATTCATTTTGAAACCCTCGCTGAAAAAACCACAGAACATAGAACAGTACAGCACAGTACTGTTCAGCCCTCGATGTTGTGCCAAGCTATGTCCAAACCCAAAATCAAGCTATCCCACTCCCTCTCATTCTAGTGTGCTCTATGTGCCCATCCAATAACCGCTTGAAAGTTCCTCAAGTGTCTGACTCCACTATCACAGCAGGCAATGCATTCCACACCCCAACCACTCTTAGAGTAAAGAATCTACCTCGGACATCCCTCCTATATCTCCCACCATGAACATTAAAGTTATGCCCCCTAGTAACAGCTACACCCACCCGAGGAAATAGTCTCTGCACGTCCATAGAACATAGAACAGTACAGCAAAAATCAACGTGATTTACTCCAGTTTTTACGTGAATTCACCGCTTAGAACTTTTTTGGAAGAATCCCACCCTAGATTTGGCAGTAGCACTCTTTTCCTGTGTTGGGACATGGCTACACTACACCTGAGGAATCTGGCTTCTGAATATGTCCCACTGTTTTCCCTATAGTAGCTGTGTCTAATCCACTTTTGCCAGTTCAACTCTCAGTTTTGCAAAATTTATCTTACCCCAATTTAGAAGCTTTACTCCAGTTCTGCCTTGGCCCTTTTCCACAATGATGCTAAATCTAATATTATTGTGCTCACCCTTGTGACAATGGTACCCCAGTGCTACTTCATTGTTTGTCCAGCTTCATTGCCTAAGGCAATGGTGGAATCTTCCTGTCCCGCCCACCATGGGAATCATAGCAGGAGGGACACGGACCATGAGAAGATCAGTGGATCTTGGGCAGGATTTTCCCATCTTGGGACAAGCGCAGCCAGAAAATCTCGCCCTGAATCTAGAATTGCAACCCTTCCCATTGGGCTTCTTATGTGCTGACTAAAAAATTCGTCTTGAATGCAGTTCAAGAATCTTGCACCCACTCTGCCTTCATACCGTTCGTATCCCAATTGATATTGGGATCGTTGAAACCCCCAATAATTACTGCACTATTTTTCATTCAGAAATCTGTCTGCATATTTGCTCCTCTCCCTTCTGTAACTTGGGGGTCTATTGTACAGTCCTAGCACTGTGGCTGCCCCTTTTTTTATTTCTGAGCTTAAACTAATAGCCTCATTTGATGTTTCATTCACTATTTCACCTCTCCTCACAGCTGTAAGTAATTCTTTAACTAATAATGCTCCATAGCATTATTTTGCTCCATAGCCCCTGTATAGTTCTCCCCCTCCTTATCCTGTCTAAAAACTCTACAACCAGGGATGCTGAGCTGCTATTTTGCCCCTTTATGCAAAGTTTAAGTGATAGTGATGATATCACACAATTTTTTTTATTTATTTGTGGGAGGGACATGGGCATTGCTATCTGGCCAGCATTTATTGCCCATCCCCAGATGCCCTTAAGAAGGTGATGGTGAGCTGCCTTTTTGAATCATTGCAGTTCATGTCCTGTGGGTTGACCCACAATGCCGTTAGGGAGGGTATTCCAGGATTCCGACCCAGTGACTGTGAAGGAATGGCGAGATATTTCCAAGTCAGGGTGGTGAGTGGCTTGGAGGGGAACTTGTAGGTGGTGGTGTTCCCATGTATCTGCTGCCCTTGTTCCTCTAGATGGAAGTGGTCATGGGTTTGGAAGATGCTATCTAAGGATCTTTGGTGAATTGCTGCAGTGCATCTTGTAGATAGTACACACTGCTGCTATTGAACGTTGGTGGTGGAGGGAGTGGATGTTTGTAGATGTGGTGCCAATCAAGCGGGCTGCTTTTTCTTGGATGGTGTCAAGCTTCTTGAGCATTATTGGAGACAAGTGGGGAGTATTCCATCACACTCATAACTTGTGCCTTGTAGATGGTGGATAGGCTTTGGGGAGTCAGGAGGCGAGCTACTTGCCACAGTATTCCTAGCCTTTGACCTGCTCTTGTAAACACTATGTTAATGAGGTGAGTCCAGTTGAGTTTCTGGCCAATGGCAACCACAAGGATGTTGACAGTGGGGGATTCAGCGATGGTAGCACCATTGAATGTCAAGGGACAATGGTTAGAGTGTCTCTTATTTATGATGGTTATTGTCTGCCATTTGTGTGGCATGAATGATATTTGTCCCTTGTCAGCCCAAGCCTGAATATTGTCCAGATCTTGTCTGAGTGTCTGAGGAGTTGCGAGTGATGCTAACATGTGTCCAACTGTGCCTCAGCACAGTTTCCATGCCTCAGTTTTATTTACTATGCTCCTTGCATTTACATATCTACTTTCGAACATTGCTAAATTCCTGTGTTGAACACTTTTTAACCTGCCAAGTTTCTGCCTTTCAGAGTCATTCAGTAATCCTCATCTCTAAACTTGCCCTCAATTCAGCCCTCCACTCCCCGGTGGGATTTTCCAACTGCGCTCGCCCCAAGGCTGGAAATTCCCACTCAAGGGCAATGGACCTCTGCCTGGTTTCCATGATTCCCGGGACAAGTGGAATGGGAAAATTCCGTCCTCTCCCTCCCAAATGCACTCATAATCTCCTTGCGAGAATATTCATTCCAGTCCTGTTGCAATGTAGTCTCCCTGGCTCATAGCAGCACAGGTTAAAAAGTGTACAGCACAGGAATTTGGCAATGTTCGAAAGTATGTATGTAAATACAAAGAGCACAGTAAATAAAACTGTGGAGCTGAGGTACATATAGACATATGTCGCATGAGGAGCAGAACAATCATGATGGGGGATCTAAAATAAAAGCAAAATACTGCAGATGCTGGAATCCGAAACAGAAATAGAAAATTCTGGAAAATCTCAGCAGGTCTGACAGCATCTGTGGAGAGAGAATAGAGCCAACCTTTCAAGGCTAGGTGACCCTTCATCAGAACTGAGACAGAATCTCCATGTCACTGGAAACTTTATATAAAGGGGAAAAATAGCAGCCAGACATCACTGAACATAGAGGTTTTAGGCAGGATAGGAAGAGGAACAGCTATGGAGGGGTGTAGCATTATTTATTAAAGAAATAATTACAACTGTGAGGTCTCACCTTCACCAGAACCAGTCCCAAAGCTTCAGAAATCGGATGCCCTCCCTCCTACACTGACTTTCCTGCTACCTGTGTAATTACTCATTTCTGCTTTTCCCAAGCTTACCTACACTTGCGAGTGGGAGTAATCCTGAAATTACTGTTTTAAAGATCCTGTTTTTCAATCTCCTTCCTAGCTCCCTAAAATCTGCCTTCAGGACCACATCCCCTGTCCTCCGAACTCATAGGTGCTAATGTGGAATATGAGGTCTGGCTGATTGCCCTCCCCAAGAAGAATGTCCTCCAGTTGTTCCATATCATCCATGAACCCAGCACCTGGGTGGTAACATACTATCCTGGAGACAAATCCATGGCCACAGAAACACCCATCTGATCCCCTAACTAACAGATCTCCTGCTGTCCTTCCACATGTCCACCCTTGGCCTTTTGCAATGTTCTAGTGAACTCCAACATAAACTGGAGGAACAGCACCTCATCTTCCGATTGGGCACTTTACAACCTTTTGGACTGAACATTGAGTTCAACACTTTTATCTTCACCCCATTTCCATTTATTTTATTCCATTTCATTTCATCTCATTCATCCACTTTATCATCCTTCTCTCTCACCTCTATTTTTCCACTTCTCCATTCCAGCTTTCCTTCTTGCCCCCTCCCGCCAACCCCCCCAAACTTCAGAGCAACTGTCACATTCCCCAAGCAGTCCTTTAACAATCTGCACCTCTGTTCTGCCAGTCATGCATTCTGATCACTTCATGGACACTTGTAGCAACTCCTCAGTCTTCTGTATCCTCATTTACATTCCCTTTGTCACATTCTACATCCCCTCCTCCACCCTCAATGTATAAAACTCTGCTGATTCTCTTTGCTCTCAGTTCTGACAAAGGGTCACATACATGCCTTGAAATATTGGCTCTATTCTCTCCCCACAGATGCTGTCAGATCTGCTGAGATTTTCCATAATTTTTTGCTTCTGTTTCAGATTCCAGTATCCGCAGTATTTTGTTTTTATTTTAGATTCCCCCATCATGATTGCTCTGCTCCTTTTCTTTCTCACCACTTGTACAAAAAAGCTGCCTGTGGTGTCTCAAACATGACTCTGACCGCACTCCTCAGAGAAATTAACACCGTCACCAGTGCCCAAAATGGAAAACCAATCAATGAACAGGACACCAGATGGCTCCTGCACTACCCTTCTGCTTTTCTTGGCCTGCCCATTGGTCACCCAGATCTTTCCTGCCTCCTGGTTCTAAAGCTGTAGTGTGAACCCTTCTCTGGACATGATAGCCATTCAGCTCACAGCCTCAGGGAGGGCCACAGGAAGTCCAGCCCCGGCTTATGTTCAGAATCCCAGAACCTCAGCTTCTGCAATTGGTGACTTCTCTTGCACATGCAGTCATTTGGTACACTGGTATCATCCATGACTTCCCACATGTTACAGCCTGCGTATTCCACATGACCTAACTGCCCTGACACTGCTTCAATCCTTTGTGCTAACTTTATTTTACTTTGGTCTACTAATACTGTTTTACCTTACCTGGCCTTAACCTCCTTCACTTCACTATTGTTTGTGTTGCTTCATTAAATCTAGGTAACCACATATTTTAAAAACAATGTATTTTTCTAATTTTCAGCTACTTAAAGAATCCCCCCAGCCCCGCACCCAGAGCAGTAATTTCTCACCAATCAATGAACTTCCATTTTTCCCATAATTTCACTCTTGGATATTTTCAAACTCGTGCAACTTGTCAACTCTTAGCCTGCGATTTTATCATCACGTCCCATCCCAATTTTGGCAAGGTAGTAAAGTTGGGCAGGAGGCGTGGGTTGCACAGTGGTTAGCATTGCTGCCTCACAGTGGCAGGGAACATGGTTCAATTCCTGAGTTGGGTGACCAGCTGCGGAGTTTGCACATTCTTCCTGTGTCTACATGGGTTTCCTTCCGGTGCTCCAGTTTCCTCCCACAGTCCAAGAGACGTGCTGGTTAGGTGCACTGGCCATGCTATATTCTCCCTCAGTGTACCCTAACAGGCCCCAGGCGACTAGGGGATTTTCACAATAACTTCATTGCAGTGTTAATGTAAGCCTACTTATGACACTAATAAATAAACTTTAAAAATGAGAATCTGATTTTTCACCTTCCCCAATCTGGCACTGTTTTACTGGCGACATTCCCAGGAAGGGGACAAAGCTGATTTAAATAGCAATTACATACTTTGCATGTCATTTAGGAGTGCTGGGCACTCCTAACATCTCACCAGCTGAGGTTCTCTGTGACAAGAATCATCTGCAGTATCCACCAATGGAGACCAGATGTGACAGCCTCACCTGGGTGATCAGAAGGTATTGAAGCCCCTGGGTGTTTGAGGGCAGGGCTGAGCAGTACCAAGGGGGCAGTACCAGGCTGGCACCACCAGCCTGGCACCCTAGCACTGCCTGCTGGGTAACCTGGCTAAGCCCACTGGGCACCATTAGTGTGCCAGGGCAGTGCCAAGAGGCTAAAACCAGAGTAGAGGTGGAGCCAGAGCGAGGTAGAGCCATGACACGGGTGGGAAGAAAAGCAGAAAGCCCCATAGGGCTGGGAGGGAAACTCTGCTGTGGTGGGAAAGAAGGGGAACTCTGCTGTGGGGGGGGTGAAATCATCAGTGGGGAGGCCTTTGCTAGTGGAGGGGTGATCGGTCATTGGGGATCTCTGCATGAGGGGTTATCTGTAATCAGGGAGGGAGAGAGGGAACTCTTCATGGGGGGAGAAGTAGCAGAGTAGGAAAGGGGGACACTCTGCCGGGGGGGGGGCAATTGGTGGTGGGAGAAATGGGGGGTCCTCTGCACAGGGGGGAGCAATCTGCGATCAGGGAGGGAGGGAACTGTGCATGAGGAAGGCTGTCCACGATCGGGGAGGGAGGGAACTCTGCATGAGGAAGGCTGTCCACATTCAGGGACGGAGGGAATTCTACAAGGGGGGGAAACAATCTGCAACTGGGGAGGGTGGGAGCTCTCTGGGGGAGGGAAAAGGGGAGAACTCTCCCAGGGATGGGAGGTCGGTGGTGTGCGATAGAAAGGAGAATTTTCCATGGCTAGGGATCTGCGATCTGGGGGGAGGGAACTCTGCATGTGTTGGGGTGCCAATCCGTGATCAGGGACGGTGGGAATTCTGCTGGAGAGGTGTTGGTCAACAAAGGAAGAAAAGGGGGGCACTCTGATGGGGGGAGATTGGTGGTGAGCGTTGGAAGGGGAAACTCTGTTATGGGGGCTATCTGAGATTGGGGAGGGAAGGAGGGAACTTGACATTCTTCATTCTCAACAAAGCTCAGATCATTCAGGCCTCTGCCACCCATAGTCTATGGCCCAGCAAGACCTGTTTGTTCATCAGCCCCTGTCCTGGTTGATCTACACCTGGTCCCGGTCTACTAGTGACAGTAAATTAAAATGTTCATTATGTATAAATCTCTTCAAGGCCTTCTCCCTCCCTATCTCTGTAATCTCTGACAGACACCCACTCAAATTGTTTGCATTCTCCCAGTGAAGGCCCTTCCTTTATTGCCTCAGCCGCTTACCCTGGAATGTCCTCCCGAGACCCCTCTGTCTGCGTTAACAGCCTTCTTGAGTCTTGATGTGGAGATGCCGGCTTTGGACTGGGGTGGGCACAGTAAGAAGTCTCACAATATTAGGTTAAAGTCCAACAGGTTTATTTGAATCACGAGCTTTTAGAGTGCTGCTCCTTCACTTAATGTAATGTGACACGAACCCCAAGATCCCAGTTAAGGCTGACCTCATACGTGCGGAAGTTGGCTCTCAGTTGCTGCTCAGCAATTCTGTGTTGTCACAAGTCTTGAAGGCCGCTTTGGAGAATGCTTACCCGAAGATCGTAGGCTGAATGTCCTTGACTGCTGAAGTGTTCCCCAGCAGGAAGGGAACATTTCCGCCTGATGATTGTCGCCATCTCTCCAGTCACCTGATGAAGGAGCAGTGCTCCAAAAGCTTGTGATTCCAAATAACTTGTTGGCGTCTAACCTGGTGTTGTGAGATTCTTACTATTCTTGAACCATATTTTGGATCTAGTTTTTGATCACCCTTTCTGATATCTCCTTTGACTCAAGATCCCATTTTGAGCTGTTTACCTCTCTGTGAGGCTCTGAGGGACGTTTGTCTAATTTAGCTGCACTCTCTCAGTGTGAGCTGGTGTTACAGTGAATCTATCTGTTTACCCCAAGGTTTTTCCAGATGCTGTATAATTGTTGATGCACAGATGTCTTAAGGAATTTGTGTGTGATCCCTCTTATTCAATGTGATGGATTGCTTTCCAGCAATGATTTTGTTAAGAAAATGAAACAATCAGAGTTGCAATTATTTTTAATCATTTTACTACCACAGTGCAACTACAAGTCCTTGACGTGGACCTATTAAAATTATTTTTCTGTTGATTAAAGAATACATGTGATGAATTTGTTGCCCCAGCACATAGCTACCCCTGCCAGTCCACACTGGGAGAATCTGGGGAGAGCTGAGATCATCAAACTGTGCAGGATTTGCCAACCATTATGGATAGAAAATCCGGCAGCATCTGCTGTTCTCTGTGTGCTGATAGCCAAAATAAGCAAATTAAAGTCCCTGCCAGGAGGCGGAATTCATTAAATTTACCCCTTTGCCTTCAAACCTGACTGATTCTGAATCAAGGTCTGCTGAATCAAGGGATACAATAAGCATCATTACTTGAGCTTGTTGCAAGATTTAGCGATTTCCCTCGCAGTGCAGCTATGAAAACAGCATTTGTCAATAACTGAAAAACCTCTCTTGACCAATTTCATTTTGATGAGAGACTCTGGGAAGACAAGCCACATCGCACTGTCTCCTTCAATCTGAGAACGGGCGATGCGATGATCAGGAGCCTTCTGCTCATTCTGGTCATAGTCATCGTCAAACGGTTGCCGCCCGTAGTAAGACTTAGGCTGCCGAACCCCACCATTGCCAAATGTCCTCCCAGCTTTCGCCATGCTTAATTTCTTGTAGAAAGTGATCTCTCGCGAATCTGGAACAGAAAGAAAGTTCCATCTCTGAACACTGGAGGATTACGTTCTTTCCTTCTGTCTCAATTACCGCAAACTGCCGCTCTCCGTCTCAGAAAGTGCTGGGTGCACCATCAAAATCTGCGCCACAGACACAACACTCTAAAGAGACCATTGCACAGAAAGAGGGACACTAATAGCGACAACTATGCTGTTTAGCTGGCCATTTTCATAAACATTCAGCTTAATATGGATAACAGTGGTGCAGTGTGCATTGCAAATGGAAAAATATGGTCAAAATATCAGTCAATGTATCAGTATTTTAACTTCATGTTATATTACCAAAATTGATCATTTACCTCCGAGAGAGTTTACCCGCTCTTACATTGATTGAAGTGAACCGTTTTGATGTCGTTTTTGCCTAGAAACCATTTGATTTTTTTTAATTTGAGTGTTTTTTGTTTGTCTACCCTATGGGATAGGTTTAATGATCTTACGCCTCAGGCTAGGAGCCTCATGTCAGAGGATCATAGTTTGGAGACAGCTGATTCACCAACCTGTGCTCCTGGAGAGACTAAGATAAAAGCAAAATACCGTGAATGCTGGAATCGGAAACAAAAGCAGTGAATGCTGGAAAATCTCAGCAGGTCTGACAGCATCTGTGGAGAGAGAATGGAGCCAATGTTTCCAGTCTGGATGATCTTTCGACAAGGCTGTTTTCTCTCCTCACAGATACTGTTTTTGCTCTTGGGGAGACTATCTGTTATAATCCATTAGGAAGTGTTTAGTCAGGAAAAGAATGGGGGGATTTAATAGTGGGGTCCTTAAATGGGAAAAGGGGCATTTGGGCATGAGTATGGACAACATATTTATTGGGAGAAATCTGCAGCAGGACAAATGTATAGCCATCCTGGGTCGGGGAATGGGAGAAGTGAATTCTGTAACTGGGAAATATTCAGAGCTTGACTCAAAAAATGTGTGGGTTAGGTTGATTGGCCATGCAAAATTGCTCCTTAGCAGGGTAAATATGTGGGGTTACGGGCATAGGGCCTGGGTGGGATTGTTGTTGGTGCAGACTCAATGGGCCAAATGGCTTCCTTACGTACAGATTCTATGAATCCTACACAGCTATGTGAAATAGTAACATTTTACAGGGCAGAATTAAATACAAATTTACAAATATAACACATTAATTTATCTATAGATTTATAATGCACAAACTTCAATTATAAACTAAGTCTTACTGCCTGGCTTCAGTCCTGTTTTGGTTTTGTTGGAATCTGGTGACACAAGAATTGTCAAACATTAAAGTTTAAAATTTATTGAAGTTAAAGTTTATTTTATTAGTATCACTAGCAGGCTTACATTAACCCTGCAATGAAGTTTCTGTGAAAATCCCCTAGTCACCATACTCCGGCATCTGTTCGGGTACACTGAGGGGGAGTTTAGCATGGCCAATGCACCTAACCAGCACGTCTTTCAAACTGTGGGAGGAAACCCACACAGACACAGGGAGAATGTGCAGACTCCGCGCAAGACAGTAACCCAAGCGGGGAATCGAACCAGGGTCCCTGGAACAGTGAGACAGCAGTGCTAACCATTGTGCCACCATGCCACTCTAAAATGGGGTCACATTGGAAAAGAAGTACCAAGGTACAACACATACCAGTTTTGCTCCTGTTCTCCCATTGTACCATGGTGGAAAATCTTTGGTGAGGTTTCCACACATCTGGTAAACTTATGGTGGGCACAGTAAGAAGTCTCACAACACCAGGTTAAAGTCCAACAAGTTTTTTGGTAGTAAATGCCACTAGCCTTTGGAACGCTGTTCCTTCGTCAGGTGAGTGGAGAGTTCTGATCACAAACAGGGCATGTAAAGGCGCACACAGTTTACAGAATACCGGTGTTGTGAGACTTCTTACTGTGTTTATCCCAACACCGGCATCTCCACATCAAAGTTATGGTGGAGCAGAGGGAACAAGTCCCAGCAAATTCTCATTGAGTCTTTCAGTATCATTATTGCAGTGTTTGTTCAGGCTGTCTGTTAAACTAAGTGATAATTTCAACTCACTTGACCTGCCTGGAACTGTGCAAGTTAACTTGCGCATTCCAGAAAGTGTGCTGAATTATAGGAAAGCAAAGCTTCAACATTTAATATGCTTTTGTGTCATTTCGGAGTTATTTTGTTTCCAGGCATTTCATTATAATTTTATTCACTGAGTTAGCTGGATTTCTCTACTTCTGTCTGTAGAGAAATCTACTTCTGGATTTCTCTACTTCTATTCTGTTCAGAATACTTCTGAATTCAGGGAATCCTAAACAATTCCCCTGTTTTGCGAATCATGAACAATGCTTGCCAGGTCCTCAGTGAGACAGCACTGGGAAAGACTTTCCCCAGGATCCTGGGGGTTTTCACAGCGGGACTGTCACTACAACATCAGGAGAGAGAGCAGAGATTGACACCAAAGAAAGTGGGGGAGAGCAGGCCAGTATGAGGCCCTCTTCTCCACTGGGGCCATCAGTGTCATTATTTGGCAGCCCTGAGAAGTGGCAGTAACTGGGATGCTTGCAAAAAAAAATCCGACGATGTCCTCATGTGGAACGCACACAGACTCACTTTCAACTGAAGTCATTGGACAATGGTCAGGGATAAGAAGTTACTTGTTTATTTCTCTCAGTTTCTCAAAGTCGCTGAGTTCCGGAGAGCAGCACAATGGCAAGCAAAGTGGCCTTACAACACTAGGGACCTGCGTTCAATTCCGGCCCAGGTGAGTGTCTGTGTAGAAATTGTATATTCTCCCCGTGTCTGCATGGGTTTGCCCTGGGTGCTCTGGTTTCCTCCCATACTCCAATGATGTACAGGTGAGTTGATAGGCAATGCTAAATTGCACCTTAGTGTCAAGGGCATTAGCAGGATAAATACGTGGGGTTAAAGAGCTAGGGCCTGGGTGGGATTGTCGTTGGTGCAGGTTAAATGGGCCAAATGGCCTCCTTCTGTACTGTAGGGATTCTGTGATTCAACGAACTCAGCATTAACTGATGACTGAACCTAGAACCTACTGTTCTGTGTAATTTAACCCCTTTGCGACTGGGGTCTTTTACCTTTCTTTTAAGTTTAACATTTTCTATTCTTTAGACTACAAGTTCGAGGGGGGCCATCAGCTCGGACAGCCAGCATGTGCTTTAGAATAACACCAACAGTGTGGGGTTTGATCCCCATTTGGCTGAAGTCGGCTTAGCTTCCCACCGCCCCCCCTCCCCAAAGCCCACCCAATTGCAAAATCATGAGAAAGTTTGAGAGAGAGAGAGATCATCACTGGTGTTATGATAGTACAAATAAAACAAGTCGTCATAATTCATGACAAAATTTCAGACAATCATTAAATTAAAACTAAAGTAATGGAAGGATTGCACAGTAAAGGTCATTTCAGCACACAAATAGTTACAATAGATTGTAAAATGTAGGTCAATCTAATTTACAGAATAGAAATGCGAGGTCGTGTCCTTCAGATAATGGAGGATGCCAACTGAAAATGATTCCAAGTAACTTTTCTTAGTTCAACCCCTGCATGAAAATGTGAAAATTGATATTCCTTAGTGATAATGAATGTCATTACATTCCTGAAGCATTGAGATACAAAAATCACACCGCATTTTAATAGGAATGACAACACTTGTTTGGAATCATTGACTAATGTCTCTAACTTGGCCAACAGAAGGGATTTCAATACTCACTAAGTGCATGACGGATTGATTTCTGGGGATTTTTCCTGCAGATATTTGCTAGTACTTCGATAAAATTGCGACCACAAAACCTTACGTATACCATGTCAGGGTCGTACGCGGCAGAATCTGAAACAAGGAGTAGCAACAGCCCAATTGCCAGGCCGAACACCAGACACTTCATTTCACTTCTCAATTCTGAATATCTGCTATTTCTTCCTTAACTCTGACTTTTCCGTTTATCTTTTCTCTTCCATTTTATAGCCAGTTTGCCTCTCTCACTGTGATGTATCATTGTTTACCATTAACTTTTGTCCTGGTTTCTTATGGCTTCTGTCATTTTTCCAACACTTCAGTCTTCAGTAAACTACAACTCTGATTAATGTTTAGTCTAACCAACTTCTAACGACAATTGATATCAAACAGTCCATCTAAAGCAGCCACAACTTCAAGCTAAGGGGAGTATCAGGATACACTACAGATAATTGCCAAGCCAACAATCAAATTATGCAAACTCTCCCTCCTCCCAAAACTTACACTTGGATACCATTCCAAAACAGGGCTCTTTGGATAGAAAAATTGGTAGTTGCTTCTTCACAGGGGAAGGACGTAAGTAAACTCTGCCTGTCAGCAGCCACAGGGTCTTACACCTTTTGTTCATTTTGGAAAGGAGAACAAAAGAACAGAGTGCTATTTAAGTGGAGAAAAACTGCAGAAAGCTGCAATGCAAAAGGATTTGGAGGTACTTGTGTATGAAACACAGAAAGCTAGCATATAGGTATAGTAGGTCATCATAGAGTCATTGAGGTTGACAGCACGGAAACAGGCCCTTCGGCCCAACTTATCCACGTCACCCCTTTTTTAAATCCCTTAAGTAATGCCAATTGCCTACATTTGATCTGTATCCCTCTATATCCATCGTACCCATGTAACTATCTAAATGCTTTTTAAAAGACAAAATTGTACCCGCCTCTACCACTACCAGCTTGTTCTAGACACTCACCATCCTTTGTGTCAAAAAACTGCCCCTCTGGACACTTTTGTATCTCTCCCCTCTCACCTTAAAGTTGTGCTCTCCAATTTTAACTCCCCTACCTTTGGGAAAAGATATTGACTATCTAGCTGATCTGTGCCCTCATTATTTTATAGACGTCTATGCTCCTATGCTCTAGAGAAAAGAGTCCCAGTCTATCCAGCCTCTCCTAATAACTCAATCCATCTAGTCCTGGTAGCATCCTAGTATATCTTTCCTGCACTCTTTCTAGTTCAATAATATCCTTTCTATAATAGGGTGACCAGAATTGCACACAGTATTCCAAGTGTGGCCTTACTAATGTCTTGTACATATTCAAAAAGACATTGAAACTCCTGTATTCAATGTTCACACCGATGAAACCAAGCATACTGAATGCCCTCTTCATCACTCTGTCCACCTGTGACTCCACTTTGAAGGAGCTATGAACATTTACCCCTAGATCTCTTTGTTCTGTAACTCTCCCCAGTGCCCTATCATTGACTGAATAAGTCCTGCTCTGATTCAATCTACCAAAACACATCACCTCGCACTTGTCTAAATTAAACTCCACCTGCCATTCGTCAGCCCACTGACCCAATTGATCAAGATCCTGTTGCAATCAGAGATAACTTTCTTTACTGTCCACTGTACCACTTATCTTAGTGTCATTTGCAAACTTCCTAACCATGCCTTCCATATTCTCATCCAAATCATTAATATAAATGATAAATAATAGTGGACCCAGCACTAATCCCTGAGGCACACCGCTGGTCACAGGCCTCCAGTGTGAAAAACAACTCTCTACAACCACCCTGTCAAGAAGCCAATTTTGTATCCATTTAGATATCTCACCCTGGATCCCATGAGATTTAACCTTAAGCAACAACCTACCATGCCGTACCTTGTCAAAGGCCTTGCTAAAGTACATGGAGGCAACATCAACTGCACTGCCCTCATCCATCTTCTTGGTTACCCCTTCAAAAAACTCTATCAAATTTGTGAGACATGATTTTCCACTCACAAAGCCATTCTGACTGCCCCCAATCAATCCTTGCGTCTCCAAATGCTTGTAGATCCTGACTCAAAATATCTTCCAACAATTTACCCACCAGAGAAGTGAGGCTCACTGGCCTGTAGTTCCCAGTCTTTTCCCTGCAGCCTTTTTTAAACAAAGGCACAACATTTGCCACTCTCCAATCTTCAGGCACCTCACCCGTGACTAACAATGATTCAAATAGCTCGGCTAGGGAACCTGCAATTTCCTCTCTAGCCTCCCACAATGTCCTGGGACACACCACCAAGTCCCCGGGATTTACTACCTTGATGCTTTTTAAGGCTTCAAGCACTTCCTTCTCTGTAATATGTAACACTTCAAGATGTTACTATTTATTTCCCCAAGTTCCCTAACATCCATGCTTTTCTCAACAGTAACTACTAATGAGAAATATTCATTTAGGATCTCAACCATCTCTTGTGGATCTGCACATAGATGACCTTGTTGGTCCTTAAGAGGCCCTACTCTCTCCCATGTTACTCTTTTGCCCTTTATGTATTTGTAGAAGCTCTTTGGATTCTCCTTTGCCTTATCTGCCAAAACAATCTCATGTCCCCTTTTTGCTCTCCTGATTTCTCTCTTAACTCTAGTCCTACGCCCCCTATACTCTTCAAGGGATTCACTTCATCCAAGTTGCCTATGCATTTCATGTGCCTCTTTCTTCTTCTTGACCAGGGCCTCAATATCCCAAGTAATCCAGGGTTCCCTACTTCTGCCAGCCTTACCCTTCACTCTAAGAGGAATGTGTTTACCCTGAACCCTGGTTAACACACTTTTGAAAGTGTGCCACTTACCTTACATCCCTTTGCCTTCCCACAGACTCCCCCAATTAACTTTTGAAAGTTCCTGCCTGATACCATCAAAATTGGCCTTGCCCCAATTTAGAATTTTAACTTTTGGGCCAGACCTATCATTCTCCATTACTATCTTAAAACTAATAGAATTATGGTCAGTGGTCCCAAAGTGATCCTTCACAAACACTTCTGTCACCTGACCTTCCTTGTTTCCCAAGAGGAGGTCAAGTTTTGCCCCCTCTCTAGTCAGGCCATCCACACACTGACTGAGAAATTCCTCCTGAATACACTCAACAAAATTCTCTCCATCCAACCCTCGAATACTATGACTGCCCCAGTCAATGTTGGGACAGTTAAAATCTCCGAATATTACCACCCTATTTTTCTTGGACCCATCTGTAATTTCCTTACATATTTGCTCCTCAATTTCCCACTGACTATTTGAGGGCCTATAATACAACCCTATCAAAGTGATTTCCCCCTTCTTATTTCTCAGTTCTACCCTGTAGTCTCAGTGGCCAAACCCTCAGATATATCCCCTCTCAGTACGGCCGTGATGCTTCCCCTAATCAAAAGTGCAACTCCTCCTCCTCTCTTACCTCCTGTTCTATCTTTCCTATAGCATCTATATCCTGGAACATTGAGCCACCAATCCTGTCCCTCCCTTAGCCATGTTTCAGTAATTGCTATAATATCCCAGTCCCATGTACCCATCCATGCCCTGAGTTCATCTGCCTTGCGCATTAGGCCTCTTGCATTGAAATAAATGCAGTTTAATCTGGACTTCCCTTACTCTCTGTCTTGCTTTTGCATGACCTGTCTGGTACCAGGATTACTGACACTGCCTTTACGACTTAACGTGCTCTCTTTAACTTCTGTGCTGTCCTCAAACTTCTCTTCTGTCTCCCGACTGCCTTGGATCCCACCCCCCCCCCCCGCCAAACTAGTTTAAACCATCCCGAGTGGCTCTAGCAAATCTCCCCGCCAGGATGTTAGTCCCCATCCAGTTCAAATGTAACCCACCCCTCTTGAACAGGTCAGTCCTTCTCCAGAAAAGATCTCAATGATCCAAAAATCTAAATCTCTGTCCCCTGCACCAGCTTTCAAGCCAGACATTCATCTGCCTAATCCTCCTACTCATACTCTCACTAGCACATGGCAGCAGTAGTAATCCTGAAATTACTATCTTCGAGGTCCTGCACTTTAGCCTTCTGCCTAATTCTCTAAATTCACATTTTCGGACATCATCCCTTTTCCTATGTCATTGGTCCCAATGTGTACAATGACCTTTGGGTGCTCACCCTCCCCCCTTAAGAATGTCCTGCAATCGTTCAGAGACGTCCTTGACCCTGGCACCAGAGAGGCAACACACCATCCTGGAGTCTCAATTGCAGCCACAGAAATGCCTGTCTGTGCCTCTAACTAGCGAGTCCCCTATTACTACTGTTTGCTTGATCTTTGCCTGACCCGGTCCACAGCAGAACCAGCTAATGGTATCACAGGCCTGGCTGCTGCTGGTTTTTCCCCCTGACAGGTTATCCCCCTCAACAGTATCCAAAACGATATATTGAAAAGGGAATAGGCACAGGAGACTCCTGCACGACCTGTCCGCCACTCCTGGCGATCACCCATCTACTTGTCTGAACCTGTGGTGTGACAACTTCCCTGTAACTAGCATCTATCAATCTCTCTGCCTCCTGTATGCTCCGCAGTGCATCCACCTGCAGCTCCAACTGAACAATGCGATCTGTGAGTAGCTGCAACTGGACACACTTCCTGCAGACAAAGTTGCCAGGGAGACTAGATTGCTTCCTAATTGCCCACATCTGATCGAAGGAGGGAGCCACTGCCCTGGCTGCCATATTGCCCCTATACCGGTAAAAGGATAAAAGCATTTCAACTCACCTCTCCCTTGCTTGTGGTCCTTCTACCGACTTTTTGTTTTGGTTAGAGGAGGGAGGGAGGGAAACACTGAAGTGATGTTTGCAGTTTAACTGTCCCTTCACAGCAGCCCCTCCACAAACTATCTTCTGGTTGCAGTGGTTACACTTATGCAAATGTGACTTACAACAACCAATCACCTTCACCACTCCACTGCCCTCACCTGGACACTTGCCTTCACTTGAAGTAGGAAGGTGTCTCCCAGAAACCCACCCAGAAACCCACTACCTAGTGCCCAGTAGGCCAGGGTGCCGGGCTGGCACAGCCCAAGAGGCACAGCCTCCGGGGGTGTGCTTCAGTGGCCCCTGCCCCCCACCAGTGAGGTGATGGAGACCAGGTTTATTCCCCCCTGGTGGGAACCTCTCCCAGCGGTGGAGGGACAACATTACCGAACCCAAACGTTATCATCCCGGTCTCGCTAATTATATTAGCACTAAGATTTAAATACTTTAATCAGCCTCGCGTTGTTTTCTGGCATGAGGCTAATAATGACATAAAAAAATGGCCTGCATAAGTTGCAATCAGCTGGACACCAGTTGCCAATCCTGCTACAGCCCCGTCGCTGACATATCCCGGCCTATTGTGCTACTCGAGCAGCACGATGCAGCAGGAAAATTGGATCATTGGATCCTTTAAAGGCTTCACTGGGTAAATGCTGGGAGGATGTTTCCCATAATGGCAGAACCTAGGGCAAGAGGGCAGAGCCTCAGAATAATGAGTGTTAATTTAAAACTGAAATGAGGAAGAACTTCTTCTCTCAGATTTTTGATCAGAAAGGGAATCAAGAATTATGGGGAAAGGGCAGGAAAATGGACATGAAGAATGTCGGATCAGCCATGATCCTATTGAATGGGGGAGCAGGCTCAAGGGGCCGAATAGCCTACTCCTTTTCCTATTTCTTATTCTCTTACATTCTTCTATTCATCACAAATGTATTAATCTCACAACATGGATTGGTGAAACAATAAAGTTCTTTACTAAAAGGTAAAACTATGTACAATGTTAACTTGAAAGGTTAAATAGACTCATCTGCCTTGTAGGTTTGCTCGTGTGTACTAATTACAGAGTCATGGGACTAATACATCACATCCTACCTCAATAGAAATGATTGACAACTATTTAAGACATGTTTACTTAAAGATACATACATATTGTATCATAACATCCCCTTTTTCCTCTAAACTGGAAGAGTACCTTCAACAAATCAAACTATTTACATGATAGCAAAAGAAAATGACACCAAGGGGGCTATTTTACCATTTTGATTCTAAGTGCAGAATCTGGGCGCATTTCAGATCCAACTTGGAAACATGTTCTCAGGCACCCCCATACACACTCAGCCTGGAAAAAAATCACGGGTCTGAGTTGTGTTGTGGGTGGGGTTTATCGCACCTGCAGTTCCAATTGGAGCCTTTAACTGCGCACATGCAGTGAAAAAAAATTGAAAAATGCTCCCCAGTCACATGGCTCCCGGGCCACAAAGAGCAGATAAAGTGGCCTGGGAGCAAAAAGCGGGAGCGATGGCCCCCACAGATATCACCCCACCCCCACAACATAATTGTCCCCCTTATCCACCCACCCAGCCCCGCCACCCCCACCCCCCGCCATTAACCAGACCGATCATGGCCCCCTGCCCCCTTTCCTCTGCACCAATCACCAGCAGAGTGGCAGTGGACCCCCCCGCGCCTATCCACCCCACTGCACCAAGGAACCATTTTGTCCTCCTCTCCCCCTCCCCCTACCAGAGATCCATCTGGCCTCCCCCCAGCAGAGAATTATCTGGCGCTCCCTCCCAACCCACAACCTGAGTCTGAGTCAGAGAGCGTTGGAAGCTCTGAACTTACCTCTTCAGAAGCTGGAGCACCCAAAACCGACCTTTGCTGAGCATGTCTGTTTCGCGCTGAATCTGGATGGGTGAACACAATGGTAAAGGAGGAAATGCAGGTAAGACTGGGTATCCAGCTCATTAAGTAAATTTAAATGCATGCAAGTGCATTTAAATTGACTTTGTGCCTGGTTCAGGTGCGGTTCCGATTGTGGCCATTTTCAGACCTTGGTAAAGTGGGAATCTACGTGGACATGGGTGCAAATCACGCTATTTGCCTCACACCCACCTTGACCAAGTTTTCACGCCTGAAAACAGGCACAACGCAATGGTAAATTCCGGCCCTATGTCTGAACATACCATTACAGAAAGTCTCTGAAATGTATTAGTGATTTGCTTACCCATCCAGACTTAACAGTAGTGATCTTGGTTAGAGGCTGCTGTAAGTTTCCTAAATGTTTGTTTGTGTTTGTGTTGCATCTTAGAAGATGTTCCATTCACAAGAGGATCACTCAATGTTCCTGACTCTGAAATTTGGAATCTGCTTTGTCACACTGTTAAAACATGTGGCAGGGGTGATCTTCCCTTCTCACCACACGGGCTGAGGGGTAGCACGAGCCAGTAAGATTGCAAGATAGCCGAGAAATCAAATTCGCTCTCTTGTAATCTTACCAGTACCAGATATTCAGCAAAATCAGCCTCAGGGCTTGAGGTTGATTGTAATATTTAATTCCATTCAAATGTGGATTTAAATATTATTAGTGAGCCTGGGACAGAATTGTCCAGGCTCACTTGCCTCTGTGGTCTCAATGGGGAAGGTTGTCTCCAGCAAGGATCACGTATCACCCCATCAAAGGGGACCAAACATGGTGGATTTGCCAGTAGAATGGGAGGCTATTAAGACCCCCAGGAGGTCAGGAGCAGAGAGAGGTGCCTGGCACCCTGGCAGTGCCTGCCTGACACAGCGGCTCTGCCAGCCTGACACACTGGCAATGCCCACCAGGCATCAGACAGTGCCAATAGATGGGGCCTGAGTGGCAGGGTCAGACCAGGCATGGGCTGTTCAGAGGATGACCACTACACACTCTGCAACATCAATCAGTGGGGAAGTACCACTGCACACTCTGCAATAGCGATCAGTGAGGGTGTGGTGTCAGCTGTGATGCATCTGGGTTGGGGGGGGTGGGGTGGCAATCCATCTGGTTGGGGAGGTTGATTGGTCCGGGCGGGGGAATGGTGATTGGCCATGGGGCCCCAGGGGGGGTGAAGGGTGATCAGCCAGAAGGCCAGCTATGGCTGGGAGGAGGCAGAGAATGACAGATCTCTGTGTTCTGACAGCTCAGGAATCTGCACAAGCGCAATTGTGCCCTCTGCTGCTATTAGCCAGCTTTTGGGCGATTTAGGCCTGATCACTCCCCCTACTGGCAGATTTAATGTTTTGTCTCAATTTTATCAAAGTCAGGAAAGATTTGGTTTTTAAGTCGCCCAAAAAATCGGTGTGAGTTTCTCCTGTTTTCACATTTGTTCGGGACTTAGAATATTTTTGGTAAGATCGCTCACGTGGTGTTTGCACTTTAGACAACCTTGGTCCTGGGCATGCACTGATGATTTCTGTTGGATTTCATGTGGTATCAGTTGGGTATTATGTCGCACTTTTGTCCGACATTTAGGTCTGGGCAAATTGCCCTATCAGTGCAGCTTTTGCTCCTGGGTATCAACAAGTGATGATTGGGACGGGATGCCCATACTTGCCTGTATTGTTTCCACAATTCAGTGAAGTTTGCTGATTTGAAGTGGGTATATGTATTTGGTTCCAACTGTGCTACATAAACTGTCAGTTGGTGAAGGGTTATGAGGTCTTCTCAATGTAAGCACTTTGTTTCTGATGATGCTGCCTGTGATTTGTGACCTTCACCATTGTCTTGACCAAGGACACCAAGATCCCTGCAGGGCAGCCGGACTGGAATCACTGGACATGTGGTGTCCATTGTATAAGACCTCTGGGGTGACCAGGGTGAGTTGTTGCAGTGACATTCAAGTGCAAAGGATTCCAGGAACAGAATTTCTGAGCTACTATGCACAGTGAATTTGGGAATGGTTGGATGAGCCAACAATTGACACTTTTTAAAATTTATTTGTGGGACATGGGAATCGCTGTCTGGCCGGCATTTATTGCCCATCACGAGCTGCCCTTGAGAAGGTGGTAGTGAGCTGTCTTCTTGACTGTTGATTTTCCTGGTGCCTAGGTTGATTCCAGGTGGTCTATCCAGTTTAATTCCTTTTCATTGACTTCATATTGATTGCCACAACTGAGTGGCTTGCTAGACCATTTCAAAGGGTAGTTGAGAGCCAACCACATTGATGCGGCTCTGGAGTAACAGATAGATCAGGCCAGGTAAGGACAGCAGATCTTCTTCCCTAAGGGACATTAGTGAACCAGGTAGTTTCCAGATTTTTTTTATTGAGTCCAAATTTCGCCATCCACTTCTGTGGATGCATATGTTCCAGCGTGCAAACTGGCAGAATGTTTGCTCTCACACCGTTATTCAGTTTTGCAATTTGTGCCAGTCTGCATATGATCTAGTGTGGCAACAGTTTTGGTTGGCATCACTGTATCAGCACCTTCTTTGATATTCATCATGTGGAATGCCTGCTCACTTTGGGCACCAATGGTCTGATTGCCCTCATCATCTGACCACACAGTGTGAAGATCTTTCGTGGAGTTAATTCTGACAGTGTATGCTGCTTGCCTGTGGCTGCGTCTTCTCCCGATATCAAACCACTTCCTCTGATCTTTACTTTCGACAGTGGTGCTCCAGTGTTCTCCGGTGCCACAAGCCTTGCACACATAATGAATAAACATAATGTTCTGCAGGGTTCTACATCACTTCTGTCAAAGGCAATTATAAAGTAGCATGGTGCACTGATGAACTCAAAAATGTACCGTCTGCAGATAGGATTAAAAAGCAACACTCAAAAGCAGTAGATTATACAATGTTAGGCTATATGGAGGTTAAACAAATGCATTTATTTTCGTGATGCGACTCTGAAGCAATGGGCACATGGTAATCCAGCTATGTGACCCCTGTGACCCTTATTTGGGCCCTATCACATTGCAAAACTTACAGGATAACTATAAGGAGAGGATTTCAATTATCCAATATCAATTGGAATCATCATAGTGTTATAATAACTCCAGGAGTTGGCTGTAAAGGAATGGTGCTTTATTGCCCAAAATAAAGTAAAGCAAACAAGTTGAGAGTCACTCCCTCCCTGACCATCCTGACTGTCATCTCCCATATACCCTCTCTATCCAAGACATGGCTCCATGTGAGACTGCAATGAATAATTTTTCTGAACCCGGAGAATGAAAACCAACATTTCTACTTGCTATCTCCCATCAAGCCCCATCTATGGGCCAAGGAACATCCACTCCTGACATAGCGACCCTGCAGCCTGATCCTTCTCCTATGTATCAGTGGCAACATAGAGTTGAGTGAAAGCTCCATCCTGAATCAAAACCTGAGGAATTCCCTTTGCGAGTCTGGGACCCGGAATTACATTAAGTTAAATAGAGTTGAACAGCACAGATATAGGCCTTTCAACCCAACAGATCAGGTATTCAAGGTATCCACATCACTAACAATCTGTCCTGGTCCCTCCATCCTGACCCCATAGTTAAGAAAGCCCACCAATGCCTCGACTTTCCAAGGAAGTGAAGGAAATTTGGCATGTCCATTATGACTCTCATCAATTTTTACAGATGCACTATAGAAACCATCCTTTCAGGTTGTACAGCAGCTGTTTTGGCTTCTGCTCTGGCCAAGACCAGAGGAAACTACAAAGGGTTGTGATCACAGCCCAATCCATCACTTAAAGCAGCCTCCCACCCATTGACTCTGTCAACACCACCCACTGCTTCAGAAGAGTAGCCAGCATAATTAAGGACTCCATGCACCCCATGCACACTGGACATTCTCTCTTCCATCTTCTTCCATCGGGGAAAAGATATAAAAGTTTGAGAGCACATACCAACCAACACAAGAGCAGTTTCTTCCCTGCTGCCATCAGAATGGACCTACCATATAATAAGCTGACCTTTCTCTTCATCCCATCTGTAAATCTAACACTATATTCTGCACCCTCTCCTTTCCTTGTCCCTTATGTACTTTATGAACGGTATGTTTTGTCTGTATAGCTCGCAAGGACGATGCTTTTCACTGTATCCCAATACAAGTGACAATAATAAATCAAATCAATTCAATTCAAGTGATAAATACTAGTGTTTATGATGCACATGCTCTTCCCCGGCATTTGACTCAAAAACCATTTCATTCTATACTTTTCTCCCTTTTTTTAGTTTCCCTTTGAAGATATCTGTCTTGTTCAACTCAACCGCTTCTTGTGGTAATGGGTTTCTCCTGAAGTTTCTCCTGAATTCACTATTGGATTTGTTGGTGACTATCTTGGCCAGAATTTTCTTTTTCTTCCCCCCCAACAGGATTTTCCAGTCCCACCAATAGCAACCCTCTGCAGTGCATTCCCCAGCGGCCAAAATTGTGGAACATGCTGAACCCCATGGACATCGGCAGGACTGGAAGATTCTGCAAACAGCCAATGGCTAGCTGCTTCCATTGCCAGAAAATACGCCACTGGAGGCATGGAAATCCCCATCCCAGGTTCACCCATAATGCAGCCAAACAGATTGAGTGTTAACTGTAAGGTCTTCCCAACATGCCAGTGGCTGGAGAGACTCCTGGTCAGCCATGTTTGATGTAGAGTGGTGTCCCTCAAGCTATAAGCCCCTAACGACAGAGTAGCAACCTGTTTCAGGAATAACTAGCTATGGAAACAAACAAAAGTCTGCCCTGGTGCAGGAAGAGAATTCGAATCATTTCGTGGGACCTGTCCCCATCTTGGGTTTGATTTTGATATTGATGTGTCTGTTCAAAACTAAGGCCATTTTGAAAAGAACAAGAACATCTCAGAGAGGACAAGGATGGTGGAGGATTGGCATGGATGTAAACTGGAACTGCAATCACAGGAGTAGATGGCAGGAGAGCATCATTAATGGGCTCAGCCTGTGGTTGGACCAAATGCCAAGGACGGTCAAGAGGGAACCAACCAGGGGCCAGGATCGGTGCTATGTTCCAGAGTGTACAGATTATGCTTCCACTACCTCTAAATGTCATGCCAATGATAAGTTGGATGTCACAGGAGGCCATTTGCAACCTGTGTGCTTTGCTCTGGTTCCTAGGACTCAATACCTGAGGCTTTAAAAGGCATTTAAATGCTATCAACTCCTTGCAGGGCTCCACCAGGAACAAATGCAGGATTTTCCAGGCAATGACTCATCATTGCATCCAAGGAGTGTTAAGCGCCCTGTTCGTGAGGAGCAGAGAATTTGTGCAATGCAAGACTGACGTAGATAGCCAGGCCAAAAGGTTTGTGAGGTTTGGCGCCATCACAGACTTCCCACAAGCCCAGGGTGTTATTGGTTGTATAGATGCAGCAATCAGGGCCTCCTTCATCCAGACACTTCCTTCCTGCTCCTGCCAAATCATTGGCCGGGCCAATGCCTTCATTCTTCTTGCTGATTGGCAGATATGCAATCACAACCAGCCAGCAGTCCCTGCCACCAGCAGCATTACTGACCATCTCCAGGGAAGGCTAAACTCTGGCCAATGTCCCTTCTGTAGCCTTTGTACCCTCCACAACATTTTCCCCTTCGCATTATCAGCAAAATTGAAAACATTGCACTTTGGGGGTAATTTTACCATTTTGATTCTCAGTACTAAATCTGGGCACAATTCAGATTTAACTTAGAAACCTGTTCTCAGACGGCACCATACGCACTCAGCCTGAAAAAAAAAGTCACAAATCTGAATTGCACTGTGGGCAGGGCTCATCATGCCTGAAACATTGCAACTCCAATCGGAGTCTTTAACTGCGCATGTGCAGTAAAAAAAATTGAAAAACGCTCCCCAGTCACATTTCTCCTAGGCCACAAAAAGCGGATAAAGTGGCTCAGCAGCGATCGCCCACCCCCACAACATAATTGTCCCCCTTATATACCCAGCCCCCCGCTACCCAGACCGATCACAACCCCCTGCCCCCCTTCTCTCCACTGATCGCCCACAGAGAGGCAGGTGATGCCACCCTTCCCCCCCACCGATTGCCCGCAGAGTAGCAGCGGACCCCCCCCGTTCCTGCCACCCTGCACTCCCCAACAAGAGAACCATCTGACCACCTTCCTTCCCACCACCAGAAAATGATGGGCCTCCCTCCTCCTCCTCCACCAGAGAAACATCTGGCCTCCTTCCCCCACCACCAGAGAATGATTGGGCCTCCCCACCAAAGATATATCTGACCCTCCTCTTCCTCCCTCCCTCCATACCAGAGAATGATCTGGCCTGCCTCCCTCTGCCCCTGCCCCTGCCCTTGTTTCACGCAAGATCTAGATAGGCTAACATGATGATAAAGGGGGAAATGCAGGTAAGATTGGGCATCCAGCTCATTAAGTCAATTTAAATGCATGCAATTGGATTTAAATTGACATTACGTCTATTTCAGACATTGTGTCTATTTCAAACGCAGATGCAGATCGTGCTGTATGCCTCATGCCTGACTTTGCCAAGTTTTCATGCCTGAAAATGGGCACAACGCAATGGTAAAATTGGGCCCTTTGCCGAAATTATTGATTATAGATTGTAAGTAACTTCAATTCCAAAGATCAATTCTTGTGATCATCCACTAATTACAGCTTGCCAGCCTGAAAACAATCAATTTATTCCTACTTTCTGTTTTCTGTCTGTTAACCAATCCTCAACCCATGCCAATATATTATTCCCAGTCCCATGAGTTTGTGTTTGGTGTACTCATTTCTTTTGCAGCCTTGTATCAAAATGCTTTATCAAATCCAAACATACTGTGCTTCCACTGGTTCCCCTAATCCAACTTATTAATTGAACCTTTAAAAATTACTCACAGTTATTTTTGTGGCAGCAGGGAAGGAACTGTTCTTGAGTTGATTAGTATGTGGCCTTGGACTTTTGTATCTTTTTCCTGAAGGAAGAGGGTAGAAGAGACAATTTTGGGGTGTGTGGTATCCTTAATTATGCTGGTGTTTCTGAGACAGTGGGAGGTGTAGACAGAGTCAATGGATGGGAAGCTGGTTTGCGTGATGGATTGGGCTACATTGGATTGGGCAGAGCAGGATTCATGCCAAACTGTGATACAACCAAAAATGATGTTTTTTATGGTGCATCTATAAAGATTGGTGAGAATCTTAGTGACATGTCAAATTTCCTTAGTCTTCCGAGAAAGTGGAGGCATTGGTGAGCTTTGTTAACTATGGTGTCTGAGGTCACGTACCAATCAACTCAAGAACAGTTTCTTCCCTGCTGCCATCAGACTTCTGAATGGATCTACCTTGCATTAAGTTGATCTTTCCCTACACCCTAGCTATGACTGTAACACCTCATTCTGCACTCTCTCATTTCCTTCTTTATGAACAGTATGTTTTGTCTGTATAGCGCGCAAGAAACAATACTTTTTATGTATGTTAATACATATGACAATAATAAATCAAATCAAAATGTTCTATATCAGCGTGTCTTAAACTCCTGTACACCTTTGTATTGCCTGCTCAATCTTTTGTGACCAGTCATAAAGTATGTAAAGCATGCAGTTGTGGGTGAAACATTGTGGCTGGAAAGGTAGTGCGGGTATAGCACACTGTGACCAGTGTAAAGGTGAAATGGCACTATAGTGAGGGGCACCAGGTCAGGTTGTTGGTGATTTGGACACCTAAAAACTTGAAGCTCTCGACCATTTCTATTTCATCCCCATTGATGTAGACAGGGGTATGTTCTCCGCTCCAATTCCTGAAGTCAATGACAATCTCCTTGACATGCAAACAGCAAAATGAGCCTTCCAACAAATGAATGAAGTGTGAATCTGGTTTTGACCTAAAAGCCACAGCATTTGCTAACGAGCCAAGTAACTGAGTTGCAGCAAGGGAATTCGATGCTAGACCTATAAAGATTTCAGAGTAACAGCCAATCATCGCAGCCACTTTATGGAATGAAAATGTCTAATGTTGCAGAAGGAGACCAAGATCACTCAGAGAAAATCAAAAGACCTGGATGCCAAACTGACCAGTTTCCACGCGATTCTTCATCAGGCAGAAGCAGAAAGACAAATACCCATTACGTCACATTAACAATAATAGATGAAAGGTCTGAAAATTCTGATATGCCTAGCAGCAGAACTGAAAAATGAAAAGGGACGAAAACAGCCCTAGTGAACACCATACAATATGAAAAGCCAAGTCTTTCAATGGTACTAACTTACATAGAGGAATTGCTAGAATCCATTATTAAAGAGTTATAGCAGGATGCTTAGAAAATTATACTGCAATCAGGCAGAGCCAACATGGCTTTGTAAGAGTGAAATCCTGGGGCGAATTTCCCCATTCCATCTGCCATGGGAATCAGAGCGGGTGAGGGACGGACATTAAGCGTGACATTTATTAGTGTTTTTGAGGGAGTGACAAGCAAGGTAGATAAAGGGGAACGAGCAGAGGTTGTGCACTTGGATTTGCAAAGGCATTTAATAAATTGTCACATCAAAGATTATTACACACAGTGACAGGATATAGTGTCGGGGTAAGGTGGATAAAGGATTGGTTAGCTAACAAGAGGGAGATGGTAGGAATAAATGGGTGCTTTTCAGGTTGGCAAATTGTACCTATTAAAGCGACATAAAAATTAGTACTGGGGCCCTCAGCCATTTACAATCTATGTCACTGATTTTGATTAAGGGATTGAATTTATGTTAACTAAATTTTCCAATTACACCTAGACAGATAGGAAAGTAAGTTGCCAAGAGGAGCTCGAGAACCTGTGAAGTAATGCAAACAGGTGAAATGAGTGAGGGAAAAAATTGGTATGTGGAATACAATATGAACAAATGTGAACTTATTCACTTTGGTAGGAAGAATAGCAAAGCAATTTAAATGGAGAAAGATTGCAGAACTCACTGGTATAGAGGGAACTGGGTGTCCCAGTACATAAATCACATGAAATTAACATGCAGGCACAGCATGTGATTAGGAAGGCAAATGAAATGTTAATTGCAAATGGCATGATTTGATTTGATTTGACTTATCATTGTCACATTTATTGGGATACAATGAAAAGTATTTTCTCTTATGCATTATAAAGGCAAAGCATTCTATTCATAGAGTACATACAGGGAAGGAAAGGAGAGGGGGAGAGGGTGCAAAATATAGTGTTACAGTTAGGGTGTAGAGAAAGACTAACTTAATATCAGTACATCCATTCAAAAGTCTGATGACAGCAGGGAAGAAGCTGTTCTTGAGTCAGTTGGTGTATGATTTCAGACTTTTGTATCTTTTTCCCAACGGAAGAAAGTGGAAGAGAGAATGCCTGAGGTGCGTGGGGTCCTTAATTATGCTGGCTGCTTTTCTGAAGCAGCGGGAAGTGTAGACAGTGTCAATGGATGAGAGGCTAGTTTGAATGATGGACTGGGCATTGATATATGGACTATGGTGTTTTCACCTGTAATTCAAATTATTATTCTTCCCATTCTAGTATTTTCCCAATCTTTGTTTTATCTCCTGGTCTTGGGCAGAACAGGAGCTGTGATATATCCGGAAAGGATGCTTTTTATGGTGCATCTGCAAAAATTGGTAAGAGTCATAGTGGACATGCTATATTTCTTATTCTCCCGAGAAAGTAGAGGCATTGTAGGCTTTCTTAACTGTAGAATCTGCGTGGAGGCACCAGGACAGGTTGTTGGTGATCTGAACACCTAGAAACTTGAAGCTCTCGACCATTTCTATATAGGAATAGGTAAAACTTACTGCAGCTGTACAGGACATTGGTGAGAGCACATCTGGATGAATGAGCACATGTCTCATCTCCTTACGTGAAAAAAGATATAACAGTTGGAAACTGTACACAGGAGGTTCTCTTCACTCATTTCTGGGATGAAGGGCTTATCCTATGAAGAAAGGTTGAGCAGATCTGGCCTTTACTCACTCAGATATAGAAGAATGAAAGGTGATCTTATTGAAGAATATAAAACCCTGAGAAAACATGATGAGATAGAAAACAGAGAGGATGTTTGTGCTTGTGGGAAAGAACTAGTGCCGAGATTTTGTACCCATGTTTGCCAAGAGCATAAATGTTGACATGGGCATAACATCTTGTGAGACTCAGAAACAAGAATCTTGCCAATATTAAGTTTAAACTTAATTATTAGTGTCACATGTAGGCTCACATTAACACTGAAATGAAGTTACTGTGAAAATCCCCTAATTGCCACCCTCCAGCGCCTGTTCAGGTACGTTGAGGGACAATTTAACATAGCCAATGCACCTAACCAGCACGTCTTTTGGACTGTGGGAGGAAACTGCAGCACCCACGCAGACAGAGAGAACGTGCAGGCTTCAGACAGACAGTGACACAAGCCAGGAATCAAACTGGGTCCCTGAAGCAGTGAGCCAGCAGCGCTAACCGCTGTGCCACTGCCCCGTATTCAAACATACTCAAGGGTCATTGTCAGTAAACATGCCCAATTTCAATCTTGCAGTCCATTGAAAAGGAGGGACATTCCGGTGACCCATGGGCTAGCCTAGGTTGCACATCACTGCTGTATAGGAATTAACTTTCAATTGTTCAACCCACTCCCCATAGATTTCTCTATTCGAGTTTCCTATCTTTCTTCTTAGGTCTTGTTTTGTTACATTCATCCATTCCTTCTGTCAATTATACATTTTGCTCCCGACTGTAACTCAGCACTGTTTTTCATTAATTTTTGTTCCATTTTCTCATAACGTTTGAAATGTTTCCAGTTCCTCGATTGTACAATGTGTAAACTGAACAGAACTGCAACTCTTTCTCTATTTAATGTTTAGTTTGACCAGCTATTTGGTATTTGATATTTAACAGCTCCTATGTAGATCGAAGTTGACTAAATTTGCTGTTGTTATGCATGACTCTGGAAATGTCACTGTAATGTTGCTAGTGGCTGATATGCCACAGCAGAATTGCTTTGAAATTTGGACTATAGTGTTTTCACCTGTAATTCAAATGATTGTTCTTCCCATTCTAGCATTTTCCCAATCTTTCCAGTAGATTGTATAATCCGATGAATTTATTTTATTTGATTTGATTTATTATTGTCACATGTGTTGGGATACAGTGAAAAATATCATTTCTTGCGCACTCTACAGCCAAAGTACACAGTTCATAGAGAAGGAAAGGAGAGAGTGCAGAATGTAGTGTTACAATCATAACTAGGGTGTAGAGAAAGATCAACTTAATGCAAGGTAGGTCCATTCAAAAGTCTGATGGCACAGATCATCTGTGAAGAAGATGATCTTGAGTCAGTCAGTACGTGACCTCAGACTTTTATACCTTCTTTTCTCACAGAGAAGATGGAAGAGAGAATGTCCGGGCTGTATGAGGTCCTTGATTATGTTGGCAGTTTTTCTGAGGCAGTGGAAAGTGCAGACAGAGTCAATGGATGGGAGGCTGATTTGAGTGATGGACTAAGCTTCATTCTTGTGTTTTTGTAGTTCCTTGTGGTCTTGGGCAGAGCAAGAGCCATACCAAGCTGTGTTACAACCAGAAAGAATTTAGGAAGGAGTTTTCCCATCCTGCCACAGTGGGTTTTGGGTGTGCGGCAAGCGACGCACAAGTTGGACAATCAGCTCACTCGAGACTTTGAGGTTAGTGCAACATATGTAGCCTGCACTGCTCCCGTTGTGTTGAATTCCCTACTGCAGGGGCTATACGGTTGGTCTCCTCCAGTCCAGGATGGCACCACAGTGCTGCAGCAACCATGCAGAACTCCACTTTGAGATGCTGACCAGTGCAACTCCTGGGGCTGGGAGAGTTCAAGTCCAAATCCTCGGTCTGTAGCTTGTAGTCAGGGGTCACAGATTACAGATACTGTTGTAGCGATGTAAAAGGACTCACAGATTACTGACAGACCAGTCTGTGTGGACCTCATAGTCAGAGGTAGAAGGCAGTCCAGCAGTACAGCAGGAATGCAGCATCATTGGGAGTAAGATGTACCCCAGCCACAAGGAGGGGCAAGGACTGTGTGCTCCACAGGGGAAAAGCACAGCTTGTTGTACAGACTTGTCTCACCATCTCTGTTGTTAGGGTGTCTCTGTTCTGGACTGCAGATAGGATCTGGAGGCATCTACAGCCTGGAGAATGGAAACATACAATAAAGGGGGGGAGGAGGAGGGTGTGTGAAGCTCTCTGTGGGGAGGTTCACCTCAGTAGGTGACTGTGCATACAACCTCTAGATGGGGTGGGTAGAGATCCACAAGGGGCTAGGTCACTTCACAGTAGTAGGTCCACCGCAACGACTATGGGCTCCAGTGTTATTGGGGGAGGCTGAAGATAGAAACATAGAAGATAGGAGAAGGAGGAGGCCATTTGGCTCTTCAAGCCTGCTCTGCCATTCATTACAATCATGGCTGATCGTCCAACTCTATAGCCTAATTCTGCTTTCTCCCCAAAACCTTTGATCCCATTCACCCCATGTGCTATATTCAGCCGCCTCGTGAATACATTCAATGTTTTGGCATCAACTACTTCCTGTGGTAATGAATTCCACAGGCTCATCACTTTTTAGATGAAGAAATGTCTCCTCACCTCCGTCCTAAATCGTCTACCCTGAATCCTCAGACTGTGACTCCTGGTTCTGGACACACCCACCATCGGGAACATCTTCCCTGCATCTACCAAGAGCAACAGGAGGAGATTCTACGCGAGGATCGATTTTATCTTTGGCACATGGACTGGGGGAGAGGAAACGACGAATTCCGTCTGGAAATTAAAGTGGAGAAATACCATCTCGGTGTACCACATTAAAGGACTTCGCCCAAAACAACAATGCAGTGAATCTGACAAGGAGGGATCTGGGGCAGTGCGAGAGGAGCACACTGAAGGGCTAAGGGGCCCCCTCTTAGGGCCACACGTTCAATTCTTGGTGCCACCGGAGTGAACATAGAATCCCTACAGTGCAGAAAGAGGCCATTTGGCCTATCGAGCCTATGCCAACAGCAATCCCACCCAGGCCCTATCCCCATAACCCCAACTATTTACTCCGTTAATCCCTCTAACCCACATACATCCCAGGACAGTAAGGGTCAATTTACCATGGCCAATCAACCTAACCCACACATCTTTGGAGTGTGGGAGGAAACCAGAGCACCCAGAAGAAACCCATGCAGACAGGGGGAGAATGTCACTTATCTCATTCACACCTCATCATCCCTCAGCGGGTTCCAGATGTCACATTCCTGGGTTGCCTCAATGTATTCCGGCATCTCAGGGTCAAGGCTGCATCAGTGCCGTGCAACTAAGGCAGGGAAAGCTGCGGGGACATTTCCCTTAGCTTTCATATTCAGAGCTCCATTTTCTCCAACCTTTAATCATTCTCATCTATGATGTTTCATTTCAGGGAGAAGGTGAAAGCATTACTGGATCCAGGGCTCAATGCTGCTTTTGTCAGACTCCAAATGCAATGGAGGAGATGAAGAATGAAGAGATGATGTTGAGTATAGCTCCAGCAGGAGGCCCAAGCGAAGGGCACATGTTCAAGGGAAGTCGGTGAATGAGTCGGTGAATAGGAGGAGAGACCCACTCTTCCTGGGATCTGGCACATCACATACGCCAAATACTTTGTGAAGACCTGATGGCATAAGATCTGAGGGGGATTGGATGCTATCCCATGCCTGTGGCTCTGAAGGTGTCTGCTGCACTCAATTTCTTTGCCCTGGGTCTTTCTAGGAATTGACAGGGGACCTGTGTGGCATCTCTCAGCCCACAACATGCTGATACATAAAGGAAGTCACTGACACACTTTTCACCATTACGCAGGTTTGCTTCGGACAAAGACTGTGAGATTCACTGGCTTTGCCACCATCGCTGGCTTCCAAAGAGTTCAGGGTGAAATAAACTGCACCCATGTGGCTTCTCAGGCTCCTAGGGTAGCTGTACTTATTGTTTATAAACTGCGCGGGCTATCATTCTATCAACGTACTCTGGTGTGTGATCATTAGAAGCACATAATACGTGATTGCGATTGGTAATCTGGGAGTTGCCATGACTCTGACATTCTAAGATTTTTGAGGGGCTAGTATTTCTGCAAGAATGGCTGTTTGGGGATAAGTGGCACCCATTTAAACACTGGTTGCTGACTCCAATGTATCACCTAAGGAGATGTACAAATACTACTCACAGCTCCACACAATCCTTTATAGAAGAGATCACAGGGCTTTTGACAATGTACTTCAATGCTTGGAGCGTACAAATAGCTCTCTGCAATGCACTCCCAAAAGGGTTTCCTGCATTATTGCAGGGCATTGCACCCTCTGGCAATGCAAAGAGGCAAGCCCTTGCTAGAGGAGGAGGTTGAAAGCTCATTGGTAAATGAAGATCTGGAGGCAAAGGAACCTCAGAATGCTGCTCATGGACACTATCAGTGTGGTGATGCCATGGAGGAAAGAGATGGGAGACATACCTGTGACACCTTAATCACAGACAGGTTCCAGGAAGAGTCAAGTTAAGTGAGGGCATGTTGCTACATCACTCTCCGAGCTCCTAATGCCATTCCCTTTCATCTCAGGGGATAGAAACCATAGAAACGCTACAGTGCAGAAAGAGGCCATTTGGCCCATCAAGTCTGCAGTGACCACAATTCCACCTAGGCCCTAACCACCATAGCCCTACATATTCACCCACTAATCCCTCTAATCTACGCGTCTCAGGACAATAAGGGGCAATTTTAGCCTGGCCAGTCAACCTAACCCGAAGATCTTTGGACTGTGGGATGAAACTGGAGGAAACCCATGCAGACATGGGGAGAATGTGCAAACTCCACACAGATCGTGACCCAAGCTGGGAATCGAACCCAGGTCCCTGGAGCTGTGAAGCAGCAGTGCTAACCACTGTGCTACCGTACCACCCGTAGTGCTACAAGTACTTGCAGCGGGAATGATTCCTGCATTCACACTTATGTGTTCAAGCCTCATGAGTCACCACACAATTATCACAACTTTGGTCTGCAATGCCCTATGACCTCGGTCCACTCTGTAACAGCGTGTCCGCTGAGGAGCGATGGTGAAGATTTGAACCTTTCACCGTTATGGAATGATGTAAACATTGCTGCCACTGAGTTAGGACATGCCAAGTGATCTCCTCCCATGCTTGTCTTGTCTTCTGCCACGATGACTCAGGAGACACAAATACTACCAGAATATCAATGCTGATGAGCTGCTCTCACCCGGTGCTGCTCCTTGAGGAAGAAGTGTTAGAAATGCTTACATCACACACTTCAAATAATGACTTAAACACATTTACCTGACATCACACAACAGTGTGGAGATGGTTTATTATCTAAAGCTGTGTGCTGCCAAAGGTTGTGGCTAAGTGCATTCTTCTCAGACACGGTCTGGGGGCTCAGACTGGCACTGGGCTGCCTTGTGGGCCTCCATCTGCTGGTACCTAGGAAAGAGAGAATAGAGCTTCAATTGGTGAACTTGTGCTGTATAAGGCTGCACGTGGTCCCATGTGGTTGTTGGATTTAATGTTGTGAGGGAGCTGTGATCCATAATCTGTTCTTGGGAGAGGCTGACCTGTTCTTCCCCGCAAGAACAATCCCAGTTCTCCCCAGCCAGCTAGGCTGCAGCCTCCTCAAACTCAGTGAGTGGTGTCAATGTCCCTCCCTCCAGTCTGCAATTTCTTGTGCTTGCTGTGTGCAGACTTGGCCTGTATGAAGATGAAAGTAAGAGGGAATGGAGCAGAGATCGGATAGGATGCATGTCCCCTTTGTGTGCAGGGCTAGAGGATGGAAAGTGCTCAACATGAGAGATAGGATGTTGATGATGTTAAAGCCTCTGTGAGAGAATAAGCGTTGTTAAATGTCCTGCGCTAATGGATGAATGAGATCTCTGAAGAGATGACACGCTCAGAGTTTGATGCTGCAGGGAGTTAAGAGAGGATTTACTCTGTTGGCACGGTGATCATTCATCCTCTTCCTGCACTGGATAACGTTTCAGGTGCAGTTGACAGCCATACTGATCTTTTGTGTGCCAGCCTCCCAGGCCAGAGACAAGGGGTGGGATTTTCAGGCTGCGCTCGACCCAAGAGCAGAAAATCCTGCCTGAGATCAACAAACCTTTCTATGGTCCTGTCCCGCCCGCTACGATTCCTGTGGCAGGCGGAATGGGAGAAGCCCACCCAACAGGTTTGAGTGCTTCCTGGAGCCATCCTTGAGATACAAGACATTCCTGTGTACCTGCACTAAAGGCCTCGAAGAAGGATTTTTACACAGAGGGTGGCGGGTGCCTGGAACTCGCTGCCAGGGAAGGTAATGGAAGCAGATACGATATTGAGTTTTAAGGGGCGTCTGGACAAATACATGAATAGGATGGGAATAGAGAGATATGGTCCTTGGAAGAGTAGGGGGCTTAACTTCAGTCGGGCAGCATGATCTTGGAGGGCTGAAGGGCCTGTTCTTACGTTGCAATTTTCTTTGTTCTTTGTTACTTGAACTGGTGGGTGAAGCGGGGTGCTGTCTTCTCTTGATGCTTTTGACTTTCTTCTGGTGGCTAGAGGACATCTCTGCAATTACCCTGGAGACAGGTGGGTTGGGGGAGAGTGGGATGTATGTTTTGGACTGGCGTTTGAATATGGTGCCTGGACCTTTGACCCCACCAGCTGAAGGCAAATGGAAAAATTAGCTCTAGACCCATCAAATGATTCGAACTGATTCTCACCTACGCATATTTAACGAGTGAATTCCGGCCATTCCAGCCAGCGAGAAAGGCACTGCTGGAGACACTTGCTACTGCACTTAGGGCTCAATTTTATCATGGCATTGCACTCTTGGGTGAGAGGCAAGTAGCGTGATCCACGCCAGATCCCCCATTATCAAGGCCCGAAAATGACCGTGATCAGGACGGTGCCCAAAACTGGCACGACGGCCATTTAAATATATTTGCATGCATTTAAATTGACTTAATGGGCTGCACGCCCAACTTTACCGGCACTTCCCCCTTTATCACCGTGTTTGCCCATCCAAGATCGGCGCAAAACAGACATGCTCCATAGAAGTCCAGTTCGAGCGCTCCAGTTAGTGAGGAGGTTAGTGCCTGGCATCTGTTGCCGCTCTGCTTGAGATAAATGGGGTGGGGGAGGGGGCTCAGCTGCCACTCTTCCTGAGATCAGTGGAGGGAAAGGGAGGTCTGCTGCCACTCTGCCTGAGATTGGTGGGAAGGAAGGGGGGAGGGGCCCGTGATCAGTCTGTGTGGCGGGGGTGAGGGGATAAGGGGATCAGTAATGTTGTGCGGGTGTTAATGTCTGTGGGGACCAAGGGAAGGCATTATCTGAATAGAAAGGGATGTGACAGGGGAGCAGCATTCCATCTTTTTGATTTTTATGCATGCACTGCTGGAGGCACCGATCAGAGCTGCAGGATTTCAGGGGAGTTAAGCCCCGTCCACAGGCTTGTGATTTGGAATCACTGATATTTTTGCAGGCAGAGTGCAGAGGGCGCCTCAGAACAGGTCTAAAAGTCAGATCTGAAACACCCCCCAGTTTCAAGTCCGCCCAGCATTTAAAATCAAAATGGTAAAATAGGGCCCTTAATCTCACAAATTGAAATTTCCACCCTTAGTCCCAGACCTGTGCATTTTGCAGTCATGTCTCAGCAATGGCTACCATGTCATACCCAAAGTTGAATTTGCGGCTGCAATTCATTTAATTTATTCCCTATTCTTTGTGCATTTCTATAAACCGCTCTCACCTCAGCATCCTCCCTCTCCATCGATTAATTTACACACTTCTTGGAGCCTAACCCTACAACTGAAGTGAGATCTTCCTCGTGTATCTTCTCTCGAGCCAACTTACTATCTTTGGATTCTATTCAATTACACACCACCTTACAGTGCTTAGTGATCCCTGGGAAATACCTGGGCAAAATGGATTGGGACAGAGAACTGGCTTAATCCCATTTTCCTGTCCCCTGGCCATTGGTGTTCCGAATTCCCCTTCTGAAGGAAAAGGAAATTCAATCCTGCTACCCTCCTTTTTTGATAGACTGGCATATATAGAAGGCTGGCCCTCTTTTTATCACCTCCACGGATTATGCTCTGATAGTGTAGATGTAATTTCTAAAGAACCAGGTAAAGAGGCTTCAGAGACAAGGTACAAACAATGCATTGATTTCACACTCAGAATGAATTAAGATCACCCCTATGCTGGAATGGATAAATGGACCACATGTGGCAATATTTCTGGATTTAATATAATTCAGAACTGTGTTTTTATGTTTGCTTCTAAACATTTGTCAAAGTGTTAGTAGCAAAGGATATAAACATCCTGGTTAAGAATAAACATCCCAGACAATATTTCTTCAAATTCATTGGTAACTGGAATACCCAACAGTAAATGTTTATTGTGGGTCTTGTCTATATCCTGTTTGGAAGCACAGCCACAGTGAACATTAACAAATTCAGAATGTGCTTATCTAATACTTTGCAAATTATATGGACAGGTGGGGGGTTAGTTTAGAACAGACTGATTTCTACACTCGCTACCCATCTGGATGTAGCATGGTGGCATAGTGGTTAGCACTGCTGCCTCACAGCTCCAGGGACCCAGGTTCAATTCCAGCCTAGGGTCACTGTATGGAGTTTGCATGTTCTCCCGTATCTCTGAGTGCTCCACTTTCCTCCCACGTGCCAAAGATGAGCAAATTACATGGATTGACAATGCTAAATTTCCCCTTAGCGTCCATATGTCAGGGACCTGGACTTGGATACATTGGACACAATTTCACAATTTGCAGATGGCACAAAAGACAGAATCACTGGAACTGTGGGAAGGATAGTGATAGTCTTCAAGGGGACATGGATAGGCTGGTAGAATAGGCAGACAGATGGGAGATTAAATTTCAGCAGAGCAGTTATAACAGATACAGGAAGATTAAGAAGATGGATTATAAATTAAAGGGCAGAATTGTAAAGGGAGTGCAGGGATGGAGAGACCTGTGCTGTAAACGTGAACCAATCATTAAAGCTTTCAAGGTAAGTATCCTACCTCGTCTAACCCAACATGTTTCTCCTATTATACAAACAGAAAGTACTGGAAAATCTCAGCTAGGTCTGACAGCATCTGTGGAGAGAGAATGAAGCCAACGTTTCAAGTCTGGATGACCCTTCATTAGAGCTCAGACAGGGTAAAAGGGACAAATGGAAATTCCTTTAGAGAGAAGAGCAGTGCTTCTTCAGGGAACACATTCCTGGAAGAAAAGTGGCACTGAGTTAAACACTGATGAAGGGTCACCTAGACTCGAAACGTTGGCTCTATTCTCTCTCCACAGATGCAGTCAGACCTGCTGAGTTTCTCTAGCGTTGTCTGATTTTGTTTCAGATTCCAGCTTTCCTAGCAATTTGCCTTTATGTTTCTTTTACTATTGTGGTTCTCCCAATGTTGTAGGGTTAAAGAGTGCTTGCGGAGACAAAGACACATCTAACTGCCCTTCCTCAGAGTCTAACATCACTACTGAACCGTTTTGTCTTGGGGCTTTCGAGGTAGGGTGAAGTAAAAGGGTGTGGAAGTGTGCAGTGACCATAGTTCCTCTCCAAGCATCCCTTTCTCATTCCTCCAAAAACCACCAGGCTTCACCGGTTTGTGTCTTCATGAGCAAGCTGATAACCTGCTCTCCTCCCACCTTCTTCACAGAATGCATGGTGCTAGGGGCTCCACTAACCACTGTATGTCCCGATCCCTGACAACTCTGGATGCGGCAGCCTGTTCAGTTCATCTGGAGGATATTGATTAAGTGTCAGAAACATTTTGGTTTCTCTGAGTGCCTGGATCATCAGTCCTTTCTCTTTCCTGCTGCAGGTAGCTATCCTGTAATTCCAGCAACTTCTTTATGACCTCCAACTTTTCAATTCCTGGCATTAAACATTGTGACTGTGACAATTTCATTGTTTATCCCTTCTGAACACAAGAGCCTTAATCTTGCTTTTTAACCAAACAATCTGCGATAAGGAGTGTTATGTCTCTTTCCAGACATTGTGTCCTGTCCTGAGGTACTCCTATTACATAGAAACATAGAAACCCTACAGTGCAGAAGGAGACCATTTGACTCATCGAGTCCGCACCGGCAACAATCCCACCCAGGCCTTTTCCCATAACCCCACATATTCACCCCACCAATCCCTCTAACCTACCCATTCCAAGACACTAAGAGGCACACATCTTTGGACTGTGGGAGGAAAGCCACGCAGACATGGGGAGAACATGCAAACTCCATACTGACAGTGACCCAAGCCAGGAATCGAAGCCAGGTATCTAGAGAAATGAGGTGGTAGTGCAAACATTGTGCCACTGTGCCACCTACTCCATTTATTAGAAAATGGCTGACGTCACCTGTATATTTCTCCACCCTCTTGTCTTTAACTGGATTTCACATTGGGTCACTGTGATGATCAGTTTTTGTTTATAGATGAAAATGTTCCCTGGGGTTTTTTTGATTAAAAGAATGGCAGCTGGGCTTTTTTTTTGGTTAATGGGGTGACCTAGGATTGTAGCAGAGAAATAACTTTCTGTTTCATTTTTTAGAGCTTGGTTGTTGACTGGAGTAGTTTAAAGACAGAGATCTTTTCCAATGCTATGTGCCCAACTAAGAGCAAGTATATCTGTGATTTCTAATTATATTTAAAGTGGGTTTTAATTCTACAGGAAGAATGTTGCTTATTTGGAACTAAAATAGTGATAGGTTACAATTTACAGTTGTTTCTTTTCATGTTTAAAGGTTGGTCAACTGTTAAGAGTTGAACTGCTCCATTTTGTCAGCATTATGCTTGGACCGTGTTGTGAATAAAGCTTTTCTTAATCTGTAATGGGTCAATGAAATTACTCCTGGATGAAGCATCCATTCCTCACATTTACGCCAAAATAGATATTTGTTGGGGTCTAGTCTGGCTTCATAATACATAATGGAGTTGTGATCCTGGATCCTAACACCATAGATTCCTTACAAAGCAGAATGAGGCCACCTAGCCCATCGAGCCTGCACCAGTTCATCGAAAGATCATCCCACCCAGGCCTTTTTATCCACCCTATCCTCATAACCCCACTATGGATAATCCACCTAACCTACACATCTTTGGAAACTATGGGCCAATTTAGGCCAATCTGCCTAACCTGCCTATCTTTGAACTGCAGGAGGAAACCAGAATACCCACAGGAAACCCACAAGGATATTGGGAGAATGCGCAAGCTCCACACAGACAGTTACCCAAAGCTAGAATCGGACCTGGGTCCCTGGCACTATGAGACAGCAGTGCTCCAACTGTGTCACTGTGCTGCCCAATTGCTTTTTCTGAAAAGAAGCACACGAGGTGAAATATATGTCCATGTGTGTAGTGGGACTCAATGGACTCAAACAAGTGTCACAGGACACTTCAATCTGTGAGGTATTGTTGATACTTCCAGCCACAGTCGGGAGGAGCCAGACACATAAAAGTTAAGAGCTGCAATCAATTGGTAATGTCATCCTTGCGCCGCTCTTAGTGTGAAGTTATGGCCACCACATTTGAACTGTCAGACATGAATCATAGATAGGCACTGGTTAGACTAAACATTAATCAAAGAGTTGTATTTTACTGAAGAGATTATGGCTTTGAGGCATTTTAAAAATCTCAAAAACCAATTGAGAATGGGACAAAAGTTAATGGCAAACAATGATACATCACAGCGAGAGAGGTAGACCGACTATAAAAATGGAAAAGAAACAGATAAACAGAAAAGTCAGAGCTAGGGAAGAAATAGCAGATATTCAGAATTGAGAAGTGAAATGAAGTGTCTGGTGTCCATCCTGGCAATTGGGCTGTTGCTACCCTTCTTTGCAAACTCTGCCGTAATCGACCTTGATGAGACATTCACACACCTCTGTGATAATAAGCTTGCTGGACAAGTAATGCGCATATGCAAAGTCAGCGGCTGGGGTGGATCCCCAAGGTCAAACCATCCTGCAGTTAGTGAGTATTGAAATCCCTTCTGTTGACCAAGTTAGAGCAATTAGGCAATGATTCCGAACAAGTGTTGTGATTCCTATTAAAGTGTGATGTGATTTTTGTATATCAACGTTTCAGGAATACAATGACCTCATGAGCTTCTTTATCACTAAGGAATATCAATTTTCATGCAGGGGTTGAATAAGAAAAATCACTTGGAGTCATTTTCAGCTGGCATCATCCATTATCTGAAGGTCACGGAACCATAGCCTTTCATTTCTATTCTGTAAATTAGGTTGACCTGCAGTTTGTAATTATTTGTATGCTGAAACAACCTATATTGTGCAATCCTTTTGATACTTTATTTCTAATTTAATAATTGTCCATAATTGTGTCATAAATTATGATGACTTGTTTTATTTCTTTGGTCATTCAGCCTTGATGATTTTTCAGTAAACCAATGATCTATCTGACCATCCATCTATCTCTCTCTCGATCTATCCCATGATTTCTTAAGGGACAAGGGTGAAGGGGGCTAGGTCCCAAGTCTACCCCAGCCAAAACCATGCACTAGTCACTTGAGTCATAAGGTGGGATTTTCTGGCTGCACACACCCCGAAGCCTTAAAACCCCGCCTGAGGTCAATGGACCTCTCCATGGTCTGCCCATCATCGGTTCCGATTCCCATGGCAGGCAGAATGGGAATATTCGTCCCATGGAGTCACGGGCAGGAATTTCCAGCTGCGCACGCCCCAACACTGAAAAGTACCCGCCCAAGGTCAACGGACCTTTGCATGGTCCTGTCCCGCATGCTACAATTCCTGTGGCGGGCAGGACGGGATAATTACACCTATAGAGCTATACAGCCTAGAAAGAGGCCCTTTTGCCCATCATGTATTTGCCAGCCATCAAGTACCTATCTATTCTAATCTCATTTTCTAACACTTGGCCCATAGTCTTGCATGCTATGGCATTTCAAGTGCTCACCTAAATGCTTCTTAATTGCTATGAGGGCTCCGCATCCGACTAGGAGTGTAAATCTGAGCTAGAGTGTATTGGAGGAACATCCAGATGAAATAAAGCATGCTGATGATTGACACTTGCACTCAACTCACGAAATGGACATCTGTAGATATTAGGGGCTGCTCCCAAACTATGGGTCGCAGCCTCCATGAAGGTAGCAGAATCTTGAGGTATTTAATTCATGTCAGCATTCCCTTTTGCTCTTGGAGATGTTGGTTTCAAACTGACTAAAAGAAGCCCTCTTGTCAAAACCATTGTTCTAGAACAGTTAATGCGCCAGCCATTAACACTGTTATGAGAGATGAGGACCTGTGAAAGATTGCCTTTTTGCAAAGTTGGCTGGAGCAGCGTACAGAGGGCCATTGTGTTGACTGGTTTGGAGTGTTTATGTTCGGCCTAGAACATTACATTCCAGATGCTGGAAGTGTTGGCCTTTGTTAACTTTGAGAGTACTAGTGCAGCACAGTGGCACAGTGATTAGCACTGCTGTCTCACAGTACTAGGGACCCAGGTTCAATTCCCAACTTAGGTATCTGTCTGCATCGAGTCTGCAAGTTTTTCCTGTGCCTGTGAGGGGTTCCTTCAGATGCTCTAGTTTCCACCCACAGTCTGAAGGATGTGCTAGTTAGGTGCATTAGCCATGCTAACCTCTGCCGGAGTGTAGCGACAGTAACTTTGTTATGATGCTAATGTAAGCCTACTTGTGACACTAGTAATTCAACTTAAAACTTTAAGCTGCCAGAAGGCAGCATGCAGCAACGGGAGACATCTTGTCATCTCAGCAATTGTCCATTTTCAAAAGCACAAGAAAGTGACTTTATAAAGTACTCCAGCTGAGGAATATATGTTCCTTCATCTCTCGACCATGACATCCATCCCCAATCTAAGGTACTTTGGACAAGGCTTCCAGCTGGAGGCACTAGATCATTAAATCTATTGCAAAGATTAGATAAACAAAAACACTGAAGTTTAAAAAATTATTTCAAATGGCTAATGGCATCCATGAACCACATCAAAAAAAAGGATCACTTCAATCAATGTAAGAATGGGTAAACTCTCTCTGAGGTAAATGATCAATTTTGGAACTATAACATGAAGTTAAAATTGACTGGCAGTTAACATTGACTGATGTATTAACCACAACATTTTTTTCCTTTTGCAATGCACACCATGCCACTATTTTCCATATGTTTATGAAAATGGCAAGCTAATAAACATAGTTGTTTATATTAGTGTCCCTCTTCCTGTACAATGTTGCCATCAGAGCCTTTTGTCTGAACAGGCACAGATTTTAGGGCAACCGGCACTTTCTGAGATGGAGAGCAGCAGTTTGTGATAGTTGAGTCAGAAGGAAAGAACATATGATCAATCTTAATAATCCTTCAGTGTTCAGAGGTGGAACTTTGTTTCTGTTCCAGATCCCGGAGAGGCCACAGAACGGCGCGTTTTCTACAAGAAATTAAGCCTGCCAATAACTCGGAGGAGATTTGGCAATGACAGAGTTCAGCAGCCTGAGTTTTACTATGGGTGGCAACCGTTTGACGATGACTATGACCAGAATGAGCCGAAGACTTCTGTTTATCGCCTCGCCCATTCTCAGATTGAAGGAGACAGTGCGATGCAGCCTGTCTCCCCAGAGTCCCTCACCAAAATGAAATCGGTCAAGAGAGATTCTATAATTTTAGACCAATGCTGTAAAAGCAGCTGCACGGGGAGAGATATTGTCAAATACTGCACAGGAACCAGGTAAAAGTGCCAACTGTATCTCTGTCTCGCAGGGGTAGCACTGTCCTGGGAGAACTAATGCATTAATTTTCTTCACTAGTCTACAAAGATAGTTCCAATAGAATCCATATCAAGGACTTGAACGCTTATAGCTGAACTGTAGCAGTATCATATATATTTTAAATCTTTGCAACTCTAATTGTTTCCCTTTGTGGGAGTTTAGACCAGAGGGCATAATCCCAGAGTAAAAGGTCAGCCGTTGAAGATAGAGTTGAGGAGAAATTTCTTCTCTCAGAACGCAGTGAATTTGTGGGATTCTTTACTGCAGGGGGCTGTAGAGGTTGGGTCCTTAAGTATGATCAAGGCTGAGATAGACAAATTTTTACTTGGTAAGGGAATCAAGGGTTATGGGGATATGGCAGGGAAACTGGAATTGAGAGTTATACCACATTAGCAAATGATCCCATTGAATGACAGAACAGACTCAATGGGCCGAATGGCCTACTTCTGCTCCTATGCCTTATGGTCTGCAGCATTCAATAGACCTTGATTCAGAATCAGCCGGGTTTGAAGGCAAAGGGGTAAATTTAACGAATTCCGCCTCCTGGCAGGGACTTTAATCTGCTTATTTTGGCTATCAGCGCACAGAGGACAGCAGATGCTACAGGATTTTCTATCCATAATGGTTGGAAAATCCTGCACAGTTTGATTATCTCAGCTCTCCCTAGATTTCCCCAGTGTGGACTGGCAGGGGTAGCTCTGTGCTGGGACAATAAATTCATCACATTTATTCTTTAATCGACAGGAAAATAATTCTAGTAGGGTCCACATCAAGGACTTGTAGTTGCACTGTGGTAGTAAAAATATTAAAAATAATTGCAATTCTGATTGTTACAGTATCTGTTCATTTTCTTAACAAAATTATTGTTGGAAAATAATCCATCACATTGAGTAAGAGAGATCACACACAAATTCCTTGAGAGATCTGTGCATCAACAATTATGATGTGGGAATGCCGGCGTTGGACTGGCGTAAACACAGTAAAAAGTCTGACAACACCAGGTTTTAGTCCAACCGATTTATTTGATAATACTCACAAGCTTTCGAGGGGACTGCCTCTTCGTCAGGTGAATGGAGAGTTCTGGCCTCAGACAGAGCATATAAAGCACAGACTAAAACCTGGTGTTGTCAGACTTCTTACTGCATCAACAATTATACAGCATCTGGAAAGACTCTGGGAGAAATAGAGGGATTCACTATAACACCAGTTCACACTGAGAGTGTGCAGCTAAATTAGACAAATGTCTCACAGACCCTCACAGAGATGCATAAAGAACAAAGAACAAAGAAAATTACAGCACAGGAACAGGCCCTTCAGCCCTCCATGCCTGCACCGACTATGCTGCCTGCCTGAACTAAAACCCCCTACCCTTCAGGGGACTGTATCCCTCTATTTTCATTCTAATCATATAGTTGTCAAGTCATTATGATATCTGCTTCCACTACCTCCCTCAGCCGTGAGTTCCAAACACCCACCACACTCCGTGTAAAAACTTGCCTTGTACATCTTCTTTAAACCTTGCCCCTCACACCTTAAACTTATGCCCCTTAGTAATTGACTCTTTCACCCTGGGAAAAAGATTCTGACTGTCCACTTTGTCCATGCCCTTCATAATCTTGTCGACTTCTATCAGGTCGCCCCTCAACTTCTGTCATTCCAGTGAGAACAAACCAAGTTTCTTTAATATTTCCTTATAGCTAATGCCTTCCATGCCAGGCAACATCCTTATAAATCTTTCCTCTACCCTCTCTAAAGCCTCCACATCTTTCTGGTAGTGTGGCAACCAGAATTGAACACTATATTCCAAGTGTGGCCTGACTAAGGTTCTATAAAACTGCGACATGAATTTTTAAAATCAGTGCCCCAGTCGATTAAGGCAAGCATGCCATATGCCTTCTTGACAACCTTCTCCACCTGTGTTGCCACTTTCAGTGACCTGTGTACCTGTACACCCAAATCCATCTGCCTATCAGTACGCTGAAGGGTTCTGCCATTTACTGTATATTTTCTATCTGTTTTAGACCTTCCAAAATGCATTACCTCACATTTGTCCAGATTAAGCTTCCTCTGCCATCTCTCTGCCCAAGTCTCCAACCAATCTATATCCTGCTGTATCCCCAGATGGTCCTCATCGCTATCTGCAAATCCACCAATCTTTTGTGTCATCCGCAGACTTACTAATCAAACCAATTATATTTTCCTCCAAATAATTTATATCTATTACAAGCAGCAAAGGCCCCAGCACTGATCCTTGAGGAATGCCACTTGTCACAGCCCTCCATTCAGAAACACATCCTTCCACTGCTACCCTCCATCTTCTATATTCAAACCAGTTTGTATCCGCCTTGCCAGCTCACCTCTGATCCCATGCAACTTCACTTTCTGCCCCAGTCTGCCATGAGAGATCTTGTCAAAGACTGACTGAAGTCCATGCAGACAACATCCACTGCCCTATCCTCATATATCATCTTCATCACTTCCTCAAAAAACTTGTTCAAGTTAGTGAGGCACAACCTCCCCTTCACAAAACCATGTTGCCTCTCAGTAATACCAGTCCAGTTATTTCCAAGTGGGAGTAAATCCTGTCTCAAAAAATCCTCTCCAATAATTTCCCTACCACTGACATCAGCTCACTGGCCTGTATTTATCTGGATTATTCTTGCCACCCTTCTTAAAAAAGGAACAATATTTGCTATTCTCCAATCCTCTGGGACCTCCCCTGTAGCCAGTGAGGATACAAAGATTTCTCTCAGGGTCCCAGCAATTTCCTCCCTTGATTCTTCCAGTATTCTGGGGTATATCCCATCAGGCCCTGGGGACTTGTCTACCTTAATGTTTCTGAGGAACTCCAATTCCTCCTTTTTGATCTCAGCCTGACTCAAACCATCTACACACCCTTCCCCAGACTCATCATCCACCGAGCCCTTCTCTTTGGTGAATACTGATGCAAAGTGCTCATTTAATACCTCACCCATTTTCTCTGGCTCCATGCTTAGATTCCCTCCCCTGTCCTTGAGTGGGCCAACTCTCTTCCTGGCTACCCTCTTGCTCTTTATATATGTATAATAAGCCTTGGGATTTCCCTTGATCCTGCTGGCCAATGACTTTTCACAACTCCTTTTAGCCCTCCTTCCTCCTTGCTTAAGTTTCTTTCTACTTTCCTTGTATTCCACACTTGCTTTGTGTGTTCTCAGCCTCCTAGCCTTGACAAATGATCCTTTTTTCTATTTGACTAGGCTCATCCAAGGTGCTCAAAACTTGCCATACATATCCTTCATCCTTACAGGAAGGTGTTGGTCCTGAATCCCTATCAACTTACACTTGAAAGCCTCCTATGTGCCAGATGTAGATTTGCTCTCAAACACCTGCTCCCAATCTACATTCTTCAGTTCTTGCCTAATATTGTTGTAATTAGCCTTCTTCCTGTATAGCACCTTTAATTGAGGACTACACTTATCTTTATCCATCAGCACCTTAAAGCTTACTGAATTGTGGTCACTGTTCCCATACTGCTCCTCAACTGAAACGTCACCCACCTAGCCAGGCTCATTTCCCAATACCAGATCTGGTACGGCCCCTTCCCTAGTTGGACTATCTACATACTGCTTCAAAAAGCCTTCCTGGATGCTCTTATGAACTTTGCCCCATCCATGTCCCTAGCACTAGGTGAGTCCCAGACAATATAAGGGAAATTAAAATCTCCCACAACAACAATTCTGTTACTTTTACACCGTCCACTTTTACACCTTGTCAAAATCTGCCTACATATCTATTCCTCTATCTCCCGCTGGCTGTTGGGCAGCCTATATTAAACCCCCAACATTGTGCTACACCCTTCCTATTCCTGAGCTCTACCCACATTGCCTCGCTGTATGAGCCCTCTGAGGTGCCCTCCCAGAGTATAGCTATGACATTCTCCTTAACCAGTAGTGCAACTCTCCCACCACTTTCACATCCCTCTCTATCCCGCCTGAAACATCTGTATTCTGGAACGTATCCTGTGTCCTGTCCTTCTCTTAACCAAGTCAACAGGTGTAAACACGTGTAAACAGCTTGAAATGGATTTTGAGTCAAAGAAGGAGAAATCAGAAAGGATAATCAAAACTATGTTTTAAAGAATACTGTTAAATTTATTTATTAGTGTCACAAGTTGGATGACATTAACACTGCAATGAAGTTACTATGAAAATCCCCTAGTTGCCACACTCCGGTACCTGTTTGGCTACACTGAGGGAGAATTTAGCATGGCTAATGCAGCTAACCTGCACATCTTTCAGACTGTGGGAAAAAAACTGGAGCGCCTGGAGGAAACCTATGCAGACACAGGGAGAAGATGCAACCTCCGCACACACAGTGAGCCAAGCCTGGAATCGAACTGTGGCCCTTAGAGCTGTGAGGCAACAGTGCTAACCACTGTGCCACTGTACCACCCTGGAGACATAGGGATTTCAGGAGGGTATTCCAGGGCACTGGGCTGAGGCACATAAAGGAATGATCTTCACTGGGAGATTGTAGACAATGGAAATATACAAAGGAGCAGAGGCAGCAGAACAGAGTTTGAGTGGGTGCGGGTATGTGTCTGTCAGAGATTACGGAGATAAGGAGGGAGAAGGCCTTTGAAGAGAAATCCGGCACTGGGAGACTTAAGCAGGGCACGAACCCTCATGTAAATCCTACGAATCGGCCAATGCGAGAATCTCCCAGCGCACTGCGTTAAAAAATTAGCACAGCAGGATGGGAGAATCGTGGCCTTGGAGTCACGAACTCAAATCAGGGCTGAGTTGAATGCTGAGGTGGCAAATCGTCTGGGTCAGCCAGAGCCAGTGGACAGCGAGAGGTTCAGTTACTGACAATCTTACAGGAGCTGTGGCTAGGCCACATCCATTAGCTTCCATTGCATGAGCACTTAGCACAATGAATTCTTCGTAGACATGGAAATTAGAGAAGTGGAGGATCCGAGACAGGTGGTGGAGTTAAATACCATCAGCAGACAAGTGAATTATGATGGAATGAAATATGCTGGCGATTTTGCCAAGGGACAACATGTAGATGAAAAAAGTGGTGATACAATGGCACAGTGGTTAGCTCTGTTGCCTCACAGCCCCAGGGACCCGGGTTCGATTTCCAGCTTGGGTCACTGTCTGTATTGAGTTTGCATATTCTCCCTGCGTCTGCATGGGTTTCCTCTGGGTGTTCCAGTTTCCTCCCGCAGTCCACAAATGTGCAGGTGAAGTGGATTGGCATGGAAAATTGCCCCTCAGTGTCAGAAGGACTAGCGAGGGTAAATGCATGGGGTGATGGGGATAGGGCCGGGACAGGATTGTAGTTGGTGCAGATTCGATAGGCTGAATGGCCTCCTTCTGCACTGTAGGGATTCTATGATACTTCTATCTGTGATAAAAGGAGGGAGCCAAGGATCAATCCTTGAGTTAGCAAGTGAATCGGGAAGAGAAGTAATTGTCATAATCCACGGGCCACAATAGGAAAGGGAAATGTGCAATTAAATAAAGTGATTCCGACTAACCTATATAATGTAGCTGTGGCATTGGAGGTGGATGGCGGGCAGTCATGTCAAAGGCTGCAGAGAGGACAGAAGGACAAGGAGAAATAATGCACTTGGATCACAGATGGTATCACAGTAATTTGTGACTTTTATTCAGACTATTTCAGTGCTAGACCAGGAGTAGAAACCAAGAATGTAGGTGGTTAAAGAGATAGGTAAGTGTGAGGTCATACAGATATTGGAAAATGGGAATGAATATTTTAAACTGGGAACGTTTGGAGGCAGTCAGGATGAAAGTTAGTTTATGATGGTTGAAACATTGGGAGGGTGGCTATTGGAGTCCATTGAAATCATTGAGTTTGGATGTAACAAAAGGATACAAGAGGATTTCAGCAGCAGATTGCTTGAGGCATGGCTGGAATCAGATGGCCATATAAAATTTAGTAAAAAGTCTGACAACACCAGGTTTAAGTCCAACCGATTTATTTGATAGTAAATTCACTAGCTTTCGAGGTTACCCTCTTAAAATAGGTGATCTTGGTGATGAAGATAAGATGGGTTCAGAAGCTGAACTCAGTGTTGTTGAGGTTTAATTTAAATGGCCCTGCTTTCTCCTCTTATCACCCATCCATTAACAGGATGGTGTTTTGACTTAGATTTCCCCCTTTATAAGTGGTGGCCTAGTTGACAACTCTTCAGGTTTAGCTTAAACAATGTTTTATTAATGGAGATGAGGCCTCATCCAGTGTTGGAGGCAAGGCAAGCACTATGAAAGCGCAAAGACAATGGAGAAAATTGATAATGAGGTATACATCATGGAATCATAGAATTCCTACAGTACAGAAGGCGGCCCTTTGGCCCATCGAGCTGAAACTGACAACAATCCCACCCAGCCCCTATCCTCATAGTCCCACGTATTTATCCTACTAATCCCCCTGACACTAAGGAGTAATTTACCATGGCCAATCAACCTAACCTGCACATCTTTAGACTGTGGGAGGAAGTTGGAGGAAACCCACACAGACACAGGAAGAACGAAACCATTGTCAATTGGTGTAAAATCACATCTGGTCCACTAATTTCCTTTAGGGAACAAAATCTGTCACCCGTATCTGGTCAGGCCTACATATGACACCAGATCCACAGCATTGTGGTTGACTGTCAAATGCCCTCAGGGATGGGCAATAAATGCTGGCCCAGCCAACGACACCCACATCCCATGAACAAATAAAAAAATATATACTTGGCATGGTGAAGGCAAATTTTTGTAAATATGCTAACACGAGTTAGGACTCTTGGGGAATCTGTTCATCAGGATTCTGGGCTGTAACACTGCCAAGTTCTTATCATGTGTGTTGTGATTAACCTACAGAGAAACCGAGGTAATAAATTATTGTGGTGAAGTGCTTATTCTAGATTCAGGGAGGGCACTATTTCAAAGAGATGCCTGAAACTGCCCTCTGCCAAGCCACAGATTTCCACTACATTTATACACTGTTGGTCTTGTACACAGAACATTGTTTAAATTCCATTCCTTGTCCAAATATAGGTTTACATTAAACAGGTGTCCTTGGCTGCAGGTACATTGCTCACCAAACAGGTCATCTGCTCGGTGTTATCTGACTTATCTCTCCAGAGGCTACAATTAATTTGCTCTGACTCATTGGACAGGATTTCCCAGCTGCGCTAGCCCCAAAACCAGAATACCCTGCTCGAGGTCCAGGGACTTTTGCATACTCTGCCCTCTGTTCATTACGATTCCCATGGCGGGCGGGAGAGGAGAATTTCCCCCATTATCTAACAGTAATCAAATTTTATTTCCAAGACCTTGCTGGAGAGTTCTGCCAATTCAAGTGTTTGAGGGGGTCAACATTCACCAGGCAACTCATGCTATTGATATGGGCCCTTAGGGTGTGCAAGGTTCACTGGTGTACAAAGCTCACTTGCTGTATAGGCATGAATATGCTATTACTTTGAATCAGAACTGTTAGCTCATCCTTCTATTCATTCCCTAACACAATTAGCAGAGTGAATCTGGACAACTCAGATTCCAGGTACAGGGTACTGGAGAAGGTTAGGGAGGTTCAAATCCGGAATATGAATGATAGCGTTGTTAATGACTTTCACTAGGGTCATCGGCTTCCTGAGCTGCACGTTTCGACATGATGTCACCAGGACAGTATCAAACTCCAATTATTCTTGGATTCCAATCCAATAGGCCAATTATTGAGCAGCCACTGTAATTACCCAAAAATAGCTTTGGGTTTGAACGTTGCTGCAACAAGATGTGTGAATTCCAGAATCAGGGCATGGTGGAAAGTGTAATGAACAGGTGAGAAGGTGTGAACTATCTCCTCTCGATTTTTTCTCCTCAATTGTTCATGAGGAGGTTTAAGTTTCTGCTTCACGAGAATATTTCTTTTCAAATCAGAAGATATTTAACAATTTCAACTGTGAATAACAACGGCCGATCAAACAAGATTTTCTTGAGTCAAAGAGAAAGAATAAAATAATTTTAAAAAGTGACGTTACACACACACATGCACACTGATATCTGAAATAAGGAAGGTTAGAATCCAATACAAAACAGGTTTGAAGAAACAGATGTGGTTAAGTGTCCTTTGACTGTCCTGGATGTGTAGGTTTCTAAACATTACAGCCAATTTGAATCAGCTAGTTTGTTGGATGTATGTAAAAGGTTTTGTAATTATTGTAAGATCTTGGTTCATTGATAGATTTCTGGTAAAACTGTCATTCAAACAGATTAATACTCATGTTCCAAAAGAAAGAGAGGGAGAGAGTTCAGCTTCAAGTTACCTTCCTCTGTTGAAAACTTTCTTGGCACTACCCCTGTCACTTGTAATCTCCTTGCAGTGTTTTCACACTGTCCTGGGATTCTTCACCCCACATCCCAACATTCTGAGTGGGTCTGTCTGTGGCAGCCACTGGTTCAATATCCTGCACTTTGCATTTTAATGTCTCTTCCTAGAACAGTGTTGAGTTTTGATAAGTCTTTGAATTATAGGAAATGTCTCTCTCATCACATCCCCTAAAGGTATTTGCTTTTTCACCTTGATGTTGGAAGGTGCCTTTGAATTTTTAAGTGGCTTGTTCTGCCACATTTCAAATTGCAAACTTTCCTTTCAGTTAAAAGTTGAAAAATTTTCAAAATGAGAGGCATAGCCTGGTGACAGATGGTAAAGAAGCCATTCAGCCCACCATGTCCATGCCAGCTCGCTGCAATAAGCACTCAGCTAATCTTACCCTCTTGCCTTCTTCCCATAGTCCTACAAATGTTTTGTCTCCAAGATTATTCACCGATTCCCTTTTGAAAGAAATGAAAGAAGCTCCCCCCACGCTCTTAGGCAGTACAGGCCAAATCATAGAATCATAGAATCCTACAGTGCAGAGGGAACCATTCGGCCCATCAAGTCTGTACCAACCACATTCCCATCCAGGCCCTGTGCTGTAACCCCATGTGTTTACCCTAGCTAGTCAACCTGATACCAAAGGGCAATTTAGCATGGCTAATTCACCTAACGCACACATATTTAGCCTGTGGGAGGAAACCGGAGCACCCAGAGGAAACACACACAGACACGGGGAAGATGTGCAAACTCCACACAGACAATGATCCAAGCCAGGAATTGAATCCGGGTCTCTGGCACTGTGAGGCAGGAGTGCTAACCACTGTGCTACCATGCCACCCCAATTCTGAAATGTTTCTCTTCATGCCTCCTCTGGGTCATTTGTTAGAAATCAAATGTAAAAAGCCATTGAGGAGGAAAGTTAACAACCACTATTATTAAAATATGATTATCTCTGCTAAAAGTTTCCTGATGTAGATTATGATTGATATTCACCTTCGAAAGAGGGAATGAGCAGAATTTTCTCCCAAAAATTCTAAGAATCATAACAGCAAGGGAAGGGGAGTCCTCCACACTGATCCATTCGGACAGCCCCACACTGCAATCTTCCAGCCCCCTGTCAGATTTTTGGAGAGCTGGGAGCTTTTTGCTGTGAGAGGAGAAGGGGCAGAGGATTGAAGGGGGAAGCAAATCAGATTTTTGGCCCCTCATGCTATTTTCCTGATTCACCACACTGATCAATGAGTGCGACAAGCTGATAAGATCGTGCCAAATGTGTCTGTGGTATCCTTGTGAGGTGTTTGGAGGGTGTGCCTGCCATGGTGGGATAACATGTCGTTCCACTCCTGTTTTGCAGAGGTAGAAGCAGACTGCCATTGGCCAGTGGCAGGATTTTCCAGTCCTGCTGCTGTCAATGGGTTTTCCTGTTCTTCACAATCTCCACCGCTGGATAACCTGTGGCAGGGATTTGCTGTCGTTGGGATTGGAAAATCCCACCAGCGGGAAATGCCAGGAAACTTTGACCTGTAAGTAATGTGCAAAATGTAAGGCACAGAGAAGTGAGTATTGAGGTGTAAAGTATTATGCAAGATCTTGTTGTGAAGTCTTTGTATATTCAGAAAAAGCACCTGTAATTTTAACTTTATACCATTTTTCCCTGATTTCATCTTATCAACTGATGTACATTTACCGTTAAAGTTCTCCCATTTCGACCTGCTAAGTGTTTGGTGGGTCGATTGTGAGATGGGTGTGTGAGCCAATTCACGGGATTCACACACACATTCCCGACGCATGCGTGTTTCCCACCGCCGGAAAGCAGGCACGGTTGAGATCAAGTAGGAATCTGGGGGAAGGTGGGTGGGGGGGGTGGGGTGGAGATCCCCTGCCACTCTGGCAGTTATCAGTGAGGGAGAAAGGGAGTCCGCTGCCACTCGGCCTGAGATCATTTGGTGGTGGTGGGGTGGTGCGGGTGGGGGGGGGGGGGGTCCACTGCTACTGTGCCTGAGGTCAGTGGGGGGGAAATGGGGGGGGGGGGTGGATCACTCTGCCTGAGAGGGAATGGGGGTACATCACTATGCCTGAGATTGCTGTGGGGTAAATGGGGGGGAGGGGCTCACAATCAGTTGAGTGGCAGGTGGGTGATGAAATAAGGGGGTCAGTAATGTTGTTGGGGTGAGGCAATGTCTGTGGGGCCCAGGGGAAAGCATTATCCATCCCGGGGAGCAGCATTCTATCAATTTGTTTTTGCGCATGTGCAGTTGGAGGTGCCAGTCGGAGCTGTAGGGTTTCAGGCGCGTTAAGCCCCACCCACAGGCTTGTGCAGCACGATTCAGACTCACTGATATTTTGACAGGCAGAGTGTGTGTGGGGGCGCCTCAGAATCAGTCTAAAAGTCAGATCTGAAACTCCCAGTTTCAGGTCCACCCAGCACTTAAAATGAAAATGGTAAAATAGGGTCCATGATACATATTCCCAGGGCTGATATCTGATGTTTAAATCAAGTCAGGATTCCGTTTTTTTTGGAGTCACTGGTGTCGGGTTAACTACCGCCCTCTGAAAAACCAACTCATTAGGACTGCTAATGCTTTGGCCATTAGCAACATTATGGGAGATTAAGACCTGTGAAGGTTTTCACTTTAGCAGAGATAGGTGGACTAGACTCGTCATCACCATAGCCATTGTTACCTTGAACCTGCTACAAGGCGTCTAGTGACTGGCTGAACCATTTGTTAACTCAGCAGTTCTCCATTTTCAACAGCACAGAAAAAAATGATGTAATAAAATATTCCAGCTGATGAATGTATTTATTTTAGCATCTTTCAAATCTTGACTGTGACATTATTTCATGATTCTTTTTTCATTGATTCGTGGGACATGAGCGCCACTGGCTGGCCAACATTTATTGTCCATCCCTAGTTGCCCTTGAGAAGATGGTGGTGAGCTGCCTTCTTGAATCGCCGCAGTCCATGTCCTGTGGGTTGACCCACAATGCCGTTAGGGAGGGTATTCCAGGATCCTGACCCACTGACTGCAAAAGAATGGCGATATGTTTCCAAGTTAGGATGATGAGTGGCTTGGAGGGGAACTTGCAGATGGTGGTGTTCCCATGTATCTTCTGCCCTCGTCCTTCTAGATGGAAGTGGGTGTGGATTTGGAAGGTGCTGCCTAAGCATTTTTGGTAAAATTCTGCAGTGCCTTTTCTGATAGTACTTACCGCTGCTACTGAACATCGGTGATGGAGGGAGTGGAGTTTGTGAATGTGATGCCAATCAAACAGGCTTCTTTGTCCTAGATAGTGTTAACCTTCTTGAGTGTTGTTGAAGCTGCACTCATTGAGGCAAGTGGAGAGTATTCCATCATACTCCTGACTTGTGATTTCTAAATGATGGACAGGCTTTGGGAAGGTAGGAAGTGAGTTACTTGTCGCAGTATTTCTAGTCTCTGTGTTTATGAGGCGAGTCCAGTTGAGTTTCTAGTCAATGGTAACCCCAAGGATGTTGACAGTGGGGGAATGCAGTGATGATAATACAAATGAATGTCAAGGGACGGTGGTTAGGGTGTCTCTTATTGGTGATGGGCATTGCCTAGCATTTTTATGGCATTTATGTAGAAGATTTCACAATGATGTTAGTACATCTTGTTCAAAAAGAAAAGTATTTTATATTTACATCTGGCAGCTGTGTACAGAGAAATTAATGCAACATCACATGGCTTTTACAGAATGGCCACAGCCAATAGTGTCTGCTCAGATCACAACTGAAGAGCACTGGTGCTGGAAGGGACAGCAGCAGTATATTGAAATTCTGAAGATGGCCAGCTAATGTGCTGAAAAATGCACGTGATATTCATCTATGTTCCACATTACTCTCAAGAGCATTTGTAGTAAGATTTACTGATGCACTCATAAGTGTACAATCCAAACAGATGGCAGTACAAGGACATATATAACAGAATCAGAACCACATCATTGGAAGGTTTCAAACAGGCTTGATGGTCATTTAAATGTATTTGCATCCATTTAAAATGAATTAATGGGCTGCATGCCCAACTTTACCAGCAGATCCCCCTTTACCACCACGTTCGCCCATCTGGAATCGGCACAAAACAAATATGCTTCACATCGGTCTGATTTGGGTGCTCCACCATTGAGGCTTACTGAGGAGATAAGTGCCTAGCATCTGACGGCTCTCTGAGATTAGTGGGGTTGGGGGGGGAAGGTGGGTCTGCTGCCACTAGGCCAAATATCTTATGGACCCACTAACCAATTAAGGATGGCAGGGTATGATAGTGCTAGTCCTCTGATTGGGTTCACCCCACCATTGGCAAAATGACAAGGTCGCCATGAATTGTCTTCAATTTAACTAAATTAGTCACCTCCTCAGTTTCACAACAAAAACAAAAAATGCTGGAAAAACTCAGCAGAGTATCTGTGGAGAGAAAATAGAGCCAACATTTCGAGTCACAATAACCACTTGTCAGAATCAGAATGAACCTTTTGCCTTTATCCCCATATTTGGTTTCACCGTTGGTGCATTTTCTGACTCCCCACAATTTTACTGTCCTCTGTATCTCCAAGATGCTGGTGAAATCCTGGTTCTTAGCCCATTTGGGGCCAAACCAGTGTTTTGTCACAACTCTTTCCTTTTCCATTCCCCTATTTATAAAATCCTGGATTTTGTACCCTTCTGCCAGATGCTGGTCATGACACCTCTCACCTTTGCCTCAATTAACATCTTGTGGAAGGCATTGGCGCCACCCTGAATGCCTTCCCAAGCCACTGCCACACCATTTAGCCTTTCGCTGTGCTAAGCTCCATCTGCAAATTGCAATGGAACATTGTATTCTCCACCTTATCCTTCCCGTCTCCCCTGTTGTACTCTATGAATGGTAGGCTTTGTCTTATAGTGCGCGAGAAACAATTTTTTTCACTGTATCCCAATAAATGTGGCAATAAAAAATCAATCAATCAATAAATCAAGTGCAGCAACACTCCCTGGAGACTCCATCAGGCTAATTAATGCCCAATCACAGCACATATACAATAATGTTACTGAACTGGGCAGACATAAGAACATAAGAAATAGGAGCAGGAGTAGGCCATCTAGCCCTTCGAGCCTGCCCCGCCATTCAATAAGATCATGGCTGATCTGTCGTGGCTCAGTTCCACATTCCCGCCCTCTCCCCATAACCCTTAATCCCCTCTCTTATCAAAAACCCATCAACCCGCGTCTTAAAAATATTTAGCGAGGTAGCCTCCACCACTTCAACGAGCAGAGAATTCCAGAGATTCACCACCCTTTGAGTAAAGAGGTTCCTCCTCAACTCCGTTCTAAACCACCCCCCCCTTTATCTTGAGGCTGTGCCCCCTAGCCCTACTATCCTTTCTGAGCGGGAAGATTCTCTCCACCTCTATCCTATCCATCCCATTCATCATCTTATACGTCTCAATGAGATCTCCCCTCATTCTTCTAAACTCTAACGAGTACAAGCCTAGTTTATTCAGCCTCTCCTCATAGCTCAACCCCCTCAACTCCGGCATCAGCCTAGTAAACCTCCTCTGCACTCCCTCCAAGGCCAAAATATCCTTGCGTAAGTGCGGCAACCAAAGCTGCACACAGTACTCCAGCTGCAGCCTCACCAATGCCCTATACAGCCGCAGCAAGACCACCCTACTTTTATATTCAATCCCCCTCACTATGAAGGCCAGCATCCCATTCGCCTTCCTGACCACCTGCTGCACCTGCAAGCTGGGTTTTTGCGACTCATGCACAAGGACCCCGAGGTCCCTCTACACCGTCGCCTGCTGCAGTTTTTCGCCACATAAGTAATAATCCTTCCTACCATTATTCCTACCAAAGTGGACCACCTCACACTTGCCAACATTAAATTCCATTTGCCGTTTCCTGGCCCATTCGCCCAGCCTATCTAGATCCTTCTGTAGACTCTCCACACCCTCCGCACAATTTGCTGTTCCACCAATCTTGGTGTCATCAGCAAATTTCGACACCCTACACTCGGTTCCCTCCTCCAGATCATCTATATAAATGGTAAATAGCTGAGGCCCCAGCACCGACCCCTGGGGCACTCCACTAGTCACCATCCACCAATCTGAATAGCACCCATTGACCCCCACTCTCTGCCTCCTATTTGACAACCAATCCTCTATCCACGCTAACACCCTACCCCCAACTCCATGTCCCCTGACCTTCTGCAATAACCTCTTATGAGGTACCTTGTCAAACGCCTTCTGAAAATCAAGAAAGACCACATCCACCGGCTCTCCTCTATCCACCGCCCTAGACACATCCTCATAGAACTCCAGTAAATTTGTCAGACACAACTTCCCTTTAATGAAACCGTGCTGCGTCTGCTCTATCAAGCAATTCCCCTCAAGATGTCTCGCTATTTCCTCCTTGATGACGGATTCTAACATTTTACCTACAACAGACGTTAAACTAACCGGCCTATAATTCCCTGCCTTTTGCCTGGCACCCTTCTTAAACAACGGCGTAACATTAGCCATTTTCCAATCTTCCGGCACTTCCCCAGAATCCAGCAACGTCTGGAAAATAACCACCAAGGCATCCACTATCACCTCCGCCATTTCTTTCAGAACCCTCGGATGCATTCCATCCAGTCCTGGCGACTTGTCCACAATCAGCCCCTCCAGTCTGTCAAGCACCGCCCCTCTAGTAACAGTAATGTCATTAAGACCCTCCAGTCCTACCACCTTTCCATCACTAACACCCGGCAAATTATTCACGTCCTCCTCCGTGAAGACGGAAACAAAAAAGTTATTCAAGACCTTAGCCATATCCCCATCCCCTACCACTAAGTCCCCCTTCTCATCCTCTAACGGACCAACGTTCACCCTAGCCAGCCTCTTCCTTTTTATATATTTATAAAAACTCTTGCTATCCTTTTTTATATTAAGCGCTAGCCCAGCTTCATAGTTTCTCCTACCCTTCTTTATCAACTTCTTTGTCAATCTTTGTTGACATTTAAACCTCTCCCAATCCTCTTCTCGCCCACTACTCTTAGCTACTCTAAACGCCTCCGCTTTTAATTTAACACTTTCCTTCACCTCCTTCGTTATCCATGGCTTATTACCTCTCCTCCTACTGTCCTTTTTGACCATCGGAATAAATTTCTGCTGAGCACCAAGAAAGATCTCCTTAAAGATCCTCCGCTGCTCCTCAGCAGACCTACCTTCCAACGCGCTCCCCCAGTCCACATTCGCCAATTCTTCTCTCATCCTACCGTACTCCCCTCTGTTCAAACAAAGGACGCGCGTCCGAGAACCCATTTTCTCCTCCTCCATCTGCACCAGAAACTCCACCATACAATGATCACTCTCCCCAAGAGGATCCTTCACCGCAAGGTCCCTAATTCTACCCGCCTCATTACATAACACCAGATCCAAGATAGCTCGCTCCCTTGTCGGCTCCAACACACACTGTTCCAGGAAACTATCCCGGCAGCATTCCAAGAACTCCTCCTCGAGCCCACCGCGTCCAACATGGGTCGACCAATCTATATGTAGATTGAAATCCCCCATAACTACGGCCGTCCCATTCCTGCACGCCGCACTTATTTGCGCGTTAACAGCCCGCCCCACCTCCAGATCATTATTCGGGGGCCTATAGACGACACCCACCAGCGTCTTCCTCCCTTTGCTGTTCCTAATCTCTACCCACAACGATTCCACTTTCTGCTCCTTGGCTCCAATATCATCCCTTGCTACCACCCTGATGCTATCCTTAATCAGTAGAGCTACGCCCCCCGCCTTTTTCCTCCCGCCTATCCTTCCTAAACACTTGATACCCCTGGACATTCAGCTCCCAGTCCCTGTCACCTTGCAGCCACGTCTCTGTAATGGCCACCAGATCATATCCATTTGTGCTGATCTGCGCCACCAGCTCATCCACTTTATTCCGAATGCTTCGTGCATTCAGACCATCCAAATAGACATTGATCATCGAAATAACCAACACACAGTGGAAAAAATCAGCCTGCAATGACTTTGATCAGGCAATTGAGGTTGGCCTGTTAAAATATGAGGCCAAATTGAATAGTAATAATAAAAAGAGGGGCCAAATTGATGGGTCAATCTTGTTTTGTACTGAACCAGGAGTGTCAGTTCCTCTGGGACTCCGAGTGTAGACTACTAACTGAAAGCATTCTGTATGCTGTTGTTAGACTTGTAAATAAAGGGATTTTGCTGACAGGATTTCTGTCTCCGAGGGCTTATTACATAGGCATTGTGTGCAAAAATTCATGAAAGAGCATGAAGAGTCTGAAAAAGCCACTTCACTAAGGAGACCAGATGACATGGTCTTTCTGGATTTTCAGAAGGCGTTTGATAAGGTACCTCACAAGAGGTTACTGCAGAAGGTCAGAGGACATGGAGTTGGGGGTAGGGTGTTAGCGTGGATAGAGGATTGGTTGTCAAATAGGAGGCAGAGAGTGGGGGTCAATGGGTGCTATTCGGATTGGCGGTTGGTGACTAGTGGGGTGCCCCAGGGGTCGGTGCTGGGGCCTCAGCTATTTACCATTTATATAGATGATCTGGAGGAGGGAACCGAGTGTAGGGTGTCGAAATTTGCTGATGACACCAAGATTGGGGGAAAGGCAAATTGTGCGGAGGGTGTGGAGAGTCTGCAGAAGGATCTAGATAGGCTGGGCGAATGGGCCAGGAAATGGCAAATGGAATTTAATGTTGGCAAGTGTGAGGTGGTCCACTTTGGTAGGAAGAATGGTAGGAAGGACTATTACTTACGTGGCGAAAAACTGCAGCAGGCGACGGTGCAGAGGGACCTCGGGGTCCTTGTGCATGAGTCGCAAAAACCCAGCCTGCAAGTGCAGCAGGTGGTCAGGAAGGCGAATGGGATGCTGGCCTTCATAGCGAGGGGGATTGAATATAAAAGTAGGGAGGTCTTGCTGCAGCTGTATAGGGCATTGGTGAGGCCGCAGCTGGAGTACTGTGTGCAGTTTTGGGCGCCGCACCTGCGCAAGGATATTTTGGCCCTGGAGGGAGTGCAGAGGAGGTTTACTAGGCTGATACCGGAGTTGAGGGGGTTGAGCTATGAGGAGAGGCTGAATAAACTAGGCTTGTACTCGTTAGAGTTTAGAAGAATGAGGGGAGATCTCATTGAGACGTATAAGATGATGAATGGGATGGATAGGATAGAGGTGGAAAGACTCTTCCCGCTCAAAAAAGACAGTAGGACTAGGGGGCACAGCCTCAAGATAAAGGGGGGGCGGTTCAGAACGGAGTTGAGGAGGAACTTCTTCACTCAAAGGGTGGTGAATCTCTGGAATTCTCTGCCCGTTGAAGTGGTGGAGGCTGCCTCGCTAAATATTTTTAAGAAGCGGGTTGATGGGTTTTTGATAAGAGAGGGGATTAAGGGTTATGGGGAGAGGGCGGGAAAGTGGAACTGAGCCACGACAGATCAGCCATGATCTTATTGAATGGCGGGGCAGGCTCGAAGGGCCAGATGGCCTACTCCTGCTCCTATTTCTTATGTTCTTATGTTCTTATAACAGAGTAACAAAATACTTTCACTGGGCAGAAGATCAAACCACAAGCAAATCCCAGCAGTGTGAATTGAACATCCAAATAGCGAACGTGGAGTCTTAAATTGCTTAACAAGGAAAAAAAAGGGAAAGGTCATCGACTTGAAACATCAGTTCTATCTCTTTATCTCTCTCTCTCTCTCACACACATGGATGTGCCAAAATTGCTGAGCATTTCCAGCATTTTCTGTTTTTATTTCAGATTTCCAGCATTTAATTTGCTTCGTGAAGACATGAAGTAGACTGGGTCCACCTAAAGGAAAAGTGCTTGCAAGTTTGTGGTTTACAGACATGTTTAATCATGTTCATATCAACATTTATAAAATAACTCTTGCAGGTACTGAGTCACAGAAGAAATAGAATGGAGATATGTACAGAATCATAGAATGCCTACAGTGCAGAAGAAACCATTCAGCCCATTGATTGTGCACCAACTCTCTTTACTAGGTCCTCTCCCCCCTTTGTAATCCCATACATTTATCATTGCCAATCCCATCTAACCTACACATCTTGGGATAGTGAGGGACAATTTAACATGATCAATCCACCTAACCTGCACATCTTTGGACTGTGGGGGGAAACCAGAGCACCCACAGGAAACCCACACAGACATGGGAAGAATGTACAGACTTCACACAGTCATTCGAGGACAGAATTGAACCCGGGTCTCTGGAGCTGTGTGGCAGCAGTGCTAACCACTGTGCCACCTTGCTGCCGCTGATTATTAGAATGAAGTATTAGTGCAGGCTGCAAAAGGGAAACATGAAAACATGGAAAGAGAGACAGCGTGAAGGTTTGTTCAGCTTTGAGAATCCCTGTTGGTGTATGATGCCATTGACTGCTGGCACATTGTTTTGTATGTGTTTCATGCCAACTTGCCATTTTCATGAAGGGAATTCTCTTCCCTCCATAAACAGAAGTAGGGTGGGGGAGAAGGCCTGAGCAAGATACTCTTTCAAGGGAGTCAGTGTCGAGTTGATGGGCCGAATGGCCTCTTCTGCACCGTAGGGATATTTTGATCCTATATCCAGCTGCTGTTGGGTATTCTGAAGGTTAATTCCCATTATCCCGGCAGCAACATCCTGGCGTCATGGTGGCACAGTGGTTAGCCCTGCTGCCTCACAACACCAAGGACCCAGGTTCAATTCTGACCTTGGGTCATTGTCCGTGTGGAGTTTGCACATTATCCCTGTGTCTGCATGGATTTCCTTCAGGTGCTCTGGTTTCCTCCCACAGTCCAAAGATGTGTGGATTAGGTTGATTTCCAGGGTAAATTGCCCCTAATGTCAGGGGGATTAGTGGGTAAATGAGGGTTACAGGAATAGGGCCCAGGTGGGATTGTGGTCAGTACAAACTTGAAGGGCCGAATGTGCTGTGGGGATTCTATGGTTCTATGATTCAATCTTTATTCAATCTGCAAAAATTTTGTGTACCAGTGTATTTGACCCACTGCAGCAAATCAAAGGATTTCTACTGAGTGACAAGTGTAATCCATCATAATTATGTAATCTATTATTGTATTCACTGCTCCAAATGCCCTCTGGACTGTAAAAGACCAGCTACCGACATTTCTGATGAGAAGTCATTGACCTGAATATTAACTGTTTTCCTCTCCAAAGATGCTGCCTGACCTGCTCCATATTTCCAGTATTTACCGTCTTTTCATTTCCAGTTCTTGACTGCTCCATCTTGGCCTCAGCCGCAGTAGTCCAGCCTTGCTGACACACAGCAATGGAGGGGCATTGGCAGAGTGGAAGGAGTGGGAGCTTGACTGCTGTAATACTCACAAGGGAGGAGAAAGGTGACAGCAATCCTCCTCATCTGTTGGGGAACAGAACGCTGAGGTACTGTGATGGACTGGAAGCCCATCTGAACACTGATATGAAGAACCTCTGCTTGCATGACAGAAGTCGCAGCTTCCAGCGTAGGCTATTCAGCCCATCGACTCTGTTCCACTATTCAACTTGATCATAGATGTCCTTCTATCTCAATGCCATTTTCCCTCACTATCCCATTTCCTTAAAGCTTTGCTATCTAGAAATCTACTGATGTCAGTTTTGAACATACTCAATGGACTGAGCTTCCACAGCCCTCTGGGGCAGAGATTTACCCCCTCTGATTGAGGAAATTCCTCCTCACCTCAATCCTAAATGGCCTGCCCCTTATCCTGAGGCTGTGTCCCCTTGTTATTATGAGACTCCTTCTCGAATCTCCCCTGGGCCCCTCCATCCAGGGTGGCATGGTGACAGAGTGGTTAGCATTGCTGCCTCACAGTGCCAGGGACCTGGGTTCAATTCCGGCCTTGGGTCTGTGTGGAATTTGCACATTCTCCCCGAATCTGCATTGGTTTCCTCCGGGTGCTCCAGTTTCCTCCCAAAGTCCAAAGATGTGCAGGCTAGGTTGATTGGCTATGCTAAGTTGCGCCTCAGTGTCAGGGAGACTAGCTATGGTAAATGCATAGGGTGATGGAGATAGGGCCTGGTTGGGATTGTGTCCCGTACAGGTTCAATGGGCTGAAAGGTCTTCTTCTGCACTGTAGGATTCTATGATAACTTTGGCAACTTTATCCAAACTCCACTGATTATTTTCAATTTCAATGCATTAAAAGATTTATACACTTCTCTCTTTCTCCCTCTTGGAACCTCAGCAAGAACAGAAAAAATGATTAGGGTCAGAATTTTACTGCCCCTCCTGCCACAGGAATCGGAGCCAGCAAGGGGCGGACAATGGCAAAGCCCGTTGACTTCGGGCAGGATTTTATGGTTTCTGGACAAGCGAGACTGTAAAATCCTGCCTGTTTGCCAAGGGAATACTTTGACAGGTTTTCTAGTGCCAAAGACTTGCATTTGCATTGTTCCCAGGTGGATGCAAACCCTTGAACAGGGAATTGAAGGGCTTCGATGTTGGCTTAGTGAATGATTTAGACACTGTTTCATTCAACACTATTGGAACATTACAACATGTAATTTCTAGAGGCAAGTTAACCATTGTGTAAAAGGCGGATTATGTGGTAGGGACACAAGAAAATTAGCGAACGAGTTACTTTAACTCTTTTCTGGCAGAATTTTCAATACATTCCTCATTGCCAGGGGCAGCAGGTGAAATGAAACCTAAGCACATTCAGCTTTGTTTTTAGGGTGGGAATAAATAAGTCCCTTTTACCTAGCTGTTAACAACCTATCATTGCAAAAGATATAGAGTAACTATTAATTTAACTTTTCATCAGACACTGTCTCACAGGTGAAGAGATCAAAGCCCCAGCAACAAGTATAACAAAAATTGCAAACCACCCCACTCCTCACCCCCATCTCCCACTCATTGGGTACTAACCACAGTTTAGTTCAGAGCAGCTGCTGAGAATCTACTGAGCTCTGTGGATAAACAACAAAGAACACGAAAAACTGTCAAAACAAGACACAGAGCAGAAATCCAGCGCTGATTAGTGTCAATCAAGCAGCAGCCAAGGTGGCAAATAATTAATAGCAACTATTTCCCCTTCCGGGGATTGTAAGATCGATTAGAGCAAGTTTTTATAAAAGTCTGTGTGATTAATCTGACAAAAGTGCTGGTTTTATTGACTGCTCTTTCCATTGTTATTGCCACAGTTTTTTTCTTCTCTCTTTGTTTCTAAATAAAGAGGAGATTCTGGATGACTCAGGCTCTGGTCAGAATTTGAGGAACAAACTTGTGTCTCTTGCCTTTTGGAGCTTTGAGACAGCAGCAGTTCCAGAGTCAGTGTGTGACTCTATCAGAGATCCTGGGTACCAGCAACCCTAGGCACTCTGAATCGACTTGGGTACAGACAGCGCTAGACACCGTGCATAATCCTATACAATATTTAATGGCCTGTGCGCAAGAAGAAACAAGCTCACAGTCTTCCTGTAAGTGTTTCTGAAGTTACAAACAACTTGGCAATTATAGCCAAATACAGCAAATCAGAAACAAACAATGCTTTTAATCCTTCATTTGCACACGTATTCACCAATTAAATCCTAGCTTTTCCCCTTTCTTATTTGATGGAAAACTGTCTCCTGCTAATCCTTCACTTGCACAGCATGTCCCCATATCTTGCCTTTGGTATTTGTTGCGGAAAACTCTGATCTTGCTCATCCGCTGGTGAAGGATAAAAGAACAGAATGTTATGAAGCTTATACAGACAAAGATTAGCCTGGTTCACGTTGAATAGGACATGATGCCTTTCGAAAGTCTGAAAGCTGATAAGCATTTTCCAACACTGTGCAGAGAAAGCTTGAAACTTTAATTTCAACAATTTAACTTCCATACAATTTAGTTTCCACACTATGAAACTACAATCTGAACAATTTAATTTCCACAATTCTGCCCTATCATAGCTGGATTATTGAGAGCCCTTTCGAACTGCAAACCTTGATAACCCCTCCAGTAAGACCATAATCTCATAAATGTGAGCAAATGTGAAGTTTATGAGTAATCGATTCAGCTGAAAAAAAGTGGGAGTGCCCTGGAATTGTCTGTCTGTTGAAGTGCGCCGTGTTTCTGATAAAGGTTAGGAACCACTGCTCTGGAGAATAAGGGCCCAGCCTCCTCAATCTTTCCTCAGAGGAGAATTCTGTCATCTCAGTAATCAGTCTGGTGAACCTTCCTTGCACTCTCCTTATGGCAAGTACATCTTTCCTTAGGTAGGGTCAGCAAACCCGTACACAATACTCCAGGTGCAATCTCACCAAGGCCCTGTACCATTTGCTGCAAGACAACTTTGCACCTTAACTCAAATCCTCTTGCAATAAAGGCCAATGCACCATCTGCTTGCTGCACCTTCATGCTAGCTTTCTGTGTCTCCTAAACAAGAACACACAGATCCCTTTGCAGTTTCCAATTTCTCACCATATAAAAAATACTCTGCATTTTTGTTTTTCCCACCAACCTGGATACTTTCACATTTTTTCATGTTGTTTTCCAACTGCTCACTCACCTAACCTGTCTAAATCTCCTTGAAGTCTCTTTGCATCCTCCTCACTAGTTTTGGCGACAGCAAACTTGGAAATATTACAGCCAGTATTTTACAACCTTGCTCAGGCGAGGCTCGCAAAATCCTGCTCGAGACCAACGGAGAATTCCGTTCTGCAAACCTCACCTCCCCCCCCCACCTGATTCTGGAGTGGAAGTGCCAGTAAAATTCCAGCCTACATTTGGTCCCCAAATCCAAATCATTGATTATGATTGAGCTCCCCTCTTTTCCCTCTCCTTGTTTGACTGCAACAGAATTTTTGTTATAAAACATTGTCAATTCAGTATGTCCTTAAGTGTTTACGTGCTCTGATTGTAAAGAATGAACCACAAAGGTTTTATTGAGTTCAACAAAGTAAAGAGCTATTTTTATTGCACTAAAATTGATCCAGGTAAAATATGCCATGACCTCTGCAAACACACACACTCGTGAACTATAACCTCACACACGCTGTAAATATTTGGCCTTTTGGCTAAGATCAAGTGTAGCTCGACATGCTGTGCTTGGTTGAAGTCATTAGGTTACAATTTAGCTTCATTTGAAGCAATTTTTTAAAGCAGCATCTTGGCCTTTTGACTAATACGCAAATGAGATCAAGCCTTGGAGGAGGTGCAATGCCTGCTCCAATCAGCTTGGATCATGTAGATCAAGCCCTTAGGCAGGAGGTGAGAGCCCTGTCTTGTCAGCTTGGATCGGGAATGTCCCAACTTGTTGAGACTCTGAATTGGGCTTGATTGGATTGAATTGGAATAAAAACAAAAAATAGAGATTAGAGTAGAGGAGGATACATTTGCCCAAATTTGAGTTCATCAGGAAAACAAACAAAATTTAGTGTTTATAACTTGCTGTCCTATCCGCCTGCAAATATGACCTCAGTGCTGAGGCAGTTTAAGTTGTAGCTGGTGTTTTCTTCCTGTTTGAAGACACTGCTGTAAAATTGAAGTATTTCATTTTAAAACCTCTCTATCTATTGTTGCAAAGAAGATACAATCAAATTAGATGAGACTAGGGGATGAGTTTTCCCATCCCGCCCACCACAAGAATCATAGCAGGCAGCAAGCGGGTGGGTGGGGCGGACCATGTAATGATCCGTTGATCTGTGATGGGATTTTCTGGTTTCTGGCAAGCGTGGCCAGAAAATCCAAAAATAGTCTTTGGAGAGAGAGAGAGAGAAAGTACACAAGGTTTACCATCATTCAACAGTTGCTGATATTTTTCTCCATATCCTGGGCTTGATGTGTCACATGACTTCTCTGTCACATGTATTAGTATACAGTGAAAAGTATTATTTTTTATGCTTTACAAGGCATACTGTTCATAGAGAAAAAAAGGAGAGAGTGCAGAATGTACTTTCAGTCATAGCTAGGGTGTAGAGAAAGATCAACTTAATGTGAGGTAGGTCCATTCAAAAGTCTGATGGTAGCAGGGAAGAAGCTATTTTGAGTCAATTGGTTCATGACCTCAGATTCTTGTATCTTTTTGCTGATAGAAGAAGGTGGAAAAGAGAATGTCCACGGTGCATGGGGTGTTGATTATGCTGGCTGCTTTTCCAAGGTGGTGGGAAGTGTAAACAGAGTCAATGGATGGAAGGCAGGTTTGCATGAAGGACTGGGCTTCATTCACGATCCTTCGTAGCTTCTTGCAGTCTTGGGTACTACAGGAGCCATACCAAGCTGTGATACAACCATCTGTAAAAGTTGGTAGGAGTTGTAGCAGACATGCCAAATTTCCTTAGTCTCTTGAGAAAGTAGAGACATTAGTGGGCTTTCTTAACTATAGTGTCTGCATGGAGGAACGAGTAGTCATGATCAGACTTTTTACTGGAGGAACGAGGGCAGGTTGTTAGCAATCTGGACACCTAAAAGTCTAGACATTAGAATCAAGGTTCTTTGTTCAAGTAGTCAGTCTTTGAATGGTTCATTTCCACTTGTAGAACATTGTTGATGACTTTGGTAAGGCAGGGAGAAGTTGAGAATTCCCTCGGCGTGGAGGAGGTGTGGTTATTTGTAATGAGTTTCACAGACAGGTTGACTGTGGGACTGTATTGTTTTGCAGTTAGATTTGGCCAATCAGGCAGTGGGTTCAAATTGCTTTAGTCTTTCTCAAAACAATCTGTCTTTTGAAAAGTCCAATTCCTGTTTGTTGCTGACTAATTAAAAGTCAATATTTGACATGAGCACATCTTCATAATAATCACAAATGAATGTTCTGTTCCTCCACATGTGGGAGCTGAGCCAAGAAAACCACCTGGGCCAGTTTCATCATGGCACAGTGGTTAGTACTGCTGCTTCACAGCGCCAGGGATTCAGGTTCGATTCCCGGCTTGGATCACTATCTGTGTGGAGTCTGAGGCTGTTGACAATCAACTGTCTAGGCTGAAGGAAAACTGATTACCAAAGAAAGGGAGGTGAAAATGTCTAATGTGCTTGTCTGTGACTCCCTCCTCCCTGTGTAGTTATCACATTTGACCAAGGAAAATTCTCTACAGGAAACCTCAGGCTAGGGGGAAATGTGTTCGAAGAGATGCTGCAATTTAGAAGCAACGTTGAAGTTGTGAGCAAAATGAAATAACCTCTTAAGATTCAAATTTAAAAGGCAAATTACAAACAGAATTAGTATGATTACAATTACCGATTTACCATTAAACCAGTACAGTCCTGCATTGGATCTTGTTGATTCCAATCACTTGCTGCTTATGTGTAGTTTAATCTAGATTCCTGTTCTCACATCTTGGCACTTGCATTTCAATTGCCATTTTCAGTTCACGTTCTCCCCGTGTCTTCATGTGTTTCCTCTGGTTGCTCTGGTTTCCTCCCACAGTCCGTAAGACATGCGGTTAGGTGCATTGACCATGCTAAATTCTCCCTCAGGGTACCCAAACAGGAGCTGGAGTGTGGCAACTAGGGGATATTCATAAGAACATAAGAAATAGGAGCCTTCTAAACTCTAATGAGTACAGACCCAGTCTATTCAATCTCTCTTCATAGGCTAACCCCGTCATCTCTGGTATCAGCTTAGTGAACCTCCTCTGCACTCCCTCCAAGGCCAATATATCCTTTCGCAAATGCGACAATCAAAACTGCACACAGTACTCCAGTTGCTGCCCCACCAGTGCCCTGTACAGTTGCAGCAAGACCTCTCTGCTTTTATACTCTACCCCCCTGCTATAAAGGCCAACATTCCATTTGCCTTCTTGATCACCTGCTATTCACAGCAACTTCATTGCAGTGTTAATATAAGCCTACTTGTGACATCAATATATAAACTTTTTTTCAAATAGGAGGCAGCCCACAGCACAAATCTAGCAGTAATTAGGAACTCTTCTGCTCCAAGGAGCAGACAACATATCGGGAATTGGGATGAATGGAGTAGGAGGAGGATAGAAAATCCCGTGGATTTATTGAAAGGCAGGAATGAGCGGGAATCTCACAGCTCTGCAACTTTCTGGCCAGGTGATGTTTTCGCTGTTGTAGCTCACAAGCCTTGTGAAAGTTTTGGAAATAATTTAAATTCTGATGTGGCTTCAGCCTTCTCTGAATTCCAGTTCACAACATCTAAAAAATGCGACTGTCACTGCGCATCTGGAAAGAATGACACTCAGGCAGTTCACTACGCCATTTACTAGGTTAGTCCAGCAAAGAGGCAATAAAAGAAATACCTAAACTATTCTGATATTGTAAGGCTTCCCTGAGTCCTCTCAGTGGCCACTTCCACATGAGTCTCGGTACTACTGCTGCCAGCACTAGGACCCAGATGCATCCCTAAGACCCAAGGCCAGTGCTCAGACTCAGGTCCATGCTGAGAGTCCGAGCTTGGACTCGGTGATCAACAACAGCCCCCATCCCCATCCCCACACACACTTGAAGCTCCCCTGAACCGAAATGCAACATGTCTGCCACAAAACAACCCCTCTAAGCAGCACAGAGGAGTTTGAACTCAGAGACTTACCTCCTCACTCACCCTTACTGATCAAGTGCCAGGATCCTGAGAGAAGGCATTTTGCAGAATGATCTGGCTGCAGTGAATGAGATAGTGAAGACCAGTGAGCTGGGAAGATTGGGCGTGAAACTCACTAATGACATTATGATGAATGCAATAATATATAAATTGCCATCTTGTCTGTTTTGGGCAGACTCCCAATTGTGTTGATTTTTTTTCCCATGGTAAAATGGGAATGGGCGCGAAAATGGGCACCATCCCTGGCAGCTGTTTTATGCCCAATTTTATACCATTCTCGGAAAGGAATTGGATCAGATCCCAATGAACGAAAGAACAGAAGAACATAAGAAATAGGAGCAGGAGTAGGCCATCTGGCCCTTCGAGCCTGCCCCGCCATTCAATAAGATCATGGCTGATCTGTCGTGGCTCAGTTCCACTTTCCCGCCCTCTCCCCATAACCCTTAATCCCCTCTCTTATCAAAAACCCATCAACCCGCTTCTTGAAAATATTTAGCGAGGCAGCCTCCACCACTTCAATGGGTAGAGAATTCCAGAGATTCACCACCCTTTGAGTGAAGAAGTTCCTCCTCAACTCCGTTCTAAAACGCCCCCCCTTTATCTTGAGGCTGTGCCCCCTAGTCCTACTGTCTTTTTTCAGTGGGAAGAGTCTCTCCACCTCTATCCTATCCATCCCATTCATCATCTTATACGTCTCAATGAGATCTCCCCTCATTCTTCTAAACTCCAACGAGTACAAGCCTAGTTTATTCAGCCTCTCCTCATAGTTCAACCCCCTCAACTCCGGTATCAGCCTAGTAAACCTCCTCTGCACTCCCTCCAAGGCCAAAATATCTTTGCGCAGGTGCGGCGCCCAAAACTGCACACAGTACTCCAGCTGCGGCCTCACCAATGCCCTATACAGCTGCAGCAAGACCTCCCTACTTTTATATTCAATCCCCTTCGCTATGAAGGCCAGCATCCCATTCGCCTTCCTGACCACCTGCTGCACCTGCAAGCTGGGTTTTTGCGACTCATGCACAAGGACCCCGAGGTCCCTCTGCACCGTCGCCTGCTGCAGTTTTTCGCCCTGTAAGTAATAGTCCTTCCTACCATTCTTCCTACCAAAGTGGACCACCTCACACTTGCCAACATTAAATTCCATTTGCCATTTCCTGGCCCATTCTCCCAGCCTATCTAGATCCTTCTGCAGACTATCCACACCCTCCGCACAATTTGCCGTTCCCCCAATCTTGGTGTCATCAGCAAATTTCGACACCCTACACTCGGTTCCCTCCTCCAGATCATCTATATAAATGGTAAAAAGCTGAGGCCCCAGCACCGACCCCTTATCCACTAGTCACCATCCGCCAATCCGAATAGCACCCGTTGACCCCCACTCTCTGCCTCCTATTTGACAACCAATCCTCTATCCACGCTAACACCCTACCCCCAACTCCATGCCCCCTGACCTTCTGCAATAACCTCTTGTGAGGTACCTTGTCAAACGCCTTCTGAAAATCCAGAAAGACCACATCCACCGGCTCTCCTCTATCGACCGCCCTAGACACATCCTCATAGAACTCCAGTAAATTTGTCAGACACGACTTCCCTTTAATGAAACCGTGCTGCGTCTGCTCTATCAAGCAATTGCCTTCAAGATGCCTCGCAATTTCCTCCTTAATGACGGATTCTAACATTTTACCTACCACAGACGTTAAACTAACCGGCCTATAATTCCCCGCCTTTTGCCTGGCACCCTTCTTAAACAACGGCGTAACATTAGCCGTTTTCCAATCTTCCGGCACTTCCCCGGAATCCAGCGACGTCTGGAAAATAACCACCAATGCATCCACTATAAACTCCGCCATTTCTTTCAGAACCCTCGGATGCATTCCATCCGGTCCTAGCGACTTGTCCACAATCAGCCCCTCCAGTCTGTCGAGCACCGCCTCTCTAGTGACAGTAATGTCATTAAGACCCTCCAGTCCTACCACCTTTCCATCGCTAACACCCGGCAAATTATTCACGTCCTCCTCCGTGAAGACAGAAACAAAAAAGTTATTCAATACCTTAGCCATATCCCCATCCCCTACCACTAGGTCCCCTTTCTCATCCTCTAAAGGACCAACGTTCACCCTAGCCAGCCTCTTCCTTTTTATATATTTATAAAAACTCTTGCTATCCTTTTTTATATTAAGCGCTAGCCCAGCTTCATAGTTTCTCCTACCCTCCTTTATCAACTTCTTTGTCAATCTTTGTTGACATTTAAACCTCTCCCAATCCTCTTCTCGCCCACTACTCTTAGCTACTCTAAATTCCTCCGCTTTTAATGTAACACTTTCCTTCACCTCCTTCGTTATCCATGGCTTATTACCTCTCCTCCTACAGTCCTTTTTGACCATCGGAATAAATTTCTGCTGAGCACCAAGAAAGATCTCCTTAAAGATCCTCCACTGCTCCTCAGCAGACCCTCCCTCCAACGCACTCCCCCAGTCCACATTCGCCAATTCTTCTCTCATCCTACCGTACTCCCCTCTATTCAAACAAAGGACGCGTGTCCGGGAACCCACTTTCTCCTCCTCCATCTGCAACAGAATCTCCACCATACAATGATCACTCTCCCCAAGAGGATCCTTCACCACAAGGTCCCTAATTCTACCCGCCTCGTTGCATAGCACCAGATCCAAGATAGCTCGCTCCCTCGTCGGCTCCAACACACACTGTTCAAGGAAATTATCCCGGCAGCATTCCAAGAACTCCTCCTCGAGCCCACCGTGTCCAACATGGGTCGACCAATCAATACGCAGATTGAAATCCCCCATAACTACGGCCGTGCCATTCCTGCACGCCGCACTTATTTGCGCGTTAACAGCCCGTCCCACCTCCAGATCATTATTCGGGGGCCTATAGACGACACCCACCAGCGTCTTCCTCCCTTTGCTGTTCCTAATCTCCACCCACAACGATTCCACCCTCTGCTCCTTGGCTCCAATATCATCCCTTGCTACCACCTTGATGCTATCCTTAATCAGCAGAGCTACGCCCCCCCCTCTTTCCTCCTGCCTATCCTTCCTAAATACTTGATACCCTTGGACATTCAGCTCCCAGTCCCTGTCACCTTGCAGCCACGTCTCTGTAATGGCCACCAGATCATATCCATTTGTGTTGATCTGCGCCACCAGCTCATCCACTTTATTCCAAATGCTTCGTGCATTCAGATAAAGCGCTTTCATCCCAGCCTTCACCTGGACCCTATTTGCCGTAACGCCACCAACCATACTCACGCCCCCTACTCCCTCTATTATTGGGACATCCTCAGCCTCTTCCCTTACCTGTACCCTCTCCTTAACTTTAGACCTCGTAAGGTCACCTACCCTCGCACCCTCCCCCCCCCTAATTAGTTTAAAGCCCTGTCTACAGTCCTCTTTACTCGATTTGCCAGCACTCTGGTCCCAGCACGGTTCAGACCAACCCCATCCCGCCTGAACAGGTCCCACCTACCCCAATACTGGTGCCAATGCCCCATAAATTCAAACCCATTCCTCCCACACCAATCTCTGAGCCACCCATTCACTTCCTTAATCCTGTCAACCCTACGCCCGTCTGCACACTGTTCAGGCAGTAGCCCAGAGATGACCACCTTGTCGGTTCTACTTTTTAATTCCATTCCCAGCTTCTCATACTCCCTCCCCAGATCCTCAGTCTGCACTTTGCCTACGTCGTTGGCACCCACATGCACCACAACGACCGGATTCTCACCCTCCCACTCCAGGTTCCTCTGCAGCCCAGCTGCGACATCCCGTACCCGAGCACCAGGCAGAGGAATGGGATCAGATCCCAGTGAGTTGAAGGAAATGGAATCTGATCCCAGTGAATTAATGGAATGGAATCAGATCTCAGTGAATTAAAGGAATGGGATTCAGACCCCATTAATGTTTTTTTTGTTCCTTCACAGGAAGCGGGTGTTAGTGGCACGGTCAGCATTTATTATCCATTTCTAGCTGTCCATGAAAAGGGGGTGTCGGAAAGGTGACTCCAGGGTTTTGGACCAGTGATGATGAAGGCAAAGTGATATAATTCCCAGTCAGGGTGATGTGTAACTTGAGGGGGAACTGAACAATTCTGCTGTTCCTGCACCTGCTGCCCTTGTCCCGTAGGGGGTGGAGGTTACAGCTTCATAAGGTCCTGTCATTCATTATCAATGCAACATAGCTGCAGTGTATCTTGCAGATGGTACATTGCGCAGGCGTACTGCACCGGTGATGAATGGTGTGAATCAGAGTTCCAATGTATTGAATGCGGTGTTGGGTTTCTTGAGTGTTTTGGGAATTGCACTCATTCAGGGAAGTGGAAGGTATATTCCCTCACATTCCTGACTTGTGCCTTGTAGCTGGCAGACAGGCAATGGGGAGACATGAGGTGAATCACTGATTACAGCATACCCAACCTCAGAGCTGCTGTTCAGCCAGAGTAATTTTGTGTTTTGTTCAGTTCAGTCTCCGGTGAATAAAGCCTTGATGAGTTGGTGATGAGGAATTCATTGAATTCATGTGTCTAATCTCAATGTCAGGCATTCATGAGGAGGATCTTTCATGGTCAACTGTGCTGAGTATGCTTTCCTAATGTCTAAATCTAATACTTCAGCGAGGGTCAGCTGGTGCAGTCAATATTATTCCTCATGTACATTTTTGAAGGGATTTGAACTTGATTTTGAACCGAGTGGATCGCGAGGCCAGGTCAGAGTGGATCTGGAATCTCACACAGTCCAGACTGGGTAAGGTAGCTGGTTTCCTTTCCTGAAGGACATTAGTGAGCCAACAGCATTTTTGCAACAACCTGTTAGTTCTATTGTGGTTAAATATTAACGATGCACACGCAGTCAGTCACGCCAGGAAGATGGCACCGTGTAGAGCAGGCCCACAATTTACGGAGGTAGAGCTGGAATGGCGGATGAAGGCCGTGGAGGAGAGGAACACTATCATCTTCCCTTGAGATGATTGGTGGCCCAGGGGTCAGGCTGACAATGCGGCCTCGGAAGCGATGGTAGCGCACTGGCACAAAGGACCAGTGCCCAGTGCCAATAGAAAACAAACAACCTTGTTTGTGCAGTAAGGGTGAGACTCCATCCCATCCTGGCATCAACCCCATCTGTCGACCTGAAATGTCCACATCGATCCATTCCCTGACATCCCGCAGCCTTTCAGCACCTGGCCCCTAGCACCTTCCTCCAACGCTCCCCTGCCTGCCGAGGTATGGCGCTGACATCCAATTGCTTCCACCCCTGACACCGCCAACACCCCGCATCCTACCAATGGTCAGGATTTCAATCCCCCTTTTGTCCCTGAAGGAGAAGCTGGCCGATAATCGCCAGGAGTGGGGGAAGATTGGGGGTTAAATCATAGAATCATAGCATCATAGAATAGAATCCCTACAGTGCAGAAGGAGCCCATTTCGCCCATCGAGTCTGCACTGACAACAATCCCACTCAGGCCCTATCCCCATAACCCCAAATATTTAGCCCGTTAATCCCCTGACACTAAGGAACAATTGAGCATGACAAATCAACATAACCCGTACATCTTTGGACTGTGGAAGGAAACCAGGGCACTCAAAGGAAACCCACCCAGACATGGGGAGAATGTGCAAACACCACACAGACAGTGACCCAAGCCAGGAATCAAACCCGGGCCCCTGGTGCTGTAAGGCAGCAATGCTAACCATTGCGCCACCGTGCCACCCAACCCTCTCCAGTTCCCAAGTGATATTTCCTCACTCAGTTATTGGGGGAGGCCAAGGAGAGAGCCACGACAGACAGCTGGCCGGAGTGAGCTACAGAAGTGAGGAACAACAAGATCTTAATTCAAGAGACCTATCTCAAATAAGATCTAAGTGCTCCCGATGAGGCCGGGCCATCAGGATTTGACAATAACCCTGGTGCCCCCGCTGAGACCCCCATCTATACCTTGGAGGAGGCTCTAGTGACACCTAGAGGAAAGCACCCAACAGTCAACACAGGCATCATACACACCATCCAACAGCATAGATATGGTAACCATAGTGGGACATGTTAGCAGTGAGGCTTCTGGGTCACTTTCTGATGAGCACCACACAGCTGGTGATGCTCCTCAGGTGGAGGTGGGAATGTCAGAGGGCTCAGGCAGGCTGAGGTCTGCTGGAACTGAGGAAACAGCTAGCCTCCAGTCAGGTACCGGTGCACCCAGGACGCGTTCTCCCGAAGCTGCCGGGGATGCAGCTGGGGGTTGCTGGAATGGCTGTCGGCAGCATTCCAGCAACTTCAGGCTGTTTGGAGGAGCTCTGGTGAAGGGTCATCCAAATTCGAAATGTTGGCTCCATTCTCTCTCTTAGTGAGCGGCATGGTAGCCCAGTGGTTAGCACTGCCACTTCACAGCTCCAGGGACCTGGGTTCGATTCCCGGCTTGGGTCACTGTCTGTGTGTAGTTTGCACATTCTCCTCGTGTCTGCATGGGTTCCCTCTGGGTGCTCCGGTTTCCTCCCACAGTCCAAAGATGTGTGGGTTAGGTTGATTGGCCATGCTGAAATTTCCCTTGGTGTCCCGAGATGCGTAGGTTAGAGAGATTAGTGGGTAAATATGTAGGGATATGGGGGTAGGGCCTGGGTGGGATTGTGGTCAGTACAGACTCAATGGGCCGAATGGCCTCTTTCTGTACTGAAGGGATTCTATGATTCTAAGAAGTCTCACAATACCAGGTTAAAGTCCAACAGGTTTATTTGGCAGTAAAAGCCACTAGCTTTCAGAGCGCTTCTCCTTCATCAGGTAAGTGGGAGTTCTGTTCACAAACAGGGCATATAAAAACACAAACTCAATTTACAAAATAATGGTTGGAATGCGAATCTTTACAGGTAATCAAGTCTTAAGGGTGCAGACAATGTAAGTGGAGAGAAAGCCCCAAGACAAAATGTTAGATTCTGAGGAAGGGCAGTTAGATGTGTCTTTGTCTCCTCAAGCACCTTTTAACCTCACAACATTGGGAGAACCACAACAATAGAAGAAACATAAAGGCAAAATACTGTAGATGCTGGAATCTGAAACAAAATCAGAAAATGCTGGAGAAACTCAGCAGGTCTGAAAGCATCTGTGGAGAGAGAATAGAGCCAACATTTCAAGTCCCTTCATCAGTGTTTAACTCAGTGCCACTTCCCTTCCAGGAATGTGTTCCCTGAAGAAGCACTGCTCTTCTCTCTAAAGGAATTTCCATTTGTCTCTTTTACCCTGTCTGAGCTCTAATGAAGGGTCATCCAGACTCAAAATGTTGGCTCCATTCTCTCTCCACAGATGCTTCCAGATCTGCTGAGTTTCTCCAGTACTTTCTGTTTGTGTAATAGGAGAAATATGTTGGGTTAGACGAGGCAGGATACTTATCTTGAAGGCTTTAATGATTGGCGCACATTTACACCACAGATCACTCTGTCCCTGTACCCCCTTTACAATTCTGCCCTTTAATTTATAATCCATTTTCTTAATCTTCCTGTATCTGTTATAACTGCTCTGCCTGAAATTTAATCTCCCATCTGTCTGCCTATTCTACCAGCCTATCCATGTCCCCTTGAAGACTATCACTATCCTTCCCACAGTTCCAGTGATTCTGTCTTTTGTGCCATCTGCAAATTGTGAATTTGTGTCCAATGTACCAAGTCCAGGTCCCTGACACATGGACACTAAGGGGAAATTTAGCATTGTCAATCCACCTAATTTGCTCATCTTTGGCATGTGGGAGGAAAGTGGAGCACCCAGAGATACGGGAGAACATGCAAACTCCACACTGTGACCCTAGGCCGGAATTGAACCTGGGTCCCTGGAGCTGTGAGGCAGTAGTGCTAACCACCGTGCCACCTTGCTGCCACCAGATGGGTAGCGAGTGTAGAAATCTGTTCTAAACTAACACCCCCCCATCTGTCCATATAAGTTGCAAAATATTAGGTAAGTACATTCTGAGTTTGTTAATGTTCACTGTGGCTGTGCTTCCAAACAGGATACAGACAAGACCCACAATAAACATTTACTGTTGGATTTTCCAGTTACCAATGAATTTGATGACGTATTGTCTGGGATGTTTATTCTCAACCGGGATGTTTATATCCTTTGCTACTAACACTTTGACAAATGTTTAGAAGCAAACATAAAAACATGGTTCTGAATTATATTAATTCCAGAAACATTGCCACATGTGGTGCATTTATCCATTCCAGCATAGGGGTGGTCTTAATTCATTCTGAGAGTGTGAGATCGGTGCATTGACCTTGTCTCTGAAGTCTCTCTACCTGGTTCTTTAGAAAGTATATCTACACTTTCAGAGCACAACGTGTGGAGGTGATAAAAAGAGGACCAGCCTTCTATATATGCCAGTCTATCAAAAAAGGAGGGTAGCAGGATTGAATTTCCTTTTCCTTGGAAAGGGGAATTGGGAACACCAATGGCCGGGGGACAGGAAAATGGGATTAAGCCAGTTCTCTGTCCCAATCCATTTTGCCCAGGTATTTCCCAGGGATCACTAAGCACTGTAAGGTGGTGTGTAATTGAACAGAATCCAAAGATAGTAAGTTGGCTCGAGAGAAGATACACGAGGAAGATTTTACTTCAGTTGTAGGGTTAGGCTCCAAGAAGTGTGTAAATTAATCGATGGAGGGGGAGGATGCTCAGGTGGGAGCGGTTCAGAGAAACGCACAAAGTATAGGGAACAAATTAAATGACTTGCAGCTGCAAATTTAACTTGAATTGTATTGTTTCCAGCAGGGGCAGTTAGTGAGATTTTCCTGATGTCTGTGTGGATTTCCTCTGAGTGTTCTGGTTTCCTCCCACAATCCAAAAATGTGCAGATTAGGTTGATTTGCCATGCTCAATTGCTCCTTAGTATCAGGGGGATTAACAGGGTAAATATTTGGGGTTATGGGGATAGAGCCTGAGTGGGATTGTTGCCTGATCAACAGAGACTGATAGCCAAGTTCCGCACACATGAGGATGGCCTCAACTGGGATCTTGGATTCATGTCACACTATCTGTAACCCCCATAACTTGCCTGGGCTTTCAAAATCTGACCAACTGTCCTGTCTGGAGACAATACACATCTCTTTAACCTGTGCTCAACCCTCTCTCCACTCACATTGTCCGCACCCTTAAGACTTGATTACCTGTAAAGACTCGCTTTCCAACATTATTTTGTAAATTGAGTTTGTGTCTTTATATGCCATGTTTGTGAACAGAACGCCCACTTACCTGATGAAGGAGCAGCGCTCTGAAAGCTAGTGGCTTTTGCTTCTAAATATAATGTTGGACTTTAACCTGGTGTTGTGAGAGTTCTTACTGTGTTTAACCCAGTCCAACGCTGGCATATCCACATCATGTCTATTCTCTCTCCATGGAAGTTGTCAAACCTGCTGAGATTTTCCAGTATTTTCTGTTTTTGTTTGGAGGAATCCCACAGCATCCCCACAGGAGGTGGTGGTAGCATTGCAGGGCACCCGGGACAACACTGCAAGGATGGCATCTGCAGTGGAAAACCTGGGGCAGGAAGTGGTCACCACGAGTAGCAGGCTCAGAGCAACACTTTTATAGAGAAGAAATGAATCACTCACCACACTGGTCACCAGACACAGCACAGTGGTAAAATCACATCCAGTGTCTCTGAATGTATTTGCAAAATAGAATTCACTGTTTCCATAAAAAAACAGGGTTTAAGAGGCTTTAACAGCTCTTTTGTTTAATTAGCTCCCAAGCTAGACAGCAAATGCAGACCTTCTCACCTACAAGCTGTAGAAGGGAATGAACAAACTGAATCTTCTGAGACCATATAGAACTTCAACAAAAACAGCTTTATTCAACATGCATGAGGGAGAGCAGAACTTGAGGCTGTAACCACAAGCTATGCTACTGAACATGGTTTCGTACAGATTCTTACACCCCTTTAGCTTTAATCATTTTCTGGAGATCGCCTGTCTACCTCTTTACAATAGCAAAGTGTTGTGTTTGTCAGACTGATTTCAATGGGGTGTTAATTGTCCCATCTCCTGGATATTTAATTAAGTTTTCAGAGAGACATTTTGAACTTTTCGAACTTGATAATTGATACCAATTCTCTTATTGTTGCTGTCACCTTGGAACAGTATGGCTATTTTAGTGCCATCTGAGATGTAGTTATTTGTATTTTGTCCTATCTGCCTGCAGTGAGTGTGGATACCTTAGTCAGCCTGTCTGTCTAACCCTTTCCATACACTCTTCCCCTGCTGCAGCCCACACTCCCGGGGTTTGCCCTACTACACAAGCAACAGAAACCAACTATACTGGAATATTGGTCAGGAAAATTACCAAATGAAGCTTTGTTAAAAATGACAAGATTCACATTCTTCAGAACTTCATGTACATGGGAAATCAAATTTATCCAAGGTAATTTTCTTTAACTCCCTGCTGATAAAGAAATGTACAAACTCAAAATGTCATTCCTTTTTCTCTCCTCAAATGCTGCCAGACCTGCTTAGTTTTTCCAGCATTTTTCATTTTAATTTTTTTTATGCTTTGCTTTTGTAACACTTGCTACAATTTTTGATTAAAGTGCTTAACCTCCCTGCCCAACACATCTAAAAAGTGTATTTATTAGCCTTACGCTCACACTGCAATGAAGTTAATGTGAAAATCTCCTAGTCACCATACTTTGGTGCTTGTTTGGGTACACTGAGGGAGAATTTAGCTTGGCCAACGAACCTAATCAGCACATCTTTGGACTGTGGGAGGGAACTGGAGCACCCGGAGGAAACCCATGCAGAAATGGGGAGAATGTGCAAACTCCACACAGACAGTGACCCAAGCTGGGAATTGAATCTGGGTCCCTGGCACTGTGAGGCAGCAGTGCCAACCATTGTATCACCATGCCACCCCAAACTAGAATGTGGTAGATTCTGAGTATGCAAGCAGTTCAAACTGACCAATCAAGCTTTGCCATTGCTCTGCCTCTTTGGATTATACAACTTTCTTTTCTCCCTTTCTAGAAAGAATGCAGAGAAGGTTTACCAGACTAATTCCTGGGATGGCAGGACTGACATATGAGGAGAAATTGAGTCAGCCAGGATTTTATTCACTGGAGTTTGGAAGATTGAGGGGGGGAATCTCATAGAAAGCTACAACAGGACTAGACAGGTTAGATGCAGTTAGGATGATCCCAGTGGTGGCAGTGTCCAGAACCATGGGTCACAGTCTGAGGATACAGAGTGGATGGTTTAGGACAGAGATGAAGAGAAATTCCTTCAGCCAGGGAATGATCAGCCTGTCGAATTCACTCCCACAGAAAATAGTTGAAGTCAAAACACTACAGAGAGAAATTTCCCATCTCCCCGCCTCAGGAATCGTAGTGGCAGGGGCAGACCATGCAAAGGTCCGATGACTTCAGGCGGGATATTCCGGTTTTGGGGTTAGTGCAGTCAGATAATCCCACCCTGTATGTTTTCAAGAAACAGTTCAATATAGCTCTTGAAGTGAAGGAGATCAAAGGATATGAGGGGAAAGCAGGATCAGGTTATTGAGTTAGATGATCAGCCAGGATCATAAAGAATGGCTGAGCAGGCTGGAAGGGCTAAACGGCCTCCTCCTCCTCTTATTGTAATATTATGGCACAGTGGTTAGCACTCTTGCCTCACAGTAGCAGGGACCCAGGTCCGATTCCTGGTTTGGGCCACTGACTGTGCGGAGTCTGCACATTCTCCCCAGGTTTGCGTGGGTTTCCTCCGGGTGCTCCGGTTTCCTCTCACAGTCCGAAAGACGTGTTGGTTAGTTGCACTGGCCATGCTAAATTCTCCCTCAGTGTACCCGAATAGGCACCAGAGTGTGGCAACTAGAGAATTCTCACAGTAACATTCAGTGTTAAGGCTACTCGTGACACTAATCAATAAACTTTAAACCATTTCCTATGATTCGATGATGATTTAGTACCATTTACTGGAATGCAAGTTGCAATCTCTTAAGTTGATTTAAAATGATACCAGCCCATAATATCCATACCAGTAAAAGTCTCACAGGGTTAACCACATCCTTATCCCCCCACTCCACCAAGTTTTACATTTTACACAAAGTCATGCCTGCGGATTCTTGCCCGAATGTGGCCCACTTCCATGATATCCTGTCTCTATTTTCCTCCCCCCACCCACTCCAGCAACTAATCTGGTGGCAGACCCGACTCTGTCATCATTAAGTGAGAAAATTTTACTTCACAGCCGGCTGCAGACAGAGGCAGGAACATGATGCCAGATCAGACCCACCTCTCAATTCCCCATCTCCGATAGGAAAATCCAGCCTGAAGTATCTTGCTTCCTTCAAGAGTCCAAGATTTTATAATCAACTCTAATTAGTTGCGAAAATGAACCTTAATAGTTTGATTGTTATATTTAACAAGTACTGTCTTGCCACCACAACCTATTACATTACCACAGCCTTTCCATTCCCTGTGACACTCTCTTTTACCCAATATCCAGAATGCAGTTTTGTCTCAGTTGGTCTAATGTGATGACTCAGCACATTATCAATTTTCTTTGATAATTCAGCCTTACTTGGGGTGGCACGGTGGCACAGTGGTTAGCACGGCTGCCAGGGGCCCAGATTCAATTCCTGGCCTCGGGTCACTGTCTGTGTAGAGTTTGTGTGTTCTCCTCGTGTCTGCGTGGGTTTTCTCCAGGGTTGCTCTGGTTTCCTCTCACAGTCCGAAAGGTTAGGTGCATTGGCCATGCGAAATTCTCCCTCAGTGTACCTGAACAGGCATCGGAGTGTGGCGACTGGGGGATTTTCACAATAACTTCATTGCAATATTAATGTAAGCCTACTTGTGACACTAAAACATAAACTTTATGAACAAAAAGCAGATAATACACATCTGGCAGCATCTGTGGAGCAAATAAGAGTTAACTTTTTGAGTCCATATGACTGGCTTAACGAAACCCTGTCTCTCTCTCTGCATGCAAAACATGGAAAAAGACATTAATTGCTGGCATTAATCTGGAGCAGGAGCACTGTCATGATGGATTGGATTTTACACACTATTGTTGAGATTAGATGGCCTGGAGGGGCCTGTAAAATCCAGCAGGTGGCCATCCCACTGCCTACATTCCTGCTCCTGACCTATCTGATATGCTAGTAGGGAGTGAAGGCAACAGACTTGAGGTTGGGGCGCTGAAGACACCAATTAATATCCACTTAACAGCCTCATCCCACTGCTGCCAATGCTGCTGGCTCCACCACCTATCTCCCTGCTCCCCCCCCCTCCAACCCCTCACCTTTCACCTTTAAGTGACACCCTCTTGGCCATCCGATTGACTGGCAGCTTTCTCAGGCAGGGCATCCTCCCAAGATAAGGGTGGAAATCTTGCCTTTTAACAATGAACGCTTATCCAAATGTTAAATTAATGCTGAGGACAGCCATAAGGAGATCACAGCATCCTGTAAAATCCAGCCCAAAGAAAACAGTAATTTAGGATTTCACCTGTGGACTCAATGTGTAAAGAATATATGCACTAAACTTCTGAATAGATATTTGGGCGGCACAGTAGTTAGCACTGCTGCCTCACAGCACCAGGGTTCAATTCTGGCTTTGGGTCAGTGTCTGTGTGGAATTTGCACATTCCCCCCATCCCTGCACGGGTTTCCCTTGAGTGCTCTGGTTTCCTCCCAGAATCCAAAGATGTGCAGGTTAGGTGGACTGGTCACACTAAATTGCCCCTGAGAGTCCCAAGGTGTCTAAATTAGATGGATTAGCCATGGTAAATATGCAGGGTTATTAAGATAGGGCAGAGAAGAGGGATGCTCTTCCAAAGAGTCAGTACAGACTAAAGGGACAGAATGGCCTCTTTCTGAACTGTGGGGATTCTATGGTTCTGGTTCTAAGAACTCTTTATACGGACTGCTCATGTTAGATCGGGTAAGAAATTTATACTCCTGTCTATCAGTTAAAATATTACCCACTGTGAAGGGCACCCTGATGTAACAAGGAATGACCCCACGGATACAAAACTCACCCCTTCACCACACAGAACGCCCCCCCCCCCACCCCCCAGAGAAACCCTGCCAGGACATCCTGATGGACATGGACTCCTCCCCCAGAGAACCCCACCTGCTACCCATGGACTCAGAAGCACCCCCACCCCGAACCTTCCCACCACTCCAGCATTGTCTGGACACTGCCAGGGTGCTACGCGGGCATGACTGCCTCCTCCCTGGGGGCCTGTATGTACCTGTGTGCCAGTTGCCCATTTTTAAAAACCTGATGTAGGCCCCATGCTTACGGGGATGTTGGGGTTTGGGGGTTGGGAGGGAATGACTTTCCTACATGGGGAGGTATTACAGCAGGGAGGCCTGCTGGTCATAATTAAATGTGTTCAAATGAATGATGGGAAGCCTGTTATGTCAGGTGGTGGGATAGAGGCAATCGAGTGGGAAAGTCCCATTGGCATCAATGCCATTTTGGGACTTTCCCTCAATTCTGCACCCTTTCGGAATTCCCGCCCACTGAAGGTGGGGATTGAAACACCCATCCGCCACATCACCGTTCCTCCACTGTCGCTGGGTCAAAATCCTGGAATTCCCAAAGAATACACTGGGTTAGACCTGTTCAAGCAGGCCATGCTCAGCACCACCTCTATAAAGACAATTATAAATGAGCAATAGACGCTGGCCATGCCAACCACACCCACATCCCCTGAAAGAATTTTAAAAAAGAGGAGACTTCCATCTTTCAGATTTCAGATGTACTTTTCATCTTTCCTATCAGTCTCAGATCCTGCTCAATGCCACCTTTATCCTTGAGCAGAATTTTTAACCAACGACCGTTAGGTTGGGCAAATTGCCTACATTTGACTTTGAAATAAATTGGTCGGAATTCTCCGGCCGTTCACGCGGGACTCTCCTGTCCCATCAGGAGCACATCCCTGCTTGTGTGATCCCCGTCAGCATGGGGTGATTCAGAGAATCCTGCTGCTAGCAAGCTACGCGCCCCCTCCCACCAGCGGGAAATACATGAGTGGGAGTCTGGAGAATCTCACCCTTTGTTCTTTTTTCCTCTCTCTCTTATCCTTATCATGTAATGCCAGTAATAGCTCATCTAACGCTCTGGTGAAAGGTGTTGGGTTTTGTTACGGGGATATTATAATATCCTGACTGGATTAACAGCACATCATCTGCTTTTTCAATAAAAAATAATTACCTTATCATGTTTCATGTGAATCTTTACTTTTCTTGAAAGGTTTCTTCAGCAGCAATGGAGATGATCTCAATACGCACAAAATGATTTTTTCAGTTACCTTAAATGGAACCCTTTCTCAAATAGCCTGAAGGTGTGGTCTTTTCAAACCTAAGTCGGAAGTACTTTTATATTCCTTGACCTTGCATTGATCTTCACCACTTGGTGAAATACAATAACACTTCAACCAAGCCACCCAGCATACAGTTGAAACACTTTGTCAAGAATACGGATGATTGCAAACATTGGGTTATTCCAAATCCTAGAGGGAAACTTGGTACATCTGTCCTCAACTGTATTTTGCAATTTGACATTATGTGGACAAAGGTTTGAAATGATGTCCCAAATGTCTCATGATGATTTTAAATGCAATAAATGTTTATGAAACAATAAAATTAACAACAATACAATAAACTACAGATATCCTTACCTCAGACAATGGTACACAGTATCATAAACATTATCCAGCTTATGGCCAGTGCACCTAACCAGCACATCTTTGAGACTGTGGGAGGAAACTGGGGCACTGGGAGAAAACCCACGCAGACATGAGGAGGATGTGCAAACTCCACACAGACAGCAACCCGAGCCAGGAATCGAACCTGGGTCCCTGGCGCTGTATGGCAGCAGTGATAACAACTGTGGTGAAGGACAGGACATAGAAGTCATTATTCACTTAGTTTTTACTTGCAGGTACCTCTTAAATGACATTGTACTTCCAAGACCAATAACAACAACAAACTTTCAATTAGCTCCAATCTATAGGAAGACAAGTGTCATCAATTAATACCCTCTAACCAAAGACATTTCATATTGCCAACTTTAATTTCTAGGTTATATTTGTAATATTATTGTCCATCAGTTTATAAAACTTGTCCATTTTGTAGTCTTTCACCAAAGCCCCTTACTTACATCATAAAATGGAGATTTTCCATTTGTTTATTCATTCATGGGACATGGATGTTACTGGCTAGCCAGCATTTATTGTTCATCCCTCCTTATCCTTGGAGTGCAGTTGAGAGTTAATCACATTGCTGTGGCTCTGGAGTCACGTGTAGGCCAGGCCAGGTAAGGACGGCAGATTTCCTCCCGTGAAGGACATTAATGAACCAGATGGGTTTTTCCAACAATGGACAATGGTTTCACAGTCATCTTAATTCTTAATTCTAGATATTTTCTATTGAATTCAAATTCCACCATCCATTCTGATGGGATTCGAACCAGATCCTTAGAACATTAGCTGAGTTTCTGGATTAATAGTCTAGCAATTATACCACTAAGCCATTGCTTTCCCTGGGGCACCTATGCTGGAGGTGCATTATTTTCTTAAGGTTTGCACATACCTTAGTCATTCATTTTTTGTTTCTTTTTGCTTCTCAAAAGCTCTGTGTTGCAATTATTCAGTAATAAAAGGTACTTGTTTCTCCTGCCTCTCTTCTCTTCATGACTCCCATCGACACCACAAACTGCCGGCTCCAAGTGGAGAGGATCTCCAAGAAGATCGCGCATATTGACACAGACATCAAGTTTCTACAAAGATGCAAGAAGTGGCTTTTGCTACCAAATAAACCTGTTGGACTTTAACCTGGTGGCCACGATTTTACCAAAAATTTGCACCCATTTTCGGGCATGAAATCGCAGTAAATTTGGGCGTCAGGCCTTTAACATGATCTGCACCCAAATCTGAGAAAATCGCAACTTTAACGACACCCGATTTGGGCGCAGGTCCAGTCTGCCTGACAAAACACCTTGTTCTGTCCACAGTACTGCAATGTTGGGCTAGTCCCATGCTGTCTTCCGAATTCCTTGAATTTCAGATGACAACTGTGGAAACTCCTCTTGAGAAGGCAAGATCCAGAGAAATTACCTGTGAACACACAATCATTGTATTTAGTGAGCAACGGTTTCTGTATTCTGGAATTACACATGAAGGAAGTGGTCTATTTCCGTACTGTTGAAACTGAAGCAATTGCTGATGATGTCATGAGTGGAACTTATAATTTACGATAATGAGAAGCAACAGGTTTGGATTTCCCATTCTCATCCTCAGTACCTACACCCAACCCCAATCCACCTCAAAAGCTTCATCCTTGAGGTACCAGTCCTTACCTGCTTGCTATCACTGATACATTTCAAGTGATGATAAATGAGCTTCTAAAAATGTTTTGTGTCAATTTACATTTTTATATATGTGAGAATGTAGGAACAAAGGAATATCAGTAGCCCATTCAGTCCCTCGAGCTGTTCAATTAATCTGTAGCAAGTCTGCATCTTTAATCACATTTACCTATGGCTTCTCCTTCCTGGCTTACTGAACAAAAACCTATCAGTCTCGGTTTTGATATTTTCAAACCTCAATAGGTTTTGTTTCTGGGAGAGTTCCAGATTTTCTTCATTCATTCATGCTACATGTGTGTTGCTGGCTGGGCCAGCATTTATTGCCTTTCCCTAGTTACCCTTGAACTGAGTGGCTTACTAAGCCATTGCAGAAGACAGGTGAGGACAGCAGATGGGTTTTTACAACAATCATAGAATCCTACAGTGCAGAAGGAGACTATTTGGTCCATCTGGTTCATTAATGTCCTTTAGGGAAGGAAATCTGCCATCCTTACCTAGTCTGGCCTACATGTGATTCCGGAGCCACAGCAATGTGGTTGACTCTCAACTGGCCTCCAAGGATAAGAAGGGATGGACAATAAAAGGAGACTATTTGGCCCATTAAGCCTGCACCAACCACAATCCCCACCCAGGTCCTATTCCCACAACCCCATGCATTTACCCCACCCTCTCCCCCGACACTAAGGGGCAATTTAGCATGGCCAATCCACCAAACCTGCACATCTTTGGCCTATGGGAGGAAACTGGAGTACATAAGAACATAAGAACATAAGAAATAGGAGCAGGAGTAGGCCATCTAGCCCTTCGAGCCTGCCCCGCCATTCAATAAGATCATGGCTGATCTGTCGTGGCTCAGTTCCACATCCCCGCCCTCTCCCCATAACCCTTAATCCCCTCTCTTATCAAAAACCCATCAACCCGCTTCTTAAAAATATTTAGCGAGGCAGCCTCCAGGGTGCCCCAGGGGTCGGTGCTGGGGCCTCAGCTATTTACCATTTATATAGATGATCTGGAGGAGGGAACCGAGTGCAGGGTGTCGAAATTTGCTGATGACACCAAGATTGGGGGAAAGGCAAATTGTGTGGAGGGTGTGGAGAGTCTGCAGAAGGATCTAGATAGGCTGGGCGAATGGGCCAGGAAATGGCAAATGGAATTTAATGTTGGCAAGTGTGAGGTGGTCCACTTTGGTAGGAAGAATGGTAGGAAGGACTATTACTTACGTGGCGAAAAACTGCAGCAGGCGACGGTGCAGAGGGACCTCGGGGTCCTTGTGCATGAGTCGCAAAAACCCAGCTTGCAGGTGCAGCAGGTGGTCAAGAAGGCGAATGGGATGCTGGCCTTCATAGCGAGGGGGATTGAATATAAAAGTAGGGAGGTCTTGCTGCAGCTGTATAGGGTATTGGTGAGGCCGCAGCTGGAGTACTGTGTGCAGTTTTGGGCGCCGCACCTGCGCAAGGATATTTTGGCCCTGGAGGGAGTGCAGAGGAGGTTTACTAGGCTGATACCGGAGTTGAGGGGATTGAGCTATGAGGAGAGGCTGAATAAACTAGGCTTGTACTCGTTAGAGTTTAGAAGAATGAGGGGAGATCTCATTGAGACGTATAAGATGATGAATGGGATGGATAGGATAGAGGTGGAGAGACTCTTCCCGCTCAAAAAAGACAGTAGGACTAGGGGGCACAGCCTCAAGATAAAGGGGAGGCGGTTTAGAACGGAGTTGAGGAGGAACTTCTTCACTCAAAGGGTGGTGAATCTCTGGAATTCTCTGCCCGTTGAAGTGGTGGAGGCTGCGGAGGAAACCCACGCAGACACAGGGAGAATGTGCAAACTCCACACAGATAGTGACCCAAGCCTGGAATCAAACCTGGGTCCCTGGTGCTGTGAGGCAGCAGCGCTAACTACTGTGCCATTGTGCTGCCCCAAATCGGCAATGGTTTCAGCGTTCAAAATAGTTATTACTGAATTAAAATTCCACCATTTGCCATGGTGGAATTTGAAGCCGGGTCCTCAGAAAGTTAGCTGAGTTTTTGGATTAATAGTCTAGGCCATCACCTCCTCCACCCTCACATATATCAAAATGTATATCAATACAAATAGTAAACATCTTTCAATGCCGTGGCTGATATTTCTTCTTTGTGGCAATCATGCAGTTTGTTGTTCCATCAAATTTGCAGTTGTAGGTAAAATACCAGTGTGTGTAATTTGCAGTGACACATCAAGATCTGTACTCCAAGGCAACATGTCACTGTTGCTTGAACAATATAATAGGTTTTCAGGAAAGATTCAGGACAAGATCCGTGGAATAAAATCCATAGAATCCACTCAGTGCTGAAAGAGGCCATTCAGCCCATCAGATCTGCACTGACCCTTCGAAAGAGCACTTTATCTAATCCCATCGCCCCTCCCAATCCCATAACCCCATGCATCGATCATGGCTAATCCACCTAACAAACACATCTCGGGACACTAAGGGTCAATTTAGTATAGCCAATTCATCTAACCTGCATATCTCTAGACCGTGGGAGGAAATCAGAGCACCCGGAAGAAATTCACACAGAAGCGATATATTGTCAATTTATCACTACAGAGACTATTTAAAATGATGAGAATTTTTTTTTTGGAATGGAACTATGGTGGCAAAAACACTAACACTGCTGCCTCACAACGCCAGTGACTTGGGTTCAATCCGCAGCATGAGTCGCTTTTTGTGTGGAGTTTGCATGTTCTCCCCATGTCTGTGTGGGTTCCCTCCAGATGCTCCGGTTTCCTCCACAGTTTAAAAGGCATTCTGGTTAGGTGCTTCAGCCGTGTTAAATTCTATCAGTGTGGCAACTAGGGGGTTTTCACAGTAACTTCATTGCACTGTTAATGTGACCTACTTGTGACATTAATAAATAGCATTAAACTTAAAATTAACTTGGTTATTTCTCTTGCTTCATTATGCAGATCGACAGAGGGCAATTTTAACCAAACCTCACCCATTATGCAAGCTCAATATTGCTTTCTGTTGAATTCAATGGAAGGTAAAACCAGACAGCATGTAAAGAAATGATCAATATTGCCTTGTCAGATTCCTGCCTAACAGGTTAAGTTAAAATTACCTCTGTGGTTTAAGAATAAATCATTCTTATACCATAGAGACACCGGCGTTGGACTGGAGTAAACACAGTAAGAAGTCTCACAACACCAAGTAAAAGACTTTAACCTGGTGTTGTGAAACTTCTGACTGTATAAGAATAAGGCTGATGTTATCCACAATTGTCCTGTGTTCCTACCCTGTTCCCATTGGCACTAACCTTAACTGCGTCGTACACATCTCATGGAGCAGCCACATGTTGAGAAAAACGTCTCCTCAAACTGTATAGCACCTTTTGTCACATTTAGTTGAAATTGGAATTGATTTCCTTGCTCTCCCCTTAATGCATTCAATTAGATAGGATAAAGAGGAATAGAGAAACAGTCGCTTGGAAGTACAAAAGTTGAGTCTTGCTGATAAAAAATACATGCTGTCAAAGCTTTTCATCTTACACTCATCAGGGAAAGATTCATATTAATGCAAAAATTTGAGATTTCATATTTTTGTAAATCTGTCTTGATAAGAGTGAGGTGAAAAATGCCAACAGCATCTATCTTTATTCACTTAACACTCAAGAATAAAGACGCCAAAACATGTTGATCCATTGCTATGAGAACCAGTCTCCCTGCATCCAACATTATACGTCCAACTATACATATTAGCCAAGCTACCCGGTAATGATGGAGGCATTATAAGGTCTGACTCAAACGGGAGGCAGCTACAGAGCAGCGTCTCGCCTCCACAATGGTGACAATGGATGGAATTTTACCGGCACTTTCGCCCAAGGTTCGTACAATCCCGCCTGAGGCCACTGGAGAATGCCATTCTCCCAGTTGAGCCCATCCCCGGAATCGGGGCAGTCATGCCTGTACAATTCTGATCAATATTGCCAATGATAGTTAAAGTCATTACTACAGAAAGTAGTTGATGCCAAAACATTGAATGTATTCAAGAGGCGACTGGATATAGCACTAGGGGCAAATGGCATCAAAGGTTATGGGGAGAAAGCAGAATTAGGCTATTGTGTTAGATGATCAACCATGATCGTAACAAAGGGCGGAGTAGGCTGAAAGGACCAAATGGCCTTCTCCTGCTCCTATCTTGCATGTTTCTATGTTTCTATGTCATTGGCGCCCAGAGTTTATTTGCCTCCATTCATTTCCAATTTACAACAGGAGCATTTGCAATGTGAGTCAGGTTACTGTTGACAGATGTATTTGATCACCCATATAAATACTTGCATCTCCTTTCTCGTTTTCCATTGAGGAGCCACCTTCATGTGAGAAAACTGCCCAATTTCAGCCCAGAATGCAGGTTGCTGTTAATGCCATCTGTCCAATGCTGTGGCCTACGTGATCAGAGAAAGGTTCTTTTCCAGCAGTATGGAGCTGGTCAGTGACCAGCTCACTGTGTCATGTAGGCCAGTGTCCAATTCCCAGCCAGATGTTACAATAATTTGAATTTAAGACCTTCCTTCTGTGACAAGCACACTTGAAGGTTAATGTGGATTGAAAGGATGGCTTCTCAGAATGCAAAACTATTTTCTTCAGCATCGACTCATGGCCACGGAGTCAAGCAGAACATAAAGAGACCCATACAGAAAAAGGTTCATTACCGAGCATACAAATAACATTTTGAGAGGATGTTTCAGGTGTTTGGATGTATCAGCAGCACCTTACAAAATAGCCATTTATAACCTATAGGGTGATCATTTTGCTGTAACTTTGTTTATTTTGCAACATAACATCCAAACTCAAGATAATGAGTGCATTATTCTACTTTATGTTACATGTCAATTAATTTCAGCATTCTTTTCTTGGTTCAATATTTCTATTTCCCATTTGGAAAAAATTAGTGTTATGGATGACTGTGCAACAGAAGTCACTTGGGATTCCAGGCTCTTCATGGGAGTCTAATGAGGCAAAACTTGACACAGAGTAAAACAAGGCAAAATTAGGAGGGACGACTAACAGCTTTGTCAAAGAGGGAAAGGAGGGTGGAAGAGAGGGAACAACTTAGGGAGGAAAAATCTGAGTTTACTGGCATAGATGACAGAAATGATGGCTGCCAGTGGTGGGATGAAGGGTGATGGGGATGTGTAAGAGGCCAAAGTTCGATGATTACATTTATGAGCTGAAGGAAGCAATGGCATAATTGTGTTGTCGCTGGACTAGCAAGCCAGGGTAATATTCCAAGGATCAGGGTTCAAATCCCACCATGGCAGATGGAGGAGTTTGAATTCAATAAATAACTGGAAATAAAAGTCTAATGATGACCCTGAAACCATTGTCAGTTGTCGTAAAAACCCATCTGGTTCACTTTAGGGAAGGAAATCTATCATCCTTGCCTGAATCCCAGAGTACAGAAACTGCTGCCTCACTGAATGCACTGATCGTGCATTCACAGGTGCTTTCTCTGGATCCTACCTTCCTGAGAGGAATTTCAACAGTTGTCACCTGAAATTCAAGGAATTCTGAAGAGAACATGTCACTAACCCAACGTTGCAGTACTGTGGAGAGTACAAGGTGTGTACATTGCAATACTGTGGAGAATACAAGGTGTTTTGTCAGGCGGATAAATTACAGCTTGCCTCAGGGGAATAGTTACTGTCTTAGTGGTGGCAATGTGAGGAGGCGTCCAGACAGCACCTTGTCGCTCAGAGGGAGGATGCACCAAACTAAAGTATACAACTGCCTGCCGCAGATTGCTTTTTGTAATTCTCAGATGGTCTGCGGGAAGGAAGAGAAGAAGGAGAAAGAAATATCTTTTATTACCAAATAATTGCAACACAGAGCTTTTGAGAATCAAAAAGAAACATAGACAAATGATGAAGGTATTTGCATATGTAGCAAATCGCCAGCATAGATGCCTCAGGGGAGGCTATGGCCGAGTGGTATAATTGTCAGGCTATTAATCCAGAAACTCAGCAAATGTTCTGGGGATCTATGTTCAAATCCTGCTACGGCAAATGGTGGAATCTGAATTCAATAAAAAATATCTGGAACTAAGAGTCTACTGATGACCATGAAACCATTATCAATTGTTGAAAAGCCCACCAGGTTCACTGATGCCCTTTAGGGAAGGAAATACAATCTTTTCCTAGTCTAGCCTACATGTGACTCCAGAGCCACAGCAATGTGGTTGACTCGTAATTAGAATGAAGAAAAGTACAGCACAGGAACAGGTTCTTGGGCTCTCCAAGCCCATGTCGATCATAATGCCCTAACTAAATTAAAAAAACTTCTGCCCTTTTCAATCCATTGCGCGGAAACAGTGAAGTATAATGATCAAGTGCTCATGTAACCAAAAAGTTAATTTTGTCTCATTCCCAGGGAAACCAGTTTTATTAAATCATATCCCAGCAGTATTAAGTAATCAGGTTTCCATAAATCACTATTGGCAAAACTTTTTGACAATCCCACACTCATGGGAATCTCCCTCATTGCATATTAAAAGAAAGCATATTCATTAGTTATAGTCTACAGAGAGAAAGGTCATTCAGGCCAACTAATCCATGTCAGATGCTGCACTTGAATTTTCTCACACTCCTCCTCTAACTCTATCACCATAATCCTCGATCCCTCTTCTTTAACATACGCATATCTTGCCTCACTTTATAAATATTTGTACTATTTGCTTCAATGAATGTGGAACTTGCAATGCCAGCAAGTTCCACACTCTCATCACTCTCCGAATAAGGACGTTTTTTTTTCTGAATTCCCTGTTTAATTTCTTGCCATCACATTTTCACGGCAATTATTTCTTTTATCCACTCTATCAAAAACTTGCCAGGGATTTTAAAGATCTCTTTTGGATCACCTTTGAAGAGCTCTATTAGGTCACCTTTCAGTTTAACTTTCACAAGGTACAATGACCCAGGCTGTTAGGTACAATATTAGTGCTTTTTGTTTTATTTACCTTTCGCATTACTTTAAGCGAACTGTTTGTATTCTCAGCTCTCTTTGCTCCCCCATTCCATATACGCCCTGATTTTTCAAATAATATGCAACTCTCCCTTTTCTCTTCCCAAAATGAAATATTTACACTTATCCTGAGTATAACTTGCTTCCCAATTAATCATGCAAGTTTTTGATGTCTTATTGCCATTTGTTGCAGTCCTCCTTAGTGTTGACTACCGCCAAACTAAGCAACAGTGGTTCCAGCGCTGATCCTTGTTGGGACACCACTTTCAACCTTCTGCCATTTTTTATAACTATTCTTTGTAACTCAGTATAGCTATTCTTTAATCTGTGCTCTCTGACTTTTTGTTCCCACTCACCTGACGAAGAAGTAGAGCTCTGAAAGCTTGTGATTCCAAATAAACTTGTTGGACTTTAGGGGGTCATGAGACTTCCTACACCAGTCCAACGCCGGCATCTCCACATCATTTCTATTATGCAGTCAATGAGCTATCATTTCTGCTTTCTGTCCCCTGGCTCTATGTTCAAATATATTCATTTATCTGTTAAATGGCATCTCATCAGAAACCTTTCAAAATGCTAGGTAAATTACATTGACTCCACTACGCTCTCCATTACCTCTTCAAATAAGTTGGTATGTCTGGTTAAGCAAGCCTTTCCCTTTTGAAATCCAAGCTGACTATTCCTTTATTTATACTTGTAATTTCCAGCTGTTTTTTACTATTCTCTCCCTTTCAGAATTCCATCAGTTTTCCCAACACCAGCATGAGACTGATCGACTTATAGTTCTCTCATCTTTGTCTAGCTCCCTTCTTAACAGGAGCTGGATTTTACATGCCTTTAACCTTGAATCCTAATATTGCTTTATCAACTTCTAACAACAACTGAAACAGCTTTTTTTAATACAGGTGGAATGGTGGCACAGTGGTTAGCACTGTTGCTTCACAGCACCAGGGACCCGGGTTCAATTCCAGCCTTGGGTCACTGTCTGTGTGGAGTTTACACGTTCTCCCCGTATCTGTATGGGTTTCCTCCAGATGCTCTGGTTTCCTCCCACAGTGCAAAGATGTGCTGGTTAGGTAGATTGGCTATGCTAAATTGCCCCTTGGTGTCAAGGAAATCAGCAGGGTAAAAACGTGAGATTACAGGATAGGTGGGATTGTTGTCGGCGCAGGCTTGATGGGCCAAATGGCCTTCTTCTGTGCTGTGGGGATTCTACAATTCTATCAGATGGGTCTAGCAGGGTTAAGGATTACGAAGACATGGGGAAAATGTGCAAAATCTACAGAGACAGTGTCCTGAGGCAAGAATTGAATCCAAGTCGTTGACGCTGTGAAGTAGCAGGGCAAGCCACTATGTCACTGTGCCACCATAGTCCAACCAAGTCTTTGGAGGAGGGTTTACCTTCACTGTCTGAGATAAAACTAGTGCCAATTCTATTAAGGTCAGACAATTCACTGTCATATTACCATAGGATCGTAAAATCCCTACAGCGCAAAAAGGAGCTCCAAATGATGAAGACAAAAATTTACCCCAGCTGAGATTTACCTCCCTACTAACAAAATAACTAATCCAGTTGGATTTTCCTTCATTCTCAGACATGTGGCCTCAGAGGACAAGGAAGATATCAACTGGAAGTGTTTGTATTATATTGCAAGCAAGCATCATGAGTTACTGTAACTGTGCATTGGGAATAAAGTTGTGGTATTTCCTATTGAGTAACATAACACAGTAGAAACTAGCACTGTAAGTTCGGTCAAGTTTCTTGCATTCAGAAGGATTACCACATGTGAGATTGCTGTCCCCAATATCTACCATAAAGTGTATGTATGCTTTTGCCTGTACTGATATAATAAAGCCATAGGAAAGTTGCTTCAATAGGGGTATTTCATTAATTATGTTTGATGGAATTACGATCATAGAATCCTGGAATCCCTACATTGCAGAAGGAGGCCATTCGATGTATCCAGCCTGCACTAACAACAATCCAACACAGGCCCTATCCCCGTAACTCCACATATTTCCCCTACTAATCTCCCTGCACAAAGCAACAATTTAGCATGGCCAATCAACCTAACCTACACATCTTTGGACTGTGGGAGGAAATTGGAGAACCCAGAGGAAACCCACACAGACATGGGAAGAATGTGAAAACTCCACACAGACAGTCGCCCAAAGCTGGAATTGAACCTGGGTCCCTGGTGCTGGGAAGCAGCAATGCTAACCACTGTGCCACTATGCCACCCTAATTGTCTTAAGGTACAGTAAAGTAGTAGCCTGGATTAGAAATATGGTGGCCAAGTTTGAGTCTAACCATATAGAATCATAGAATTAATTTCAATCAAAGGTTCAGGCCTACCAAATCAGCCTTAAACATGATTATAATTGAAAAATTCATGGTTAATGTTTAAAGATCCTCTGAAGTGGCCCAGTAAGCCATCCAAGTCTCAAAGATAAAGGAATAAGAAATAAATGTAACCTTGATATAGTTCAATCCTAAGAAGAAATCAAATAGAAACCTTTTGCCTCTATAATATACCTGTTTCTGTACCAGAGACCAGATGTGCCTCTGTTCTTGCCTCCACGGTATATCCCTGTCTGAACATGAGAGACCCAAGACGTGATCCTGCTGTTCTAATAGTAACTGAAGTATTTCAGAATATAACAAACTGTGCGACAATTGGAAACTCTGACGCAGTAAGATCTCAGAAGCGCATGAGATTCTAGTGGTGGAAGTATAAGGGCTTAGAATGTTCAGGAGAGACTACATTATTGGTAAATAGCCAGGATTTCACGGACCTCTCCTGCTCCAGTGTTGTTGTGGGGTTTCCATTGCACTTCTGGTGAAATTGCAGTGTTGGGGCAAGCGCAACTCACAGGAAATTCCCACTTAATTCAGAAACATCCGGGAAGTAAAAACTTTTAAGTCTAAGATGAGCATTCCAATAATGTGATAACGAGTGTGCGGCACAAAGACTATGGTGATAACTATACAGGCCTTCAATGTGCCCACAAAAAAGAAGAAAGGAAGGTTTATGCAAAATAGATTGTTTTAGTAGATCCAACTCAATTTGAACTGAGAATATCCAGTTAAAAGTCCACACTAGTAAAGATGCTACATGAAGGTTTTCTCACCTAATGTCGGAAGGATGTCATAAACAATAACATTTTGCCTTAATTTGTGGGACATATTCATCACTGGCTGGTCAGCATTTATTGCCCATTCCTATTTGCCCTTGGCAGGCAGTTGACAGTCAACCAGCTGTGGTTCTGAAGTCACATGTAAGACAGACTAAGTAAGGACGGCAGATTTCCTTACCCAAAGAACATTTGTGAAACAGATGAGTTTTTCAGACAATCGACAATAGTATCTTAATTCCAGGTTTTTTAAAATTGAATTCAAATTCCACCATCTGCATGACAGGATTTGAACCCAGGTCCCTAGAATATCAGCTGAGATTCTGGATTAATAGATGAGTGACTCTGTGCCTCAATCTAAGTAAAGTTAAAGTTTCTTTATTTGTTACAAGTAGGCTTACATTAACACTGCAATTAAGTTACTGTGAAAATTCCTTAGTTTGCCACACTCGAGCACCAGTTCAGATACACTGAGGGAGAATTTAGCACGGCCAATGGACTTAACCAGCACGTCTTTCCTACTGTGGGAGGAAACTGGAGCATCTGGAGGAAACTCACACAAACGCAGGGAGAACATGCAAATTCCACACAGACAGTGACCCAAGCCAGGAATCGAACCCTTGTCCTTGGTGCTGTGAAGGAGCAGTGCTAACTATTCTATCACTGTGCTACCTTAATCTGTTCACGCCAATAGCCTGGTGCTGCTGCTACCCCTGAGCAATGCTGAGCATGACATCATTAAATTTAACATAATCTAGGATAAACCAATACTCCATGTACTATTTAAAAGGACAAGTATCAAAGGAATGAAGGAAAAGCTTTTTTAAAAATCATGGATTATAATACTTCATTTGACGTATTTGACCCAGAAACAATTCAATAAAGAAATCTTGTAATTTATTTGGCAGTCTGCAGAATCAAATTGTCTTTTTGGTAATGTTTGAAATAGAATTTAAAGGATTTGCATAGTCTCTACAAGCGGAGGAGCTGAAGGCTGAAATTGTTCAGCACACTGATGCAGACACAAAAGGAAAGCAGATAGGACAGAAAGAGAAACACAGAGAATTCTTGTAAGAAGAAGGAGCACATTACTCTCAGGAAGAGGTCAGCTTTTTCCAATTGACAGAAAACAAGGCAGGCAGGAGTTCTTAGAGGGAATATGCAAGGTGTCTGAAAAGGTCCAAAACACAGGAAAGTGTATGAAAAGCTCAAGGGTGCTATTGACCTGGTGTTTACCTAGAAATGGCCAAACCATGAACTGAGATGTTATTAGTTGTCTTTTGAAAATAAATTCTGGAAAGCTGCATATCGGGACTGTCATGACCCAAGGGAGCTGGGGTTCGTAGAAGTGTACTGAAGAGGAGTCATTTTGGACTTGAAATGTCAACTATGTCTTTTTCCTTCTCACAAACACTGTCAAACCTGCTGAGGTCTTTCAGCAGTTTCTCTTTTTATCTCACATCTTCAGTATCTGTATTTTGCTCTTGTCGATGATAAATGTACCCTTGAAACACGAAGATGAAAGCTATTGTCAGAAAGGACTCTTGGCTCACCCTGAATGAATAAAGAAGAAATGTATAACTACATGCTGCCTCATGTCTATGAGGAGTAATGCGGGTACTTGGGGTTGTGTAAGACAAATCTTTGTACATTGACTATTAAAAGTGAAATTTACCTGTTTATTTGAAGTATAATTTCCCTGTTAATTTGTATTTAATTTAGGTTGGTCCTGATTCATGTTAAGTAAAAGTTACAAAAACTGGAATCTTGTTGATAATTTCTTCTTTCAGGGCTCATTCAGCAAATTTGCTTATTTTGCTTTCCCTCCAGGGATCATCACATTTGGAAAAATTTAATCAAGAATGAATAATATGTTGGGAAGCATGTACAACTGTGCATGCAATGTATGTATATGTCTCATATTGATATGTCACAGTTCCTGTACAGACCAGTAACTTTTAGAAAAATATTTGATTTTACAGTGGCTGACTGGAAGGAACACATGATAAGACTTTTACAGTAATACATAAACTAAAAACAACATCCTTAAACACTATTCAACCGGTAACTTATAGTCCAAGTGATAGAAAAGATCCCCTATTTAGTTTACAGAAAACTCCCTTTCACGGTTACACTTTACTCTGCTCCTTAAATGGAAGCTTCATTCACCAGGAACCATCTTAAAGCTTTTTCTCAATTCTTGGTAGCGTTTATTTCCAGCCACTTTGCTTTGAATCCCTGAAGTGACTTTCATTTAAGAAACAAATTGGAGATTCTTTCCTCTAGCTTAGCTAGGTGACTCTTCAGTCACATTTCAATCCTCACCAACACAGTCTCTTCAATTTGTGCAAAGGTTTCCACCCATGTTTTATTTGGTGACTGATGGGGACAACATTTTCTTTGCTTAAGGTGCAGGACTAGCTACATCAATCTCCTCTCAGCCTGCCCTCCATAAAATTGTGGAGAGATCATAGGCATGAGGGTAGTAGGAGGTCCACCTGGACAATTTCATGGGCCTCTCCCCATCTGAAAACGTATCAAGGACTGTGAAATTCTGCCCTATGTTTGTAACACTAAGTGTCACCCTGAACGGATCAGAAGGTTGAAAGAGCATGGAGGGGGTGTGGTGGAGCTTAGTGGAGAGTAAAAACAGCTGAAGATAAGAGGACTCCAACAGCAGAGGTCCCTTGGCTGGAAATGTTGCTTCTGTGAAGGTTGGCATTGAACTGATGGGAGGTTTGGACAGAGAATAGGTATGATGAGGAAGGAAGAAAAGAAGGGAATGGGATGGGGATACAATGGAAAGGAAGAAATGACATAAGTGAGGATGGCATGGGAGAGAGGAGTGGCAAGGAAAGGGAGGATGAGATGACGGGATTAGTTAGGGACAATTATTTGTTACAACTCATTATTCAGAAGCTCTCCTTTTTGCTAAAAGTTAAGATTTACAAAATTTGAATGAAAATTTTTGAGTAAAGCTGCCAGGTGAATTAGAGGAATAGGAAATGGAAACAGTCAATATTCTCAAGAGTTTCTATACATTCTGTGGGTATGGACTGCACAATCTCAAACTGAAGGAGGGAGCAGTTATAATGCTTCTGTGAGAGCTGAATCCTAACAAGGACTTTGTCATGGAACAAGATTGGCAGTAACAAGCTATCTTCTTTGATGATAGATACTGAAATAACAACAGGTGAATTTCAAGGGTAGAGATGGCTGGATGCTCATCTTGGAGGTGAGAATCAGGAGTCAGGCCACTTCTCGACATTGTCATCTTATCCCCTGATGGGCAGTGCCTACTCACCCTCTCTTAATGCTGCTGAGTTGGGGACAGGCTGGAGTCAAGGCCACTGCCTCCCATGCTAGACAGAGGTACCATCATTGGGGAAATAGTGTTAGAGACGGAAGCAGTTCCATCTTAGCCAGATCCTCACTTTCAATGGACTCTCTTCCTGTTCCCACATTTTGTCCTGAAGTCAGTAGATTGTTGTTCCAAGATCCGATGCTGGATGAGCAGAAATTTACTCCATTTATGTATTGGGAAGACTGAAACCAATATCTTTGGTCTCTGCCATGAATTCCATTCCCTAGCCATCACCTGCATCACTGTCTGGTAATGAACCAGCCTGTTCAGAAACTCTTGCCAGAACTTTTTGGTCAATCTTCCAGTTCCCCCACTCCCCACAGTGGGCTTTATGGTGGTGAGTGATGTATTCAAGGGAAAACACCACTGACAATGCTGGGAATAGAAGATCCCACCAGTAGCCAATGGCTGGCTGCCCCTCAGTAAGTCCCACCCTCTGTGCCATATTTGACCCCAAGATGAACTTCCTATCATTTATTCATGGCATCACTAAGACAACCCATTTCCATCTTCATAACATCAGTCAACGCTGTCTCTGCCTCCACTCACCTGTTGTATAGATCTAGTTCTTGGGGCTAAAGGGATCAAAGGATTTGAGGGGAAGGCAAGATTTGGATATTTCATTTGATGATCAGCCATGATCAAAATGAATGGTAGAACAGGCTCAAATGGCCAAATGGCCTACTCCTGCTTCTACTTTCTGTGTTCCTATGAATTGCTCATGCAATGCTGAAACACTTGTCCATGCCTTTGTCACCGCCAGATTTTGCTGTTCCTTTACAATCTCAGAGGATTTCCCATATTCTACAACATCAACAACATCAACTCTGCAAACTTGAGATCATCCATGTCCTTACTTGCACCAAGTCCAATTCACTCACCACCTGACTTCCAGTGAAGCACCCCCTTAATTTTATAATTCTCATCCTTGTTTTCAAATCCCTCCATAGTTTTGTTTCTCCCTATCTCTGTAATCTCCTCCAGGCCCACAATCCTCCCAGATACCTACAATCCTCTAATCCTAGCCTCTCAAATATCCCCTTCATTACTAGTCATGCCTTCAGCCTTGGCCCTGAGCTCCAGAAATCTCACCCTAAACCTCTCCACATCCCCAATTTACTTGAAGGTGCTCCTTAAAACCTCCTTCTTTCACAGTGATTAGCACTGCAATCTCACAGCACCAGGGACCCAGATTTGATTCCTGGTTTAGGTGACTGTGCAGAATCAGCACATTCTCCCCATATCTGCGTGGGTTTTCTTCGGGTGTTCCGATTTCCTCCCACAGTCCGAAAGAACATAAGAACATAAGAAATAGGAGCAGGAGTAGGCCATCTAGCCCTTCGAGCCTGCCCCACCATTCAATAAGATCATGGCTGATCTGTCGTGGCTCAGTTCCACATTCCCGCCCTCTCCCCATAACCCTTAATCCCCTCTCTTATCAAAAACCCATCAACCCGCGTCTTAAAAATATTTAGCGAGGTAGACTCCACCACTTCAACGGGCAGAGAATTCCAGAGATTCACCACCCTTTGAATGAAGAAGTTCCTCCTCAACTCTGTTCTAAACCGCCCCCCCCCTTTATCTTGAGGCTGTGCCCCCTAGTCCTACTATCCTTTCTGAGCGGGAAGAGTCTCTCCACCTCTATCCTATCCATCCCATTCATCATCTTATACGTCTCAATGAGATCTCTCCTCATTCTTCTAAACTCTAACGAGTACAAGCCTAATTTATTCAGCCTCTCCTCATAGCTCAACCCCCTCAACTCCGGCATCAGCCTAGTAAACCTCCTCTGCACTCCCTCCAAGGCCAAAATATCCTTGCGTAAGTACGGCGCCCAAAACTGCACACAGTACTCCAGCTGCAGCCTCACCAATGCCCTATACAGCCGCAGCAAGACCTCCCTACTTTTATATTCAATCCCCCTCGCTATGAAGGCCAGCATCCCATTCGCCTTCCTGACCACCTGCTGCACCTGCAAGCTGGGTTTTTGCGACTCATGCACAAGGACCCCGAGGTCCCTCTGCACCGTCGCCTGCTGCAGTTTTTCGCCACGTAAGTAATAATCCTTCCTACCATTATTCCTACCAAAGTGTACCACCTTGCACTTGCCAACATTAAATTCCATTTGCCATTTCCTGGCCCATTCGCCCAGCCTATCTAGATCCTTCTGCAGACTCTCCACACCCTCCGCACAATTTGCCATTCCACCAATCTTGGTGTCATCAGCAAATTTCGACACCCTACACTCGGTTCCCTCCTCCAGATTATCTATATAAATGGTAAATAGCTGAGGCCCCAGGACCGACCCCTGGGGCACTCCACTAGTCACCAACCGCCAATCCGAATAGCACCCATTGACCCCCACTCTCTGCCTCCTATTTGACAACCAATCCTCTATCCACGCTAACACCCTACCCCCAACTCCATGTCCCCTGACCTTCTGCAATAACCTCTTGCGAGGTACCTTGTCAAACGCCTTCTGAAAATCAAGAAAGACCACATCCACCGGCTCTCCTCTATCCATGCTGGTAGACATGCTGGTAGGTGCATTGTCCATGCTAAATTTTCCCTCAATGTATCCGAACAGGCACCAGAGTTTAAGATTAAGTTTATTGCATTCATGTCACAAGTAGGTTTACATTAACACTGCAATGAAGTTACTCTGAAAATCCCTCAGTCGCCACACTCCGGCAACTGCTCAGTTACACAGAAGGAGAATATAGCAAATCCAATGTACCTAACCAGCATGTCTTTTGGGCTGTGGGAGGAAACCGGGGCACTCAGGGGAAACTCACACAGACACAGAGAAAACACGCAGACTCTGCACAGTCAGTGACCCAAGCTGGGAATCAAACTCGGGTCCCTGGTGCTGTGAGGCAGCAGTGCTAACTACTGCACCACCGTGCTGCCCTAGTGCAGCAACTAGGGAATTTTCGTAATAACTTCATTGTAGTGTTCACGTAAGCCTACTTGTGACACTACTAAAATAAACTTTAAACTCTTTTGAACAAGTTATTGACTATCTTTTTGAAAATCTACCTTAGGGCTCAATGTTATGTTTTGCTGTATGACACTTTGTGAAGCACTGGCGTGTTTTAATAAATAAAAGGGCTGGATAAGACCAGGTTGTAGGAACACAAATTGAGAGTTCCTCCCTCAGCCAATTCCAGTGCTTTTAATGTCTTCACTCGCTGGATGGCCAGAGCTTGACTCTGAACTCCAGGTGTGGCTGGGCCAAGGTAGCACAGAGATATTTTTTTAAATGTTATTGTTTTTCCACAGCAGAGTGGACAAGACAAACCCTTAACCCATCTTCCTGCTTGCGCTAATAATTAAATCAAATTGAACCCAATTCATGGTCTCCACAAAAGAGGCATACTGGATCCAAGCTGACAAGAACAGCCATTACACCTGGTCTCATACTTGGGGCAGGATTTTCCAGCCTTGCTCACCCCGCAACTGGAAAATTCCATTCCAGGTCAACAGACCTTTCCATGGTCCGTCCCTCACTCGCTCCGATTCCCATGATGGTAAAATTCTTCCCTTGATCTTTGCCAAAAGATGAGGCCACATCTGGAGTAGTGGGTGCACTTTTGGTGTCCTTATCTGAGGAAGGATGTCCCTGCAGTGAAGGTTTACCAGGCTGATTCCTGGGATGGCAGCTCTGTCATATTAGGGAAAACTAAGTCAGTTGGGATTATATTCATTGGAGTTTAGAAGAATGAGAGGGGGTCTCATGGGAACTTTTAAAATTCTAACAGGATTAGACAGGGTAGATTTAGAAAAAATGTTCCTGATGATGGGGGAGTCCAGAACTAGGGGGTCATAGTTTGAGGATAAGGGGTAAACCTTTTAGGACTGAGGTGGGTAGATATTTCTTCACCCAGAGGATGGCGAATATGTGGAATTCACTTCCACAGAAAGTAGTTGAGGCTAAAATGTCATCCGATTTCAAGAACAAATTATAGTTCTTGTGGTTAAAAGGATCAAGGCACCGGTGGGATACTGGCACAATGGTTAGCACTGCTGCCTCACAGCACCAGGGACCTGAGTTTGATTCCTGGCATGGGTCTGTGCAGAGTTTGCACATTCTCCCTGTGTCTGTGTGGGCTTCCTCCGGGTGCTCGGGCTTCCTCTCATTTTACAAAGATGTACGGATTGGCCATGTTAAATCGCTCCCGGGTGTTAGGGGGATTAGTAGGCTGAATATATGGGGTTGCGGGGGTAGGGCTTGAGTGGGATTGTTGTCGAGTCTGGTCATTCAGAGGCGGTGAGATGTTCCAGTAATTAAATCCTGGCTTGGGATTTGAAGAGGGGGATTTGGCAAATGCGCAAACTGGAGAGTGACGGATAGGACAGTCATCCACTTGCTGAAGGCAGGGGTGACTTCACCCCCTCGCACTGCCGAGAAATCAGCCGCTTCCAGACAGCCTTCACATCATAAGGAAAGTGAAGGGTTGTAGCTGCAAGCAACGGGAGTGATCAGGATAGAAATCCCAACGAGAGACCCGTCGATATTTCCGGATTTCCACTTTGAATAAGCGTTAATCAACAACTTATTGGATAAGAGAAAGGAGCGGCGTTTATTTCCCGAATTGATCGATAACGGAGGGGAGAGAACATAGTTTTTCTGCTCCCTGCTGGCCGGTAGACTGACCGGGACTTTCAGTGCGACGTTACTGGAATTACCTTATACAAATTTCACGTGAGTGAAAGTGATGACATAAAGGGAAATTTGAAGTCGAGCCGTGTGAGTATATATATAGAGAGAGAGACTGTAAGCTGTTTGTCATTGCATATCATTGATACAACAGCTCACTTGCTGAATAACAAAGCGGAGAAGGTAAGACATGCAGCTTATTCTCAACCCGCTGCATGCCCTTGATACTGACTTGAGCAATGCTGCCTTTTCTTCACTTTCGGGTGGGAAATAGTTGGCTGGGACGCAGTTAAAGGGAGCAAAGCAAAGAGAATGGGATTCGTCTGAAGTGGTTGCTAGAACAAAAAAAACACGTTTGTGATTTTTAATGAAATGATCATTTGGATGGTCTCTGTGTTGCTGTGGCTATCCAGTTTGTAAACTGAATGTGTACTGGAGTTGATGTTGTTCGGTTTGCAGGAATTAATTATTGCTTGTTGCTACCACCGTATTGTTACATAACTTAGCACCACGGTGGCTGGGGACTTACTGCTACGTCCCATCCCAGCTACAAGGTGATGGAGAGTTTGATGCTATTGGTGATCACCATTAAGCGCGGGGGGGGGGGGGGCGGGGTGGTGGTGGGCATGATATGGAGATGCTGGAGTTGGACTGGGCTGGGCATAGTAAGAAGTCTCACAACACCAGGTTAAAGTCCAACAGGTTTATTTGTTAGCAAAATCCACTAGCTTTCAGACCACTGCTCCTTCGTCAGTTAAGTGGGAATTCTGTTCACAAACAGGGTATATAAAGACACAAACTCAAAGATTCACATTCCAACCATTATTTTGTAAATTGAGTTTGTGCATTTATATGCCCTGTTTGTGAACAGAACTCCCACTTGCCTGATGAAAGAGCAGCGCTCCAAAAGCTTGTGGACTTTGCTACCAAATAAACCTGTTGGACTTCATCCTGGTGTTGTGAGACTTCTTACTGTGTTTACCCCAGTCCAAAGCCGGCATTTCAACATCACCGCTCTCAGACAGGTTTGTTGTCCTGCTCCAATCTCTCAACTGACTCCCCCAATCATATTCTTGCTGACAAGTTTTCTGCACACAAGATTGTTACAGTGCAGAAGGAGACCATTTGGCCCAACATGTCTGCACCTGGCTCTCCAAATGAGCACCAGTTTCTAAAGTTGCTTGACGATACTTAATTGCATCGTTCTGTGTATTCCTACATGTTTGCTAGTTAAAGACATGCGTATTGACTTCACAGGCGTACTAATTTGTTAGTTTTGTTGTCAGATGCTTTTGTCTGACTGATTCTTCTGTCTGATAGTATTGCTGTTTGCTGAGAAACATGCATTGGTTTTGACAAACCTTAAACAGGGTTATTGTCCACTGTTGGTATTTTATTTAAAGAAATAATTTGCCTTTTTATTCTGTTTGTAGTAATATAACTGCCAAATTATATGTTATATTTTACTTAAGTCTAGAGTCATACCCCATTAGTTATTACATTGGTTTACACAACATAAGATTAACATTTCTTAATCCTCACCTTTACTTTCAATATAAAACTTTCAATATAAAATAATGGAGATCAGAGTACAAGAAAAGATTTTAATTCTTGCAGTCTAGGTGCTTGAATGCTTATAATTTGACACTTCTCATGTATGACCGCTAAACTTGATTAGATATTGCCATTTTTAATCTCGGAATGGCCCTACATTTAAACAGTCTTTTCATAGGCCAGTATCATAGAGTCCTACAGTGCAGAAGGAGGCCATTTGGCCCATCGAGATTGCACTGACACAATCCCACTCAGGCCCTATCCCTATAACCCCATGCATTTATCCTAGCTAGCCCCCTGACACTAAGGAGCAATATAGCATGGCCAATCCACCTAACCCACACATCTTTGAACTGTGGGAGGAAACCGAAACACCCAGAGAAAACCCACACAGAAACAGGGACAGTGACCCAAGCTGGGAATCAAACCCAGGTCCCTGGCATGGTAAGGTAGCAGTGCTAACCATTGTGCCACCGTGCCATAATAATGCCGAATGAATCTGAAGCACAGGTCTGTTTTTTCTGAAATGTTTAAGTAGAATCCTGCCATCCTTTACCACCTCAACAATAAACTTAAACATTTATTGTTTTAATTAATGGCTTATTTGTAGCTCCATTTCTTTGGATATGTGTAGCAGATTCCTTGTCAGGAAGCAGCATCTTTTGTAATCTGAGATACATGGTTGCATAAATTACACAGGATCACTGCACTAGAACTTAGGATATAGCATTCCATCAATCTGAATATTGCAGGTCACACCCCATTGTATATGTTGCTGAAATTACTGTGTTTTAGAAATTATATTGTCATAAATCAGAACAAGACTAGATGCCACTTGGCATAAGACAGGAGTTGATAATACACCTACTGCTATAAGTACAATTAAATGACCAGATCCTGACACTTAACATTAAATGGATTAGGATATCCTGCTATCTGATTTGATAAGTACCATCAAATCATATAGTTCAACTGATTTCAATGTTTAGATCTGAGACAGTGTTCCTGCTGGGTTAAATTATTAATGAACAGGAGCTGAAATTAAAAAGCTGGACAACTCATTTGAAGGCTGTTCCCTCTGGAGGGACTCAGAAGAGGCCCATCAAATCTGCACTGACTCTCTGATGGAATGTTTTACCCACGTCCTTTCCCCTTAACCTCACACATTTCCTTTAACTAACCTTTCCAACACAGGAGCAATTTAGCATGGCCAACCCTCCTAACCTGTACATCTTTGGATTTGCAGGATAAGATTATTGTTATCATTTTTTGGGGGCATTGAAGCACCAGGTGTTATACTTTTGAGGTGTCTTCCAGAATTTTACTGGGAACCAATGGATCTGGGGTCTTTTGATAAGGTTGTGTTTGTGTAGGATAATAATAGTACATAAAATAATAGACATTACATTGGAAAACTTAACAAACTTTACATGAGTTGTGGAATTGCATTATCACATCAGCTCAGTGTATGGGATGGAGAAGAGAACATTAATGGCAATTTTCTACATCTGGTAACATCTTTCAAATGTCCTTTTGTACGTGTTACGATTCCCATTAAACTCAAGCCAAAAAAAACGTCCACGTTTTAATTGAAAATTGTGTAAACTCAAACATGAAAAGGGGACCGTACAACTAGAATCTCATAGTTTTCAAATTAAAATTCCAGCCTGACCTAGTTTTTTTTTCTTGCTCAATGCTACTTACAAGTCTTACTGAGGCAATCAGTTCCTAGTTGAGCACATTTCCTTTGAGGTGCACTGGCTTCCGTGGAAGTTGTTCTCATTTACTCAAAACAATACATGGCATTGGCTCAAGATGGATAAGATAACAAATCTGCTCGCTTTTCTACTGCATTTACCAGTAAGCAACTGATCAGTGCAAAACATGGTAGTGTTGTGATTTAAACACAGTTTACTCAACAGAATCTTTCAACGGGCATGTGTAAGATTTTAGTCCAGTGACCACAGATTAGTCAAAAATAAGTGATTCTAAAGGATTTGATTAATTGTACAATTAAGTGGAGTCAACAGCAGCACAGTGGCACAATGGTGTCTTTCTATGTGGAACTATAACCTACTCCCTGTGTCTGTGTGCATTTCTAACAGATTTCTTCCCACAGACTGAAGATGCGCAGATTAGGTAGATTAGCTATGGTGAATACATGGGGATAGGGAGGGAAAAATAATTTAACTGAAAAGTGCATGTTTATGTTTCAGATAACATCAGAAAAATGAAGATCGTATCATTAGTGGTTATACTGGGAGTTCACCTACCCTCGGTGACAGGTATGATATCAAGATGATAATTTTACTATATCAGCAATAAATCAGCGCAAAACATAAATGCATGTTGTGGCCATTAATGAAGCATTAGAACTTGCTAAAGTGCTTTGTTGTCAAATCTCCAGTAGATAGCTGATTCAAATTTCCCGCTGGCTGGGATTGAATCCTTTCATATAGGCCTCAGTAACCAACATAGAGCAGATGTCCCAGCCCTGAGAGAATGTAATGCTGACTCCTGAGCCAAACAGATTATAAAGCTCTAGGTTTGATCTGCACTGAGTGCAGAATTTGCCGATTTTTAGACAATGTATGGGCACACAATTGACTACAATTGTATCTACAGCACTCTTGAGTTAGTGAAGGGCAAATTGGGCAGTGCTCCATCTCCTGATGATTTGTCGAGTGATCCTTGCTAGATATGCATAGATCAGATGGGAATAGAACTCCTACACAAACCACAGCCACGGAGGCTACTGACAATCAACTGTCTAAGATGAGGAAAAACCAACAAAGGAAAGTAAAAATGTCTAGTGTGCTTGTTTGTGACTCCCTCCCCCATGCTTAGTTATCACATTGGACATGGAGAGAAATTTCAATCTAGGGAAACAATTGTTCGAAGAGATGTTGCAATTTAGAAGAAATGTGGGGTTATAGGGATAGGGCAGGAGGTGAGCCAGGGGAAGATGCTCTGTCCAAGAGTCTGTGCACACTTGATGGGCTGAGGTGGCCTCCGTCTGCACTGTAGGAAATCTATGATTCCAGTCACTATTCCCAGGCCAAATATGAGTCATTAGTTTAACAGGGTGAATTTCTGTGGGTTTTCTCCTGATCATCCACCACAGAAACATTGGAAAACATTGTGCATCCAGTGTTAATGATGTTTTCCAGGATTTGACTGGTGTTATGATAACAGTCAAGAGAATGACCACAGAAATTCAGCCCTAATTATCTGTTTCTGAAAATCAGTGAGTAACACCATGTTCTGTCATTTCAGCTATCTTTATGGTCACTACTCCCAGATCATCCTACAGTGCATCCTATGGGAATAATATTACCATGGAATGTAGATTTCCAGTTGAATCCAACTTCAACTCAAAGCAGATAAAAGTGTACTGGCATCACATGCTGAACGATGGAAGTTCCCAGTTAGTCTACAAGCTGTTTAACGGGGAACCAATTCTTCAGGATTTGTCTCAGGAATACAGTGAACGAGTTTTCATGTTGCTCGATGAACTCCACAGTGGACGTGCGGTGTTGGAGATCAACCAAGTCCGAGTCTCTGATGCAGGGACCTACCGCTGTGTTATCGATCTCAATGGAGTGGATTATAAAGAGACTGCACTGGAAGTCACAGGTGGGCCATGTCTTCTTAGCCAGCAGCTAATTGATTCATTCAAATTAGATGTACGTTGTTCTCGAGTATAGCAAGATGTGATGTTGCATCTATAAGTTCCCACACCACGAAACATGGAGGCACAGGACGGAGACAGAACTTCCACAGAGGATAGGATGAACATCCACCACCTTGTACAATATGTGTCCTAGCATTCAGTTGTGGAAGTTCAAGTATAGTTTCCAATCCAGGGTGAATTAATGGATAATAGGCAAAAGCCTAAAGTGAAAAAATAAGAAAATAGTGATAGTGAAGCAAGTTCTGCACTGTTTAAATAAAAATCCTATAAACATAAAGCATCACAGCTTGGTGTGACTACTGCTCTGACCAAGGTTGGAAGAAATTATAAAGGGTTGTGAACAAAGCCCAATACATCAGCAAACCAGCCTCACATCCATTGACTCTGTTTGCACTTCCGGCTGCCTTGGCAAAGCAGCCAGCATAATCAAGGACCCCACTCACCTTGGACATTCTCTCTGCCATCAAGAAAAAGATGCATAAGTCTGAGATCACATACGAACCAACCTAAGAATCACTTCTTCCTTGCTGCCACTAGACCTTTCAATGGACTTACCTTTTATTATGTTGATCTCTCTCTGCACCCTAGCTATGACTGTAGCACTATATTCTTCAGCCTTTCCTTTCCTTCTCCCCTATGTACTCTGTGAACAGTGTGCATTGTCTGTATAATGCACAAGAAACAACACTTTTCACTGTATCCCAATACATTTGATAGTAAATCAAAAGCTACACAGTTAAATCTCACTGCAAAAGGTAAACAACAACTGCAGAACTTCAAAGGGCTTAGAAACACAGCCAGGTTAAATCACACTCTGACTTTGTATTTTGCAGCTTCCTATGGTGAAATAGAGACCATTAAAACAAAGGAAATGAAGGAGACAGAGTTTGTCTGCCAGTCTGTGGGGTATCCTTTAGCTGAGGTGGTTTGGTATTACGCAAATGGATCTGACATCAACGAAACAGCAAATACCACCCACTTCACTGGCACCGATGGATTGTACAACATCCGAAGCGTACTTAGAATAAAGGAAGAGACAAACGATGCTTATTTGTGTATGTTCTGGATTAAAGAACTTAACATGAATACGTCAGCTATTTTACAAAATGAAGGTAAGTCAATTTTGGTCGAAAACTGTTTGTCTGCGTAAGGACAATAGGCAGTAGCGTACTTCTTCCCATTACTTTACCTCTTGTTAAAAGAAACTGACTGCCCTTTGGAAAATCTTCAACTCAGTTGTTTGGCTACAAGTTATTTTGATCTACGTTGACTACAGCACTGCAGCTTTTGCTGGGTGGTCTGTAAGAATAATTGCCTCTTTACTAAGGCACGAGACTTGCATCCGCAATGGTGAAAAGGTTAACCTGTTGCAAACAATTCTGATCACAACATTGCCATTGCCATGAGGATGTGGCAGTGTGGTGCAAGCTCAGTGGTGCACTCAACAATACTTTGCTCTGACAAAGAGTCATCCAGACTTGAAATAGTCACTCTGTTCACTCTCCACGCATATTGAGATTTTCAGTTCTTGTTTCAGATTCCAGCGAGCGTAGTAATTTTGCTTTCATCTCAATAGTATGTTTTGTAATTTGTCAAATCAAGACCATAATGCTGGTTGGGAACCTTCATCTCCCAGCTGATGAGTTTTGGATCTCAGAAGGCTTGTCAGAAAGGTAGATGTTGAGAGTGAAGCAGCAAATAAAAGAAACAGTTATGTAAACATTAGTCACATTGCTTTAAGTAGATATTTTAGAATAACAACAGTTTGCAAGCGTAAGTGGGGTGGCAGGGTGGCACAGTGATTAGCACTGCTGCTTCACAGCTCAGGGACCTGAGTTTGATTCCTGACTTGGGTCACTGTGTTGAGTTTGCACATTCTCCCCATGTCTGTGTGGGTTTCCTTCAGGTGCTCCAGTTTCCTCCCACAGTCCAAAGATGTGCAAGTTAGGGGGATTGGCCATGCTAAGTTGCCTCTGAGTCCCGGGGTGCATAGGTTAACGGGGTAAACATGTGGGGTTACAGGGATAGGGCCTGGGTGGGATTGTTGTCAGTTCAGACTCAATGTGCTAAATGGTCTCCTTCTGCACTGTCGGGTTTCACTATAGCACTTACAATGTAGCAAAATATCCTGAAGCAGTTGATACGACCATACGCTATTTCTTGGAATATCGATAAGACTAAAGCACACAGTTTTAGTTGTGTATCTGTGTGGATGTCCCTGTTTGTTTCTGCTCATTACAGCTATCCACAGTAATATATCATGTTGAGTTGTAAACTAGCCTGATATGTACACATTTTGATTGCTACTGCCTCACTTTTTAGAAACGGAAGAGACGGATAAAAAAATTGACGTGTTGCTATCAACAAAGAGAAGTTACCTTATTGTAGCCATCGCTGTTCCTGTGACAGTTCTACTTGGAGTCATTATAATCATGTCCTTCATGCTCAAGTCAAGGCAGAATCATCGAGGTAAGACACTGCTGTACATGACGGATGCATCGCTTTCTGAAATGCAAGGGATTAGTCTTGGAGTTGAGGGTTATAAATAGTGGATCGTGGTGGCACAGTGGATAGCACTGCTGCCTCACAGTGCCAGGGACCCGGATTCAATTGTTGGCTTGGGTCACTGTCTGTGGAGTTTGCATATTCTCCCTATGCCTGCGTGGGTTTCCTCCAGGTGCTCCAATTTCCTCCCACAGTCCAAATATATGTAGGTTAGGTGGATTGGCCATTCTAAATTGTCTCTTAGTGTCAGGGGGATTAGCAGGGTGATCGTATGGGGTTATGGGAATAGGGCCTGGGTGGGATTGTTGTCAGTGCAGACGCAATGGGCGGAATGACCTTTTGCACTGTATGGTTCTATGATTAAACCATTAACCTGTCTTTTTGAACTTTTATTTATGTGCCAATATTGTCAATCTCTTAGTTATTTAAATATTTGCATCCAGGTTCTCTTTTTGTCCCTCAACCAAACAGCAAGGGGTGGGGAAAATATGATCAAAAATATATATGTCTCACCTCAGTGCTGTTCAGTGAAATTTTTTACTCCCGTTTGGGAAGCAAATCCCTTTGAGAAACTTCCATTTGTAGGGAAAAAAATGTTAAGTCAGCAAACCTGTGAAATTAAATTTTGTGTAGCTGAACAGAAAACACAAACCCTTCCAGTAAGATAAAATGTTTCTATCCTAATTTTTGCATCTGTATAGGAAAGTGTGCATTTTTTTAAAAAAAATGTTATTTCCTAAACACAGATCCCAGATCACCGAACTCAGGCGAGGCCAGCCTCAGCCAAGGCAGAGCTTGGATAATTTTCCTTGCCCTCAGTGCCTGGTGTGAAAACAAGATTGGGGAACCAGTCAGGATTCCTGCTCCTGATTGCTTTCTTCAGGAAAGTAGAGGTGTGGGAATATTGAGGAAGGACACTGCTTTTCTGCAATGCCTTGGGCAGTTAAATAGCCTGTTGAAATTTTGTCAGTGCACTCAAGCATGAGAAGTCGCTGCTGGAGCTGGCACCAGAAGTAGCCGATCCCACCAGGAATCTGCATAACAAGGAGAACGAAAGAAACTTTTCAACTCCCCTTGACTATTTGTTAGTTCCTGTGGTTCAGGCATTGTGGTGGCAAAATTCAACCTCAATGGTGGTGGCAGCCCAGCTGGCTCATGTACATCCATTATTGACTTCTCAGTAGAAAGGAACATTGGGCAAAGACTATAGGAAGCGGCCAATTATTCTGTGTCTCTTGTGAACGTTGGATTTTACCCCGGCACTCCTCCTGCCAATCACTCCCCCCCCCATGTGAATGAGGTCCATTTCATGGCTTTACAATGTGTTGTTTCTGCCCTTGCAGTTGTCATGGATCCCATGATTGCATCTGCAGAGACGGCATGTGAACTTCCTTAAACATTCTGGGACTAAAATAGGCAGAAAAAGTTTTAGAATGGCAGCTTTGTTGAAGCAAAAAGGTAGGTGGGCTATTATTCTACTCTAAGGCCTGAGTAACCTAGTAGAAAAATGACAGCCAAATGGCTTTCCCATCTCTCAATTGACACTGAAAAAAAGCTCTCTTGGAAGTAGAGCAGAGGGATTTGCATGTGCACTGACTGAACTCACTGTATTACCATTTTTAATATTCCAGTTACATTTCTAACATAAGTAACTGCAACATTATTAAGGACTAATAAAAGGCAGACTAGAAATGTCCTGTAACTTAATGCAAGAAATAAGGTGAGCCACTGAGAGAATAAGAGAGCTCATCTTGATTATTTGGATTCCCAGGATATAAAAATGAGGAACATAATTTTAATATTACTGTAAAATGTTGCTCAAGTTTACACATCCCTTGCCTGATTGTGCAGGTTGTAGGCAAATGTGGGTTGAATAGCTGTTCTTACCGTGTGCATGTTTTCCTCTTGTAATCAGACAAGAAAAAAGCATCTGAAACCAGCCTACTGATATGAAACCTGCACTCAGAATCAGAAAGAATACTTTCAACCCTCAAACCTGAAATCTGAGAACTGTGTGCTCTTCTACAAGACTAGCTGACTGCACATCGCTGCACAAAAGTTTTGTGAACGAACAATGAATGAGACTTTAAAGATGAAGCAACAGGCACTTAATTATCCAGCATTTTGTTCATCAAGCACATTGTCCCAACAAGACATGGGTGAAAGTACTCCGAGTCTAGCGCATGCCGGCTGAATTGGCTCACTGAAATCCGTCCTCTGGAATCGAATCCAGATTCTCAGTTTTACGATAAAGTGGAGTGATTCCCAGCAGCTGTCCACTGCTCCTTCCTGAAAACCACAGCTTTGCCTGCCAGTAAATGACAAAGAGAAACTGCTGCAACATGCCCGCATTCACCTTTTGCATTCTGGACATAAGACTGTTTCACAAAAGTGGCGGGGGGGGAGTGGGGGGAGTGGGGGGGGGAGGGGGTGGATGCGGGGAGGTGGTGTGAGAAATCCCCATTGGAAAAATATCACTGAAATAAGCAGCCAAAGATTACTCAAACTAGTCAGCTGGGAAAGTTTTAATGGGCTTTTATGGAAGGGGAATTTCTTGTTCAGCCCTGGTTGAAGCCATCGTTGTAGCAGTGGATTTGTTCTGTGTGTGATCCACTTCATAACTGAAGGAATATCTCTGCTACATGACAGTACTCATGTCATTTGAAACTGATAGGTTATTCAGTATTGATTTTTTTTTAAACATTGCACATTGTTGAACCACATTAGGGAGAAGAAGTGGAGCAGAAGAAACCTTGCTCTAAATTTTTGGATTTGGTGTTCCCACCTTCTAAACCTCTGAAGCTGGAATTTAGCTCTCAATGTGATTCTTGTATCTACCTCCACATTTTGTCTTTTTTTTTTGCTTCTCTTTTTCTCCCTTCCAAGGTTTTGTGTGACCGTTTCCGGCCATAAAGCCTCCAGCACTCGGATCTCAATCAGGGCCACAGGGAAACTCTTTGTTAGTTTATTTATTCGTGTGACAAGTCGGCTTACATTAATACTGCAATGAAATTACTGTGAAAATCCCCTAGCGGCCACAGTCTGTTCGGGAACACTGAGGGACAATTTAGCATAGCCAGTGCACCTAACCAGCACGTCGTTCGGACCTGTGGGAGAAAACTGGAGCAGCCAGAGGAGATGCACAGACGCGGGAGAGAATGTGCAGATTCCACACATACAGTGGCCCAAGTCGGAAATTGAACTTGCTCCCCAATGCTGTGGGGCAGCAGTGTGCCACCATGCTGCCCCCTCACTGGTGCCAAATGCCACACATTTTTGGGGATTCTTTTTGACCTCTTTAATGAATATCACAAATATGTACCCCCATTCAATTGCAAAGCTGAAAGATCGGAAATACTGCTCTTTCAACAGCTACCACTGTACAGAATGTGGACGTTTATCTGCTTATAAACCAAAATAAAAATTCAATGGAGACACCTTGAGATGCGAAACAGGATGTGTGCAGTGCAAGATGAAGGATGTGTTATCCAAAATTAGAGTGGAAGTTCGGAAGCACTCACTCAACTCAGGGAGAAACTTCAGCAGAAGTCACAAGGCAATGGTTTAAAACAAGGGACTGCCCTGAAGTTATTGTTTGAATTTCAACAATGATGATGTTCAGAACAGTGAGCTAAACTTTGGCATTCTGGTAGAAGTATGTTTAGTAAGAGTAGCAAAGAAAAGTGGCCCATTAACATGCACTGAAATATCTATATAGATATTGTTTGACAGTATAAATTGTAAAGTCATAGGTAGGCACATTTTTTTGCCAAACTATTTATTTTAGAATCAGATAGTTACCGTTATGCCTAAAATGAGTTTGGAGTGTTTTTATTTCTTATCTCAGCTACCTGATACAGATGGATTAAGCTTCTTTCAGTGTTCTTGTGTGATTTAATAATTGTTTACAATAAAACGATGCAGTTTAGTTTGAATTTTCTGCTTCGATAAACATTTAAGCTAAATAATTTGCAACTGTGAAATGTGAACTTTTTATTTGATTTATTGTATTTATGTACCTGTTTTGTATGATTGTGTAACTATCTTTTTAAGAGAAAAACTAAAAAAGCTTGTTTTGGAAACTTCCATTTCTTGTGCATTTAATTTACCTAGAGATGAGGTGTCAACCTGGTGAAGCTAAAGTACAGGACTGCAAAGGTAGTTGGCTCTGGCAATAGCCCAGCAGTAGTACTGAAGATGTGTGCTCCAGAAATTGCTGCGCATCTAGCCAATATATTCCCATACAGCAAAAACACTGGCATCTGCACAGCAATGTGGAAAATTGCCCAGGTATGTCCTGTACACAAAGCAGGACAAATCCAACTCAGCCAATTACTGTCCCATCCGTCTCCTCTCGATCATCAGTAAAGTGATGAATGAGGTCCGCAACAATGCTACCAAGTGACAATAACTTAGCAATAATCTGCTCACTGGTGATCAGATTGGGTTCTGCCTAGGCCACTCAATTCCTGACTTCATTACAACCTTGGTTCAAACACAGAGCTGAACACTTAAAATGAGGTGAGAATAGTCGCCCTTGACAGCAAGGCTGCATTTGAGCGAATGAGCATAGAGGAGATGTCAGGGTTAAGTTTTTCACTCAGAAAGTGATGGGTGCGTAGAATGGGTTGCCAGCAACGGTGGTGGAGGCAGGTTCCATAGGGTCTTTCAAGAGACTTTTAGATAAGTACATGGATCTTAGTAAGATAGAGGGTTATAGGTAAGCCTAGTAATCTCTAAGGTAGGGATATGTTCGGCACAACTTTGTGAGCCGAAGGATCTGTATTGTGCTGTAGTTTTCAATGTTTCTATGAGCATCAATGGGAATCAGGGGGAAAGCTCTCTGCTAGTTGGAATCATATCTAGCACAAAGGAAGATGGTTGTGTTTCTTGGAGGTCAGTCGTCTCAGTCCCAGAACATGACTGGAGGAGTTCTTCAGGGTAGTGTCCTCAGCCCAAACAACTAACTACTTCATCAATGAGAAGGCAATGGCCTAGTGGTACTCAACTATTAATACAGAAAGTCAGTTAGTGTTCTGGGGACCTGGGTTCAAATCCTGCCACAGCAGTTGTGGAATTTAAATTGAATTTTAAAAATTCTGGAATTAAAAATCTACTGATGACCATGAAACCATTGTCGGAAAAATGGTTCACTGATGTCCTTTAGGGAAGGAAACCCGCCGTCCTTCCCCAGTCTGGTCTACTTGTGACTCCAGAGCCACAGCAACGTGGTTGACTCTTAACTGCCCTCTGGTAACCAGAGATGGACAATAAATGCTGGTCAACCAGCATTGTCCATGTCCCATGAATGAATACAAAAAATTACCTTCCATCAGAAGTAGGGATGTTTGCTGACGATTGCACAATGTTCAGTATCATTTGCGACTCCTCCAATTTGAAGCAGTCCATGTCCAGATGCAACAAGACCTGGGCAATAGCTTGAGCTGACCAGTGGCAAATAACATTCAGGCCACACAAATGCCAGGCAATGACCATCTCCAACTAGAGAGAATCTAACCATCATGCCTACTCAGTTAATGGCATTGCCATCCCTGAATTCCCAACTATCAACATCCTGGGGGTTACCATTGACCTGAAACTGAACTGGAATAGCCAAATAAATTCCTCATCATTTACTCTGTCATTAGTATGTGGGGGTGGGAAAGACATGGCGCTAATATTCTCTCATTGCACAGGGAGGAAGCGTTGAGTTTGTGTAGGGGTTTGCAGAGCATGGCTCCATGACATGACATCGTGGAGGATCCTTATGGAGAAGAAAGTGATTTTTATTACAAGAATGATATTACAATGGTGACCTAGGTTCACCTGTGCCTGTGATTTCTTCAGCTTCTTCACCTTCCCACCAAGTCTAGGTGTCTCCCCCGGATCCACAGCTGAAGTTGAGGTGGCCTGCTGACTTCCACACTCTGTTTCCTAACATGGCCTTGGTGGGTGTCCCTGGGGGGACCTGGAAGTTGAGGGTTCAGAGCTACATCCAGGCTAAATGGGTATTAAAATGCTGTCCTCCTTAGTGCATGGGACTGGAGGTGTGTCGCTCAAAGGGAGGTGGGTGTCAGATGGGCCGAACGCCCTTAAGTTCTCCTGCACAACACTCCTGCTGATCCTCTTCCCTTTGGGTGCTTGGGAGCCTGTGGGCTCCTCCATTGGATGGAGGGGCAGCCGGAGTGAGGTCCAGAAGCCCTATTATCCTCTGACACACACACTCGTGGATTCTGCTAGAGCCTGCACCACGCAGTTAAAGCCCTGCACCATAACTCTTTTTGGTGTCAACATCTTTTACAAAATTACATTTGGACTAGGTTAGGGTTTTGGTGTGTTCTTGGATTTCCAATGGGTTGGCCATCTCCAAGAATCGAACAAAAAATTGGTGTGCATCTTATCTTCTTCATAATACCAAGAGTAAGTTCAGTACATATTAGTTTTACATAATGCCAATATGAAACAATAGTATTGATATAAATTTCAAATAAAAGATGAAAACGTTTTGATTTTGCAATTTGCAGAGGGTGAGTGAATTTTTTAATTTAGGTAGATCCAAGACCCAAACTCCAGCGTTCAGAGAATCATAGAATCTCTACAGTCCAGAAGGAGGCCATTTGGCCCATTGATCCTGCACAGATTACAATCCCACCCAGATCCTATCACCATAATGCCACATATTTATCCTGCTCACCCCCTGACACTAATGGGCAATTTAGCATGGCCAATCAACTTAACCTGCACATCTTTGGAGCGTGGGAGGAAACCAGAGCATCTGGAGGAAACCAACACAGACACGGGGAGAATGTGCAAACTCCCCATGCAGTCACCCACAGATAGAATTCACTTTGGGTCCCTGGTGCCATAAGGTAACAGTGCTAACCACTGTGCCCCCATGCTGCCCATTTACTTTTTAATGATCTTATCGATCTATTGGTATTTTAGGTGGCTTGTTTATCTGCAGCGCCAGGATCCTCTGCACCTTGAATAGGACCATTCTGAAATTGTTTTGCAATTCAATATTTACAAAGAACAATGAACAAAAACAGCCCGGGAAACAGGCCCTTTGGCCCAACGAGCCCGCACCGCCATTTTAACACTACCAGTAACCCCTTCCATCCATGACCCTTATCTATTGTTTTATGGCATTCCACATTGAGGGAAACTAATTTAGGGACAATTTATTATTGCCAATCAGCCTAATAGCACATCTTTGGGGTGTGGGAGGGAACCGGAGCACCCGGAGAAAACCCACGCAAGCACGGGGAGAATGCGCAAACTCCCACAGACACTGGCCCAAATCCAAGTGTCTGCACAGCAAACAGTGATAGTCACTGAGCTGTCGTCTTGCCCAGAATCTGGTCCAGTTTAAGCACACACTAACGACATGAAGCACTAGGCCAATCTCGAACAACCTAGAGCAACCCAAGTACGACCCATCGCGTGTATGTCCCTCGTTGGACAACAAGGCGGACCGACTTAAAACCTGCGAATGAAAAGAGAAAAAACATTATTATCATACCATTTCCATTTACCTTACCAAGGACGCCCCAATGCTAATGAACCTTATTTAAAACAATCTCCTATATCCACCCATCTCCAACCCACTCATGTGCCTGTCTAAGTTACTCTTAAACAACTCTAGCGTGTTTGCCTCCACCACCTTACTTGGCAGAGCATTCCATACCCCCACTACCCTCTGTGTGAAAAACTTCTAATATCTGTGTTATACCTCTCCCCCCTCACCTTAAGCCGATGGCCCCTCGTACTGTGTGTCTCTATCATAGGAAATAGCTTACCTCAGTTTACTCTATCTATACCCTTCATAATCTTATATACCTCTATTAGATCCCCCCTCAGTCACCGACTTTCAAGGGAAAAGAGCCCCAATTTGTTCAATCTTTCCTCATAACCCAGTCCTTCCATACCAGGCAACATCCTGGCAAACTTTCTCTGCACTCTCTCCAGAGTCTCCACATCCTTCCGGTAGTAACGTGACCAGAACTGGACGCAGTACTCTAAATGCGGCCTAACCAACGTTCTGTACAACTACAACATTAGACTCCAGCTCTTATACTCTATATCCCTTTCTATAAAGGGTAACATACCATAGGCTTTCTTCACAACCTTCTCCACTTGTACTGCCACCTTCAAAGACTTGTGCACTTGCATCCCCAGGTCTCGCTGTGATTCTATACTCCTTATGGGCTTACCTTTTATCATATAACTCCCCCCCACATTATTCCGGCCAAAATGCATCACCTCACATTTATCCAGATTAAACTCCATTTGCCATGTATCTGCCCAATATACCAGCCTATCTATATCCCGTTGTATTGCCAGACACTGCTCCTCACTGCCTGCCAATCCAGCCATCTTGGTGTCATCAGCAAATTTGCTGATCACACCACTTACTCCCTCTTCCAAGTCATTTATATACAATATAAAGAGGAGAGGTCCCAGTACTGAGCCCTGCGGTGCACCATGAATGACAGACCTCCAGCTAGAAAAGGACCCCTCCACTACTGCTCTCTGTCTCCTCTTTGCAAGCCAGTTCTCAACCCATGGGATACCTGGCCACGTATCCCATGAGCCTTAATCTTTTCTACCAACCTACCATGAGGGACTTTGTCAAACACCTTACTGAAATCCATATAGACGACATCAACGACTCGTCCTTCGTCAACCATTTTTGTCACCTCCTCAAAAAATTCTACCAGATTCGTAAGGCAAGACTTCCCCTTTACAAAGCCATGTTGCGTACCCTTAATCAGATCGCAACACTGTAAGTGCTCATACATCCTATCCCTAAGAATCCTCTCCATCAACTTGCCTACCACTGACGTTAAACTCACCGGCCTATAATTGCCCGGGTTATACCTCCTACCCTTTCTAAACAACGGTACCACGTTCACCATCCTCCAGTCCTTTGGAACCTCACCTGTGTCCAAAGAAGAGACAAAGATTTGCGTCAGAGGCCCAGCAATCTCATCTCTCACTTCCCTAAGCAGCCTAGGATAAATGCCATCAGGCCCCGGAGATTTATCAGTTTTAATGCTACCTAAATGCCCTAACACTTCTTCCCTTGTAATCGATAAATCCTTCAATTGGTCTACAGCTCCCTCGATGACCATACCAGACATCAAGCCCCTCTCCTTCGTGAATACCTTCGCAAAGTATTCATTCAGGATCTCCCCCATTCCCTCAGACTCTAAGCACAATTCCCCTCGTCTGTCCCTGAGAGGACCGATTTTACCCCTAGCCACCCTTTTGCTCCTAACATAGGAGTAAAACACCTTTGGATTTTCCTTAATCCTACCTGCCAAAGCCATTTCATGCCCTCTTTTTACCCTCCTAACTCCCCTTTTGAGATCCCTCCTACTCTCTCTGTACTCCTCCAACGCTCTCTCCGTTCCCAGCTGCTTAGACCTGACATACGCCTCTCGTTTCTTCCTAACCAGGTCTTCAATATCTCTAGTAATCCACAGCTCTCTAATCCTACCTTTCCTATCCCTCCTTCTAACCGGCACATGCCTTTCCTGCACCCATTGCAGTTTTCCCTTGAAAGACTCCCACATGCCTAACGTGGACTTGCCCTCCAACAGCCTGTCCCAGTCTGTATCCCTAAGCTCCTGCCTAATCCGGCTGTATCTAGCCTTCCCCCAATTTCGCACCCTCCTCTCAGGACAGCACTCATCTTTTTCCATTTGTATCCTAAAGTAGACGGAGTTGTGGTCACTATTAGCCACATGTTCTCCTACCGCAACCTCAACCACCTGACCCGGCTCATTGCCCAGAACTAAATCCAGTATAGCCCCCTCTCTAGTCGGGCTATCTATATACTGCTGCAAGGATCCTTCCAATACACATCTTATGAATTCCTCCCTGTCCAAACCCCCGGCTCTAGGCACCTTCCAATCCACCCCAGGAAGATTAAAATCTCCCACTACAACAACCCTGTTCTTCCTACACTTGTCCAAAATGTCTCTACATATACTCTCTTCCACTGCTGTCGGGCGGCCTGTAGTACACTCCTAGCATAGTAATGGCTCCCTTCCTATTCCTCAACTCCACCCACAGAGACTCAATTTCCAACCCCTCTATGTTATCCTCCCTCTGCACCGCTGTGATCTGCTCCCTAACTAAGAGCGCCACTCCCCCTCCTCTTTTCGACCCTCCCCTGTCACACCTAAAACACTTATACCCAGGAATATTTAGCTGCCAGTCCTGCCCTTCCTTTAACCATGTCTCTGTCACTGCCACCACATCTAAATTCCTCACGAACATCAAGGCCTTAAGTTCATCCATCTTACCCGTCACACTCCTCGCATTAAAACAGATGCACTGAAGACCCTCAGGCCCACTCGGACCCTCCTTCTCCTGGGAGATTTTCCTATCATCTAGACTTACCCTGTCACCCAATTCACTCCCACTCCCAGTGTCTGAGCTGTCTGTCTCCTCCCCACCCCCCTCCATATTAAATTTGGTCGCTAGTGAAAGAAGCATTCTAATTTTGCATGACGCCTCTTTCATTTCTTACTGCACACATCCTGCTTTGCACTTCAAGTTGTTTCCATTGAATGTTTGTTTTAATTTATGAGCAGATGAACATTCATATTTTGTACAGTGATAGCTGTTGAAAGAGCAATATCTTTAACATTTAAAACTCTGTACAGGGTAAGTTTTTATTTAACTGGAGGGGGTGAGTGTTCTATATGATCTCCCAGTGTACTAATCTGAAGAGCTGAGCCTCACATTATTTGTCCACCTCAAATTGTTCCCTACTTTTGTTTTATTTTCTAATGCTCCCCGACATTAATAATTAAATCCTCTCAATCCTTGGCTGCAAATTATTGAAATATTTCATGACTTCTGAATAGTTTTTTGCTATTATGCCAGTTGAATACAACTGTTGGGTGAGAACTTCCAGCTGTTTCCCGGTGTATTCATTTGGCCTGCCAACAGTACATCCCCACTGGTTTTCAGGCAGCATGGGATGGTTTCAATGGGAAAGCCAAATGACAACAACAGATCCAGAAGATCTCGCCGCTGGCCAATGGCAGACCTTCTCCCACTGTCGAGAAATGCTCCATGGGGAGACCAGGGAATCCATCCGTTGAACCTATCTTTGCAAAGCATCTTTACAAAGAGGGACGGTGGCACAGTGGTTAGCACTGCTGCCTCACAGACCCAGGGATCCGAGTGCAATTCCCAGTTTGGGTCCCTGGTTGTCCGGACTCTGCAAGTTCTCCCTGTGAACAAAGAACGGAAACAGGCCCTTCGGCCCAACGAGCCTGCGCCGCCATCTCAACACCACCAGTGCCCCTCACCACCCACGACCCTTATCTAATGTTTTATGGCCATCCAGATTGAGGGAAACTGGTTTAGGGACAATTTATTCCTGCCAATCAGCCTAACAGCACATCTTTGGGGTGTGGGAGGAAACCGGAGCACCCGGAGAAAACCCACGCAAGCACGGGGAGAATGCGCAAACTCCCACAGACACCGGCTCAAATCCATGTGTCTGCACAGCAATCAGTGATAGTCACTGAGCTGTCGTTTTGCCCAATATCTGGTCCAGTTTAGGCATACACTAATGACATGAAGCACTAGGCCAATCTCGAACAACCAAGAGCAGCCCCAGTACGACCCATCACGTGTATGCACCTCATTGGACACAAGGCGGGCCGACTTAAAACCTGTGAATGAAAAGGAAAAAAAAAACATTATTATTGTACCATATCCATTTACCTTACCAGGGACGCCCCAATGCTAATGACCCTTATTTAAAACAATCTCCTATATCAACCCATCTCCAACCCACTCATGTGCCTGTCTAAGTTACTCTTAAATGACTCTAGCATGTTTGCCTCCACCACCTTACTTGGCAGAGCATTCCATACCCCCACTACCCTCTGTGTGAAAAACCTCCCTCTAATATCTGTGTTGTACCTCTCCCCCCTCACCTTAAGTCCATGGCCCCTTGTCCTATGTGTCTCTATCATAGGAAATAGCTTACCTCTGTTTACTCTATCTATACCCTTCATAATTTTATATACCTCTATTAGATCCCCCCTCAGTCGCCGTCTTTCAAGGGAAAAGAGCCCCAATTTCTTCAATCTTTCCTCATATCCCAGTCCTTCCATACCAGGCAACATCCTGGTAAACCTCCTCTGCACTCTCTCCAGAGTCTCCACGTCCTTCCGGTAGTAAGGCGACCAGAACTGGACGCAGTACTCTAAATGTGGCCTAACCAACGTTCTGTACAACTGCAACATTAGACTCCAGCTCTTATATTCTATACCCCTTCCTATAAAGGCTAACATACCAAAGGCTTTCTTCACCACACTCTCCACTTGCACTGCCACCTTCAAAGACTTATGTCTGTATGGGTTTCCTCCAGGTGGTCCGGCTTCCTCCCATAGTGCAAAAGATGTACTGGTTAGGTACATTAGCCATGCTAAATTCTCCCTCAGTGTACCCAAACAGGCGCCGGAGTGTGGTGACTAGGAGATTTTCCAGTACCTTCATTGCAGTGTTAATGTAAGCCTACTTGTAATACTAATAAACAAACTTAAACTTAAATCTCTCCGTCTCTCTGGTTTGTGGATTTATGGAATTTCACACACACCCAACAGGTTTCTGAAGGGCCAGAATGGTCTCAGTGTAAGGGTAGTGTTCATCAGAATGTCCTGAGGACTACTTTACCATTTCAGTGGTAGTCACATTAACTTCTCATCCCTAGAGACTAGTGGAGGGAGAGACTTTGAATATTTCTAAGGCTGAGTTAGATAGACAGGCCAGAATTTTACCACCCCGCCCGCCACAGGAATCTGAATAGATGAGGGTTGGAATATGGAAACAACCGTTGACGTTGGATGGGATTTTCCAGTTTTGGGACAAAATCCCGCCCACAGTATCAGAGGGTGTAGGGTGTTGGCAAGAAAGTAGACGCCACAATCAGACCAGTCATGATCGTATCAAATGGCAAAGCAGGCTGGAGGGGTTGAATAGTCTACTCCTACTCCTGCTCCTGTCTGTATGTTTAGCCTTTACATGTTGAGCAGGAAAGTGTTGAAATGACATTCCCCCTATAGTGATAGTCAGTTTCAGAGTGAAGCATTCACTGACTTATTTAAGGTACACTTTTCATACTGATCATTAAGTTAACTGGTCACCCATGGGCCAGCACAGTGGCATAGTGGTTAGCACTGCTGCCAGGGACCCAGGTTCGATTCCCAGCTTATGTGACTGTCTATGTGGAGTTTGCACTTTCTCCCTGTGTCTGCGTGAGTTTCCTCCGGGTGCTCTGGTTTCCTCCCACAATTCGAAAGACATGCTGGTTAGGTGGATTGGCCATGCTAAATTCTCCCTCAGTGCACCTGAACAGGTGTCGGAGTGTAGCGACTAGGGGTTTTTCACAGTATCTTTATTGCTGTGTTAACGTAAGCCGACTTGTGACTAATAAATAAAGATAAAATAAAAGTTACAAGGTTCTACGATCATTGTCGGTGAGCTTCAAGGAAAACAATTAATCCTGCATCTTTCAGAAATAAATACTTCCGTAGAATCAGGAGATTGACTAGTTCTGAATGACGCTAAATTAAACTTTGAATTAAAAGCTTCACTTTGTAGAATAACAATTATATGCAACAAGAGATAAATAGCAAGTTAAGAGAATCAGACCAATCTTATTAGCTGAACTGATAAAAACAGTGAAACCTGTCCATTAACAGATCTTGATAAGGGAAAAGACTAATTAAATTCTCCTTATATGGAAGTGGATTTTAACTTTTGTATAATTATGTATTGCAGAAATGTGTGACCCCGCAAACAGAAAGGGTACTGAAATGTATAAGACATGGCAATTTGTAATGAGTATTCGGGATTATAAAGGGCTAAAGTGCCGTAACATGTCTGAGTTCTTGACCACGAGTAGGTGTGGTTGAAAGTCCAATCTATTAATTATAATAATGCATGCTTACAGACTTCATCAAGAACACCAAGGTTATTTATTATAAGGAAAGAACTGTTCAGAGGCGGGCACCTCCCAGCTACCCTGGAGCAGTAACTCCCTCCTCCCCAACCCCTCGCATCCCGCAACTCTCACCTGCCCTAGTGCCCATATGTCTACTACATGTCTTCAGACTGTCTTCTCCTAACACAGGACTCTATCCATTTGGGTGATGACTCACTCTCAGTCCCAATTGGCCCCTCAAGGCAGTTGATCCATTTTTGCACTGTTACTGTTGATGGGTTTTTGATAAGAGAGGGGATTAAGGGTTATGGGGAGAGGGTGGGAAAGTGGAACTGAGCCACGACAGATCAGCCATGATCTTATTGAATGGCGGGGCAGGCTCGAAGGGCTAGATGGCCTACTCCTGCTCCTATTTCTTATGTTCTCATGTTCTTATGTACCCTAAAATAACCACAACTATCAAATATATCTTTAATTATGTGTTATATGTTTAGTCAATCCAAAATACTTTAATTCAATGTTCAAGAACCTCACCAATTTGAATCGCTAGAAGTCTAATTATGTATAAAGCTATACTTTATACATATTAACATTGAGACCTTCCAACGAAAATCACATCCTATGCAAAGTTATGATATTTCGTTTTAGGTTACTTCTTTAAAATAAAACTCAGGTTACTTCAGGGAGAATATAATGCAATGGATTGTCCTTTCATCCAGTTTCAAAACCAGCCAAGGCTGACAGAGTGAAGATAAAAATAAACTTCTGCAGATGCTGGAAATCTAAAATAAAAATAGAGAATACTTAGAAAAACTCAGCTGATCAGGCAACATCTGATTCAAAGATGTGCAGGTTAAGTGGATTGGCCAGACTAAATTGCTCCTTGGTATCATAGAAGCCCACAGTGCAGAAGGAGACTATTCGGCCCATTGAATCTACTCCGATCAGAATCTCACCCAGGCCCTATCCCCATAACTGCATGTATTTATCCTAGCTAGTCCCCCTGACATTAAGGGGAAATTTAGCATGGCCAATCCACCTAATCCGCACATCTTTGGACTGTGGGAGAAAACTGGAGCACCCGGAGGAAACCCACAAGACACGGAGAGAATGTGAAAACTCTGCATAGACAGTGACCCAAGCCAGGAGTCGAATCTGTGAGGCAGCAGTACTAACCATTGTGCCACCGGAGATGAGCAGGATAATTCATGGCGTTACGGGGATAGGGTCTGGGTGGGATTGTTGTCAGTGCAAGCTTGAAGGGCCGAATGGCTTCTTTCTATAATGTAGGGATTCTATAAAATCAGTGGCGAGAGAAACAGAGTTAACCTTCTAAAGAAGAGTCATATTGGACTCGATATGTTTAGTCTGATGGAATGAAGATTTATTTTGTCTAATAAATATAAGCAGGTTCTGAGATGAACACTGTGGGCAATTTAGTCCTTGCTTTCCTCTTCACTTCACTTCATGTAGCTATCGTTAATCTCTGCCTCCCCGCAGATCAACAACATAACCTTGCTCAATCTCAGTGAATTAATCTGCTTGGAAATTGATATAGTTTTGTGTAATTTATATCTATATTTATCTGTGTTCAGAATAAGATAAAGTTTTAATTTTAAGCTTAATTTATATTACTTCAGATTTAGTTTCATTTTTAAGTTCCTGTAAATCTGTGTGCTTGTATAGATGCCTGCATTGTAATATCTCTTACACAAAGATAGATAGGTTCTTTATCAATTTGGGGGTCAAGTGTAATGGGAAAACGCAAGAGAATGGGGATGAAAATCATATCATCCATGATTGAATGGCGGAGCAGACTCGATGGGCTGAATGGCCTAATTCTGCTCCTATATCTTATGGTCTAATAAAGTCTTATAAAGATAAAGCAAACACAGGATAAAAAACTGAGATATTGCCTAGTAACCACGGGCCTGTAGAGAAAAGCAGCCGCAGTTTGAACAATCGGAACAAGGTGATCCAGAGGGAAGGAGCATTCCATAGAAACTGCTAGACCAGGCAGGACAATGCACAGGGACAGAAAGCAAGTCCCAGAAACTGAAGAAGACAGTTCCAGTAACTAGGGAGAGGGACAGAAGCAAATTCCATTCAAAAGCTTCCATTCAGAGGAACAAGAATCTGAAAATATATTCTGGTTGGTGAAGTTCGAAGTGAGGAGCAGAGAGGCTCCAACATAAAAACAGGACCTGGGGATATTGGCTTGTGAGAAGCCAGAGATCCAAATTGACCCAAAGGTTGTTGACATGTTAGTATGGCCGGTGAAGCAGTGGTGTTTTGTTGACACAGCTGGGAATTTCTGTGAAAGGCAAAGTTTGAATGCACACTGCAATCCAGGGCAGAGGAGTACCGGAGGAGAGGTTGAAACACTGGAGCTGGATACTTCGTGAAAGCTTCAAGCGAAAGCCTCATTTGGGGAACACTCCAAGGTGTGTTCTTCAGGAGTGGAGAGCAGAAGCTCTGATGTAGAAGACAGAGTTCCAGTAAGGCCAGTTGGTGTACAGTGTGACAAGTCTCTGGAGGAAATTGATGAGAAATCTGTAGAAGTTGTTCTGGGTGGAATCTGCTACTTGGTTTCAGAGTGCGTGTTGTCTGATCACATTTCACCTACTGGTTTACATAGACTATTTATTCACTGTGCACATTAGAGTTTAACATAGATTGTGTAACTTGTGTTATCCTTACGAATTCTGTATATATCTATAAAGGTATAGTGGATGGAGTTGTGTATTATAATTAGTTTATCTTCTTCCCAAATGTTTCATTCTTTTGTTAAATGTTCATCAGCTGCTTCCTGTGACTCTGTTCAGAAGTGACCTTCCATGTATCTTCAAAAAATAGTTAAGATCTATCAAGGCGGGTTGCCCTCTAGGAATCTGTCTTGGTCATTAATATAGAATTGTAGAATCCCTATAGTGCAGAAGGAGGCCATTTGGCCCATTGAGCCTGCACCAACAACAATCCCATTTAGGTCCCATAGCCGTAACTCCACGTTTTTACCCTATTAATCACCCCGACACTAAGGGTCAATTTAGCATGGCCAATCAACCTAACCTGCACATCATTGGACTGCGGGGGAAAACTGGAGCACCTGAGGAAACCCACACAGACATGGGGAGAACGTGCAAACTCCACAAAGATGGTCACCCAAACCCAGAATTGAACCCAAGTACCTGGTGCTGTGAGACAGCAGTGCTAACTGCTGAGCCGTCCCAATGCATCACATGAGATCGTAACAAAACACAGCTCGAAGGTTGGGTTGCTATTAGATTTTTGAATGTTGCAGAAATAACTTTAATTAAGTTTTCAGAGGCAAATGCATAAGGTAATCAAAGGCATGTGGCAGACAGAAGAGTAAAGGAGTCACTCAGACAAAATCTTACCAAGGCTTAATATTAACAAGTTTTCCGTTATTAAATCTATACCAATGAATAATGAATTGTTGGGTGTACATTTTAAATTTCCATTTAAATCCGTTTGAATATCTTCTCTCCATTGTTGAATCTCTTGCCTGCCGGGTGTAACAATGTATTCAACAATGGTAATTCCCAAATTTCAGTGCACTTGCACAAATAACTAGGAAGTAAAATGCATCATCAGAACTTCTGAATAAATCTTCAGTTTCACTTTAGTCCACTTCTTCCCATTTGTAAATTTTCAAAGAAAGAGGAAATATAAAATGATTTGGTGGTAGTTTTTCTTTCTTCATTTCTACTGGACAACAATGGCAATATTTTGGCCTGTTCTGAACATTTCCCATCAGTGGTATAACTCATGGGTTTTTGCACAATTTCCCATTCTGAACATTTCCCATCAATATTCCAGCTCTTCAGCTCAACTACATTTCTCCAAAATACTGAGTAAATCAAAAAGGATTCCTAAGAGGATTTTCTGATTCAATTCACTGGCAAGTCATAAAGCCAGGGCAGAAAGAGAATGCTGGTCTGCACTTAACTCATCCCATAAGTAGCAGGGAAGATTCTTCCCACATTGTATTTCCTAACCTGATATAAAACTGACAGCTGTGTGTGCATTCCAAGGCTCAGAAATCCCAGCAGCAAGTGAGAGGTGGGAGCTGCCACAGGCGTCACAGTGGTTAGCACTGCTGCCTCACAGCGCCAGGGACTCGGGTTCGATTCTGGCCTCAGGTCTCTGTCTATGTGGAGTTTGTACATTCTCCCCATGTTTGCATGGGTTTCCTCCAGGTGCTCCAGTTTTCTCCCACAGTCCGAAAGAGGTGCTGATTAGGTGCATTGGCCACACTAAGAACATAAGAACATAAATTGACCCTTAGGCCGCAATTTTACCAACGCGCTTAATCCAAGGCTCACAGAACGGAGTTCCTCGTTGGCCTCAGGCAGGTATAGTGTGAACCTTGGGTAGACATGTCGGTAAAATTCCACCCATAGTGTCAGAGGGAGTGGCAGTGTAAATACATGGAGTTACAGAGGTAAGGCCTGGGATGGGATTGCTGCTGGTGCAGCTTGATGGGCCGATTGGCCTCCTTCTGCACTGTAGGGATTCTAGACCTCAAGATGACAAATGGCTTTTTGAAACACCCAGTGGGCCAGGCGAAGCAGGGATGCTACCACCGGTACCACCTCTTCTGTCTCACTTCTCAAGGAAGATTTCGCTGCCAATGCCTCCTTCCCATTCCCCCAAACCCCAGTTCCAGTCCTGATGTCTGATCTTCGTACCACTTGCCCAGTCCTTCCTTTCGTCACAATGAACCTCCCATCTCGCCCTCCCCCCCCACCCCCATGATGCATTATCTTCACACAGCTATAATGCCTGATCCTCCCCCTCCCCACCACACACACACATCCACGCTCTCCCTGTCCACAACATGACTGCAATCCAACTTAACTGGTCACAATGGGCGGCACAGCACCACAGTGGTTAGCAGTGCTGCTTCACAGTGCCAGGGACCTGGGTTCAATTGCTTGCTTGGGTCACTGTCTGTGTGGAGTTTGCGCATTCTCCCCATGTCTGCATGCATTTCCTCAGGTGCTCCGGTTTCCTCTCACATGCTGAAAGACACGCTGGTTAGGCTGCATTGACATGAACAGGCGCTGGAGTGTGACGACTAGGGGAATTTCACAGTAACTTCATTACATGTATTAATGTAAGCCCTGCTTGTGACTAATAAACAAACCTTTCACTTTTCTAATGAATCACTCATTATTGCAACGGCAGTAAATTTATTGCAAGCACCAAACAGACATTGCACCAACTGCAATGGGCTCTAGGCATCCTATTTTGCACGCTCATTCTCACTGGAAAGACAGAGGGTAGGGGTGAGCTGATAGAGGTTTACAAGTTTATGAGTAGCATGGACAGAGTGGATAGTCAGATGCTCTTTCATAGGGTAGAAAAATCAAGTAGGCCTTGGCCTAGTGGTATTATCGTTAGACAATCAATCCAGAAAAGCCAAGTACTAGTGGACATGGGTTTAAGGTGCATGGGGAAATGATTAGAGGAGATGTGTGACTCAAGTGTTTTATATAGAAGGTAGTGAATGTCTGAAACGCGCGCCCGGGGAGGTGATGGGAACAGGTAGGATAGCAGCACTGGAGGGGCAAATAGACGAATGTATGAATAGGATGGGAACGGAAGGATACGGACCCTGTAAGTGCATAAGGTTTTAGTTTAGACAGGCATCATGATCAGCGCAGGCTTGGAGGGCCGAAGGGCCTGTTCCTGTGCTGTACTGTTCTTTGTTCTTCGTTAAACAGAAATGAATCAAGGCAATGAAGCTTCAGGTACACATCAGATTCATAATTCAGAGCAAAGCCAAACAAAAGGCAGAAAGTATAGAAAAAAATTGAAAAAGAAAACAGAAAATGATTTAAGGGATAAAGAGTTAATGCAATTAGTATGAGTTATATACATGAAAGCTGACTCTCTTGCTATAATTTTCCACCACAACCTTTGGCCTACATACCTGTTTCCTTTTCCTACATGTTTTGCTAGAAATCCAATTACTATAGCCGATAGGCCAGAGCAGCTGTTGTATGTTGTATTTTCTTACACTCTGTGTTTTCGCACTAACCTGCAGACTAAACAGGCCTGGCCAGCTGCAATTGTACAGTGTATGGTTGCAGAGTGGTTAGCTGTCTTACAGCGCAGGGACCTGGGTTCGAATCTGGAGTCGGGTCATTGCCTGTGTGGGGTTTGCATATTCTCCTCATGTCTGTGCGAGTGTCCTCTGGGTGCTCTGGTTTCCTCCCACGGCGCAGGATTGGCCACACTAAATTGCCCCTTAGTTTCCAAAGATGTGCAGGTTAGGTGGATTAGCTGTGGTAAATGTACGGGGTAACGGGGATAGAGTGGAGGGGGGAGCCTGGGTGCGATGCTCTCTGCACATAATAGGCTGAATGGCCTCTTTCTGCACTGTAGGGATTCTATGGTTCCATGGTATAAATGTATGGTATTGTAACGGCTGTCTGAAAGATTCAGCCGCTCTGAATGTTTACCTTTCTTGCTCGTACTGAAGAATAGCTTTCTCTGATGTGCTTTGGAATCTCAGTGGTACAAGCAGGAAGCACTGATATTTATGGTTAAGGGAAAGTCCCAATAAAAAGCAAACATTGCAGTTAGTATTGTTTACTTTAAACTACTCACATTCAGTTAGACCTGACTGACTGCTGGGACCTCCTCAAAATGTCAGGAATCCCAAACATTGGAACAGAGTCAGCGTGGCTAAAAGTGAGGGGGAGAAAGTAATGAATAATAAAGCGAGTTAACATCATGCAGAATATCACTGATAACAGGAGGAGGGGGTTTGGTAGGTGCTCCTGCGAGGTGAAGAACCTCGTGACTCAGGGATGTGTAGGTGGGAATACTTAGTGGGCGCAATTCTACAACCTCATCACATCCATTTTCTGACAAAATAAAATTGTGAGATTGGGCTTGATATGACTCAGTGACTATCACTGATTGCTGTGCAGACACATGGATTTGGGCCGGTGTCTGTGGGAGTTTGCTCATTCTCCCTGTGCTTGCGTGGGTTTTCTCCGGGTGCTCCGGTTTCTTCCCACACCCCAAAGATGTGCTATTAGGCTTGATTGGCAGTAATAAATTGTCCCTAAATTAGTTTCCCTCAATGTGGATGGCCATAAAACATTAGATAAGGGTCATGGGTGGAGAGGGGGACTGGTGTTAAGATGGTGGCGCGGGCTCGTTGGGCCGAAGGGCCTGTTTCCCGGGCTGTTTTTGTTCTTTGTTCTTTGTTCTTTGTGCTTTGACTCGTGGGAATGGGTGTCCATTTTGGCGCCCATTCCCATTTTACAAGGGGAAGAAATTGGCACAATCGGGACCCTGCCAAAAACAGGCAAAACATCAGTTTGCATTGTTTTGCATTCATCATAATGTAATTAGTGAGCTTCACTCCCAATCGTCCCAGCTCACCTGCCTGAACCACCTTGTTCACTGCAGCTGCATTGGTCAGGACAACATCACAAGTAGAAAAGTCGCATTCAGGCGCTTGAGCAGAGACGGTGAGCAAACACTCTGTGCGGCTCGAGGGGGTTGTTTTGTAGTGACCATGTTGTGTTTCAGGTTGGGGGGAGGCGGCCAGCGAGTGTGTGGGGAGATGGAGGGCTACTGTTGTTCATGTGGTCCAACTTCGGCCTCTCAGGACAGACTTGGGTCAGAGTGCTGACTTCGGATCTTAGCACTTACTCTGGGTCCTAGTGCTGGCAGCAGCAAGCACTTTTGCCAGTGGAATATGGGTTGGAAACTCTATGAAGTAGCAGTCCTGCAGCATCAGGACTTGTCAAGCAATGTTGTCTATGCCCACTACTATATGGGTTCTGGGTATGTGTTGTGAGTGGAGGAGGAACGGGGGGAGAGTGGTGGCTGTGTTGCCATTCTGGGGTCTGTGAGGAGGGTAGGGGGTATGCTGTGTGTGTTACGGGGAGACTGCAGGGGGGTATGGGGCGTATGTGTTGCTGGGGGGCTATTGGGGGTGTATGGGGATTGCGTGTTGCTGAGGGTCTGTAGGGGGTATGGGGAGAACGTGTTGCTGAGTGTCTGTGGGGGATATGGAGAGGATGTGTTGCTGGGGGATTGTTGGGGGGCTATAGGGAGGGTGTGTTGCTCGGGGGCTTTTGGGGGGGTATGGGGAGGATGTGTTACTGGGGGGCCTGTTGGGGAGGTATGGAGAGTATGTGTTGCTAGGTTGGGGTTGAGCAGAGCTCTTTAATCTCTCCATCTGTCTCTCTCTTTCCCTAGAGTCTCCCTTCCTCTCCAGATTGACGAGATGACTTTTGCAATTCACCAATTGATCTTGCTGTTCTTTGTCAAAGCTCAGTTTTGACCAAGAGTCATCTAGACTGGAAACATCAGCTCTTTTCTCTCCTTACAGATGCTGCCAGAACTGCTGAGATTTTCCAACATTTTCTCTTTTGCTCTCAGGTGCCAGCATCCACAGTAATTTGCTTTTACATTGCTGTTATTTTGGTCGTTGCTGGAGCTGAGGAGGAGGAGGACCTGACCCTACTACTTGCGGGAGTAGAGGGAGACAGCCAGTGAAGGCAAGACTTGACTGCCTTTGCTAGGGGCGGGGGCCGGGGAGGGGGGGGCGGTGGTGTTTGCAGGAACAGGAGGAGTGGAGGCCCCGGCTGTTTCACACACAACTGTTGGACACAGTGTGCTGCCGATGCCTCCAGCTCTGAACGGGGACAGTGCAACAGTTGTGCCATTTGTTGCAGAACCTGGCATGGGGGGGCACCCACGCCCAGTGGCTGTGAAAGTGATGGCCACCTTAAACTTTTATGCTGCCAGGTCCTTCCAGACCAGCAATGGAGACCTCTGTGGCATTTTCCAACCAATCATCCACAAATGTGTCAAGTAGGTCACAGTTGCCCTGTACGCCCAGGCTGGCCAGTACATTAAATTTGATCTGGACCAGGCCCAGCAGGAAGCCCAGGCTGCAGGATTTAACATTTAAAGAGTTAAGGTTTGGTCTCTGACAAAAGTTCTCAAAAGAGGAAAGGGAATTTTTAAAGATTGAACATTAATAAACTGACGTTAAACCAAAATACAGCAAGTTTCTGTGCTGAGAAAGAGTTTAACATGTATTTGGACAATTGTGGAAAGATCAATTTGTTCTCAAAATATAAAGATAAGCCTGAAGATTTGAAGAGGTTTGGCAGCAATCCAATTTGATCTTTCCAGGACAGAAGTGTTCCTCAAGGTTGCTTTTGGGAATGATACCCTTTTTGATATCTATGAATTTGGGTATCCTGGACGTAAATTAAAAGTTTGCATCTGACATGGAACTGGAAAATTCAGCAAAGAATGAGGTTGATAGTAACAGGTTTCAGGAAGACATTCAAATGGGCAGATGTGTGATCGATGAAATTTAAGTATGTAATAATTCATTGCATTTATGAGAATGGGGTGGGGGACTAAATGCCATAATTTTAAAGGGGAGACTGAAGCCTGAAGATCCAGGGGCATATGCACATCAATCAAGTAATGGCCAGTATGATGGCACATTGGCACAGTGATCAGCACTGCTGCCTCACAGTACCAGGAACCCAGGTTCAATTCTGGCCTTGGGTCACTGTCTGTGTGGAGTTTGCACTTTCTCCCCGTGTCTGCATGGGTTTCCTCCAGATGCTCCGGTTTCCTCTTATAGTCCAAAGATGTGCAGGTTAGATGGATTGGCCATGCTAAATTGTCTCTTAGTGTCCACAATATGTAGGCTAGATGGTATAGGGCAGGATGGTACATCTGGGTAAGATACTCTGCAAAAGAGAGTCTGTGCAGATCTGATGGGCCAAATGGCCTCCTTCTGCACTGTAGGGATTCTATGAAAATCGTTGAAGGTGGCGTGCATGTTGCAGGCTGAACAAAAGCATATAGGATTGATAACTCTATTGATAGAGGAATAGTGTACAGGAGCTAACCAGAGTTTTATAAAAGTTTAAGAAATTAGGTCAAATTTTGGTTAGGCCTCAGCTAGAGTATATTTTGATTTGATTTGATTTATTATTGTCACATGTATTAACATACAGTGAGAAGTATTGCTTCTTGCGTGCTGTATAGACAAAACATATCGTTCACAGGGAAGGAAAGGAGAGATTGCAGAATGTAATGTCACAGTCATAGCTAGGGTGTAGAGAAAGATTAACTTAATGCAAGGTAAGTCATTTAAAAGTCTGACAGCAGCAGGGAAGAATCTGTTCTTGAGTCGGTTGGTACGTGACCTCAGGCTTTTTATATCTTTTTCCTGATGGAAGAAGATGGAAGAGAAAATGCCCGAGGTGATGGGGTCCTTAATTATGCTGGCTGCTTTGCCAAGACAGTGGGAAGTGTAGACACAGTCAATGGATGGGAAGCTTGTTTGCGCAATGGATTGGGCTACATTCATGACCTTTTGTAGTTCCTTGCAGTCTTGGGCTGAGCAGGCGCCATACCAAGCAGTGATACAACCAGAAAGAATGCTCTCTATGGTGCATCTCTAAATGTTGGTGAGAGTTGTAGCTGACATGCCAAATTTCCTCAATCTTCTGAGAAAGTAGAGGCATTGGCTGGCTTTCTTAACTATAGTGTTGGCATGGTGGACAAGGACAGGTTATTGTTGATCTGGACACCTAAAAACGTGAAGCTCTGGACCATTTCTATTTATATTCTATTTATATTACTTTCTACTTATATTGTTCAACTCTAGGTACCCAACTTTTGGAAGGATATTAATGCCTTAGGAAAGGTTGAGATGACATTTGGTAGAAATACTCAAAATGATTTGATGTCTTGTCAGAGCAGATAGAGCAAAACTGTTCCCTTTAGCCAAAGTGTCAAAAACAACACACCGATTTGAGGTGATTGGCTAAAGACCCAATGGTGACATAAGGCAAATTTTAATACCCAACGAGTGATTAGGATCTGAAATGCACTGCCTGAGACTATGGTGGAGACAGATACAATTGGGCCTTCAGGAAGGGAACTGAGGAGGCACCTGAAGAGAAATATTTGCAGGACTACTACAAGTAGGGAAAGTGCAAACTCACTGAGTTGCTCTTGCAGAAAGCCAGCATGGCTGCGCTGGGATGAGTGGCCTCTTTCTGTACTGTAACTACTTTGATCCTATGGGTGGGATTTTCCAGCTCAGCTCACCCCAAGACTGGAAAATCCTGCCTGAGGTCACCGGATATTGGCATAGTCCACCCTCTCACCCATTACGATTTCCCTGGCAGGCAGGAAAGCAAAATCCCACCATATGAGAGAGACTAATTGGATAACACTTCCAAAGCACTGACATTGGTACAATGGGCCAAATAACTCCTTCCCCATTGCAATATTTCACAATGGTATGATTCTAAATCATATGAAAGACTTAACATGAAGAAACAACATTCCTGACAGTGACATGAACTGGCAAATAATAGGAAATGAATTTGCATATAATGTCACTGCAAGCTCATAGCACCAACAGGTAAATCAGGCACCTTTTTCATAGTGGGTTTCAGAACTGATACAATGATGTAGATGAGTGCCATTTTTCCAGAGAAAATGGATGTATTGATGTGTATTTCATATAGTCTGGTGATTCAACCAGGAATATGCATGTGTCACCATTAGTTAGCAATGCTGGCGGTGAGTCATAGATTCATTGAATCCTACAGTGCAGAAAGAGGCCATTTGGCAGTCTGCACTGACCACAATCCCACCCAGACCCTTTCCCCATAACTCCATGCATTTACCCTAGCTAGTTCCCCTGACACTAAAGGCAATTTAGCATGGCCAATCCACATAACCTGCGCATCTTTGGACTGTGGGAGGAAACTGGAGTACCTGGAGGAAACCCAACCAGACGCTGGGTGAATGTGCAAACTCTGCACAGACAGTGATCCAAGCCAGGAATGGAATCTTTCAATCAATGTTTTCTCATGGGCTGAACCTTCTGAGGAGAGGCAATCACTGTCAGATTGCCACTCTGCCCCTACATACTTACCCAATGCTAGGGGTCCACATTTCTAACTTGAACTTCCAAGTCAGGCCTCCTCAGAAATGTGGCGTGTACTTGTTCCCAATGACTTTCTTCGTGGGGTCTTCAGGGGAAGCCAAGCCACATCCCTTTTTACTGCACTAGCTGCTATATTTTGGTAAGTCTTCATCCACAAGCACTTGGAACACATTGGAATTTTTAATACGTTAATGAATGAGAGTGAGTGAGGAAGTGGATAGAGTGGGTGGGTGTTACCTGGATAGGATGACAGGGTAGATAGGTTTTAGGTGGTAGACAGCAGGTTAGGGTGGTAGATGGCCAGGGTTGTAGCTGGTAGGGAAGCAGGAAGAAGGGTGGAATGGATGATGGCTGGATAGGATAGAAGGTTGGGTAGGGTGGTGAGATTGGCTTTGAGGGGAGTTGAGGGTCAGTGGGACTCAGAGGGTCAGGAGAAGTCAGAGAGGACAGAAGTCAGAAGGCCGTGAGAGTCAGAGGGTTGGGGGAGGGAGGTGGAGGGTCGATGATGATGGAAGGGGTTGATGCCAGTCACAGCGAGGAGAGGGGTCAGTTGTATAGTAAGGCAGGAGTACACGTGCTGTTACTAGTTGAGCATTTCTTGGGCAACTATTCCAGCCATTCAGAACCCTCCAAAGATTCCGACTCAACTCAAAGTTTGAAACTTTATTTGAGTGTCCTGGGAACAGGAAAATTTCCTAATAGAAATTGAAACTTCTCAGACAATTCCCGCAGAGACCTAGCACTGGGACTTCTGTGGGTCTTATGGCACATCTTCCAGGGCACATCAGGACTTGGACTATTTGGAAAACAGAAGACCTGGACCACAATAATGAAAATATACAATCCAGAAATAGATAATTAGGCTGAATTGGTCTGTATTGGTGTTTATGTTTTGCATAAGTTTCCTACCATCTCTCTTCATCTGAACCTGTCAGTATAATCTAATTATTTCTCCCTCATTTGCTCACCTAGCTTGTCCACAAGCCTATCAATGCTATTTACCTCAAGTAATCCTTGTGACAAGTATTTTTCCAAATTCTGACTAATCTCTGAGCAGGGAAGTTCATCCTCAAATCCCTAGTGGATTTAGTGATGAGTGATAGTGATTAGTGAGTGGTGTGGTGGCACAGTGATTAGCACAGCACCAAGGACCCAGGTTCAATTCCAGACTTGGGTGACTGTCTGTGTGGAATTTGCACATTCTCCTCATGTCTGCATAGGTTTCCTCCAGGTGCTTCCCATACTCCAAAGATGTGCAGATGGTCTATGGAAAATGAAGGAGGTTACAGGTATAGAGCTGGGGTTTTGGCTTGGGCATGATGATCTTTTGGAGAATAGGTGCAGACTCAATGGGCCGAAAGGCTTCTTTCTGCATTGCAAATATTCTATTCATGGCTTCTATCTTTGCATTCCCTTGCAAATGGAAGCAGTGAGACAGGAATTTGTCTTGGACAATCGCACAGAACAGACAGTAAACATGCTTCTCCCGATGTTTCATTCAATTGACATTCATGGAGCTTAATATTGGAAGCTGCATGTAATAGATAGTCACTGGGGTAATGAACTTCTTCTCCTTTTTCTCTAAATCTCCTTCCATAATCTCTCATAGCCCTCTATCAGATCACCCTTCCATCTTCTCTTTTCTGGGAAAAGAGCCCTGGACTGCTTAGGACTCACGTTAGTAATAATCTTTTAGTTCCAATATGATCCCTGTGAACCTATTTTGCACTTTCTACAATGCTCACAGATCCATATCATTAACTGTTGACTTCACTCCAAGGTTGCTCTTACCAAGATTGTGTACAAGGTTGTTGCTTTATCAGTTCTATTCCTCGTGAAATGAACCCTAATGCTTGGTTGACTGCTTTTTTATCAACCTTGGTTGCTATAGTGATATGTGTATCAGTACTCCTGGATGTCTTTGCCCCTCAACCCCACTGAGACTTATTTTCCAAGGAATATGTGGCCTCACTCCTCCTACCAAAATGCACCACCTTGCATTTATCTATATTGAAATTCAATTGCTAAATATATGCCTAATCCATCAAAAATAATTCCCTTTAGAAGCTAAGGACGAAACTGAGTTTTTGAAAATGGCAAGTACACACAATTAAATGCACAAGCTATATGAGGCGGCCTCTCCGGGATCTATTACATCAGAAAACATTATATGCTGCTGAAGCAGGAAAATAGTGAGGGGCGGTGTGGTGGCACAGTGGTTAGCACTGCTGCCTCACAGCCCCCGTTCAATTCCGGCCTCAAGTAGCTATCTGGGTGGAGTTTGCACATTCTCCCCTCATCTGCGTGGATTTCCTCCCACAATCCAAAGGTGTGTGGGTTACGTTGTTAGCCATGCTTAATTCCCCCTTAGTGTCAGGGGAACTTTCAGGGTGATTAAGTGAGGTAACGGGGCTGGGGTTGGTTGTTGGTGTTAGCCGTGATGGATCAAATGGATCAAATTTTGGCATTGTAAGAATTCTATGATTCCATGAACTGGTCAGATTTCATGGCACACAGACGGAAACAAATTAATGGCACGCAAGTTAAGAAAGCAGGTACAACAAGACAAATGGGAGAATGGGTGGCCACTCCTAGCACAGGAAGGTAAAGCAGAAAAGAGTAAGAAATCCCTATGCATCTATAAGTATGTAATCGCTATGTTATGTTGTGATGCAGACAAGATCTGAGACGCAGGACAGAAACAAACATGGTACTGCGAAGCACGTTATTTTGTCAGATGGACATAAACAGGAGAAAAAGAATGAGAGATTCAACTTCTGTAATTATCACGTTGGTCTCAAATAGTATTGCATTATTGGCATCAGGGCCAAGAACATATATTTTTAGGAATGGGAGTACTGCCAGCAGCTGTCCATGTTGGAACCATGGGTAACAGTTGCATAGAAGGTAATTATTTTGGGGACATTAGAGGTGGAATTCTCCCATGGTTCCACTGGCAGGTTCAATGGAGGGGGTAGGATTTGACAGGGAGCCCAAAAATGGCTTCACCCTGACATGAATTTATGGGGGAAACCTTCACTGGCTCCCCCCCCCCATGGTAGATCAGCAAACCCACTGGAGCCCGGCATAAAACTCCCGCTAATGGATTGTAGGTGAAGGTCTGATCACTCACGTCCGATTCTCCACAGTGCCAGCAAGAAAACATGTGGTATGAAACACTTTCAGAACAACATGATGTACAGATGTCAGGACTCGCCTGGACAATGCTGTCTCCGGAGTTTAGGATAATGGCCACTGGAAAAACTGGATCCCGGAATGCCACAGTACTGTGCGAGGGAGAAATTTCACATAGATCTAACAGATTCAGTGTCCTGTAAGGAATCCATCTTCCAGGAATGTTCCTGGAGATACGTCTTCTTTCTCAGGAGGTCCAACTTCTTTCTTCAATAATGGGTCAGTGATATTGAGCTTCTTTTCAATATGGTGCCCGGGTAGGATGGGATGACTCTGTGCCATCCAGTCTACCCCACCACGGAATATGGCGCAGAACACCCGGTTGGATAGTCAATGAGATCAGGGCTGGAAGAGTTAGCCCCTTGATCTCCACTTTCCCTCCTCCACCATGGACCTAGTCTTCAGATAGGAGAATTCCATCCCATTAGGAGTTAAGATTGAGGATGGAGGACAAGAGTGGTGATCTTCAGAGTACTTCCTAAATACAAAGCAAGATGTTCCTTGATTGGCCCACCAATTTGGTATTTAATCAGGGAGTTCATATTCTAACACGCCCACCTCAATTGCCTGATTAAAATCAGGCAAGGGGCAGAGCACAGAAAGATCCATTGACCTCGGCCAAGATTTTACTGTTTTGGAACGAAAGGGCCATGAAATCCTGCCCATGGTGAAAGAGGGAAGTTCTCAGATTCCTGGGACACTTCTTAGTCCAAAAGAAACTGTTTGAGAGGAACTGACTTTGCCTGATCTGGAGGGTGTAAGGTTAATTTAAACTCACACAGCAGAGAAAGCAGAACAGATTGTAGGTTAAAAATAATTAGGAGAACATGACTGAGAATGTTAGTGGGTAGCGAGAATCATACTTACATTAAAGCAAGGAGTAAGGTATAAAATGGATGAGCTAGAAATGCTGGTAAATAATAAATAATAGCCTGACTGAAATCAAATGATAATTGAAAAGTTAACTGGAATTACTTCGAAGTTGGGGATTTAAGGCAGGACTTAGGGGCCAATTATTTTTTTAGAGTGGGGCAAGTTACAATGGAGTGCATACAGGAAGTGAATCTCTTTGGATACAAATAAAGATGAGCAAAAAAGGGAAAAGAAATATAGGAATATGTCACAGGGCACCAAATAAACAAAGAGATTGCAGAAGTTTCTGGGAGTTGAGATGACAGCCAAGTTCCAAGTCTTCAGTAATAAAGTTTAAGTTTCAAAGTATATTTATTGATGTCACAAGTAGGCTTACATTAACACTGCAATGAAGTTATTGTAAAAATCCCCTAGTCGCCACAGTTTGGTGTCTCTTTGGGTACACAGAGGGAGAATTTAGCATGGTCAATGCACCTAACCAGCACATCGTTTGGGCTGTGGAAGGAAATCGGAGCACCCGGAGGAAACCCATAGGGAGAACATACAGAATCCGCACAGCCAGTGGCCCACGCCAGGAATCAAATCCAGGTCCCCAGCTCAGTGAGGCGGCAGTGCTAACCACTGTGCTAACATGTTGCCCCTGTAGTCCTAGGAAATTTCAATTTTGATCAAATTGATGGATGCACGATAGGAGGATGCTGCACGCAAATAGAAATTGAATAAAATTAACAGATCTGGGAGGGATTGCTTTTAAAATAGTTGGTTAATGATTCATCATTAACTAAAGTTCATTTCAGTGTTGCATCACCTTTTGCAAGCAGAACAGATTGTAGGTTAAAAATAATTAGGAGAACAGGACTGAGAATGTTAGCGGGTAACCAGAATCATACTTACATTAAAGCAAGGAGTAAGGTATAAAATGGATGAGCTATAGAAATGCTGGTTAATGATGAGAGATTACTGGAGGCCGTGGATCATCAGTCAGTGACTTTCCACAGCAATACATGGCATAGTTTTCCCACATCATACCCTTGGATTTAGCTATGGGCCTGTTCAGTGCCAAATTGTGACAATGGTTCAAAGGGCAAGTTTACATTGAGGCGCCTGCCCAAATGATGCCAGTGATCAACACATGAATTTCCTGACCTATCTTTCCCTGCATATGAAACAAATGCATAAATTTCAGATTATTCACATGTAATTGAAGCCCGGAAAGAAGTCTTGCAATTGTACTTAGGGAGGCAATGGCCTCTACACTATTAATCCAGAAACTCAACTAATGTTCTAGGTAAACCTGGGTTCAAATCCCAGGTGGATAGTGGAATTTGAATTCAATTAAAAAAAAAATCGGGAATTCAGAATCTACTGTTAACCATGAAACGATTGTCGGGAAAACCCACCTGGTTCACTAACTTCCTTTACCCTGGTGTGGCCTACGTGTGACTCCAGAACTACAGCAATGTGATTGGCTCTCAACTGCCCTCTGAACAGTGGCAACAAGGGGTGGGCAATAAATGCTGGCCAGCCAGCAATGCTCATGTCAACAAATGAATTTTTAAAAATATGTTCCCGTGAAGAAACTAGGTATATCAGGATACAAATCTGCAAGGTGGCACAGTTGCTGAATTTTTGGCCTTTGGGAGTAAGGTGAATTTGTTTCAAATGCTAGCAAATCATCAATTCAGGTATTGGTGTTCAACTCATTCTCAGTATTACTTATTGCTGACCTGTGGCTCCCTGTGGAGATAGGATGGATTGAAAATAAACTTTTATGGTTTGTGGTAAAAGACGAAAGTAGAGATGCTCAAAGCCAGTCGTATTGGTATTTCCTGTGCGTTAACTAGGGCTTAGCTTTCAGTTCCCCAGGAGACTTTATATTTTTAACTCAGCAATTCATTTTTCTCTTAAATTTAACTTGGTTTTAATGTAACAAAGACTTTCTTAACCCATTCCACCCAAGTTCTCTGTTTTCGGATGCCCACAGCCCATTGAAGAGGAATTAGATTTTTAGCTCAGCAGGACTGAAGCATCACTGTGGCAACATTTGATGAAGAATACCGGAGTTAGAATCCCTACAGTGCAGAAGGAGGCTGTACAGCCCTTCGAGCCTGCATCAACAATTCCACACAGAACCTGTCCCATAACCCTACATATCCACCCTGCTTATCCCTCTGACATTAAGGGTAATTTAGTATGGCCAATCCACCTAACCCGCACATCTTTGGAGTGTAGGAGGAAATCGGAGAAGCCAGAGGAAACCCATACAGACGTAAGGAGAATGTGCAAGCTCAACACTGACAGTGACCTGAGGCCGGAATTGAATCCAGGTCTCTGCTGCTGTAAGGCAGCAGTGCTAATCACGGCGCCACCGCCCCCAACCCACCCCACATGACAGGGGTCATGTGATGATGTGGTCAATGTTTTAGTTTTAGTTCATTCATTGGTGTCGCAAGAAGGCTTACATTAACATTGCAATGAAGTTACTGTGAAAATCCCCTAGTCCCCATACTCTAGCGCCTGTTCGGGTTCACTGAGGAAGAATTTAGCATGATCAATGCAGCTAACTAGCACATCTTTCAGATGCAGGAGGAAACTGGAGCATCTGGATAAAACCCATGCAGACACGGGGAGAATCTGCAGGCTCCACGTGGACAATGACCCTAGCTGGGAATCAAACCCGGGTCCCTGGCATTGTGTGGCAGCAGTGCTAACCACTGAGCCACCATGTCGCCCCTGGATGCAGAGCTGGACCTGTAGCAGAGGGAAAAAAGCACTTGCAGAAAGCGCTAAAGTTAGATGGATTTTGCAGGTTTCTGGAACTTAATGTCTCTCTAAAAGCTCCAAGACTTAACACTGTTTATAGCATGTATGCCTCGGTTTGCTAATTGTATTTATTTAAAAATGGTATTGATCTATGCATGAATGGGGCTTATTTGGAACAGACATAAGCTGGAAAGTAAAGTTGCTTTCTTTCATTTTTAAATATTGTTCAACTGTTAATGTATAAGCTGCTTCATTTGTTAATGTTATATTGAAACTGTGTTGTTAAATAAAGTTTTTTTTACTATAAAATATCCTTATTTGGTCAGTGTAGTCATTCCTGGAAAATAAATCCTACCCTAACATTTGTGCCAAAAAGGAAAAATTGTTGGGGTCCAGTCTAGCTTCCTAATGTAATTTGGCATTCTGACCCAACACCCTGACAATGCCAAAAGCAAGCAACATGAATATGAACAACTATACTGTCTTAAATGATGGGTAATGTTAATGATATCAATAATATTTTGAACAGAGTTATTGATATCCCAAACCAAACTTCTCAATTCAGATTTCTTCTACACCCATTTGACTTCTGCCCTCCCCCTTCCCCATAACTCAGGTGAGATATTTAGCAGAAATTAGAAGCTAAACCACAATTCAGAACAGCAGGCAAGCTCTAAAAGCTTAAGTGTCCACAGGAGTTGCTCTAGCTCAGAAGTAGCCCTAGCACACCATTACAGATAAGGGAGATAGGCTTGAGGTATCCTCTTAGCAATGTTAACAAATTTGAGCAGCACATTTTAGATCAGTGTACCTTTTTCCGCTATGTTTCCTATTTTTTTGAACCCCTATATTTCCAATGAATATAATTGTTTTTAAATAGCTGGCTATTGACTAATTTAATTTCTTGTGAGAGAAGGTTTGGAAAATTCTAACCTTTTGACGCAGTCATTACTGTTCAAGCTAAACATTGGAGACCACTAACTGAGACAGCAAAAGGTCACAGATAAAAACATGAATATTTTCCTACAACCTTTAAAAACAAGCTGATAATTGATACTAGCAAGTCCCACACACATTTACCAGCTTGCTGCCTGTTCTCACCTTTACTTAGCAGACTTCCTCCCCCAGCAATTCTCACGTTTTGATCATTTAAAACCATGATACCACTGCGAACAACATCCAACATTGCTTGATACAATTTCAGCACTTTGATAATATTGGCATGCCAACTAAAGGGTAAAGCTTAACAGGCACCTGAAGGCATGGGAAGAGAAAATTCAACCAGATAATCGGAAGAGGGAGTTAAACAAAAAATACTCTTGGGTGTAATTTTTTCCTTATACAGGCTTTTACTGGATTTTAATAAAACATGCAAAAAAAGATTAGGCCAGAACTTGCTGGAGTGCAAAGGACAAAGATCAAAGAACAGCACAGCAAAGGAACAGGCTCTTTGGCTCTCCAAGCATGCACCAATCATGATGCCTGTCTAAGCTGTAAGCGTAAGCCCTTATGGAATCCGTATCCTTCCATTCCCACCCTATTCATGTATTTGTCTAGATAACCCTTAAATGTCACTATCGTACCTGCTCCCACCTGTGCACCGTGAGCAGGATATTTTCCTCACCCCTCAGCTCCAAGGTCTGGTTGTGCATGGGTAGCATTACTGCCTCTCAGCTCCTGGTTTGAGTCCCAGCCCATGATTTAATAGTCAAGTAAGTTGAGTTCAGAATTTGGGCAAACAGATTGAATACCTGCAAATTCTTCCAGTGCACACCAGTGGTGGACAGGAACAGCGGGAGGGATTTCTGGACAGCGACGTGATGAGAAGAGCCTCTGCCATCATTATCCACAGCTCCAGATTTCAACTTGCATGCAAAGGTATACGGCGCCACTGTACTGGACTGCCTGAGGGATCCACAACACAGCATCACCAGCTAACTACATTTATGCTACAAATTGCGGGAAATGTGAGTTGATAATGGAACAGAAGGTCATATGAGTGGCTGGATCAATATCTCCTTAAACAATGAGGTTAAAAGGCTGAAGTGGTGAGCATAGCACTGAGGTGATAGCTTGGGCATCTGTTCATTTATTGTACAATGTGGGTTCCCCAAAGCGCCAACACCAAAGACTTCCAACAAAGGCAGTTTACATAGAAGCAAACAAGATAGGAGCAGGCGTAGGCCATTTGGCCCTTCGAGCCTGCTCTGCCATTCATCACGATCATGGCTGATCATCCAACTCAATAGCCTAATCCTGCTTTCTCCCCATAATCTTTGATCCCATTCACCCTAAGGGGCATAGGGTTAAGGTGCTAGGGGCAAGGTTTAAAAGAGATTTATGAGGTGGATTTTTTTACAAAGAGAGTAGTGAGCGCCTGAAACTTGTTGCCGGGGGAAGTAGTAGAAGCGGATAAGGGGCGTCTTGACAAGTACATGAATGAGATGGGAATAGAGGGATAAGGTCCCCAGAAAGGTAGGGGGTTTTAGCTGACTTGGGTAGCATAGTCGGTGCAGGCTTGGAGGGCCAATGGGCCTGCTCCCGTGCTGTAATTTTCTTTGTTCATTGTTCTTTGTTCTATATCTAACCATCTCTTGAATACATTCAATGTTTTGGCATCAACTACTTCCTGTGGTAATGAATTCCACAGGCTCACCATCCTTTGGGTGAAGAAATACCTCCTCATCTCCATCCTAAATGGTTACCCTGAATCCTCAAGACTGTGACTCCTGGTTCTGGACTCCCCCACCAGCAGGAACATCCTCCCTGCATCTACCCTGTATAGTCCTGATAGAACTTTATAAGTCTCTATGAGATTCACCCTCATTTGTCTGTACTCCAGTGAAAACAATCCTAGTCCATCTCTCCTCATTGATCAGTCCCGCCATCCCTGGAATCAGCTTGGTAAACCTTCACTGCACTCCCTCAAGAGAAAGAACATCCTGCCACAGAAAAGGAGACCAAAACTGCACACAATATTCACCAAGGCCCTTACTAAGCTCAACAGCTACATGCAATATTAGTACTCTGCCCAAAAGCTCAGGGAACTCCTGCACTCCCACCACGAGACTGTCAATATAGCCATGTCATCTCATTCTCACATGATCACTTGTCTATGATTGGGGTGCTTGCAGGAAGATGCAGAGTGTCCTAATTTTACTGATGGAACAGTGCACTGAAAGGTGCGAATAACACTGCCCCCGCCCAGGGTACAGACTGTTAAGGTGGAATTTTCCTGTCCCGCCCACAACAAGAATTGTAGCGGGTGGGTGGGGACTGGGCCAAGCAAAGGTTCGTTAACCTCAGGTGGGATTTTCTGGTTTTGGGGCGAGTGTAGTCAGAAAATCCCAGCCCTAAGCGTTAAATTCATACAATTCAGCAAACAAAAATATACCTATCTATGTAATTTATTCATTTTATAACAAACTTGATGTTGCTTGTGCAATAGTGTTTGTTGCTTGCTCACAAATTAGTGGAATGAAATACTTTGAGGAGGGGGTTAGCGGAGGCTGTAGAGTAGTGATCTTTAAATCCAGCTAAAATAGACGTTCATAGAATCCTACAGTGCAGAAAGATGCCCTTTGGCCCACCGAGTCTGCACCAAACACAATCCCACCCAGGCACTAACCCCAGATCCCTACATATTATACCCACTATTCCTTCTAACCTACACATCCCTGGACTCTAAGGGGCAATTTCTTAGCATGGACAATCAACCTGACCCGCACATCTTTGGACTGTGGGAGGAAACCGGAGTACCCGGAGGAAACCCAAGCAGGCACAAGGAGAATGTGCAAACTTCACACAGACAGTGCAGAGCTAAGCTGAAATTCATTTCAGCTAAGCTGAAATGAATTTAGCCAGAGTCCATAACAAATCTATGTAACAAATCACTATAGTCAGTTAAACAGAACAGTTTGCAACTTGCATTCTAGATGTTTGCTTTTATGTTGTGTGCACAGAGAAATTCTCATTGGTTTCAAAATAGAAGCCCACTGGTCTCATGAATTACACATTAACAGGGTCCATAAACCCTAATTCATTTATAAAGTGTAAGTTCAGGAATCTTGACAATTGCAGGGAATTTCAAGGCAATTTCCAGTTCCTGCAAGGCTAATGGCAGAAAAATCATCCAGTAATTGGTGGTGATTCACAACTCAGGGTCGAAGGATGGTCGGGAGTGTCGGGGGGCTGGGAGTGGGGGATCGCATTGAAACTTATAGAATACTGCACAGCCTGGATAGAGTGGATGTGGAGAAGATGTTTCCATTCGTAGGAGAGACTCAGATCCGAGGATACAGCCTCAGAGTAAAGGGGCTGAGGTTTAGAACTGAGGTGAGGAGGAATTTCTTCATCCAGAGGTGGTAAATCAGTGGAATTCATTGACACAGAAGGCTGTGGAGGCCTGGTCATTGAGTATATTTAAGACGGAGATAGATGGGTTTTGATTGGTAAGGGGATCAAGGTTTACGGGGGAAAGATGGGAGAATGGTGTTCAGAAACATATCAGCCTATCAGAAACTTATTCTTTACAGATGCACCACAGAAAGCATTTTCTCTGGTTGTATCACAGCTTGGTATGGCTTCTGCTCTGCCGAAGACTGCAAGAAACTATAAAAGGTAGTGAATATAGCCCAATCCAGCCTCCCATCCATTGACTCTGTCCACACTTCCCGGTGCCTCAGAAAAGCAACCAGCATAATTAAAGACCCCACACACCCCTGACATTTTTTGTTCCACCAAAATCCATCCAGAAAAAGGTGCAAATGTTTGAGGTCATGTACCAACCAACTCAAGAACAGCTTGTTCCCTGTTGCCATCAGACTTTTAAATGGACATACCTTTCTCAACACCCTAGCTACGACTGCAACACTACATTCTGCACAAACTGGATATACACGCCAAAGTTTGTCACGGCTGCAAAATTCCACTGGGCAGCATGGTGGCACAATGGTTAGTTTTGCTGCCTCACAGCACCAGAGACCCGGGTTTGATTCCTGGCTTGGGTCATTGACTGTGCGGAGTCTGCACGGTCTCCCCACGTCTGTGTGGGTTTCCTTCGGGTGCTCACAGTCCGAAAGAAGTGCTGGTTATGTGCATTGGCCATGCTAAATTCTCCCTTGGTGTACCCGAACAGGCGCCGGAGTGTAGCGACTGGCGGATTTTCATAGTAACTTCATTGCAGCGTTAATGTAAGCCTACTTGTGACACTAATAAAATAATCCTTAAAAAAGTATTTTTAGAAAATATAAAGAAAGATGGCAATTTCAGCCTGAATACCTCTGACCAACACATGGAATTTATAAATAACTGGAATTGTTCTCAGATTCTCTCCAGGAGGCTACATGCCTGTGTACTTGGATTGGCCTTTTTAGATAATTCAGATGGCAACAATATTATAGGAGCAAATCAGGTTAAACGCAACGCTGAAAATTGGCTTGCAAATTCGGGAATCTTCCACGCGAAATCTGTTACTGTTTGATTATATTTATAGCTTTCAATGTTTGCATTCTGAATAAAATGAAAAATAAATGAGATGGCAGTCATGAGAAAGAGTGAAGCAACATTGATGGAAATCAGCTGATTCAACAAAAGGTTACAAAAAGGGGATTATTTTGCAACCAAGGATAATAACCATATCGCTTTAACTAGTTTTTCTTATCACTCTGGAAGTTCCCCTCATTTTCTACCATTATATAAAAAAAATCTGGCTAAACTTCCCCGTATGAAATTGTGAACTCAATACCCACGTGTTCCTCCTCTGCAATACCGGTAGTTCACAAATGATAAACAAATTATTTCCCCTCTGCCTGACAGTCCTGCAGTAAATGTCAATTCTTTCCAAAACACAATAACAAGCGTTTTTACCAGGCAAATAGAAAGCCAATATAACCAATAAATGTCACACAACCCTGCTTGTGGTAACAACAGAACACGTGACTATATTCCAGTTATACAAAAGAGAAAGTCAGATGTAGAACAGATCTGTAGAAGAAGCTGCTGCAAGTGTTTATGATACATTAAACAATGAACGACTAATGTTTGGCTTATTCTGCCAATTCACTAACTACATGCATTTATAGCCTTCTTTCAAACCAGAATAAGTGCCAACATCAGCATGAGGGCTCATACGAAAGAAAGTTTGAGTTTGTGAGTTTAAGCTGGGGATTATTAAAAGATTATGAAAAAAGCAATGGCCAGAGACTTGAGTGCAATTCAATAAATAACACATCAGTTCTTATTTGCAGAGATTTTGAAAGCCTTGCAAGGTTATTACTAATTTTTCTGAGCAAATCAGTGACTGTCTGCTGCTCCCATTTGAACCTCCATTCAGTGCATCAAGCTTGCACCAACTCTTCGAAAGAGCATCTTACCCAATCCCAAGTCCACCCTCCCGTGACACAACTTATCCCTGTAACCCCTCATATTTACAATGGTTAATCCACCTAACCTGCACATATTGGGACACTAAGGGGCAATTTAACTTGGCCAATCCACCTAACCTGCACACCTTTGGACTGTGGGAGGAAACCGGAGCACCTGGAGGAAATCCATGCACACACAGGGAGAACGTGCAAACTCCACACAGACAGTCACCCAAGGCCAGAATTGAACCCTGATCCCTAGTGTTACAAGACAGCAGGGCTAACCACTGTGCCACTGTGCACTAAAATTAGAGGAATGCAGATATCTGGGTTGAGGGACTGGTGGAGAAGGGCAAAGGCATAAAAGGATTTGACAAGAATGTTAAAATTAAGGTATTATTGGAAGCCAATGTAAGCCGGTGAGGACATGAGTGATAGGTGAAATAGATTATTATGGAAAACCCATCTGGTTCACTAATGTCCTTTCGGGAAGGAAATCTGCCATCCTTACCCGGTCTGGCCTACTTGTCACTCCAGCATCTCAGCAAAGTGGTTGACTCTCAAATGCCTCCATGCATCTAGGGAATGGGCAATAAATGCTGGCCAGGCAGCGACAAGCATGTCCCATGAATAATTTTTTAAAAAATTATCTGTATGTAAGTTCAGTGGAGAACAGAGTTTTGGATGATCACAAGTTTACAGAGGTTAGATTGTCGGAGATTATCCGGGAATAGGCTAGAGTTGTCTAGTCTTGAGGTAACAGGCGCAAATGAGGATTTCAGTGGCAGGTGAACTGAGAGAAGGCAATGTCAGGCAATGTTCCAGAGATACAAATACATGGTTTTAGTGACAGCACAGAAATCAAAACCTCATCAGCACAGCTCCAGCATCTGAGACAGTCAGAAAATGTGTGCTTTTGGACCTAGGCCAGCGAAGTAAATCAGGCAGGGTCTTTGAACTAGTCTTAAGTTACACTATCTCGTGTGAATTTAAATTGATGTCTTGCATCCGCGGACTTTGCTCTGAATTGAAGTCAACCATTCCTGCAAAGAGAAGAGTGATTCTCCTCCCATGAGCTGTCCTTGGGGAGGACTTTGTTGGATTTGATCATTTCCTGTTTTTTAAAGTTTTTTTTAATTCTGGTCACAAGTAGGCTTACATTAACACTGCAATGAAGTTACTGTGAAAATCCCCTAGTCGCCACACTCCGACGTCTGTTCGGGTACACTGAGGGAGAATTTAGCATGGCCAATGCACCTGACCAGCATATCTTTTGGACTGTAGGAGGAAACAAGGAGTACCTGGAAGAAACCCATGCAGATTCCGCACAGACAATGACCCCACTTAGGAATCGAACCCGGATCCCTGGCACTTTGAGGCAGCAGCGCTAACCACTGTGCCACTATGAGTTATGATGGTGTAGATTCTGTGTGGAGGTGGAGAATGATTTACAAGTGTCGTTGACACACATTACATCAAGCATGTGAGATTCTGCAATGAAAAACCCAACACACCCAAGTCATTAACATCTGTAAGGACATGTACATTTTCCTAAAGGCATACTTAAAACACTCTTTACCTACTGCTCCTTCATATGATGAACATTATATGGTGCTATATTGTAGATTGTGTGAGGCAATTTTGAGGGGGCGGGGAGGTCATAATTACTAATCCAGTTGAAAAGGAGACTTTCAATCAAATCATCACAGAACCTCTACAGTGCGGAAGGAGGCCATTCAGTTCATCAAGGCTGCACCAACTCTCTAACACTGTACCTTACCCAGACCCTATCACTGTAACCCCACTCACTTACCCTGTTAATCCCCTTAATCTACATGTCTTAGGGCATTAAGGGGCAGTTTAGCGTGAACAATCCATCTAACCTGCAGACCTTTGGACTGTGGGAGAAAACCGGAGCACCCAGAGGAAACCCACACAGACATAAGAGAATGTACAAACTCCACACAGACAATCAGCCATGGCCGAAATCAATCTCAACTCCCTGGCACTGTGAGGCAATAGCGCTAATCACTGTGCCACTATACCACCCCTCCAAATAGGTTTGGGACCCACAGTCTTGGGTAATGGAGCCAGTGTGGGGGACCTGATCAATCATGCCACCAGCTATCCACCCCCAACCTGGTGCAGTTTCCAAATACATGGGTCAGGTAGAAGCTAAAGATGGGGTGAAATGGTGGTTGCACTGGGTTACACCCTGCTAATGTGTAAGCTTTCCAATGATGCCACAAACTGCAGCATGGTCAGTGTTGGAGAGAACTGGTGGAAATAGTCCCAACACTGAGATTGCATTCCTTAACTTTTCCTTTGGCCTAAATATGGAAGCATGGAAAATTTACGGCACAGAAAGAAGCCATTCATTTCTCGCCCTTCCACAGCAGGTTTCCCTGCAGTTGATGCGGTAAACCATTCAAATTTCGGATGACTTCAGTGGGACTGGAGGGGCCAGAAAAGCCCACCCATTGGGCTGGATTTTACGACCTTGCTCGGGCGAGACTAGAAATCTCTGCCCGTGGTCAACAGAGATTTCCACTGTGGGACCTTTGCCCACTCCAATGCCATGGCAGGTGAAGTGATAGAGTTCTGGCCATTGTCTCTCTGCTGGCTGACAAAAAATATCCAGCATAATCCTCCTCTGTGTAGTTCTGTAGGCTGTAACACTCCAGTCATTTTATAAAATGAAGCAGTTTCCTGCCTCTACCATTCTTTCAAGTAGTCAGTTTTAAACCTCCAGAACCTTCTGGCTGAAACAATTCTCAACTCCTCCCTAATCCTTCTAGCTATTATTTTTATACTATTCTCTCTCATTATTGACCTCTCTACAAAGTGAAATAGATCCTTCCTATCCACTCTATCTCAGCACCTCATTATTCTATCCAACTCAATTAAATGTCCTCTCAGCCTTCACTATTTCAATGAAAAAAAACCCAGCCAACTTAATCTTTCCTCACAGCCACAATTCTCCAGTCTTTGCAACATCTTGAAAAATTCCCTTTGAATCCTATCTAATCCAATCACACTCTTCCTGTAAGGGATGCCCAGAACTGTACGTAGTACTCTAGCTGTACTCCAACTAATATTTTCTGACTCTATGCCTTAGATAATATAGGAAAGCATCCCATTTGCCTTCCTAATGACATTATCTCCCTGACTTGCTGCCTTTGGTATTATGTGGATCTATTCTCCAAGGTCTCCCCATTCCTCTACATTTCTCATATCCTACCATTTACTGTTTATTCCCTCATCTGGTTTCAACTCCCAAATTTGTTATCTCACATTTCTCTGGATTGAATTCCATTTGCCACTTTTCATAGAATCCTACAATGTAGAAAGAGACCATTCGGCCAATCGGGTCTGTACCGACCACAATCCCACTCAGGTCCTATTCCTGTAATCCCACATACTTACTCTGCTAACCCCCCTGACACTAGGGTCAATTTGGCATGGCCAACCAATCTAACCCACACATCTTTGGATTGTGTGAGGAAACTGGAGCACCCAGAGGAAACCCAAGCAGACATGGGGAAAAGGTGCAAACTCCACACAGACAACGACCGAGGCCAGAACTGAACTCGGGTTTCTGGCACTGTAAGACAGCAGTGCTAACCATTGTGCCACACTGCTGCCCCTTGTCTCGTTTCAACTCGCCAAATCCTTTCTCTCACATTTCTCTTTATTGAACTCCATTAGCCACTTTTATGCACCCCCACCCCTTGACCTATCAATTTATACTTTCCAGCAGCCTACAACTTTCTCCCTCATCGTCAACCTCCCGGCCAATTATTATATCATCCACAAACTTCTTAATCATGCCCTCTGTGCTTAAATTTAAATGATTGATATATATCACAAAAAGCAAGGAAACCAGTATTAATTCCAGAACCTCACTGGAAACAACCGTTCAGTTACTAAAACACTTGTCAACCACTTTGCTTCCTTCCACCAAGCCAGTTTTGGATTCAATTTGCCACTTCCTCTTAGATTGCATTTTTTTTTACTTTTTGAATGGAGAAACCTTGTCAAAGGCCTTGCTAAAATCCACATGGATTACATCAAATGCACTTCCTCCATTGACCCCCCTCCCATTAACCTCTGCAAAAATTTCAATTAAACTGGTCAGACATGTCCTTCCCTTAACAAATCCAAACTCACAGTATTGATCGATCCATGCCTCTCCAAATGATGATTTATACTGTTCTTAAGAAAGTTTTCTGATAATTTCTCACCATTGAGGCCTGGCTGACTGATCTGTAAGGTAATCCTTTACTTCCTTTGGAAACAATGGTACAACATTAGCTATCAATCCATATCTGTAGCCAGCGAGAATTGGAAAATGATAGTCTCAGCCCTCCATTATTTAGCTCCTGGCTCCTCTCAACAACTTGAGCTGATAACACCCAGGCCTGGCAATATATCCACCTGCAGAGACACTAACCACCTTAATACCTCTCTTGCTACGCTTACTTAATTTAACATTTCATACTTCTCCTTAACTGCTTTGTACCTTTTTTGTAAAGACAAACACATGCACATCATATACATTGCCTCTTTGTACTTCAAACATTTAGCCATCTGTTTCATGCAAGTCAAAAAGATAACAAAGTCAGGTTCTGCTGACAAGTGAAACTTATTTGTTTTTACTTCCCATTCCTCTCTTGCAATCCCTCCCTATCTCTTAAAATGACAAGTAAATGACATTAATAATAATGTTGAGATGATGATTCTGGTACAATTTATCTCACTTCATCATGCATATAGAAAGGAGCAAAAAAAGAACGATTTATCAAATATCTTGCTGATTGAGACAGTATTCCCTTTAAACTGGGATTGTGGAAACTACCTGAAGTGCTGGGAAATAGCACAGACCTGGGAATTTGGGAGGCTGGTGGGTAGCAGAATAAACGTATAAACTGGATTGACAGCACCGTTGGAACAGGCTAAAGGGCAGATTGCGTCATAGGTTGTACTCAGTGGTTAGCACTGCTGGCCCACAGCACCAGGGACCCAGGTTTAATTCACAGCTTGGGTGACTGTCGGTGCAGAGTCTGCACATTCTACCCATGTCTGCGTGTGCTTCCTCTGAAACCTCCGATTTCCTCCCACAGTTCAAAATATGCGCTGGTTAGGTGCATTGACCATGCTAAATTCTCCCTCAGTTTTCCTGCACAGTCTCCAGAGTGTGGCGACTAGGGGATTTTCACAATAGTTTATACTAATAAATAAACTTTAAAGCTTCAAAGCCTTCCCCAAAAGATCAAATGAAAGAACATGAAATGTAACTTCCTACGTTCTGACATTTTGCACCTAATTTTCACTCTCAGTGCCAGCAGAGACTGATTGAGGGGGCTGTTAAAATGATGCCAGCAATCTACGCTTTCACTGTTTTCCTGCTGTGCCATTGGGCTAACCTTCTGAATCGAGTAGGTGAGCAGGATATCCTAACCAAGTTGAGAGCAACACATTTAAATACATTAGTCAGAACCCAATCTGTTATTTTAACTGGAGGCCTGCGCAGATCAACAGTAACAGCATTCTTGTTGGACCTTTAAGTGGTGAAATTAAATTTGTAAACTTTAGTTAATAAAATACAATTAATACATTTTTGATTTGATTCGATTTATTATTGTCACGTGTATTGGTATTCTTTCTTGCATGCTATACAGACAAAGCATAACATTCATAGAGTATAGTAAGAAGTCTCAGAATACCACGTTAAAGTTCAGCAGATTTATTTAGAATCACGAACTTTCAGAGTGCTGCTCCTTCATCAGGCGAGTGGAGTGGTGTGTTCACAAACGTGGCATATGTAGACAAAGACACATGGAATTCATAGAGAATTCACATGGAGTTCATAGAGTGCATAGGGGAGAAGGAAAGGATAGCATGCAGAATATAGTGTTGCAGTTACAGCTAGGATGTAGAGCAAGATCTAATATAAGGTAGGTCCATTCAAAAGCTTGTGGCAGCTGTTCAGTTAGGCTTCCTTGTGGGCTGGGAGGTGTGTAAATTCTCCACGAGGCCCGATGAGGTGCACTGGGCCTTCACTCTCCCTGGGCACCCTTCCTCATCCTAATCACATCCAGAGTCCCCACCACCACCTCTCATCTGATTGCCAAGGACTGATCCTTTGGGACCTCTAAGGTCCATGCATCCTGAAATCCCAATCCTGCCCAGCAGTCAGGGTAATGGATCTCACCAGCTTCATCCCAGGATCAGAGAAGATTTACGACTAGAGTTAAGAGTATTGGACATCCCTGTATGCAATTGCACCCCCCCCCCCCACCACAATTACCCCACCCCCAGATCACTGCCTACTTTGGTCCTTGTACACAATACTGTCTATTTACCATCAGGGGCCATGCATAAATAAACATCTGTTAAAATGGTAGAGAAATTCATAAATTTGAAATAAACATGCAGATGTGATTTGAATGACTGTAATATATTGTACTGTGATATTGATACAAAGTGTACTTGAAACCATGGCCCCCTTGGGGATATAATGGTTCAACTGTCTTGGGAATTAAATGTTTCAGTGTTGAGAAATGATGATACTAAGATTGATATGGTGTCTGATCTTCTGACTTCCACCCAAAGAGTAACCAGCTGCCTTACTCACCATGATTCTTCTTAGCTGAGTGAAAAGTTGAGTGGACAACGAGGATGTCATCATCAACTTCCCAGAGCTGAACTTCTTGATGTGAATTATATCCCTAGATCAAGAAACTCATGCTAATTCTGTCAGTGTGATAACATGCTCATAGTATTGACATGACCCCAATCGGACGTTAAGAAGCAAGTGCAGGGAATATGCTAATAGTCAAAGCAGGAAACATTGTGCATGCCTGAACTTCAAAGGGGTGATATTAACTCAAAGGGAACATCATAATAGAAGGACAAGCTTTTAAAACAGCTCAGGCCGGATCTCAACTCAATAATGGCTCTTGCGAAGGGTTCAAGGAGTAGGGATTGAAAAAGAACAGAAATGGAAGGAAAGGAGCTTCATGGTTGGCAGGTGGCACAGCGGTTAGCACTGCTACCTCTCAGTGCCAGGGACCGTGGTTCAATTCACAGCCTTAGGCAGCTGTCTGTGTGGAGTTTGCATGTTCTCCCCAGATCTGAGTGGGTTTCCTCCTTGTGCTCTGGTTTTCTCCCACAGTCCAGCCTGGTTGGGATATTCTTTTGGAGAGTCAGTGTAGACTCGGTGGACCTGATCGCCTCTTTCTACACCTTAGGGATTCTGTAGATCTATGGATATCTGCAGCTAATACACGTCCCACAGCTGGCCCATTCAGTGGCACAACCAGCCAGCTGCAGCCGATATATAGGACCATAGAATTCTTATCTGGAGAAGAAGGTCATTGGGCTCATACCATGGCCAATTTACCCAACCGACACAGCTTTGGATACTAAGCAGCCATTGTAGCATGGCCAATCCTCTCTACCTGCACATCTTTGGGCTGTGGGTGGAAACCAAAGTATGTGTGAGATCAGTGACTCGTACATCAGCAATTTCAGTCAGTTCCTCTTCAGTCTTTGTGTTCTGCACTTGTCTCAGTGGGCATTGTTGGAGTCTCTTTATGAAGTGGCACAGCTTATTTGCATCAAATTCTATTCCTACCTGGACACTGACAAGCACTTTCCCACATCCTTGTGATTGGCTGAGTGCATCTAGGCAGGCATGGTGGAAGGTAAAGCACGAGTTACCTTTGCAGTGTATTAATGACGTTTGGTATTACTGCTCAGAGATTTCATAAAGATGCTGGGTCCATTGATAGCAAGAGTAAAGCAAGAGCTTTTACACAAGAGGGGTTGGAAGAGAGGGGGAGGAGGGGAGGAGGGGAGGAGTGACCAGCCAGGTTTTTCTGCCCAATGATCAGCAAGGGTAAGGGCTGGGTCGTCTTCTCATGTGATGCCATGTAGGAACGTGCAGCATGGGAAAAGGGAGAGAGGAAGGGACATTAGCATCAACTCTTGGAGCACAATCTTTCTGGTGATTGGCGTGGTGAGCCAGGAAGCTAGTGTGCAAGGGTCTTGCACCAGGCTGGAATCAGTCTCACGCTGAAAGTTATCTTCCTGTCTGTGTTTTGACATCACAATTGGCCTCACACTCAAAAAAGGGCACAAGGTCGGTTTAAATATTAATAACATGCCATTAACGCACCCGGCACAGTCATTTCTAGTCTCCCAGATGTTTCCCCCTCGTCAGCAAGAGGTCTTGATGATGAGAATCACTCATGGTCCCCCCTGACGGGGACCAGACATGATGGCTATGTTGGGCGAGGTCATTGGACAGTTGGGCCATGGCCTAGCATTGCCAATGAAGCCATGCCACCCTATGCCACTCCCATCAGGCATCCTGGCACTGTCCATTAGGCACCATAGCTGTACAAGGCGTGAGTGAGTGAGGCAATGATGGGGGAGATATGACAGGAACTCCGTGGGGAGAGGGGAGAGGTATGGTGGGGTGTGAGGGGTGGGGTGGGACGGTAGGAGCTATGCAAGATGAAAAGGCAAAGGGAGCGCTCTGCAAAAGTGGGGTGTTTGGCAGGTGGGGGGGCGCTCTGCAGGGGTGGTGATCAGTGGGGGCGGGGACTCTGCAGATGGCGGGGGGGTGGTGATTGGCATGGAGGGGGAAGAGACCAGCACAGGGGTTGATCACAGATGGGGATGTGACATACGTGGGCAGGTGAGAGGTGTGGCAGGAGAACTTCCAGAACACTGGGAGATCAGGGTGCCTGTGCAATGGCACCCCGAGTTCTCTGCAGCTGGCTCCACAGGCAAACCTAGGCTCCACCCTCCTACCCCAGAATTTCATCTGGGCTCTTTTTTTTGCATCAAACACCTTAAAATTGCAACTTGCAGCTCGCCAGAAAAACTGTCGCCCTTCTCTCCTGTTTCCTTGTTTGTTCAGATCTTAGAATTCTTTTTGTAAGATTGCACTCTTAACGTGGTCGGAGAGACTGCCTGCATCCACTGAAAGGAGCGGGCCAGGAGATGCCAGCGTAAGCTGAGAGCTGAGCAGAGGACAGTGCAAGAGCCCTTCGCTGTTCCATTTACTGGCATGTATCAGGACTTGTAAATTGGGAGGAGGGTCTTACTGAAGTGATATGGAGGAAAGGGGGAATCAGGATATTGAATTCGATGATCAGCCATGATCAAAATGAATGGCAGAGCAGGCTGAAAGGGCTGAAATGGCCCATTCCTGCTCCTAGTGTCTATGTAATTCCTTCAAATGACGCTGTGAGAATGTGCGCGGTGGAGCAGAAAGGGATGAGTGTGCCACATTCTGGGTATAAAATGGCATAGTGTCAGGTTCTGACTGAAATCCGGTATGGTTCTCCCAGAGAAACAGGGAGGTTCTCTCTCCAGCGGTGCAATTTTCCCAGTGAGAATAATGGAGCAGTTTGTGCTGGTGTCTCAGTCACTCCGCCCTACAATCAGTCGACACTTAGTCACTTTTCTGAGCACCCATCATGGTTAACATAGCTGGATTCACACCAATGTGACATCATACCTCTGGGGGCTGTGGAGGGGGGGGTTGGGGGGGTGGTGGGGGGAGGGGGGGTGGGGGCAGAATCAGGTGAACCCAAAATCTAAGGCACTGTGCCGTTTTGACACATTTAGATCTATTTCTATTTAAATCTATTTAGACTCTTGCTGGTTAACAGACATAATAGGATTTGCGTCCGTGGTGAACTGTGTTGGAAAATCACCCTCTCCATTTCTCTTGAATTCCTACCATCCAAATACTGCTCTGTCACTATGAGTCATGGCTATGGTTCCCAAACCTCCTGGAATGACTGGAAGTCTCCTGGGATAACTAAGGCTCTTCTGGAATTTGTGGGTCCTCCCGCAAACAGGGCCAGGGAGACAAATCATTGGTCCCAGTGCTTCTCTTGTTTCCGGGTCCCTTAGCTCCACACCCAATCCCCTTGAACTTCCCCGTTGCCTGTGAAATACTTCATACAGACATTTCGTGTTTATCATTCAAAACCAGTTTACCCAGCCACTCTTACATTATGAGACAGACAAAGGATTGTGGTTCAAACTTAGCTTTATTAAAGCACTCACCAGGTTAAAGAAACAATTCTTACGCAATAAAATTAAGTTAACTTTTCTCCAAACCAGGCAGACTGCTTGAACATAGAACATAGAATATAGAAAAACTGCGGCACAAACAGACCTCTCAGCCCACAAGTTGCGCCGATGATATCCCTATCTACTAGGCTTACCTATAACCCTCAATCCAATTAATTCCCATGTACTCATTCAGAAGTCTCTTAAAAGACCCTATCGAATTTGCCTCCACCACCACTGACGGCAGCCGATTCCACTCACCCACCACACTCTGAATGAAAAACTTACCCCTGATTATCTCCTCTGTACCTACTCCCCAGCACCTTAAACCTGCGTCCTCTTGTAGCAACCATTTCAGCCCTGGGAAAAAGCCTCTGAGAATCCACCCAATCTATACCTCTCAATATCTTATACACTTCCATAAGGTCATCCCTCATCCTTCGTCTCTCCAAGGAGAAAAGACCAAGTTCCTTCAACCTATCCTCATAAGGCATGCCACCCAATCCAGGCAACATTCTGTAAATCTCCTATGCACCCTTTCAATAGCTTCCACATCCCTGCTGTAATGAGGTGATCAGAACTGACAACAGTACTCCAAGAAGGGTCTGACTAGGGTCTTATAAAGCTGCAGCATTATCTCTCGACTCCTAAACTCAATCCCTCTATTGATGAAGGCCAGTACACCATACGCCTTCTTAACCAACCCCTTAACTGCGAGGCCGATTTAAGAGTCCTATGGACCCGGACCACAAGGTCCTTCTGATCCTCTACACTGCTAAGAGTCTTACCCTTGATATTATACTCCTTTATCCCATTTGACTTAAAAAACGTGTACGACCCATTCTGATGAAGTTGACTGACTTGTTGTATCCAATTCACTGAGCTCACATCGACAGACGAACTCTTGGTTTTCTTGGTACGAAGGTGGGTCTCGCACACCCTCCTCCGTTGTCATGGGTCGCAGTAGGCCAGATGAGTCTTCACTGGGGCTTGTCTTAAGCTGTCGGCTTTTATCCCCACCTTTACAAGCCCTCCTACAATTTTCTCTGGACTTCAACCAACAGGGGTGACAAGACAGGGATCACTGTACCCAATGAAGTTAAGCCAGGTCACACCAGGTGTACATAGCTCCTTTAAAGATACAGTTAATAACAATGAGCCTAGCTAAAACTGGGGAATATGTAAACATTCCCCAGTTTTTCCGGAATAATTTTTCCGAAATAATTCTAAGGGGATGATTTGACTGGCTTGTCCCTCCAGTCGACTGATGTGGTGGGCTGATAAGATCTGGCGAGAGATGAAAAATTGAAGTCGTGCCCAGTTTTTTGTCTCTCTTGATGTTATTGGGAGCCAATAAAGGGAGCCAATTATAATATTCATTGCCTCATACGAATATAATTAGTGAGTCTCAGGTGCTAATGACCAAGCTTACTTGCCCTGACCTGCTCGCTGGTCGAGGTCTTGGAATTTTGCGCCAACGGGGAGGGGTGCACAGAAACTAGCTGTTTCAGGAGCTGGCTTCAGAGCCCTCTGGCGCCATTGTGCATTGGCGCCCAATCTGCCACTGAACCAGGAGATTCCCACCTCCCCAATGGACATCAGACCCCCTCCATCATCGGCAGTAGTGTCACACCCGCTCCCCCTCCCCACAACAACATAGGTCGCTGGCTTCGGGGCATTAGGATCCTCCCAATAAGTGGACTCCCTCCGTGGCCCATCCCTGCATGCATCTCCCTCTGCGTGCCCTTCCCCCGCCCCTGCACATCCCCACCCTGCAAGACCATCCCTCCCTCTTTGCAGAGCTCACCCATGCTGACCACCCACTCCCTCTTCCCCTACCCCCCTCTGACCCACCACCACCACCACCACCCTAACCTTTCAGAGCTCCTTCACTGTGTTTGGGCTGGAGATTTAAGGGTTAGCAATACCAGAGATGAATATTCAGTAAATAGCTCCTTTACTGGAAGTATGTAATCATTAATGAAAACATTGTACTGGCAGTCCAAATTCCTAGAAACACAAAACAACCTGTATGCGCTGCTCTGTATGAATAATTAGTTTGTGTGGGCTTTTCCCGTGAACTGGAATGAAGAAAATGCTGTGTACATGACTAAGCTATCTGTTAATGCCAGTACTGGGCCTGACTCTGGTGTTTACTGTACTAGGTGTTGGGTAAAATTTTCCCAGAGATATCTGATAATCTCATGATTACCCTTCATGTGAAACTACTGTTGTAAGGGCTATGTTTGCCACAACAACACCAACATGCGTGTTGTAGCTTCGAATCTGCCTAATGTCTCACATAACACATAAGAGAAATCCTGCGGCTGTTACCACATCTGCTTTTGAAAGGCTGGTTTTAATCGGGGTTTGGGAGCTGCTGGAACTGCAGCTATTTGTGGCTGTCCAGCCTGCCTGGCATGCTTTAGGTAAGCCCATTGAAAGCTGCAACCAATTAAAGAACAGGCAGCGGGTTCACCGTCCCTGGGATCTCAGGGAACAGCAGCCCCACAGGCCGTGGTGGGAGCTGCTGATCTGAAGGTGGGGACTGCCAGGGGCAAGGGCAGGTATGTTTTCACGGCTGCACAAGACAGCCACAGCTGCCAGGCCATAATCTGGATGGGCAGCCCCTCCTGGGGAAGACAAGTGGCCTGGTGGCTGAGAAGGGCATCCCCTGGGTGATCCGTTGTCTATCCTTCTCACATCCCGCTTCCCACCCTCAATCCACCAGTTGGGGTGGTGGGAGAGGTGATTGTAGCCTGGTCAGGGGATGGTAGGGTACGGGTCGAAGAGGGCGGTGGTGGTACTGACCAGAAATCCGCCTGGTGGCCGACAGCCACAGCGCACACACTTTTACAAAAGAAAAGGAAGAACCAATGGCAAGGTGAGACTCAGAAGCTCTGTCTCCTGTAGGCTGTCGTAGAAACAGGGGACAAAGGGATTTCCTTAAGAGGCACAGGACAACGGTCAACATAAGGGACGATCCCCTAAAATGTGCCACTGTTGATCCCCCTGCAATTGGGTGGCCATTGGGATGCAGAGGGTAGCCAATCCGATCTGACCCTAAGCTGCCCTCATGGAAAAAGATTCGGGAACTGGCACAGAAGCCAATGGCATGGAACTGTGTAGCTGCTCACCTGCAATCCAGACCCAACACTAAGTTAAAATCCAACCCCAGTGATCAAAATAATTCGTAAATAGCAAGAAATTCAATGACTGCCTATTAACACCTTATCATCTTTTTTTAAATGGGGCTCGGTTAGCTGGCTTGTGATGTGAAACGATGTTAACAGGACAGGCTCAATTCCCATAATGGTTGAGGTTATTCATGAAGGCACTGCCTTGTCAACCTTGCCCTTGACCTGAGTGTGGTGACCCTGAGGTTAAATAACTTCCAATCAGCTCTCTCTTGAAGGAGAATGCAAGCCTGTGGTCCTCTGGGACTGTGGCAGCTTTTCAGTTTCACTTCTTTTTAACTCTTCACATAATGTCAACAGTGTTTATATTCAATACTAATGCTTTAGCTTTAACAGAGTTCAAGTAAAAGGAAATGAAAGGAAGACTTGCATTTATATAAGACTTTTCCACAACCATCTAACATCTCAAAGTCCTTTACAGCTAATCAAGTACTTTTCAAATGTAACTTTGTGGTTTAGATACAAAAACAGAAAATGTTGGAAAATCTCAGCAGGTTTGACAGCGTCTGTGGAGAGATAATAGAGCCAACATTTCAAATCTGAATTGAGATTATTGTTATAATTCAGGACAGGCTTTTGTATCTTTTCCTTGATGGAAGAAGGTGGAAGAGAGAATGTCCGAATTGTGTGGTCCTTGATTATGCTGACAGCTTTAACGAGGCAGCGGGTAGTGTAGATGGAGTCAATGGATGGGAGGCTAGTTTGCTGATGGACTGGGCTTCATTCACGACACTTTAAGGTTTCTTGCAGTCTGGGGCAGAGAGCAGGAGCCATACTAAGCTATGATACAACCAGAAAAAATACTTCCTATGATGCATCTGTGAAAGTTGGTGAGAGTTGTAGCTGACATGCTAAATTTCCTTAGTCTTCTGAGAAAGTAGAGACATTAGTGGGCTTTCATAACTATGGTGTCGGCATGGGTGGACCAGGACAGGTTGTTGTTGATCTGGACACCTAAAAACTTGAAGCTCTTGACCCTTTCTACTTTGTCCCCATTTATGTAGGTAGGGACATGTTCTTCTCTATGCTTTCTGAAGGTGATGACAATCTCCTTCATTTTGACACTGAGGAGAGATTATTGTCGCCGCACCAGTTCACCAGATTCTCTATCTCATTCCTGTAGTTTGTCTCATTGTTGTTTGAGATCTGTCCCATTATGGTGGTGACGTCAGTAAATTTTAAAACTAAATTGGAGGGGAATTCACAATGGCACAGTGGTTGGTGTTGCTGCCTCACAGTGCCAAGATCTGGGTTTCGATTCCCAGCTTGGGTGACTGTGCAGAGTCTGTGTGTTTACCCTCTGTCTGCCTGGTTTGTTCCAGTTTCATCCGGCAATCTGAAAGGCATGCAGATTAGGTGCATTGGCCATGCTAAATTCTCCCTTAGTGTACCCAAACAGGCACCAGAGTCTGGCGACTATGGGATTTTCACTGCATGTGAATGTGAGCATACTTGTGACATAAACTCAATCCAGCTCGTTACTCCATTTTACCTTAAACTGAAGAAAGAGTCTGGAAAAAAAATATTATAAACTTTGTATTTGTATCTTTACAACTTAATGTCCCTGACCATAGAATTTCCACTATTGGAAGCGCAGATTGCGAATTTCGCACATCACCTCGCAATGTTCTGTGGGTAGCAGACTCATTTCCAATATGCCTAGCCAGTGCATTCGGTGTACGAATTACTTTGTCTGCCATGACGGGGGAGGGCATGTGCTACAGGAAGGAGGGAATTTGCAGTGTTCAAATCAATATTCCTCAAATTCTACAGCTCCTTAAAGATTAAACTTGCGCATAAACAGGAGGGTTACAGGGTGAAACAGTATTGGACCTCTGACCTTCCCCAGATTTGAAGGTAGCTTGATTTTTCAGCCACTAAAATTTGGACAGGTTTGTATCTATTAGATTAGTACATGGTAAGTACCTGTTAATCAGATATTCTATGCTTAGCATAGTACCCTACATGACTATATTTGTGTATGTGTAAATCATGTAATGATCCAAATAGACCACTGTGAGCCATTACTCAGACTGCAGCATTTGCTTTCTTCACCCAGATCACAGAAAAGCACATTGCACACAGCTGTTTCCAAAATACACAACCTACATGAACGCTTGTTTCCAACTGAGTTGCATAATTATAAATACACACACTGTAAGCTTTTATACTGATAAGAATGAGGAAGTACTGGACTAAAGGAAGTTATGTTGTTCGTTTGGTAGATTCACATTCTTTCGCTTTGTCACTGAAAGGCTGTTGATTATCATAGATTGATAGAATCATATATTTTCCACAGAGCAGAAGGAGGCCATTTGGCCCATCAAGTCTGCACTGACAACAATCCCACCTAGACCTTATCCCTGTAATCCCACATATTTGCCTTCCTGGTCTTCTTTTCACTGAAGGACAATTTAGCATGGCCAATCCATTCAGCCCGCACATTTTTGGACTGTAAGAGGAAACTGGAGCATCCAGAGAAAACCCACGCAGACACAGGGAGAGCATGCAAACTCCACACAAACAGTGACCCAAGGCTGGAATTGAACATTGGTCCCTGGCACTGTGAGGATGCAGCACTAACCATTCTGCCACCCCATGACATGACATAGAAATTGTGCTTTAAAATTGAAACTTCAGTTGGCATCCCTGCTAATTCACAATACAATGTGGCTCAATTACCCAGTGTACAATGTCCCAGTAAGCAACATACAAATTAACCTTCAAACGGACACCCTTGAATCATTGCTGGATCTTGGAAGTTTTGTTTCTAAAGCACAATTTCTATGCCACATCAAAATGATCCATTCTGTTTCTTCTATGCTTGCACAGTTGTTTGGTTAATGTACTTTATGCAGGTTTGTTACATACCTATCAGTTAGCAATGCATAGCTGCATTTGGTCCCAAGTTCCTCCTCTCTTATCCAGTCAACCACTTGTTGAGCAACATTTGGGAAACTCCCTGCTTGACCAGCTTATTTGACTAGCACAGAGTCATACAATTATAAAGGTTTACAGCATGGAAACAGGCTTTTCGGCCCAACTTGTTCATGTCTTTTTTTTAAACCCCTAAGCTAATCGCAATTGCCCGCATTTGGTTCATACCTCTCTATACCCATCTTACCCTTGTAACTGTCTAAATGCGTTTTAATAGACAAAATTCTACTTGCTTCTACTACTAACTTGGCAGCTTGTTCCAGACACTCACCACGCTCTGAGTGAAAAAATTGTCCTTCTGGACCCTTTTGTATTTCTCCCCTCTCACCTTCAACCTATGCCCTCTAGTTTTAGACTCCCCTACCTTTAGGAAAAGATATTGACTATCTAGCTGACCTGTGCCCCTCATTATTTTATAGACCTCTATATAATCACCCTTTGGCCCTCTATGCTTCAGGGAAAAAAGTACCAGTCTATCCAGCCTTTCCTTATAACTCAAGCCATCAAGTCCCGTTAGCATCCTAGTAAATCTTTTCTGCACTCTTTCTAGTTTAATAATATCCTTTTTATAATAGGGTGACCAGTATAGAGTGCTGCACTGTAAATTGCACTGAATAAGACTAATCCATGCTGAACTTTGCTGTTGCCACCTCAAAATGCTGGAACTCTCTTCTGAACAGCACTATGGGTTTTCTTACACCACATGGACCCAAGCAGTTCAAGAAGGCAGATTACTTCCATCTTCTCAAAACTAATTGGGGATCAACAATAAATTGTGGTCTACCAATTACGCCAACAAACCGTGAACAAGTAAATAAAAAACAATAACAGGCGGCCATTTATTTACACCTACCCAACAGTGTGGGGGGTGGAGGGGTGGGGGGGTGGGAGGGCACACAGAAGCTTTATACTATGGCTACTATCTCCCACCCTGTGAGTGGTACCAAGCAGAACGGTTGCTGCCATCTGCCACTGAGTACTTGGTAATATCAGCGTGGACTTCAATTTTACAATCCTTAGGCATTATGAATGCTCTTTCAGGTGACTAGAAAGATTTTGGTTTCAAATGGCATGATGCAGTCTTGGATACCTTTAGCACACTTGAAGAATGGTTAAATGCAACATAATGGATGGTTTCAGAGGTCTCATAATTGCCCAGTGTTCTCAAGGCAGGTGAACAGAATGATGAGGTAGGTATCCTACACCAATTACAATCATTGAGATGCACAAGTATAGATGATGCAGCTTTAGGGTTCTTAGACAAATTCAGAGATTAAGAGCTGGGAAGTGTAATTGTTCCTGTGATATGAATATTCAGATCAGCAAGTAAAAATTAGACGGGTCCTACTTCAAGTTATTAAAATAAAAACAATTAATGTGAAGGTGAGAGGGCATGGGATCCAAGGGGCTTTGGCCTTGTGGATCCAAAACTGGCTTGCCTGCAGAAGGCAGAGAGTGGTTGTGGATGGGTCTTTTTCTGCATGGAGGTCAGTCACCAGTGGAGTGTCCCAGGGATCTGTTCTAGGACCCCTGCTGTTTGTCATTTTCATAAATGACCTAGATGAGGAAGTGGAGGGATGGATAAGTAAGTTCGCCGATGACACGAAGGTCGGTGGTATTGTGGATGGTCTGGAAGGATGTCAGAAGTTGCAGCAGGACATGAATAGGATGCAAGACTGGGCGGAGAAGTGGCAGATGGACTTCAATGCAGATAAATGTGTAGTGGTCCATTTTGGCAGGGCCAATGGGATGAACGAGTACACTATCAAGGGCAGGAGTCTTAGCTGTGTTGAAGAGCAGAAGGATCTTGGGGTCCGGGTCCACAGGACTCTTAAATCGGCCTCACAGGTGGAGGATGTGGTCAAGAAGGCGTATGGTGTACTGGCCTTCATTAATCGAGGGATTGAGTTTAGGAGTCGGGAGATAATGCTGCAACTTTATAAGTCCCTTGTCAGGCCCCACTTGCAGTACTGTGCGCAGTTCTGGTCGCCTCACTATAGGGAGGACGTAGAAGCTATTGAAAGGGTACAGAGGAGATTTACAAGGATGTTGCCTGGATTGGGAGGCATGCCTTATGAAGATAGGTTGAGGGAGCTGGGACTCTTCTCCCTGGAGAGACGAAGGTTGAGAGGCGACCTGATAGAGGTTTATAAAATGTTGAGAGGAATAGATAGGGTGGATTCTCAGAGGCTATTTCCCCAGGTTGAAATGGTCGCTACGAGAGGACACAGATTTAAGGTGCAGGGAAGCAAGTACAGAGGTGATGTTAGGGGTAAGTTTTTCACTCAGAGGGTGGTGAGTGAATGGAATCGGCTGCCGTCAGTGGTGGTGGAGGCGAACTCGCTGGGGTCTTTTAAAAGACTTCTGGATGAGTATATGGGATTTAATGGGTTTGGGGGTTATAGATAGGTCTATGGATTGGTAGGTATTGATGTGATCGGTGCAACTTGTGGGCCGAAGGGCCTGTTTGTGCTGTATTGTTCTATGTTCTATGTTCTACGTTCTATGTAACTAAATGTGTGTGGTTTCTGGAAAGTCTTAAGACTGAAATCTTTGTAAATCAAAACAATGAACTTTCAAAACCCTGAAGTATTAACCTGATTGTTATTTGAAATAAAGCCCATATTATTGTGGAAGAAACATGCAACCACACACAAACACAGTTCATAAGATACAGGTCATAAGATATAGGAGCAGAATTAAGCCATTCGGCCCATTGAGTCTGCTCTCGGTTAAGGGAGGAGTTCATGCCAACATGAGATGCATAGATTATCATATGATCTGACCTCCTGAAATGTATTTTAGTATTGAATATCCTTTTGTTTTTCATTATATTTCCTATATTTGGAGGAGGGTGGGAGGGTGGTGACGAAGGAGACATTTTAAGTTAAGAGGTTCCTCAGGTGGTCAGCACAGTGGCACTACCCATTCAAAATCCTTAGCCAGAGGCTTGAACTATTTCAACAGCCTGACCTCATGTATTTACTGCCAGTGAGCTGTGCGCACTGAAGTATTAATATTTTATATGTTAAATACTAAACAGGAGATTCTCCAGGTGGGAGGGTGTAAGTAAGCCAAGGTTCCTGCACAGAGGTATGTTTGATGTTGGATGTTAAAGACCAGAAGGGAGATAATTGTGGGCCTCAGCTATTTACCATTTATATAGATGATCTGGAGGAGGGAACCGAGTGTAGGGTGTCGAAATTTGCTGATGACACCAAGATTGGGGGAAAGGCAAATTGTGCGGAGGGTGTGGAGAGTCTGCAGAAGGATCTAGATAGGCTGGGCGAATGGGCCAGGAAATGGCAAATGGAATTTAATGTTGGCAAGTGTGAGGTGGTCCACTTTGGTAGGAAGAATGGTAGGAAGGACTATTACTTACGTGGCGAAAAACTGCAGCAGGCGACGGTGCAGAGGGACCTCGGGGTCCTTGTGCATGAGTCGCAAAAACCCAGCTTGCAGGTGCAGCAGGTGGTCAGGAAGGCGAATGGGATGCTGGCCTTCATAGCGAGGGGGATTGAATATAAAAGTAGGGAGGTCTTGCTGCAGCTGTATAGGGCATTGGTGAGGCCGCAGCTGGAGTACTGTGTGCAGTTTTGGGCGCCGCACCTGTGCAAGGATATTTTGGCCCTGGAGGGAGTGCAGAGGAGGTTTACTAGGCTGATACCGGAGTTGAGGGGGTTGAGCTATGAGGAGAGGCTGAATAAACTAGGCTTGTACTCGCTAGAGTTTAGAAGAATGAGGGGAGATCTCATTGAGACGTATAAGATGATGAATGGGATGGATAGGATAGAGGTGGAGAGACTCTTCCCGCTCAAAAAAGACAGTAGGACTAGGGGGCACAGCCTCAAGATAAAGGGGAGGCGGTTTAGAACGGAGTTGAGGAGGAACTTCTTCGCTCAAAGGGTGGTGAATCTCTGGAATTCTCTGCCCGTTGAAGTGGTGGAGGCTGCCTCGCTAAATATTTTTAAGAAGCGGGTTGATGGGTTTTTGATAAGAGAGGGGATTAAGGGTTATGGGGAGAGGGCGGGAAAGTGGAACTGAGCCACAACAGATCAGCCATAATCTTATTGAATGGTGGGGCAGGCTTGAAGGGCTAGATGGCCTACTCCTGCTCCTATTTCTTATGTTCTTATGTTCTTACATGAGCACACACTCCTTGTTTTCTCCTCCTTGTTCCACAAAAATCCTTTGGAAAACTTTTAATTATTGGATAACCTGGAGCAGTCCCTAAAAGCTCTGCTGGTTAGATTATTTCATGTGTGATAACAATGGACAATAATCATCGTAAATGGTGCAGTGGATAGCATTTGAGCCAGAGCTCCAGGTTCGAGGCATACACTACGACTTCATGGCCAAGGAAGGTTCATTCAAAACGTGACTAAACAAGTGGAGTTTCAACCTGCAAAATTATTCCAATACATACCAATGGCAGGTGATAAGAGCCAATACACACCAATGGCAGGTGATGGTCAGCCAGGTGATGAAAGCAACTTTTAAGACTCTACCATCACTATCCATTGCTCCAGATTATAACACACGTCAAGAAGTGAATGTTGCCAAAGCTGCCCAGAGTCCTGGACTCAACAATGTACAAAGTGCATCTAGTGTGTAGAATTCCAATTTGCCAACTATAAGTAGGCTCCTTACTGTCCTAACCAATAAATATTCCTCAACCATCACCTTGAACACAGATTCTCTGTCTATTTTCACTTGCTCTGCAAATCGGCTGTTGCACTCCCTAAAACACTTTAAACAGAGGACATTTGTTGTGCTGTAAAATGCTGTGGGATATCCTGAAGTCATGAAAGACTTTACTTTTCACCCTTCTTTTGTCCCTCCCTCACTCCCTCCCTCCCTCCCTTCCTGTGCAATTTGGGATGTTTGAACTCAAGATCAATTTTACAAATTTTATAAATGTAACTACATTTTACCCACCTCTATTTAAATTCTATTGTTCATTCAAATGAACAGCAAGATGCTGGCACAATGTGGATACTGAGTACAATTGTCTCTAGGGTATCAGGCATGAGATGCGCTGTGTAGAGTCCAGGTAAACCAATTATCTGAGCAGATTTCAGATCACTGGAGAATTTGTCTTTTTTCTGAAAGAAGAGATCCTTCCACAGTTCCAATATGGTTTATTCCTACATTTCCTGTTTACTGCTGATATTCCCTGTATTTTGCTCCACTTCTCAATGTTGTCTTTATTCATTCAAGAGATGTGGGCATCGTTGGCTAGGCCAGCATTTATTGTCCATCCCCAATTGTCCTTGAACTGGTTAGCATTTCAGAGGGCATTTTAAAGTCAATCACATTTGGAGTCACATGTAGGTTAGATCAGTGAACCAGACGGGTTTTTACAACAATTGACAAAGTTTCATGGTTAACTCGAGACATTTTAATTTCAGATTTTTACCATATTCAAATTTCACCAGCTGCCATGGTGGGTTTCAAACCCTGGTCCCTAGATCTTGTTTTAGTTCCCTGAATTAATAGTCCTGTGACACTACTTTACCACTACCTCCTTAATATGGTGTCACCTTTTGTCTTTGACTATTAACCTGGTTCCAATCTCTTCACTATTTCTGCCAATCAATTGCCCCCAAGTACAAATAGACAGCCTTCCTTGGGATAGAGAAACAGTAATCCTGGAAAACTCAGCAGGTCTGGCAGCATCTCCGAAGAGAGGAACCAATCTTCAAGTTCAACGGGCTGACTTTACTGTCCCATCCACCACGGGAATCGAGGAGGGCGAGGGGAGGACCATGGAAAGGTCTATTGACCTCAGGCAGGATTTTCTGGTTTCGGGGCAAGCAAGGCTGGAAAATCCCACCCAATATATCTCTTCTTCGGTACTGTAGAGAGGTAACAATATGATTGGATTTTATGTTGCTCAAAAAGGGGGAAGGGTCAGGTGGAACAACAGAGAAGATAAGGGGACTGGTCTGAATTTGGATTAATATTGAGCAGTGTACTTTTACTGCCATTATTGTGGATTCATAGTAATTCAATGTTGAAAAAAATGTCAGAAACTTGTGACGTCAATCTTATTTTCAGTGAAATTTGTCTTAAAATAGTAACTGCAGATTAGTTTCACTACTCAAAACAAAACAAATTGGTGGTAGTGTGTGTCTTAGTTATTAATATTGTGCTAAGCTGTCCTTTTGTACAATTTTTATTGGTCTGGGAAATCACATGGGTTTTTTTCTCTTGCATCATTGAAAGATCCCACTCCATGTGACCGTCTCAGTCATTGCTGTATTTCTGACCAAGATTGTAAGTTGACTCTCGGTTCCTGTGCTATATACATAGACCCAAGTGCGACTGCATGTTCTTTTTTAAACCAGTTTTGTGAAGGTTCACAGTGCTCATCTAACCTGCAGTTCATAGCAAGTTTTAGTGAAGTAGTCACATCTCCAACTGTTTCTCTCTTCTGTTTTGTTTTCTTCCTTTTTGATTCTTTTCAATGGGAGAGAGCTACTCCTTCTCATGCCTCTGCAACACAAATGATCTTTTTGCTGAATCTAATAAAAGTATCCACACTTGTAGGGACGGGAGGGCAGTGATCAAATCCACCAGTCAGAAGACAAAGGAATGCATTATCTTCTGAGTTATTATGTGTGTTATGTTGAGCAACTTCACAACTGCATTAAAATAACTGCACCAAAACTATCCTCCTATGCCCCTCAAGGCCTAACAGGCACCCAATCCAATGTATGTAAATGAAGTCAAGTGGGTATAACTAAAAATTCAATTGTCACTATTGCACAAATGATGTAGAAGCAGTAAGAAGGTACCATTGTAGCGGAGGGGGAGGGAGGGGGGCTGGGTTGAGGGGGGTGTTGGGGAGGAGTGCCAGTGTTAAAGGTAGATGCCACCTTTCCTGCTTATTGTTGTTGTTGTTAAACCCTGTTGCAATGAGGCTTCTCTTCAAGAACTGCCCCACAGTCAGGAGTCAGGGAACACAGCTCTTTGTTCAGTCCACTTGCTCCACACTCCAAACATTGACTCTCCACTCTGGGTGGATTCCAACAGCTCAGCCCACATCTGAGGTCACATGACCTGTTCCCTTAAAGGGGCTATGCCCCAACATGCATAATAGTTGCAGCCTGAAGTATTCAGGGCATGGATTTCCAAGTGGTGGTCCTTCTCAGAAATGGCAACCATAATACATATTTATTCAACGATCTTCCACATGGAAATACACCCAAAGGTATATTACAAAGGTAGAACTCGGAAAATAAAACTGATTGCTGAGATAAAGGAGAGGTTAGGTTGGTACAAAAGTTGAGTCAAAGAAGTGGTTGCTAAGAAGGGTCTTATCTGTAAAGGTCAGAAGGTTGAGATGCGGAAGGTTTCAGAGATAACTCTTTCATCTTGAAGAGGAAGAAGAAAATATGGAAGAGAATAGTTCGATGTTATATAAGGCATTGCAAAAATGTTTCCTCCCTCTACACACATTCCCAATCCCTTTCATCTATAACCCAAGGTCTTAGGCTACCTAATCTTGAGTATCTCAGAAGGATGTACTTCTCCTGGAGTCCACAGGGGAGATTTTTCAACTAATAGTTGAAAATCGATAGCCCGCTTCTGAAGCATCAGAAACAGTCCCCGGGGAGGGGGAAGGGGAATTTTCCAGCCCTGGCAGCTGCTGGATTGTCAGTCAATCGACTTTTGACTGGGCCACCGAATCCCCCGTGATCAGTACCCGCCGCAACCCGGCTGAAAAGTCCCTGGCACGATGTGTTTAACAGAGACCTCTGGAAACAAGGCATCCAGGAACTTCCAAAAGTTTATCAACTATTTGTAACTATGCACGGGGATAAATAAGCATAACGCTGCACCCAGAGGCATCTTCCTCTGAGATCTAGAAATATATGGGGTTTTCCAGCCATGCTCGCCCCAAAACTGGAAAATCCCACCCAAAGTCAATAGACCTTTGCATGGTCCACCCCCTCCCACCCCTTACAATTCTCGTGGCTGGTGAGACAGGAAGATTCTCCCATCATCTAACATCATGATGGATATTAGCATAATAGCTATTAACCCTTTATACCACATCTTCCTCCATGTCTTTCACTCGACTCAGTAAACTACTCATTAGCTATTTACACATCCTACTTCCAGGCCCCCAGCCCCATCATCCCACATGCTCCAGCCATGCCTTCCCCCCACCCCACGGCATCTTCGCAGTCACTACCACCAGAGGCAACAATCTCCAACTGCATTCTCAGTTCTCTTAGAGGGCATGGAAGACACAGGTTTTTCTATTCTCCCGGAAGCCTACTTGAATCGGTAGATGAGGGGATGAGATGGCCCAGTGGTATTATAATTTGACTATCCAGATGTCAAGGGATTTAGAGTTCGAATCCTGCCACAGCAGATAGTGGAATTTGAACCCAATAAAAAAAATTTTTTTAAATCTAGAATTAAGAGTCTCCTGATGAGATTGTCGATTGTTGCAAAAAAACCCACCTGGTTTACTAATGTCCTTTAGGGAAGGAAATCTGCTGTCCTTACCTGGTCTGGCCTGTATGTGACTCCAGAGCCACAGCAATGTGGTTGACTTTCAACTGCCCTCTGAAATGGACTAACAAGCCATTCAGTCGTATCAATTGCTACAGAGTCTCAACAAAGAAATGAAACCAGACAGACCACCTGGCATCAACCTAGGGTATAACAGTATTGTGAGCAACCCACAGCACATGGACTGCAACAATTCAAGAAGGCAGCTCACCAGTACTTTCTCAAAGGCAACTAGAGATGGGCAATAAATGCTGGCCAGCCAGTGATGCCCACGTTCCACGAATGAATAAAGAAAAAGACAAAGTCCTGTTCCTGGTGTACAGTGGAAGGGTGATGAATTCTCTTTTTTATTTTTGTATAGGTTGTGTTATTGGCTGCCTGCTGTGGAAGGAATCAGACTTTGTCAACTTCTGTTAAGGCTTCAATACCGTGGAGGATGTGAACAATTTCCTTTTGTTAGAGAATCTAGAACCAGTGGTCGCAATTTATAAATAAAGTGGTGCCCATTTAAGACAGGCAAGAGTATAACTTTTTTTCTCAGAAGGTTGTGAGTCTTTGGAACTCTCTTCCTTCGTAGGTGGTGGAAACAGAGCCTTTGAATATTTTTAAGTCTGAGGTAGATAGATTCCTGATAAGCAAGCGGGTGAAAGGTTATCGAGGGAAGGTGGGAATGTGGAGTTGAGGTTACAATCAGATCAGCCATGATCTTATTGAATGACAGAGTAGGCTCGAGAGGCCGAATGGTCTATTCCTGCTCCTAAGTCGCAACTATGCATATTTGTACATTAGTGGGTCTGTACCTGGTCTGGCCTAATGCAACAACTAATGCAACAACTTTGTCGTCTGGTAAATATATCCATTGCTTAAATAAATCCAGTGGTCCCTGTGCCTGGAATGAAGAGCTATGAATCCCAATGTCACATTCAAGAATTAATCCAATGGACAAACTAAAGAAAAAAGATTAGTCTCAAGTGGACTTATTGATACTTCTGTTGATGCAGTGGGGTTTTGACTTTCTGATTATAGTTATTTAGCATGTGCACATCTTCCAAACCCACGACCACTTTCATCTAAAAGGACAAGGGCAGCAGATAAATGGGAACACTACCACCCGCAAGTTCCCCTCCAAGCCATTCACATCCTGATTCGGAAATATATTGCTGTTCCTTCACAGTTGCTCGGTCAAAATCCTGGAACTTCGTCCCTAATGGCATTATGGGTCAACCCACAGCACATGGACTGCAATGATTCAAGAAGGCAGCTCACCACCACCTTCCCAAGGGCAACAAGGGATGGGTAGTAAATGCTGGTCAGCCAGTGACGCCCATTTCCCATGAATAAATTTAAAAAATACTCTGATTTCACATCAGTGTTTCACTAATATTAGCATCTAAGAGCTTCTATGATTCTGTTCAATGCTGTCAAGGCAACATAGAATAGAATCCCTGCAGTGCAGAAGGACGGCACTCGAGACATCACTGACAACAATCCCACCCAGACACTATCCCTGCAACCTCACACACCCACCTGATATTAAGGGGCAATTTAGCACGGCCAATCCACCTAACCTGCATATCTTTGGTCAGTGGGAGAAAATCGGAGCACCCAGAGGAAACCCACAGAGACACAGAGAGAATGTGCAAACTGCACACAGACAGTGACCCAAGACAGGAGTCGAACCCGGGTCCCTGAAGCTGTGAGACAGCAATGCTCACCACTGTGCCACTGTGTCCCCCGAAATAGAATTGGATATCACCTCAGGATCTGTTGCTCTATAGTGCTTCACTAGATTAGATTGTTTTTCTGCTGCCTCCACTAGATTTAGAGAAGTTACGCTTTCTTGTACACAGAATCATGGGATCCCCACAGTGCAGAAAGAAGCCATTTAACCCATCGAGTCTGCACTGACTCTCCGAAAGAGAATCCCATCCGGGCCTTCCCCTCCACCCCAACCCTGCAATCCCGCACATTTAGCATGGCCAATCCATCAACCTGCCCAAATTTGGACTGTGGGAGGAAACCGAAGTGTGTGCGAGATCAGTAGCTTCTACACCAGTAAGTTCAGTCACTTCCTCTTCAGTCTTGATATCAGAGTTTGGATCGTCAGCTTTTCTGCACTTGCCTTACTGTCCAGTGTCAGAGCTTCTGTTCCCTGTTTCTCTTTATAAAAGTCAATGCCCTTCGTCAGTGCCTCTGCCAGGATGGGTTAGTTTTATTGGTGCCCTGGTCACATTTATCAGTAATATCTGGTTACACTCATAGAGTCTTAGCATCAACAGTGCAGAAAAAGGCCATTTGGCCCATTGAGCCTGCACTAACCACAATCCCATGCAGGTCCCATCTCCTTAAACCCTCATATTTGCAGGCCTAATCCCCCTGACACTAAGGGGCAATTTAGCATGGCCAATCAACCTAAACCACACATTTTTGGACTGTGGGAGGAAACCGGAGCACCCGGAGGAAACCCAATCAGACACAGGTAGAATGTTCGAATCCCACACAGTCACCCGGGGCCAGAATTGAACGCAGATCCCTGGCACTGTGAGGTAGCAGTGCTAACCATGCGCCTCCATGCCGCCCATTAGTGGTATCTTGACTATTGTCCTCATCCACTCTCTTCAAAATGTAGTACCAAGTCCAGAATTTCCCCCGCTAGCTGGTCATTGAGGTCAGTGGTGGTCCAGTCTTCTTCATCATCAAATTCCCCAAATAGAAATGCAAGGTCCAGAATGTCCCCCTGCAGCAGCAGGCTCAAAGTTTGCTGTGTGGAGACAAGTTCAAACCAATATGGGTCCTCTCAGGTTCCACTGCTACTGATGAATGAAGGTTTTTTTTATTCATTCATGGGACATGGGCATCGCTGCTGGCCAGCATTTATTGTCCATCCCTAACTGCCCTTGGTGAGAGGGCAATTGAGAGTCAACCACAACGCTGTGGCTCTGGAGTCACATAAAGGCCAGAACGGCTATGGACAGTAGATTTCCTTCCCTAAAGGACATTAGTGAACCAGATGGGTTTTTCCAAAAATCGACAATGGTTTCATGGTTATCAGTAGATTCTTAATTCCAGATTTTTTTATTGAATTCAAATTCTACCATCTGCCATGGCAGGATTCAAACCCAGATCCTCAGGACATTAGCTAAGTTTCTCGATTAATAGTCCAGTGATAATACCACTTGGCCATCACCTCCCCTGAGCAACACTTTGCAAGCTTCCCTGCTTAATAATGACCAAACATAATTGTGAATAACATAGTGAATGTTGGTAAGTTCTCTATCATGACATCAGAGTGTGGCAGTCATCTGTCCTTGCACCTTGAGTAGGATGTCGCTACTCAAAGTTGAGTTGTCGATGGTCTGGGAAATACAGACTTCAGCCATTCTACATTATCAGAAATAATGGAGGTTACTGTTCCTGTGTCCAGCTTAAAATTGGTTTTGTGGCCATTAACTGTGATATCCACACTCCAAAAGATCTCCTTGGACTTTGCAACTCCCCCAAGAAAGGCATTCTCTTTTATTTCCTGGGAGTCACAGTGGCACAGTGGTTAGCACTGCTGCTTCAGAGCACCAGCGACACAGGTTCGATTCCCAGCTTAGGTCACCGTCTCTGTGGAGTTTGCACATTGTTCCCATGTCTGTGTGGGTTTCCTCCAGATGCTCTGTTTTCTTTCCACAGTAAAAGATTGGTGAGTTAGGTTGATTGGCCATGTTAAATTGTCCATTAGTGTCAGGGGGATTGGCAGGGTAAATACATGGGTTTACAGGCATAGAGCAGTCTCAATGGGCCAAATGGCCTCCTTCTGCACTGTAGGGATTCTATATTCTGGAGCAGGAGGCTTTTTGTTGCAGAAAACCACTTTAGAATGGCCACACATCTGGGAGACATGACACTGTGCACGTATGGTGGGACAGTCTTGGTATTATGGAGTTTATTTGTGCCACAGTGGGAACACTGGATAATGGTGTTCACTGCTCTCTCTCTCTCTCTCTCTCTCTCCATTCCAGGTCTCCTTTGTTGTGGGTATGCTGGTATCGCTACTGCTGACAAACTGAACAAGAGGCTGAATCCACAAGGTTCTCCATCACCCCAAATTAAAACTCAGTCTGTTTCTGTAGCTCAGCCTGTCCCACCGATTGAACTGAACTTCCCTGGACTGCAGAAAATCAGACTTCATCAAGGATGCACACCACCATGTGGTCTTGAATGAGTTCCTCCTTCAGATTTACAGCTCCATGCTCACAACTATCAACCAAATGAAAAAGTCAATACTTCCTCCAGATTCCAGAGTATGCCCGTTAAACCTTGCCCGGTCTGTAATAATATGCCCCAGAAAAGTAAAATATGAATCGAAGACCATAGTAACTTCTTCATTCACTGCTGCATCTTCACTAATACAATGTCATCTGCACTGTTGTCAATGGAGTAGTGTGCTGCCCTGCTCTTTATCAGGTGTCTGATCTAACCCTAAAGCCCTCCTGTACCTGTTGAAACTGTCACACAAATCTTTCCAGCGTGCTACTTGGTCAGGGGTTCCACAGGGTCAACATGTGGTAGATTTAGGACCTAATCCACGAATGTTACCTTAACTGCATTGGCCCTCACCTGCTGCGATTCCCATGGTGGGCAGGATGATAGAATTCCAGCCATTGTGTTTGCACACTTCAAAATAATCCATACTTTATAAAACATCTTGGAGTATCTTAAGAACTTGATATGCTGTTGTATAAACACAAGCTCCTTCTTCTAAGATACCTCTGTTCATAGAATCATAGAATCCCTACGTGCAAAAGAAGGCCATTTGGCCCATCAAGCCTGCACTGATAACAATCCCACCAAGGCCCTTTCCCTATCCTCTGATATGTGGTTCTCTCATGTACCAATGTATAGCTCTCTCGTGTACCGATGTATTGTTCTCTCGTGTGCCGATGTATAGTTCTCCAGTGTCCCGATGTATAGTTCTCTCATGTACTGATGTATGGTTCTTTTGATTTGTGAATCATAGAAACCCTACACTACAGAAAAAGGCCATTCAGCCCATTGAGTCTGCACCGACCACAATCCCACCCAGACCCTACCCCCAATCCCTGCATATTTACCCACTAATCCCTCTAACCACCGCATCTCAGGACACTAAGGGGCAATTTTTTAGCACAGCCAATCAACCTAACCTGCACATCTTTGGACTGTGGGAGGAAACCGGAGCACCCGGAGGAAACCCATGCAGACATCAGGAAAACATGCAAACTCCACACAGATAGTGACCCAAGCTGGGAATCGAACCCAGGTCCCTGGAGCTGTGAAGCAGCAGTGCTAACCACTGTAGTACCGTGCCGCCCCACTCTGACAAACTGAACAGAATCTGAATCCACAAAGGTTCCGTGAGCTGATGTTTGGTTCTCTTGCGTACCAATGTATGGTTCTCTAGTGTCCCCATGTATGTTTCTTCAGTGTAATACCTTCTCAAGTCAGCTGAAGCAGCAAATGCTCTTGTATCACCACAACCCCCCTCACACTGCCACCAGCCACACCAATCTCCAGCCCCTTTTATCCTTCCCAAGATAAGGTGATCTGTCTAAAGCAATGAATACACAGGAGGGATGATTAATGATGCGGAATGATCCTTTATTCGATGGAAATCTGAACCAGGAGATTAAATTGGGCCTTTTTCAATTCCTGTAACTGAGAAGGTTTTGCAGCAGAAAGGACATTATTTTAGAGGTGAAGAACAAAATAAAAATGTTGAAAATATTTGAGAATGTTGAAAATTTTTATTTGCTCACAGGGGAAGTAAAGGTCCTCTTTATGTGACTGAGAGGAAGTCACAAGGTGTTGTGGATGGGGCGCAATGCTGCGAAGGAGCGGGACTTTCCTTCAGTTTTGAAGTTCCTCAGTGCTGCAGAAACTCTGCAGCTGTAAGTTAATGCTTCAGTGCTTGCTGAGTTTCTATCAGTTTCCCGATAGATATGAATGCTTTCTCACCTCATCATCATTACCCACTCCTAACTACTCAACAGGGTGGCATGGTGGCACAGTGGTTAGCACTGCTGCCTCACAGGGCCAAGGATCCAGGCTCGATTCCCAGCTTGGGTCACTGTCTGTATGAAGTCTGCACGTTCTCCTCATATTTGCAAGGGTTTCCCCTGGATGTTCAGTTTCTTCCCACAGGCCAAAGATGTGCTGATTAGGTAGATTGGCCATGCTAAATTTTCTCTCAGTGACCCCAAACATGACGACTAGGAATTTTCACAGTAACTTCATTGCAGTGTGAATATAAGCCTACTTGTAACTAACAAATAAACTTTAAATTAGGCCAAAGTTAAATGAAGTGCTCTTTCCTACTTAATTCCTAAAGAAAACTTAGAATAAGATTCCACCAATGGCACACTTTCTCAAGAATTCCAAAGTTTCATTCCAGTATCAGCACAGTCTCTGGTACTGGAAAGATCAATGAAACAAAAGCATTTCTCACTGTCATATTATATTTACACATAACAACATAATATATTATGTTTGGGATAGCACAGTGGCACAGTGGTTAGCACTGCTGCCTCACAGCATCAGGGATTCGCGTTTGATTCCCAGTTTAGGTCACTGTCTGTGTGGAATGTGCAAGTTCTCCCCATGTCTGCATGGGTTTCCTCCGGATGCTCGAGTTTCCTCCCACAATCCAAACATGTGCAGGTTAGGTTGATTGGCCATGATAAATTTCCCCTTTATGACTGGGGGATTAGGAAGTTAAATATGTGGGATTACGCAGATAGTACCTGGATGGGATTGTTGTCAGTGCAGGTTCAATGGGCGAAATGGCTCCTTCTATACTGTAGGTTCTATGATTCTATGGTACTATGACATTGCAATTGTATGCATACACCCAAGGAGGGGTGCATTAAATAAGAACGCTGGACTCTTGAGTGTTTGTTATAGTATAGTCACTGGATACTGTGATGCTGGCTCAAAGTAGTAAAAAGGAGGGAAGATATTAATAGAAAGATATTTCAAACATGCCTCAATATATAATTCATTCAATGTGTAATATGGTTGAAATCATGTTGAGTCATTTCTGCTGACAGGAGAGTTGGGAAGCGAAACATGCTGCCTGTTTCCTGAAGGGGAGCTAAACCTCAATCAGGCAATGGTGGGGCCACCAAAGGGCCATCCCCTGGAATCACGACCTTTAGGGGCATAAATCTTGCCGACCAAGAGCTGCCGGCCAACCAGAGGCCAGGAGCTCTTGTGCTCAGCAGCAGCCCAGTGGAGGAAGTGGCTGCCGCTGGAAGGACCGGTACCAAAGATCCAGGATCATGGAGTGACCCAGGCCACAGGTAAGCAATGTGAGTGGGTGGTGGGGTTTGTTGAGAGGAGAGGGTATTGTGGGGAAAGGGGAACAGGAGTTGGCTCTCAGCAGGTTCACCTTTTATGATGTCCAGTTCCCCGATCAGGCATTGAACCTTTTATCGCAGATCCCTCATCCCAGACAAGCAGCCCGCTACCTGCTGGGTAGTTTGATTGTGTGTGTATATATATATATATATATATATATATATGTATGTGTGTGTTTGTGTGTGTGAGACAAATGGTTGTGGTGGTTGAAAGTCAATCATCCCAGCTCCAGGCCATCATTGCCAGAGTTCCTCACATACCATCAATTCCTCACATACCATCAATGCCCTTCCTTCCATTATAAGGTCAGAAGTGGGGATGTTTACCTGTCACATACGCTATAGAGCAGCAGGCTATCTTGCAGCTGAGTTCATGCCAGCTACGTTGGGTGAAGCATTTAAATGATCATTAATTGGCCATGGAAGGAGCTCAATTGGAGATGGGCTGGGAAGATTGATCCTGGGGCTTCCTGTCAATATCTTATTGGAGGCAGAGCTGGGAAGATGGTGGGTTTCCATTTTGCCACCATCCTGCCTGAGCAAATGGCCTTAGCGCCTCCCAGCTTGCCACTGGCGAGAGCACAATTATGATCATGTAACAAATTATTTGCTGGGTAAACAAAAGCAAAATACTGCAGATGCTGCAAATCTGAAATAAAACCGGAAGGAGCCGGAATAAACTCGGCAATTTTGGTAGCACCTGTGGACAGAAATGGAGTTAACATTTCAAGTCCAAATGAATTTTCTACAGAACCGAAGATGGGTAGAAATGTAATGAATTAAATAGTAGGAGGTGTGGGTTCTGCTGCAAAGTAAGTTTATTTATTAGTGTCACAAGTAGGCTTATATTAACATTGCGATGAAGCTACTGTGAAAATCCCCTAGTCGCCCCACACCAGCACTTATTTGGGTACACTGAGGGAGAATTTAGCATGGCCAATGCACCTAACCAGCATGTCTTTCAGACTGTGGGAGGAAACCGGAGCAAACCCACACAGACACAGGGACAATGTGCAGACTCCACAGAGACAGTAACCCAAGCCGGGAATCGAACCCGGAGAGGTCATTTGGACTCAAAGCATTAACTCTGTTTCTGTTCACCGATGCTGCCAGACCTGCTGAGTTTATCCAGCATTTTCTGTTTCTATTTGCTGGGTAGTTTTTTGTGTGTGTGTGTGTGTGTGTGTGTGTGTGTGTGTGTGTGTGTGTGTGTGTGTGTGTGTGTGTGTGTGTGTGTGTGTGTGTGTGTGTGTCATTTCCAGGATATCACTGCAGGAGTTCCACAGGATAGTGTTCCAGGCCAACCAAATCAGCTGCTTCATCAATGACCTTCCTTCCATCATAAAGTCAGAAGTAAGATATTCGCTGATGATTGTACAGTGTTCAACACCATTCACAACTCTTCAGATACTGAAACAGTTCCTGCCCAAATGCAAAAAGACCTGGATTATATCCAGGCTTGGGCTGACAAGTGGCAAATAACATTCATGCCACATGAGTCTCCAGCAAGAGAGATTCTAACAATTCCTCTTGACACTCAATGTTATTACCTTCCCTGAATCTCCCAACCTAAACATCCTGAGGGATACCACTGACCAGAAATTGAACTGGACTAGCCATATAAATGCTATGGCTACAAGAACAGACCAGATGCTGAGAATTCTGTGGCGAGTAACTCACCTCTTGACTCCCCAAAGCATGTCTGCCATCTACAAGGCACAAGTCAGGAGAGTAATGGAATATTTTCCACCTGCCTGGATGTGCACCGCTCCAAGAACACTATCTAGGACAAATCAACCCACTTGAAACTTCATGGCTCCCCACCACTAATGAACAGGGGCAACAGTGCAGGAACTCACCAAGATTCATTTGACAGCATCTTCCAAACCCTCAACCGCTACTATCAACTAGAAGGACAACGGTTGCAGATACATAGAAATATAGCCACCTAATAAGTTCCCCTTCAAGTCAGCCATCATCCTGATTTAAAATATATCACCACCTTTCCTTCACTGTTGCTGGATCAAAATCCTGGAACTCCCTCCCTAACAGCACTGTAGATGCACCAGTTCAGGAAGATAGTTCAGCACCACCTTCTCATGGACAATTAGGGATGAGCAATAAATGTTGGCCCACATCCCACAAATGAGTAAAAAAAATCTTAAGTCATTTGGAATAGTAGTTAACCAATTGTTGATTTTATGCTCATTCAGATCCACACAAAAAATTTTGTTTGTTCATCAAAGACTCAGAATTGAGCTACATTTAACATTCAGTTATTACAAGTATAGAATCTAGAATTGGAATCTAATTCATCTTCAAGAAGGATGATCTAATTTATACTTCTTACTGTGCTAATTCATCATAGTAAGAAGTCTCACAAGACCAGGTTAAAGTCCAACAGGTTTATTTGGTAGCAAAAGCCACTAGATTTCGGAACGCTGCCCCTTCGTCAGTTAAGTGGGAGTTCTGTTCACAAACAGGGCATATAAAGACACAAACTCAATTTACAAAATAATGGTTGGAATGCCAGTCTTTACAGGTAATCAAGTCTTAAAGGTACAAACAATGTGAGTGGAGAGAGAGTTAAGCACAAGTTGAAGATGTGTATTGTCTCCAGACAAGACAGTTAGTGAGATTTTGCAAGCCCAGGCAAGTCGTGGGGGTTACAGATAGTGTGACATGAAACCTAATTAATCATGGCAGCTATCTGTTATTCTCATTTCAACAATGAACATAATGTTAATGTGTTTAAATGCTCACTCTGCCCAGACTGATCTGTTGCTAATATAAAATTATATTTTTATGTTAAAAACAAAGGAATTTTCCCATCCCGCCGGCTACAGGAATTGTAGCGGGTGGCACGTGGACCATGCAAAGGTCTGTTGACCTTGGGCTGGATTTTCCAGCATTGGGGATGAGCGGGGCTGGAAAATCCCATCCAAAACTTTTTTCGATTATTTGTTGTCTAAGCTTTTTGCAACTTGTGGATTCACCATGGGGCAATCTGTGCTCATAGAAAGACAGCAATTGAGAGGAATTTAGAGCCAAAGTTCTCTGTGCCTTCTTTCCAATTCAACTTCATGATAAATTTTTCCTAGCAGCTGTTGGAAATGTTTTTGAAAGACATGGGTAAATGTCATTACACCGAAAATTGAAAACTCTGTACATTGAAAACCAACAACACCAGTTGTTAGTTTTCATTTTGCTACCATGCTTGATATTTACAGGAAGGAGGGATATTGTGGGTAGTTTGATTTCAGTATAAATACACACAGACAAAAACCTAGTTGACGCACATGTCTTTAGCTAAATGATTCATTTCCATTTTCAGAAGATTTCGGAGGCTAAATTTAGATCCCCTGCTCAGGCTGAGAACAGAGATGGGTACATGCTAAAAATATCACTGCTACTGACCTTTGTGCCAATTCGCCAGATCATTTTCCAAGAGACAGGATTGTGAGTATGGCAGGGAAGTTCAAGTTAACATCGAGTTTCCTTGGGCAGAGGGGACCTGTTTAGCTGCTGGAAGTGATTGGCACTGAGGCCAGTTGTCATGCTCCAATCATGAACTCTGCAGTTCAACTCACACAGCACAAACCAGCTAGAAGGTCACACCTTTAATTCATTATGAGTCAGAACAACATCAAACTGAGCCTTCAGGTACAAGGTGAGTAGAAAAGAGGTTGGAAACCCACACTGGAAAATGTGATAGAATACGAGCACCATCCACCTAAGTAGCCACCTCTCTGATGGAAAGTTAGTGCAACATTTTCTGAGTGGTGGAAAATCACATGTATTTGGTGTTTATTGTGAGTTAATGAACCCCTCCGTCCCTTTCTTACATGCAATTCATTTTTCCCTAACTGTATAACACCTGTCTCAAACTATACAAAATGAAATAAGTAAGAAGTGTGATCTCATCGACAGGTGAACATGGAGCTTCTGTTCAGCTATAACTCATAAAAAATGTACAAAACTCCAGTCCTGTCCAACAGACTTAAGAACTGGTTTGGGTCGGCACAGAGTGGTTAGCACTGCTGCCTCACAACGCCAGGGACCTGGGTTCAATTCCAGCCTTGGGTTACAGTCTGTGTGAGTTTGCACATTCTCCCCATCTCTATGTGGGTTTCCTCTGGGTGCTCCAGTTTCTTCCCACAGTCCAATGATATGCGGATTAGGTGGTTGATTGGTCATGCTAAATTGTCCATTAATGTCAGGAAGATTAGCAGGGTAAATACATGGGATTATGGGGATAGGGCCTGGGGCAGATTGGTGTTAGTGCAGACTTTATGGGCCAAATGGCCTCCTTCTGCACTGTAGGAATTCTATAATCCACTTGCTAAAAGTGCGTTGTGACAATTAGTTGCTAACTTTCTACATTTGTGTGATAAATTGCATCCATTCTCAAGTTAATAAAAATGTGTCAAGTTGGTAAGTCCCACACTGTACATTTGACAACTTTGACTAAAGAGCTTGGATAGCTTTTAATATTTGTGTGGTCAATCGGTGGACGTTGCCAGCTGAATGCCTGCTGCAATGGTGGAGAGGATGTTGCTATTTTGAGGCATGAGCCCCATATCTTTCAGACAGGCCAGCTGCAGACAACGAATGTAAGACTGAGGCAGTTCAATAATTTGGAGCAGTCGGATGTTGGGCTGATTTGGCTGCTGCAGCAGCTGCATCAGGGTTTTTACTGGGAGGAAGGTGGATTGTGGAACACGAAGCTGAGGGTGACCAGCTCTGGCAGCTAGCATCCCATGTTATTTCTGTGGCCATGGGTGGAACTCTTAAAAAACAGTTGAAAAGTTGACCTCCCCAGGGCCACCTTGGCTCTATTAAAACTGGTCTGAAAGTCTGCCAATATGCCAACTCTGTTATGTCATTATATCCTTTGTATAGATAATAGGAAGTAATTGATATGAAAATACACACCCAGGATGCTGCTACATTTTATTCCTGCATTGCCCAGTCCAAAGATGTGTTGAGGGACAGGTTGATTGGCCATGGTAAATTGCCACTTAGTGTCAGGGGGATTGGCTAGGGTAAATATGTGGGGCTACGAGGATAGGGGCTGGGTGGTATTATGGTCAGTGCAGACTCTTTGGGCCAAATGGCTTCCTTCTGCACTGTGGGAATTCTATAATTCTATGATTCATTGCAGTTACGTGCCATGTAACAGTTCACCGGCCATGTGGAGAGAAATACTTTTGACGAATGTCCAACATTTTGAGTCTAAAAGGTGATTATTTCCTCTTTCTGCTTCCCTCCACTTTGCCTCTGGAAGAAAGCTTAGCTTTTTAGCTTTGATCAAAGGACTGAAATGTTGACATTTTCTTTTCTGGTTGTCACTTTTTAGAGTTCATTGTGTTTTTTCAGTTTCAAGCACCTCTTCTATCTGCATATGGGATTTTATGATGTGGAGATGCTGGCATTGGACCAGGGTAAACACAGTAAAAAGTCTCACAACACCAGGTTAAAGTCCAACAGGTTTATTTGGTAGAAAAAGCCACTAACTTTTGAAGCACTGCTCCTTCATCAGGTGAGTGGGATTTCAGTTCACAGACAGGACATATAAAGACACAAACTCAATTTACAAAATAATGATTGGAATGTGGGTCTTTACAGGTAATCAAGTCTTAAAGGTACAGATAATGTGAGTGGACAGAGAGTTAAGCACAGGTTAAAAAGATGTGTATTGTCTCCAGTCAGGACAGTTAGTGAGATTTTGCAAGCCCAGGCAAGTCATGGGGGTTACAGATAGTGTGACATGAACCCAAGTTCCCAGTTGAGGCCGTCCTCATGTGTGCGGAATTTGGCTATCATTCTCTGCTCAGCGACTCTGCGTTGCCATGTGTCATGAAGGCCGCCTTGGAGAACATTTACCAGAAGATCAGAGGCCAAATGCCCGTGACCGCTGAAGTATTCCCCAATAGAAAGAGAACACTCTTACCTGGTGATTGTCAAGTGGTGTTCATTCATCCATTGTCGTAGTGTCTGCACGGTCTCCCCAATGTACCAAGCCTCAGGACATCCTTTTTTGCAGCGTATTAGGTAGACAACGTTGGCTGAGTTGCAAGAGTATGTACTGTGTACCTGGTGGATGGTGTTCTCACTTGAGATGATGGCATCCGTGTCGATGATTCGGCATGTCTTGCAGAGGTTGCTGTGGCAGGGTTGTGTGGTGTTGAGGTCACTATTCTCCTGAAGGCTGGGTAGTTTGCTGCGGGCAATGGTCTGTTTGAGGTTGTGCAGTTGTTTGGAGGCAAGAAGTGGGGGTGTGGGGATGGCTTTGGCAAGATGTTCATCTTCATCAGTGTCATGTTGAAAGCTCTGGAGAAGATGTCGTAGCTTCTCCACTCTGGGAAGTACTGTCCTGTCTGGAGACAATATACATCTCTTTAACTTGTCCTTAACCCTCTCTCCACTCACATTGTCTGCACCTTTAAAACTTGATTACCTGTGAAGTCTCGATTTCCAACCATTATTTTGCAAATTGAGTTTGTGTCTTTATACGCCCTATTTGTGAACTGAAATCCCACTTACGTGACAAAGGGACAGTGCTCTGAAAGCTAGTGGCTTTTGCTACCAAATAAACCTGTTGGACTTTAACCTGGTGTTGTGAGACTTGGTATTATGAGATTTTAAGCATACTTCTCAGCATCCATACTTCAAAGGCTTCTATTGCCTTCTACCATTGTCTATCTCCACTCAAAATCAAATCATCAGGTCCACCAACGCGAGGTTCAAAGACCGAGGCAGGAACCAGCTGAGACTATTGACAATTTCCTGATAAGATTGAGAAATGCAGCCAGAAAGTGTAAATTCAGGAAACAAAGTCTGCCAGATTAGCTCCTTTGGGGCTCTGCACACACTTAATTACAAAATGATTTGACTGGAAAGGACACGCTTACAATATCGCAGACTTTAAACACTGCTAAAGCACATGTAGCCAGGAGAGGGCAGCTGAAGATGCTGACAACCCAGTCAAGAGAAAGACACCAGGTTTGGTGCAATGAAATAGTGCACACCAGGCAAAGAAACACTTGCACACCAGGCAAAGAAATAAATGTGCAAGAGGTGTAGATGACCAGATGAGTTCACAGACAGGAGGTAATGTCTTGTATATGGATCAAACTGAACTGCAGATCTTGTGGAAAGCTAAATTGAGGAAAAGATGTGCAGAACAAAGAAAGAAGACAGTAAGTGAGTTACCAAATACAACACAATGCATTATCTCGCAATTGTGCCCTTATCTACATATGCTGTGTTTGTGAAACTTACTTCTCCACTCACCGGATGAAGGAGCAGCGCTCCAAAAGCCCGTAATTCCAGATAAACCTGTTGGACTTTAACCTGGTTTTTTTTTGTTACTGAGTTATCAAAGGCAGGGCAATAGGACAAATGAGAAGTAAGAAGAACCCCAAATATCCTTACTCTAAAAAGTGGCAATGGATTTGAGGATGCAACAGGCATTGGAACCATATGACTGGGTGAAATGGATGGGCGTGAAAGTTCCCAAGGAAAAGAAATTCACACAACCATTCTGTTGTGGTGGAGAATTTCTTGTTTTCCGAGCTGTGATAGTAAAACACAAACAAAGTTTGCTTTGCAAAAATAACTAGCTTTTATTATCACAAAACTGCATGCAGTATATGGCAGAGTCTTGGAGACAGAGAGCAGTCCCTACAAACTGCTGATTCTATCGCAAGACAACGCCAGCTACAAGAATCAGTTCCATAGTTATACCTTTTTCTTGTCAGCGTACATGTTCAATTAGTAATACAAGCAGTAACCCGTCATCAATTGTATGAGAATACAGTGACCTCTGAGACACCTCTGTCTCATCAATAATATCATTATCTTGTCCTTTGAAGGAACAGAAAGGTTCCATGATCTCTGACCATATCTTGTTTTCTGATGTTATAGAAGGTTCTGTGACTCTGACCTTATCTCGCCTCACTCCTCCAGCCCTAAGTCATGTGGAGTCAGCTTTATCAGGTCTTGATCATCTCTGGTGTTAGTCATGTCTTAGGTTATTCAGAGTCAGTTTTACAGGGTCTGGCAATTTGGAATAGCTTGGTCAGCTCTCCTATATACCAATTACTTGACCATGTTTCCCATCATGCCACTGCTTCATTCGTACACTATCACAATTCAAATCTGTAGGAAATAAGCCCACAACGTATCTCGGTTTTCACTCCCGGAGACGCATCGAGATAATGATCTAGATATAAATATCTAGCTACTGGTGAAAACAACATTAATTGGGTCAATGTGGAGATGATCACCAAAGATAAAGCATTGCAGATGCTCTCAGCAAGTGACTTCAACCTTGAGTTGTGAGACTTCTTACTGTGCTTACTCTAGTCCAATGCCGGCATCTCCACATCTCAGCGGGTGATCCAGAGACAGCCTGATAAGATACAACAAGCACAGCCAGCAATACAGCAGTAAAGGTCTATCAGAATTGTCTCATACACTTCCATTCCTATGGTTAGGATGCTCAGCATAACTACAAGATTGCACTCTTTGGCTGGAATTTTAGCAGCCCGCCCACCATGGGAATTGGAGCAGGCTAAGGGCGGAGCACTGGAAGATCCATCGACACCAGGTGGGATTTTACGGATTTGGGTTGAGTGAGGCTGTAAAATCCTGCCCACTGAGTCTAAAGTGTAATTATTTCTACTTATGGAAACCAGAAGCTCTAGACAACATAGGACCCTTATTAGACTGTCACACATTGCCTTAAACAGGTAACCTGGTTTCAGAACCATAACCCTCTAGAATATTACACTGTATTTTACTGGAATATACTTGCCATGTAATCTTTCCATCCCCTGTTTCAATATTTCCCTTTACTGAAGTATGTTTATGTGTAACAGTTTGAAATTTTCCTTACCTATTTGGTCTGGAAAGAATTTTGTTTTCATTTAATTTAAACGTTTGATATAAAGTCAGATTCAGCTGGCAAAGGGTGAACTCCCACAGTTATACAAACTAATTGGAATTGTAATGAAGGAGTGAAGGAGGTGTTTGAAGATGAAATATTAGACCAGCTGAACACTACAAATATTCTAGTTTCTTGCTTTCATTTCTTCCGCTCTAACCATTGATATGTGAACATTTTTGTTTGTATAACTTTGGTTTGGCAATTTCTCCTTTTTTTTAATCCAATATTCTGAATTTTGTTGTTACTGGACTGTCCTATTGGAATTCTATCAACAAGAAAAAGATACAAAAGTCTGAGAACATGTACCAAGTGACTCAAGAACAGTTTCTTCCCTGCTGCCATCAGACTTTTGAATGGACCTTCCTCATATTAAGCTGGTCTTTCTCATCACCCTATCTGTAAATGCAAGACTATATTCTGCATCCTCTCCTTTCCTTCTCCCTGATGTACTCTATGAATGGTATGCTTTATCTGTATAACGTGCAAGAAACAATACTTTTCGCTGTATCCCAATATGTGTGACAATAATAAATCAAATCAAATTTTTCTACCTCCTTATTAACAAAATAACCAAACCAAATTTCCATTCTAAGCTCATGTTTTACTTTCCTATTTTACTCTCACTATTGCCATATTAAACTGAACCTTTACCATGCGTCTAATTAACATCCTCAAGGAAATTGCTTTCATCTGTTTCAGTGAAACCCATTAATGAAGTTTGCAACCTGCTTGGTTCCAATGCCCAGGAATCACAACCTATACTATATTTCAAATCATAGATTCCCTACAGTGCAGAATGAAGCCATTCAGTCCATTAAGTCTGTAATGACCATACTCCCACCCAGGCCCTATTCCTGCAACGCTCACGCATTTACCCTGCTAATCTCCCTGACGCTACGGTCCACTTAACATGACCAATCAACCTAACCCGCACACCTTTGGACTGTGGGAGAAAACCTGAGCATCCAGAGGAAACCTACACAGACACGGGAAAAATGAGCAAACTCCATACAGACAGCCACCTGAGGCCGGAATTGAACCTGGCACCCTGGCACAATGAGGCAGTAATGGTAACCACTGTGCCACCGTGTGTCATTTGTTTACCTACCTAATCTGTCCATTTCATTATTGGCCAATAATCCCGAAATTACTATATTTGAATTCTTTTCAACTTGACTTCCAACTCCTGCAATTCTTCATGATGATTTAATTGATTTCAACATAAGTCATGACTTCTGACTGATTCCACCTCCCTCCCCTTTCTTTCCATGAACTTTAGTAACAATCCTGTTATGATCCCTAACCCGATACTGAGGGAGTATTACTCATATTTATGGTTACTGCTGTCCCTGCCAAATCTCAACAACCACAGCAGGTCTCTACACACCTTGCCACTTCAATAATTACTGCTTCCTGATACAGCTCATGAATTCTTTCCCTGAAACTATCATCCTCATCTGCATAATTGTATACCCACCATAACATTGAGACGTAATAAGAGCAGCAGTTTGCCACTTGCCCTTCGAGTATGTTCCGCAATTATGGATAATCCTTGACTTTGACTCCACTTTCAAACTCCATCCCTAAGACTCTTGATTCCCTTAGAATCTAAGCATTTCTTGATCTCAGCCGTGGATGTACTCGAAAGCCCTTTTGAGTGGAGAATTCCAGAGATTCACAACCCTGAGTTAGGACATTTCTCCTCAACTTGGCCATACTCTTATCCTAAGACAAGACTTTCTACCCAAACCAGGGAAATAACCTCCCAGTAGCTACCCTGTCAAAACCTCTCAGAATCTTACATCTTTTACTGAGATCACCTCTCATTCTTCTAAACTCCAGAGGTGTAGGTCCATGCTATGCAATCTCTCCTTGTCTGACAGCACTCTGATTCCAGGAGTCAATCTGGTAAACCTTTACCACACTTCTTCAAAGGTAATTCTATCCCTCCAGAGGCACATAGACCAAAATCAGAGTGACTGAATGTCCTGGATTTATGGCACTGCACCTTATTTGAGCCGGTTATTCTGTTTTGTTTGCTGGTAGCTCAACAAGGACATATTTTAGATCTTGGAGCCTCGCAAAAGAACAATACGTACCTGCGCATGCTGATTGTACACTGCTCTCTGTGGCCCCCTCCCACAGATCACTCCTCCTCCTACCCACATACCCCACCCCATCTGATATTCAGGAAGGCTCCCCGATCTTGCTCTAACAGTCTGGACAGATCCACCACCAACACCCCATCCCTCAGTCTTTACGGGTCTCCTTCTCCCCCATTCATAGAAACATAGAAGATAAGAACAGGAAGAGATCATTTGGCCTTACAAGTCTGTGCCGCCATTCATTACAATCATAGCTGATCATGCAACTCAATAGCCTAATCCTGCTTTCTCCCCATAACCTTTGATCCCATTCGCCCCAAGTGCTATGCCTCTTGAATGCATTCAATGTTTTAGCATCAACTACTTCCTGTGGTAATGAATTCTACGGACTCACCACTCTTTGGGTGAAGAAATGTCTCCTTACCTAAGTCCTAAATGGTGTACCCCGAATCCTCAGACTGTGACCCCGGTTCAGGACTCCCCCACCATCGGGAACATCCTCCCTGCATCTATCCTGTCTAGTCCTGTTAGAATTTTATAAGTATCCGTGAGATCCCCTGTCATTTGTCTGAACTCCAACAGAAACAATCCTAACTCCATCAATCTCTCCTCATATATCAGTCCCGCCATTCCCCCGCTGATGTGACTCCACCCCCCCCCATACTGCCACCCTCCTCCCGCCTCTCAAGCCCACGACTCCCACAATCCAGACGGGCCAATCCCATCCAATCTGATAGTCTGGACAATCCCCAATACTGCTCCCAATAGCCTGAATGCCACCACCTACCCACCCCCCCCCCACCGACTCCACTTCGACTTTTTGCACTTCCTGCCCACCCCCACCCAAGCTCCCACATGTTGACAGCACCCCCTTGCTGGTCCTCCATCCAAAGTGCCTCTTTTTGACTCATTGCCATACTAGAGTGCCTTTTCAGGCAAATGCACCTAACCAACACATCTTCTGATCCTGGCAGACTTCCCTGTCTCTGAGTTCCAGGAATATCTTCAGGTTAGCCTGTAATCTGATCTTTCAGATATCTTCCCTTTACCTCCCAAAGTCCATCTCTGTGGCAACATGAATAACATGGGCCTTGATAAGTGCTAATTAGCTATCATTTAGACTCCAACAGCATTTCATCTTGAAATTGAGTTCCAAATTTAGAGTACAACCATTTAGAATTGACATTCTCAAGACCTCTCTGGGACTTGTAGACTAACATTCTACCCATTGCCGGCACAGAAGTTTTGCCATTGTCTACAACCGTGAATACCTTGCACTTTCTTTCTAGTGAAACAACTTGAACTTTTCATTGTGTTTCAACAATTAAGCCATCAGATATACTGTCATGTGACAGGTCATACGATCTCACCATTCCTCCATTTTACCCTAAATTGAAACTACAATCCTAAAACATAATCATCATATAAAACTTCGTAATTGTAACAAGTGGGCTATCAATGTATTCAAAAAATAGGTGAGGATGAGGACCTGATTCAACAAAGAATATTTTATGTACCCCATAACAATATAGGCATAACCAGGATCAGAAGGACAGAGAGAGCAGATAGAGATAAGACCATAAAACCATAAGACATAGGAGCAGAATTAGACCACTCGGCCCATCGTGTCTGTTCTCCTATTCAATCATGGCTGATATTTTTCTCATCCCTATTCTCCTGCCTTTTCCCCATAACCCCGATCCCCCTATTAATCAAGAACCTATCTATCTCTGTCTTAAAGACATTCAATGACCTGGCCTCCACAGCCTTCTAAGGTAAAGATTCCACAGATTCACCACTCTCTGGTTGAAGAAATTCCTCCTCATCTCTGTTTCAAAGGATCGTCCCTTTAGCCTGAGGTTTTGCACTTTGGTTCTAGCTCTAAAGCGTCTTGCCATCTGGAGCAAGTCTCTATGTTTCACCCACAGGAGTATAGTGGGAGCTCACACTCAGATTGAAAAGGCCAATTTAATGAGGATTTTAAACAAAGCTGGAAGATTTGTTTAGCTTGATCGAGACAGAAAACCTGCAGGAAAGCACTCACCATGACAGACAGCTCAGGGGTTAAAAGTTACCAGTCTGGGAAAGGAAAAACATAGAAGTAAATCCTTGGAAGCTAATAATCATATTGCACTGGTTTCTGGACTGGGGAATCAGACACACACTTAAGGGACACTCGACACTCCCAAATCAGCTAATCAATGAAAAATCACACTCACCATAGTGCTTTTGCAACTAATTAGCTTGTCCATCAAAGCAGCCTAATTAGTACCTGCATAAAACAATTCCAGTGAAAAGCTAACTAACTACTCAAAGGAATGATTACTCATTCAGTCTAAATCCTCACCCCTCATTAAACAGTATTTTCACTCCACTGGCCTTCTACAACACAATTCATTCCGCACAGAAAATTGTTACCTAAGCTTCAGGCCATGGCACAGGAGATGGCAGTGTAATATCAATCACACATTGTGCAGGATTTAAAGTCAGGTATTTCTGATTGAAGAGATGTTCACAAATTGACAGGCATTAGCAAGTTGTGTTCCTTAAGAACTAGTGCTTGGTAGCAACATTATACTAAGGGCCTAAAAATGATCTGATATTGAAACAGAAGGCTTTGTCTTTATATTCATTCATGAGATGTAGGTCTCGCTGGCTGGGCATTTAACAGTCAATGTTGCTGTGGATCTGGAGTCACATAGAGGCCAGACCAGGTAAGGACAATTCCCTACCTAAAAGACAATAGTGAAACAGGTGGGTTTTTACAACAATCAACAATGGTCTCATAGTCATTATTAGACTTTTAATTCCAGATTTATTTTATTGAATTCAAATTTCACCATCTGCCACGATGGGATTCAAACCCGGGTTTCCAGGGAATTGCCCTAGGTATCTGGATTACTAGTCTATCAACAATACCATTGCGCATCCAACTGCCAGCAGTTGTAATGAATTGTGAAGAAGGATTCAACAATTGCAAACAGATCCAGAAAGACAGAAGATACTATTTAATATAAAGTTTGAGATAATAGACTTTGGACAAGACTATAGAGAAGAGTTGGGGGGATTAGATAAACAAAATGATTTTGGCTGTCAGCTCAATAAGGCATTAAAAGTGGGATCACAGGTGCAAAATGATCAAAAACAAATGGAATATTAAAATTCATTATGACATTCAAAAGTCCTATTTCAAACATGTACAGCACTAATCAGAATTCAGTCACAACATTTTCTTCAATTTTGGCCTTCAGAAGGATACATCGGCATTGCAGATAATTGACCAAAGCAATACTTAGGATGAAGGAACTGACTTATGATGGCTAAACTTAGATTGTATTTTCTGGAAAAGAAAACTTAACGGGTGACATGGTTGAAATGTTTATCATTGACAAGGAAGGGAGAATTTTACTTTTTTTCTTTGAGGTTTGAGTCATGCCAGTTCAAAGCAAAACTTCACAAAATCACAGAATTGTTATCATACAGGAGCCCATTTGGCCCATCATGATTTCACTGGCCATTGTGAAAACATAGAAGACAATTGGGCAGAATGTTCCAGTTACACCCAGCCCGGGACCAAAAATTCCCATTCAAGGTCAACAAACTTTTTGCTTGCCCATCAAATTCTCCGTCCCACCTGGTGACGATTCCTGTGGAGGGTGGGACTGAAAGATTTCTGTCTGTGCCAAAGATGAGCATTCAATTAACATTTACTTGGGAATAAGGGATATTAAAATAAACTAAAATTGGAAAGATGAAACTCCATGGTTAATAAAACCAGTAGAAGTAGGTTGATGGGCCAAAAGGCGTATCCTTGTTCTTCTGGTCTGATAACCATTCAAGAAAGCAGAGGTTAGACTGCTTCCAAAGTGTGTAAACATCATACTTCAACATTGCCAGGGGGTTTGGCCAATGCATCAGCTAATATTCTCCACAATTAACATCTGAGCACAAGTGGAAGAAGCTAGGATTAATGACCCACACTGAAATGTGGCAGAAACTGAAGTGCTGTGCAGTGATTAACTTTTGGGGCCACAATATTTCCACTACAACTAAACTGACAATTTTAAACTCATGTTAAAGCATCCTCCAATATCGGCCAAGATTCTCCCACCCCGCCCGCCACTGAAAGTGAAGGCCCATTGATAGTTGGGCTGGAATTTCCGGCTTTTAGACCAGCATGTCTGAAGAATTCTGCCCATCTTGTCCAAAGGTTGCTGGAATACTCAATTATCCCTACTTAACACCTGAGGAAACTCTTCCGGCAAACCTGCTGACAATCTGGCACAGACCACTGCTCATTTACTTTTCTAGATGTAAACAGAAATGAAGCAGTGTGAAGCTTGCTTCGTGAAGCAAGTAACAATAAATAGAAAGTGGAATGCAGGCAGTTCCAGCATGAAACATGAATGGTCCTGTCTTCTTCAGTTTACATAAGGATCACCTCAGGCAGAGCAGAGACTGTTGCTTTTTATTGGCACAGTTATCACAGTATAGTTGGCAAATAGATGTAAATTGGCGCCTTTGATTCTGCTTGTACATGTCCTGACCTATACTGCCTAGAATTAATAGCCAAGTTTATTTGCTATGCACTGAGTGATGTGTTTATTGAAAATTTTACTTTCCACTCGCGGTTCTTATTGACTATTTTTCGGATGAAGAGAAACAAAAGAACTATTCTTTCCATTTAATGTTTCCATTCTACTTAGAATTGGAAAAAGAGCAAGGAAGCTTGTACAAATTTACAAAGAATGGTTACACACTACTGATTGTTCAACTAGATCCTTAGATTCCTCAGTTTTACATCAAACTGTGAGACATCCTGCTCTCAATGTCATTAACAACTAACAGGAAGCATAGAGGAGAAAAGGCCCTTGTCTACATCAATGGGGACAAAGTAGAGTTTCCTAAATCAAGTTTTTAGGTGTCCAGGTCAACAATAACCTGTCCTGGTCCCCCCATGCCAACACTATAGTTAAGAAAGCCCAACAAAGCCTCTACTTTCTCAGAGTCAGCTACGACTCTCACCAACTTTTACAGTCTTGAAAGACTGAAGATAAACTGGATGAGGAGTCAGTTCTGGCAGCTGGCATCGTTTCTCGAGAAAATAATTTCACTGCCTTGCGATTGCTGTCATCCTTCTGACCTTGTCTCCTCTTGTCATTGACAATTCAGGTGTATTCTAATTTATTTTTAACCTGAAGCTATCTGTATTTCTCATGCAGCCCCAATTTCAGTCTGTAAATTCTGCCTATGCACCTGTCTAAAACAATAACAAAGGTGTCCACCCAGCAAGTTGCTGAACAACCAATGTTGGAATGTTGGTACAATCCAACCACCAACAGATCTATCCTCTCAAAAGGGTAAGTGTCTTATTATTTCATGGATAATTTCTCAGTTAACCTCAATAATAATTTCAAAACCGTCTTGGCTGGTTCCATCTTCAATAACATCCCACAGTCTTGCTAAGTTAGACAGAAGGAGGCCACTCAGCCCAAAAAACCCAAGCCAGTCCTTCTCAGTATTTTCTACCTCTCTCATATTCATAAAACTCAGAAACTGTGTTTTTGATTCCAGAATCCATGGACACGATCTTACCGGTCATTCATGCCACGCTCCCGCTGCAGCGAGGTTGGAGAATTTGGCAGCCAGCCAAATCTCCGTTCACTGCGGCAGGATGGGAAAATCCCGCTGGTGTGAATGGTGGTAACATTCTGACCCAAGCCTTTAATATAAATTATGAAAAGTAGTGGTCCCTGCTCCGATCCTTGAGGAACACCACTTCTTACATTCTGTTACTCTGAGTAGCCATTCTTCCCTCCCATTCTCTGCATTGAAACCAATTAGCAATTTGTTCTGCCACATGTCCCCTGACTCCACATTCTTTCACCTTTTTTTGGACCCCAGTCCAAGGCTGGTAACATCACATCTTTTTCATTAGCCTATTATGGAGCATCTTACTGTAGGCCTTTTGAAATTCCAGATAAATTATGTCTACCATGTTACCAATGTCTACTCCCTCTGTTACCTGCTCAGAAAAGCCATGAGGGTTTGTCAAGCAAGAATTTTCCTTTTAAAATCCAATCTAACTATTCATTATTATATTTTTTGCTTCACATTATTTATATACTTTTGCCTTTAGCACAGAGACTACCATCAATGTTATGCTGACTATTCTGTTCCCATTCTGAAAGGTAAGAATTGTATAAAATTCTGGTAGGAACAACAGTTGCTACTACCTCAAAGGTTTCCATTTAGAAGTATATGTGCTGCACATAGTCTCTGTTAGGAAGACAATGCCCATCTAAGCAGCCTACTATAAATCTACACTGATTCAGTGATCAGCTACTCCTTGCTCAGATCACTGACACTTAGCTTATCTGAATGTGTCTGACATCAGCAATATTTTATAATACAGAAAAAGTCAATCTAATTTAGATTGCTCAACTGCCATATAATTTAATAGCCACATAAGTGAACTCATCATTGAGCTAAGTGATTGCAGTAATTGATACTAATCTAATTGTGCTTTTTTCAAGAGACCATGTTTTATTAATAGCGCAGATGTCAAGTATGTACTTTGTTCTGAAGAATAATTCAGTTTGTTTTAACCTAAGGAACCTATTTAAATGGTGGTATATTGCAAATTGTGGATGTTGCCTAGGCTGTAGAGTTACAGTTATGAAGAGAGATTGGATAGACTGGGGTTGTTTTCCTTGGAGCAGAAGAGACTGAGGCAGGGGTGGGGGGACATGCGATGTACACAATTATGAGGGGCATGGATAGAGTAGACTGAAAGAAATATTTCCTCTTCGTGGAAGGATAAATGTAGGAGGTTTAGAGGGAATGTGAGGAAAACCTTTTTCACCCAGAGGGTGGTGGGAGTCTGTAACTCACTGTCTGAAAGGGTGGTGGAGGCAAAGACCCTAAAGAAGTATTTAAATGTGCCTTTATGCTGCTAAGGCAGACAAAGCTACAGGTCAAGTGCTGGAAAATGGGATTAGGATAATTAGGTGATTTGGCTTTGACCAGCACAGACCCGATGGGCTGAAGGGTCTTTTTCTGTGCTGCATACCTCTAAGACAATACTAGTAGTGTGTGCTGCCCATTATATGGACAAAGAAAAATACATGCACTTTTTGCATACACCAGAAGCAAGTGTCAGGCCTTTTATATATCTGTTCAAGACCCCGCTCCCAGGTTGGTTTGACCTGAGGCAACTGGGAGCCGTGCTGGCTAGGGATCACCTATTAAGCTGAACATAGAGGGGAAGGAGCTTCCTTGAATGTGTACTCCTCCTGACATCTCAATAAAGGCACCAATTGCCATTGCTCTGAGCCCTGACCTCTAATCATCATCACCTCCAGCAGTGACCCCAAACTCCTTTGCTAAGCCTCACTATTCCAGACTCTATACTGAACCCAGAACTGACATCCAGCCCCAAGTCCTGGACCTGACCCTGGGCAAAATCCCCAGGGCTGGCTCACATCTCTAAGCATCACAGCAATCAGGTGCAGGTAAGGTTATGAATTCTGCTTAGAGCTTTTTCTGGTGGTTTGATCATGTGACATGCTGACCATGTGATACCCATGACATCTGCTCAAATGATTTCCACAGGTGCTATCACCTCATTAATGTTGGGCACCGCATTGTTTTTTTCATGCTCGTGGTTTTGTACTAGTGACTGTCACAAGAGCAGTTCACAGAACAAAGAGGAAACCTTTGAACTGGCAAAGAGGGGAAACTGATGAACAGCAAAAGGGAAAACCAGGGGAGAGGACAGGGGAAACCAGGGAAGAAGAAGAAAAGGGGAAATGAGGGATGAGGAATCTGAAGGTAGTTTGCCAAGAGAAAGGGAGAGAGGGAAAGGAGCTTGATTTTGCCAGTAATAAAAGGTAACTCAGAATTACACTGAAAACTAATAGTAAATTGGTGAATTCAGATTCCTTAGATAATCAACAACAATACAACTCATTATATTGAGCTGGTAATAACCAGGTTCATGGATAGTCATCCTCTGTGTAACTGGAAGCAATCCTACAATCCTATAGTTTAAAGATGTGCAGCTTAGGTGGATTGGCCATGCTAAATTGCCCCTTAGTGTCTCAAAGATTAGGTGGATTGTCCACATTAAATTGCTCCTCAGTGTCCCAAACATTGGGTCGATTGTCCATGCTAAATACTCCTTAGTGTCCCAAAGATTAGGTGGATTGGCATGCTAAATTGCCCCTGAATTGTCCCAAAGAGGATTAGTAGGAGAAATAAATGGAGTTATGGGGATAGAATAGGGGCAGGCCTTGGTTAAGGTGCTCTGTCAGAGAGACGGTGCAGACTCAGTGGGCCAAATGGCCTCCTGCTGCACTGTAGGGATTCTATGATTCTAACCTACTGATACTCACCTAACCAGAATTCCATTGAACTGCACAACTTCCCAGTCGATGGCACTTTTAAGCATGATGTGGAGATACCGGCCTTGGACTGGGGTAAACACAGTAAGAAGTCTCACAACACCAGGTTAAAGTCCAACAGGTTTATTTGGTAGAGAACACCATTGTCGAAGGGGAAAACCCTGAAAGCTAGTGGCGTTTACTACCAAATAAACCTGTTGGACTTTAACCTGGTGTTGTGAGATTTCTTACTACTTTTAAGCACCCCAACCTCTCTCTATCCCCTTGTGTGAAGGCTAGGCTTAGTCATAGTTGAACTCGGGCGTCACACATCAAAGCCAAGTGTAAACAAACTAAGACATTGTACAAAAGGCAGTGAGCTCAGTATTTGCAGTGCTTCTCACAGGGCACAGCACCCAAAGCTTAGCTCAGCACGAGCAATGACTCTGTGTCCGGACTGAAAACAGGAGAGTTTTCATGGAATTTTATTCACACAGTCCCCACAGTGCAGAAGCAGGCCATTCGATCTATCTAGTCTGCATCGACTCTGAAGGAGTATTTTATCCAGGCTCAACTCCCACCATATCCCTGTATTCCCATCTACCCCACTAATTCATCCTAAACTGCACATAGAACATAGAAAACTACAGCACAAACAGGCCCTTCGGCCCACAAGTTGCGCTGATCATATCCCTACCTACTAGGCCTATCTATAACCCTCAATCCCATTAAATCCCATGTACTCATCCAGAAGTCTCTTAAAAAACCCCAACAAGTTCTCCTCCACCACCACCGACGGCAGCTGATTCCACTCACCCACCACCCTCTGAATGAAAAACTTACCCCTGACGTCTCCTCTGTACCTACTCCCCAGCACCTTAAACCTGCGTCCTCTCGTAGTGACCATTTCAGCCCTGGGAAATAGCCTCTGAGAATCCACCCGATCTATACCTCCCAACTCTATACATCTACGGGACAATTTAGTATGGCCAATCCACCAAACCTGCACATCTTTGGAGGGTGAGAGGAAACGTAAGCAGACACAGGAAAAATGTGATAACTCCACACAGACAGTGATCCAAAGCCAGAATTGAACCCAGATCCCTGGCATTGTGAGGCAGCAGTGCTTCCCACTGTGCCATAATGTCCCCACCCTTCCTCCCCCCGATTGCAGTGTAGGAAGAGGTCATTTGGCCCCAAGAACCCATGGAAATATAGATTTCATTTACTCTGAAATGAAATCCCACATTTGATGAAGCATCCCATAGTCTAATAGCTTTCATTTCACGAATCTTGGTCCCACTTTTCCTTTTGCTTTTTCCAATGAGAATCATTTTCCATATGCACCCATCAGTTGAGGCAATCTTTTACTGTTTATCTGCAGCAAGATTCCCAGCTTTCACTCACCCTTTGCCAGGCTGCTCCTCTCTCAGGGCTGTTCCAACTTAATACCATGTTGCTGTTGCTCTCAGCTCTGTGGGAACTGCTGGATCTCATCCCCAACACATTTATCAGTGATTGAAGTCCAATCTTCCGGCTGCTATTTCTTTCACCATGTCTTCCTATCCCTAATTATCTGTCCCCCACTACAAAACCCTATTGCACAGTCTCGATCTCCCCACAGGTCATCTCCTCCCCCATTCCCCAATCTCTATCTCTCCTCCAAGTCCCCATTCTCCAGCTCTCCCCCAAATCCCATTTCCCAGTCCTCATCCCTTCCCAACCCTCTCCTCCCCAGTCATTATCTTTCTCCCCTGAACTACTCATTCTCCAGTCTTGATCTCTCCCTGAATCTCCATTCCCCAGCACAGTGGCACAGTGGTTAGCACTGCGACCTCACAATGTCAGGGATCCAAGTTCAATTCCCAGCTTGGATCACTGCCTGTGCAGATTCTGCACGTTCTTCCCATCTCTGCATGGGTTTTCTCTGGGTGCTTTGGTTTCCTCCCACAATTTGAAAGATGTGTTGGTTAGGTGGATTGGCCATGCTAAATGCTCCCTTAGTGTACCTGAACAGGTGCCAGACTATGGCGACTAGGGGATTTTCACAGTTCATTGCAGTGTTAATGTAAGCCTACTTCTGACAATAATAAATAAATTTTAAAACACCGTGCAATCCCATCTTCTTTCCTTCCCCTCCCACCTTGAGCTCTCATGATTTCAAAGCGCAGACTTCTCCCAGATTTCAATCCTGAGTTCAGAGACTCCGTTAATCCTGAAATGACCTCCAGGCAGCTTGGAGGCACTTCTTGGGAGAGTGTTTCCTGGAGGTGTGGGGAGTGGGAGGTCATATAACTTGTCATCCAAAATTCCTGCTCCATTATCTGATCGCTTGCATCCTGGGTGTTTGTGGGATCAGAACAATAGGGAGTGGAATAGCTTGATCTTGGGTTCGGACATAGCTTGGCACAACATCGAGGGCCGAAGGGCCTGTACTGTGCTGAACTGTTCTATGTTCTATGTTTTGTTGCTACGTTTTCTTACATTACAACTGTCAAAGCCTTTCACAAGCACCTCCTGAGTCACAAAACACCTGAGGATGTCAAAGGCACTGTACGCATGCATATTTTTTTCTTTCCTGCACCAGTGTTCAACAGCAGAGGGCATTTCAGTATCAATAATTGTGCAGTTTCTTCCAGTAGGTGTCAGCATTGAGCTGTTACAAACAAGCTGCAAAGGAGCCACGTCATGGGACCCAAGTCTGTTGGCAACAATAGCCTCCAGCAGTAACATAGGTAAGGCCTGCTTAGGTAAAGGTGACATTTCCTTTTACCGCAAGTGAAAATGGTTTGATTTCTCTGTTGTGTTCTTCTAATATATTAATCTGTATGTGCATCCCTAAGTACAGTTTAAAGTTTATTTATTAGTGTCACAATAGTGCTGTGAGGCAGCAGTGCTAACCACTGTGACACTGTGCCATTCCCCTCCACTGGTGGCATGTTCATCCGCCCCCGCCCCAGCAAGGGTCAGTGGCACCAGGGCCCTCCTGATGGATTCCCCTGCCTGGCACTTGACATGCCCTTGTCATGACCCCTGACACGATATGCCCCTGGATCCCTGCCCTCACATAGCCAGCCTGTCATAGCCCTCACAGAGTCCCCACCCCCTTGGCACTGCCCGCTAACTGGCCATGCCCAGATGGGAACTGCCAGTGTACTATGTGTGGGCACTTCCAGGTGGGCCATGCCCCAGACAACTGGCAGTTTCACTGGCCTCTGAGCCCTCTGGCATGGAAACCAGTACTGATTCTTGCTGTTCTTACGCCAATCCTGTGCACTGGGATTCAGACAGAATGAAGTCTCACAACACCAGGTTTAAGTCCAACCTGTCCAACCATACTTCTTACTGTGTTTACTCCAGTCCAACGCCGGCATCGCTACACTGGGATTCAAACAGGCTATGCATATTTAAATACTACTTTAAATATGCTAATTGGACTTGTGTCCTTTCCAGACACAATCTGGTTCGCACCATTGGAAAGAGGCTGGGAGGATTGTGAACTGTGCTGGGCATGCAGCTGATTTTTAGGCCCACACGTTATTCTCCGGTGCGGGCTCGTTGGGCCGAAGGGCCTGTTTCCCATGCTGTGTTGTTCTTTGTTCTTTGTCAGAGGCTCAGCGAGGTCAGAGAATCACTCCCATAATTGCACTTAGACTTATTCACTGTTTTATTCCCATCCCCTCATAATAATGACCAATATGCTATTTGCTTTCCTCATTGCTCGCTGTATCTGCACGCGAACTTTCTGTGATTTGTGGACAAGGGCACCCAGTTCCCTCCGAATACCAATACCTCACATTGTTTAACAATATTCCGCAGAATTGTGTCGATATGGAGGAGGGGGAGACCAAGGACTCATCTTTGGGACACTCCAAATGTAACGTGCTGGGGAAAGAAGAGAAGCAATTGCTGGGGGTGCTCTGGTAACGATCGTATCAGTAAGAGCAGAGACCAGTCAGGCCAATCCAATAGCGCTGGGTGAGACTGAAGGCATTGGAAGGTGTTGGTACACCGTGTGAAAGACTGCAGGGAGGACCAGGATGACAAAGACTGATAATGTCACAGGGTCACAGGGCTGGGATGTCACTTCGGTTTGGGCCATCCCAATTTAGAGACAGAGGGCAGGATTTTCCAACCACACTCGTCCCCAAGACTGGAAATTCCTGCCCAAGGTCGATGGACCTTTGCATATTCTGCCGAATTTTCTGTCCCGCCCCCTACAATTCCCATAGTGGATAAGACTTTCCCATCCCTCCCAGAATCCCAGTGGGAGAGATTCATATATAGGTCTGTAAGAAAGAGCGGCGCAGAATTGGGCAGCAATGTTTTTAAGGACCTGGGAGAACAATTGGAGATTGGAGGTGGGGGTGGTAGCTTGCAAAAACAGAAGGGTCTGAGGTGAGTTTTTTTTTGAGCAGGCAGACGATATCACAGTTTTGAAAGTGAGAGGAGCAATAGAATCATAAAATCCTACAGTGCAGGAGGAAGCCATTGCAGCCCATCGAGTTTGCACTGACCACAATCCCATCCAGGCACCATAACCCCATGTATTTACCCTTCCAATCTCCTGATGATAAGGGGCAATTTAACATGACCAATCAACCTAACCCAAACATCTTTGGAGTGTGGGAGGAAACCGGAGCACCCGAGGGAAACCCACACAGACACGGGGAGAATGTGCGAGCTCCACACAGACAGTCACCCGAGGCCGGAATTGAACCCAGGTCCCTTACGCTGTGAGGCAACAGTGCTAACCACTGTGCCATGCTACTTAAGAAGAGGTAACCATCTATATCAGATATTATTTCACAGCTAAGACTTCAATGGTAGTTGGTGGAGTTGGCTACGCACCTTCTGTGAAGTGCTTGCCCCATTCAGCCCTCTGGCTCTTGCAGTAATGCTGCTGTGATATCAACAGAACATCTTATCCTGGTGAAAGCGTGGCTCCATATTAGGGTGGAAGCAATGGCAGCAGTGGAAAGCTTATTGCATCAGCAGCTATCAGCAAAATAAAGCATTTATAAGATCTAAATCATCATTGTTAAGCTGCAAGTGTAAAAACAACATTGAAATAAATAAATAAACAATAAAGGGATTGAGTTTAGGAGTCAGGAGATAATGTTGCAGCTTTATAAGACCCTAGTCAGACCTCTCTTGGAATACTGTGGTCAGTTCTGGTCACCTCATTACAGGAAGGATGTGGAAGCTATTGAAAGGGTGCAGAGGAGATTTACAAGGATGTTGCCTGGATTGGGTGGCATGCCTTATGAAGATAGGTTGAGGGAGCTCTGTCTGTTCTCTTTAGAGAGATGAAGGGTGAGAGGTGACCTGATAGAAGTATATAAGATGTTGAGAGGTATAGATTGGGTGAATTCTCAGAGGCTTTTTTCAAGGGCTGGAATGGTTGCTATAAGAGGACACAGGTTTACGGTGCTGGGGAGTAGGTACAGAGGAGATATAGGGGTAAGTTTTTCACTCAGAGAGTGGTGGGTGAGTGGAATCGGCTGCTATCGTGATGGTGGAGGCAAATTCGATAGGGTCTTTCAAGAGACTTCTGGATGAGTACATGGAACTTAATAGAATTGAGGGTTATAGGTAAGCCTAGTAGGTTTGGATATCATCGGTGCAACTTGTGGGCCGAAGGGCCTGTTTGTGCTGTTGTTTTTCTATATTCTGTGCTCTAACATCATTGTTATGTATGTAGGGGCATAGCTCTTTTAAGGGAACGGGTCAGGTGACCCTGGATGTGGGATGATCTTCCTGGGGACTGCCCTGAGAGGGCAGTTATCACTTGGAGTGTGGAGCGAGTAAGACTGCTACAAATAATTGTGCTCCCTGATGCCTGTCAGTGGCATGAGTTCTGGAGAACACTCCTCAGCGTTAAAGAACGCAACAACCGTAATGTCAACAAATTCCATTTTTGACAGGATGAAACATGGAATGTTCCAAACATAGCTTGGGAAATAACCTGGGACTCCACTTGCAAGAGTCAAGTAAAACCCCTGGAGAAACCATTCCCAGCCATTTCCTTCAGTAGTTCTGCTGATCTCCAGCCAAAATTACTGAAAAAGACCAGGACGGAATCCCCAGAATTTCAGAGCCAATGCTTTTATCTTGGTTTTTTTTTCAACTTTTTAATCACTAATCTCACATGCTCTGGAGCAGAAACATTTTGGAATGGCCACTGTGGGTGGTTCTTGATACAGTGAGAACAGTCCTGACCATTTTTTTATATATTTAAACAGTCTCATTCCGCTACAAGTGCAAACATAAATCAACAATTCCAGGTTAACATATATCAAATGTACTGGTGACTGGAGTCATGATTAATTAATTAAAATCTATTTTTTATTCTTTAATTCTCAAGGCAAAGGGGAAATTATTCTCACTGCTATAGGAAGGATGTTATTAAACTGGAAAAGGTGCTTGAAAGATTTACAAGGAATGTTACTGGGACTGGAAGGTTTGAGTTATAAGGAAAGGCTGGATAGGCCGGGACTTTTTCCCTGGAGTGTAAGAGGATGAGGGAGTGAACTTACAGAGCTTTATAAAATCATGAGGGGCATAGATAAGGTGAATAGCCACTGTCTTTTCTCTACAATAGGGGAGTCCAAAACTAGAGAGCACTGGTTTAAGGTGAGAGGGGAAAGGGTTAAAAGGGATCGCAGGGGCAACATTTTCACACAATGATACATGTATGGAATGAGCTACCAGAGGAGGTGGTGGAGGCAGGTACAATTACAACATTTAAAAGATATTTGGACAGGTACGTGGATAGGAAAGGTTTAAAGGGATGTGGGCCAAACGCTGGCAAATGGCACAATTCAGTTCAGGAAACTTGGTCAGCATGGGTGAGTTGGGCCGAGGGCCTATTTCTGTGCTATATATCTCTATGACTCTAAGATATCAACTGTTTTGCAAAATGAGTACATGAGGAATTAAAGACAAAATTAAGTGTCTTTGTTTTTCAAGATCAAACACACAAATCTTTTCATGCCTGAAACCTTTATTCTTCATGGAATCCATGTAATAGCTGTAAAACCCAGACTTAATAATAGGAACATCAAAAAGTATGATATGGAATGCGGATGCAAGTTATTGCCTTAACTTGAAATGTTAAATCCTCTGGTGTCACAGAATCACCCTCATTTACACTATGGAGCAGTCTGCAATGGAAAAACAAAACATACAAGTTTGTTCAAAGTTACTTTTATACTATTGATCTTTCTGCCAGCTAACCTTGGCAAGTCCAACTCTTCATTGGCCACTTTTTGGGAGGTTGGGATAATAACTAGTGATTTTGTTCACACAAAACATAAAGTGAAGTTGCAATTACAACTTTTGCTTTTTAGTCAAGTGACCAGGAAAATTCCACATAAGCTGGCAATGTCTATAATGTGATGTTGACATGTTTAGGCTATGGCTCAAACCCAGAGATACAAAACATGGCAGCCTGCACCTGTGTTAGCTTTTAGCCTTCACTACACAGGAGGGGGCGAAGAGGTTCTTGTGATGCAGAGGTGGTGTCCCTACCTCTGGGTCAGAAGCTCTGGGTTTAAGTTCCATGACGTGGAGATGCCGTCATTGGACTGGGGTAAACACAGTAAGAAGTCTCACAACACCAGGTTAAAGTCCAACATGTTTAGTTGGTAGCAAAAGCTACTACCTTTCAGAGCGCTGCTCCTTCATCAGGTGAGTGGGATTTCAGTTCACAAACAGGGCAATATAAAGACACAAACTCAATTTACAAAATAATGGTTGGAATGTGAGTCTTTACAGGTAATCAAGTCTTAAAGGTACAGACAATGTGAGTGGAGAGAGGGTTAAGCACAGGTTAAAGAGATGTGTATTGTCTCCAGCCAGGACAGTTAGTGAGATTTTGCAAGCCCAGGCAAGGCATGGGGGTTACAGATAGTGTGACATGAACCCAAGATCCCAGTTGAGGCCTTCCTCATGCATGTGGAACTTGGTTATCAGTCTCTGCTCAATGACTCTGTGTTGTCGTGTGTCATGAAGGCCGCCTTGGAGAACGCTTCCCCGATGATCAGAGGCCGAATGCCCGTGACCACTGAAGTGTTCCCCAACAGGAACAGAACACTGTTGCCTGCTGATTGTCGAGTGATGTTCATTCATCTGTTGTTGTAGCGTCTGCACGTTCTCCCCAATGTACCATGTCTCGGGGCATCCTTTCCAGCAGCGTATCAGGTAGACTCAGACTGAGAAGGTCGGTGCAGTTTTTCACCGTGGCGTGTCAGAACTGTTGATTAATGAATCGAGCGCCATATTCTGTTCTTATGAGTGTATCTTTCAGCGTCTGGAGGTGTCTGTTGCGATCCTCCTCAGAAGACAAACACGGGACACGGTGGACAGAGTACCCTTCGTCATCCATACTTCCCCACAGCAGAAAAGCTACGACATCTATGGAACCTTCAACATGTCATTGATGAAGACAAACATCTCGCCAGAGCCATCCCCACACCCCCACTTCTTGCCTTCAAACAACCGCACAACCTCAAACAGACCATTGTCTACAGCAAAGTACCCAGCCTTCAGGAGAACAGTGACACCACACAAACCTGCCACAGCAACCTCTGCAAGACATGCTGGATCATCAACACGGATGCCATCATCTTACGTGAGAACACCATCCACCATACGCAATACATATACTTGCAACTTGGCCAACATTGTCTACCTGATACGCTGCAGGAAAGGATGTCCCGAGGCATGGTACATTGGGAAGACCATTCAGATGCTACGACAACAGATGAATGAACACCGCTGGACAATCTCCAGGCAAGAGTGTTCTTTTCCTGTTGGGGAACACTTCAGCAGTCATGGGCATTCGGCCTCTGATCTTTGAGTAAGCATTCTCCAAGACAGCCTTCATGACACACGACAACACAGAGTCATTGAGCAGAGACTGATAGCCAAGTTCTGCACACATGAGGACAGCCTCAACTGGGATATTAGGTTCATGTCACACTATCTGTAAGCCCCACGATTTGCTTGGACTTGCAAAATCTCACTAACTGTCCTGGCTGGAGACAATACACATCTTTAACTCGTGCTTAACTCTCTCTCCACTCACATTGTCTGCACCTTTCAGACTTGATTACCTGTAAAGACTCGCATTCCAACCATTATTTTGTAAATTGAGTTTGTGTCTTTATATGCCCTGTTTGCGAACACAACTCCCACTTACCAAAGTGTCAGACCAGACCAAAGGACCAGACTATGCAGGGGACTACAGAGACCAGCACACAGATAAAGGCCAATATCTGCCTGGGCACTTGCAGTCCGGCAAAGTTAAGTCAAGGTCTAATATGGGACTTGAACTTTGGTATTTCTGTAAGATAACTTATTGTTGGTTGGGTGGGTGATTATTGATTGTGTGTTTGAATAGATATTGTTGTACTAACAAGAAGTCTACTCGCAATTCTTTGTCCACTATATAAGGGTTAAAACAGACTATGTGGCAGGCTCAACACCTCTTCATGGTTCATATCCTTCAATTCCCTGCCTATTCATGTATCTACAGTAAAAAGTCTGACAACACCAGGTTTAGACTTTTTACTGTGTTGACTTGTCAGACTTTTTACTGTGTTTACCCCAGTCCAATGCCGGCATATCCACATCATGACTATTCATGTATCTATTCAGATGTCTCTTGAACGTTGTTATAGAATATGTTTCCATCACCTCCTCCGATAGCATGTTCCAGGCATTCAGCAACTTCTGCGTGAAAAAGCTGTCCCTTGCATCTCTTTCAAACTTCCCCCCTCTCACTATCAACCTATGCCCCTGCATAATTGACCCTTCGACCCTGGAAAAAAGACTCTGACTATCCACCCTATCCAAGCCTGTCATACCTCTACCAGGTTCCCCCTCATCCTCCGATGCTCCAATGAAAACAATTCAAGTTTGTTCAAACTTTCTTCATAGTCCAAATCCTCCAAACCAGACAACATCCTGGTAAATCTCTTCTGCACCTTTTCCAATGCATCAACATCTTTCCGATAGTGTGGCGACCAGAATTGTACACAATATTCCAAATGCGACCTAATCGAAGTTTTTTACAGCTGCAGTATGATTTTTGAATTCCTATACTCAACGCCCCAAACGATGAAGGCCTGCATGTCTTAAGCCTTCTTCACCACCTTGTCCATGTGAGTTACCACCTTCAGGAAACTGTGGATCTGCATGCCTTGATCCCTCTGTATGCTATTATTTCTAAGGGCTCTACCATTTTCTGTATACGTTCTTTCTTCAGTGGACCTTCCAAATCACATCTCTTCACCTTTGTCCAGATTAAATTCCATCTGCCATCTTTTGGCCAAGGTCTCCAGCCAATTTATATCCTGTTCTATCCTCTGACTATCCTCCTCACTATCTGGTACTCTTCCACTTTTTGTATCATCTTCAAATTTACAAATCGGACCACCTACATTTTCCTCCAAATCATTTATATATTTTACAAATAACAGAGGCCCTCATGCTGATCCTTGTGGAACACTGCTTGTCATAGACTTCCAGTTGGAAAAGTACCCTTCCATTGCCAGTCTCTGCTTTCTATATCCAAGCCAGTTTTGTATCCATCGTACCAGCTCACCTTGACTTCCATATGACTTCACCTTCTGCATCAGCCTGCCATGAGAAACCTTATCAAAGGTTTTACTAAAGTCCATGTATACAACATCCACTGACCTGTGCTGGTCAATTTTTCTTGTCATTTCCTCAAAGAACTCAATCGAGTTTGTGATTCATGACTTCCCCTTCACAAAACCATGCTGCCTATCCGTAATAAGTCCATTCTCTTCCAGATGTGAGTACATCCTATCCCTAAGAATCTTCTCCAATAATTTCCTCATCACTGATGTAAGGTTTTCAGGCCTGTAATTTTCCGTATTGTCTCTTCTGCCCTTTTTAAACAGAGCAACAATGTTAGCTACTCTGCAATCCTCTGGTACCTCACCTGTGACTAAAGATTTTGGCCAAGACCTTAGCAATTTCTCCCCTTGCCTCTCTCAGTATTCTGGGATAGACCCTATCTGGCCATGGGGACTTGTCCACCTTAATGTTTTTCAAAATCTCCAATATCTCCTCCCTTTTTATCTCAACATGTCTTAAAATGTCAACATCCTTCTTTCCACACTCACCATCCATCACATCCTTCTCCTTTGTGAATACTCATGCAAAGTACTCGTTAAGCACCTCACCCATCTCACCTGGCTCCACACACAAATCCCTCCACTGTCCTTGACTGGACATATCCTTTTCTTAGCTACCCTCTTCCTCTTTATATATCCATAAAAAACATTGGGATTCTCCTTAATCCTGTCTGCCAAGGGCATTTCATGGCCTCTTTTTGCCCTTCTGAGACCTTTTTTAAGCTCTTCCTTGCTATCCTTGTACTCTTCAAGAGTCTTATCTGTTTTCAATTTCATAAAATTTTGTATGCCTCCTTTTTCACTAAGTTCACAATCTCTCTTGTCATCCAGGATTCCTGAATCTTGTCCTCTTTATCCTTTATCTTTACAAGGACATACTTGTCCTGAATTGTTAACAACTGACTTTTAAAAGACTCCCACATATCAGATGGTGGATTTACCCTCAAACAGCCACCCCCAGACTACTTTCCCTAGCTCCTGCCTAATGCTGTCATAGTTAGTCTCCCTCCAGTTTAGTACTTTCGTTCTGGGATTACTTTTATTCTTTTCCTGAAACTTATAGAATTGTGATCACTGTTGCCAAAGTGGTCCCCCACTGAGATATCAATCACCTTCCTTTGTTCCTTTATGACACTGTTTGAAACTTCCTACTTTAACCAAGCATTTTTGGCAGCTGTCCTAATGTCTCTTTCCATGGTTCTGTCATTTTTTAGCCCGAGAGCACTTCAGTGAAGCGCTTTCATAGGTTTCCATAGATTAAAAGTGCAACTTGCCATTCGCGTTTATTTGCAACTTTGTGCCTCTTCATTTTGCTAATGTGCTGATAGCAGAGCAGCCGAATGGAGACACGTTTTTACACTCTGTGCGCATCAGAACTTCAAAAATATTCAACTAAATAGCTTAGAATTTGCTGCCAAAATAATGGTGTGTTTAATGCCTCACGCCGTTATTCATGTGTAAAACATGCTGCAAATTGTGGCAAAGAAGAGACTCTGCGAAATGTGAATTGTCACAAGTTGCTAGTCCATTTGCGCTACTCCACTTTTAAGCACAAACAGGTGGTAACTTGCCCTCAAACCTCCCCACAAGCTTCATTAAATTGCTGCATTTACACACAAATTACTAATTAACCTTGCCATGGAAAATTAAGTCTGGGCTTAGCAGCATTTGTGCCCTTTTAACTAAATGATATATGTTCTTACAGTGCCATTCAGCCTCTCTGGCACAAGCAAGTGAACAACATATATCATAGGTTTTAACTCCTACGTGTTTGTTGAAAGAGATTTTTAAAATTAAAAATTCTAAGTTGTAACATTTTTCCTTACTTTTCCAATTATTTTTTAATCCTTCTGTTAAATCAATCTGGCTTTCACTTCTTTTATTTCTCTGCATCTGATTCCACCATGTCATCTTATTTTCCTTTCTGTTGTTAATCTTTGCCTCTCTCAATCCTTAAATTCATTGGTTTAAGGCGATAAACTGTCAGTCTCACCATTCACAATGACTCAGAAATGCTACCTTGGCAGTGGCCCAGTGCTTAGCCCTATTGCCTTACAGTGCCAAGTACCCAGATTCACTTCCAGCCTTGGGTGACTGTGTGGAGTTTGCATGTTGTTGCCGTGTCTGCATGGGTTTCCTCCGGGTGCTCCAACTTCCTCCCACAGTTCAGTTAAGTGGATTGGCCATGCTAAGCTGCCCCTTAGTATCCAAAGATGTGTAGGTTAAGTGGATTAACCATGGTACATGTGCGAGGTTACCGGGATAGGACAGAAAGAAGGACCCGGATGGGATGCTCTTTCACACAGTTGGTGCAATCTCAATGGGCTGAATGGCCCCTTTCTGCCCTGTAGACATTCTATGGTCCTGCGTGCTCAACCAGCTTGGGCTTGCAAAACATGATGTCCAACATTTGAAGTAAGTCCACAATTGGACAACATTTGCTAAATAATTCCACAATGTGCTAAGAATTACGCTGACAACCAATTTAAGATCATCAGTCAGGCTTGCAGCATGGCACATTTGCATGTACTGGAAGCCACATATATTAATACAAAAGACTCTGTTCTTTGCAGAAAGAAAGGATATATGTACATATTGTGCCTGTTCCAGCTGAACATAAGTGACATTCATTGCTTAATTCCTCAAAGCAATGCCTTGACCAATCAAAGTTAAGATGCCTTGATTAAATTTCGAACAAGGCTTGGCAGTTAACTGTCAGTCACCATCAACTATTGCATTCTCTACAGCAACACCTAAAACAAACAGAGTCCACCTGTCAACTGGGCAGCACTCTGTTCTCAAACAGTATGAATTTGTTGATTTACCTTACATTGTATTTTTGAGAATGTCCTGATGAGTGCATGAGTGCAAGCTTTGACAAAAGACTCTCTTTCAGCAATACTCAGTTGTAACTATTTAAAGCGTTGGCGGTAATCAAAGAAATCTTTTAGATCCTTGTACATTCAGATAACACTGATGAATCTGAATCGAAACCAATTACCTTCATATAATACTTTAAAGTTTTCACAACACTTGTAGCTTTTGAAGTGTAATCATTATTGTTAATTGGGGAAAATTGACAGCCAGTTTGTGCACAGCAAACAACAATAAGATAAATGACCAGGTAATCTTTTTCCATTATCAAGGATATTAAACACAACACCAGGAGAATTTCCCTGTTCTCCTTTCAGTAGTGCTGTGGGAACCTATACATCTACCAAGGAAGAAAGACAGTGCCCTGTTTTAACAACATATTTCGAAAAACAGCACCTGTGCAGGAATTCCACAGTACTACACTGAAGTGCCATAGTGTTCTGGTCATCTACTGTCAAATCTATTCACACATATATATTTTCGGACATATATTCTGTGTAGCAATCATGCAGATAAGCATCTTGAGTTAGATTGATAGACCATGCTAAATTGACCTGAGTGTGAGGGGGATTAGCAGGGTAGGTATGGGGGTGTTATGGGAATGGAGCCTGGGAGGGATTGTGGTCAGTGCAGACTCAATGGGCCAAATGGCCCCCTTCTGCACTGTAGGGATTCTATTATTCTTGTATGATTCTATGAGTGGGGCTTGAACACACAGCCTTCCAACACAGAAGTGAAAGTGCAACTGAGCCAAGCCTCTTTTGAAATCAACTATGATGATTAGGTATTGTATTACATCACAAGATCTGAGAATTTTGTTACATTTCTCTCTCTCTGTTGCCCTCTATGTCGCAGAGATATAAATAATGTTACTTCAACAATGGCTTGCTGCAACTGAACACATATTAGTCTGACTCTGTGCAACACACAACAGAAATATGGCAACGAGGCTGGAATTAAATTTTATTTTAAATTTCTTTTGCGAAATTAAGGACTGAAGAATCTTGTGACACATTTTTGAACCTTGAGGTAGTTGAAAAAGCAGGCTCGTCCATTCAGAGTTGTTGAGATTATAAGCGAACAGTCAATAAGGTGGATTGGGACTGAGCGTAGATCAAGCTGCGTCCAATGGGATTCCAGAGTATTACCGTGGAAAGGTTTTAAAAAAAAGATTGTTGGAGAAGTTTCAAGAAGAATACACTGGGATAATCCATATAAAAGGAGTGACATGATTTTATTTTTAGTATTCAAAAGCTAGACAGGAATATGAAAGAATTGGTGAAAATTATGAAATACGTCTCAGAATAAGAAATGACCCAAACAAAATTCCTTTTATTCCATGTAAATAAACTAGGGGAATGATCACACGTTGATTTCTTTGAGATGGTAGGGATAGAGTAACTTGTTTAGGTCGAAGCTACAGCAAATGGACAAAAGTTGAGTCAATGCCATGAGAGCCAAAACTATTGAGGTTCTGTGAAGTTGGTTTGCTATTGATGGGTTGCCAGAGATGTTGATGTCAGATAACGATCCACAGTTTTCATCAGAAGAGTTTGAAATAGTCCTGAATAAGAATGGAGTCAACCACTCCAATATCACAATAACTCAACATGGAAAAGTGCTACAGAAAGAAATGTACAGTTTGGAAAGTGATCTTGTAGAAGTATTTACTAGGTGACAAGTTAGGCAGTAACTTCTGTGTTTCTCTTTGACACATGATGGACAATTTTCTGTCCTCTTACGGAATGACCCCACTTTATTCAGTTGTGGCCCTTTGAGCCTGCTTCACCATTCAGCATGATCAATGCTGATCATCCAACTCAATAGCCTGATCCTGCGTTCCCCCATATCCTTTGATCCCCTTCGCCCCAAGAGCTATATCTAGCTCTTTTTGGAAACATACAATGTTTTGGCCTCAACTGCTTTCTGTGGTAATGAATTTCACTGGCTCACCACTCTAGGTGAAGAAATTTCTCGTTATCTCTGTCCTAAACAGTTTACCATATCCTCAGACTGTGACCCCTGGTTCTGGGCAACCCCACCATCAGGAACATCCTTCTTGCATCTACCCTGTCTAGCCCTGTTAGCGTTTTATAGGTTTCTGTAAGATCCCCCGCGTTCTTCTGAAATCCAGCAAATATAAGCCTGTCTCATTCTCTCCTCTGTCCTGCTACCCTGTCAATTTGTATGCTCACTTTACAAGTTAGTGCTTGAACGGGTTCCTAGGAAAAAGTTTAGTTTGCTTAAGCATGACGTCAATAGCAAAGTAAGAGAAGAGCAAGACAAATTGAAAATGATGAGGTACAAAGCACCAAGCATGAAACTTAGAGAGTTCAGTGCTGGGCAGAAGGTCATGGTGAAACCATCTCCCCCAACACCGCCCCTTCCCCTCACCGCTTCCCCCCCCCCAATCCCAAAGGTGCTAGGGCATGGAATTGAAGTTGTTATAAAGAGACTAACTAGGTGCATTCATATATCTAATGAAAATTGGAGAGAGGCTCCATCAATAATGTACAGTTCATTTGCTTGAGGAAATCTGAAACAGAGAGAGCTGTGAAACCCCTATAATCCAAATTCCTCTTATAGCCCAAAGTGAAAGTCAGATGGAAACTGAAAGTCAAAAAGAAACGGAGGCCTGTATTTTGCAGCCCCTACTGATCCTGTGCGTTGTGGGGTGACACTTGAAGTGTAAAGGGAACCTTAATAAAACGTGTAAGTCTTTCGGGCAGTGCCCTATGCCATTGAGGGAACACTCCAAGATGAAATTCCCCCTTTGTTGCTCTCTCCTGGCCTCCAACCCACAGTCTTCTCCCATCCTCCCTCACCCCCTCACAAGGCTCTCCAATCCCTCTGCATCCAGTACCTCCGACTTACCTTATTCTGGGATCCATTTTGCTGTCTTCATGGGGCCCACTTGCAGCCACAGCAACATCCGCTATAAAGTTCTGGCACTGCTGAGTCCGCCAGGCTTTTCATTCTTTCACAGAATGTGTGCATTACTGGCTAGGTTAGCATTTATTTTCCACCCCGAATTGCTGTTGAGAAATTGGTGAGCCACTTTCTTGAACTGCTGCAACTCCAACGGAGTTGTTAGCAAGGGAGTTGCTGGATTTTGACCTAGCAACGGTAAGTGAAAGGTCTAAGCGTGGTGTGCAACTTGGAGGAAAATCGCAGATGATGGTGTTCTCTTGTATCTGCTGCGCCTGAGATTCAAGGTGGTAGGGATCACAGGTTTTGAAGGTACTGTCGAAGAAGTCTTGGTGAGTTGCTGCCATGTGCCTTGAAAATGGTATGCAATTCTGCCACTGTGCCTCGGTGGTGAAGTGGAGTGAATGTTTTTTTCCATTTACATGCATTAATCATATAAATATCCAGTGCACAACATGCACTTCACTTCTTTTACGGTTTCTCACTTGCTTTTCTGGGACTACGGCCCACTTGCTATTCAGATACTCTCTCCACATCAGAGCATGATCATGAATATTGCATCTGTGTGGCAATATGGCAATAAGTTGGTTTATAATGCATTAGTCACTCCACGTAACAAACTTTTAATTCTCCTCAGCCTGAACTCTGGATCTTTTATCTTTTACATGTTTTATTATAGTGTTCTGGCAGTCAACAGGTGACTAATAAAAATTGACATACAAATGATTCCTGGGATAGCAGAACTGAGGAGAGATTGAGATGGTTAGGATTATATTCACTGAATTTCAGAAGAATGAGGAAGATCTCACAGAAAGTCTATAAAATTCTAATAGGACTAGACAGGATAGAAGCAGGAAGGATGTTCCTGATGGGAGGTTGTCCAGAACCAGGGATCATAGTCTGAGGATATGGGGCAGAATGAGGAGAAATTTCTTCACCCAGACTGGTGAGCCAGTGAAATTCATTACCACAGAAAGCAGTTGAGACCAAAACATTGTATGTTTCCAAAAACAATTAGATATAGCTCCCGAGGCGAAGGGGATCAAAGAGTATGGGGGAGAAGGCAGGATCAGGCTAATGAGTCGGATGATCAGCCATGATCATACTGAATGGTGAAGCAGGCTCAAAGGGCCAAATGGCCGAAGTCTACTCCGATTTTTTATGTTTCTATGTAAGTGCCTTGTTCCCAGCTATTAGATTGTTTCTCCGACTTACATTTAATGAGAGATGACTAGGAGTTGGAAGGCAGTAATTTACATGCACCATATCAGCTTGCAGAAGACAGCCTAATGAAAAATCTATAATCGTAAACTACAGCCTCGCTGAATTTTGGATATGCTCGTTTTAATCATAAACCTTATGCTGCAAAATAGCTGTCAAGTTATTAGATTTTTTAAAGGGCATGCTCTCAGGATATTTGCAAGTGTTATTAATGCAATAACGATGTGTGTTAAGGCACAGAAGGCAATAGAGAAGGCAATATGGAAGAGCCCATTATAAAGAAGGTGGGCACTGAGCAGGAGAGAAATAGGGGAATGCAATAGGAGTGGTGAGGCAGGAGGCAAGCGCATGTGAAGAGAAGAGTTTCCATAAACTTCTAAAAGCAGGTACCATTTCATCTGTCACTTGTACCAATTACTTGGCTACAGTTACACTCAATTGGCTTTTATTATTCATGAAACAGCATTGAACCACAACTGAAAAGACTGGTTTCAATACTATAGTCATAAAATATGAACAAATCACAACTGACCAGGGAGGGAAAAGAACAGTCAAAATCAGGACACATGTCATAGAAACCCAGATAAATAACTTCAGAAAAGTTGGCACAATCCAAAGCTGACCAATCAAAAAACCATCCAGCTGAAAATCAATCCTAAACAAAGGACACAAATCCAAAAAATAAAATATTGCAGATGCTGGAAATCTGAAAAAAAGCAACACTGGAATAGCATCATCTGCAGAGACAGCAGCAGAGCTAAAGTTTGAGGTAAATGATCTTACAACAGCTTCTACTTTCAAATTCTTCAGTGCTTGCTCCAATCATCAACATCTTAACCCCTTTCAACTCTCTGAAGTTGAGCCAGACTGTTTGTAACCTCGGTGTCCTATTTCATCTTGAACTGAGCTTCTGACCTGAAATCTGCACCATCACTATGTCTGGTTATTTCCACCTTTGTAACATTACCTGACTCTATCCTTATGTGGTTCAGTGTCAAATTTTGTTTGATAACACCCCTGCAAAGTGTCTTGGAAATCTGACTACAATAAAGGCACTGGATATGTTATTGTTGGGGGTGGTGTTCCCCATCCTTCATCCACCGTGGCCACTCACCTCAGTCCCAGTATTGGGGCTTTTGCCTCAGAGATATGCAAAGATGATATTCCCCAGTTGCTAAATGGGAACATAAGCTTTTATTCAAAAGCTTCAAAACGTCTGCAGCTTCGTGCTTCACAGCTTGGTTTCAGTTCTGTAACCACATTTACAGGCTTGGCTGGCAGCATGTGGCGAGCAGTCAACAGACACACACATAACCGGACACTGAACAATTTAATACAATAACTGTCTCAGTCAGCTTATCCGCTTCTCAACACATACCTTCAAATGCATGTCAATGACACTGAGTCCAATTTTACCATTTTGATTCTAAGTGCTGCGTGGATTTGAAACTAGGAGTGTTTCAGATTCAACGTTTAGACCTGTTCTCTGGTGCTCCTGTACGCACTCTGCCTAAAAAAATATCAGTGAGTCCGAATCACGCTGCACAAGCCTGTGGATGGGGTTTAACACGCCAGAAACCCTGCAGCTCCGATCGGTGTCTCCAACTGCGTGTGCACAGAAAAAGAAATGATAGAATGCGGCTTCCCTGCCACATCACTCCAGGGATAATACCTCCCCCAGCACCAACAGACACTGCCCCACCCCCACAACATTATTGACCCCCTTATCCCCCCCGCCTCCTGCCACCTAGCTCAATTGTGGGTGCCCCCTCCCTTCCCACCCCCCCCAATGATCTCAGGCAGAGTGGCAGTGAACCCCACCCTTTCCCCTTACTGATCACAGGCAGAGTGCCAGTGGACGTCTCCCCCACCCCCCTTCCACCCCCCAACCCCTGCCACTGATTTCAAGCACAGAGCCATTGGAATACCTCCTCACTAACTGGAGCACCCAAATCGAACTGTAGTGGAGCATGTCTGTTTTGCGCTGAATCTGGACGGATGAACACGGTGGTGAAGGAGGAAGTGCTGGTAATCTACCCAATTGCCATTGGGTAGTTGCATTGGGTAGTTTCCTCCATGAAGCAAATTCCTTCTGAGGGTGTACAATCAGGACATACGTGAACTAGGCATCAGTGCCAGCAGAGGCACTGTGGTGGCTTCTCGCCACGTACCTAGTGAATTGCACATTATAAAAAGAAGAGTAGCAGCATGGGCAACTGTGGAGAGTTTGGAACAAAAACAGGAAATTCTGGAAATACCTAACAGGTCAGGCAGGGTGTTACAGTGGCATAGTGGTTAGCACTACTGCCTCACAGCAAGAACACACAGGGACCTGAATTCAATTCCTGGCTTGAGTCACTATCTGTGTGAAGTTTGCACTTACTCGCCACGTCTGCATGGGTTTCTTCAGGGTGCTCCGGTTTCCTCCCACAGTCCAGAAGGTGGGCTGAAAAATCCCACCAATAAAAACTACAACATATAACTGGGCCATTCAACCCAACCAGTCTATTTTGGCAATTAGGGATGGCCAACAAATTCTGCTACTGCCGGTGATGCCCGCATTCCATGAGAGAATAAAGAAAGAAAAACTAGTCATCTTCATGAATATAAAATCAAGCATTTTTTAACGTTTAACAAAGCCCCAGTGTCTTCAGCAGTGTGATGTCAAACTTACTGTAATCTCATCTTAATATTGCTGACCAACCTTCAATATATCAGTCACAGGCCATTACACAATTGACAGCTAGGTACACTCAGAACAAAAAGCAGCAGACTAAGTTGATGTTACTAAAGCTTTCCAAATATAGGCATATATAACGTGACTATGGTCAGAGTGAACACAGTGGAATATAGTAGTCTGCAAGTACAGTAAAACGATCATGTTGTATCTGCTTACATGACAGCAGCCAGCACGTATCAAAACACAACTGCCGAAAGTGGAACTCAGTCATACGCTTAAAGAAAGGAGAACTAGCTTGCATTTAAATAGTTCTCTTCACAGCCTCAGAATGTCCCCAAGTACTTTCCAGCCTGGGAAATACTTTCTGAAGTGTCATCATTGTTACAAAATAGGTAAACGTGGCAGGCAATTTATGTACGGCAATGAGATAAAATAACCAGATAATCTGTTTCAATTCAGTTGGTTGAGAATTAAATATTGGCAGGATGCCAAGAGAGCTCTCCTATCTTTTTAAAAAGTGTCATACACTGGAGAAATTCAACTAGGCTTTGGGTGAAATTCGCAGCAAAAACAGCTGTTATATTTATGGTATATTTGTGGCGTAATGGTTAGCAATGCTGCCTCACAGCACCAGGGACCCAGGTTCGATTCTGGCCTCTGGTCACTGTCAGTGTGGAGTTTGCATTTTCTCCCCTTGTCTACGTGGGTTTCCTCTGGGTGCTCAGTCCAAAGATGTGCTTGTTAGGTTGATTGGCCATGCTAAGATTGACTCTAGTGTTAAGGGGATTAGCAGGGTAAATGTGTGGGGTTATGGGAATAGGGCCTGGGTAGGATTGTGGTCAGTGCAGACTCGATGGGCCGAACTTCTGTACTTTAGGGACTCTATGATTTGTGTAATCTTTCCTACCCACCTAAATCAGTAAAAGGCAAATGAGGATAACAGTAACCTATATATATATAGAGCACCTTTTTTACATTATGAAACACTCATGGGGTATTTTAAAACAAAATGAAACACCAAGTTAAGTAAAGGAGATATTAGGCCAGAGGACCAAAACTTGGTCAAAGACATAGATTTTAAGAAGTGTTTTAAAGGATGAAAGCAAGACAGAGGGGCAGGAAAGAGAAACACAAAATATTCTGGAAGCGAAAATCAGAGAGAAGAGCAGTACTTCTTCAGGGAAGGGATTCCTGGAAGAGAAGTGGCAATGAATTAAACATCAGGGAGAAGAGGTCTGAGAAAGGATCATCTAGACTCAAAACGTTAGCTCTACTCTCTCTCCACAGATGCTGAGTTTCTCCAGCATTTTCTGTTTTTGTATAGAGGAGCAGGAAGATAGAACGAGGGAATTCCAGAACTTGGGATCCAGAAAATTGAAGGTACAGCCAGCAGTGATGGACTGATTAAAATCAGAGGTGCTCAAGAGACTAGAATAGATGGGCACAGGTATTATGGACGGTTGGGGATCTAGGAGATTACAGAGAGAGGAAGGTGCGAGGTCTTGGAGGGATTTGAAAATATGGAAGAGAATTTTAAAATTAAGACATTGCTTGACCATCTGCCAAGCTAGGTCAGCAAGCACAGGAGTGACAGGATTTGCTGCAAGCCAGAGTAGGAATGGTAGAGTTTTGAATCACCTTAAGTGGGAGGCCATCCATGAGTGTGCAGGAATATTCAAGTTTAGAAATAACAAAATGTATGAAGGTTTCAGCAGTACATTTGCAAATTTGGGGTTGGAGTTCAAATTAAAGTCAAATATAACATAAAGGTCTGGTTTATTCTCAGACAGCTTTGGTTTAACTTTTTAACATCATGCCGCAATCCATAAAACCTGACTGAGATAAATTACTCTTCCAATTGGCATTCAAAATGACTATCTAATCACAGCTAATCAGAGGATATATTGTGAAATGTGATGGAACTGACTTACTGCCTCAATATTAATGGGAGGCAGGGAGTGTAGTATGAGGGGGTCTGGCATTGCAAGGGTTAATGTGGGACTCAGCTAGGAATCGTCCTCACTTTTTGCCAGGTGTGGATGTACACATGTAGTATGTGTTATCAATAAACACTTAATATTCCACCATACAAGACTCAGAACCTCTTTGTGAGGCCTCCTGAACTTAGAACAGTGAGAATGCAGGGAAAGCCAAAGAATAACAGCAAGGGCGGACATTCAGAGGTCCTGCAGATCTGAGAACAGAGCTCATTAATCTATTGTTGCCCTGCCACCTGCTAAATAGGCCCTTCTGAAAGGTCTTCGACATTTGGAAGGGCAAGGGAAGTTGTAATATAGAGGGGGAAATGTCAGCAATCTTGAGAGGAGTGCAGCAATCAAGAGAGCTGGGAGAAGGCAGGACATTGGGCTTGGGGGAGGCTGAAAGCTTGGGGGAGTATTTCTGCTCCTCCTGACCCAGTTGGAGGCTTCAACAAACCACAGCCGGGATTCTCCCAAAAAATGCTAAGTCCCCAGTTCTCATGAAAACTGGAATAACTCCCACTGCTGACTTAGTGGGAGTTTCAATGAATCTCCCACACTCTGACCACTGCAGAGTACCCTAGCAGGATTCCCTCTGAAGATAAGGAGTCAGGGCCTATTCATGCCAGACAGGCTGGCAGCACAGTGCTAAGTGGGCCACTGCACATGTGCCAATCTGTTAATGCTGAGATCAGCGCATGCGCAGTGGCCTTACACTGCCAGCCTCCCAATTATTGGCCAGCCCAATTGTTAGCCAGCCCTGTGACCCCCGTTGCTGTCCCTCTGACCCACCCAACCCCACTTGCTGGCCTTCAGAATCTCTCTGGGCAAACCCCAGAATCCCCAACCTGGCCAGCCCTGATTTCCCTGATGCCACCCCCACGCTGTTCCCAGCAGTCCTGACCACCCTAGACCCTGGCAGCCCTGACTCCCTCAAACTCTGATGGCCAGCCCCAATCACTGTCCTCCCTCCTTCTGCCACTAATCCCTTTGCAGAGTGGTCCCATCCCCTTGCCACTAGCCAATGCCCATTTGGCAGTGCCAAGGTTCCCTCTGGGCATTGCCAGTTTCTCCTTGGGCAATGCCACATTGGCATTGGCAGGTTGGTACTGCTCACAGGGCACCTCCCCCTTATCCCCGAACTCCTAGGGGGGCCTCCAAGGCCTCTGTTCCCTCCAGCAGAGTCGGACCAGCTATTCCCCTTTTGTGGCGAGTTGTTGCAAACCCCACTGGAGTGAATCACTCCTGGTGGAGGAAGGGGCAAAAGAGACACTAGTGGCCCTGGAGACTTCAGTCCAGATCCGCTAATGGGATGCAAATCCCGATTGATGTGTTGAAATTGTCATGTGAGTGTACCTTTAAGAAAGGTTTTTTTTACAAGCATCTGACAGCTTCAGTGATGTCATTGGGGGTGGAGCTAAGCTGTGGAGGTCTAATGATTGGGGTTTATGGCAGTCAGGCGATAGGGGTCTTTTCCTTTGGGCTTTCGGTTTCATTTTGGGGAGTGTATTTTTTGAAGCAGTTTAGCAACAAGCTCTCCGTCTCCCTCTCCCCATTCTTCTCTTTGAGAAGCTGTGTTTTGGGAAACAGATTCGACTACAATCTCTTCTGAGTTTCTTCACAAGGGATTTTCAGCGTTTAACACAGGAGGCTGGATACCTGTAATAAGTGGCCATTAACCTATCCTGTATTGTGCTTATTTGGAGGGGTTTGTGTAGTGGATGTTGGTTTTGGTTGAAGCACAGTATAACTTCATTAAAAGTTGTATATTATTGTGGTTATTGTGTTTCTTGTTTGTAATTGTTAAAACTTCTTGCTAAGTGTCTTACTGTACATGTCAACAATATCCTTAATTAAACTTTGTTTTGATAAAAGCTCCTCGTGGGTCAGTTGAGTCACACCTGAAGTGAAACCTCTCAAGCTCGTCCTAGCCAAATTCAACATAAAACATGACAAGTCAGGTGAACACTTGAAGATCCAACCTGACTTGTAACAAAATTAGCTGATGATGCTAAAATTCTTGGGCTGGGAGACATGCAGAGGCCGTGGCGACCAGCGCTGGGCCCATGAAACATGATGTCTCCCAGCCCATTGCGCTGCTAGAGCAGCAGGGTCTGGAAGAATCACTCCCCCCGCACCCCCATTTTCCTCAGGGAGACAGAAATTGAAGTGGAGGCAGTGCTGATATTAATGGGCTGTTGTAAAGGAGCTTTATCAGCACCTTTGTACTTAAAAAAAATTAAACTGGCAAGAATGGGTTGGATTGCCTAACCTGATATTTTATCAATTACCCTTTCCCGTCCATAACGACCGAATAGATGAAGCTGCACTTTTATTTCAGGGTATTGGGAGTATTTTGGGTTCAAATTTACAAGCCTATGGTTGGCCATTCAGCCCATCTCAATTCTACATTCTACATTGCAGAGGAGGTTTACTAGGCTGATACCGGAGTTGAGGGGATTGAGCTATGAGGAGAGGCTGAATAAACTAGGCTTGTACTCGTTAGAGTTTAGAAGAATGAGGGGAGATCTCATTGAGACGTATAAGATGATGAATGGGATGGATAGGATAGAGGTGGAGAGACTCTTCCCGCTCAAAAAAGACAGTAGGACTAGGGGGCACAGCCTCAAGATAAAGGGGAGGCGGTTTAGAACAGAGTTGAGGAGGAACTTCTTCACTCAAAGGGTGGTGAATCTCTGGAATTCTCTGCCCGTTGAAGTGGTGGAGGCTGCCTCGCTAAATATTTTTAAGAAGCAGGTTGATGGGTTCTTGATAAGAGAGGGGATTAAGGGTTATGGGGAGAGGGCGGGAAAGTGGAACTGAGCCACGACAGATCAGCCATGATCTTATTGAATGGCGGGGCAGGCTCGAAGGGCTAGATGGCCTACTCCTGCTCCTATTTCTTATGTTCTTATGTTCTTATGTTCTTATTCATACTATTCTATCAAGGAGACAGTTCTATGTGTCAAGTACATCTTGTCTGAAAAATCCTCTGGTATAAGACCTAAGCTTGTTATTTATTGGTTTGAGTCCTCTCTTTCTGTTCTCATATTTAAAATATGGATTCACATTTTGCATACTATTAACTATTTTGTATACCTCTTTAGATACCTGTATTCCAGACTAAAATATGCAAACTTCTTCTGTCTTTCCTCATATCTCTGACCACTACCATTTCTCCTGGCACAACCTCCAGATCATCAATATCTTTTTGCAGGTATGGCTTGACTAGAGCACTGTGCCTCTGAATAATGTTTGACAACGTAGCTGAATAGGTTGTTTGCTTTGTTGAGTGTGATTATATTAGGTGACAGTGTTTACATTTTCACAAGAGTAGCAAATCAGGTGCATCCTAACTCAGCACCTCAAGCCTTCATGTCCATCCTTGGCCTGCAGAAATGTTCCCGTGAAGCCTGACACAAGCTGGAGGAGCAGCACCTCATCTTTCAGTTAGGCACTTAGGAAACCTCAGGAGTCAACGCTTAGTTCGGCAGATTTAGATTGTGATCTTTCTCCTCCATCATTGAACCCCTTTTTAAAAATATCTCATACACGTATTGCCTCAATACAAACGCTCCTTTCCTATACCAGGCCATCTGTTCATAAAGTTGCTGCTTTTTGTTGAAATCTCTCACAGCTGCACTTTGATATCTAACACGTTCTAAGGGGAGGCGATGGCCTAGTGGTATTATCACTGAACAATTAACCCAGAAACTCAGCTGATGTTCTGGGGCACCCAGATTCAAATCCCGCCACAGCAGATGGTGGAACTTGAATTCAGTAAAAATGATCTGGTATTAAGAATTACTGAAGGCCATAAAACCATTGCCAATTGTTGGAAAAACACATCTGGTTCACTCATGTCCTTTAGAACATGCTATCCTTACTCCGTCTGGCCTACATGTGACTTCAGAGCCACAGCAATGTAGTAGATGCTCAACTGCCCTTGGACCACCAGGGATGGCCAGCCAGCAACACCCATGTCCAACAAATGAATAAATTTTCCCTTTCTTTGGCAAAGAGCCAGAAGGACTCAAAATGTTAACTCTGCTTTCTCTCCTTACAAATGCTATCAGACCTGCTGAGTTTTTCCAGCCTCTGTTCTTGTAGTAAATTAGTGGACTTGATTATTGTTGGTTCACTAAAGTACTTTTTCTTCTGGTGTCTGGTTGTAGTTCTGCTCTGTTCCTTTTACTCTCATTGGCTGGCTCATGCTGCAGCTAAACAGTAGCAATTTGAAGATCTGCTTTTGTATCTATGGAAACCACAAATAGCTCTTCTGGTGAGCGTCAGAGCAATTGAGAAAGTGAGAGTATGCAATGTATCAAGAGCTGCTCTTCAGGCAAAGACCAAACGGTGTCTCCAAAAGCCTAAATTCAGCCTACAAACTATGGAATGGGCACCGTCACACCATAGTCCAAAGAAGTAACTAAGGTGCACTTTATTAGATAATGTTTAGATTGTATAAATGATTTTACAATCACTCTGGCCTCTGTGGAAAGCCAAGTGGGCAGCATGGTGGCACAGTGATTAGCACTGCTGCCTCACAGCGCTAGGGACCCTGGTTTGATTCCCGACTTGGGTCACTGTTAGCCTACTTGTGATGCTAATAAATAAACTTCAAATTTTAAAACAGTCCAATACGTGTAATCTGGCAGACATTTTGTCTGTGTTGCTTTTGGCAGGGTCAGTGAATCGTGGAATGAGGGAAGGAAATCTATATTTGTTCTCATCCAGCTGATGAGAACATGCCTCTATATTGTTTATAGGGCTACAAGGCAGAGAAGAAGCCTCAAATAAACTTACAGCTTCACTGTAAAACATCCTTTGGGGAAAACGCCAAGGCTAATTGACCATCGTCTAATTAGATGTGATGAGGCTACAATAGGAAACCCAAATATGAGGGGAATTCTCTTGTTTGAGGTGGAATTCTGGCACCCACTCTTCCTTATCTGCCTCAATGTCAATCCATTTTTGTGAGTTAAGGTTCATGAAATATGCGCAATGGGTTCGCAACAGAATTTCCATCATCAAAAGGGAGCCTGACAGTGCAGTGCAGAGATGGAGCAGGGATACTATAGCAGAACAATAGGAGGTAGTTGGGAGTGCTAAAATGCTCAGAGTTCAAGATGCCCCATCGAAAGCTTCAGCTCACACCAAGGCCTTCTACAGAGAAGTGCCATGTCTGCCCTGAAGGAAGAGGAGGCTGCTCCTAGACCGTCTTCCTTCTTTGGAGGGACTCAAGTGCTTCCTGGGATCTACCGCCACATTGAACATGGCTATCACAGAAGCAGGGCGGTCAGGCCTGAAATCCACTGAAGACCAATCAGAAATTAATGCAACTGTGTTAAATAGAAAATGTCTTTGCTTTTGACAGAGAAAGAAAACTCAGAATTGCCAAGAATGCCTTTTTTCAATGCTACAACCAATGTGACTTACATTCTTGTTTGTGCTAAAAGAACAAAGAACAAAGGGAACAAAGAAAAGTACAGCACAGTGACAGGCCCTTCGGCCCTCCATGCCCATGCAGATCATGATGCCCCAAATAAATTTTAAAAAAACCTTCTGCCTTTACTCAGACCGTATCTCCTTATTCATGTGCCCATCTAGATGCCTTTTAATGTTGCTAATGTGCCTGCTTCCACCAATTCCTCTGTCAGCATACTCCAGGCATCCACCACTCTGTGTGTAAAACTACACCACCGCCCCCCCCCTCCATTTCCCTTAAACTTTCCCCTCTCACCTTGAACCTGTGCCCCCATGTAAATGACACTTCCACCTTAGGGAAAAGCCTCTGATTATCCACCCTGTCTATGCCTCTCATAATTTTGTATCAGGTCTCCTCTCAGCCTCCATCCTTCCAGTGAAAACAATCCTAGTTTATTCAACTTGTCTTCATAGCCAATACCATCGAGACCAAGCAACATCCTGGTGAACCTTCTTTGCACTGTCTCCAAAGCTTCCTCATTCTTCTGGTACTGTGGTGACCAGAACTGCATGCAATTCTCCAAATGCAGTCAAACCAAGGTTTTATATCACCGCAACATAATTTGTCAACTCTTGTACAAATGAACAAAGATTTTACAATACTTTTGGGGGGCTAGCACTCATTCAAGACTTGCTAATTTCCAGTTAGCTGCTATATTTCCAGAAAAGGAGTGATGTAAATAATAAAACTATATCCCACATTGCAATCTTGTATGTGTACAAATATTCTGAAGGTACTTCCTTGTGCTGGGGGAGCAGGAGAAGGAGAATAGGACTGACTGCAAAGTAAAACTAATCACATAAATACTTAAAAACTCTAAAAGGAAAGACTGGGGCTGCTCCAACCTCAAAATGTCCATATGATGATGGGTCCCACATGAAACATTAATCAACCTTCCCTTCTCAGAAACCTTTGCATTTGGCTGCTATCAAAAATTCCCTCATACAATCCATGCGTTCAATACAAATTTTGTGCCAGAAATCTGGCCTGTGTGGAAGGTCAGGTAATAAAGTACAGGTGGGCATCCTGCCAACCCTTGCTGACACTATAGCAATGAAATGCCAGTCTTGTTGCCGAGATTTCAACACTATCTGTAACCAGATAGGTCCCACACTGACTGTGAATGGAATATGTGGTTAAATTCCTTTCAGTCAAACATCGTAACATAAGGAACTATTATGCTTCTTCAGAAGGAACTCTTCAAATGCCAACAATAAAAATATAACAAAACTTGCTCCAACTTATAAATCAAAGAAAGGGTCTGATAAATAAACCTCATTACTCCAAACTTGGGGCCTCACCCTGGGCCAATCCAAGTTCCCCACAATTCCCAACAGATTCTTACTTATAGTGAGTCAGCTGGTCAGCTGACTATCACATCATTCTGTAATTGGTTCCATGGTTTACTGGATTAGCTGACCCTTACAGCTTGTTACGATTGGTCACATTACATCCGTTAGAAAGTTGCCACTGATTACATTCTAACAGTTTGTCAAGTTCAGTGGAATCCAGAATTAGAATTCCATTTTCTGCCTGGGATTAAGTAATAAGAAATTAAAGTCAAGCCCAACCTTTGCTTCAGTCCTTCATGTCTGCTTGTAACTCTTATCAATATTACTGAATACTAGAATCTGCAACCATCAGATGTTTACAATAAGTAAACGTTATAATCTAGCCCCATAAACTTTTGTAAAGTTAACCAAATTTAAGATACAGTCTGCCACCAGACCAGCATAGGAATATAATGCACGTGAATGATAAACATTTTCATTGCATCATAGAATCATACAGTGCAGAAGAGACCATTTGGCCCATTGAGTCTGCACCAACACATAAGAAATACTTGACCCCCTACATAATCCCATTTACCAGTACTTGATCATAGCCTTGAATGTTATGACACGTCAAGTGCTCACCCAAGTACTTTTTAAAGAATGTAAGACAACCTGCCTCTACCACCTTCCCAGGTGGTATATTCCAGGCTGTCATCATTCTCTGGGTAAAACAGATTTTCCTCAAACCACCCCCAAACTTCCTCACCTTGTCCATCACCTTGAATCTATGTCTCCCCGTGACTGACCTTTCAACTGAGGGGTACAGTGCCTCTTATCCACTATCCATGCCCTTCATAATTTTGTACGCCCTTCAGTCTTCTCTGGTTCAGTGAAAACAACCCAAGCCTATCCTCACAGATAGTGACTTAACCCAGTATGTGTAGTGAACTGACAACTATTTTTGTAAGCTCAAACTGCACAGTTGAGATAGATTACATGATTGACTCAATGTAAATGGAAATAAGTTCAGTGATAGGATTGCCCACATGGTACAGTGCCAAACAAATAATCATCCCAGGCATTAAGCAGCTGCCATCCAAGTGTTTTATCATGACACCAAACGGCCCAAAAGGACACTGGGGTGATTGGCTGCTTTTTAAATCACTTGTAAATGCCTAGGCAAAGGTCAGGCAGTTCTTAACAAAAAAGAAAGAACTTGCATTTATCACATTCTTCCAACATTCCAAAGAGCTTTACAACCAACTGGTTAATCGTGAAGAATGGTTAGTATGTAAGAAAATGTTACAGCCAATTTGGCACAACACAGTGTCGTAAACAGTAAATGAGATGCCTGAGCTGTTATTCTGTGTTCAGATGGTGTTGTTTATGGAAGGAAGGTCGACCAGAAATAAAAATAATACACTGTTCTTCATGGGGTATTTCACATCCACCTGAGCAGGTAGAAAGGCCATTGCTTCAATGTTTTATTGGAGAGCCAGCATCTCCAACAATGTAGTACTTCCTCAGTACTGAAGTATCAGCCTAGATCATTGCTCCAGTCTTGGAGCAGAGATTCAACCTCAAACCTGCTGCCTTAGAAGAAAGATTGTTATCAGTGTGTTAGAGTTACCAAAAGGGGGTGCTGAAAGTGACTCAAACCATCTCCAAAGAAGCAATGTTTTTACCAGGGAACGGGTAACATGACTGCGAGCACTCAATGTAAAAGCAGCATCTGAAACAGCAGGAGGAAGAGAAAATATCTGGGGCCAATGAGAGGGAAGAATTTCAAGAGATTAAACTGTAGGATTGTCTGGAATGCCAATTTTACAGCTGCATTTTTTTTATTCCCCACTGACCACAACATACAGTAAAATAGGATGGGATGGGAAAACTACTTTGTGCTGCATCCCATCAGATTCCTAACATTTGTGTTAGGCCAAAACTGTCCCCGATCCTCTATGAAGTAAAAACAGCAGGATAGATTTTCATTTTTTTGCCCCCTGGAAATGGATGATCACCTAATTGGGGATGGAGACACAGGTAGAAATGCTGTTACATCCCACTTCCATTATGTTAACATATCAGCATGGGCGGCACGGTAGCACAGTGGTTAGCACTGCTGCTTCACAGCTCCAGGGTTCGATTGCCGGCTTGGGTCACTGTCTGTGTGGAGTTTGCACATTCTCCTCGTGTCTGCGTGGGTTTCCTCCGGGTGCTCTGGTTTCCTCCCACAGTCCAAAAATGTGCAGGTTAGGTTGATCGGCCATGCTAAAATTGCCCCTTACTGTCCTGAGATTTGTAGGTTAGAGGGATTAGTGGGTAAGTGTATACGGATATGAGAGTAGGGCCTGGGTGGGATTGTATTCGGTATAGACTCGATGGGCCAGATGGCCTCTTTCTGTACTGTAGGGTTTCTATGATATAGTTTTCCTGTCAGCTGCCCTCCTAAACATACGTAGAGAATTGCAAGGAACTTACGGCAACCTGGCCATTGGAATGAATGGGCCCATGGATCTGCTGTGGAGATACAACTAGATATTCCATTGGAGCAAAGGTGGAGAACCAGTTATGTGGTTCCACTTTAAGTACTTGGACTGCTGTGCCACAGAAAACAACTTACATACACTCTGCTAAATTACTAATTATAGCAATTTTCAGGCAAGCACTGGCAAGCTCCCTCTTAATGGCAGAAAGGCTACCCCAGTGGCTAAAATGGCCCCAGTGCATAGAATGGAATGGGAGGGGGTAGGGGAGGGAGTGGCAGATTTTGATGGCATGGTGACACATGTGGTTAGCACTGCTGCCTCACAGCGCCAGAGACTGGGTTCGATTCCTAGCTTGGGTCTTTGTCTGTGTGGATTTTGCATGTTCTCGCTGTGTCTGCATGGGTTTCCTCTGGGTGCTCCAGTTTCCCCCCACAGTCTGAAAGCCGTGCTGATTAGGTACATTGGCCGTGCTAAATTCTCCCTCAGTTTGCCTGACCAAATGCCAGAGTGTGGCGACTTAGAGATTTTCACAGTAACTTCATTGTAGCGTTGATGTAAGCTTAATAAATAAATAAACTTTAAACTGGAAGCCCTGCATTGTTGGAACTCTGTTCAGAGAACTGAACATAGCTCACAGATTATAGAACAAAGAACAAAAAGAACAAAGAACAATACAACACAGGAAACAGGCCCTTCAGCCCTCCAAGCCTGCACCGCTCATTTGTCCAACTAGACCATTCCTTTGTATCCCTCCATTCCCAGTCTGCTCATGTGACTATCCAGATAAGTCTTAAAATAGATGGCAGAAACTTGTCTTTATAAATGTGTAAACCAGAAGAGAATAATGAAAGTAAATGTGGGCCCATTAGAAAAAGTGAAAGTGAAAACATAAAGGGGAATGAAGGAAATGACATTAAACAAAAGCGTTAAACAAAGAGTTTGGCCCAGATGTTTGTTGCTGGGGTGAGGTTTGCCGATTTGAGGGATAAACAGCTGGGCCAATCTGACATTCTACATAGCCCACAACTCAGATTTTCAGTTGGGGGACTGGGGGGTTTGGGTCAAATAGGAGTCAGGATGGACAACTCCAGAATGAGTATACAGATTGCTAGGTGCATTAACAGTTTGGGCACAAGGCATACTTCTGTGGTCTGGCATTGCGTTTAATTAAATAAATAATGATAGTAAAACAAAAACTTGCCTCCAGCATTCATGACCTGCCCCACACACACACACACACACATTATGCCCCATCTAGGCCAACTAATGCCAACACATGCCCCGCTATTCACCCCCATGTATCCTGACTCCGTATGCCAACACATGCTGCTCTCTATCCATCCCCATTGTTTCATATACCTTTTGCGAACTTAGTGCTAACCCATGCCCGCGTCCGTCACCCTTCGTCTTTTCCTCCTCCATGCCAAATCACCAAGTACCCTCAGAAAGTTCCTTGACATTTCCATGACAGCTCAGACATTTCTGATGCTTCTGCACAGCTTTGACAGCTGTGACAGTTCTGACACTTCCTGGGTTGCTTTGACAGTTCTGACACTGCCTAAGCAGCTGAGACAGTTCTGATGTTTCCCAGACAGGTACTCTGACATTACCTGAACAGCTCTGACACTTTTTGGGCGGCTCTGCCATTTTTTGGACAGCTCTGACACTTTTTGGACAGATTTGACCTTGTCTGGCCACTTTGACACTTCCTAGACAGCTCTAACAGATGGACAGCTCTTTACCATTTCCTTGTCATCTTTGACACTTACTGGACAATTTCCTGGACAGCTTTGACAGCTGCATAACTATTTAATGGCTCCATAGTTGTTGGATAGCTCTTTAACAATTCCTTGACAGCTTAAGTGTTCCAAGACGTTTGTGCTTTAAAAAGTGCATAGTCCTGTTCATTTTTATCAATCCCGAAGGGTGCCTTACCTCTCCCAAAGGTTGCCTTACCTCTTGCAAAGGTGACCCAGGACCTGATCATGATTACTTTGCCTCTGCAAAGGGATATGCTGGCTTTCCAAATGAATGCATCAAGTTTAAGTCTGTTCTAATCTGTACACTACAGGGTCTACTCTCCTGTCCTTCCAAAATCCCACTTGAGTGGAGGCAGATGGCAATTCAAATGGCCAGCTATCTCCACAAATTGTGCAAGCGCAAACAATGGCCTGACTCCAGTCCTGTCCCCTCGAAGGTGGGAAATATGGAATTCAAAGATGCGATTCCACTATTGTAGAATCTTCACCATGACAGTGAGGCTCTCCGTTGTAGTCAGAATCGGTTTTTACGGTAGCAAATACAAAAAAAATCCAGAAATAAGGGGAAATAAGGGTTTAGTAAATATGAGGAACTTCAAGAAATCAGTATTAGTGGAGAAATTAATAGGACTAAGTGGCAATAAATTCCCTGAACCAGATAAACCACATCCTCGAATGTTGAGAAGTAACTGGATATAATAGGTGCATTGGTTTAGATCCAGATCGGTTTAGATCTAGAATTCCTTAAATTCTATAACAATTCGCAAGGATTAAAAGGTAGCAAAATCGCTATTTAAAGAGGAACAGAGAAAATGAACATTTAGGCCAGTTATGTTAACATCAGCAGTAGGCAAAATGCTAACATCTATTATTGAAGATGTGGTACTAAATCACAACATGAAGAAGCAGTGTCAATATGATTTATGATGGTACATCATTGTGTTTGAGACATCTGAGAAGAATTTTTCTGTGGTTGTAACTATTAAGACAGATCAGGACAAAGGAGTAGACGTAGTGCGTTTGGATTATTTCAAAAAAACAACCAACGAAGTTGAGGCCGGTAAGCCTCACATCTGTAGTGGGTAAGTTGTTGGAAAGTATTTTAAGAGATAGGATCTCTCAAAAGGTGAGATGAGGACTGATTAAGGACCGTCAGCGTGGCTTTGTGGGTGGAAAATCATGTTTCACAAATTTGATTGAGTTTTTTGAAGGGGTAACCAAGAAGGTAAGTGAGGGCATTGCAGTCGACATTGTCTACATGGATTTTAGCAAGGCTTTTTACAAGGTACCGCATGGTAGGTTATTACATAAGTTTAAATCTCACAGGATCCAGGGTGAGGTAGCTAAATGGACACAAAATTGGCTTGATGACAGAAGTCAGAGAGTAGATATAGTGGATTGGTTTTCAAACTGGAGACCTGTGACCAGCGGTGTGCCTCAGGGATCAGTGCTGGGCTCACTGTTATTTGTCATTTATAATAATGATTTGGATGGAATGTAGGAGGCATGGTTAGGGTTAGTAAGTTTGCAGATGAATCAAGATTGGTGGCATAGTGGACAGTGAAGAAGGTTATCTTGGATTGCAATGGGATCTTAATCAATTGGGTCAGTTGGCTGGTGAATGGCAGATGGAGTTTAATTTAGATAAATGCGAGGTGATGCATTCTGGTAGATTGAACCAGGGCAGGACTTACTCAGTTAATGGTAGGGCATTGGGAAGAGTTACAGAACAAAGAGCTCTAGGGGTACAGGTTCATAGCTCCTTGAAAGTAGAGTCACAGTTGGACAGAATGGTGAAGAAGGCATTCAGCATGCTTGGTTTCATTGGTCAGGACATTGAATACAGGAGTCAGGACATCTTGTTGAAGTTGCACAAGACATTGGTAAGGTCACACTTGGAATACTGTGTTCAGTTCTGGTCACCCTATTATGGAAATGATATTATTAAACTAGAAAGAGTGCAGAAGAAATTGACTAGGATGCTATGGGCACTTGATGTTTTGAGTTATGAGGAGAGGCTGGATACACTGGGACTTCTTCCTCTGGAGCATAGAAGGCTGAGGGGTGATCTCATAGAGGTCTATAAAATAATGAGAGGCACAGATCAGCTAGATAGTCAATATCTTTCCCCAAAGGTAGGGGAGTCTAAAACTAGAGGGCATAGGTTTAAGGTGAGAGGAATGAGATACAAAAGTGTCCAGAGGGGCATTTTTCTCACGCAGAGGGTGGGAGTGTCTAGAACAAGCTGCCAGGGATAGTAGTAGAGACGGGTAAAATTTTGTCTTTTAAAAAGCGTTTAGACAGTTACATGGATACGATGGGTAGAGGGGGATATAGGCCAAATGCAGGCAATTGGGACTAGCTTTGGGGTTTTAAAAAAAAGGTCGGCATGGACAAGTTGGTCCAAAGGGCCTGTTTCCATGCTGTAAAACTCTATGACTGTATGACTCTAAGTGCCACACAAGAGGTTATTTCACAAAATTAGGATTCTTGAGATTTGAATGTAATAATTAAGATGGTTCAGGACTGGTTGATCAACACAAAATAGACAGTAGGAATAAATGGGACATTTTCAGATTGACAGGCTATAACAGGGGAGCAAAAGATAAGTTCTTGGGCCTGAGCTACGTCTGATCTATATTAATGGCTTAGATGAGAGGCTGAAGGCAGCATATCCAGGTTTGCTGACAATGTGAAGTTAGGTGGAAAACTAAGTGGTGAGGAATATTCAAAGCTACTGCAGAGGGCAGATGGCATGGTGGCATAATAGTTAGCACTGCTCCTCACAGTGCCAGGGATTTGGGTTCAATTCCAGCTTAGGGTCACTGTCTGTGTGGAATTTGCACATCCTCCCTGTGTCTGTGTGGGTTTCCTCCAGATGCTCCAGTTCCTTCCACAGTTCAAAGATGTGTGGGTTAGATTGATTGGCCATGCTAAATTGACTCTAGTGTCAGGGCATTAGCAGGGTAAATGTTTGGGGTTACAGGAAAAGGGTGGGATTGTGGTCAGTGCAGACTCGATGGGCCTTCTCCTTCTGCACTGTAGGAATTCTATGATTCTACAATATAGACAGGTTGGATGAATTGGCAAGAACATAGCATAATGGAATGCAACATGGCAAAGTGGAAAGTTTGGTGGAAAAGTTTTTAAAAATAATGTTTTTTTGAATGCTGAGGGACTGATAGATGCTTGCATTTAGAATAGGCTTGCTCACCTCTTTGTGCCAGGAGCTACACTTCAATTCTTTTCTCATTTCAATAAAATGTTGAGGTACAAAGGAAAGAAATGATTGCCTGAGCAAAAATAAAACAATGTCAAAGCAATGAGAGGATCATTTAAAATATTCGGTAAAAAATAAACACGATCATTAGAGTGAGAGAGGCCAAATTGTGTCTTAACTTTTTCACTTACCGGCACCCACTGTGTGAGTGTGTTGTTGTAAGGAGACACAGCCACAAAGACATACACACATTCTCCCACCACCACCACACTCAGTAGACACTCCTCCTCCCACCACTGCGCTACCACTCCACCGCAGCTCAGCATTCACTTTATCCGTGCAGGGCAGCCATCACCCGCCCGCCCCCACAACTTGGCTGCCACTCCCCCACATGGCTGCCACTCTGTCCCCATCTGGGCTGCATGTTGGACAAGCTGATTCAGGGGAACCTTGGTGTCCTTGTGTGTAAATCACAACAAGTTAACATGCAGCTTGAGCCAGCAATCGGAAGGGATGTGATATGTTAGCTTTACTAAGAGATGATACTATGAAAGTAAATCTGTCTTTTTCTTTAATTCATTCATGGCACATGGGCATCGTTGGCTGACCAACATTTATTGCCCATCCCTAGTTGTCCTTGGAGGATAGTTATGAGTCAACCACATTGCTGGGGCTCTGGAGTCACAAGTAAGCCAGGCCAGGTAAGGACAGCAGATTTCCTTCTCTATGATGGGTTTTCCAACAATTGTTTCATGATCATCCTTAAATTCTTAATTCCTGATATTTTTATTCAATTCAAATTCCATCATCTGCCATGGCAAAATGTGAACCTGGGTCCCCAGATCATTAGCTGAGTTTCTGGATTAATAGTCTAGTGATAATACCACTAAACCATCACCTCCCCACAGCTTTACCATAGTGTTACAGGGCATTGGTGAAACAACACCTGGAGTACTGTGTGTTGGTCTCTTTACCACAAAGGTTCACTTGACTGGTTTCTGGGATGTCCTATGAGGAGAGATGGAGTAATCTAGGCCTGTAGTCTCTGGAGCATAGAAGAGTAAGAGCTAATTTCATTGAAGCATTTAAAACTTCCTCAGCGTCTTACAGGGTGGATTATGACAAAATCTTTCACTGGTTGAGGATTCTAAAATACAGGGTCACAGTTTCAGAACAAGGCAAGAGGTCACAACTTCCACCATGCTGTGTTAAATGTTATGATTATGCAATTCTTCTTAGAGCTTTTCCCTTGCCTCGTCAATGCTGCGTAATTACAAACCTGAAAAGAAATCTTCTCATTAAGAGCTTACATTTCACCAAGGAGGTTTCAGGCCATTCCACACCCAAGAACCTGCTTTGATAACTGCTCACATTTCAGCACTTGTGACAAATTTCACCACAGCAGCTAAGAAAACATTCTAGAGCAATCAGCAACATGTAGCACGGTGACACAGTGGTTGGGCATAGTGGTTAGCACTGCTGCCTCACAACACCAGGAACGCAGACTCAATTCCAGCCTCAGTCACTGTCTGTGTGGAGTTTGCAATTTTTCCCCGTGTCTGCATGGGTTTCCACCCAAAGTCCAAAAATGCATGGGTTTGGTTGATTGGCCATGCTAAATTCCCCCTAGTATCAGAGGGATTAACAAGGTAATGTGTGGGGTTATGGGAATAGGAGTTGGGTTGGATTGTGGTTGGTACAGACTCAATGGGCCGAATGGCCTCCTTCTGTACCATAGGGATTCTAGGATGTTAATTGAAACACCCTACCACACTCTAAGAAAAAAATCAATTTGCCATATCTCCCAATGTAAACATATCCTTTCAAAAATTCTAATACCACATTTTTGCCAAAAATTAAGCAGTTCTTCCCTGGGCCATATACCCTATCTGTGTACCAAATTTTGTTGAAATCCATCTGTTAGTTTTTGAGGTATATTGTTTACAATGGACTACCAAAAGAGGTGAAAATAATGCCTCCAGCCGCTGAAGGTAAAACATTAGAACTGAGATTTGGAGAAATTTCTTCATTCCAAGGGTTGTGAATATTTGGAATTCTTCATCTAAACAAGCCATAAATGCTCAGCTGCTGACTACATTCAAGGCAAAGGTTGACAAATTTTGGGTAGTAAAAGAATTAAGAGATATGGAGATAATATAGAATGGTGGAATTGAGGGAGAAGATCAGCCATAATATTGTTAAATGGCAAAGCTGGCTCAAAGGGTCAAATGGCCTACTCCAGATCTGATTTCTGATGTTCTTATCCTAGTATACTAATCATACATACCATTTTTGATTTTGATTTTATTTATTATTGTAACATGTATTAGTATACAGTGAAAAGTATTGTTTCTTGCACACTATACAGACAAAGCATACCGTTCATGGAGAAGAGAAGGAGAGAGTGCAGAATGTAGTGTTACAGTCATAGCTAGGATGTAGAGAAAGATCAACTTAGCGTGAGGTAGTTCCTTTTAAAAGTCTGGCAGCAGTAGGGAAGAAGCTGTTCTTGAGTCGTTTGGTACATGACTTCAGATTTTTGTATCTTTTTCCCGACGGAAGAAGATGGAAGGGAGAATGTTTGGGGTGCGTGGGGTTCTTAATTATGCTGGCTGTTTTGGCAAGGCAGCGGGAAGTGTAGACAGAGTCAAGAGATGGGAGGATGGTTTGTGTGATGGATTGGGCTACATTCAGGGCCTTTTGTAGTTTCTTGTGCCTTTGGGCAGGGCAGGATCCATGCCAATCTGTGATACAACCAGAAATAATGCTTTCTATGGTGCATTTGTAAAAGTTGGTGAAAGTCAATAGCAGACATGTCGAATTTCCTTATCTTCTGAGAAAGTGGAGGCATTGGTGGGCTTTCTTAACTATAATGTTGGCATCAGGAGACCAGGACAGGTTGTAGTCAATAAGTAGCAGTATTAGCGTTAATTTTTTTTCAAAAGTATTTCAGTAAATCAGCAGATTGATCACATATTGAGAGGGGAGTATATTTAGCATTTGGCTCTATAATTTTGTCTCTTAATTTGCATTTTATTTTGTTCCATCATGATCTTTCTTAAATTCGTTCTGTGGTAAATTGCGTGCTGTGCAGCATTAGCTTATAAATCTGTAGTATTTTTGTATGATAGACAAATTTCACATAAACTTGTCAAATATCTGTAAGCTAATATCACGCATGATTGCAACTCATCTGATTAACTGTGTCACTGCTCTAATGTTTTAACATTCTAATGTTTTGTCATTTTAGGAACAGTAGATTTAATTTGTACCATAACTAAGAAGGTGCTTCATCTTTGATTATCATACTCAAGTAGGAATGGGGTAGGCCTTAGGAGAGGTATTTGAATACATAGTTGAAGTATTGGCTTTTACAAAGACTGTTAAAGATGGAAAGAGATGTTGCAAGGCCAGGTGGCTTAGGAAGGGAATCCTTAAGAGGGAGGGTAAAATGGCTGAATGGTTACCATCAATATTAGAAAATTAGGGTTGGAAAATACAAGTACAGAAGTAACAATGGCATGGATTAGGGTTTCAGTGGAATTGGGCCTGAATTGCAGGGGGAGCAGGATTTTATGAGAATGATTCCAACTGTCCAGCATTCATGAAAATGGGAGAGTTGTCATCCAGTAACATCTAGGTACAATTGCTGCTGATGGTTTGAAGCCACCTAAGTTTAATTCTTAAAAACCCATCAGTACTGGTGAAAAAGCACTTTTAAAGTGCTGTGGTTAAATTCAGATCCATGCTTCTTATTTATTAAATCATTTGCTGTAATATTGTTTGAATTTGTGTGAGGAATGTTATCTGTGCACTTAGTGTATTTCTATAATAGTCTGACTACATGTGCTGTTCTTTTTAGGAGTTTTTTTGTATCTTTTTACCACATTCGCATCAGTAAATTTTGATAACCTACCTGTGATTCCAGTGCTAGTGTGATGAAGCCAAAGTTACATGGGCTTACATTACACTGGGGTGGCACAGTGCTTAGCACTGCTGTCTTACACTGCCAGGGACCCGTGTTCAATTCCCGGCTTGGGTCACTCTCTGTGTGGAGTCTGCGCATTCTCCCCATGTCTGCATGGGTTTCCTCTGGCTCCTCTGGTTTACGCCTGAAAGACGTGCTGGTTAAGTGAGTTGATTGTGCTAAATTCTCCCTCAGTGTACTCGAACAGACGCCAGAGTGTGGCAACTACAGGATTTTCACAGTAACTTCATTGCAGTGTTAATGAAAGCCTACTTGTGAAACTAATAAATAAACTTAATCATCTTGCAAGATTAAAATAAAGGAAAAGCAATGAGTGAAGAGATAGACAGCAGACTGATCACTTTCAGAAATAGTAAGATGTTAATACTTTGGCTGTAATCTTTTTATCAAAAGTGGTCCTTCCTAAAACATTCTCTTTCAGAAGCTGACTAACGTAACGGCATTTTCCAAAATTTTTATCCTTAAAAGATCAAAGTTTCTGTGAATCATTGTGATTATGCCCTTTCAATTCAATGGAAAGTCATTCAAATTGGATGTTCGAGCAGAAAGGGAATAGTTTACAATTATAAGATAGCAAACATTTCTTACATAGACTTAGATCAGAAACTAAATCAAGAAACCATGGGGAGTTTGAAAAGCTACTATTAGAATTGGAAATGCTGGAAATATAAAGCTGTTGCAATTTGATGAAATATTAACTTGGATTTCTTTTTCAGGTGCTTGTGAGTTTGTTGTAGCAACTAGGCAGCTCTCAAAAGCTGAATAATATCTTCAGCGTGCAGTCTCAAAAAGGAACACAGCTCAAAAAAAAGCCTTACAACACAAGGATATGGTTCAGAAAATCATCTTTAACCTTGATCATTTATATGGACCACCTTTGGGCCTACTGAAGCCCTTATGTGGCCAATTAATGACCACTTAAGTGTCTCATCCTAATTCTGTCACTATTTAACCTATGGCTGTGGGAAGCCCACGCCTAAGCAGGACATCGGTAATATGGTCTGTTGTTGGACAAAGGAGTGTGTATTCTAAGCTGATCAGTGGCACTCCCCTCAGCTCATAACCCTCCTCCAGTATCCCCTCAAATCCAACACCCTAACCTCCTCACTAGGGTCTGTCAGCCAGACCCCTACCTTTACCTTAGACTCATCTTAAAGTCTGGCTCCATAACCTCCTCTTGTTCAGAGATTTCCAGCAATAGCCACTGCTTGAGAGTCCCTGGGGCTACTGAGCTGCCAGCTTTACGATTGATTGGAAGCTCCCTAAGGCAATACTTCCTCCCCAGCTGGAACAGAAGTCTTGTCCTGAGCCAAACAATGCCCCACTGAACAATAAAATGGCTGCTGCTATCAGGGGAATGTGTAACGATTTTAATCAGGCAATTGAGGTTGGCCTGTTTGAATATAAACTCCTTGATTAAGGGCCAAATTGATGGTCCAATCAGGGAGCCCCATGCTCTGTACTTAAACAGGCGTGTCAGTAGCTCTGGCTCTCTGGTTGCAGACTGCGTATTGGCAGCGCTCTGTATAGTGTTGTTGGATCTTGCAAATAAAGGAATTTTGGTGAAGGGACTTCTACCTCTGAGTGCTTATTACAGAATACATTCCCTGCTAACTCTTTGGATGCCATTGTAAAAGTCTATCCTCGGTTTAATTTATTTTCCATAATTTTGAAATCCCTTAAAATTCTGAGCAAAAGTTTGAATGTAAATCTCAGAATAATTTTTAAGTTTGATATTTGTCATTATAATTCCAATCCATTTCATTTCCAAATCCTCTCAATTCTATAAATGTGATAGCAGGCTGGTTCAAATCATTATCTCATCTACTCTGCACAAAAATTCATTTTCACAGCTGGGAATGCTACAGAAAATTGCATTGAGGACAATGAATAGTTTTTAACAATTTAAATTCTATATATTTTTGGTTATATATAACTGCTTTATGAATAAACATTAAATAAACATTCACAAAGTCGTGACTCACAAAAAATCATCACACCATTTTCTGCCAATTCAATTCACTCCAGGAGATATCGAGAAATAGTTGAAGGGACTGGAGGCTGCAAAGGCTACTGGTCCTGATAATATTCCAGCAATTGTACTGAAGACTTGTGCTCCAGAGTTTGTTGAGCCCAGGACCAAGCTGTTCTAATATATCTATAATGCTGGCAATATGGAAAATTGCCCAGGCTTGTCCAAATATGTCCTGTACACAAGAAACAGAGCAAGTCCAACGCAGTCAATTACCACCCCATCTGTTGTACTCTCAATCATCTGTAAAGTGATGGAGGGGGTCATCAACAGTGTGGTCAAGCCGTACTTGCTTAGCAATAACCTGCTCATTGACGGTCAGTTTGGGTTCTGTCAAGGTCACTTAGCTCCTGACCGCAATACAGCTTTGGTTCAAACATGGACAAAAGATCTCAATGCCAGAGATGAGCTGAGAATGACTGACCTTAACATCAAGGCAATAGTTCATCAAGTTTGGCATCAAGGGGCTCTGGCAAAATTGGAGTCAATGGGAATCTCCACTGGTTAGAGTCATATCTGGGCATAAAGGAAGATGGAGGTCAATCATTTCGGTTCTAGAACATCATTTCAAGAGCTCCTCAGGGTAGTGTCCTGGGCTCAACCATTTTCAGCTGCTTCATCAATGACTTTCCTTCCATCATAACATCAGGATCAGGGATGCCTGCTGCGAATGCACAAAGTTCAGTACCATTCACAATTCCTTTCACATTGAAGCAGTTCATGTCCAAATGAAGCAAGACCTGGATAATATCCAAGCTTGGGCTGACAGGTAGCATTCACGTCATAAGAACATAAGAAATAGGAGCAGGAGTAGGCCATCTAGCCCTTCGAGCCTGCCCCGCCATTCAATAAGATCATGGCTGATCTGTTGTGGCTCAGTTCCACATTCCCGCCCTCTCCCCATAACCCTTAATCCCCTCGCTTATCAAAAACCCATCAACCCGCGTCTTAAAAATATTTAGCGAGGCAGCCTCCACCACTTCAACGGGCAGAGAATTCCAGAGGTTCACCACCCTTTGAGTGAAGAAGTTCCTCCTCAACTCCGTTCTAAACCGCCCCCCCTTTATCTTGAGGCTGTGCCCCCTAGTCCTACTGTCCTTTCTGAGCGGGAAGAGTCTCTCCACCTCTATCCTATCCATCCCATTCATCATCTTATATGTCTCAATGAGACCTCCCCTCATTCTTCTAAACTCTAACGAGTACAAGACTAGTTTATTCAGCCTCTCCTCATAGCTCAACCCCCTCAACTCTGGTATCAGCCTAGTAAACCTCCTCTGCAATCCCTCCAAGGCCAAAATATCCTTGCATAAGTGCGGCGACCAAAACTGCACACAGTACTCCAGCTGTGGCCTCACCAATGCCCTATACAGCTGCAGCAAGACCTCCCTACTTTTGTATTCAATCCCCCTCGCTATGAAGGCCAGCATCCCATTCGCCTTCCTGACCACCTGCTGCACCTGCAGGCTGGGTTTTTGCGACTCATGCACAAGGACCCTGAGGTCCCTCTGCACCGTCGCCTGCTGCAGTTTTTCGCCACGTGCCTACAAGTGCCTGGCAATGATAATCTCTAACAAGAGGGAATCTAGCCATTGCCCCATTTCATTGCACCACCGTGGATGAATCCCCCATTATTAACCTTCTGGGGGGTTACCATTAACCAGAAATTCACCAGGACTAGCCACATAAATAATGTGACTACAAAAGCAGATCAGAAGTTTGGAATTCTGCAGACAATAACTCACCTCCTGACTCCCAAAACCTATCCACAATTTACAAGGCATGAGTCTTATGAGTGATGGAATAATCTCCACTTGCCTGGATGAGTGCAACTCCAATAATACTGAAACAGTTTGATACCTTCCAGAAGATGCAACCCATTTGATTGGAACCCCATTCACAAACATTCACTCCCTCCACCACTTAAGCCCAGTGGCAGCAATACGTATCATCCACAAGATGCACTGCAGGAACTCACCAAGACTCCTTAGACAATCCTTTCCAAACCCATAATCACTACCACCTAGGACAAGAGCAGCAGACAACCTGAGTGGATAGAGGTGTTATGTTTGAACTTCCAGAAGGTGTTGTTATTTAATTCCTCCCTGGTTCTTTAACATTATGGGATGTTTGAAGGATCTTCCACCTTAAAGACTGATGTAAAATATCTGTTTAACTCCTCTGCCATTTCCTTGTTCCCCAAAACTATCTCTCTAGATTCATTTTCTAAAGAGCTTATGTTCACTTTGGCCTCGCTTTCCATTTTTTATATATTTAAAGAAGCTCTTATTGTTAGCTTTTATATTCCTTGCTAGTTTACCTTCGTACTTATTTTCTCTCCCTTTATTATCTTTTTAGACTTTCTTTGCTGGATTCTGAATTTATCCCAATGTCCGGAGCAATCACTATATTTTGCCTCCTTATATGCTTTTTCCTTTAATTTAATATTCTCCTTAACTTCCTTGGTTAGCCATGGTTAGTTAATCCCTCTCTTAGAATCTTTCCTCCCTACTGCATATATTTTTTCTGAGAGTCATGAATTACCTCCTTAAATGCCTGCCACTACTTGCCTACTGTATTCCCTGCTATCTGCCCAGTCTACTTTAGCTAACTTTATCCTCATTTCATTGTAATTCCCTTTATTTACATTAAAACTGATGTTTCCAACCCAAATTTCTCAGTCTCAAACTGAATATTGAACTCCATCATATTATGATCACTATTTCCTAAGGGATCTTTTTACTCTGAAGTCAATTATTAAACCTGCTTCATTACCCATTACCAGATCCAAGATAGCCTGTTCCCTAAGTTTGCTCCATGACATATTGCCTCCAGGAAACTATCCCTAATGCACTCTATGAATTTGTTGTCACAAGTACCCTTTCCAACTCGATTAACCCAATCAACATCAAGATTAAAGTCACCCATAACTATTGCTCTATTCTTTTTACATGCTCCTATTGTTTTCTGATTTATACCCTTTCCTATAGTGTGGCTACTTTTTGGAAGTCTATACATTATTCCTACCAATGTCTTCTTTACCTTGTTGTTTTTTACCTCTACCCAAATGGACTCTACATCATCTGAGCCTAGATTGTCTTTCACAATGGAATTCATTTCATCTTTCCCTCCCTACCTTTCTGAAAGGTCAAATATCCCTGATATTAAGTTCCCAGTTTTGATCTCCTTTTAACAATGTCTCTGTAATGGCAATGAGATCATATCTACTCACCTTCATTTACATGTTGGTTTATCTACACCTATTCCAAATCCTTCATGCATTAAGATACAAAGCCTTTTAGGCTTTTTTGCCATTTTCCATCATCCTAACTTTTCCATATACGGTGGCCCCATTTATATCTCGCCCTTGCTAATCCTGTCTACCTTTTTCTTCATTTTGCTGTTCTATTTCACTTTTATTACCCCTTGTTTCTCTTTCCCTTATCACCTTGCTTAGGTTCCCATCTCCCTGCCATTCTTGTTTAAACTTTCCCACACTAGCAAACACTCATCTGAGGACATCAGTCCCGGTCCTGCCCAGGTGTAACCTATTCAGTTTGTCCCACCTGGCAACTCCACTTCCTTGCCTTCTTGTCTGTCCCACCTCCCCCATGTCCCACCTCCCCTACCACCGGTCCCAATATCCCAAGAATCTGAAACTCTTTGCACCATCTTTTCAACCATGTATTCATCTGATATATCCTGGTATTTCTACTATAACTAACACTTGGCACTGATAGTAATCCTGAGATCACTAGCTTTTTGAGGTCCTTTTTTTCTACTTACTTCCTGTCTCCCTATATTCAGTTTTTAAGACCTCGTCCTTTTTTTAACCTATGTTATTGGTACCAGTGTGTACCATGACCACTAACTGTCCCCATCTAGAATGTCCTGTAGCTGCTCTGAGATATTCCTGACCCTATCATCAGAGAGGCAACATACCATCCTGGACTCTCGTTTGCAGCCACAGAAATGTCTATCTATTCCCCTTACAATTGAATCCCGTATTACTATTGCATTCCTATACTTTCTCCTCTCCTATGCAGCAGAGACAACCATGGTGAAAGGAATTGGGATGTTACTGCTTTCCCCTGAGAGGTCTCTTCCCACCAACAGTAGCCAAAGCCACTGTCCTGCAGGGTAATGACCACAGGGGCAACTTCACCTCCGTCCCTTCTTGTCTGTCGTTCCTAAGTGTCAAATATTCTTGAATATTTAGTTCCCAATCTTGGTCACCATGTTTCCATAATGACAATTGCATCATACCCATTAATTAAAAAGGTAGTCTGAGTAAAGGTGACCATGAAGCCACCATTATTTTTTTTTAATGGCTGCATTTGCTACCAATGCCTGGCATGCACATCCACCATCTTTATAGGGGGGAAAGTGTGCAGGGCGCATACGCATTGATCATTAGCCCCAGAATTGCAAATATTGCAACATCATGTTAACATTTTTAACAATTCCCTCCATCCACAGTACACCCCAAACCTTACAGGGCAGAGCTGGCACGAGCAACTGCAACATGGGACCTACTCTATCCTCACCTCTAACCCCCAGTGAGAATAACATCACCTTGGTATCTTTTTATTAATTAATTAAAATATGAAATATCAAAAGAAATGACTGGCGATAGAGAGAGAGGCAAAGAAGGACAGATAGTGCCAGCTGCCCTCAGTGTCTACCAGCCACAGGGCTCAGGAAGCATGGAACTGTTCAAAATTTCAGACCAACCATTGAATTAGTTCAAAGGAATGATCCACCTGGTTAGGTTTCTTTTACAGTAGGAATCATTCCAGGGATAGTTGGGCAATGAAATAGGCTTCATCATTAAATGTTTGAAGGCCTCCGAAAATAAGCTGTCATCATTTATGAGGGTGTATTTGTGATTCCTGCTGCAAATGACATCATTGGAGTCTGTGTTAGTGTAGACAAGCTCTTTCCTGCACTATATGACTCTATGACTCAAGTGTGCAAGAATTGACAGATACTGGCAACTATCTTGAATTGGCAGTGTTGTAAAAACCCGCCTGATTCATTAATGTCCTTTCAGAGAAGAAACTTTTGATCGGATTTTGATTTATTGTTGTCACATGTATTGGAATACAGTGAAAAGTATTGTTTCTTGCACGCTATACAGACAAAGCATACTGCACATAGAGAAGAAAAGAAAAAAGTGCAGAATGTAGTGTTACAGTCATAGCTAGGGTATAGAGAAAGATCAGCTTAGTATAAGGCAGGTCCATTCAAAAGACTGCTGGGGGCAGGGAAGAAGTTGTTTTTGAGTCAGTTGGTATGTGATCTTTAATTTTTGTACCTTTTCTCATCGGAAGAAGGTGGAAGGGAATATGTCCAGGGTGTGTGGGGTCCTTGATCATGCTGGCTGTGTTTCTGAGGCAGCATGAAGTGTAGACGGAGTCGATGAATGGGGGGCTGGTTTGCGTGAAGGGCTATGTTCACAATCCTTTGTAGCTTCTTGCGATCTTGGGCAGAGCAGGAGCCATACCAGGCTGTGATACATCTGTAAAGAATGATTTCTATGGTGCATCTGTAAAAGTCAGAGTCATAGCAGACATGTCAAATTTCCTTAGTCTTCTGAAAAGGTAGAAGCATTGGTGAGATTTCTTAACTATAGCTTCAGCGTGGAAGGACCAGGTTGTTACTGATGTGGACACCTAGAAACTTGAAGCTCTCAACCAGTTTCCCTTCATCCCCATTGATGTAGACAGCGGCATGTCCTCTACTATGTTTCCCAAAGTCAATGATTATCTTCTTCGATTTATTGACATTGAGGGAGAGATTATTGTAATTGTATCATTTCACCAGATTCTCTATCTCTTTCCTGGACACTGTCTCCTCATTGTTTGTGATCTGACCCACTATGGTGGTGTCATCAGCAAACCTGAAAATGGAGTTGGAGCAGAATTTAGCTGCACAGTCATAAGTGTATAAGGAGTTTAGTAAGGGGCTGAGGATACAGCCTTATGGGGCACTGGTTTTGAGGATAATTGTGGAGGAGGTGTTGTTGCCTATTCTTATTGATTGCGGTCTGTAGGTTTGGAAGTTCAGAATCCAGTCACAGAGGCAGGAGCTGAGCCCTAGGCCACGGAGTTTGGAGATGAGTTTTGTAAGAATAATGTTGTTGAAGGCTGAGCTGTAGCCAATGAATCAGAGTCTGACATAAGTGTCTTTGTTACCCAGGTGATCCAGGGTTGAGTTTAGGGTCACAGAGATGTGATCTGCTATGGACCTGTTGCGGCGATAAGCAAACTGTAGCGGATCCAGATAATCTGGGACACCGGAGTTGATGTGTGCCTTGACTAGCCTTTTGAAGAACTTCATAATGATGGGTGCCAGAGCCACCGGGCAATAGTCATTAAGGCACACTGCCTGGCTTTTCTTTGGTACAGTGATGATGGTCATCTCCTTGAAGCAGATAGAGACCTCAAATCAGTGTAAGGAGAAGTTAAAGGTGCCAGCTGATCCATGCAGAATATGAATCTGCCTCCTTTACCCGGTCTGGTCACCATGTGATGGCACGGTGGCACAGTGGTTAGCACTGCTACCTCACAACATCAGGGACCTGGGTTCAATTCCAGCCTCGGGTCACTGTCTGTGTAAAGTTGCACTGTGGGGATTCCATGATTCTTTGACCCACAGCAATGTAGTTGACTCTTAACTGCTCTCAGTTCAATGCAATTAGGGATGGGCAACAAATGCTGACCTTGTCAAGGATGCTGGCATCGAAGAATGAAAGCAAAAGTCAAGTTTCACCGTACCAACTGACACAAGAACAGCTTCTTCCCAGCTGCCATGAGATTTTTGAATGGACCCACCTCGCATTAAGTTGATCTTTCTCCACACCCTAGCTATGACTGTAACACTACATTCTGCGCTTTCTCCTTTCCTTCTCTATGAACAGTATGCTTTGTGTCATGTGCAAGAAGCAATACTTTTTACTGCATTTTAATACATATGATAATAATAGATCAGATCAAATGCAACAGAATCTTGATCAATTGGGCCAGTGGGCTGATGAATGGCAGATGGAGTTTAATTCAGACAAATGCGAGGTGATGCATTTTGATAGATTGAACCAGGGCAGGATTTACTCAGTTAATGATAGGGATTTGGGGAGAGTTACAGAACAAAGAGATTTAGGGGTACATGTTCATAGCTCCTTGAAAGTAGAGTCACAGGTAGACAGAGTGGTGAAGAAGGCATTTGGCATGTTTGATTTCATCGGTCAGAACATTGAATATAGAAGTTGGGACATCTTGTTGAAGTTGTACAAGACACTGGTAAGGCCACACTTGGAATACTATGTCCAATTCTAGTCCCCTATTATAGAAAGGATATCATTAAATTAGAAAGAGTGCAGAAAAGATTTACTAGGATGCTACAGGGACTTGATGGATTGAGTTTTAAGGAGAGGCTGGACAGACTGGGATTTTTTTCTCTGGAGCGTAGGAGGCTGAGGGAGTGATCTTATAGCGGTATATAAAATGAGGGGCACAGATCAGCTACATAATCAATTTCTTTTCCCAAAGGTAGGAGTTGAAAACTAAAGGGCATCGGTTTAAGGTGAGACGGAGATACAAAAGTGTCCGGGGGGAATTTTTTCACAAAGAGGGTGGTGAGTTTCTGGAACAAGCTGCCAGAGGTAGTAGTAGAGGCAGGTGCAATTTTGTCTTTTAAAAAGCATTTATATAGTTACATGGGTACAATGGGTATAGAGGGATATCGACCAAATGTGGCTAATTGGGAGTAGCTTAGTGGTTTAAAAAAAAGGCGGCATGGACAAGGTGGGCCGAATGGCCTGTTTCCATGCTGTAAAACTCTATGCAACCTCAGTCCTCAGGAAGCTTCGCTCCTGGCTTATGATTGATCCACTCTCCGGGTTTGCTCGATGTCTGACAGCCTCCGACCCCAATCCGTGATCCGGATGCCAACTGCGCTCCGGGTTTTGCCGATGACTGACATCCGGGATTTTCCTCCCGCTGGCCCCGCCCCCTCCCCGGCTCAAGCCCCGCTCCCTCCCCGCCGGCGCCGCGTCATCAGCCGGAGACAAGATGGCGGGCGGGAGGCCGCTGGGCTCCGGAGGCTGTGTCAACGGCGGCCCGCCTCGCGTCGCTCCTGCCGCCGGCTCCAGCCTGCACTGGTGAAGAAGCAGCGCCGCCGCCGCTACCGCCGCCGTAATCCCAGCCCCCCGAGGGGGGAGGCTCGCTTCCCTCCCCCCTCTCCATCCTCCCGGCTCTCAGTGAGGGACTGGAGCTCTGCGATTGTGCCGAGGCGGACAGAGCCCAGTCTTTGTGGACAGCGGGGTCGGAGTCGGCCATGTATTTCCTCAGCGGCTGGCCCCGGCGCCTCCTGTGTCCCCTCAAGGGCTCGGAGAAACCGTTTTACATCCAGCCCGACTCGCGGAGACTGATCTTCGCACTCCTGTCGCAGACACAGATCAGCCTGTGGTACAGCAGGGTGAGTAGAACAGCAACATCTGCAGCAACAGTACGTGTCATATATACCTGTGTGTGTGCGCCACATATGTCTGTCTGTGTGTGTGTCTGCCACTATATATATATGTCAATGCGTCTGCCGCATGTGTGTCTGTGTGTCCGTCTGCTGCATATGTGTCCGTGTGCTGTGATTTATTATTGTCACATTTATTAGCATACTATGAAAAGTATTGTTTCTTGTGCGCTATACAAAGTATACCGTTCATAGAGAAGGAAACGAGAGAGTACAGAATGCAATTACAGTTGTAGCTAGGATGTAGAGAAAGATCAACTTAATGCGAAATAAGTTGATTCAAAAGTCTGACAGCAACAGGGAAGAAACTGTTATTGAGTTGGTTGGTACGTGATCTCAGGCTTCTATATCTTTTACCCAGTGGAAGAAGGTGAAAGAGAGAATGTTCGGGGTGTGTGGGGTCCTTAATTATGTTGGTTGCTTTGCCGATGTAGCAGGAAGTATAGTCAGAGTCAATGGATGGAAGGCTGATTTGAGTGATGGATTGGGCTATGTTCATGACCTTTTATTGTTCCTTGAGGTCTTGGGCAGAGCAGGAGCCACACCAAGCTGTGATACAACCAGAAAGAATGCTTTCTATGGTGCATCTGTAAAAGTTGGAGAGAGTCGTAGTTGATCTGCCAAATTTCCTTAGGCGTCTGAGAAAGTAGAGGTGTTGGTGGGCTTTTTTAACTAGAATGTCAGCATGGGAAGACCAGGGCATGTTGGTGATCTGGACACCTAAAAACTTGAAGCTTTAATCCCTGTTGACCCTGTTGCATGTTCTCCTTTACACTTCCTGAAGTCGATGACAATCTCCTCAGGGAGATTGCACCAGATTCTCTATCTCATTCCTGCACTCTGAGATCTGATCCACCACGGTGGTGTCGTTAGCAAACTTGAAAATCGAATTGGAGGGGAATTTGGCCACATGGTCATAAGTGTATAAAGGGTATAGTAGAGGGCTGAGAGCACAGCGTTGTGGGGCATCAGCGTTGAGGATGATCATGGTGGAGGTGTTATTGCCTGTCCTTACTGATTGTGGTCTACGAGTTAAGAAGTTTAGGATCCAGTCACAGAGGGAGGTGCTGAGGTCTTGGCCATGGAATTTGAGGATGGGTTTCATTGGAATAATGGTGTTGAAGGCTACAGTTATAGTATAGCTATAGTTACTATGTAGGTATCCTTATTATCTTGGTGTTCCAGGGTTGAGTGCAGGGCCAGAGAGGTGGCGTTTGCTGTGGACCTGTTGTGGCGATGGGCAAACTGTAATGGATCCAGGTAGACCAGGAGGCTGGCATTGATTAGTGCTGTGACTAGCCTTTGGATGCACTTTGTGATAATGGATGTCAGAGCTATTGGCTAATAGCTGGTATCTCTGTGTGCATGCCGCATGTCTGTGTGTGTGTGTGCACGCCATTTGATTTTTGATTTATTATTGTCACATGTATTAGCATACAGTGAAAAGTATTGTTTCTTGCGCAATATACAAGCAGAACATACCGTTCATAGAGAAGGAAATGAGAGTGCAGAACATAATGTTACAGTCATTGCTACGTTGTTGGGAAAGGTCAGCTTAATGCAAGTTAGGTCCATTCAAAAGTCTGATGGCAGCAGCAGAGAAGAAGCTGTTTTTGAATCGTTTGGTACATGATCGCAAACTTTTGTATTTTTTTTCCTGACGGAAGAAAGTGGAAAAGAGAATGTCCGGGGTGAATGGGACCCTTAATCATGTTGGCCGCTTTGCTGAGGCAGGAAGGAAGTGTGGACAGAGTCAGTGAATGGTTTGGGCTACATTCACGATCTTTTGTAGCTCCTTGCGGTCTTGGGCAGAGCAAGAGCCGGAAAGAATGCTTTCTATGGTGTGTCTGTAAAAGTTGATGAGACTCGTAGCTGACGTACTGAGCTTCCTTAGTCTTCTGAGAAAGCAGAGGCATTAGTGGGCTTTTTTAGTTGGCATGGGGGGACCAGGGCAGGTTGTTGTCATCTGGACACTTATAAAGTTGAATATATATCTATACATATGTGTGCCAGAAAGTCTGCTCTCCACCAATGAGACCCCAGTGTAGTGCCAAATCCAGCTCCCCCTCTCTCCCTCCACAAGTTGGCAGAAATAATAGTAGGAGGGATTACTATTTGAAAGGCGAAAAGCTGCAGCATGCTACGGTGCGGAGGGACCTGGGGATCCTTGTGCATGAGTCGCAAAAACCCAGTCTGCAGGTGCAGCAGATGATCAAGAAGGCGAATGGGATGCTGGCCTTTATAGCGAGGGGGATAGAATATAAAAGCAGGGAGGTCTTGCTGCAACTGTACAGGGCACTGATGAGGCCGCAGCTGGAGTTCTGTTTGCAGTTTTGGTTGTCACACTTGCGCAAGGATATTTTGGCCTTGGAGGGAGTGCAGAGGAGGTTCTCTAGGCTGATACTGGAGATGAGGGGGTTAGACTATGAAGAGAGATTAAATAAACTGAGTCTGTACTCGTTGGAGTTTAGAAGGATGAGGGGGGATCTTATAGAGACGTATAAGATAAAGAAAGGGATGGATAGGGTAGAGGTAGAGAGATTATTCCCGCTCAGAAAGGACAGCAGGACTAGAGGGCACAGCCTTAAGATAAGGTGGGGGGGACAGTTTAGAACAGAGTTGAGGAGGAACTTCTTCGCTCAAAGGGTGGTGAATCTCTGGAATTCTCTGCCCGTTGAAGTGGTGGAGGCTACCTCGCTAAATATATTTAAGTCACGGGTAGATAGGTTTTTGACAGACAAGGGAATTAAGGGTTATGGGGAGAAAGCAGGAAAGTGGAACTGATCCACTTCAGATCAGCCATGATCTTATTGAATGGCAGGGCAGGCTCGAAGGGCTAGATGGCCTACTCCTCCTATTTCTTATGTTCTTATGCTCTTGTGTTACTAGAGCCAGATCAAATCTTTTGAGCCTGGAGATGCTGCTGAAGTCTATTTAAAACCGAGTGAAAAGGGTTTGTGTGTGGGGGAGACCAGGGACCGGGAGTACACTGGCTTTCTTTTAGTGGAAAGAATAAATTCTTGATGTGCCCCCCCCCACCCCGATTTATCTATTTTGAACCTTTTTTTCTTTTGTAAATTATTTCAAGTGATTGGCAACTCCTTGCTGTAGACCTGAATCTGCATCTTTCTTTCCTATCTCCTCTCCTCGAAAGCTACAACCTCCTCAAAAAACCCATCCTGATTCCTTGGTCATTATAAACTACCATCACATCTCTAACCTTACTTTCTTCTCCAAAGTCCTTGAGCATGTCATTGCTTCCCAAATCTGTATCTGTCTTTACAGAAGCCCCATGTTTGAAGCTCTGCAATCAGATTTTTGTCCTTGCCATTATTGAAATGGCTCTTATCAAAGTCAAAAATGACATCCTCTGTTACTGTGACAAAAATAAACGTTCTCCTTCATCCTTCCCAATCTATCTGCAATTTATGCCAAATCATTCACCAGAGCCTGTCTGCCATAGTCCAGCTGTGTGTAACTGCACTTACCTGGTTGCATTCTTGTCTGAAGCCAAACAATGTTTCAGAATGACTTCTCTTGGTGCATCCACACCAGCGTTTAATTGCGAAGCTTTCTGAACTTTAAGCCTAAGAATCAGTAAAATGAGGGCATTAAATTTAAAATATTTGACCTCTTCAGATTTCTTCATGCCATTGCTTCACCTATCTTTGTAACCTTGCAACTTGAGACACTTAACCTTGTGCATCCTCCTATCATTCTGTCACACATTGGCAGATCTTTCATACCTTGGCCTGAATACCTCCCACCCTGCCCTCTCCACCTCTCACCCTTCTCCTCTCGAAATGCCTTCTATTCTTCACATTTCTACTTCTTTTCCATCTCAACTTTTTAAATTTATTTCTAATGCTAATCTTTCTCTTCATCGTGCACACAAATCATATTTTCCCTCTTACATAAGCACACTTGTGAATTTTCTACATCACACGTGTTATGTGCAAATTTGTAGCAGCAGCAAGTTGATCTGGAGATCCATAGAAATGGTTGATGGGCTTATAATGAAAGAGTTGAAATGGATTCTGGTGTCATAGAACTGCAATAAAAATTGCAAATCGTACTGTGTTTCATGCTCCCTGTGAGCTACGTAAGGTGCAATACTATGTAACCAATATGCATGCCAAAAGTTTGAAAAAATACTTCGATTTGCCCTGGCGAGGCTGGCATTGGATTGATTTTAACAGCAGTAACAGGCCAGAACTGTACCACCTTAGAAGACATTGGCACCATACACGGTGGCACAGTAGTTAGCACTGCTGCCTCACAGCACAAGGGACCTGGGTTCATTTCCGGCCTTGGGTCACTGCTTATGTGGAGTTTGCATATTCTCCCCTTGTCTGTATGGGTTTCCTCCAGGTGTTTCAGTTTCCACCCGCAGTCCAAAGATGTACAGATTAGGTGGATTGGCCATGCTAAGTTGTCCATTAGTGTCAGGTGAACTAGCAGGGTAAATACATGGGGTTATGGGGATAAAGCGTGGCTGGGAATATTGTCAGTGCAGGCTCGATGGCCCAAATGGCCTCCTTCTGCACTGTGGGGATTCTATGTGGTCCTGACCTCAATGCTGTGACCCATGTTTGATCTTACTGGAAGCAGCCAATTAAGAGGCCACCTCCAAGAGCCTCATCTGATTCAGGGCAGTGGGTTGGCTTTGCAGATGGGAGAGCCAGTCAGATCACCTGGGGCTTTGGGCAGCCAGCAGCACCACCCAGAGAATTGGGTACTGACAATGTAGGAACGAGACAGCAAGAGCACCTCCAAAAACAAAAATAATTATGGTCACAGCTGTGAGACTGCCAGTGGGGAGGGTTAACTCTCCAGCATGAAAGCTGACTGTTCTGTCCTCAAATGGACACAAGTGCCACTAATTGGCTACCTGTCCCTCTAGGCAGATAGATTTTGCTGTTCTGACCGCACTTTTGACAAGATCTCCAAGTTGTAGGAGCTGTTGGGTAGACAACCTGATATGCAATTTTTAGAAATCCCCCCTCTCCCTGTCTTCAAAGCTACCCCCAAGTGATGAATAAGATTCCTCCCATTGTATGTATTTTGAAGCTTAATCTTAAATTAAATGGTTTGTCTAATATGCAAACAGGTTTGTTTTTCAGAGGAAAAAAGTTTGAGGAGCTCTATTGCTATGCTTTGTAGCTTTGATACCTCTATTTTAATGGCATGACATACCTTTGGTACTAAAATATTGTCTCTCACGGATCATGCTGAGAATCTGTGCTGTTGTGCAGTTTAACAATAATATCTTGGACATAAGCTGGACAATCTCAACTCGGCTAGTAACTACCAGCTCATGGTCAAAATCATGTTTCACTTAATTGTTGATATTAGGAATTTGATCCATATTTTCACCTTGTAGTATTCTTTTTTCCTCCTGTTATTTTGACTAAGTTATCGTTATAGAATGGGGTGGGGATGTTGTGGGGGTGGGGTGGGGTGGAGAAGGTGGGAGGGTGGTGGGGGTGTTGGAGGATGGGATTGTTGCTGCCACTCAGCTGTTCCTTCGTTATTGTCTCTCGCAGTTTTATTTGTACCAGCTAGCTGGATGTATCTCTGAGCAAGATAATTGTGGTTCTGGTGGTTAACATTTTCTACACTTGTAATAGCAGCAATGCTTCATTGGCATTGTCAAATCAGGTCATGAAAGACACCATATAAATTCATGTCTTTTCATTGCAAGTGAACCTGATATACATCTCGATATTTTTATAATCTCATTCCTGTGATTTTGTGACAGATGGCTGAATGTTGCATTCTTGGGGCAATGAATACAGCTTTGCTAACTTGAAAGAAATAGCCAAATGCTGTTTATTATCTTGACTGCCTGTGGTATATAATGTTTGTAATATTTCTTTATATTATTATTTCTCCCTTGTTTACATTCTGGTTCAACTTGATAAAATGCTTGAGACTTTTTGTAGTTTGTGTAAGATAACATTGTTTCAGAAAGCAGAAATGTCAATTGAAGTTGTTTTCTGTGTTGGTTTTGGAGCAGTTTGCATTGAATAAGTATCAAAGCAGACCTAATTTCCTCCTCCTTGGCAACCATGGATTTCCACTGGATTGGTCTATAATTATGCTTAACAAAGTACTGCAGTGGTCTGCCATTGCTTTCTGCAATACGTTTGACCAGGAAACTCTCCCCTTAGTATCTGCCATCAGGAATATGGACTGATAAACAACCTGTTTAGCCACATACTGAAGTCACCTTTCATGACCATGATGGCCTGGAGTGAGACCTGAACCTGGGGCTTCTGGCCCAGAGCTAGAAATCCAACCATGACACCATAACATCTTACAAGACCCAATTCTGGACAAGCTAAATTGCATCTGATTTCCAGGATTTTTTTATAGCGGAATTAACAAAAATTTTCCACTGTAACATCAGAAACAACTTGTTTAATGGATCAGTGTGGTTTCCTGGCAGTGTTTGCTGAAATGCACAAATGAGGCTGTGGGTGCTCAGTCGTTGAGTGTACGGAAGGCTGAGATTGATTGATTAGATTTTTGGATTGTGAGGGAATCTGGCAGAAAAGTGGAGTTCAGGTTAAGGATCTGCCATGTTTTTTTAAAATGGCAGAGGAGGCCAAATGGCCTATTCCTTCAATTTTAAGCTTTTTTATTTATAAAATGGTTAAAGGGAAAAGCTATTGGACCTTTAGTTACAAGTGTCAACTTCAAAAGTCATTACTTTTGCAGATATATAGTTCATATATTGATCATTTGCTATGGAAACTTCCCAGAGTATAAACAGTTATTTTTGCTGCCTAGGGAGCACCATCCAGCATTTCAGAGTAACCAGTGGTTAGCTTGTGGCAACTTTAGTGCTGTGGTGAATAAAAACAGAAGACAGATGGCACTGTGTTTAGCACTGCTGTCTCACAGTGCCAGGGACTCTGGTTCCATTCCTGGCTTGGGTCACTGTCTGTGCAGAGTCTGCATGTTCTCCCCATGTCTGCATGGGTTTTCTCCAGGTGCTCCGTTTTCCTCCCACAGTCCAAAAGATGTGCAGATTGGGTGCATTGGCTATGCTAAATTCTCCCTCAGTGTACACGAACAGGCTCTGGAGTGTCTTGACTGGGGGATGTTCACACTAACTTTATTGCAGTGTTAATGTAAGTCTACTTGTGACAAATAAGGTAACTTTAAAATGTTGGAAAATCTCAGCAGGTCTGACAACTGTAGAGAGAGAATGGAGCCATCGTTTTGAGTCTGGATGACCCTTCATTAGAGCTGATGGATAGAAATAGCTTGCATTTAAATACTGCATGTACTGTAAAGCTGAAAAATAAGACAAAGTGCTGACATTTACCATCAGGCCTGGCAACGTTTGTGAAGAAAGAAACACCTAGTGCTTTAGGTTGATAAAATGCAGTTGACTTGAATCATTAACTGTTCTTTCTCTACAGATGCTGCCTGACCTGTTGAGTCTTTCCAGCATTTTATGTTTGTATTGTATATTTAAGTCTTTATTATGTGCCTCTTTCCCTCCCTTTCTGTCCCCATCCTCTTCACTTTTTTTTGCCATGTACGCTCTTGAATTTTACAAAGAATTAATTACTTTAAAATGTCTCGGTTGTTGTGCAGGAAGGACGTATGAATAGCAAATGAGTCATGCATTGATGTATGTTTCTTGTGTTTGTGGAACTGGTTGGGAAGAGGATATTAGCTACAGAATCAGAAAAACTCCATGCATTTTGAATAGTACCATTGAACACTACATTTATTATGAACTCAAAAGGTGCTTAAACTCACAAGCACCTGAGGTGCTAGAGGGTGCAAGCAACTGAGTCAAGAAGCTAATATCTATTAAGTTTTTCACTGGAAAGTAAGTGGTATATGTTAATACTCCAGAGATTTGATTAAGTGTTGAGCTCAAAACCATAGCATGTCATGGTTGGTGATAGAATCATACCATTAACATTCCACCAGTAACGTTTTGCTAATTACAAAAATAGATGAATATGAGTTGATTGCAGATAATAGTTTTGGGAGCAATCTGCCAGATAGTAACCTCGCACTCCATTTAAGTTTTTGTAGATTGCAGAGAAAATAGTAAACAGTAAATTGTATCTTAAGACCAATTAAATGGTGAGAATAATTAAAATAATACTTTGTGCAGTCTTTTAGATTCAGTCTGCTAGCTCGGTACAACTTAGGGACATTCTAAGAAATAGGAGTAGGCCATTCAATCCCTCAAGCTTGCTCTGCCATTAAATAAACCATTTAAATTGAACAAATTCCAAAATATGTTGATTCTTTCTGCCTCATCTGCAATGCAGTCTAACTTAATAGATTCTGAGAAATTGTTTTTGCACATGAAAATGTTGACTGCATTGCAGGTAAGTAATGTTTTTAGTTTCAGTTTAACTTCAGGTTAAAAAGAAAACTGGTACAATATAGTAAATTCTGGGACTTCTCATGACTGAGAAAGAAAGCATTGCCTGTCTCTTCAAGCAGATGGTATTTTCATGTGCCTACCCACAAGGGTGCTTCCATAAAACTTGGCATGGTAGGCTTCCCTCCTGTGAAGGATGACGTGTATCTGTCAAAGCATATAAAAATGTTGAATCACTCATTAAAACTTTGGTTAAAGTACCGAGTCATTGATAGGTGATGAATGATGGGACACAGGTCTAGGGAGAAGTTGAAGATTTGATTGCTTAGTTTGCTGCCAGAATGTTCATCGGACTTTATCCCACTTTGAAATCAGTACCTTGGGTCTGTCTGATTAGTAAGTTGGCACAAAACATTTGGAGATCTACCACGTTGCAACACTAGTGAGTTGAAGGTCATACACTCGAGATATGCAAATCACAATGAGTCAGAAGAGGTACTAGAAAAATTGTAAACAATGTGAAAGCAAAGATTGTTGAATATGAAGTAAGAACGAATATGGAGAAGACCAAGATGATGATGAGCGGAGACCTAGCCCCAGAAGTGAAAAATGAAGCAAAGGGGTAAGTCCTGGAAAAGTTCGTATATCTTAAACAGATTATCACAAACAATGGGAAATATGATTGTGAGATCCGATGGAGAATTTAGATGGCCAAGATCCACTTTGTCGGAATGAAAGACATTTCAACATTAAAAAAACTGGACCTGAATTAGGAAAAGATTGAGTTGCCAAATCTTGTCATCTGTGTTATATGCCTCAGAGATGTGAACAACATTAGACCGTTGATGAGCAGAATGCATTTTAGACCTGGGCATGTAGCAGGTTGTTCTGCATGTCTGACATAAACTAATGAGGAGTGCTGGAAATGGCTGGAGAAAAGGAAATTGGTGTGCGACATTAGAGAGAGATACAATAATTTGGTCACATTATTAAAGCAGCTGGGACAATTATGGAAGGAAAGATTGGCAGAAAACGTAGGAAAGGGAATCAGGAGAAAGCAAATGAAGGGTAAGCAGAATGAATGAGGTTGACCAATGTGAAAGGGCAACGCAAGACTTAATGGGTGTTGATCCATAGGAGGCTTCTTTCTGGAAAGAAAATGACACCAATGAATGAATAACCTATTTGGAAATCGTGTTATGTTATCTCTAAGATTCTGAGGGGGGAAAGCTGATGCAAATATGCTTGGGAAGGAAGGATATCTGATGCACCGAATGGAAGTGCAATACTGAGAACAGGTTTTATTAAATATCCAGTCAGACTACATGGAGTGTGTCACCGCAAGACTAAAATTGGTCTCCAGCACAGCCCCTGTAACAAAGTGTGGAATACATTAGGTTGCTGATTCACTCACTAGTCCTCAATTCGTGCATTTAGAATGTCCGTTTCACTGTCTACACCTTTCACATTTTAGATGATTTTGGGATGGATGCATTGCTTTAGTAAAATTATGCAAGTCTCTCTTTAATCCCCTGCCAAAATTATTACAGGACTCATCAACTGAGTAACTGCGGTAACTAGGTCTCAGAGCAACCTGGCATGATGTATATTTCCTATCTTTTTTTCCCTCACCTTCCCCCATTTAAGAAAAAACATGCATTATGTGCACTTTTGGCCTGATAGGGATCAGCAGTTCATGATGTTGCACTGCTGATGTGAAATTTCTAACACTAATGACACTGTGCTGTGGAGTCACCAGATAACTTTATCTTGTATGAATTAGCAGTGTGATTCCTGCTTATTTTCAGCTTTTGGAATTTTTGTAATTTAAAACCAAGTACAAACGTTTGCTCTTCCTGACGTTGATTTGCCTGGTAACAGCTGAACCCAGAATTAATAAAAGGATTGATGGGATGTAATTACTGAGCATCAAGGGAGAATATACCTGGTGACAGCAGTAGCCATATTCAGGAGAGATGATGAGATGTTTAGCAAAATAAGATCAGATGTAAACAGCCCTCTCATCAAAAAACAGTTAGCCTAAAGGACTCAGATCTATGGAAGCATACAGATGTTAATTTTTGAGAGTCAAGGAATGTTGGGGAAACGGGGTCCGAAAATACAGTAAGCAGAATCAGAGAGAGAACAGGGTATAACTGTTCACTTCTGCAGAAGCAGAGAGGACAGTTTAACACCTAACAGTAAACCAGTTAAGACCAGAGGCCACTTCTTGGCCTTTTGGCTAAGATCAAGCCGAATCAAGGCTAAGATGGGGTGCAAAGTCTTATTGTGTCAGCTTGGATCTTTCTTGAAAGAAAATGACACCAATGAATGAATGAATGAGCAGGTCTGATAGCATGTGCGGAGAGGGAATTGACTCAAAACGTCAGCTGTCTTCTCTCTCCACAAATGCTATCAGACCTATTGGGATTTTCCAACATTTTCTGTTTTTGTTTGATTCCAGCACCTGCGGTAATTAGCTTTTATCTTGTTTGTCTCCAGAGACCATAAATTGAATTCAATTGGAATTTGGATTTGATTTTTGGACAAAGCAAGGAATTAGTTTGTGTTTGTCTGGTCTGTTGAGCGTTGACTTTGTAACTTTATGGATGGAGTAAAAGAAAGGCCGCTTTTTAAGCCTTGCAGCTGAGATAGTGCAGAGACCTTCATGAAGGCAGTTTAAATATCTGCACTGAACGAGGATTGGCAAAGTTGCTCAGATTTGATCATTCTTCTGGTATTGTGTGGCATCTATAAGCTGAATTTGATTTACAGATTTGTTAAAGTGGATGTTGTTTGGGGAAAGGCGAAGTCTTACTGAGTTCAGGTATCATAGATGTAGTTGGAACCAGGGATAATTTTTTAGATAACATTGTGTTTATTACTTCTGGTGTTTACTTGTCTTAGAACATTATAGTCCTGTTTGTGTGTATTTGTCTTTTCTTTCATTTAATAACTAGTCTTGAGTAGTTGTTACATTGCAACTGGGTTGTTCATTCTTATGAGTGGTTTCATGTGCCTCCTCTCGCCATTCCAAAACAAAATTATGCCCTGCCATGCATCAGTGTCTCACCTTGAGATGCCTTCACAGATAACATCAGCATGGTTTGTCTTTCCCCATTACCAACATGAAGTTCAAGACACTTTAACTCGTGAATGATGAAGTTTAATTCCCCATTGACACAACCAAACACATTGGAGCATAAAATAGTATTTGGAAGGCCATAGTTATGTCTTGATTCTCGAGCTCGTTTGTTTCAGATTGTTTGCCTTTAAATTCCTGCTTGTTATGTTCCTTATTGCTTCCCTGTTATTTTAATACTTTTAGTTAGGCAGAGTTACTCTCTGATCTGAGAAATAGTAAACATCTAAAGCAAGATTATACAAAGTTGGATGGGAGGGTGATCTTTGAGGGGGATACAGAGATGCTGCAGTGTGATTTGGACAGGCTGAGTGAGTGAACCTATGCATGGCAGATGGATTATAATGTGGATAAATGTAAGCTTATCCACTTTGGTAGAAAATGGTAAAGCAGATTATTTTTCGGGTGTAAATTGAAAGAGGTGGATACTAGCAAGACCTTGATGTCCTCACACAGTAGCCATGGAAAGTAAGCGCTTAAGTACAGCAGACAGTAAAGAAGGCAAATGGTATGTTTGCTTTGATAGTGAGTGAATTTGAGTCTAGGAATAGTGATGTGTTAAGGGTGGTGTTGAGGCCACACCTGTGACCTTATTTTAGGAAGGGAGGGCATGCAGTGAATGTTTACCAGGCTGCTTCCTGGGATTAATTGTTTAGAATTAGATCCTCTGGAGTTTACTAGAGTGAGGGGATCTCCTAGAAACTTTAAAAATTCTAATAGGATTAGGCAGGGTAGATTTGGAATGTTCCTGATTGGTGTGAATGTCCAGAAATAAGGGTCATAGTTTGAGGATAACAAGTAAACCTTTTAGGACTGAGTTCCTAAAAGGACAAATTTCTTTATCTGGAGAGTGGTGAAATTGTGGAATTCACTACCATGAAGTAGTTGAGGCCCAAACGTTGTGTGATTTCAAGGAGGAATTAGATACAGCTCTTAAGGCTAAAGGAATCAAGCAGTATGTGGAGGTGGAGGTTGGGGGTGATCAGGGCGATGAATTTGATCATCCATGATCGCAGTGAATGATGGAAGGGCCTACTCCTTCTATTTTCTAAGTATGTTTCTATGTATGTAAACAATGCTGATATAATCTGGTTTCATCACTTTCTTATCCATATGCATCACAAAAATTTATATTTTCATATTCAACGTAAATCCTAAGGCACTTCACATAAGCATTATAAAACAAAATGTGACAGAGCCATATAAGGATGCATTAGGTCAGATGACAAAAAAAACTTGAAAGAGTTAGGTTTTAAGAATTGCCTTAAAGGGAGAGAGATTGTTGGTGAGGTGCAAGGAGATAGTCCAGGGCTTGGGCAACTGAAAGTGTCACCACCAATGGTGAAGTGATTACAATCTATATGCTGAAGAGGCCAGAATAAGAGGAAGCACAGATGTATCGAAAGGTTGTGGGGCTGGAGGAGGAGAGAGAGAGTGGAAGAACAAGCCATGGAGGGCTTGAAAACAAAAGAATTTTAAAGACAAGATTTCACTTGACTAGTAGCCAGTATAAGTCAACAAGCACAGGGATGGTCGGTGAATGAGTCTTGATTAAGATGAGGCGAGTTAAGAAACAGGCAGAAGAGTTTTGGTGACCTCTAATTTGTAGAGGGAAGAATTTGGAAGACCAACAAAGAGTGAGTAGTAACAATTAAGTCTAGAAGTAAGGTGTGAATGAGGATTTTGGCAGCAGCTGAGAAGGGAAATCAAGCAATGTTACAGAGGTGGAAATAGGGTGATGGTGCAAATGTATTCGGATTGGCGGTTGGTGACTAGTGGAGTGCCCCAGGGGTCGGTGCTGGGGCCTCAGCTATTTACCATTTATATAGATGATCTGGAGGAGGGAACCGAGTGCAGGGTGTCGAAATTTGCTGATGACACCAAGGTTGGTGGAACGGCAAATTGCGCGGAGGGTGTGGAGAGTCTGCAGAAGGATCTAGATAGGCTGGGCGAATGGGCCAGGAACTGGCAAATGGAATTTAATGTTGGCAAGTGTGAGGTGGTCCACTTTGGTAGGAATAATGGTAGGAAGGACTATTACTTACGTGGCGAAAAACTGCAGCAGGCGACGGTGCAGAGGGACCTCGGGGTCCTTGTGCATGAGTCACAAAAACCCAGCCTGCAGGTGCAGCATGTGGTCAGGAAGGCTAATGGGATGCTGGCCTTCATAGCGAGGGGGATTGAATATAAAAGTAGGGAGGTCTTGCTGCAGCTGTATAGGGCATTGGTGAGGCCGCAGCTGGAGTACTGTGTGCAGTTTTGGGAGCCGCACTTATGCAAGGATATTTTGGCCTTGGAGGGAGTGCAGAGGAGGTTTACTAGGCTGATACCGGAGTTGAGGGGGTTGAACTATGAGGAGAGGCTGAATAAACTAGGCTTGTACTCGTTAGAGTTTAGAAGAATGAGGGGAGATCTCATTGAGACGTATAAGATGATGAATGGGATGGATAGGATAGAGGTGGAGAGACTCTTCCCGCTCAAAAAAGACAGTAGGACTAGGGGGCACAGCCTCAAGATAAAGGGGGGGGGGGTGCGGTTTAGAACGGAGTTGAGGAGGAACTTCTTCACTCAAAGGGTGGTGAATCTCTGGAATTCTCTGCCCGTTGAAGTGGTGGAGGCTGCCTTGCTAAATATTTTTAAGACGCGGGTTGATGGGTTTTTGATAAGCGAGGGGATTAAGGGTTATGGGGAGAGGGCGGGAATGTGGAACTGCGCCACGACAGATCAGCCATGATCTTATTGAATGGCGGGGCAGGCTTGAAGGGCTAGATGGCCTACTCCTGCTCCTATTTCTTATGTATGATGGGGATCTCAGCTTGGAGTCAAATAGTGACACCAAGTTTTTGCCAGGGAAAGGATGAAGTCAGTAGCCGGAGAATGAGATTGAAGAGGACGTTTCAGTCTATCTTGTGTTAAATTCGAGGAAACTTGTGCTGGACATCAGATAATGAGTCTGGTAATTTAGCAATGTGGAAGGAATCGAGTAATAGTGTGCCAGTCAAACTGAGGCAGAGTTGTGTCAATCAGCATACATATGAAAAATAGCGCTGTGTGTTTGGATGTTGTTGCTGAGGAGTGTGATGTCCAGATACAGGTGGGGGCAAAGGAGATAGGTCAATGAATGATACCTACATTGTAAGAATGAAAAGAGAAGCCATTACAATTGGCTGTGATCAAGTAAGAATAGACCTAGGTGAGGGCAATCCAAACCAACTGGACAATGGCTTTTGAAGAGGATGGTGTGGTCATCTATGTAAAAGGCTGCAAACAGGTGGAGAAGGGGAAAGTTTACCTTGTCATAGCCATCTGGCCTGTCATTTAATTGCTTGTCTCTTTGTAAGATTTTTCTTAAAACCAACTTCTTTGAGAGAATTTCTGATCAAGTGACTTAATGTGCTTTGTGGCTTGGTGTCATAGTTTCTTATCCTACTCCCATGAAGCACTTTGAGATCCTTGTTGTCTTAAAAGATACTACTTAAATTTAAGTTGCTGTCTTGTCTTTGATTGCCTTTGGTAGGGGTGGAAAACTGATTAGAGGGATTCAAACATGGAGTTCCTGGAAAGATGGGCATGGATTTGCAAGGTGTCATCATGTTCAAGGAAATGTCGATTGTTTGCAAGAATGGTCAAGGTCAGGGGTTGGCTTTTTGAGGAACGGGGTGATGAAAGTAGATTTGAGGTTGTGGGGTTGGTGGAGCAACACATTTATCGATGTACAGTATCCAATCAGATTGGGGCAGAGAATAATGTGACTTCAGAGATTTGACAGTTTGGCTTGGGAGGAAAATTATCCGAAGAATAATTGAGCTAAAATTTCCTAGGATTGTAAACACAGGACACAGCCAATGATTTTCACATCTGTGCTCGTTGTTTGAAAGTTGTATCCTACTCATCCCTGGCCTTAATTATGCAAATGTTGTCTGTACAAATGCACAACCAGTTTTCTTTCGAAGTTACTGTTGAATCTTGTTCACCTTATACAGTGATTGTATTCTAGGTAATAACTTCTGCAAACATTTTTGCCTCTTCCGTCTTTTGGCTTTTTTGCCAATTATCTTAAATCTGTATCCTCTGGTAATCAACTCTCCTTGCAGTGCACAAACATTTTGTGTTTACTGTATCAAAGCCTTTCAAGATTTTGAACGCCAAAATCAAATCTCTCCGTAATATTAATTCTTCCAAGGGGAGTAATGGAATTTCACAATAACTTCATTGCAGTGTTAATGTAAGCCTTACTTTGGACTAATAAACTTTAACTTAATCCTATTTTCCTAGTCTCTCTGCATAAGTAACATCCCTCCCTGATATAATTTCAGTAAATTCCTCTGCACCTGATCCAAGGCCATAACATGCCCCCCAGTGCAAGACCTAAACATTTTACTAAAGGGTGTCGCTGAGCATCTTGGGCCATGTGTGTTTTTGAGGCGGGGGGGCAGGGAGGAGGCGAAACCTCTGTTTTCTTGTAAGGTGATGGTCCTTTTAGGACCTAGATTTTTCTGAAAGCTTTCTTGCAAGGCACCTTGCCTCCAGTAACTGATCATGTATTCAAGTTGCCTTGGAGATGATATAGTAGAAAAAGGATTAAGATTATTTGTACTGTCCCAGTAATATTTGTTAAAGCTTCCAAGGGTAAGACAAAGCAATCAAATTTGTGCTAGATATTAATGAAGGTAAACTGTCTTGTTAACAACAAGGTGAATTGGATTATTCTTGAGTCAGTGTTCAGATGGAATGTCATAATTTTTATCATTGCAGCGAAAACTCATTAATTAGCAGTATGTTCTTATGGCCTGAATATTGGGAATTGACTCAAAACAATGTTTGTGTTAATGAGATTAACTGAATCCTGACAACAGTGGAAACCACTGTTTCAAAATAGTTCTGCAACAGGGCTGTTTGCTTGCTTTCCTGGTTTCCAAATCAGAAGGCATTTTTGTTTTAAGAAAATCCTGAGTTAAAAAGTGATACTAAAGCTATGGGCTCTCTTTTCAAAGCTCAATGTCAAATTAGATCAGTCAGATAACAGGATGTTTCATTTTTAATTTTGCATCCATGCTATCTACGTATTCTGCAACAAAATAAAGGGGGCCGGAATTGACGCATGATTTTGTTTTTTCTATTTTTTGTGTGAGCCTGCAGTAATTAAAGAGAACAACCTCTTGAAATTTATACCTAAAAAGTAATTGAGCCAACCAAGAATGGTAAGATGAATTTCTGTTGACAGCAGTAAATGTCCTATGGGAAGTATGTTTGGGCAGTTTCAAAGTGGTTTCTACTGAAGCTGCCCTTAATTTTGCACGGAATACTTCAGTGGACAGGGGTGTGGTTAATGAAGATTGCTCATGATTGGGGTGGGTTTAGGGTTAAGTACTTTGTTAGCACTACATTGTGCATCTTGCATGTACTGGATATTACTGGCTGTTGTAGGAAGGGAAAAAAGGTTTAATAATTCTGATGCAAAATATTAGTGTCCTCCAGATTAAAGACAATTATGTACCAGAATATTGAAAATACTTGTAGCGTTAGGCTAAATTTATAATAAAATAACAAGCAAATTGCGCTTATTTTGAAGAACTTCAGAACGTCCTATGTCAGTGAAGTATTTTGAACAAAGTAGTCACCATTGTAATGTAAGGCAATAAATATATCAAACTTTAAAATGCAAATATGGACTTGAGAGAATTATAAGCCATAGTGGTGGGTGTGTGATTTTTTTTTTGTTTTGGCACTGTTTTACTTTAAAATTTTTATCTGTTCTTTTCAGCCCACCATGGCATCTTGCCAATCCCTCCTCCAATCCCATATTTCTGGCTTCTTGTGCCTGTCCTCCCACCTCCTCACTTTCTTTGTTATGCCATTGGTAGGCTTGCCTTTAGCTACCTATGCCCTAATCTCCGCAATTTGTCCCTAAACCTCTTGCCTTCTATCACCCTTTGTTTTAGATGTGTCTTCAAGGCTTTTTTATTTATTAGTGCCACAAGTAGGTTTATATTAACACTGCAATGAGATTACTATGAAAATCCCCTAGTCACCACACTCTGGCACCTGTTTGGATACACTGGCCAGCATGTCTTTCAGACTGTGGAAGGAAACCCACGCAGACATGGGGAGAACATGCAGTCGCCACACAGTGACCCAAGCCATGAATCGGATCCAGATCCCTGGTGCTGAGAGGCAACAGTGCTATCCATTGTGCCACCTTGCTGCCCCAACAGTTTGCTTCTTCGGCTAAGTTTTTATTACTTTTCACTTGTATTTCTTTGTAGTGGCGTCAACATTTTTCTTTGATAGCTCTCCTGTAAGTTACCTCAGGCATTTTGTTTCATTAAGCCACTATATAAATACAAGTTGAAGTGGTGGTGTTGAAAAACACCCATCAGTGCAACTATCAGTTTTCTTTGGACTTTCTAATCTTGGGTTGTATGTCAAGGCCATTGTAAATTATAACAGTTGAAGTATTGGTATGTCTTACTGCAGCTGTGCAGGGCGTTGTTTAGACCACACCTGCAGTTTTGGTTTCCTTCTCTAAGAAAGGATATCCTTGCCATAGAAGGTTCTGCAGACTGAGTCCTGGGATGACAGAATTGTTGTATGAGGAGATATTGTGTCAACTGGGTCTGTATTCATTGGAATTTAGAAGAATGTGAAGGGATCTAATTGAAACATAAAATTCTGACAGGACTGGGCGGACTGGGCAGACTGGACGCAGGGCTCTTTTTTTCCTCTGGCTGGAGAGGTAGAACAAGGGGTCAGCAGTCTCAGGGTATGGGGTAGGTCATTCAAGACTCAGATGAGGAGAAATTTCTTCACCCAGATGGGTTGGTGATGCTGTAGAATTCTCTAGCTTAGAACATTATAAAGGCCAAATCGGTGAATATATTTAAGAATCGTAGAATCCCTACAGTGTGGAAGAGACCGATTTTGGTCCATCGAGTGTGCACCGACTCTGACAGAGCAACTTACCCAGGCCCTCTCCCCTGCGACATCCCCGTAATCCCATACATTTCTCATGACTTCCATCTCAACCTATATGTCTTGGGACACTAGGGGACAATTTAGCATGACCAATCCACCTAACCACATCTTTGGAAGAAAGTTTCCTAAACTCTGAAGGTGTCAGGGAGAGGGCACTGGAATATGGCATTGAGATAGAGGATGAGCCGTGATCATGTTGAATAGTGGAGCAGCCTCAAAGGGCTGAATGGCCTATTCCTGTTTTCTATGCTTCTAATGCAAGTGATATGAATATGAATTTTTTTGATGTGGAGATGCTGACATTGGACTGGGATGGGCACAGTAAGAAGCCTCACAATATTAGGTTAAAGTCCAACAGGTTTATTTTGGAATCACAAGCTTTCGGAGTGCTGCCTGATGAAGAAGCAGCGCTCCTAAAGCTCGTGATTCCAAATAAACCTGTTGGACTTTAACCTGGTGTTGTGAGATTTCTCATTGAATTTTTTTGTCAAACAGTGAGTGTGCCATGCCACATTCAAAGCATGTTGATTCCAGCATATAATCAGTAAAATGCAATAAGCAAGTCTAGTGATAACGTTGAGCCAAAAGTTTTGCAGTGCAGCTGTTTATTCATGGTCATTAAATTGCTACCTGAAAACTAAGCGGTTAACTGAGTACTTTCAACAGGATTCATATTCCTATTCAAATAAAGGTTTTCCCTTTATTTGAGAATTTAGTACTTACATAGTGTTAGGACTGAATCCAAGTTCATTTTTACACTCAAAAAAGCATTTGTGTTTTTTCATAGAATGTACTATAGCAATATGTTTTCTGGGTTTCAGTCAAACGTTAGGAATTCCCATTTCCAGGTACGCTTTCTCAATTCTGGAATATGCCAATAATGTAGGTAGTACAGCAGTAGGGAATTCACACAGTTTGGGGTGAATTATGGCATTCTCCACATATATTTAATGTGTAATAAAGATTATAACGCTTTAGGGATTATTCTGCAATTAAAAGCAATATAGAATTGCAAGTTGTGATATGGTTCTGTTGTCCTCAATGATTCACATTTGTACATGTGACATAGAACATAGAAAAACCACAGCACAAACAGGCCCTTCGGCCCATAAGCTGCGCCGATCGTATCTCTACCTACTACGCTTACCTATAACCCTCAATCCTATTAAGTCCCATGTACTCATCCAGAAGTCCCTTAAAAGATCCTATCGAATTTGCCTCCACCACCACTACCGCCTCTACCACTACCGACAGCAGCCGATTTCCACGCATCCATCACCCTCTAAGTGAAAAACTTACCCCTGACATTTGACGTGCAGGAATTCAGTTAGTTTGACAGTAGTCAAGAGGATTTGGAAAATCTGGAAGAGACTTTCACCCTTTTGTTTGCTGTGAAGATAGCACTGTTAGAATGGTTCCATAATAAACCATGGCAATGGAAGAGTGATTGTAGAATGGAGTTGCTCTGGCAATGTTTTGGCTTGTGAAAACGGGTTGGGAAGCATACAAGCCATTTGAAGTTGCAGCTTCTTTATTTTGGAACCACCCTGGGGGTGCTCTGTCAGTGACATAACTGGAGTGCCTACACAGCAGAAAGACCTCAAATAACCTTCCTAGCCAGTAAGTAATTGGTGCTGAACAATCAAAATTCTCTTAGCTATTTTCTTCTTTTTTAAAAGCAGGAAGTACATCAAATAAAAATGGTTACTCTTGTCATACTGATCTGTTTTCAATCCTGAAATGTATAATAATATATTGGATCAACTATGAAAAATTGCAACACTCTCATTTGGACTTGAGACTAAATTTAAAAAGCTTTTGGATTGTGTAAGCTAATATTGTGCTATCTAAATATATGATTGTTAATTTAACTTCACTAACAGGCAACTGAGATGCTTGTGTAAAATGTATTGTGTGCTATCAAAGCATTGGGTAACCATTTTAACTCTTGAATAATTGTGTTCATATTGTCCTTTCTAATTTACTGGAATACTGCCTACCTTGTTTTGTTTTAATTTCTTACCAAATAACGCAAGTCATGGTTCACACCAATGAGTTTGAAAACCTGAACAACCTTTATCTTCCCCCACTGTTTTGTCCACAAAATGTGTCATTATCATACTGAAAGTTTGATTGTATTGATTTCCTAATTGAGCTGCCACATGTGCTGCTTCCTAATCAATTAATGGACATAAGCACTTGCGAGCGGGCAAAAGTAAAAGCCTGCATTTGCTAGCTGACATTTCACTTTGAGACTTCCAGAGACTGGGTTATTTCCGGGCTCTGGCCTATATGCCTAAAACTTTAGCGTGAAGTCTTTACTACCTTCTAATTTTCTACGGGAAAGAAACTGAAACTTATGTAATGCAAGTAATCAAAATAGAGTTGGTTGCGAACAGGAAACCATAGTACTACATTTTGCAAGCTTGTACCTACAGTGTACCTAGCCCATCGAATCTGCACCAACCACAATCTCACTCAGGCCTCATCCCCACAACCGCACGCATTTACCCTGACACTAAGGGGCAATTCAGCAAGGCCAATCAACCTAACCCAGCCTATCTTTGGTGTGTGGGAGGAAACCAGAACACCCGGAGGAAACCCGTGCAGACATGGGAGAAGATGCAAACTCCGCAGGATAATCCGAGATTGAAATTGAACCCTGGTCCCTGGTGCTGTGAGGCAGCAATGCTAACCATTGTGGCACTGTGCTGCCCTTTTCTTGCAGAAACTGTACATGTTTACCATAATAGCAATATCGAGTGAAAATGTCAAAACAAATTGCAAAATGTTATGTTGTCTAGTTAGAGTGCCCTGCTTGAGCATCATTTGATATTCTGCATGCTAGTTCAGACAGAACTGTTATGCTGATCTTGATCTACAGTGAGTTGTGGGTTTTCAGACAGGATATGATTGCTATGAGATTCGAAGTTGATAGTGAGCATGTTTTAAACTGACAGGAATGGTCAGTGGTTGAATGGACCAGTGAGCACCATTAGTATTCACTCCATCGCTGTTGCTCTAGGTAGCCACCATGTAGCAACAACATGAAGTTCACCTGGCAGGGAAGAACAACTAAAATATTATAGTAGTAGTTCTGGGCTTTAGTCTATTGCAGAACAAATGTGTTCAATACTATTTTACCTTTTTTCACCAGCCCAGTGTTTTAATTGTAAGCTACAAGGAATCTGCAAAGGCGGCTTCACAGTTTGGATCATATGAAAAGACAGAATGGAAGTCCGACAGCAGCATGATCGCAGTAACGGTAAGATATAAACAATATTATCAATGAGTTTTAAATCCTTTTTGTTTTGAAGAACTTTGGGATGTTCTGCCGCATTAAATGCTTGCTGCTAATTGTGTTATTTTAACTAATTAAACCTATCCTGTTGATGTTGATCACATTTTTTTATTCTTCATGGGATGTGGGCATTGCTGGGCCAGCATTTATTGTCTTTCATCTAATCCCATTGAGAGGGCATTTAAGAGTCAATCATATTGCTTTGAATCTGGCGTTACATGCAGGCCAGGCCAGGTAAGGGCAGCAGATTTCCTTCCCTAAAGGACATTAGTGAACCAGATGGGTTTTTACAGCAATCGAAATGGTTTCATGACTAGCATTAGGCTTTTAATTCCAGATTTTGTTTTTTTTTTATTGATTTTAAAATTTCACCATCTACCATGGTGGAATTTGAACCTGGCTCCCCCAGAGCATTACCCTGAGTTTCTGGATTGTTAGTCCAGTGACAACACCACTATGCCACCACCTCCCCTATCTTGGGTGGGAAAAGATGGCAAAGAACCAAAATGTGACATTTTCAAACCAAACAAATTGCCCAGCAAAACAGAAACTATGTGCATTAAGTTTAGACATAAATGTCTGCTGGCTGTGAGTTCAGCACTTTACTTGCTGAATTTTGATCAAATGGATGAGATTCCTCTAATGGGAGAAAAGAGCGAAGTATTTATATAGCATCCAGTAGGTCAAACCTTTCAATGCATTTCACAAACAATAAGTTACTTTAGAATTGGGAGTGACTTGTGTAGTCTGCTAAAAAGCAGCAAAATAGCTAATTTGTTTGAAGGAGAGAAGTGCTGACTAGGTGATGGTGCACCCATGCTCTACATGTTGTGCATAGAGCTTTGTTTAACAAAGGATGGGCCTCTGGCAAAGCAGTGTTTCACCTCCATTATGTTTGAATATTAGATTGTGCTTGGTTTGGGTAAGGCTGCTGACTCTGCTTTGAGGTGCTCCTAGAAGTTTGATCACGTGATGGTGATCACATGGCATTCCATCACATCACTGCTTGTGATGCTAAATCACATGACTGTTGATTACCTGACATTTTCCCACACTTTGCAAATGTTATTGACTCAAATAACAACTGAAAATACTGGAACTATGACTGCTGCCTGACCTATTCAGTGAAAGGTGAAACAATTCGCATTTTGGTTTGATTGCCTCTTGTCAGAACCTGAAACATTAACTTTATTGAGGAGGGAAAAAACATTGGTAGAAAGAGGCAAGAGGTTGGTGGTGATGGCTCCCTTTATTCTCTGTTTCTCAGGATGCTCAGAGATTCCAGGCAATTATTGCTGGCCCCAGTGCTGTAACCTTACAAATAGCACTGAAGAGTTGTGATTCTGAACAGTGGGGAGACCATCAAGATCCAAACAACACAGTCTTGTCACACCACAGTCGGCGGCTGCTATACGTGCGTAGTTAATGGCTATGCCAAGTTTCTTGAGTCAGCCGAGAGATCACCTGCCTGTTCTGGTTGAATCCCATCCAGTCTGGGAGGGTTGGAAGCTCTAGGTCACAAAATTCATGTGACAATGTATTTTGTCTCATTCTGTATGTGTGTGGACTTACAAAAAGCGTTTGATAAGGTGCCATACAATAGACTTGCCAGCACACTTTTAAGTCTGTGGAATATAAGGGGCCAAGGAAGCATGGATATGATGTTGGCTGAATGACAGGAAGTAGGGGGTACTGGTGAACAATTGTTCTTTTGGACTGGAGGAAGGTAATCATAGAATTGTTACAGCACAGAAGGAGGTCATTGGGCTCAGTGACTGTGCCGGCACACTAAAGGAGCATTTTTTTATCCCAGTGATGCTGCACATTCTTCCATCATATTCTCAGCAAAGCACTTCAGATCCTAATTACTCTCTCTGTGAAACTTTTCCTTCATATTGCATTGCTACTTCAGCCAGTTACTTTTAAATCTGTCTCTTCTGGTTCTTGATTTTTCCACCAAAGCGAAAGTTTGGTTCTAGGGTCTCTGCTTTTCTTGAGATGTTTTAATGATTTTAGACTTGGGTGTACCAGTCACATTTTCAATATTTACAGATTGTGCAGAGCTTGAAAGCATTGTGATAGATGACGTTGATGGGTTGGTGGATGGGCGGATAGTGGCGAATAAAAATTGATGCAGGAAATTGTGAAGTGATACATTTTAGTGAAAAGCACAAGGAAGGACCATATATCTAAAGCAGTGTTTTTCAAACTATTTTCCAGTGACCCACTTTTACCAAATGACCATCCCTCATGACGTATGTGGGATGTGTAATGAAATATGGTCTTAACTGCGGGGAGTCTGTTTCAGATCCATTTTCCAATTTATTCAGGCCATATTCCAGCACAAGAAATTGGTCAGTATCTTGCAAATTCCATGCATCAACATATACATTCAAAACAAATGTCCGAAATCAGACATTTGCTGTGCATCAGCCATCGACAGAAAACTGACTGACATTTGCTTGTGACAGATTTCTCAGTTAAGATGCATGTTTGGAATGCAGAGCACAAGATCAACATTCTGGTTTTAGGTGAAACCTAATAGCACAGTCGCCAATTATCCCTATCTGTTACCATCCCATCAGTAGACCACTTTGGTAGATGAGATATGTCACATCAATAACTACGTTTTGCCGAATACATTGAACTCTGTGGTTAACATGTTGATTATCGTTTCTCACGTTCAGCAGTAATTGTTTTTAAACAAAAAAGTCTCAATGGTTTTCCTGTTTTCTCAGACATCTTGTTTTGAAAATGATTCAAAGTAAAATATTTTTATGCACAAAAGGATAAAATATTGAATTGGATTGTGAGATAATGATCAAACTAGTTGAGTTATAGCCTGCCTTCATGGCAGGAAATTCAAGACTCAGAGTCAACTGACCTGGCAAGCTGCAGAACTGGTTTTACAGTTGCAATCTAACATTTAAAAATACACCTCTTCTATTCATTACCTTATTTCCTTCCATCAAGTACATGTAACTTGAATTGTAACAGACAAAACTAAGCTTTTCCTGTACATCAAAGTTCTCATGTTGGCTACGTCATTGACTGAGAAGAACTCATGGTCATTCTGTCTTCTACGAAATGTGTACTATAAACAAAAATGCTGCGTTTTTAACAGGATCATGGAACATCCCTCCTTTTTTGAACAGGATCAGTTTAATGGGCAGCAAGAATTTACCCTATGATCCATTTTCAACATCCTGTGGGTCGTGACCTCCACTTTGAACATCCTGACCTAAAAGATATAATTTAAAGGAAGTACAGGAACCAAGATGCCCAGGGCCAGATGAGCACAAAAGGTTAAAGAAACCAGGCAGGTTAAGAAAGTGATAAAATTATGGAATCCTGGGCTTTATGAATAAAGACACAAGAATATAAAAGCAAGGAAGTTATGGTGAATTTCTATAAAACATTAATTCAACCTCAGCAATGTACTTCAGGAAGGATGCGGAGGCATAAGAGCTCATTTGATTGAGATGCTCAAAAGAGAGATCCAGTTAGAAACTTTTAACACTGGACAAAGGATTGAGAACAGATTTAAGGTGATTGGCAAAAGAACAAAAAGTGTCATAAGGACAAACTTTGCACAGGAAGTGGTAATCATAGAGACCCTACAGTACTGAAAGAGGCCTTTCAGCCCATCGAGTCTGCACTGACCACAATCCCACCCAGGCCCTACATATTTTACCCACTAATCCCTCTAACCTATGCATCTCAAGACACTAAGGGGCAATTTTACTATGGCCAGTCAAACTAACCCACACATCTTTGGACTGTGGGGGGGAAACCAGAGCACCCGGAGGGAACATAAGAAATAGGAGCAGGAGTAGGCCATCTGGCCCTTCAAGCCTGCCCCGCCATTCAATAAGATCATGGCTGATCTGTCGTGGCTCAGTTCCACATTCCCGCCCTCTCCCCATAACCCTTAATCCCCTCTCTTATCAAAAACCCATCAACCCGTGTCTTAAAAATATTTAGCGAGGCAGCCTCCACCACCTCAACGGGCAGAGAATTCCAGAGATTCACCACCCTTTGAGTGAAGAAGTTCCTCCTCAACTCTGTTCTAAACCGCCCCCCCCTTTATCTTGAGGCTGTGCCCCCTAGTCCTACTGTCCTTTCTGAGCGGGAAGAGCCTCTCCAACTCTATCCTATCCATCCCATTCATCATCTTATACGTCTCAATGAGATCTCCCCTCATTCTTCTAAACTCTAATGAGTACAAGCCTAGTTTATTCAGCCTCTCCTCATAGCTCAACCCCCTCAACTCTGGCATCAGCCTAGTAAACCTCCTCTGCACTCCCTCCAAGGCCAAAATATCCTTGCGTAAGTACGGCGCCCAAAACTGCACACAGTACTCCAGCTGCGGTCTCACCAATGCCCTGTACAGCCGCAGCAAGACCTCCCTACTTTTATATTCAATCCCCCTCGCTATGAAGGCCAGCATCCCATTTGCCTTCCTGACCACCTGCTGTACCTGCAAGCTGGGTTTTTGCGACTCATGCTCAAGGACCCCGAGGTCCCTCTGCACTGTCGCCTGCTGCAGTTTTTCTCCACGTAAGTAATAATCCTTCCTACCATTATTCCTACCAAAGTGGACCACCTCGCACTTGCCAACATTAAATTCCATTTGCCATTTCCTGGCCCATTCGCCCAGCCTATCTAGATCCTTCTGCAGACTCTCCATACCCTCCGCGCAATTTGCCGTTCCACCAATCTTGGTGTCATCAGCAAATTTCGACACCATACACTCGGTTCCCTCCTCCAGATCATCTATATAAATGGTAAATAGCTGAGGCCCCAGCACCGACCCCTGGGGCACTCCACTAGTCACTAACCTCCAATCCGAATAGCACCCATTGACCCCCACTCTCTGCCTCCTATTTGACAACCAGTCCTCTATCCACGCTAACACCCTACCCCCAACTCCGTGTCCCCTGACATTCTGCAATAACCTCTTGTGAGGTACCTTGTCAAACGCCTTCTGAAAATCAAGAAAGACCACATCCACTGGCTCTCCTCTATCCACCGCCCTAGACACATCCCCATAGAACTCCAGTAAATTTGTCAGACATGATGCAGACATGAGAATGTGCAAACTCCATACAGTGTGACCCAAGGCAGGAATTGAACCCAGGTTCCTGGAGCTGTGAAGCAGCTGTAATAACCGTTGTGCTACCGTACCATCCTTAATGATCTGGAATGCGCTGCCAAAGCTCCATTCAACTCTTCTTTTAAGATGTGATTTGAGTCAAGTGATCAGGCTAATGACCAGCAGATCATGTCATTAGGACATTCCTTCTTAACTTCTCTTCCTCAGAAAAATCTTATTTACTCCTTTGGGTTGCAAAACCCTAATCTAATCAAAAGAATGTTCAGGTTGATTGACCATACTAAATTGCCACTTAGTGTCAGGGGGACTAGTGGAGTAAATACATGAGGTTATGGGGATAGGGGCTGGGTGGGACTGTGGTTGGTGTAGACTCGATGGGCCAAATTGCTTTCTTCTGCACTGTAAGGATTCTATGATATACTTCATAAACTGACTTCATATTTTTCTTTGACTTGTCATTCTGAGCTGGAAGATCATCCTTACTAATGAGATAAGCATAGTATTTCCCTGTTCCCTTTTATGTCTCCTATATGTTTTAAAATTTTAAAATGAAGTTTTATGTTCCACTATTTTGTTGCCAGATGCAGGACACAAACGCGTCAATTTCTATTCATAAACTAGTTAGCATTCTGAGGAGAATATCAATTTAACAGTGCCTCCTTTTGGGAGGCGTTTCTTTTTTTGAAGTTTTTCTGTTAATTATTTAGCAAAAGACAGACAACTTAAACTTCATACATGTAAACTGCATATTTCAAACGTCTTGATGGTGTTAACAGCCTTCCATTAACAACCCAGGTTTGCAATCTGCAATTTGAGTATGCTATGAAGAGTTAGGAATTTGACATTTAAAGGTTTGTTTAGTTTGAAAATTTTATGTATTCAAGTTTTTCAACTTTGAATTAGTTTTGTTACGATATTCAGCAATGCAACACCTAGAAACTGGGTCATTTCACACCTAGTCTCCTTACGTTTCCTTAGCTTTAGCATAGCATTGTACTTCAGAATTGCAGTGCTTTTGTTTTGACTACCTCAAAATATATGTTGTTTCCTGTCGATAAACAAATGGAGTTTTCAGTGTGCACTGCATTATTACTACTTTAGTTTGTTTTTGAAATGTTTTTGATAAAATAGTAAAAAGGGCAATAATAGATAGATAAGTTTGTTGATCGTGAGTTAGCTGGAACCTCTTGCTATTTTCATGTTGTCTGGAAAAGTTGGATTTTAAATTTTGTTTTGTTCTGTTCTACCTAACCAACCCACCCATGAACCACCTCACCTGTGTCTCTGGGAGTTGTGGATTTGTGTTGGGACTAAGGGTGCCAGCAATCCTCCAATACTTCATTGAAAATCAGTATTTGCGTTTAAGAATTGGGAAGATATTTCTGTTTGAAAAGACATCGTGTTTTTCCTACCCATGACCAGTCTTCATGCAATTACAGACCTAAGAACAAACTAAATGATATAAGCATCATGATTCAGACAACACTTTGCCACCTTTTTGTTTCTTTGGTTACAATCCTTTGTCCATCCTCCAGACAGAGAAAATTAACAATGTTCTCCTAAATTGATGTCATTTGGCAAACTGAGTGGGAGTCATGATGGAGACGTTGTAGAAAACACCAGCAAAATTTACGTATTCTACAAATCACAGGAGTATAACCAGTAATTAGATTAGGTAAATACACCATCAGATTCCCTGGGAGTTATTGAGGTCATGGAAATGTCATCAGTGAAATCCAACCAGTCAGGTTTAAATGATGCAGGTTATGCTGTTAGCTTAGTGTTTTGCACAGCTGCCTTCAAGTTGTACAGACAGCCTTGTCTTCCTGGAAGATTTAGTTGTGGTTATCATGTCCTTCAGAGGATTAAATGTATTAGGTAAGCATCTCTCATGGTGATAATTTGTGGTTCAGTGGAATGCACATCCTTTGCTTATCTCATCTGTGTTAAAGTTCACAATTATGATCAAATTGTCCTCCCTGGAATATTTAATTGTTTCTTGTTGAAACTTGTTATTGTCCAGTCCCTGTAAAGTATACTATTGTATTAAATATTAAAAGCACCAATATGTTAAAATATTTACACTGCTGGAGGTATATGGTTTCACAGTATTTTCCATTATGCATTGTGTCTGTGTATTTTTTCAGCCATTTGTGCTGACAGTTATGTTTAGCAATGTGTACACCTCATTCATTTTTGGACTGTATATACAATATGGCAAAACAAACTTTGGCATTGTAAATGTTAGTTTTAACCGTTGTGTTTATTTATGCTAACGATAAATACTGTTCCTGTGTTGAGGTACTTGTGTGAAATAGAACATAGAACATTACAGTGCAGTACAGGCCCTTTGGCCCTCAACGATGCACTGACCAGTGGAACGAATCTAATGACCCCCTAACCTAAACTACTCCAATGTTATCCATATGCTTACCCACTGACCATTTGAATGCCCTTAAAGTTGGCGAGTCCACAACTGCTGCAGGCAGGGCATTCCACGCCCTTACTACCCTCTGAGTAAAGAACCTACCTCTGACGTCTGTCCTATAATTATCACCTCTCAATTTAAAGCTATGTCCTCTCATGTTAGCTATCACCATCAGGAAATGGATAATTCTTCCTCTTCATCCTGCCCTCCATTTCTAATTCCTTTCTCAATCCTTTGTCATCTGAATGTATCTCACGCTGCATGTAGTTCCACAACCACTAGCAATTGTCTTCAACTAGTCCCTAGATGGTCTTTAAAATTATGAATGGTTTTTCTAGAGTAATTAAGGAGAAACTGCAGTGACAAGAGAAGTCAGTAACCAGAGGTCAATTAGAGAGCAAAAGTAATACCACCTAGACTAGGAGAATTGTCACACAGCATAGAAGATTATTTTGAAATTGGAGGTGGCACTGTGGTTAGCACTGCTGCCTCACAGCGCCAGAGACCCAGGTTCGGTTCTGGCCTTGAGTCATTGTGTAGAGTTTGCACATTCTCCCTATGTCTGCATGTCTCCAGGTGTTCCAGTTTCCTCCAAAGATGTGCAGAATAGGCTGATTTTATCAATACTTGTCTAACACTAATGGAAAACATCAGGTCTTGTTGAGGAATACAATGATACCCTGATTGAGTAAATTGCAGACCTACTCACTTTCCAAAAATAACATTATTATGCTCTATATATGGGGCACTGACAATAATATTGCTGTCTGTCAGTAAAATGAAGGAGATAGTTATCGACTACAGGAAGTGTAGTAGAGGACATGCCCCTGTCTACATTAATGGGTATGAAGTGGAAATGGTTGAGTGTTTCCAAGTTTCTAGGTGTCCAGATTACCAATAGCCTGGCCTGGTCCCTCTGAGTCACAGTACAATTAAGAAAGACCACTAACGCCTCTACTTTCTCAGAAGACGAGAAAACTTGGCATGTCTGGTACGACTATCAGCGTCTTTTTACAAATGCATCGTAGAAAGCATCTTTTTCAGATTTATCACAGCTTTGTATGGCTCCTGCTCTGACCAAGACTGCAAGAAACTACAGTCCATCACGCAAACCAGCCTCCTATCCATTGACTCTGTCTGCACTTCCTGCTGCTTCGGAAAAGCAGCCAGCATAATCAAGCACCCCAGGCATACTCTTCCAACTTTTTCTGAGAAAAAGATAGAAGTCTTGATCGTGCACCACCTGACTCAAGAACAGCTTCTTCCCTTACCATCAGACTTTGAATGAACTTACCTTATTAAGTTGACCTTTCTCTATACCTTAGCTATGACTGTAACACTACATTCTGCATCCTCTCCTTCTCCCCTATGTAGTAGGGAGGTCTTGCTGCAGCTGTATAGGGCATTGGTGAGGCTGCAGCTGGAGTACTGTGTGCAGTTTTGGGAGCCGCACCTGCGCAAAGATATTTTGGCCTTGGAGGGAGTGCAGAGGAGGTTTACTAGGCTGATACCGGAGATGAGGGGGTTGAGCTATGAGGAGAGGCTGAATAAACTAGGCTTGTACTCGTTAGAGTTTAGAAGAATGAGGGGAGATCTCATTGAGACGTATAAGATGACGAATGGGATGGATAGGATAGAGGTGGAGAGACTCTTCCCGCTCAAAAAAGACAGTAGGACTAGGGGGCACAGCCTCAAGATAAAGGGGGGGCGGTTTAGAACAGAGTTGAGGAGGAACTTCTTCACTCAAAGGGTGGTGAATCTCGAATTCTCTGCCCGTTGAAGTGGTGGAGGCTGCCTCGCTAAATATTTTTAAGATGCGGGTTGATGGGTTTTTGATAAGAGAGGGGATTAAGGGTTATGGGGAGAGGGCAGGAAAGTGGAACTGAGCCACGACAGATCAGCCATGATCTTATCGAATGGCGGGGCAGGCTCGAAGGGCTAGATGGCCTACTCCTGCTCCTATTTCTTATGTTCTTATGTAAAAAACAATATTTTTCGCTGTATCCCAATACATTTGACAATAAATTAAATCAAAAGCTCCATTTGTGTCTTTTACAAGGAATTTTGCGTGAAAATCCAATTTACTTTAATGACCTCTGTGTTGTCATCAAACTTAAAAGTAGTAGTGCTCTTGTGTATCTTAATATTGCATCAATTCTGATTCTGTTTCACATACTGCCAAACTGCAAGCATTATCCAGCATAATATAGTTGAATGAGTCTACAACCTAACACGTTGATTACAGGACTATAATTCTTTGTGGAAAATATGATTCATTCAGATTCTTCATTATCTTCATCTGCTTCAGAATTCTGAGTAATATGTCACTTCAAGTACTTTGCCTTTTTGCTCTGGGCCGTTCATTGCCTAATGTTACACCTAGAGCACTTAGTTAATTGTTACTTGGACATGCGTGGGATTCATATGTCATTGGTGGTCCAATTTAGTCATCTGCTGTAATAGCCAGATCTGTTAAAAGTGCTTCCATTCCTCATTCTGCCTGTCCCCTTACATTGTGCTGATGCCCATGAACTGCATCTGGACCGTTCTGAAATCTGGTAATCATCGAGTCCCCTTCTTTAATGTCACCGCAGAGTATTGCACTTATTCCCCTAAGGGTGGAGGAAATGACTGTTTCCCTCAAAATTTTTTTTCAAAGTAGCAGACATCTGATCCAACAATGAGTCCCTTTGAGAATCCAGCACCAATTAGAATCAAGAGCCTGTTTATATGTAACACCTGAACACAATTTAAATAAGACAGGAATCTCCAAATTGAATTAATTGTTCTTTTATACAGTCTGTTAAAGTTTTTGATATATTCTTCCATTGAATAACCATGTTTTTTGAAATCTATCAAACTCTGACCACGTCTCATAGGCAGTTATAATTTAGAAGATTCAAACTTTTGTCACTATCCTGTTGAATGGCGGATAAGGTTCAACGTTAAACCCTCCCACATTCAAATAACTTGGAAAATTTTATATTATACTGTGTGAACTTGTCGTTCCCTGGAGCTGCACGCTAGTGAAGAGGCATGGCTTTAGTAGAAGGAGTTTTGATTTATTATTGTCACATGTATTAGTATACAGTGAAAAGTATTATTTCTTGCATGCTATACAGGCAAAGCATACTGTACATAAGGAAGGAAAGGAGAGTGTGCAAAATGTAGTATTATAGTCATAGCTAGGGTGTTGAGAAAGATTAACTTAATGCAAGGTAGGTCCATTCAAAAGTCTGATGGCAGCAGGAAAGAATGGTCTCCTTTCTTTCCTTGGCACATGACCTCAGACTTTTTTGTATCTCTTTCCTGATGGAAGATGGTGGAAGAGAGAATGGGGTCCTTGATTATGCTGCTCGCTTTTCCGAGGCAGTGGGAAGTGTTGACGGTATCAGTGGATGGGCAGCTGGTTTGTGTGGTGGACTGGGCTTCATTCATGAACCTTTGTAGTTTCTTGTGGTCTCGTCATTGTTTGAGATCTGATCCACAACAGTGGTGTCGTCAGCAAACTTGAAAATCAATTTGGAGGGAATTTGGCCATACAGACAAAGGTGTGTTAGGAGTATAGTAGGGAGCTGAGAACAAAGCTTTGCGGGACACCGGTGTTGAGGATGATCATGGAGGAGGAGGTGTTGCCTAAACTTACTGACTGCAGTCTATGGTTTAAGAAGTTTAGGATCCAGTTGCAAAAGGGAGGAGCCAAGCCTCAGGCTGTGAAGTTTGGAGATGAGCCTTGTAAGAATAATAATGTTGAAGGCTGAGCTGTAGTCTATGAATAGGCATCTGAGACAAGTGTCTTTGTTATCTAGGTGTTCCAGGGTTGAGTTTAGGGCCAGGAAATGGCATCTGCTGTGGATCTTTTGTGGTAATAAGTGAACTGTAGTGAATCCAGGCAGTCTGGTGGGCAGGAATTGATTTGTGCCATGACTACTCTTTCGAAGCACTTCATAATAATGCATGTCAGAGTCACCGGATGATTATCATTAAGGCATGCTGCCTGGCGTTTCTTTGGCATTGGGATGATGGCTTTCGTCTTGAAGCAGGTAGGGACCTCAGGTTGGTGTTTCTAAAAACAAAGGTTGAAAATGTTAGTGAATACCCCACCGGATGGTCTGCGCAGTATCTAAGTGGTGGTTCAGATGCCTTGTCTGGGCCAGTTGCTTTCCGTGGGTTGACTTTTGAGAAGGCTGCTCTGACATGGTGATCTCAGATACAGGTTAATCTGAGGCTTCCAGGATACCTGTGAAAATGTGCTCTCACTCTCCCCTTGCTCAGAACAGGCATAGAATGTGTTGAACTCATCGGGGAGGAATGCGTTGGAGCCAGAGATTTTACCTGCCTTCATCTTGTAATGTGGGGTAGGGTAGTGATGGTGCTGAAAGAACTCTTATGTGCTTAAGTAAACTTGCATCTATTTAAATATTGTAATAATTTGTATTCCTAATATAAGATTTTGCCAAATGGCTTGGAACAAAATATCTGTTTCTGATTTTAAAAATTATATTATAGCACTGTCTTGTTGTTCCCAATTCAACTTTAGTGCCTTCAGATGTTGTTTTTCATACCATGGTTTAACAATTGTGTTGATTTTCAGAAGACCTGTAATGGGCTCCTCCAGTGGTGCCACAAAGTTATCCAGTGAGTAGTTGAGTTGTGTTGTCCAAGAATGTGTTGGGTTCGATCCCCAATGTGTTATCTGAGCCAGAAACTGCTGTGCTACATTGGCCTCAGTGGTGCAGGGAAAAATAGACTTTGCATTTATCTGACAAATGCAATAAATAACCAAGTTTTCAACCCATAAGCACTTTATCTTTCTTGTGAGCCTGTGCCTACTTTCATTTCTCTAATATTCGAAACCATCCAGACATTTGGCAAGTTTCTCTCAGCTGAGAGATTTCAGCTGCTGTTTTCGCAATGACTTGGCCTGCAATATAGTCTGCTTCATTTTTGTGGTCATACGTACTCCTTGGTACTTCCTCCGCTGCATGTTAGGCAACGACATATATATAGTAAATATATTTACTCAACAAAGAGGACACTGGCAGAATCTGAGAGATCTAAGTTAATGAAATGATTTGAAAAGAGAGATGAAGAGAAATGTTGCCGCTTGACAATAAAGTCAAAACTAGGAATCATTAATGTCAGATAGTTGTCAGTAAATGCAGTCAGGAATTCAAAGGGTTTCTTTACTCAGTGGTTGGAATTTGCCATTTGTAACAGGGAGTAGTTTAGGTATGTAGCATAGATGCAATTAAAGGGTATCTAGATAAACATAAGACTTGGGAATAGAAGGATATGTTGATGGGGTTAGATGAAGAGGGGTGGGAGCATGGTCAAGAAATATAGACAGCAGCATCGAGCAGTTGCCAACTGGCCTGATGTTGTGTTGTGCATTCTATGTAATGTAGTTTTGTGTGCCTGTCGCCAGAGCATTATTTTTCTTTGCAGCAAAATCTGGATTATTCAGTAACAATTTTTTTTCTAGTCAACAACTTGAGAATTGCAAATGAGGCAATAAATAAAACAATCAATTTCAGAATCATAGAAACTTTTGCCTATTGTGTCTGCTGGTTGGCAAACACAATAGGCCAAATAGTCGCTACCTGTGCTATGACATGAACCCAAGATCCCGGTTGAGGCCGTCTTTTTGTGTGCAGAACTTGGCTATCAGTCTCTGCTCAGTGATTCTGCGTTGTCGTGTGTCGTGAAGTCCATCTTGGAGAACGTTTACCTGAAGATCGGAGGCCAAATGGAAGTGACGGCTGAAGTGTTCCCCAACAGGAAGAGAACAGTCTTGCCTGGTGATTGTCGAGTGGTGTTCATTCATCCATTGTCATAGCATTTGCATGGTTTCTCCAATGTAGCATGCCTCAGGACATCCTTTCCTGCAGCATATCATGTTGGCTGAGTTGCACGATTACGTACCATGTACCTGGTGGATGGTGTTCTCAGCGAAATAATGGCATCCATGTTGATGATCCGGCAGATCTTGCAGAGCTTGCTGTGGCAGGGTTGTGTAGTTTCGTGGTCACTGTTCTCCTGAAGGCAGGGTAGTTTGCTGCAGACAATGGTCTGTTTGAGGTTGTGTGTTTGAAGGCAAGAAGTGGGGGTGTGGGGATGGCCTTGGTGAGATGTCCATCTTCATCAATGACATGTTGAAGGCTCCGGAGGAGATACCATAGCTTCTCCATTGGGTTTGTGTCACACTATCTGTAATCCCTGTGACTTGCCTGGGCTTGCAAAATCTCACTAACTGTCCTGTCTAGAGACAATACACATCTCTAACCTGTGCTTAACCCTCTCTCCACTCACATTGTCTGTACCTTTAAGATTGATTATCGGTAAAGACTCGCATTCCAACCATTATTTTGTAAATTGAGTTTGTGTCTTTATATGCCCTGTTTGTAAATAGAACTCCCACTCACCTGATGAAGGGGCAGCGCTCCAAAAGCTAGTGGCTTTTGCTACAAAATAAACCTGTTGGACTTTAACCTGGTGTTGTGAGACTTCTTACTGTGCTTAGAATGAATCAGATTTGTATGTGACCTCGGTATTCTAGTCATTTTGAGCTTCAAACCCCTTTTCCTAGCCAACTCCCAACCTATAGCACTGCTGTGTTCTATCCCTATGTCCCCTCCATTGATGCTGAAATGCTTCTCATTCCTGCTATCTCAATTCAATTCTTTACTTCCCTACTCCATAACACATAGGAGCAGAGGTGGGCCTTTGACCCATCAAGTCTGCTCTGCCATTCAGTAAAATTCTCTGATATGATCCTCAACTCCACTTTCTTGCCTATCACCATAACCCTTAATTCCCTTACTAATTAAAAATCTGTCCAACTCAGCCTTGAACATACTTAATGACCAAGCTTCTATAGTAAGGAATTCCACAGATTCACTATCCACTGGAAGAAGAAATTTTCTCCTCATCTTCGTCTTAAATAGGCTACTGCTTACTCTGAGATTATACCCGTTGATCCTAGACTCTCCCACAAGGGGAAACGTTCTCTCGGCATTTACCCTGTCAAGCCCCCTGAGAATTCTGTATCTCAATAAGGTCGCTTCTCATTTTACTAAACTCCAATTAGTACAGACCCAACCTACTGAATCTTCATAAGAAAATACCTCCTTGCCTGTGATTAACCCAGTGAAACTTCCCTGGGCCACCTCGAGAGCCAGTATATTCCTCCCTATAGAAGGGAACCAAAATTGCTCACAGTATTGTGACTGTGGTCCAACCAGTGCCCAGTAGACTTCAGCAAAACCTGCCCACTTCTGCATTCCCACTCCCTTGAAATTATGGCCAACATTCCATCTGCCCTCCATGACATGACGAACCCGCATGCCCTCTCCCCCGCCCCATGACCCATGCACAAGGACCCTTAAATACCTTTGTGCTGCAGCCTTTCACAGTCCACCTCCATTCAAACAATAGTCAGCTCCCCTAGTGTGCTCCCACCAAAGTGCAGAGCTCCTCGTCCTCCCAGACCACACTCCCACCTTTCAAGTCCCTGCCCACCCACCCTGCCTGTCCATGTACCTCCACAGACCCTCTGTGCTATCCCCAATCCTGCCGACCCACCTATCCTGTGTCAACCACGAACTTGGCAACATTACACCCCCCTCCCCACCCCACTTCCAAGTCAACTATACATAAACTCCCATTGTACAATGGTTCTAGTGTGGACCCCTAGGAAACATCATTATATGAAAATCATTCACCACTACTGTCTCCTGTCTTTCAACTATCTTTGTAGTCACACAGTCTCCTTTGTTATTTTGTAGCACTTTATCAAATAAAAGTTTATTGGCCTTCTGTTACTTCGTCAAAATAACAAAGTTAGTTAAACATTTATTTCCTTTTAACAAATCCATGCTGACTTTCCGTAGTTGATATGTTCAAGTGACCTGTTAATTTTTTCCCATGTTAGCCTCTGGAATCTTTTCCCATCATTGAAGGTAATATCACTTGTATCTAGTTGCTAGGTCTGGCCTTGGAACCTTAATTGAAGATTTGCAATTCTCTAATCCTCTGACACACAGTCATATCTAAGGAGGATTGGAAGATTATGGTTAGCAACTACACAATTTCCTCCTTTACTTTCTACAGTAGCCTCAGATGCATCGATCCAGTACTGGACAACCAGCCTTTCTAATATTCAAGTTATCATTTTTTTAGCCCATTTTCAGTATCCTCTTTCACCATGACTTTGGCAACATCTTCCTTCTTGGTAAAGATACATGCTCTACTCATTCAGTACCTCAGCCATACCGTCGGCATCTGTGTGGATCCCCTTTTTGTTCTGAAACAGTCCCAACTCTTCTCTTACTTCCCTTGAGTATTTTTATAGTTAAAGAAGACTTTAGGGTTCTCCTTTGTTAGTTCATGTACGTTTCTTAAGTCCATTGCCCCTATGATTTGTTTTTCCACTTCCCCTCTGAACTTGTCCTATGAAAAGAGGCTGAGCTGTTTAGGCCTGTACTTGTTGGAGTTTAGAAGAACTGAGAGAAGATCTAATTGAAATATGTAAGACGCTAAAGGGGATTGACAAGACATTCTGGAACAAGGGCCATAGTTTTAGGCTAAGGGGTGGACAGTTTAAAACCCAAATGAGAATGAATTCAATTACAGGATCATAAATCTGCAATTCTGTATCCTAAAGTACAGTGGAAGCCAGAACATCAAACAAATTCATGGACGTGGATAGCTTTTTAATTAGAAGAAGGGTTATGGGAAGTGGGCAGGAAGGTGGAGATGAAACCAAGATGAGATCAACTATAATTGTATTTAATGGCAGAGCAGGCTCAATTGCTTATTTTTATTTCTTATTTAACTGTCAATATCCAGCCTAGTTCTCTCATTATCAATCTGACATTTGGCCCTTTTTTGCTTCATCTTGCTATATCTCTTATCCAGGAAGCTATGGCTTTTTATTTGCCTATCTTTTCCTTCTTGGTAATATACCTTGACTATAACTGGCTTATTTGTATTTCTGTTTTTCTCTGCTATGGCTTCCCCTTGCAACGTCAATGGTAATTTTCATTTACTTTTACCCCTTTCCAAATGTGGTTGCCTGAATTACTTTCTTAGAAGCTAGGGACTCTTCACCAATAAAACAAGTGTGAACTTGGAAAAAAAATCAGTGGTACTGAGTGATTAGGATCTGTTTTTGTCTAGCCTAGAGTATTTGAAATGGTCTGTTTGAGGCTGTGTTTAAACCAAAGAATTGCCCGTGGACGTGATGAAAGATTTACTTGTGTGCACACCTGATAATGGAATGCTATTGTTTGCAAGATGCATTCGTGAAAAGAGTTGGTCTCATTGTGAAGACATTTTATTTATGGATGAATTCATGTGCATGTGTGTTATGCCAGTATTCTTGGAAACGGTCCACAGTTATGTGGGAATAAGTAATTTTCCTGCTCTATGCTGGAAGCCACGTTCCCTATATTTTGAAGAGAGCAAAATGCACTGTTGTTCTTCACATAGAATTTGTGATATTTGTATGTGATCTAGCTGTAGGTTACATTGTATTAAAACTACAAAGTTTTATAGAATTATGTTTTGGGACTATCTTAATTTAGGGTAAATTGAGGAGAGTCATGTGTCCTGCTTTGAATCCTACATAACAACAAGCTTGGGTGACTTGGTTGATAAAGGTTCATGGGGAGCCTGGGTTGTTTTACTGGTAAGAAGGTATAAGATGTACGTACCTGCAGACAATGACGAGGGTGCTGGCTGTGGGTAGACTATTAGGTTTCCATGTTGCACAAACACATTAAGAATGTAACGTTAGTTTCTAAATAGTTAGAGAGTTCATATAATCCCAGTAGCACAGAAGGAAACACTCAGGCTTTCAAGTGTACATGGACTCTTCGAAAGAGTGCCTACCCAGCCAACCCAACTACTCTCCCGCCCATCAGTGGAACCCTGCGCGTTTACCATGGATAATCCACATAACCTACACGTCTTTGGATTGTGGGAGGAAACGGTAGCACCCGGAGAAAAACTATGCAGATGGGGGAGAATGTGCAAACTCCACACAGACAGTTATCAACTACTGTGCCATTGTGCGATCTCCTTACAATTTACACTGTATATTTAATTCCAAGACAAAATGGAGTTTGAGACTGGTATTCCAGAGGATAGCTGATTTAGCACTACAGCCTGAATATAAGGTCCATATAATTCACATGGCCGTGGAGATGAGCTTTGAGAGTTCGAAGAGTCCACGGCAAGTATTTTAATATTTGTTAGTGATTTTTTTTTTCAAGATATCGTTGAACCTGATAGGAGCAAGCTAACCTTCAAGAATTGGGAAGGGAGAGAAATAGAACCAGTCAATATGCACTTGAAGCAGAGGAAATGCTGTCCCTATTATTCACCTGTCAGGTGGGAGTTCATATTCAGATTGAAGAGACCAAGTTTTTGAAGTTGGAAGATTTACCTAGTTTTTAGCTAGAAGTAAAAAAAAACCTCACAATGAAACTCAGTTTGGGGATTAGCAGCTGTCCAGGTGGGAAAGGGAAATTGTGAATGGAGAATAGCTTTGAACTGGTTCCAGGACAATAAAATGCCACTTAAGGGACAGTAAACTATAACCATGACTGAGGGTATTGTTCATGATAAAAGTCATGGAGAATCTATGTGGATTTTCCTTTTCCTTATGAAGTAGAGGTAAGATTAACTGCCCCGGCAATAAAACCAAAAATGCTGGAGAAACTCAGCAGGTCTGGCAACATCTGTAGAGAGCAAAGCAAGAGTTAACTTATTGGGTCTGTAACATTTCGTCAATCTAAGGCAGACTAGGAGTGAATCTTTCATCTTCCTTATCTGTGTGGCTCAGCTATTCACTGGCTAAACTCAGCACTGAAAGGAACAAGTTTAGGCAGCTCTTTAAAAACGAATAATATCATTTCACTTGCAAAAGAATGTAGTGGTTAGCACTGCTGCCTCAGCTAACTTTGTGGAGTTTCCATGTCCTCCCCATGTCTGCATGGGTTCCCTCTGGGTGTCCCAGTTTCCTCCCACACTCCAAAGATGTGTAGGTTAGAGGGGTAAATATGTGGAGTTATTGGGACAGGGCCTGGATAAAATCCTGTGTTGGACAGTCAGTGCAAACTCAGTGGGCTGAATGGCCTCCTTCTGCACTGTAGGGATTCTTTGATTCTAGTGTCCAAATACTTGATTAATGATGCTGTGAAGCCAGATGTTGAATCTAGCATGTTTTCTCCTGCTTTTCTAAATAGCAGTTGCAAACATCAAACAGAATATAGTACAACTGTGAAAAAGTAGCAAAGATAATTTAGAGTTTTAAATAAACAGGAGCCAGGGAATGTAGGCAGAGTGCTGTCCAAGCTGTGTTACAGATCAGTGTTGCGTTGCAAGTATACGTAGTTTTACTAGCCGCAAATGCAGCCAATTTTTTCTGGCTGAGGAGTGGACTGATACAAGTCTGTGCTGTCAACTTCAAATGGGGCTGCTTGATATTTCAAAATGGAATATCTTATACTGATTTAAGATTGTTCTTAAACAAACATACTCCTTTTTATACTTTGGGATAAATAAGGTGTAAAAATGTAGTAGTTATGGGTGAGAATGTGAAGGTTTTTCAGAATTGTGATGGATTACATTGTGAGGCATTGCAAACTTTGAAATAATTGGATTTGAGATGTTGCTGCATTTGTTTTCCTCCCTTCCTTCACTTCTTAATTCTTCCTGCCCAGCCTTCCTCCTTCATACATTTAAAATAGCCATGCTGTAAAGATTTTTAAAGCTAATATTTTAACTGGAATAATGTAAGAAGCAGATTCACTGGCTTTAATAGCTATGAACCCTCACTCAAAATGTGTAGTCTAAAAAACCTGCCATAAAAACTCAGCGGCAGTTTCCAGTCTGCATAACTGAGATGGAATGTGTAGTCACAATAAACTTTGGTTGTGCTTTTCCCTCCAATGACTGGAAACAATCTGTAAGGTTGATTAAACTGGAAAAGTAAAATAATCCTCGTCAGCTGAAATCTGACACCTGTTTGGAATAGAAATTGTGGGTAGGATAAAAATTGTAATGTTCAACTTATTCTCGCACTTTGATCTGCACACTGTATGTTAAAGGTATATTCTGGGCAATACTTCCATCTGCCCCAGAGTGTTTGCCAATTCTTTTAACTTTTGTTTTTGATGGCCGGAGTTTGTGATCTGTTAATCCCTGTTCTGCTTGGATGATTGGAGTGACCAGCTGGTTCCCAAACTCGTGCAATGCAGTCCTTTGAAATTACTGACGAGTGTTGACCCTGAATGAGTGGAATGTAGCTCAGTATATGATGTGTTAAATTATAAAATGACTGCCAACCACCAGATGGTATACTGTTGTGAATACATTTGCATCATCAATGCTAGAGTGGTAAAAGTGCTACCTGGTGTATAATGGATGTTCCAGGTATAATTCCTGTCTGTTCTTGGTTAGCTGATCACAATGGGGATACTACAGTTGGCCTGAATGATCCCATTGCCCCGTGATCCTCTTGCTAGAAAGCACTTGTGTGGTATATACTTGAGTGACAGTCAAGTTGGCTTGTCTATGATGCACTCCACTGTTGAATAGCCATTGTTTCTCACTGTTCAAGTTCACGCATTATGTAGCCTTGACAAAGTGTTGGTGACTTCTGGCACCCATGGTATCCTGTTTGTAAGTTAATCAAGAGGAAGATCATCTATCTGGCTAAGTGGTGCATGCGGCAGTTAAACAAGGTACATGATGATTTAATGGAAAGGGAGGGGACAGAGTGTAATTTCCACCCCACTTTCTGTGGCAAAATGGGATCTTTTTTTTTTGGAGGGGATAGATTAGAACTGAACTGTCATGTCTGAAAGCATTTTATTTGTGCTTTCTCCACCTAGAGCAGGTTCACATTGAGTAAACTTTATCTGGAAATAAAACAGCTGAACACATCGCAAAATCACTTGTTTTAACCTGATCAGTCTTTAGCCTGGGAAGTCTAGTTGTTCGTCTGCACTGTTTAACTTGTGATGCTTGTGGTGAGCTTGTCAAAAAGAAACCAATTACGGATACCCTGTAATTTCAGTGATGCATTTTACTTTTCCAGCCATTTTATTTACTTCGGACCATTGCTGGCCTAGGTTTAGTCTGTTGTAAATTAAGTATGTAGCATTTGAAAACCTAAAGTATCTGAACCCCAAAATCAATTGGGCTCCAAGAGTTTCGGATGAAGGATAGTTTACTTGTCGCACGTGTTCATTGGTTAAGGAATAACTTGCCACTTTATGCAGTCGTCAACTTCCAACACAAGTCCTATTGTATTTCTTCAAAATTTAGTTTAGAATTAAAGATTAGATTAGAAGTCAGTCTGCTGTGATAATGCAGGGAGATGATGGTAATGTCACTGGACTAATAATCCCAAACTTGGACTGATGTTCTGGGGCCACAGGTTCAGCAGCTGATGGAATTTAAATTCAACAATTAAAAGTTAGGAAGTTGAAAATTAGTCTCCATAACATTGGCCACAAAGCTATCATTGATTGTTGTAAAAACCTACCTGGTTCACTAATATCCTTTTAAGGAGGGAAATCGGCCAACCTTGCCTGCTCTGGCTTGCATGTGACTCCAGAACCACAGCACAAGTTGATTCTTAACTCGCTCTCGAGGACAGTTGGGGATGGGCAACAAATGCTGGCCTTGCCAGTGACAGCCACATCCCATGAAAGGAAAAAAGGCTGGACAGCTATTACCAGATTACAAACTTAAATATCACACGCAGATTGGTACCCATCTCACTTCCCTGCACCCATCTAGAAATAATTGTGTTAAATTATGTTTGAAAAGACTTCCATTCTAAACAAGTTAAAACAGATGGCTGTGTTTAGTTTACTTCAAAGGGGTTTGGTAGCCTTTGTTCTTGAAACCTTAATTAGTATAAAGTGTAGTGCTGAATTTGCAAATGCTGAAACTCTTCAATTATTAGCCATTCTGTTAGGCTTGAGAATTGCATATGTGCTTACATAAGGTCTGCACCTGAGTGATATGACATCCTATTCCCAATCGTGTAACAAGTGTGACCAAAAGCAATGAATTAAACTGAAAATTTAGAGTAAAAAGAGACAGATTGAAATTGGGAAAATTTCATTTGAAGCAAAATTTAGTTTTCTGTAGACATTAAACTTTGGAATGGAAATGTGACTCAAATAAAGAACACCTTTTCCAGCTTTCATGACAGCAAATTAATCAATGAAATCAAAATTGATATTTTTTGCCAATTCATTATTGATGCTTAAAATGATTAAATCAACTATTGGCAAACCAAAAGGCATCTGTGCAGAAATAACTCAACCTCTTGGATATGGAGCCATCTTCAGAATAGGGGTGGTTTGACAAAGCATCCAAACACAGTTTGTCAACTTTCTTCCTCTGTGTTGCCTGACCTGCCAAATTCTTCCTGCATTGTTTGTTTTGTATCAAGAGTAGTTACTTGTTCTTATGCCTGTTTTATTTCAGTTGGAGTAAGTAAAAGCAACTCTAGCAAGCATTAAATTAAATTACCACTCCTAACAAATTGCTAAGGAGTAGACACTCTGATTCCATTGCTGAGTAGAAGTATATTGAACCTCAAAGCCTGTGTGAGATTGAATGGTTGCTTTCTACTTCAGTTTACCTTGAGTGTCTACCTTGAAGACCTCAGTTCTTCCTGTTGTGCAATTTGTTTTTTAATCAAAATTCAAATTGGGCAGTTAATTAAAAGATAATTGATAAAATCTATTTTACTGATTATAATTTCTATTAACAGAGCACATGTATGTGCCACTTATTGAATTCTGTCCACAGTGATTAACAGCTGATTATCACTGGATAAGTATGTCTTAATCATTAGTCAAGATGTGGAGATGCTGGCGTTGGACTGGGGTAAACACAAGAAGTCTGACAACACCAGGTTTAAGTCCAACCGATTTTATTTGATAGTAAACTCACAAGCTTTCAGGGTTTCTCCCTTCATCAGGTGAATGGAGAATTCTGGCCTCAGACGGAGCATATAACAGCACAGACAGTTTACAGATTACTGATTAGAATGCAAGTGTTTACAACTGACCTGCTATTCAAATCTTAAAGATGCTGACAATGTGAGTGGAAAGAGCATTAAGCACAGGTTAAAGAAATGTATATTGTCTCCAGACAGTACAGTAAGTGAGGTTTTGCAAACCTAGGCAAGTCATGGGGGTTACAGTGCGACATGAACCCAAGATCCCTGTTGAGGCCATCCTCGTGTGCGGAACTTGGCTATCAAAGTGTTCTCCAAGGCAGCCTTCACGACACACAACAGCGCAAAGTCGCTGAGCAGAGACTGAAAGCCAAGTTCCGCACACATGAGGACAGCCTCAGCAGGGATCTTGGGTTCATGTCGCACTATCTGTAACCCCCATGACTTGCCTGGGTTTGCAAAACCTCACTTACTGTACTGTCTGGAGACAATACACATCTCTTTAACCTGTGCTTAATGTTCTTTCCGCTCACATTGTCGGCATCTTTAAGACTTGAATAGCAGGTCAGTTGTAAAGACTCGCATTCTAATCAGTAATCTGCAAACTCTCTGTGCTGTTGTATGCTCTACCTGAGGCCAGAACTCTCCATTCACCTGACAAAGGGAGAAACCCCAAAAGCTTGTGAGTTTACTATCAAATAAATCGGTTGGACTTGAACCTGGTGTTGTCAGACTTCTTACTTAATCATTAGTAGCAGCGCACAAGTCAACCAACCTTAAGCTGTTTCAAACAAATATAGAAGTGTAGTTAAGTAACAGTCTCCTGACCCTCAAATTGCACCCTGTGGAAATTTCAATGCATTAATCTGAGTTTGATATTTTTAAACTGCTTTTATGTTACACTGAGTTTCTTGCTTCGTTTACACCTTCCCTTCACTCCATTCTAGAGTTTAATTTCCAACTTTTTTGCATGACCTCTTTTGTCCTTGTTTAAAATTAATTCTTCTGCAATACAGTATCACATGCAGTTTTTGGCAGTCCCTCAGGGTCCACAGGTTTGGCAAGTGGTGTTTGAGGTGCGTGGGTTGGACACTTTGGATTCTGTGCTGTTTACTGTTATCCTCCACGTGCCCCATCCATTGACACTCGAGGTGATTGGCATCTTCATGGATGCTTTCGCTTCAGTTCGAGCGTCTCCTACAAGTCGATGGAAATGGTATATCTATTTAGGAAGGGTTTGAGTGCCTTTAGCGTTTCCTTAGCTCTCCTAGTGATCGCTTGCCCTATTATCCAGTTTCCATTTTAATCTGTATCAGGAGTGCATTCCAAATCCTAACCACTTTTTGGGTAAAATCTTTTCCTCGTGTCACCTCTAGTTCTTTACTATTCAACTCAATTCGGGCCACCTGATTCTCGGTTGTTCTGCTGTTGGATCAGTTTCTATCTAACCCCTTCATAATTTTATACATTTCCACCAAATCCTCTCGATCTTCTTGACTTTAAGAGAAATAACTGCAGCTTCTCTTAATCTCTCTTACCAGGAGCCATCCTAGTAAATCTCCTCTGAACTCTGTGTATCTTTACAACTTTCAGGTGCCCAGAAGTGAGCACCATAGTTATAGTGGGGTCAAACTGCATTATGTAGGTTTTGCAAAACTTCTTGGCTTTTGTACTCTATGCTTCTATTTGTATCGCCAATCGAGAGCTCAGGTTTCAGCATGATGCACTTTACAATCATGGCTCTCTGACAATCATGCAACTAGCTCCGCTTCCTTGAATGTGGCCCTATGCACAGAAAACTCCAAAAGACTTGCTCATGAGCACTGCAAACAATCCAGTGTATAATAGAGAATATTTAGAACGATTTGTGGTTGCTGTTGTTCTGGTCAGTGAGCCCAAGCCCCCTCTATCTAGAGCACAGGGCCCTGGTGTTTTCACCTTGTGCACCATGCCTTCCTGGGTAGTGAAAGTGAACACAACTCCTCACTCACCTGACGGAGCGACACTCCGAAAGCTTGTGCTACCAAATAAACCTGTTGGACTTTAACTTGGCGTTGTGAGACTTCTTATTATGCTTATCCCAGTCCAACGCCAGCATCTCCACATGAAAGTGAATGATGCAGCTGAAATCTGAGCCCTGTGTACCCCATGAGAGAAGAATTGGCGAATGTGGACTGGGGGAGCGCGTTGGAGGGAGGGTCTGTTGAGGAGCAGTGGAGGATCTTTAAGGAGATCTTTCTTGGTGCTCAGCGGAAATTTATTCCGATGGTCAAAAAGGATAGTAGGAGGAGAGGTAATAAGCCGTGGATAACGAAGGAGGTGAAGGAAAGTGTTAAACTAAAAGCGGAGGAATTTAGAGTAGCTAAGAGTAGTGGGCGAGAAGAGGATTGGGAGAGGTTTAAATGTCAACAAAGATTGACAAAGAAGTTGATAAAGAAGGGTAGGAGAAACTATGAAGCTGGGCTAGCGCTTAATATAAAAAAGGATAGCAAGAGTTTTTATAAATATATAAAAAGGAAGAGGCTGGCTAGGGTGAATGTTGGTCCTTTAGAGGATGAGAAAGGGGACCTAGTGGTAGGGGATGGGGATATGGCTAAGGTATTGAATAACTTTTTTGTTTCTGTCTTCACGGAGGAGGACATGAATAATTTGCCGGGTGTTAACGATGGAAAGGTGGTAGGACTGGAGGGTCTTAATGACATTACTGTTACTAGAGAGGCGGTGCTCGACAGACTGGAGGGGCTGATTGTGGACAAGTCCCCAGGACCGGATGGAATGCATCCGAGGGTTCTGAAAGAAATGGCGGAGGTGATAGTGGATGCCTTGGTGGTTATTCTCCAGACGTCGCTGGATTCCAGGGAAGTGCCGGATGATTGGAAAACGGCTAATGTTACGCCATTGTTTAAGAAGGGTGCCAGGCAAAAGGCGGGGAATTATAGGCCGGTTAGTTTAACGTCTGTGGTAGGTAAAATGTTAGAATCTGTCATTAAGGAGGAAATTGCGAGGCATCTTGAAGGGAATTGCTTGATAGAGCAGACGCAGCACGGTTTCATTAAAGGGAAGTCGTGTCTGACAAATTTACTAGAGTTCTATGAGGATGTGTCTAGGGCGGTGGATAGAGGAGAGCCGGTGAATGTGGTCTTTCTAGATTTTCAGAAGGCGTTTGACAAAGTGCCTCACAAGAGGTTATTGCAGAAGGTCGAGGGACATGGAGTTGGGGGTAGGGTGTTAGCGTGGATAGAGGATTGGTTGTCAAATAGGAGGCAGAGAGTGGGGGTCAACGGGTGCTATTCGGATTGGCGGATGGTGACTAGTGGAGTGCCTCAGGGGTCGGTGCTGGGGCCTCAGCTTTTTACCATTTATATAGATGATCTGGAGGAGGGAACCGAGTGTAGAGTGTCGAAATTTGCTGATGACACCAAGATTGGGGGAACGGCAAATTGTGCGGAGGGTGTGCAGAGTCTGCAGAAGGATCTAGATAGGCTGGGCGAATGGGCCAGGAAATGGCAAATGGAATTTAATGTTGGCAAGTGTGAGGTGGTCCACTTCGGTAGGAAGAATGGTAGGAAGGACTATTACTTACGGGGCGAAAAACTGCAGCAGGCGACGGTACAGAGGGACCTCGGGGTCCTTGTGCATGAGTCGCAAAAACCCAGCTTGCAGGTGCAGCAGGTGGTCAGGAAGGCGAATGGGATGCTGGCCTTCATAGCGAGGGGGATTGAATATAAAAGTAGGGAGGTCTTGCTGCAGCTGTATAGGGCATTGGTTAGGCCGCAGCTGGAGTACTGTGTGCAGTTTTGGGCGCCGCACCTGCGCAAAGATATTTTGGCATTGGAGGGAGTGCAGAGGAGGTTTACTAGGCTGATACCGGAGTTGAGGGGGTTGAACTATGAGGAGAGGCTGAATAAACTGGGCTTGTACTCGTTAGAGTTTAGAAGAATGAGGGGAGATCTCATTGAGACGTATAAGATGATGAATGGGATGGCTAGGATAGAGGTGGAAAGACTCTTCCCGCTCAAAAAAGACGGTAGGACTAGGGGGCACAGCCTCAAGATAAAAGGGGGGCGGTTTAGAACGGAGTTGAGGAGGAACTTCTTCACTCAAAGGGTGGTGAATCTCTGGAATTCTCTGCCCGTTGAAGTGGTGGAGGCTGCCTCGCTAAATATTTTTAAGACGCGGGTTGATGGGTTTTTGATAGGAGAGGGGATTAAGGGTTATGGGGAGAGGGCGGGAAAGTGGAACTGAGCAGCAACAGATCAGCCATGATCTTATTGAATGGTGGGGCAGGCTCGAAGGGCTGGATGGCCTACTCCTGCTCCTATTTCTTATGTTCTTAGAACTGAACTGCGAAGTCTGGCACTTAAGTTCCAAGATCATTGCCCACAAAACCCTAAGCCAGTCAAGGTGGTGTCAAACAAAATAAAGCAGTCTGTAGAATGTCTAGCAATCTACATGTTCCTTTAGATATTAGATATCAACCTTTTACTTGAGAGAAAGCGGGAATGTGGAACTGATCCACTTCAGGTCAGCCATGATCTTATTGAATGACGGGGCAGGCTCGAAGGGCTAGATGGCCTACTCCTGCTCCTATTTCTTATGTTCTTACTTTATATTCACAAAATAGGCCTAATCACCTTGTGTTTGACTCCTATTTAATAAATCCTAAATAAGTAGTAGATGCAGCACTGTTTTATTTCTGCTATGAAACTGTGATGTTGATGACCTCTGCTCTTCTTGATACTACCATGCTGTGTAATGTAATTTCAAACATTTCACCAGCAAAAGGTTAAAACAAAAAGCATTTAATGCTATTTTGTGTCACCTGCTATATAAAGTTGGGGAATGAGAGATTAGACTATTGCATCTTGATTCAGACTTTTACAAGTGAAATTGAGAACTTTAGAACGTTGCCTTGCTCTGGAGCAGTTTTAACATGGTTTGCATGAAAGTAACAATAAACAGCAGATAGTGGCTGATTTTCTTGGGGCCACAATAGCAATGCATTGTGCCTATACAGGCACAAGATTGCTGTCAATTTCTGCCCTGTGCCATCGCCATGATCCAGGGTATTTCATGGTACCCTGAATCATAGGGGAGAAAGGCGGGGGAGAGGATGTGGAGTGGCTGAGTTTCAGTTCCAGGACACTCAGACCCACCAGTATAATGGGTGGCACACTTAATAAACTTCATGGGCATCATTAAAATGTAATGAACAGCTACAGAAAATAATCAGAGGCAAATGGAATCCTAATCTTTACATGTAGAGGACCAAATTACAAAGTGATACATGTTACACTAGACCTACAAAAAGCCCTGGTTAGACCACACCTGGAGTACTGCAAGCAGTTCTGGGCACTATGCCTTAGAAAAGACATGTTGACCTTGGCAAGAGGGCAGTAGGCAGAATGAAGCAAAAAAGACTGTGGATGCTAGAAACCTGAAATATAAACAGAAATTGCTGGGAAACCTCAGCAGTCTGGCAGCATATGTGGAAAGAGAAGTGGAGTTCAAGTTTTGGGCTATAACTTTAATAGAATAATGCCTGGATTTCAAGTGCTAAATTACAAGAGGGGACTACATCGAGGAGATGCCACAGTCAATCAAAGCATCTCTTTTGAATCTCAGCTAACACCAGTTATCTGAGCACATACTAGAAATCAGCTTGATGCTTGATTTAGGCACACATGTACAAAAGTTGCAATGAAATATTTGCTGGAACCATTGCTATAAATGGTTGGAGAGGGCCATTGCTTTAACCATTCTATTTATTTTTGATTTTAGTTTGCTTCTTCCCTCGTCCTATGAACGATACAACACACAAGTTTTCCAGATTGGTTTGTGTGTCCTGGCACAGACATGTAGCCTTTAGTTGGCGAAAGAGTGTTAGCTCGGAAAGTTCTGTACCATCTGGCTACTGGCATTTGGCCTGAAGTTTAGAAACGTGCTTTCAAATGAATGTATGTCTGTAAGAGCAGTGCTTTCTTTCTTTTAAACCTGTAATAACTGTTCAGTGTATTTCACTTGAAATTTGTGTGTTATATTTGAACTCCTTCTAAAACTGGAACTTTTCAGCTAAGCTAACTTGTACCAGCATTTTGGTTCCTAAGCAAAAATAGGAAATGCTGGAAATCTCAGCAGGTCTGACAGCATCTGTGGAGAGAGAATAGAGCCAATGTTTCAAGTCTGGCTTTTTTTTCCTCCACAGATACTGTCAGACTTGCTGAGATTTTCCAGCATTTTCTGTTTTTGTTCCAGATTCCAGCATCCACAATATTTTGCTTTTATTTTGATTACTAAAACATTGCACACAAATTTCAGACTCGCTGAACTGTTTTAAATTTGACCCAAAATTTAACTCCAATGCACTCTATTCCAGTAGAGTCAATACTATTTATTGTACACAGGATCTTTTGAAGGCATTGAGTTTTTATTCAGTGTTAAGGTGCATGCCACTTAGCACACTTGAACCATGGTCTACACTTTAGGATTCTGAACCCTCATAACCTGCAAGTTGAATGAAATTTGGCATTTTTTTTGTACATTAAAAAAAACCAAAGGTTTCATTTAATATTCTGCAATTTGCAGATGTAATACTGAGTCAGAAGGTTGTGGATTCAACTCTCTTTAGTGCAAAAATCAATGTTGCTAATCCAGTACAGAACTGCGGGAATGCTATATTGTTAAAAGTACCATATTTCAGATGAGACATTAAACTGCAGTTTCATGATACTATTTCAAAGAAGAGCAGAAGTGTTCTCCCCAGTGTCCTTGCCAACATTTATCCCTCAAACAGCATTTTTAAGCACCTGATCATTGTCACATTACCATTTGTGGGAGCTTGCTATGTATGTGTTTTCTGCTGTATTTCTGACGTTACACAATTAACTACGCATCCAAATACTTTGGTAGTCTATAAGGGCTTTGGGTTATCCTATGATTTGTAAAAGGCCCTTTTTAATTGCAAATCTTTTTCATGCTCCGTTCAACGCTCCCAAAGACACTGATAAGTACTGTCTGCTTTTATACCAGTTCAGAAATATAATTTCTGTCCTTAGCTCATGAATATCTATTAGTTATAATGTTTTCCAACAATGCTGAATTTGGAATCCTGATGAATATATACAAAGAACAAAGAAAATTACAGCATAGGAACAGGCCCTTCAGTTCTCCGACCATGCTGCCTGGCTGAACTAAAACCACCTATCCTTCCGAGGACCATATCCCTCTATTCCCACCCTATTCGTGCATTTGTCAAAATGCCCCTTAAAAGTCACTATCACATCAGCTTCCACTACCTTCCCCAGCAGTGAGTTCCATGCGCCCACCACCCCCAGTGTAAAAAAAACTTGCCCTCGTACTTCTCCTTTAAACCTTGTCCCTCGCACCTTAAACCTATCTCCCCGAGTAATTGACTCTTCTGACTATCCAGTCTGTCCTTGACCTACATAATCTTGGAGACTTCTATCAGGTTGCCCCTTAACCTCCGTCGTTTCGGTGAGAACAAATTAAGTTTCTCCAACCTCCCCTCATAGCTAATGTTCTGCACACCAGGCAGCATCCTGGTAAATCTCTCCTGTAATTATGGGGGATTTCAATCTACATATTGATTGGTCAACCCATGTTGGACGCGGTGGACTTGAAGAGTTTTTGGAATGCTGCTGGGATAGTTTCCTTGAACAGTGTGTGTTGGAGCCGACGGGGGAGTGAGCTATCTTGGATCTAGTGTTATGTAATGAGGCAGGTAGAATTAGGGACCTTGTGGTGAAGGATCCTCTTGGGAAGAGTGATCATTGTAAGGTGGAGTTTCTGATGCAGATGGAGGAGGAAAAAGTGGGTTCCCGGACCTGTGTCCTTTGTTTGAACAGAGGGGAGTACGATAGGATGAGAGAGGAATTGGCAAATGTTGATTGAGGGAGCACATTGGAAGGTAGGTCTGCTGAGGAACAGTGGAGGATCTTTAAGGAGATCTTTCTTGGTGCTCAGCAGAAATTTATTCCGATGGTTAAAAAGGATCGTAGGAGGAGAGATAATCAGCCGTGGATAACGAAGGAGGTAAAGGATAGTATTAAATTAAAAGCGGATGCGTTTAGAGTAGCTGAGAGTAGTGGGCGAGAAGAGGATTGGGAGAGGTTTAAATATCAACAAAGAATGACGAAGAAGTTGATAAAGAAGGGTAGGATAAACTATGAAGCTGGGCTAGCGCTTAATATAAAAAAGGATAGTAAGAGTTTTTGTAAATATATAAAAAGGAAGAGGCTGACTAGGGTGAACGTTGGACCCTTAGAGGATGAGAGGGGGGACTTAGTGGTAGGGGATGGGGAAATGGCTGAGGCCTTGAATAACTTTTTTGTTTCGGTCTTCACGGAGGAGGACGTGAATAGTTTGCCGGGTGTTAGCGATGGAAAGATGGTAGGAGTGGAGGGCCTGAATGACATTATTGTCACTAGAGAGGCAGCGCTCGACAGACTGGAGGGAACTGATTGTGGACAAGTCCCCAGGACCGGATGGAATGCATCCAAGGGTTCTGAAAGAAATGGCGGAGGTGATAGTGGATGACTTGATGATTATTTTCCAAACCTCGCTGGATTCCGGGGAAGTGCCGGAAGATTGGAAAACGGCTAATGTTACGCCGTTGTTTAAGAAGGGTGGCAGGCAAAAGGCAAGGAATTATAGGCCGGTCCCTCGGGGTCCTTGTGCATGAGTCGTAAAAACCCAGCCTGCAGGTGCAGCAGGTGGTCAGGAAGGCGAATGGGATGCTGGCCTTCATAGCGAGGGGGATTGAATATAAAAGTAGGGAGGTCTTGCTGTAACCGTACAGGGCACTGGTGAGGCCGCAGCTGGAGTACTGTGTGCAGTTTTGGTCGCCGCACTTATGCAAGGATATTTTGGCCTTGGAGGGAGTGCAGAGAAGGTTTACTAGGCTGATTCCGGAGTTGAGGGGGTTGAACTATGAGGAGAGGCTGAATAAACTAGGCTTGTACTCGTTAGAGTTTAGAAGAATGAGGGGAGATCTCATTGAGACATATAAGATGATGAATGGGATGGATAGGATAGAGGTGGAGAAGCTCTTCCTGCTCAGAAAGGACAGTAGGACTAGAGGGCACAGCCTCAAGATAAAGGGGAGACGGTTTAGAACGGAGTTGAGGGGGAACTTTTTCACTCAAAGGGTGGTGAATCTCTGGAATTCTCTGCCCGTTGAAGTGGTGGAGGCTGCCTCGCTAAATATATTTAAGACGCAAGTTGATAGGTTTTTGATAGGCAAGGGGATTAAGGGTTATGGGGAGAGGGCGGGAAAGTGGAACTGACCCACGACAGATCAGCCATGATCTTATTGAATGGCGGGGCAGGCTCGAAGGGCTAGATGGCCTACTCCTGCTCCTATTTCTTATGTTCTGTATCCACTTCAAAGCATTCACATCCTTCTGGTAGTATGGCAACCAGAATTGAACAGTATATTCCAAGTGCAGCCTAAATAAGATTCTATAAAGCTGCAACATGACTTGCCAATTTCTAAACCCAGTGCCCTGGCCGATGAAGGCAAGCATGCCATATGCTTTCTTAAGTACCTTTTCCACCTGCGTTGCCACATTCAGTGACCTGTATACCTATACACCCAGATCCCTCTGCCTATCAATATTTTTAAGGGTTCTGCCATTTACTGAACATTTCCTATCTGTATTAGACCTTCCAAAATGCATTTGCCAAGATTAAACTCCATCTTTCCATCTTTCCGCCCAAGTGTCCAACCAGTCCATGTCCTGCTGTATCCTCTAATGGTCCTCATCACTATCCGCAAATCCATCAACCATTGTGTCGTCCACAAGTTTACCAATGAAACTAGTTACATTTTCCTTCAGAGAAGAATGCAGAGGAAATGTGCAGATTCCTGAAACCCCTCACTAGCAACTCTGCAGCTACCTCCAGCTTATGTCTTCATGTGAGTGGAGTCTAGATCAACTTGACTAACTGGTTCAAATTAAATTTGTTTCACCTGAACTTGAGGTGGAACATAACTGTAGCCTCTTGTGGGGCTATTTAGAGTTGTAGCTAGTTTCTGTCCATAGAAATGAGTTGATCCCTGCCACTGCCAGTTATATGGAGGTCCAGAAAATCTGCTTCCTCAATAAACTGATGCATTTTGATGTTGATCAAATATTCAGCAGCAGGGAACTGGGATAAAACCATATCAACAACGTTCAAATGGTCTCGGAGATCATTGTATGAAATGTATGTTATCGACACTGGAGTAAACATTATAAGTCTTTTAAAAGACCTACAACATGAGCAGAAAAAAGTAAACACAGTAAAAAGTCTGACAACACCAGGTTTTAGTCCAATCTTATTTGATAGTAAATGGAGAATACTCTCCATTCACCTGACGAAGAGGGGGTCCCCTCGAAAGCTTGTGGGTTTACTATCAAATAAATCGGTTGGACTAAAACCTGGTGTTGTCAGACTTTTTACTGTTTATCCCAGTCCAACGCCGGCACATCCACATCAGAAAAAAGAAACCAGGCTATTTTGATATCCTTGTGGCAATCTAGTTCAGCAATACTGAGCCATTAGGAACACTCATCACTGTTTTCTGCCAGTCAGTTTCTTCAAATGGATATGACTAAAAGCCATTCGCTAGGTTAATAGAATTTATACTGTCCCTTTTTATACCAGAGAGAAGAGCAGACTGTGTGGCATACGCTATTTATTGATGTACAATCAATCATTAGCCTCCATCTGCTGTTAACTTTAAGGATGTCTAACAAAAGTGAATTAATTCTAGAAGGCATTTTAACTAAGACATCATGTTCCTCTAAATCTCTGGTAGTCTTGAGAAGATCCAGTTTCCCTTTGTAATCTTTAATAGAGGCTTGTGTCTCTAGAGGCTATTAATCCTTAATAGAGGCTTTCCTGGGCTTGTGTGAACTGCGTTTTTTTTTTTAACTCATTAATGTGGTACGGGCATTGCTGGCTAGTCCAACGTTTATTGCCCATCTCTAATTGCCCTTGACAGGAAAAGCGTTCCCTAATTGCCCTTGAATAGGTAGGTGGTAATGATGACTTGCTGCCTTGAGCCTTTGCAGTCCATGCATAGGTACACCCATAGTCATGTTAGGGAGGCAATTCCAGGATTTTGATCCAGCGATGTTGAAGGAATGGCGATGTATTTCCAAGTTAGTATGGTGTGTGGCTTGGGAGCATGGGGAGGCAGGGTTGGGGGAACTTCAAGGTGGTGGTGTTCCTGTGCATTGTCCTTCCATGTGGTAGTGGTCATGGATTTGGAAGGTTGTTTTGAGTTCCTCAGACACTTGTTTGGGTCTGAAGAAATGTTCTATTTCTCCCTTGAGAGTAACTAGCAGAAAATGTAACCTTCTAGATAGCCTTCTTTAATGAGCACCAGCTAGGTTATAATTACCTGGATATTCTCGGGGTGTAGAGGTCTGTCTTAGAAGTATGCAAAGAGGGCTCTGTGGAGTTTTATACAGAATACTATGTGAGATATTATAATTTAACTATTTAAAATTTTATTAAAGAAATGAAAATGCAGAAAACTAAGTGGCTAAGTATATTGCAACATTAAATATGATTAAAAAGATGGAAAACATAACTCTCTATAATGCGAGTCAAAATATCGAGACCAATCATCAAAATCTAAGTGTTACCTTAAATCCCTGAGTAACAAGCTGCCTGCTTAGCAAGGCATTCCTCAGTTTAGGTCAGAAGTGTCCAACCATGCATTTAGCTCTAATGAGAAGGATTTCAACTGATCTAAGTTTTCTGTGGTGAAATTCCTGTCTTTGTAATGTTTCTAAAATGATTAGTTAATCTTTAGCAAATGTGAGTGTTAGCTCTTTAGTCCCTTTACCTTATCCTTATAAGGCAATATCACTCCCTGTTATTGATCCATTATTTGAGAATTGTCTTGTGAAGTGTGGACTTTTATAAGGTCAATAAATGTTTGCCCTATCCTGGTGTGACAATTCTTGCAAGGTCTGATACTTGTTTCCCTGAATTGGAATTGTATTTTACAAAATGATTTTTAAACTTTTTCAAAGGATTGTTATTGAAAAGTTCCTTCATTTGTTTTTGTCCTATTGGGTCAGCCAAAGATTAAACAGTTGCTAAGGTTGATGTATAGTATGCCGTTTCTGTCTTTTAATAATTTTAAAGACATTTGTGCAGCTGGGATAGGCCTTCAGCAAATCCATTTTTCAATCTTAAAAGTGTTAGTGTTGCCATGTTGTAGGCAAACCTGACATTGATGTATAGCGTTACCCTTCCAACATTCCTTTTGCTAAATGCTACACTGTTCATGCAATCTCCTATTTTCCTTGTGACAATCTGTGCCAGGTTGCCAATGTGCAAGAAAGACTTTTAAAGAAATACTCGCAAAATCTAAGATCTTTAAGTAATTACCATAAGTTCTAAGTCAAATATCAAGAGATGTCCCTGAACTAAAAGCAGAATACTGTGTAAGCTGGAAATCTGAAATAAAAACAGAAAATGCTGCATCGACTCACCCAATCTGGCGACATCTGTGGAGAGAGAAACAGTGTTAACGTTTCGAATCCATACGACTCCTTTACAGAACTGAAGAAGGATATACGTTGTTGAGTTGGGTGGGGGGAGGGGGTGGGTCAGAGGAGATGAGGCAAAATAGAAGGTCAGCAATAGGTCAGAGATAAGGAGAGATTGACAAATATGTCATAGACATAAGACAAAGGGAGTGTTAATGGTGGCATTAAGGACTAAAAAAATGCTGATACTGGCATAAAGGTTATTCTCCCCAACTATATAATTCATTATATGTCTGTTTCTATTCAGTCCTGAAGAAAAGTCATATGGACTCAATGTTAACTCTGTTTCTCTCCACAGATGCTGCCAAACCCCTTGAGTTTATCTAACATTTCCAGTTCTTACTTCAGAGATGTCCCTGTGTGGATGAAATTTTTAATCTTTTTCTTAGGATTCTCTTAAAACAAATGAATTTAATTTCTAAAAATGGAATGTCTTAATTATATCTGAATGCTACCTAATTATCTATAATCCACTTAATTGTGTACACATTTCTTCGCAAATTGGGACATCTGTGAAATTCTGAATGTATTAATGAATGCTTTCTTGGCAAATCATCAAGGAAGACGTCAGTCTGTCCTGCAAAGATTGGTTATTGGTTACAAAAATCAAAATTCATTTTTATCGGTATAAATCACTGTTAATGGACATTTGAGTATCAGTAGAGTGATCAGAATGTCAGAGACACTTGGTAAGGTTAATTTAAAGTTGAAGCCCTTGATAGATGTTGCCAGCTTTGAGAACCAATTTATTGGTGACTATTGTCCAGGTACATGTGGTTAGTTATTTTTGCAACCTCCTGGAGTATCAAGTAAATGAGCTGCCTTTTCACAGGTGGGGTCATCTCTTCCACTTGAATCTTTGATTCTGGCTGAACCCAATTTATGCATGAATGTTGATATCTGAGCTTTCTTAATCCTAGACTACTTGCCGTTAAATGGCACTTGGGTTTATCTGGAACAGGCTGGTGAACACAAATTTTAAAGTTAGAGTTTAAAGATTGTTTATTAGTGTCATAAGTAGGCTTACATTAACACTACAATGAACTTACTGTGAAAATCCCCTACTCGCCACACTCTGGCGCCTGTTCAGGTATGCTGAGGGAGAATTTAGTATGGCCAATGCACATAACCAGCATATCTTTTGGACTGTGGGAGGAAACCAGAGCACCCAAAGGAAACCCACGAAGACGCAGGGAGAACATGCAGACTCCGCACAGACAGTGATGCAAGCCAGAAATCGAACCCAGGTCCCTGGTGCAGAGAGACAGGAGTGCTAACTGCTGCGCCACAGTGCCACCCCTGTCTCTGATGCTGAACTCAGTTGCTTAACTCCCAGTTTCTGATGCTCTGCCCTTTACCTTGTGCTGATCTGGATGCCTATTGCACTTGCTAGTAAAAGAAGAATAAAGAGAAGAAAGTCATCCTCTGATTTAGACTGTTACTTCTACAATTGTGTTTTTACCTCCTGAATGAACAATGTACTCAAAGGGGTCAACGCTTTTTTTTGTCGATTTCCTCCAACAAGTCAATACTGACTTCGAATGAAAGTTCTGATAAAACTTGAAACCTGAACTCTGTTTCCTGCTGCAGATGCTGCCTAACCTGATTTTTTTTCCTTTTTTTTGTTCTTTCTTCAGACTTCCAATATCTGCTGGATTTTGCTTTTGTCTGAAATGTTGATGATCATCAGTCTTTCTTTTAATAGTGACTTGTACATAAAGGAGAGATTGTAGCCAACTGCAACTCATTAAATGCTTCTTTCTTGAACATCAGCCGGGGATAACTTTGCAAATTAATTGGTTAAAAGAGTGTATTAATTGTTTTTCTTTCAGGCAGTTCAACAGCTTAAACTCCATATTTTATGGGTGAGATTTCCTTTGCATCAAATGTAATGTTTTGTCAATTTTATTGAGCATTGTTTCTACATATAATGAATTTATTACTTTTCATTACTTCTCTGAAAATTGTAGTCACAGGAATGAAGTCTTTTAAAGTCCAGGTTATTTTCAAAGTTAGCAATGTGTAGTGGAGGAAAATCAAGTTTACTTATCTAAAAGTATTGTCTAACAAGCATATGGATCATAAAACAAAAGCTGAACCTATTAGATACTGAATTTTCAACCTACTTCAAGCACAACTAATAAGTGCTACTGCAGGATTGCCATAAGTTTTAAGAGAATTCAGTGAACTAAATATTACAAAGTCTTGACATCCAATGTTGTGCATGTCTCAGTTGAGGTTAATCATAATAAAACCTGTATTCATTAATTTGCAAAACAACACAGCTAATTTGTTGACCTTATTGTACCCTTGTTCTTGAAGGATGTTTTACCATGGCAAAAATACTTCCATGGTATTGGAAAAATGGTAAACTTCATGGGGTTTTTCCAAAGTATAATTTTGATTTCTGTTTCTTTCAGACTGCAAATGGATACGTATTGCTCTTTGACATTGTGTATTCAGGACAAGAGAAATGCTTATATGAACCAGTATATCCCAAGTGAGTCTCAACTTTTACTTTCAAAATGAGTGGTACTTAGTTAACATTGTTGATGTATAGTATGGAGCACAGGATCATCTATGACTTTAACACTGCAGGTTGAATTTGGGGATGATTGCATGCTAACAATCTCAGGCTTACAAACATACCCTCTTTCCCCATCTCCCATGGAATTATTACAACATTACAGAATGGAAACGGGCCAATCACTCCTCCAGGCTCATGCTGATGCTCTTTACAAGAGCTACATAATCTAGTACCATTCTCCAACATGTTGCTCATGCCTTCTAATGTACTGATGGAGCTGATCATAACTGCTGTCCTGTATGATCATCATATCAAATGAAGCAGATTAGCATTTTGTTTTTGACTTCATCTATACCACTCAGTGACCTGAGTGGCCAACGAAATAGGTATGAAGTGTCTTGCAGAGACAAATTACAAATTTCTTATTGCCTACAATCTGAGGAAGCAGCTTCAGAACTTAGTTTATATATTAAATAACTTGATGCCATCAACAAAGTGTACACAACATCAAAAGGAGGAGGCAGCAGCGATCCATGGACTGTGAAGATCAACTTGTCCTCCTTGACTAAATCTGTTTTTTGCATTAGTAAAACAATCCTGTGTCAAAAGATGAGACATTTACAAAGGAAAGGGGTTTGGAGCTGAAAATTGGAATGTCTGTTAAAAGATGGAACATTTTTTTTACATCATATTTGTTTTTGTGTAGATGTACTTTGTTTGTTTTGATATATGGAGAAACAGGGAAGGTATTGGAGGCCAAATTCTAACTTAAGAGAGGGATGGGAGTGTAAGAAAATGAGATGTTAGTAGAACAGAATCATCAAAGAATACCAAAAGTTGTAGTTGGCCATGAAAGGAGAGTCCAGAATGAAGGATACTGTAATGTAAAGAGGTAAGAAAAACAAAACGAGGAGACAAAAGGTCTGACTGGCATGGCTGGATTTTGTATTTCTTTAATTTCAAATTGTAGAGACATATTTAAATCTTTCAGCACATGTATAATTCGACCAAACTAGTTTTATACGTGGACTTCTAACATCCCTTCAAAGCTCCCCAGCAAGATGTTCACATCATAAATACGGAAAGATCTAAATTTTCTTCAGTACATTTTTCTCCTTTTATGTCAGCTGTTGGTCATCTTTTAATAGATAGGCTTTAAAAATAATCCTTAACAATGTGTTTCCTTGCAATCATATCTGATCATTATTGCACCTTTTTTTTAAATCCTCTGGGTCATGCTGTCATTGACCTAAATAATTGAGGATTGCCTTGGTTTGTTTTCAGCTGAGACGTTGTTCAAAAAGTACTACCGTTGAAAGCATAGAATAACGTCTAGTAATTTTTGAACCACATCATAGTGCCAGGAACCGTCATTTATGTAGTTTTGTGGTGAATCTTGATGCACCATTTGAGGTTTGTACAGCCATTTTGTGGGCTACTCTACCCCAACTGTTTCATGCAGCACTATAGTCCCTTTAGTGCTGGTAACCATCTTGCCAGAGTGTCATTCTTCACCTGTGAACCTAGGCATTGAACATTGGCAAATCGTAGCACACACTGTCCTTATCCCCTTGTTTACACGTTGCAATAATTGGAGTCTGAGTTTTCAACCCATTATCATCTGTCAGGGCTGAACCAGGAAGTCCAATTAGGATGCATCACCTCAGTCAGACCGAATGGGATCAAAGTTACATCATTGTCATTAAATTGGTGTAATAACTTGTATTTCTATAGCATCTTTTAACATAAAACATGCAAAAATGTTTCACAAGAGAACATGCCAAAATATTTAGATAAAAGCAAAATACTGTGGATGCTGGAATCTCTGACAAAGGGTCATCCTGACTTGAAATGTTGGTTCTATTTTCTCTCCACAGATGCTGTCAGACCGTCTGAGATTTTCCAGCATTTCTGTTTTTATGTCAAAATGTTTTACAGAAGTAAGACAAAATGTGACAACAGGCCGTATGTGAGGTCAGGTGATCTTGATTAAAGGGATAGCTTTTAAGTCATGCTTTAAATGAAAAAAGTAATGTAGAGAGATGTAGGGAGAGATTTTCAGAGCTTAGAACCATGGTAAGAGAAAGTAGGGGCACCGGTGGTGAAAAAATTCACTTGGCGGTGTGCACGAGGCCAGAATTAGAGCCCAGATGTCAGGGGATTGTAGGATTAGAGGGTGTTGCAAAAAAGGAAAGTGAGATCCAATGGAAGTATTTGAGACCAGGAATTTTTAAAATCAAGATGTTGCTTGACCAGGAATTAATTTAGGTCAGTAAGCGGAGTAAACAAGACTTAATGCAAGTTAAGACAAGGCAGCAGAATTGTAGATGACATCAGGTTTACAGAAGACAGAATGAAAAACACGAAGAATTTCACCGTGTGTATTACTTCACATTATGGCTCCTTAGTGGTCTGAGGCTGAATAATTGCAGGCACAGTCTTGAGAAATTTTAACATGATTGGGAGGAGCAGCAATCACAGGAGAGGCAATCCGTGAGAAGCTGCTTCTCCAATCACAGGTTCCCCCCTTTCCCAATCTTGCTGCTCTTCAGAAACAGAGGGCTTAATGATCATTTATGCCATGCTCCTACTGCAGTGAGATTGGAGAGGTTGGCACCCAGACAAATCTCCTTTCACTGCAGTGAGATAGGAAAACCCTGTCTGTGTGAATTGTGGTAACGTTCCAGCCTGAAGCTATAGTTGGAGGGTGCAGGCAAAGGCAGCATTGCTCACTTTCATACTCTCAACTTTATTATGTAAATAATTTCTCAACAGTAAATATATATATATTTAATAAAATATAATACTTTTTAAAAACCACTGCTGAAACAGCAGTAATCAGACACTACACAGCGTCAGCGTAGTTAACACCCTTGCCTCACAGTGCCAGGGACCCAGGTTCGATTCCTGGCTTGGGTTGCTGTCTGTGCGGAGCCTGCACATTTTACCTGTGGCTGTATGGGCTTCCTCTCTCAATCCAAAGATGTACAGGTTAGGTGGATTGACCATGCTAAAAATTATCCCTTGGTGTCGGGGGGACTAGCAGGGTAAATACACAGGGTTGTGGGGATAGTGCCTGATTGTGGTGGTTGCAGACTCAATGGGCTGAATGGCCTCCTTCTGCACTGTAGGATTCTATGAAAAAGGAAAGTTGAATCCTTTGCGATGGCTTTCTTCCTCTTATATTTTTGCAATAAATTATTTTGGGAATAGTATTTAAGTAGAGAGATCCGGGGGAGAGGGAGAAAAATATTGTGGAGAAAATTCGGTTTTTCTGTTTTAGATTTTTAATGTTTCTGCTACAGAAAGGCTGTATTCTGGCTGTCGATGTGTTTTTTTTACTTTTTTTTGACCAAAGGGTTAATGTGTACAAAAAGTTGGAAGAGCAATCACAGAATCATGGAACTGTTACAGTTCAGCTTATCGGAGGGCACAGGCACTCATAAGAGCAATTTAGTGCCATTGCCCTGCCTTTTGCCCTTAACGGTTTGTACATTCTTCCTTTTCAGGTAACAATCCAATTCATCTTGATTGCTTCATTGAGCTTTCTAGCCTTTGAATGAATTTGTTTCCTTGTGTTGCCATAGCTACTGCCAATTACCTTGAATCTGTGCCCTCTGATTCTCGATCCTTCCAACAATCATAGAATCCCACAGTGCAAAAGGAAGTCATTCGGCCCATCGAGTCTGCACAAACCACAATCCCACCCAGGCCGCATCTCCACAACCCTATGCATTTACCCTTGGTATTCCCCTTCACACCAAGGGTCAATTTAGCATGGCCAATCCACCTAACCTGCACATCTTTGGACTGTGGGAGGAAACTGGAGCACCTGGAGGAAACCCACAGATACAGGGAGAACATGCAAACTCTGCACAGACAGTGACCCAAGCCGGGAATTGAACCCGGGTTCCTGGTGCTGTGAGGCAGCAGTGCAAACTACTGCCACCATGCTGCCACCGTGAACAATGTGAACGGTTTTTTCCCTATTGTGTATTTGTCGACTGCACACAATTTTGATTACCTCTTTCAACACTCTGACTGTTCTCGAAGGAAAGCAGTCCTGACTTCTCCAGTCTATCTACATAAATGAAGTTTGTCATCCCTGGGACCATTCTCATTAACTTTATCTACACATTATTTGTTGCCCTTGCAAGTTTCCTAAGCAGGGCTCCCAGAATTGGGTGCAGTACTTCAGTTAAGACTGAACTAGGATTCTGTGCAAGTTTAACAAAATGTTCATTGCTTTCATATTCTGTGCCCCTGTCAGTAAAGCCTAGGATGCTGAGTACTTTGTCAATTGCTATCCTGCCACCTTCAATGATTTATGCATGGCTACACCTTTGACCCTCTGCTCTTTCACCCACTCTAGAATTGTATGCTTTTTCACCATCTAACATTAATTCTGAATTTGGCGTGTGTATCAATTTAGTACAGGGGTGACTGTAGTGTGAGCAATTCTTCCCTCTGACATTGTGTATTCAGGACTAGAAGCATTTGTAGCAGTTGATTTCTTTTTAGACATTCTTGCAGTTGGTTAGCAGCCTGGGTGTACATATCAAATGGATGTTGAATTATGCATGTTCTAAGGATTTAGTGCGTTGTTTTGGAATTACTTGCTCGATCCTTTTGCTAATGTAATATTGAATTGCTCGTTGTTTGGTGATGGCATTAAAGAGATGGGAGCGTTTGAACTTGAGAACCTACCCAGAAAGATGATCACAGCAACTCATGTTGATGTTTTGGAATTGCTTTCAGATGTTAGCAAGTTGCTTCATGATCTGCTGTAATGCTATCGTTATCATTTCCTCCCATTTCCTTATTATCCTCTTTCAGCAGTGAAGGCAAAATGCTGACAGTTTGAGATCAAACTTTAGATGAACTTTTCAGGGTGCAGTAGCTCTCCTTATTGATCTTGCAGCACATCATGGCCTTCTGCAATCAGCAGTGTGGCTTAACTGGGCAAGGGTTTTTTTTTTTAGCATAAATGACTCTGAAAGACCCTTTGAGAGTCTTCTATTGACTTCATTCCCAGAAGCGGTTTGCTAGTTGTTCTTCAATGTGTACATTCAATATATAAAATGCAATACTGGATTTTGGGGGAAAAAAACTTGCTTTAAGCTTGTTAATCTTAAGTGTGGCTCCATTCATTTTCTTTCCAAACCTGGAATTGATCAAAGCTGACTGAAGCTTCTGGTCCCTGTGGGGACCACAAACAAAAATAACCAAATTTACTGAATGGACCCAAATTAAGAAATTACCATTTTTTCGTACACTAACACGAATCGCACCAGTGCAAATCAAACACAAATTAACAGGGAAATAATGCATCAAATAAAAATGCAAATTTCACTTTTTAACTAGTCAATCCAACAAAGATACAACCACATGCACTCCCTGTAGACATGCGGCACTATGCAGTTACACAGTTTGAGTAAGCTGTACTCCACCCATGGTAAAAGTCTATTTATTAGTGTCACAAGTAGACTTACATCAACATTGCAATAAAGTTACTGCGAAAATCTCCTAGTCGCCATACTCCGGAGTCTATTCAGGTACACTGAGGGAGAATTTAGCATGGTTAGTGCACCTAATCAGCACATCTTTCAGACTGGGGGGAAACCCGCGCAGACACGGAGAAAGTGCAAACTCTGCATTCGAGCTAGAAATTGGACCTGGGTCCCTAGTGCTATGAGGTAGCAGTGCTAACCACTGCACCATTGTTATGCCCTAGGTTAGGAGTCCTATCTGACGACAGCTTTTGCCTTCGTGAGCCACTGCTACAGTTCTCGTCAGCAATGTGCACTACTTCCGAACCTTTGCTCTGTTGGGTCACAGCAGCCCTTGTGCTGCAGTTTTCTCGACGTCCTTTTCAACCAACCAATGAAGCCTTGGTTCACAGTTTGCCTAATCTTTAACACCTTCCAGCTTTTCAACATGCCTTTCAGGTTTTAGACCTTTTTAACCAGTTCACGCAATGCTTTCCAAGAACTCCTGTCTCTTGTGCCAGTCAGAAAAAAGTCTGGCCTTTTCCTAGAAGAAATTTGCCTCTCTCAGTAATTCAGCATGTTTCTGTTTGTCTTTGTTCACTTTCTCTTTGTATCTACACCAATGTGTTGACCACCTGCAGCTTTCCTACCTTCTTTATAACAGTAACTTCTTTACTGTCTATGGCTGGCCATGTGGCGCTTGTATCTTAACCTTCTTCCTAGTCAGTGAATGCCAAATCATATGGACCTATTTGTTGTCTTCTCCAAGAAAATCACAATTGATGCAAACTCTTAAAAATTTTTTCAACTATTCTTAAAACGGTTGCTGGTTCCACAGACATTTTAAACAAATTACAGTTTTTCCTCATACTGTTTCTGGGTCAAAAGTCGTCATGAGCAACAAACTGCAAGTAACACTTTTTGAGTGAAAAGATGTATGAATTGTTAATGTCCAATTTCAATAAGCTCTGGTTTGTCTAATTCATCAATGTCAAAGGTGCACCACTTTTTATTGTTTCTACACTAACTAGTGTGAATTATCTCTACAGCTGTCTCAGGTTAAAACTTTTGTAAGAATTCTCATTTTATAGAAAGAGGAGGCAGTGGAAATTTTATACCATTGTTTTTGTTTGGTTTTGACAAAAGTCTGCTCAGCATTTTTAGTCTCATTCTTTAAATTCTAATAGTAAAATGAATTTTACAGTAGAAAGCAAGCTTGTTGATCAAAGCCTCCACTTTCTCAGATTATCCTTCCCCTTTTTGCTCATCACTTGCCATTACAATATAGTCTTACTCAATATTTATATACATACATGTAAATACGAGTGTGTAAATACAATTGCATATCACTTTAACAAACTGACTTCTTTTCAGAGGAAATCCAAGAGTGAAAGTAACTCCAGGTTATAAGGAGGAACAATGTGCTCCATCCCTAAGTGTGGAGATGAAGAAAGTGCTAGATTTCCAAGCAAAAATCACAAGGTACTGCTTAAACATTCTCAGCCTTGTCTGTTTAACAAGTTGCTTTGCATTTTTTAAAATAGCCGTTGTTCATGATGCATTGGAGAATTTGACTTTGAAATTGCTTCTAGGATTAAAGTTTTTATCTCACTAGCTGTAACATTTTATGATTCATCCAACTGGAGCTAATTATAGTTTGCCAAAAGTATTGAAGGAAAAGCTGTATTACCCAGTGGTGTTTGAGTGTGGATCTTGCTGCGTCACACATAGTTAAGGTAAATGGCATTGATGCAATTAAAGGGAAGCTACAAGGGAGAACAAAATGGAAGAGTGTATCAATGGGATTAGACTGATGAATCACACAATTGTTATGGCACAAAAGGAGACCATTTGGCCCGTTGTCTGCATCAGCTCTCCAACCAAGCATCATAACATAATGCCATTCCTCTGCCTTTTCCACATACTCTTGCATATTCTTTCTATTCAAGTAATCACCTCATGTCCTCTTGAATCTGCCTCCACCTCTTCCAGGTACAGCATTCCAGACCTGAACTACTCGCTGTGTGAAAAAGCTTTTTGTCACATCACATTTGCTGCTTTTGCAAATCACTTAAAATCTGTGCCCTCTCTCTTTTTTGATCCTTTTACAATGGGGACCAGTTTCTCCCTATCTAATCAATCCAGCCCATTATGATTTTATCAAATCTCCTCTCAGTCACCTTCCCTCAAAGCAGGGCAGGCCCAAACTCTCCCATCTATCTCATAATTGAAGTTTGTCTCCAGTTTCTCACCCCTAAAGACATTCTTGAAAATCTCTTCTGTGCTTCCTATAAATGCATTCATATCCTTCCTATGGTATGGCACCCAAGTCTGTAATGGCAAGTGAGGTCTGACTGTTATCCTGTATAAATTTGGCGTACCCTTCTTGCTCTTTTATTCTATGTCCTTATTAGTAAAGCCCACAGTACTATATGCTATATGAATTATTCTCTCCACCTGTCCTGTCACTTCCAGTGATTTATGCATATATCCACCCAGGTCTCTCTGCTCCTACACTCCCTTTAAGAATTTTACCCTTTGTTTTATATTGTCTGCCTGTGGCCTTCCTATCAAAATGCATCACCTCACACTTCTCTGCATTGAACTTCATCTGCCACCTATCTGCCCATTCTCTCAACATGTTTATGTCCTTTTGAAGTTCTACACTGTCCGTTTCACAGTTTCGAATACTCTAAGTTTTGTATCATCTACAAACTTTGAAATTGTCCCCTGCGTACCAAAATCTAAATCATTAATATTTATCAGGAAAAGCAAGGATCACAATACCAACCCCTGTGGAACACCACTACAAACCTTCCTCCGGCCCAAAAATACCCACTGACTATTACTCTCTGCTTCCTTTAGTCAGCCAATTTTGCATCCATGTTGTGACTGTTCTTTTTCTTCCATGAGCTGTAACTTTTATCATAAGCCTGTTGTGTGGCACTGTATTGAATGCCTTTTGAAAATCCATGTACACCACAACACCATTACCATCATCAACCCTTTCTGTTACCGCCTCAAAACTCCAGCCAGGTTAGTTAAACATGGTTACTTCTTTAGAAATCCATGCTGGCTCTTACTAACCAACACATTTTTTCAAGTGACGACTAATTTTATCGCAAATAATTGTTTTTAGAAGCTTCACCGCCACTTAAGTTAAACTGACTGGTCTGTAATTGCTGGGCTATCCTTACACTTTTTTTTGGACAAGGGTGTAACATTTGCAATTCTCCAGTCTTCTGACACCTCTCCTGGGTCTCAAGAAGACTGGAAGATTTTGGCCAGCGCCCCTGCAACTTCCATTCTCATTTCTTTCAATATCCTTTGTGTCTCATCTGGTTCTAGTGCCTTGTCAACTTTCAGTACTGATAGTCAATTCAACACTTCCTCCTTATCAATTTTTGACCCTTCTGGAGACAGCGATTACTTGCCTGTCATTCTGTTTAGCATCCACCTCCTTGTTGGAAAGATGGATACAATGTATTCATTTAATACTTCAGCCATGTCCCCAGCCTCCATGGTAAATTCCCATTTATGTGCTTGATTAGCCATGCTCCTCCTTTTATCACCCTTTTACTGTTTATCTGCCTACAGAAGACTTTGGTGTTCCCCTTAATGTTGGCTACCAGTCTTCTCATAATCTCTGATTACTTCTCTGATGAGCTTTTTCACCTCCCCTCTGAATCTTCTGCTTTCCTCTTAGTTCTCAACTGAGTTTTCTATCTGGCACCTATCATAAACGTAGTTTTTCTTCCTTATCTTTATTTCCATCTCTTTTTTTTCTTGTGTTGGGTTCTCTCAGAGCCACAACATCCTATTTCAATGTGAAAATCTGCACCTTTAACTCAGCAAACTTATTTACCACACTCCGCGCATTCATGTACACAGCCCTAATTTGCTTTTATCGTTTTCTGTCTTACTCGGAGCTTGTGTAATAAATGTCTCTTACTCTAGCTCTATCTGGCTGTCTAAGTATCTGCGACCCTTAATATTCCTCTCTGATATTACCTCCTGGATCCCATAATACTGCCAAATTAGTACAACAATTGCACTTGTAAATTGGCTGGCCAGGAAGATTGTCACAGTTCTGTTTCGGTGCAGCCAGTCCCACCTGCACAAGTCCCCTTTCCCCAGAGCTGGTCCTGATATCATGGGAATCTAAAACCTTGCCACATGAATCATCCTTCCAGCTACACATTCATCTGCTTTCTCTTACTATTTCAATACACATTTATGCATGGTGCCAAGATTAAACTGGAGGCTACTAATTTTGAAGTCCCGCCTGTTAGTTTCCTGCCTAGTCCCATAAATTCTGACTGTAGCACCTCATTTTGTCTGTCTTTTTGTAAATGCCATTGATACCAATGTAGACCATGACTCCCTCCTAGTTGTCTCCCTAATCCTTAATCCTGGTACCAGGGAGACAACATACTATCTGTGTGCTGTTTTAGCAGTGCCTGCTTATCCCCTAAGCTCTGGATTTCCTATTACTATCGTCCTTCCGGTTGTTTTTGTGTCTCCCCATTCAATTGAGCAAACCACTCTTAAACTTGAGGCATTACCGTATCTATAAGCAAGCTACCCGCGAAGCTCTCAATCTCGTGGATTCATTGCAGTGACACCAGTTACTACTGAAATCTAGAATTTAAATTGCTGCAATTGATACTTGTGGTTATCCAGTGCACAGGCATCCTGGAGTTCACACACGGCACAGGATGTGCATGCTAGAGGTTAGCGCAGCCCTGCCATTCCTCTATCAATTGGATGCCCAACCATGCTAGTACTAATAAACCTTGCTATTTATAAAAAAACCTTACTAGCTTCTCACTTGCCTTCTGTTGATGACACTTAAATACAGGGAAGCTAATGTAATGAGACATAACCAATTTCCAGACTGCAAAGTCCTCCAAATGGAGTGAAACAATCAGATAATCTGTTGTTTTTTTGCCACTGGTTGAAGGATTGGCTGATTTTACATACCACTGGAAACAACCCTTTGCTCTTCAAATGTGTCATTGAATCTTTTATATCAGCTTGCTAGGGTAGATGGAGATTTGATTTCACATTTCCTCTGATAATGTGCACTGCCCAGAACCTTTAATTCCTCACCAAATTCCCTTTAAAGAGAATTTATGGTACTTGTTTCAACAATGACTTGTCTTCATGTAGGTTCGTTAGAATGTGGACATGCTTTCAGTCTTTACAGCTTTCAGCTCTTCTAAACCAATAATGTCACTGGGAAGAATGCCGTTGTATTTCATTTTCCATTTAGCAATGACTAATGTTTATGACTGCAGTCAATAACCAGGACTTTTGATGTAGAAATATAGTAACCAGATTAGTTGAGTAGAAAATTTTAGATTTGAATCACTGGCGGTAGCATAGTGGTATCGTCACTGGGCTAGTAATCCAGAAATCCAGGGTAATGCACTGAGGGCCTGGGTTCAAATCCCATCACAGCAAATGGTGAAATTTGAATTCAGTAAAATTCTGGAATTGAAGGTCAAAGGTGACCATGAAACCATTGTCAATTTTTATAAAATCCCATCTGGTTCATTGATGTCCTTTTAGAGAAGGAAATCTGCTGTTCTTACCTGGTCTGGCCTAGATATGACTCCAGATCAATAGCAATGTGTTTGGCGCTTGTAATGTTCTTGAAAATGCCTAGCACCCTGTTCATGTGCAATTAGGATGGACATTAATGCTAGCCCATCCACATCCCATGAAAGAAATGTATATTTCTGCTGATGATAAACCTTGTGAATTCCACTCTAGTTTTATTGTGATAGATTGAGGTTTTCATACTAATTATATTTTCCCTCTTCTCAGTCTGCAGTCCATGCAGGATGATTTAGTCATTGCTACTAATGACGGGATACTCCATCTTATTCACTGGGATGGTTTGACAAATGGAAGGAAAGCCATTAATCTTTGCTCCGTTCCATTTTCTGTAGACCTGCAGCCTTCACGAGGTAAGGTTGTCATATTTACTGTGCAGAAATTCAGCTAGTAAAATTGTAACCCGAGTATCTAAACTTACAGAATGATAACACAGGAGTGGGATTTGGTCACTGGGCCCTTACCTGGTTCCATGAGAGACTAAAAATCAGTGTCTAAGCCTTTAGCATACTCAACAATGGAATGTTCAAATTACTCCAATGGTGTGCACAACTCCAAAAATAAATAACCTTCTGTAGCACTTCACTTCTTTCAGCCTGCCAACTTGAAAATTCTCCATTTGTTTAAAAGAAAAGCTGTGCTTTCTGAATGTTAACCAATCCTCTATTTAGGCTCATAGATTACTTCCAATTTCAGGAACCCTAACCTTGCATTATCAAATGCCTTTCGGAAATCAAAGAATATAGCATCGGCTGATTCCGCATTATCTCAGCTATTGGTTATATCCTCAAAAAAATAAAAAATTTGTCAAACGCACTTTCTCTAACACAATTTCTCTTTCAGAAAACCAAGTTGACTTTGACTAATTATGTTAGGATTGTCTAATTGCGTTGTTAAGATGTGCTTAAAAGATTCTAGCACTTTCCTGATAACTGATGTTGGGCTAATAGGCCTGCAGCTCACTGTTTTACTCTCCTCCACTCATGAATAGCAATGTTACATTCATTAACTTCCAGACTGCTGGGTCCATTCTAGAGTCGAGAATTTTGGAAAATTATAATCAGTACATTCATTATTTTTGTAGCTATCTCATTTTTTTTTAACCTCGGATGCAATTCATCAAGTCCTGGGGATTTGTTGGGTTTTAGCCCCTGAAGTTTTTAAACATACTTCCAGGGATCTGAGCAACACAAGCAAAATCAGCATGTTGCCCATCTCTAACTGCCCTCAAGTAGGTGCTGTACCACTGTGGTTCATCTGATTTAATTTTTTCTGTCGTAGTTTGGTACAAATGACTAGCTTCTGAGGCCAATTCAAAGGGCAGTTAAATTTCTGTGGGTCTGGAATCACGTGCAGGTCAGACCAAGTAATTTCTGCCTTCGACATGAAGACAGCCACAAAATATTTGCTCACGTCTGTGCCATCATTGTTTCCTCTGTGTTTTAAAGTTCAAGTCTTTAGTTCTTTAGAATTGGTTATTCAAAATATTATTGGTGCTGCAACTGTCTGACTTTGTCAAAATATAAACCGAATACAAGTGTGAACTCCAAGGCACTCCATCCTCCTATCAAGTCCCATTACAGAATCTGTTACTATTTCTATTGCTCCCATTCCTTTCCAACAAAAGATTTTAGTAAACTTGACAGGATCTAATTGCCCCACGAAGCCCAGATTTTCTAACATTTAATTGGAGATAGATTTAGACTTATAATAATGTTGCAACGTTACACTGAATTAATTGTATGTTGAACAACACCTGCATGGATCATCTCAAAGTGACAAGTTTGTACAATATTGTTGGTGTTGGGCTTGATTATATCTGTATAATTTGTCATTAAATTAGCCCGCAACTAGTAATGACACTTGCACAGAATTCTCCGATTAGTTCAGAATGTGCAGCATGCAGTAAATATCAAGCTATCTGTGTAACGATTGCTAATACTAATTTGAATTTTACAGCATGGTATGGTGTTGATTTTGTTTTTGCTGACAGGTCCTTCATTAGATTTTGAATCTGTACATATCGAAGATATGGAATACTGTGCAACCCTTGATGGTTTTGCTGTGGTTTTTGATGATGGTCGGATTGGTTTCATTACTCCTGTATCCAGTAAACTTACAGCTGAGGTAAAATACATTTTGATTGTGGCATTTTATATTTCTTTGCAGTATATTGAAGCTAAAAACTTTTCATTAAATTGAGATATTTTAACTGATATCTCAATTGATATTTGATGGAAATTTTGGGAACTGACTCTGATGTTTAAAATTTAGAGCTTTTTTTTGTTGGGGTCAAAAGCATCACCGTGGCATGGTCAGACATAATTCAGCCTTGCTCTTTATTAAAGAAAAAAATACTACTTTCTCCTTCCCTTGTGTAGTATCCCCAACTTAGAAGATAGTAAGAAGTCTCACAGTACCGTGTTAATGCCCAACAGGTTTATTTGGAATCACAAGCTTTTAAAGCGCTGCTCTTTCACCTGATGAAGGAGCAGCGCTCTGAAAGCTTGTGATTCCAAATAAACCTGTTGGACTTTAACCTGGTGTTGTGAGACTTCTTACTGTGCCCGCCACAGTCAAATGCCGACGCCTCCACAACATAACTTAGAAGATGGACAACCTGTTGCTAGATTTCAAATTTAGACCAGTGTGAGAGTAATGTTGCTCTCACATTAGGTGGTGTAAAGGTAACGAGTGACACCATGCATTAAAACTCCCTCCCGATACAGAGAAACTGAGCGGAATTTTGCCATCCCACCTGCCACGGGAATCATGGCAGGCGAGACAGGACCATGCAAAGATCCTTTGACAAGATGGGACTTTCCGATCTTGGGGCAAGTGCCACCGGAAAATCCCGCCTTGCGAATCTGTTTTACACTTCACATGGCATTGCTAAAATAAGTAATTCATGTGTAGAAAACAAAGATACAGTCCCACATTCCATGATATTCATACTCAAGCCCCTGAAGAAAAGTAAAGGCAAATGACTATAATCTTCTACACCAAAAATTGTAATTCTGGTCATGAATGCTGTTAATACAGTCAATAAAAAAGAAATCTAAATGATACAGGTAGATTTTTCTTTGAAACAACCTGGATATCTCCCTCTGAATGTTTGATTTTCCTGTGTTTGAAATTATCTTGCACAATCACGACATAGATCACTGTGGGTTTGGGGACATCATTGACCTGCCTACAGTTGGCACTGAGTTTATTGTTTTGGCTAACAAAACCATAAGAATACAGTGGGCATTGGGGGGAAAAAAAAGTCATGCTGATTCTTTGTGGAAGGGGATTGATGGAGGGTGCTCTTCAGAGGTTGGACATTAAAGTTTATTGTTAGGGTATAGGGGATGAAACTTGACTTTGAATCTAGCAATGTTGTACTTCAGCCAGATGTCACCTACGTGAGCATACAAATATTGAAACTGTTACAGAAAGATGGCATTACACCATCACAATAGTTTTCATGGAAATGTTTGTAGCATAGCACATTGGAAGCTGAAGGTGGATTTGAAAACAAAGAATTAAAGATTAAAGTTGCATTGTGTTTTGTGCGACCACATAGAGAACAAAAGTAGCCTAGATAAAATCATAAATGACATCTGGCCTCAGTGAAGAGTTCCTGATAGCAGTGAGAATGCATATTTAATTCTCTCAAAGCTTTTCCTATTTGTCATCCTGATTTTCTGTCATCACAATTTAGGGACACTTTTGTGACATTAGTAATACGTCAAGGCCTAAGATGTAATTGCTTTTAATGGATGCATTAAAATCTGTTGTTCTTTCCTTCTGCACGGTGGAACTGTGATCCGTGTGTGCAAGTTGCCCAGATCTGCCTGCCATGACCTGTTACAACAGACACAACTAAATGTCCTTTGACTACTCATGAGCAAAGTGATAGAGTTGCTCTTACGTTTATATGTACGTGGAAATAAAATGAATATGTATCTGCCATTGCTCATAGAATTGCTACAGTGCAGAAGGAGGTCCCTCTGCCCATTGAGTCTGCACCAACCACAATCCCACCCTATTACCGTAACCCCATACACTTACCCTGCTAATCCCCCTGACACTAGGGTCAATTTATTATGATCGATCAACTAACCCACGCATCTTTGGACTGGGAGGAAATCGGAGCATGGGGAGGAAATAGGAGCATGGGGTGGAAGCCCCCACGCAGACACGGAGAATGTGCAAACTCCACACAGACAGTGTCCTGAGGCTGGAATTGAACCCGTGTCCCTGGCACTGAGGCAGCAGAGCTAACCACTGTGCCGCCGTTGTTCTTAATGAACTGTACTATTTTTCATTTGGATTACTGAGAATACTGTGTCTAAATATGCAAAATATAGTGGAAATTATCAGTTGTATGGAGCAAGTATCCTTCAGGGCAATGATTTGAAAGATAAGTTTATACAGCTTGTGATTGAAGCTGGTGATTGTGCAGCCACGTAAGAGCACTTGAGGCTTTTGTAGAAACTGTTGTGAACAAGGGCTGTTTCATGCTGTGTTACATGTATCACTTATGTAAAATTATAATTTTACTTTTCAGAATTTGCATGGTGTGTGTGCACAAGAAGTTACCGATGGCACTTGTGTGGCTGTAAACAACAAATACAAACTAATGGCCTTTGGGTGTGCAAAGTAAGTGGGCTCTACTCTATATATCTTGTTGACACTAAAGTTTTAACCAAGCATGAACCAAGTGTAGTAGCAAATAGTCTGAAGATTAGGTTTTGCCAGCCATAGTGAGAGGTTATAGTTATGAAGAAAGGTGCAATCTTTGAGGCTATTCGCTGGCATAGGGAAGATGCAAGATGTTTTCAGAATAATGAAAGAATTTGAAAGATAATAGTGGCAGATTGCCTCCACTGTTGCATATTGGTAACCGGTATAAACTGAGGGTTATGATTCAAAAAACAAAGGGGCAATGTCAAAAAACTGAAAACTTTAGCATAGGAAATGATTGGGGCAAAAATTATAATGTAATTTCAAAGGGAAAAGAATTTACAGGGATTTGAGAAAAGGGCAGCAAATTGAGTTTAGAGGGGATAGCTAGAATTGAAGCTGGCATAGACATAACTAAATGGCTGTACTTTAAGACCATGTATGATGTGAAGAAAGCTTATACTATTTTTATTCCATGAACAGTTTTTATGCATGTATGTTTAATTTTTTTAACCTGTTTAACACTGGCAATGTCATCTCTGGTGATTCCTGTTTGCAAGTAGAGTACTTGGAGTTTCAGTCCAGTTTTTGGTGAGCATGAGAAATGTAGCATAAGTGCAGAGGGGAGTGTCCCTTTAAGGCAAATATTTGAGAGCAGAGAATAAGTGAACTGTACTCTTAAAATTTGCTGTGCTGTAACTGAAATCTTGAGTAAATGTGAATATTATCTGTACAAATCTTGTTCACAAGTGTCAGGAGGAAAGCCACTGCCTGACTGAATGATTGACTTCCTTGAACCATTACACAAAGCCATATGATGTGATATACCCAGACTACTGAAAGGCATTTCACAAAACTCCATGTTAAAGACAAAAGTTGCTGTTTCTAGTTCACATCAACATTTGCAAACAAAGTCAGTTAAATGTAGAGATGGTGCCAAAACTAGTAGCGTTAGTGAAATCAATTGGCATTTAATTCAGAAATTGCATTTCTGGCATTTTGTTGGCCAAAATATGGACTAAGAAAAATGATAGGCTAAATTTATTACAAACCAGTATAAAGCACAGTACATGAAGAAAAATGGCTGATGTGAAAGCTATTGAAATAGCTAAAAGTGGATTCAGAAGAGACATCTACAGGAGTAGGCCATTTATGAGTTTGTTCGACATTCGGTCAGATTCTGGCTGACCCGTACTTCAACTCCATTTACTTATCTTTGTTTCATATCCCCTTTTAACCTTAACTAACAAGAATCAATCTTGACTTTGACATTTTCAATTGAGATTAGTCTTGCACAACCTTATGGGGAAGTTGCTTCCAGAGTTACAGTAGCCTTTCTGTGGAAAGATGCCCTCTGCTTTCACTTCCAATTGACCTTTGATTTGAATTATTATTGTCACATGTATTAACATATAGTGAAAAGTATTGTTTCTTGCGCACTATACAGACAAAACATACCATTCATAGAGGAGGGAACGAGATAGTGCAGAATGTAGTGTTACAGTCATAGCTAGGGTATAGAGAAAGATCAACTTAATGCAAGGTAGGTCCATTCAAAAGTCTGACAACAGCAAAGAAGCTGTTTTTGAGTCGGTTGGTACATGACCTCAGACTTTTGTATCTTTTTCCTGACGGAAGAAGGTTATCATTAGGTTATCCTAGCTATCATTTATGGATTGTGCCCTTGTTCTAGATTTACCTGTTAGACCAAATAGTTTCACTGTATCCATCAATCAAAAAAGTGCTATTTCAACTTGCTCCAGTTTCCCAATAAATATTCCAAAGTGTCACAAGGTTACTTCCATTCCATGTGTTTTCAGTTGTTTAAGGATCCCCAATTTCTAATACTTATAGTATCAAATGCTGTCTGAAAGTCTATGTAGACAACATTTGTATGCACCTCCCTACTGGACCACCACAAAAAATTGTTTAATTAGTTGGATATGATATAGCTAAATATTCATGATGATTATTCCTTGGTCAGCAAGTACTCAAAGAGCTCATGATTTTCTGAAATAAAACAGAAAATGCTGGAAATACTCAGCAGGTTTGGCAGCATTTGGAGAGAGAAACAGCATTAAGTTTTGAGTCCACCTGACTCAGCTAAAGGGTTTTGCTCTGAAGAAGAGTCATACACACTCATGAATACTGCATTAATTTCTGGTCATCAAGACACAAAAGAGAATTCTAGCACTGGAAACAGTAAAGAGAAGAATCCTATGATTGATTCCCATTATTAACAGTTTAAGATATGAGGAAAAATTGAAGAATCTTGGGCATTTTATCCTTGAAATGTAAAGCCTGAGGTGATCAGTTAAATGTATATGAAGTATGATGGTATGTAAAGGAAAGGTAAATCTAGCATCTTACTTCTAACTAGGGAGGGACGGCATGGTAGCATAGCGGTTAGCACTGCTGCCTTATAGCACCAAGGACCCAGGTTTAATTCCAGCCTCGGGTCATTGTGGAGTTTGCGTGTTCTCGCTCTGTGTGGGTTTCCTCCCACAGTCCAAAGGTGTGTGGGTTAGGTTGATTGGTTATGCTAAATTGCTTGTTCGTGTCATGGGGATTAGCTGGGTAAATATGAAGGGTTATGGGAATAGGACCTGGGTGGGATTATGGTCGGTGTGGACTCATTGGGCCAAATGGCCTTCTGCACTGTAGGTTTTCTATGATTCTAGCGAATAGGACAGAGGGGCACAGGTTCAAATTTAGAACTGATATCCAGTTGTACTTTGGTGTAATCAGTACCTGCAATAAATTTCCAGAGAGTTCAGCGAAGGGGAAACCCCTCTGAATTATTTCAAACAATTGAATGCTGCGACAAAAGGGAATTGAGTATTTTTTATTTCATTCTCATCAATTGCCATTTTGTGCACTCCTGATACTTGAGGCTAAGGCTCAATATCCATGTTGGCTTATCTAACATTTCCTGTCCTTATCTTGATGAATAAGCTTGGAAATGAATAATATATATAGATTTTTGAAAACCGGTTATTAATTATTTTCCCATTCTGCCAGTGGTTCAGTTTTAGTTTACACAATGGATACAACAACAGGAGCTATGCAGCTGTCCCACAAGTTGGAATTAACGCCTAAGCATTACCCCGGTAGGTCTGACATTTCATGTTCATCTGTGTAGCTATTTAATTTTAGCAAAATGCCTTCCTACCATTGAGGGTGAGTCCCACTCTGCTCAACTGGAATTGCAGTTAAACACACTGACTGGATCCACTTACACATGAGTATTGGTTAATAATGGATAAGAGTAAGATTGGACTTTTTTTATTCATTCATAGTTGCCCTTGGAGGGCAGTTGAGAGCTAACCACATTGTTGTGGCCCCATGTAAGTCAGACTGGGTAAGGATAGTGAAATTTCTTCCCTAAAGGGCTTTAGTGAACCAGATGGATTTTTCTGATAATTGACAAAGGTTCTATGGTCATTAGTAGATTCTTAATTCTAAATTTTTTTTTATTGAATTCAAATTTCACTATCTGCTGTAGCAGGATTCAAACCTGGATACCCAGACCATTAGTTGACTTTCTGGATTAATAGTCTAACAATAATACCACTAGACCATCGCCTCCCCTTAAAGATACTCCCCACTAAGGTGGAGCTGATCAGCCCTTCCTACGAAGATGCTTCGCTGAGTACTGGCTCAGGATCTGTCTTGCACAATGGTTCTTTTTGCAAGTTCCACTCATCTCCAATGAAAAACTCTCTAATGTATCTGATACTGTTCCCCTTCTCTCAAGTTCTGAGCCTTCTATCCCGTGACACCCCAAGCCTCAGCTTCTGGTCAGCAGGCCTGTACATACCTTCTGGTAATGCTGATTTTTGCCATTCCTCCTTGGTCCTGTAAGTCCTTTTAATGTTCAATCCTCTTTTCAACTGTCTTCTGATCTCAGGAGATGCCTGTTCCATTGTTTCTCCTTCAGTCCTTTGTTTAGGAACATTTAGAACCATAGAATCCCTACAGTGCAGGAGGAGTCTACTTGGCACACCAAGTCCATAGCAACTCACCAAAAGAGCATTTTACTTGGCCCACCCACTGCTCTATCCTCATAATCCCACAAATTCACAAATGACCCATCTTTGGACACTAAGGGGCAATTTAATATGGCTAATCCATCTAACCTGCATAGCTTTGGACATTTGCAGCATTTCAGTGTTAAATCAGCCCTTATCACAAGATCATTGCTCAGCAAGCTAGGTTGTTAAGCTGTAATCACGTTTCCATCATGCTCTTACACTGGCATAAGGTTGGTTTCCTTTTCCTTCATGCTTTAAGATTTTATCTGTTAGCCATATGGCTATTTTACTATAACTGATCAACTTTGGGAAAAGGCATTGCTAATTAATTATTGATGGCAATTTTCCAATATAGGATATTTTTAAAAATTTCCCTTGGTTTCTATTTTCTTCCTTTTCTCACCTTCCCACACCCCACCTCTGAGATGAATCCCCTTGAATACTTGCACCTTTGCTCTTTTCTCCTCTTGCCTCCCCCCTCCTTCCCTTGTTGGTAACTATCTTGTGACTGGAGATGAATACAATGCTAAAAAATGTTTTTCCTGCAGTTAACACCCATTTTATGTGGAGTACAGCACTATGTTTTAATTCTACAAAACTGTATTGAGAGTTTTTCTGGTTCAGAACTTGAGCTCTTAGCCAAATTATTTTTTAATCTCTTGAGCAGATATCTGGAACAAGACTGGAGCAGTGAAACTGGTCAGATGGTCACCTGATTGTAGTGTTGCTATGGTAACATGGGAATGTGGAGGCTTATCCCTGTGGAGTGTTTTTGGTGCTCATCTATTTTGCACACTGGATGGAGATTTTGCGTGAGTATTTCCTCCAGAAATTCAAGGTACAATTGCATGTATGACTGCTTGTGGTATTGAATCTGTGCATTCATTACTCCGTGTTTATATATTTTAGGTTTGGGAGCAGTACAGTAAAAAAAAAAGTTCAGAAATTTTGATTATCTCCCATGTCATTTCCAGTATTTTCCAGGATGTCAACTTTAACTGAACTTTCCAATCTGATTTTTAAGAATAACATGATGCTTCTGTAATATCCTTTGAACTTAATAGCCCACAGGAAGCAGTCACTGCGTGCTATCTGTATTCCAATAGCAAGATTAGACAATCCTTCACTGTTATTAGGGCTAGAATGTATTCTGTCCTAACAATTTGTATTTACAAAGCACCTCTCTCATTGAGAGACACTTTATAGAGAGAGTTTGGGCACTGAACCATGGTGCAAAGTTGGGTACTGCTAAAAGCTTTGAAAAGTTAGGCTTCAAGAAGTTGAGGAGAAAATCTGAAAGTTAGGAAGTAGGGAGTTTCAGACAATTGAAGGTATTGTGAGAACTAGAGGTTGAGGGGAAGGACATAAGTTAAAGAAAGTCACAAACTTCGTACAGTGCAATTACAAGAAGAGGTTTGAAAATTATTGTGGATAAGAATTTTAGCAGCAGTGAGAGTCCAGTTGAGGTGTTTTGGATAATTTGAGACAGTTGTTTAATTTGGTCTCCCTGATGCCTAATTTGATAAATGTGACATCATTGGAAGTGCACAGTGAGAACACAATCCGGTGTGACCAAGGTACATCTAATTTGCTGGATAACTTTCCACAATTATTGTGTCCTAGATTCACACAAATAATGGCCAGCGATTGTAGAAATATTTTGTAGCCACCTTTAATAGGAGAAAGGAAAACTTCATTTTCTATTGCTTGATATTATGCCTTCTGTTGCTTACAGATGAGCATTAATATCAATGGGGGCCAGTGATTTATCGCATAACACTTGGGGATGTAGTGGTGTGGTGGTATTGTCACTGGACTAATAATCCAGAGATCCATGGTAATGCATTGGACCCTAGGTTTGATTCCCACCTCAGCAGATGATGAAATTTGAAATTGAATAAAAATCTGGAATTAAAAGTCTATTAGCAATGTTCAGAAATGCCCACATCCCACAAATGAATTTTTAAGAAGTGCCATAATCAAACCTTTAATATTGTAGGTTAGCATGATTTGTGGCTTTCTTTATCACACCAGGTTAAATGTCTAGTTTGGTTCAGCAATATTTGTGAAAATAAGCCAGTTAGGAAAGTACCACTGAAAAGATTTTTAGAAGGATGGATAGTAAAGAGGGAGATTATTCTGAAAGATGTAATGAGAGTTCAAAAGTAATTTTATCATTCGCTGTTTCTTGAGTATTGCTCCAGCAATGTTTTTTATATTATCTCAGGCTACTGCTGGTAGAATGTTATTTGTCTCCTGCAGCTAATTTGACAAGTTATTTTATCTAAATATCTAAGAGGCACATGGCTGATTTTTGGACAAGCAAACATTGTCCTTTGATTGATAGTGTTCTTTGTCTTGTCACAGGTGTGTTTTCAGATTTTATCCAACCAGCATCTGATGTATTGCCATCTCTAATTATTTGGATTTAGGAGAAATGCACTTTCATAAAACCAAAATCCATTTGTTAAAGAAGTGCATTGATTCAATTTAAGATCCTTAAACATAGATAAATGGGGTAGAAATGCCAATATTCAGGTATTGATGATAAATAAAACCAATATTAATTATTTTATTCTATTGATTTTAAGGCATTATTCTGATGGCACTAAAAAGGAACCTATAAAAATCAGCTCTATGGTGAGTAAACTTGGAAACCATGCTGCTGTCCAAAAGATGCACATTGAAAAAAACTCTATTTTTGTAGAAAATGCAGACCTTCAGATAAATGGTACTGTGATCTGAAAAAGAAACAGTTTGATCTCTTTGCTACAATTTTAAAGTAACCACTTGAAGAGGACACTCAGTAGAATGCACACCTCCACCATGATGTTGTTAACTCAACATTATTACAATTCAAATGCTCTTCCTTGATGCTTTTCTCTGTCTAAAGTTCTTTAACTATAAAGCTGGAAAACGATATACTTTAAATAAGAACTACCATCTCACTGGTGAGGCTGTATCCAACAACCTGCTCTGAAATCTCTGCTCACGTTTTGACATGACAAATTGCACCACAGCAGCTGAGAAAATCCACAGCATTTTAAATATAATTAACAGCATTCAAAATAAAATATCCTGCAATGTACTTTTTAAAAAAAAAAGTCAATCCCAATCCTGCTTCCCTTTAAAAAAGAATTCCAGAATCTAGATTTAGATCTTTGCCAAAAACAAATCAGTTTTTTCTTTGATACCTATCTGTGTACTGAGTTTCATTGAAATCTGTCCATTATTTTTTGAGATCTGTTGTTTACAAACAGACTAACAAACGAGAGCAGAAAATATTACTTCTACTTAATTGTGCTCAAAGATGGTGTGCTAGTAATCTGCATTCGTAGTAAATGAATTCATGATTGGGTCCCTATATTGTGTACACAATCTCAGCCACTTGTAATCAGAGGAGGTAAAGAACAGAACCTGGGCTCTTCTGCACAGGAAGAAAGGCCAAACCAAAAGGCATATGAATCCATTTCACTGTTACAGCTCCTAGCTGGTAACAACATTCCATGAGATTGAATGTTGGTCTTCTGATGTTTTTGTCCAAGTTAACAGGAACATCTAGACTATTGGCTGCAAGTGAACAAAAATTCTTTGATACTTGGTGTTTAAAATAACTTGATTTTTTTTTAATGTCCTATATTTTCCTTCTTCAAGAGCTGGGGAGCTGAAGGCTACCATCTTTGGGCGATTTCCAGCGATGGCATTCAGCAAATTGGAAATGAGCTGGAAAACAAAAGTGTAATGCAACAAGCAGAAATTCTGCAGTTCCAATTCATCAAAAGCGCTTTAACTGTCAACCCCTGCATGGTAGGTTGCAAGCCAAGCTTGCAGACCAGTAATACTGCATTTTCAGCTATTCGTCCTTCAGTCTTCTGTTTTACCTGTTAGCAGTATTTTTAGTTGTAATATTTTATATTTTTACATATTCATCATGGTCTTTAAAATGTTTTTGGCTGTTTCATAGTGTAATATTGCTAATAAAGCCAATTAATATGTATCAGCATTCAAATTTGAGACTAGCTGTTAAATTAGTTTTTTTGTTTTCGTAATTCATAGCAATGAAAAATTATTAGAAGAAATGTAATCTGTGTAAATGTTTCCAATTGTTACCTGATCCTAAAGGTGGTAAAATGCCTCCTTGAACGCCTGTGGTCCATGTGGTGTAGGGACACTCAATACAGATAGGAAGGGAGTTCCAGGAATTTGACCCCGTGACAGTGAGGCACATGATATAGGTCTAAGTTGGCATGGTTTGTGGCTTGGAAGGAAACCTGTCGGTTGTGGTTTGGAAGATGCTGTTGAAGGAACCTTCATGGCAGATGATGAGTTGCTGCTGTGCATCGTGTGGATGGTGCATACAGCTGCTATTGTGGTGGAAGGAGTGAATGCTTAAGGTGGTGGATGGGGTGCCAATGAAGCAGGCTGCCTTGACATCACCTAGGATGAGCTTCTGGGGTGCTATTGGAGCTACGTGCAAGTGAAGACAACTCCATCACATTGATATGTGCCTTCTAGATAGTGGACAGGCTTTGGAAATTCAGGAAGTGAGTTACTTGCCACAGAATTCCCAGCTTCTGTCCTGTTATAGCTATGGTATTTATGTAGATGGTTCAGTTTCTGGTCAGTGGTAACCTCTGGCTGTTAGTGGGAAATTCAGCAATGGTAATGCCAGTGAATGTCAAAGTGTGCGATAGTAAGATTCTCTCTTGTTGGAGATGATCATTGCCTGGCACTTGTGTGGCATGAATGTTTCTTGCAAATCTTATTAGATTTGCAGCATTGCTTTTTTCTTTTCATGTTATAGATTCAATCTTCATACAGCTTTCTCAAACTATATTGAAAGAATTTTGTAGAATAAAATGCTTCCTTGCTTTCCTTTCAGCATTTACCTGTAGTGCACTTTCAGTTTGTATTTTCCATGATAAAAGCAAAATACTGCAGATTTTTTTCTGAGACAAGTTAAAGTAAAAATTGTGTGAGAGAACTAGTTCAGCCAGACGAAGGGTTTGAGCTCTGATGAAGGGTCATCTAGACTCGAAACATTGGCCCTATTCTCTCTCCACAGATGCTGTCAGACCTGCTGAGATTTTCCAGCATTTTCTGTTTTTTGTATTTTCCATGAATTCAGTTTTGAAAGCTGAATGGCACTTCTGCATAATATGACTAGAAAGAGTTCTTTCTGTCTGCACTTGTACACAGCACAGCTATAATTATACCTTTCATGGTCCTATTCTTCCAATTTATTTCTCTTATGGTAGTGAGCCCTTGATGTGTGTGATGATTGTTGTATTCCTGGGTAGATAGAAAAATGCTGTGTTAACTCTTTAAAAACAGTTGTAATACCAAATTAATAAAAATGCAAGTTAAAAAGAAAATGCTGGAAATCTTTTTTAAAAAAGGGAAATTTCTGGTAACGCACAGGAAGTCACCCGGCACTTGCAAGATAATGTAGTACTTTTCTTAGCCATGTCTCCCATTTCCTTTTTAGTAAAAGGTGGTAGAGCAGGATGTATTTTGACATGCAGGCAGTAAGAGGCATGTTGATGCTTTAGGTGCACGTAGTTCACAAGTCATAACACATTAACTTTCTCTGTGACTGAGGTGTTTATCACTCCCTCCTCTTTCCCACCTTACAAAGAGCTCTTCTAAGGAAAGGTGTCCACTGAAATGGAAACTTGTCTTTTCTCATATTTCCAACATTTTTTTCACATAACACTTGTTTGTTTTCTCGCATTTCTTTAATTGTTTTGCAATAAGCTTACAAAGATGATGTCATTCCCAAAAGCTGGATAACGGCCCACATGCCAGTTTAGCGAAAATGTACACGTATTCTTTTACTGCTGCTCACCTAATTGAGATTATTAATTTATGTTGCTATCAGAAACATAGGCTTTTTGGATATATACCTTCCTGTGAACATCATAAACTATTTTTCCTCTCTTTGGACTCGTCTTCATAAAAGTAGAGATTTGTCACTCTTCAGTTTATAGTATCCCCTCTGTTTTATGATGATTTTCAGAATCTTGGAACATAGGAATATAGAACTTAGCAGGAGTAGGACATTCAGCCCTTCACTAAGATCATAGCTGATCTGATTATGTTTCAACTCCACTTTGCAGTCTGCCCTCCCCTCCGTCTTATCAAAAATTTGTCTCATTCTGCTTTGAATAAATTCAATGACACAGTCTCCTCTGCTCTCTGGGGCAGAGAAATTTGCATATGAACACCTCTGAGAGAAAATAAAATCTCTTTATCTCTGCCTTGAATGTAGATCTCTTATTCTTGACCTGTGTCCCCTGGTTCTAGTCTCTCCCAGTAATGGAAACATTTTTCTGATATCTACCCTATTACATCCCTCAGGATTTGACATATTTCAATAATATCACCACTAAGTCTTTTACACTCCAATGTAAAACTCCAACCTTTCATAAGATAAGCCCTTCATCCTAGGGATGAGTCAAGTAAACCTTCTTGGGGAAACTCAGCTGTCATGTTTCTCTCCCCAAAATAAATTTTCCCATATTGACAAATGTTTGATTTCAATTAGAAATACATTTCTGACCAACTTGCACTAGCGAGACTGAAATATATTTTCTTGAAGAATCGCATGTAGATACATTAATTTTCTAAGCTGAAAATTAAGATGTTAAAAAACTGTTACAATCTTCTTTCTTTCCAGAATAATCAGGAGCAAGTACTTCTACAAGGAGAGGATCGATTGTATTTGAATTGTGGTGACACGTTACAAAATCAGAATTCAAGTACTGCATCAGCAAATTCAGGCCATCAGCCTGTCAGGGAAAAGAACCCTTTGTATAACGACATTCTAGTTCCTCAGGGTTTAAGCACTTTATTAGGACACAGGCACTGGCATGTTGTACAGGTGATTGCTTTTACATTCACATAAATGCATCAACTTTTTATTATCTTTTTTAGGTAGATATTTTGTTCAACAGAACATTTCAGTTGTATATTTTAATATTACTACTGCCAAACTCCCAAGTATTGGGGACCAGTGCAGACACATGGATTTGAGTATCTTAAAATGCTTTGCCATTTGACATGATTCAACAGCTGCATGGCTAGTAGTTTAGAGGTGGCCGTGATGTGGAGATGCCAGGGTTGGACTGGGTTAAATACAGTAAGAAGTCTCACAGTACCAGGTTAAAGTCCAACAGCTTTATTTGGTAGCATAAGCCACAAGCTTTCAGAGCAGTGCCCCTTGAATACCAGAAGCAAGGAATTCTAACTCACCCGATGAAGGGCAGTACTCCGAAAGCTTGTGGCTTGTGCTACCATATAAACCTGTTGGACTTTAACCTGGTGTTCTGAGACTTCTTACTGAGTTTAGAGGTGGTCAGCACCATCTCTCAATCCTGTGACTGTCATATGAAGTGATTGTTGTAATTGTGTTTGTGGTAAATTGCCACTTGTAATTCCACCCTTCAGGTGGTTTTTATTCCCTGTTCTGCTGGCCTTAATAGAAGAAAAACTTTCAGGTTTATGCAGCACAGAAATTTGAAAATCTGTTGCATAGCACTTGACAGAAAAGTTTGGCCAGCTTTCGCTTTAAGTAGTTTCCATTCCACAATGGACCCCGCTATACCTTTTTGAGCACTGTTCAGGCAGATGTGACACAATTGCCATCCCCTCTCCCTTACGCCCAGAATAGGAGTTAGTGTTCTTAAAATCTCTTGCTTCTGGTATTCCAGGTGATTTAGACAGCTGCATCCCAACAACAAACTGGTTCCTTTGGTGGGTGTGCCATGTAACCAATGGTCTGGGGAGGCAATCGTAAAAATGGCAGTACTAAATTTAGGTATTGTAAACTCTGCTTTTTGAACACCAGGGATAATATAACTTGTTTGTGTCTCTTTCTGTAGATCCATAGTACCTATCTAGAAAGTAATTGGCCAATAAAGGTGAGTTTTTTTCTCTCCCCAATAAGTAAACTCTGATTTTTTTTAATGAAACCTAGTGAATGGATGAGATTTAATTTGTATTCCATTATTTCTTCAGTTTGCAGCAATAGACCAGCTGGGTCAGTGTGTTGCAGTAGCAGGCAGATGTGGAATTGCACACTATGCTTTGTTTACAAGGAAGTGGAAGCTTTTTGGAAATATTACCCAGGTAGGCAGTGGGCTTGATTGGAATATTAAAATTTAATATTCAATTTTGTATCTCCAATTTAAAACAAAATGCTCTCTTTTTCTGCTGGTTTCTTTCCTGGCTAGAAGTTTTGAATCCTTGATGAGCTATAGCTTCATAGATGCCTTCGGGTGACATTCTTAATGAAATGAGTCTTAATAATGGTTGTCGGTAAGCAGTTTCACCACCATCGTAAAACACTAGAGTCCAAACCTGTCTGTCTTTAACATCCACCTGTCTTTGCTCAACATCTGTTTGTCTGTTTGGCAGATTTTCATTCTTCTAATTCAGAAGCAATAGATGGGCTGAGATAGGGAAACAATATTATGAAATAGAACTAGGTGGTGTTCTGTGATGGAGAACATATGACAGCAGAAGTTGTTTCAACTTGATACATTGGTTAGGGGAAGGGATGGAGTTGGTGGCAAGGGAGGTCTTCTAGCATCCCTGCCTCTCAGCCAGAAAAGCTCCGGGCTGACATCCCACTCCTGGACTTGGTGGCGAAGGTAGGTGCATTCATAACGCTACAACATGTTGAATATCCAATATTCCAATGTGCACTAATGACTGGCCATGAGAATAGGGGAGAGTCCTGGTCAGCCATCTTCAGAAGGCAACGGCAGGCCACTGCTGTACCTTGCCAGGCATAAACGTGGATCAGCTTTCAGGCATGTTATCTGAAGAGAAAATTCAGAAGCATTGAGGCCAGCTGCGAATGGGTAATCAGAGACTATTTCCTCAGGTGGATGTAGCTGTTACTGGGAGGTATAACTATAAGGCTCATGATGGGAGATATAGGGGGGATGTCCGAGATAGATAGGTTCTTTACTCAAAGTTGTTGGCGTGTGGAATGCACTGCTTGCTGTGATGGTGGAGTTGGACACTTTAGGAACTTTCAAGCAGTTATTGGATAGGCACATGGAGCACACTAGAATGATAGGGAATGGGATAGCTTGATCTTGGGTTCGGACATAGCTTGACACAACATCAAGGGCCTGTACTGTGCTGTACTGTTCTATTTTCTGTGTTTAATCAGACCGAAAGTATTCATCTCTGCTTCAGCTGATCTTGACATTAATCAGTCATCAAAGAATGGTCTAGGATTTTGATATTTCAAAATGAAATTTTAAAATATATATGCTTATGGTAAGGAAGATTTTGCTGGAGAATTAAATGCATTGCATTTTGTGATGCATTAGTTACTTCCAGTGCAATGCTAATATGGCCAGCTGCAGAATAAAACTCTTCACCCTGCTGCAATGTATTCCCCAATCCAGGTGGAGAGCCCCTTAACTACAATAATGTGACACCTTCAAATCAACCATCCTGTGTAGAATGGCCTATCAAGTCTGCACCAACCACAATCCCACCATGCCAATCAACTAACCTGCACATGTTTGGAGTGTGGGAGTAAACTGGAGTACCTGGAGGAAACCCACGCAGACACGGGGAGAATGTGCAAACTCTGCACAGTGACCCAAGGCCTGATAGGAACCTGGCTCCCTGGCACTGAGGCAGCAATGCTAACCACTCTGCTGCCATGTCAAGTTTGCAAACTTGGCAGTGAAATAAGTATTTAACTCTGGATCCTAGCATTGAACCTGCTCAAACTAATTTCACAAAAAATCATTTAAGTCAGTAGACAGCAAAGACTTTCATCCCACCAGTGAGGCTGCATTCATTTGAATGCTCATCACAGATGAAAGTTCAGTCCATTCCACCACCTGGTATCCCTTTCAGTATGCTGTAACTGAGATGTGGTGATGGGGCTTCTAGCTGAATATCTGGATAAGCAGCTGTAGGAAGAGCTTAAATGAATTGCCATTCGGCAATTCAGTTGCACTTTCAATTTAAAACAGAACTTGGTGACCATTCTGAGAAAACTGAGTGCAAGATTCATTTGCATTTCAATACTTGATATTATTTTTGCAGAAACAGGCTGCCAGTGGAAGCACAGTGCGATGACATTTCCTCTCCAGTAGACACTTAAATGGAGATGATTATTATCTTAACTACTAAGAAGCAAGCCTATGATGTTAAGTCCAAACTTAAACTGACGGGCGTGTCAAAAAATGAAATTTCATGCTGCTATCAGCGTGGATGGTAGAGGAAGTTTTTGATTAAATAGTAGCTTTCCCATGTTTTTGTGTCAGAAGTTATAATCCTATTTCAGACCATCCTGACAAGTGTAGGCTGGAATTCTGCTCTGAGTTCTGGGTTAACCCATAACGATATACTTGAGTATGGTCAGTGTAGTGATCCTTCTGCCTTATCATGAGGATTGTGCAAGCTTGTTAAGCCACATAGGCTGGTATAAAGGTGGATCCAACCAGGGAAAAGCATTCATTTTGCAACTTGTCAGATCGTTAATCCATATTGTTCTCTTAAATACACAGTCCTTATAAACCAACAGGCCAACTGTGATCACGCACATCCCACTCTGAAACCAAGCGGCATCCACAACCTAAAAATCTCTGGATTTCTCGTCAGATTCCCCTCTTTAGATACTTGTCATTCTGTGAGCCAACTGATCTCTCTGGAGCTGTGGCTTCCACATGAGTGTTTCCAAACTCCACTCGAAAAGATGCTTTCTCCCTGATGCCTTTACAGCCAACTTCTTTATACGTTCACCTTTCTACTGTCTTTAACTGGGACCCCACCCCCCGCTCTTTTCTTTAACCTCAGTGAACAATAACTTGTTCAATTTCCAGTTCCTTTGTCCCTTTGACTTCTGTGGCTTCTTTTCATTCCCTGATTTCTAGAACTATCTGTCCTTTAGCTTCTGGAACTTGTTTTCTGCCTCTTGCTCCTCCCCTCTGTAAGAACTGCTTCCTCTCAGGTACTTGGCTTCAGCATAAAACTAAACTCAAATTATTTCTCAGCTGAAATGGCCCCTGGTTGCTAAGCAGCAGCCTAGTCTTTCTTTAAACATTGTTTTTGCACCATAAGCACCCCTTTATTGTGGAGTCCCTGGGATGTAGACAAAAGTCGTAGGTAGAAGGAAGATTGGAATGAGGCACTCAGTGTTAAAATGGGCGCTTGTAGGGCCGAAGGGCCTGTTTCCTGTGCTGTGTTGTTCTTTATTCTAAGCCCTCTATGCACAATGCAAGCACAGTTTGAATGAAACCAAAATCTATGTACATGCAGACACCTTTGTTTAACATGAAGCTAACAAAAGTTTTAACCTTTTCTTACACAGAAGCACAAAATTAAACTTAAATTAAGTTAAAGCTATATCTTGTTTCTAATATCCAAAAATACAAATATAGATTTAAAACTATCTTTGTCTCCTACATGGGTCACTCACCATCCTGATTTGGAAATAGATCCCGTTCCTTCACTGTCACTAAGTCAAAATCTTGGAACTTCCTTTCTGGAAGCACTATGGGTGTATCTACACCACAGGAACTGCTGTGGTTCAAGGCAGTGCACCAACAAATTCTCGAGGGCAATTGGAGAGGGGCAACAAATGCCGATCAAGCCAGTGATGGCCAGATTCTGTGAATTAGTGGAAAAAAAACTTAATAACATTGTGTCTCAGCCTATTTACTGCTTAAAAATTTTATCCAAGCATTTATCAGTTTCAGACTCAACAATGCCATTATTCATCTTTCAGAAACTTAAATTCATTCAAAACTCTGCTGCTTTGCCCAGTCTACATCCAATCTCCAATCCAGTCCCCTTGCCCATTACCCTGTTCTCACTGATCATATTTGGCCTACAGCCACCATGCCTCAAATATAAAATTCCACCCTCATTCCTTCCTACCTCTGTTTTATTTCGGTCCTACAATTTCTTACCAACCTGCTCATGCTCTTAGTCCTCTGATTCCTGCCTTTCCTGAACTCTCCTTTTCCCTTGCCTTGCTGCAAGCTTGAACCCATTCTCTAGAATTAACTTCCTCAATCCCTTGACATTTCCATCTCCCTTTTCTTTATGTTTAATGTTTTATGATTGACAATTGGAAATGAGGGTTGGTGAAGGCAGATGGAGAGATTTTTTAACTTAAGTTAGTAAAGAAGCATTTGAAATTTTCATATTTTGATAAATGTATTTGTTTATCCACCTTGGAAATTACTTCTGATTTAGTTTCAGATTGCAGTTTGATATTTTATTGGCATGAAGTTTCTTAGAATTTAGACTGGACTTATCAAGGAGTGTGTGAATGATCCTTCCTTTGGTGAGTTTGGGAAGAGTACAGTGATGGGTATGCAGAGTATAGTTGATGGACATGGTTTGCTATCAGATAAATGTAATGACATACAACTCTAATCCAATATATGACTAGTGTATGCTGCTTGCTTTGTTGGTTTAGCCAACAAAGCTGCTTTATGAAGTTTGTTGTTGCTACGTTTTTTGTTGTTTTCAATACCCTTGCCTAAACTATATATGGATATATATTTTATTCTTTACATCACTAGTAACCAAGATAAAGTAACAAAATCGTTTCGTGTAGCAAAGCAAATTTTGCATTTCAGAAGTTATACAGAAATTTTATTTTTGAATTTGATATATTTTTCTGAATATCTATTTTATGCTCCAGTGAATCACAAGGATCACATTGCCTTAAATGCTTGGATAAATTTAGCAATGTATCTATCAGTAATTAATGATGTCCAAGACAATGGATAACATTGAATGAGGTGATTCTTCGGCCTCTTCCTTGTATTGCAAACAGCAGAAATGGTTGTGGGTGGGTATGACATGGTACTTCACAAGCACAAGAATGTCTATACCATGATCACTACTTTTTCTGAGATTTCTGTTGAAGCTGGTGTCAATTCCTTTTGTAGATTTTCAGCATAGCAATTTACAGGGCATCAAAGATATGACTGTTTCATCAGGATGAATAATGTTTTGTAGATGAGTCAGATAAGATCAGCTTTCTTTCAAAGTGCAGGAATTCTCAGAATTCAGCATGACGGACATTATTTTAAAATGCTGTACATATAGGAGCAAACATACACAGCTTACCTGGTCTTCTGATAACCTGGACACATTTTTCCATTGTATTCAATGCGTCATTGGAGTGCAGAATATGGAAATAGATCTGTTTCAACTTAGCAAATTTGGGTATTACCCCATTGAGATGTCCTTGTTTCATGGGGGTATAATTCCCTTTTGGTCGGCTCATGGAGGCCACACATGCACACAGACGTGCGCAGACCTATTGTAGCAAGTTTTTCAGTTGCAATTACGTTAGACCTGTGATTAGGAGACTGCTTTCTTCCTGTGATTGATATTTCTTTCTCCCTCCTATTTGGTAATTGCTCTTTCTTTTTAGTTCATCCTTTCAGTATCTGAAAGCTTTTTGTTTTTACCTATTGAGCTAGCATTTCTTGTTCTTCAATAATACAATTGATTTGATTCTGTGATCTTTTGACAATTGATACCGAATTTGTGTCCTGACATTAAAAAGTATTGTGACTTAATACGTGTGTTTGAATTTGTAAATTTTGTAATGATTACTTTTTGCCATCTGCTGTTTTGAAAGTTCTTAACTTTGATGAACAAATAGTTTTAAACAAATGAAAAACCCTTTCGATGAGTTAACAGCAATCCTGTGGCATTCAACAAAATGAATAGTGCTAGTTTAATTCAGTGTTAAAACAATCCACCATATGAAAAATGAGCAGAAGTGATCTGACAGAATTTGATACAGATGATAGTAATGTCTTGGAAAAGTAAGTATTCTAGAATATTATGGCGAACCCTTCCCAATCCATGTACATTTCTGATTTTAGGAACAAAATATGGCAGTAACTGGTGGCTTGGCATGGTGGAATGACTTCATCGTTTTAGCTTGTTATAATTTGATTGACCAACAAGAAGAGGTAAGTGAAGGACATTTTCATCAGCATGCCCAGGTTTTAATTGATTCCAAATTGCGGTAAAATCTTTACTTGTAAGTTGAATGTGTACCCTGCGGAGCAAAAATATATTGCCAGATTAGTATCTGCAGGGTGAAGCTATTTCACTGTTGCATATAATGTATAGAAATAAAAAGGCATCTAGCAAAATAGTAAAACAGTATCCTATGACAAAGAACCAATATTGGTGTATGTATTCTTTTGCTCCTTGTAAACTATAGTGGAGACTGGCATCTCCCTTGAGACTTGCGGGAGAAATGTTAAACAAGTGCCCATGTATACTCTTGAGTGGATCCCTGGCACAGTTTGGAAGAAGAGCAGGGAGTAACCCCTGATGCCCTGGCCAATATTTGTCTTTCAACCAACATCATTAAAAAAAAATCCAAATTAGTTGGTTGTAGTCACAACCATGGTGGGTCTGCCATGTCCAAATTGTCTGCATGTTTCCCACAGCTTTCAGTTAACCCACAGGCCTATCTGAACTAGTGCCAGAGATAAAGATTCCTGGAGAATTCCATACTCTTGAAAACTTCAAGCACCTTTTGAAACTAACAATCATTGACACCATTTGTTTAGGGTTTGGCTAGGATGCTAACAAGCAGTTAGTAATGTCTAGCTTGGCCTGCAGCAGTCACCAAACCCTTGACAGCAGATAATCCAGTTTGTACTTGTAGTACCTTTTTATTCTAATCTACAAATCAGTCAATATAACCTATTTTCTGTCTTGCATTTTGAAATACAAGAGGATTGCCACCTCCATATTGACATCTAAATTTTCCAGGAATTACCAGATTTGTGTCTGCAGGGTAAAGCTGCAGTTTTAGTATATAGTTTTACCACTTTTCTGGTATGTGTGGCCACCAAGAGGGACAGTGCCCACATAGTGGGGGGAAAGAAACATGCTTTTTCCCTGGGACTGTTGAATTATATAATCCTTGATGGATTATAAAGTAACAATTTTAAAATCTGGTTTAAGTCTGCCATTCTACATACCTGTATAAGCAATAACTTGATAAATATTTTGCTCAGTTTCACAGCTTGCAAGTTTTACAAATGCATGCCCCTGTCTTGACATACTGATTTGGATGAGGGAGATGATTAGCCTTTTTTTTTATTGTTACAACAATCTTTTGTATAGAGATCATGTTATAATTAATGTTAAAAATTCATGTTGGAATTGTTGTAATTATTATACCACTTCTTCCAAACCAGTTGAGACTTTATCTCCGGTCATCCAACCTGGACAATGTTTTTGCTCATATTACCAAAGTGCAATCGCAGACTTTGTTAATAAATGTCTTCAGGGACATGGTAATATTGTTCAGAGTCGACTGCTCTATCTGTTTGTACAGCATTGACCGGAAAGATGATGGGTGAGTAACCTGTTCTGTTCTCCCAAGTTTCTGTTCCTGTTCATTGCTAATCTCCCAGGAGAAGTAGGTTAAAGCAGGACTTTTGAAATATTGGTTTTGTGGTTAGTGCATACCTCTGTTAGAGCAGTTACTGTTGTGACATCACCAGGCACTGCATTCGTCATATCCAGCTTAATGCATTAAATGGATTTTAAATTTCCCTGCTTTTAAACTTTGCTTAATTTAAGCAAAATTACATTGTGCAAACAGAAAAGGATGTGGCTGAACTGAATTTTAAACGTTTTGATAGTATTGTCAAGGAGTTAAACTTCCAGCGCTCTTTTAATGGAAGTCATCTACCCTTCTCCCAGATCAGTACTTACTGATGTCTGTCTTTATAATAAGCAATAAACATCTACATTTATTGGTTTTGAAATTTTGGAATAAACACAGGTTTTGAAGCATTGTAGATTGTACAATATAAGGCTCAAAAAAGGAGCAACCAATCCCCTTCTCCTTTCCCCCTCCCCTCCCCCTTCACCTCCCAGTATTCCTTACCACCACCAGGCCTCCTTGACTTGACCTGACCTGATCTGGCCCAGCCCAACCCCATTTCCCACACCCCTCTCTGCACCCTCCCCACGATGTCCAACTATCCCCACCTACCTATCCTGATGTCCACTGCCTCCACTCCACCGCTGCGTCCCATTCAACTACTTTAAAAACTTATCTTCTCCCTTTCAGTGGGACCTTTAAACTCATTTGCTTTATACCAGCTAATGCCTTTAAAAAGAGCAGTGCCCTTCTTTACTGCATTTCTTTTGCACTTTGCCGCTGGGGCTGGGGATAAGCTTTGCTTCTTGAGTCAGACCCAGCCTCAGTCAGGAAGGTTGGGTGAGGCAGCCACTTTCCATTCTAAGTGCAAGTAAGTCCATAAAGAGTAGCAGTCCACCATTGATTGCCGCTCACAGTTACAGGTCATCTTTAGGTTGCTGTTAGAGTGTGCTGTCTACTGGAGGTTCCTAAGCTCATCTGCTTTTGAGTGCCATGTGAGCCAAGGGAGTTTGAAGAGAAAGATTTTGCATTTGTAATCAAGAAAGATAAGCTCCCATTTGTAATTCAAATTATGGATTTACATTTCTTTGTAAACACGCAATCATTCTAAGTGCAGTTTATAATACAGTAATAATTCCATTTTAAAGAAATTTTTTTGAAGTTTATTTTAGTGTCACAAGCAGGTTTACGTTAATACTGCAATGAAGTTACTGTTGCCACATTCCAGCATCTGTTTGGGTACACTGAGGGAGAATTTAGCCTGGCAAATGCACCTAACCAGCATGTCTTTTGGACTGTGGGAGGAAACCGGAGTACCCAGAGGAAATCCATGCAGACATGGGGAATGTGCAGACTCCACTCCTGGGTCCCTGGCACTGAGGCAACAGTGCTAACCACTGTGTTTACATACCACCAATGACTTGTGTCAACAAGTAGCTGGCAAAAACTGCAATTGCACCAGTGAGTGACGCATGTTCGGTGGTTTATAAATACAAAATAAAATCCAAGTAGCATATGCCTGCAATTTGCAAATTACTTCTGAATTAAAGTAACTAAAACTATCAAGGGGGCAAATGATGTATACAAATCAGCCAGCCGTTGCAGCATATAGCAGCCCATGGCTACAAGCAAAGAAAAAAAACCTGCTTGCTCACCTTTTTCTCCAGCCCATATTTGTATTTCTGAGAGGAATAGGAGCCCTTTGTTTTGAGTTTCTAGCAATGCAGCTTTCGCATTAACAGCATTTCGGAATTTCTTTTTTAATGAAATTGTCTCATCCTTGCTCCTCCTCCTGATGGTCCAATTGAGATTAGGTGGGTGCTAGTTTACTGTCTGTTGGCCTGGCAGTAAAGGACAAAACAAGCCTGATCTTGGATATCTCTCTCGAATAGCTCATGCATTGCTAGAATGTCTTTAACATAATGGGTGAGCTGAGGTCATAGTGTTCTCTGCCCTTGCACAGACGAGTACTTCAAAGCATAAGCATTGATTTTTTTTTAAATGGAAAATATTATTAAGCCAAAAATGTGTTTTCTTGGATAGGTAGAGAACTTTTATGGTTAGAACGTCGTTCTTGGCTTACTTCCTAGGCAAATTCCTCATTAAACTCAGCTGAATTTGTTTAATTCAACAAGTTCCCTTGAAACTGTTACTGCCACTTATAATTAGAAAAGGTGTTGTACGCTTTTGGCTTACACCAGGTGTTAGATCAACCCCAAGATGGGGCGCAATTCCCATTTTGTCAGCTTAGATTTTGTGTCTCTCCCTTTTGGGGACCTGGAATTGGATTCAATTGGTTTTTGAATTTGGTTTTTGGGAGTGGATTTGGGATTGCCCAGTCTATTCTGAGCATTGGCTTTGGCTTTGTGGCTTTAAGAATGGAGTAAAAACAGTTTTTTTTAAAAAAAAAGCTATGAGAGGTTTGCATTGAGGAATGAAAATTGCCACGTTCTTTAAAGCTGAAGTGGAAATGTGTACACTTGCCACATACCAACTTTTAAGTTATTTAAAAACTTGGATTTCCTCCTTTCATAGGGTATTTATGAGAGAAAAGCCATTCAGAAGTATGATTTAAGTTGAGAAAATTTACATTGGTGTTTTTAACCTGATTATTAATGTTTTCTTTTAAATTTAGCCCTAACCCCACTGCCAATGTTCAAGTCCTGCAGGAGGTATCCATGTCTCGTTACATCCCGCATCCTTCACTTGTGATATCGGTAACTTTGACCTCTGTGCGAACAGAGACGGGTATCACCTTCAAAATGCCACAGCAGGTACCAGTTGAAATGTATGCAGTTCTGATGCCAATATTTTGTACGGTCATTTATTCACGTCAGTTTTACAGCCAGCAATTTAATTCATTAAGCTCTGCCAGCAACACACAGGGCAGCCCATGACACCTATGATAAGTAGTTTTTTAAAAATTTTAAGAATCAGATAGCCTCTGACCTATTTCACATGTATGCAAATTGTAACTGGTGACTAATAATAACATTTTAATTTTATTCCTGATACTCTGTTAAGCCGTTTGGATTTCTGAAATTGGGATTGATTTATTAACCTTCAAAATCGGACAAACAATTGATTTTGGAGCTTTTAAATAAAGAGTATGTTACTAAATGTGTGAAAAGATGGAGAAGATCTCAATGGATAAAGAGAACAAGATTTTATTCCAGACTGCTGTTGATACTGCCTTTCTACGTGTAGCCAGCTCATTGGCATCAGATACACTTACACCTGTCAGGAAATGTAGTGCTTTCACATCAGCTGATCAATTAAGTGATTTGCAACCTGCAACTTTCTCCTGCACCTCACCAACACTTAAATATGTAGCTATGTATTGACTTGTAAAGCTGGCAGCTCCTCAGAGGTCCATACTGAACTGCTGGAGGGGATTATATTCTGCCTTTGACACTCACACTCCTGTGGATCAATACTCATAATTAGCATTGAGCAAAGGCTGTCGGTATATTCCCTAAAGTCCGTGCCGTCTCCGATGATAAAATTGCATTCGAATGTATTGGGAAGCTATGAACCTGCAAATCCACTGTTGCAGCAGTGATTTCTAATGGGGTCATGTTGCCTCTTCAGATCTTCTATTCTGTAAAAATGTTTATAATGAAATAACTGGATGGTGCACATATAATTAAGATAAGAACATAAGAAATAGGAGCAGGAGTAGGCCATCTGGCCCTTCGAGCCTGCCCCGCCATTCAATAAGATCATGGCTGATCTGTCGTGGCTCAGTTCCACTTTCCCGCCCTCTCCCCATAACCCTTAATCCCCTCTCTTATCAAAAACCCATCAACCCGCTTCTTAAAAATATTTAGCGAGACAGCCTCCACCACTTCAACGGGCAGAGAATTCCAGATATTCACCACCCTTTGAGTGAAGAAGTTCCTCCTCAACTCCGTTCTAAACCGCCCCCCCTTTATCTTGAGGCTGTGCCCCCTAGTCCTACTGTCTTTTTTGAGCGGGAAGAGTCTCTCCACCTCTATCCTATCCATCCCATTCATCATCTTATACGTCTCAATGAGATCTCCCCTCATTCTTCTAAACTCTAACGAGTACAAGCCTAGTTTATTCAGCCTCTCCTCATAGCTCAACCCCCTCAACTCCGGTATCAGCCTAGTAAACCTCCTCTGCACTCCCTCCAAGGCCAAAATATCCTTGCGCAGGTGCGGCGCCCAAAACTGCACACAGTACTCCAGCTGCGGCCTCACCAATGCCCTATACAGCTGCAGCAAGACCTCCCTACTTTTATATTCAATCCCCCTCGCTATGAAGGCCAGCATCCCATTCGCCTTCCTGACCACCTGCTGCACCTGCAGGCTGGGTTTTTGCGACTCATGCACAAGGACCCCGAGGTCCCTCTGCACCGTCGCCTGCTGCAGTTTTTCGCCACGTAAGTAATAGTCCTTCCTACCATTCTTCTTGTTATATGTCTTGTTATATGTGCAAAACAAAAGTGATGTAGCATTATTTTTATTAAAAGGGCATATTATATAAATGGTAAATAGACTAATATTAAACGTTTTCATAGAATCCCTACCCTGCAGAAGCAGGCCACTCAGCAAACTGTACATAGTCGCCCAAGGCCCAAATTGAACCCAGGTCTCACTTGCTATTGTTCCACCCATACCGTTTTTACTTTAAATAACTATGTGCAAGGATCCCAGGGTCTCTTGAACGTAATGCTCTTTCAGAAAACTGGGTAATTGCTGACTGGCCCTAAATTCTAAAAGTAATAATAGGAGATTTGAATTTGCCTCCTAGTGGTTCAGGGCCACTTAGCCATTCTAAAGCAGAAACTGAATAAGTTTTGGTAATCTAAGAGCAATAATTTGTAAAGGTTTCATCCACCCATCCCATCCCTCCCTTCTCCCACGGTGAATCTATCCAACAGTTCTGAATCAAAAAACAAAAGATTAATGAGCATCTGAGATGCCAATAACTAAGGCATTTCTTTCTAACTGGGAGTATGCGGGAATTCTGTACACTGATCATCTTCTAATTGGTGGAAATGAAGTCCCATTCGCTATCCAATTAAAAATGGTGCTAATAAAGACAGTGTTACCATTGCATAACTAGTGCTTCTCTGCATTATTAAGGATTGTATTAATTCCAACACAGTTTATGTACTTCAGATAGCCTCTGACCTATTACACGTACGAGAATGGTAACTGATGCCCAATAATAGCATTTTAATTTTATTTTCAGTGTATTTTTGAGTTGATTATTGTACCTGGATTACAAGTCTGTTACTGTTATTGAATGATTTTTACCAATTGTTTTTCAGGCCTGTGCAGCAGAGAGCATTATGCTTAATTTAGCAGGTCAGCTTATCATGCTACAAAGGGATCGATCAGGTCCTCAGGTACGAGAGAAGGATAGCATTTCCAAACAAAAGAAGCTGGTAAGTAAATGCACCAGAATAATTTCCAAACAGATTGCTAGAAAAAAAAATAGTTGTACGAATGTTTTTTAAATACTTGAAATATCATTGGAGTAGATATTACTTAAATGATTAAGTGATGCTACCTGATTTTAGTTCACCTCATGATATGAATTTTGTTTTTGTCACTTAGCTTCCATTCTGTGCGCCAGTGGTACTTGCCCAGTGTGTTGAAAATGTGTGGACTACCTGCCGATCCAACAAACAAAAGCGTCACTTGCTGGAGGCTCTCTGGCTTAGTTGTGGAGAAGCAGGAATGAAAGTCTGGCTTCCACTTTTTCCGAGAGACAATCGCAAACCACATTCCTTCCTTTCTAGACGGATTATGTTGCCCTTCCAGATCAATATCTATCCCCTGGCTGTCCTGTTTGAGGATGCCTTGGTCCTTGGTGCAGTGAACGAGACTATCCTGTATGACAATTTGTATGTGCATAACAATGAAAAAGAACCTTTGGAAGTCCTATTCCCTTTCAGTACTGTTGAGAGGACTTCCCAAATCTACCTCCATCACATTCTTCGCCAACTCCTGGTCAGAAACCTTGGTGAACAGGCTCTACTCTTAGCTCAGTCTTGTGCTACATTACCATACTTCCCTCATGTACTAGAACTGATGCTCCATGAAGTATTGGAAGAAGAAGCTACCTCCCGGGAACCTATTCCTGACCCACTGCTTCCAACGGTGGCAAAATTCATCACTGAGTTCCCTCTGTTTCTGCAGACTGTAGTTCACTGTGCTAGAAAGACTGAATATGCTTTGTGGAATTACCTGTTTGCTGCTGTGGGCAATCCTAAAGATTTGTTTGAAGAGTGTTTGTTGGCGCAAGACTTGGACACTGCTGCATCTTATCTCATCATCTTACAGGTAAGCAGCAGACACACACCAAATCGTAAAATAATCTTTATAAAAAAGCGCACTTCAAAGTATTTGTTTTAGATTGTAATGGAGTTTCACTACAAGATGTACTCCTAATTAAAACACTGAACAGGTAGCAACAGACAAGCTGGGGAGAGATCAAAAAGCCAAGGTGTTTGTACAAGTTGCAATGTTATTGCTCATCGTTAATTGCCCTTGACAAGGTGGCAGAAAGTTGTCTCCTTGAATCCCAACTGAATAGCTTGCAGGTGTCAGTTGGGTCCTGCTCATTACAATAGCTCTATAGTGGCACATCTGCCAGACTGGGTAAAGATGGCAGATTTCCTTTCCTTATGGACATTAATGAACCAGATGGTTTTTTAATGTGGTCAGCATTAATGATATAGCTTTTCATTCCAGCTTGATTTGATTGAATATAAATTTTCTTTCTTGCCTTGTGATTTGAATATACCTCTGCATCATTATTTCAGGTTTCTGGATTATGTAGTAACATTAGCCGTTTTCCAATCTTCCGGCACTTCCCCGGAATCCAGCGACGTTTGGAAAATAACCACCAAGGCATCCACTATCACCTCCGCCATTTCTTTCAGAACCCTTGGATGCATTCCATCCAGTCCTGGGGACTTGTCCACCATCGGTCCCTCCAGTCTGTCGAGCACCGCCTCTCTAGTAACAATAATGTCATTGAGACCCTCCAGTCCTACCACCTTTCCATTGCTAACACCCGGCAAATTATTCACGTCCTCCTCTGTGAAGACCGAAACAAAAAAGTTATTCAAGACCTCAGCCATTTTCCCCATCCCCTATCACTAAGTCCCCCCTCTCATCCTCTAAGGGTCCAACGTTCACCCTAGCCAGCCTCTTCCTTTTTATATATTTATAAAAACTCTTGCTTTTCGTTAAGGGGAAGTCGTGTCTGACAAATTTATTGGAGTTCTATGAGGATGTGTCTAGGGCGGTGGATAGAGGAGAGCCGGTGGATGTGGTCTTTCTTGATTTTCAGAAGGTGTTTGACAAGGTACCTCACAAGAGGTTATTGCAGAAGGTAAGGTGGCATGGAGTTGGGGGTAGGGTGTTAGCGTGGATAGAGGATTGGTTGTCAAATAGGAGGCAGGGAGCGGGGGTTAATGGGTGCTATTCGGATTGGCGGTTAGTGACTAGTGGAGTGCCCCAGGGGTCGGTGCTGGGGCCTCAGCTATGTACCATTTACATAGATGATCTGGAGGAGGGAACCGAGTGTATGGTGTCGAAATTTGCTGATGACACCAAGATTGGTGGAACGGCAAATTGCGCGGAGAGTGTGGAGAGTCTGCAGAAGGATCTAGATAGGCTGGGCGAATGGGCCAGGAACTGGCAAATGGAATTTAATGTTGGCAAGTGCGAGGTGGTCCACTTTGGTAGGAATAATGGTAGGAAGGACTATTACTTACGTGGCGAAAAACTGCAGCAGGCGACGGTGCAGAGGGACCTCGGGGTCCTTGTGCATGAGTCGCAAAAACCCAGCCTGCAGGTGCAGCAGGTGGTCAGGAAGGCTAATGGGATGCTGGCCTTCATAGCGAGGGGGATTGAATATAAAAGTAGGGAGGTCTTGCTGCAGCTGTATAGGGCATTGGTGAGGCTGCAGCTGGAGTACTGTGTGCAGTTTTGGTCGCCGCACTTATGCAAGGATATTTTGGCCTTGGAGGGAGTGCAGAGGAGGTTTACTAGGCTGATACTGGAGTTGAGGGGGTTGAGCTATGAGGAGAGGCTGAATAAACTAGGCTTGTACTCATTAGAGTTTAGAAGAATGAGGGGAGATCTCATTGAGACATATAAGATGATGAATGAGATGGATAGGATAGAGGTGGAGAGACTCTTCCCGCTCAGAAAGGACAGTAGGACTAGGGGGCACAGCCTCAAGATAAAGGGGAGGGGGCGGTTTAGAACGGAGTTGAGGAGGAACTTCTTCACTCAAAGGGTGGTGAATCTCTGGAATTCTCTGCCCGTTGAAGTGGTGGAGGCTGCCTTGCTAAATATTTTTAAGACGCAGGTTGATGGGTTTTTGATAAGCGAGGGGATTAAGGGTTATGGGGAGAGGGCGGGAAAGTGGAACTGAGCCACGACAGATCAGCCATGATCTTATTGAATGGCGGGGCAGGCTCGAAGGGCTAGATGGCCTACTCCTGCTCCTATTTCTTATGTTCTTATGTAACAAAATTACATGCCCCAAGTTTTCAGTTGTATCCATCTAGAAATAAATCCAAGGCTTGGTTTTGCCGTTTTTAATTGCCTTATTAATGTGAGTCATTATGTGTGGTGATTTGTGTTTTTGCTCCCCTGTTCAGTTTAGATTCTTATTTTCCAAGGAAATGTGCAACAACTTCACTTCAGTCGCCAAACCTTGCACTGGATGGATAAAATGTCTTGTGGAAGTCTTCCTCCGCATTATTGTCCCCGAACTCGATGGTGTCCTGTGTCCCCCTGTTTGATTATGGATAATATGCATTGCTGTACAGACTGTTTAATTCATTTTTTAATGGCAGTTCCTCTCACTTTATTAACTATCCTTTTACACACCTGGTCATCTATGGGCTTTAAATTATTTATGTCAGGTTTTTTTAATAACACATATCTCTGTACTGTGTTCAGAGATTAAATTACCAAGTTTTATGGTAGAGTGAGCAGCATTTCAATGTGCATGGCGCACTCAGTGTGCCTTCTGCACTGTTGCTATGATAGCGTAAGAGCTAAATACAAGTAATCAGAAGAGAAGCAAAATAGTGAAAATGCTAAAAAATATAAACAAAAGGTACTGGAAATACTCAGCATCTGTGGCAAGGAACAGAGTTAACGGATTCCAGCATCTGCAGTATTTTGCCTTTAACATCTTGGGTTGACGATTTCCCTTCATCAGAACAGTTCATTGAATTATAAAGAAGTGCCATCATTGACCTGCAGCTGTCAGCTCTGCTGAGTAATTCCAGCAATTTCTATCTTTATGCATGTAATAAGATTTTGTTTTGAATCTCATTTGGCTGGTTAACATAAAATTAGTTAGTTTAAAGTTGTATTGGCATGCCATGTTTGTTACTTAGTTCAGAAGTAAAATACAATCCGACCCACTTAAATGAATAAATGAAGTCAAAGATCAAGCATTTGAAAACATTTTCATGCAAGAATAACTTATGTATTTTAGAGTGAATCTTGTTCTAGTTAAGTGAATGGTAATTAAGAAAACATTCAAATGAATTACAAATGTCTGAATTTGTTGATTTAACCATTGCCTTGCCACACTAGAGTATTGGGACAGAATTTGCCAAAAATAAAATGAACACTAACTGGTTACTAATACACAAATCAGCTAGCAACTTGTGGTGAAGATGGGACACCCCGTGAATTGTGCCAGCACTTGCTGTTTTCAAAGGCTTTCATCTCTCCAAGTTGTTCATGAAATTGCTGGGTTTGCAAAGTTAATTGCCTATTAAACAGGCCACAGAAATGTAACAGCATAAGTATCATTTAAATGATAATTAGCCACTTGATAGTACAGAACTTGAGTATAGCTGAGAAAAGACACATTGTCGAACCTTCTCATCTTGCACTCATCAAAACAGATACAAGAATGCCAAACTTTAAAGGGATCAAATATGTATGAGGGGAAAAGAGCAATGATTTGTTGGCAAGTCTACTCTGATGGTAGTACTGCCATGGGAAATGTACTGGGGACAACTGTCCCACATGCTTTTGTTAATGACTCCCAAACAATTGCTCTGAGCCAAAAAGTGAGAAATTTGAATTGCCCAGTCTCAATTTAAATTCCAATTAGTAACATTTTCTGAACAGATTTTTTTTAGTGTTAATTGTTTTGTCACTTTTCTCATTCAATCTAATCAATCTTTTGTCTTTATTTCTCTTCCTGTCCCCAATTTGACATTGAATCCACCCACTCAGCACTTCCTGATTTAGTTCTTAATCCTTTAATCTCATTGATTAAGGAGATCATATTGTTCACCAAGATAACAAATGTCTGTTGCTTGCTGCCCTGTTATCTGTTTGCATTTCCAGCAACTTAAGGGCAAAGGAAAATTCAGCAGAAGAGAATAGGAAGATCCCAAAGTGTCTGGGAATGCTGAGAGATGTCCCAGTCCCATCATATATGGCCCAGGAAAAGACCTATCCATCCAGAAGTGTTATGCAATGCTCCGCTCCGTCAAATCTGGCCCAATTTATTCAGCCCATTTTATCAAGTAAACTGTTGAGTTTTTGTTAAAAATAACATTTTTATCTTATAAAAATTGCTGAACTATTCCAATGGCATTTTGGAATTTTTTCACCTCCAGGCTCTAGCACTCAAGCACATTTGGCAAAATGGGATTGTTTATGTGTGAATTCTGCTTCAGACATGTTAGATTCAAGAATTCATAAGAACATAAGAAATAGGAGCAGGAGTAGGCCATCCAGCCCTTCGAGCCTGCCCCGCCATTCAATAAGATCATGGCTGATCTGTCGCTGCTCAGTTCCACTTTCCCGCCCTCTCCCCATAACCCTTAATCCCCTCTCCTATCAAAAACCCATCAACCCGCGTCTTAAAAATATTTAGCGATGCAGCCTCCACCACTTCAACGGGCAGAGAATTCCAGAGATTCACCACCCTTTGAGTGAAGAAGTTCCTCCTCAACTCCGTTCTAAACCGCCCCCCTTTTATCTTGAGGCTGTCATCTTGTGGTTGGGTACAAACATGCAAGTTTATTACGAGTTCCTTCTTTGTCTCTCTTGCAAGACGTTCACCTGCTTCCCAGTCTCTCCCTCTCTCTCACACACACACACACATACACACACACACACACATGATGTCACCAATCTTCCTTGCTGATTTGTCTTACAGTCATTATTACACATTATTTCAGAGAACACCCACTAATTAAATACATTCACAGAGATGACTGCCACCGATTAGTCCTCTGGTCATTTATTATTCATGAGTTAATAGATTCTGCAGAGGTTTGTTAATCACACACTGAATACGTGACGAGCAGCACAGTGGCAGAGCCTCACATGCCCATGCCCCCCTGCAAACAAGATAGTAGGAGTCATCCTGTGCTACAAATCTATCATAGACGTAACATTTTCTACAGTAAGTTTATATTAATACAAATATTATAGAAAATGTTAAAATTACAAAAGTAAAAAGATAAAATACAGAAGTAGCTAAAAAAGTAACTTTTTTAAAAAAGTTAAAGTAACAGCTAGTTTCCATCAGACACTAATGCCTCAAGTTTTGTGCCTATGTACCTGTGTTTAGTGTTCACAAACCTGGCAACAAGCTGGCAGGAACTCACTCTTAATAATGGCAAAGCCACCCCTTAAGGTGCTTTCTTTCTCCAGTTGGTAAGGTGAAAGCAGTTGCCTTGCTTGTGGACCAAATATTTCCCAGACTGAAATAACCAAGTTGTTGAGTGTGTTACAGGCATTTTATTTAAAGATTTGTTATGCGGCACTATAATGTAAATGTTGTAATGAGGCACATGACATGAATATATTTGTCACCCATAAAGTTGTGTGATTCCTTCTACAGTCCTCTAATTAGCAATCCGGTTTTCATTCCATTGTGGCTTTTTGCCAATATTAGACTAACAGTTAAAATTGATCAGTCGGGTCAGTGGGCTGACGAATGGCAGATGGCGTTTAATTTAACAAATGTGAGGTAATGCATTTTGGTAGATTGAACCAGGGCAGGACTTACTCAGTTAATGGTAGGGTGTTGTGGAGAGTTACAGAACAAAGAGATTTAGGGATACATGTTCATAGTTCCTTGAAAGTGAAGTCACATGTGGACAGAGTGGTGAAGAAGGCATTCGGCATGCTTGATTTCATTGGTCAGAACATTAAATACAGGGGTTGGAATGTCTTGTTGAAGTTGTATAAGACATTGGTAAGGCCACACTTGGAATACTGTGTGCAATTCTGGTCACCCAATTATAGAAAGGATATTATTAAACTAGAAAGAGTGCAGAAAAGATTTACTAGGATGCTACTGCGACTTGATGGGTTGTGTCATAAGGAGAGGCTGAATAGACTGGGACTTTATTCTTTGGAGCATATGAGGCTGAGGGGTGACCTTATAAAGATCTATAAAATAATGAGGGGCATAGACGAGGTAGATAGTCCATATCTTTTCCCAAGGATAACGGGGTCGAAAACTAGAGGGCATAGGTTTAAGGTGAGAGGGGAGAGATACAAAAGTGTCTAGAGGGGCAATTTTTTCAGAGGGTGGTGAGTGTCTGGAACAAGCTGCCAGAGATAGCAGTAGAGGCGGGTACAATTTTGTTTTAAAAAGCATTTAGATAGTTACATGGGTACGATGGGTATAGAGGGATATGGGCCAAATGCGGACAGTTGGGATTAGTTTAGGGGTTTTAAAAACAAAAGAGCGGCATGGACAAGTTGGGCTGAAGGGCCTCTTTCCATGCTGTAAATCTCTATAACTGTATTTGCCATTCTCCAACCTTCAGGCACCTCACCCATGATTATCAATGATTCAAATATCTCAGCTAGGGGACCTGCAGTTTCCTCCCTAGCCTCTCACAATGGCCTGGGATACACTTTATCAGGTCCAGGGATTTATCTATCTTTAAGACTGGCAGCACCACCTTCTCTGTAATATGTACACTCCTCAAGACATCACTATTTCCCCAAGTTCCCTAACATCCATGCTTTTTTCAACAATAAATACTGATGAGAAATTTTCATTTAGGATCTCACCCATTTCTTGTGGATTCCCACATAGATGACCTTGTTGATCCTTAAGAGGTCCTACTCTCTCCCTTTTACACTTTTGCCCTTTATGTATTTGTAGAAGTTCTTTGTTTTGGCAGACAAGGCAAAGGAGAATCCAATCTCGTGTCCCCTTTTTACCCTCCTGATTTCTCTCTCAACTCTCTTCCTACATCTCCTGTACTCTTCAAGGGATTCACTTGATCCCAGCTGCCTATGCATGTCATGTGCCTCTTTCTTCTTCTTGACCAGGGCCTCAATATTCCAAGTCATCCAGGTTTCCTTACTTCTGCCAGCCTTGCCCTTCACTTTAAGAGGAATGTGTTTATTCTCAACCCTGGTTAACACACTTTTAAAAGCATGCCACTTACCAGACGTCACTTTGCCTTCCCACAGACTCCCCCAGTTAACTTTTGAAAGTTCCTGCCTGATACCATCAAAATTGGCCTTGTCCCAATTTAGAACTTTAACATTGCAGCCTGTTTTTTATTGATATGTTTTAAAATATTTTATTGTTCGTTTGATGTTCTTTGTCAATTTAATATTATAATTCCTCTTTGTATTCCTGATTATTTTTGTCTTCTCCTAACTACTACTACTACTCATCATACGCTTCTCTGTCTATATATTGAATGTTGCCTATTTCATAATTCTAAATTGTTCCCTTATCCCTTATGCCCTATATTCATCCATGGGATCCCACTGGTGTGTAATTTGTTCTTTCCCTTTAATGGAATATATTTTCTCTCACTTGTTGAACACTGTTTTAAATGTTTCTCATTGATATCGTCCATTTTATTTTGCCATGCTCTATTTTTAGTTCCTCAGAATTAGCTTTTCTCCCATCTATTAATTTGCTTTTCTTCATATTTGTATCCTTCTCTACCATCATAAAGTGTATTATGTTGTGATCACTATTGCCTAGATATTCCCTGGCTTTTACTTGTCTTTCTTGCTTCATTTTGTTCCCCACCACTAGATCCAATAATGATCTATTGCTTGTTGTTAGAGTAGAGTTCTGTACACTTTCTAGTAATTTAATTCTCATGCACGTAATCTGCCTCATCTGACCAGTTGATACCAGAAGTTAAAATTCTTTGTTCTGTTTGTCTGCATGTTCCTTTCTCTGCCCCCTTTCCATTAATCGATGGTCTATACATTACACCTATTTGTGGATCCTTCATTATATTTACCTGTATGCATATGGATTCTGTTTTTGTCTTGTTGATAGCTGCATCCTTTTTCTCTGTTGCTATTATGTTATCCTAAATAAGTACAACTACACTATCTCTCTCTTCTCCCCACCCCACCCCACCCAATCCCTTTCTTTAATATGTTGTATCCTTAAATGTTTAATTTTCGGTTGTCATGTGTCAGTAATTCCTGCCCGGTCTCTTCCGGTAACAGCTTGCCTCCACTTCCCCTGTTTTGCTTCAAACCCTCTATATATTTTACAGACATTTTAATTCATTTTTTTAATAGGATTTCATCACATTTTATGTTGAGTCATTTTTTTGCGCTTCGGTTCTATAACACTCTTTATTCCCTTGCCATTAGTGTCCTCCATTGTTTTATCCCTTTCTAAACCTCTGCCATGGGCAGAGCTTATTTTTAACCTGCTTACATTTCTTTATCTCTGTTTTACACCCCAACACCTGCTTACTCGTTTAAAGCCAATTCCATTTTCTTTATGCTTCCCATTAGGTCATGTGTCCATTGTTGTTAAGGTACAACTCAACCCAGCAGTGTAGTTCCCTTGGTGTCCCAGGACTGGGGCTAGTATGCATTTTTCCCACGCCAGTCCTTTAGCTGTGCATTATTTCTGTTCTATCAATTGTTTCTGGTGACTCAGTCAATATTTCAGGGATTATTACCCTCGAGGTCCTGCTTTTTGATTTTTAGCATCTGACTCCTGATGCTCTTTCAGCCAGGCCTCCTCCCTGTTTCTACCTATGTTTGTTCCAACATGATTTGACCCACTTATTTTCTAAGTTTGTCTGCAGTTGCAGTATGATATCACTTACCCTGGCACGGGGTAGACAACATACCCTTCAGGACTTTTGTATTGATTACTGAAGATATGATGTATGCCACTAATTAATGTCTTCTATTACCACTGTTTTCGCGCTCTGCCTTCTTTTCCAACCACTGAAAGCCTTCTGAGCCATGGTAGCTTGGTCTATTTTATGGCTATTCTCTGTCGTCTGTCTCCTTGTTCTCAAAGGCACTAAGCACATTGTGCCTGCTGAACAGGACTACTGTCAGCAAGACCTCCTCTTAACCTGTCCTAAATCCCAACAACCTGGTTCCCTACCAGTCACACACTCCCTTTCCTGAACGTGTGTTTCCTATATTCTGAATAAAACTGCCCAGAAATAGCCTTTCCCTGAGGTGTCCGCAACTCATGTTACAGCTCAATGACAGTGAGCTGGAGAGATTCAAGCTGGGAGACGCCTCCAACAGGCATGTTCGCTCAGTACAGTATCACCTTCCAAAACCCCCACGTGTTGCACACAAACCTGTCCTGCCGTAACCTTAGACTAGTCTCATTTTATTTATTTATTTATTTATTTAATTAATTAAAGGTTTTATTAATTGGTTTAACTAGTTGTGCTATAACTTTAATGCAGTATGTGGCTGTTTCCCAGACCTTGTTTAAACTACTGTCTAAGCTTAGAGATAAAAGAAATCTTAACGCTCACCCACTAGTCACCTATCTGCTGTAATGTGTAACCACTATGTGAATCTTTTCTGATCTTTCTCTCGTAGTGCCCTCTCTCTGCCACTGGCATAACCCCACTTTGTGCACACTCGGACCTCCCACTGTTCTTACAATGCAGACTCTTGTGCTCTCCTCTCGATCCTCTCCCACACTGCTACATTAACAAACCTGTACTCTCAGACTTCCCACTTCTTTTCATAAGGTGCTCTCAGATTTCCCACTCTTTTAATAGTGTGCTCTGCACTTGCATTTGTTCTCTTTTCTCCTGCCCATCACCATCTCACCACACATCCTCCATGCTGCTGCTTCATCCCAGCTATGCAGTCAGATTTTGCACTATGTTCACAACACTCTGACTCATCAAGCAATAAGTAAGACTAAAGCCTTTGTTTCAATACATATTCCAGGTGTTTAGCCAAAATAGAGGTTTGTTGTGAAGATCTGGTTGCCTGAATATGTAATGCTCAATCACAAAAATCAAATGTATATCCCCATATATATCAAATTTGATAAAGGTGGATAGCAAAATAGAGTACAATGTACTGGAAAATTGAATTTGCTTGCATTTTCTTACGACTGTTTTTCTTCTGATAGAACATGGAGGTCCCTGCAGTTAGCAGACAGCATGCCACACTACTCTTCAGCACAGCCTTGGAGCAAGGAAAATGGGATCTTTGTCGTCACATGATCCGTTTCTTGAAAGCCATTGGTGCAGGGGAATTAGAGACTCCTCCACCAACTCCTACCACTCAGGTACTTGGGAAAATGGCTCATCTTCCAGCGAACATCAGAACAATTCGTTATAACGTATAGTGATTATAATTCCATAAGGTTACCAGCTAAACAGTTCATATATCACTACACATTGCTCTGGTATTAGAACAGTTGTACTATTCTGTGCTGTCATGTGGGTGCAGTAAACTTTGCAATAGCTTCTGATTATAAAGATGAAGAATGAAGATATGTTTTATGTAACTGTTCTAGCCTGAGGTCCTTTATTACTTGAGGTTAACTTGATATTTAAAAGCTGCAGCTACTATCAGTTTTCAGTTTATTGCAGTCCCTGACAGTAACTCAATCGTGGACATAGCAAACAGATTCTTCAAATTCTGTTCTTGTGTATGGCAATGTAACTCGAACCTGGCTCATTCTTAATGTCAGCCATATAGAATCTTTAACTTTTACATAGATGTTATATAAGCAGTGGAGCATTGGTTTTCCTAGGCTGGTTCACAGTGAAGAATGCCATTTATGTTGATAAATTTCAACCATTGCACTCTCTTTGCCATCTTGAACTTCTTGTAACCCAGCTATATTCTTAGTCTAAACCATGGAAAAATATGGATTGCATTTAGCATTGAGAAATAAAAGTCCTCACTCTTGCGTTGTACTGATGAAGCCAAGCTTTAGTATACAGTAGAACTGCTTTTGGGTCAACACCCAACTGCTGCGTAACATATTGTAGACTTGGATGGTGGAAACGAGAAGGTGATTGTATCTGGTCCTCAGATTGCATTTGATATTTTTATGATTAGCACTACAAACACAGTGAATCAGAATTAAACAAAAATTCAAGGGCATGTATGATAGTGACTGCAAGTTGTTGGGTAATTAATGGGTTATTTGAAAGAGTGCACAGCATGCCTGTGAAATGGCTGATGCCTGGGCTGCATGATTCAATGCTATTGCACTGTATGTAAATGACAACTTTACCTTAGTTTTCGTTTACATATTAGTGTCACAAGTAGTCTTATGTTAATCCTGGAATCCCAATTTCCAGGAGTCAACTTAAGTGAAAAATTGGTTTCAGTATTCAGTATCTCTGTGCAAAACTCTATATAGTCTATTTCCACTTGTTTCCCATGGTGAAAGATATCATTATAAAAGATGATAGTATGTTGTTTATATACTTTTGAGATTAAAGTATTGTGCCTTTCATTTTTTCACAGGAACCCAGCTCATCTGGAGGCTTTGAGTTTTTCAAACATAGGAGCATTAGTTTTTCACAGTCAGCAGAAAGTCCCAATGGTGGTAAATTTAACCTGCAAAAGACACTAAGCATGCCTTCAGGGCCCTCAGCCAAGAGGTAATCATATTATTTAATTTTCTGGCTAGACTCTTGTTCTATACTGTAAATCATAGATCATTGCCGGTCATTTGACTTTGCTTTATTAAACCCATGGCTTAGATTGACTTATAAAATACAAACCAGAATGAAAAATCCATCAAAATGATTTCAGTGTAGCAGAAGACTATACAATCCAGACATGTTGGAATATTAGCAGAACTGGTTTTTATTGAATGCATTGAAGGAAAATCTTACTAAATATTTGCAGTAGAAGTGCTAAGAAACTTTCGAAGTTCTTATTGTTTCAGTAAAGGCATTCACTGTACAAACCCATTTTGGCTGTGCAATAATTTATTTTGATCTGCCCTGCAGATTTGTTTAAAACAATTGTTGTTAGAATACACAACCCTGCACACTAGAGCATTAATTAAGTCTATCATGTGTTCCTTTGCACAATGTTGTACATACCATTACTAAATACTTTCCCTTGCACCCAGACCTCTGCATGCGCAGTTCTCTAGGTGTAAATTGACTCATTGCTTTCCTAATCTCCCCCCCACTTCCTGTCCACCCACACCTGTAATAAAGCATCTGTTTTGTATTACCCATGTAACCCATTAGAGAATAAAAACTTGCTGTGTGTAGAATTGCAAATGTGAACATTCTTCCACCCACTTCATGTCCAAGCATATTAATAAAGTACAAGCCTACTGTACCACATGTTCAATAATGGATGCTTTTTTGAAGACTTCCAGGCACTTTTATTCTTTAGAAGATTTTTAAATTATTTGAATTGAGTATAATTTTGTGTCTTTTGTCTTTGACTTTAGATGGAGTAAAGATGCTGACAGTACTGAAAATATGTACATAGATGAAATGCTTTGGCGTCATGCACGAAGACTGTTGGAAGAGATGAGGCTGAAAGATCTCAGTAGTTTTGCTGCACAACTGGGTTTTGAACTTATTGGCTGGCTCAGCAAAGAAAGGACTCGGGTGGCACGAGTCGAGGACTTTGTTAAGGCTTTAAAAAGACTCCATAATGACTTTCTTTGGCCATTTCCTGTTATTCCTTCGAGCTGTTTAGTAAATTCACCATTCAAAAATGGCAAATACAAAGCAGGTAATATAAATAAACATTCGGAGAATATTTGGCATTCTATTTAAGCAACTTTAAACAGCATTTCAAGATTATATATTGTACAGGCACTGGAATGGTATTAAATATATTTAAACTATTAGAGAAGTACACTCACATCCATCCAGTGGAAATTTTTTACAGAATTGTTAAACATAACACTTGTATTTCTTAGTGATTTTTCATAACCTTGAGTTAGAAATACTCTTCTGTGCCTGTGCAAGATGAATTGACAGCCTTTGTCAGTCTTCTCATTTTTGCACCTGTTCACATAAAGCTGTTGCTGGGATAAAGTACTGTGATCACTTAAACCCTCTAGTACCCCTCCTAACAGGCTGTTTCCCAGCTTTGCAAATAGCCAGTGAGCCAGAATATGCTGTTGGGGAGGATCGGTTTGTAATTGTGTGAACATAGCATGGAGGCAATCACATTTTTCAGCAGGAGGTCAAAATTGGGATCTCTGTAATCTGGATTGTTTCTGTACTACGTCTCTTGTGTACTGAATCATAAATGAATATTGTTTATTTCCAAGTGGAGGATTCTGAAAGCAGAATTGAAGGGTAAAAACAAGAAGTTGAAATGTTCTAAATTAAAATGTGAATTGGCTTCTTAATAATAGTTCATTAATGCCTTTGCAGCTCTAGGAAGTGTAATAGTGACTTGGTAGACTGATGTACAAAACTTTATATAGTGCCTTTAGATAATCAGTCCCAAGATGTTTCACAATGTTGTAAAGCAAAATTTGATACTGAGTCACATAAGCAATAACTGGCTAATAGACAGTTGCTCAAACAGCTAGCTTTTCAGCAGCATTTTAAAGAAGGAAAAGATTATATCCCAAGTGTTGAGAGGTAGCTGTAGAGATGGTGGTCACTTTTCAAAATATATAGATTCTGGAATGATTCCTGCAGATTGGAAGGTAGCAAATGTAACTGACTTTAAGAAAGGAGGGGGAATAAACCAGGGAACTACAGATCTGTTGGTCTGACATCCGTAGTAGCGAAATTGCTCAAATTGATTATAAAGGATGTGATAACTCATTGTTTAGAAAATAGTGCAGGATTAGGCAGAATCAAAATGGCTTTATGAAAAGGAAATCATTTTAGATCAACCTGTTGGGGTTTTTGAAAATGTAACCAGCAGAATAAATGAGGAATCAATGGATGTGGATTTGAATTTTAAGAAGGCTTTTAAGTCCCACAGAAGAAGTTAGTGAACAAAATTAGGATACATGGGATTGGAGGTAATACAATGGATTGAGAATTGGTTCACAGACAGAGTAGGAATAAATAGTTCATTCTCAAGTTGGCAGTAATGACCAGTGGGGTACAGCAGGATCAGTGCTTGGACCCCAGCTATTCACAATCTGTGTCAATGATTTGGATATAGGGGCTAAGTGTACTACTTCCAAATTTGCTGCTGACACAAAAGTAGGTTGGAATGTGAGTTGTGAGGAGATTACAAAGAGGCTTCAAAGGGATTTAGAACAACAAAATCAGCCCGGGAAACAGGCCCTTTGGCCCAACAAGCCCACGCCGCCATCTTAACACCACCAGTCCCCCTACTCCACCCACGACCCCTGTCTAATGTTTTATGGCCATCCAGATTGAGGGAATCTGATTTAGGGACAATTTATTCCTGCCAATCAGCCTAACAGCACATCTTTGGGGTGTGGGAGGAAACCGGAGCACCCGGAGAAAACCCACGCAAGCACGGGGAGAATGCGCAAACTCCCACAGACACCGGCCCAAATCCATGTGTCTGCACAGCAATCAGCGACAGTCACTGAGCTGTCATCTTGCCCAGAATCTGGTCCAGTTTGGGCACACTAACGACATGAAGCACTAGGCCAATCTCGAACAACCAAGAGCAGCCCCAGTGCGACCCATCGCGTGTATGCCCTCGTTGGACACAAGGTGGACCGACTTAAAACCTGTGAATGAAAAGAGAAAAAACATTATTATCATACCATATCCATTTACATTACCAGGGATGCCCCAATGCTAATGACCCTTATTTAAAACAATCTCCTGTATCCACCCATCTCCAACCCAGTCATGTGCCTGTCTAAGTTACTCTTAAATGACTCTAGTGTGTTTGCCTCCACCACCTTACTTGGCAGAGCATTTCATACCCCCACGACCTTCTGTGTGAAAAACCTCCCTCTGATATGTGTTGTACCTCTCCCCCCTCACCTTAAGTCCATGGCCCCTTGTCCTACGTGTCTCTATCATAGGAAATAGCTTACCTCTGTTTACTCTATTTATACCCTTCATAATCTTATATACCTCTATTAGATCCCCCCTCAGTCAGTGTCTTTCAAGGGAAAAGAGCCCCAATTTCTTCAATCTTTCCTCATACCCCAGTCCTTCCATACCAGGCAACATCCTGGTAAACCTCCTCTGCACTCTCTCCAGAGTCTCCACGTCCTTCCAGTAGTAAGGCGACCAGAACTGGACACAGTACTCTAGATGCGGCCTAACCAACGTTCTGTACAACTGCAACATTAGATTCCAGCTCTTATATTCTATACCCCTTCCTATAAAGGCTAACATACCATAGGCTTTCTTCACCACACTCTCCACATGCACTGCCACCTTCAAAGACTTGTGCACTTGCATCCCCAGGTCTCACAGCGACTCTATACTCCTTTCGGGCTTACCCTTTACCATATAACTCCCCCCTACGTTATTCCGGCCAAAATGCATCACCTCACATTTATCCGGATTAAATTCCATTTGCCACGTATCTGCCCAATCAACCAGCCTATCAATATCCCACTGTATTGCCAGACACTGCTCCTCACTGCCTGCCAATCCAGCCATCTTGGTGTCATCAGCAAATTTAGACAGTGAATGACCAAGAACATGGCAGATGGAAGATAAATTAGAAGAATATGAAGTTATCCACTTTGGTACGAACATCAGAAATGCAGAGCATTTCTTAAGTGGTAAGGTTTATGTCCTAAAGAAACTTGATTGTCGTTGTTAATGAATTATTAAAAGCTAAAATACCGGTTCAGTGATCAACTAGAAAGGAAAATGATACGTTGATCTTTATGCAGGTGAATTTAAGTATGAGTTTTAAAAAAAAGTCTTACTGCAATTGTATAAGTGTCTTGGTGAGACAACACCTGGACTATCATGTACAGTTTAGAATCATAGAATCCTACAGTGCAGGAGGAGGCCATTCGGCCCATCGAATCTGCATCAACCACAACCCCACCCTCCCCCATAACCCCATGCATTTACCCTAGCTAGTCCCCCTGACACTAAGGGGAAATTTAGCATGGCCAATTCACCTTACCCACACAACTTTGGACTTCTTATTGAATGAAGGATGAACTTGCCACAGAGTTCACAAGGCTGATTCCTCAAATGGTGGCGTTGTAAGGAGAGATTAAGGAAATTAAGTATATATTCTCCAGAGTTTAGAAGAATGAGAGATGATCACATAGAAAGGTACAAAATTCTTACAGGTCTTGACAGGGTAGATGCAGGAAGGATAATTCCCTTGGTTTGGAGGGGGATGTAGAACCAGAGGAAACCATCTCACAATAAGGGGCAGGTCTTTTAGACTGAGATGAAGAGAAACTCCTTGACTCTGAGGGTGGTGACTATTTGGAATTCCCTAACCCCAAGGGCTGTGGATGCGCATTAAGTATATTCAAGACTGAACTCAATCGATTTCTTGTTTTCAAAGATAGCAAAGGATATGGGGAATAGTGCAAAAATATGGCATTGAAGTAGGTGATCAGCCGTGATCTATTTGAAAAACAGAGAAGGTGCAACAGGCCAAATGATTATCTCCAGCAGTCCATTTGGTGTAGTTGCACAAACATTGCTGTGGGGAAGGAGTGTCAAAACTTTGACTCAGCAACAGCAAAAGAAGAATAATATGGTCCCAAGTTTGGATAGTGTGTGACTTGTAAGAGAACTTGCAGGTTATGGTGTTCCCAATTATCTGCTGCCTTTGTCTTTCAAGGTGACGGTGTAGCGGTTGTGAGTTGAAAGGTGTTGACGAAAGACCCTTGGCAAGTTACTTCAGTGCATCATGTGGATGGTACACATTTGTTATTGATGTGTGTTAGTTGTAGAAAGTGTGAATATTTCAAGTAATGGATGAAGTGCAATCATGTGGATTGCTTTCTATTGGGTGGTATTGAGCTTCTTCAGTAATGCAGCTACATTCATCCTGGCAAGTGTCAAGTATTCTGTTGCACTTCTGAGTAGTGCCTGATAGATGGTAAATATGCTTTCTGGGTGGGGGGTGGGTGAGTTATGCCTTGTAGATGGTAGATATGCTTTCAGGGATGAGTATTCTTACCTGCTATTGTGGCCACTGTGTATGGCTGATCCAGTTATGTTTCTGGTCAATGCCTAGGATGTTGAAGGCAGAGGATTCAGCAATGGTAATGCCATTGAATGTCAAGAGACATTCTCTTGTTGGGGATGGTTATTGCCTGGGACTTGTGCACCACAAATGTCACTTGCCACTTATCAGCCCAAGCCTAATTGTTGTCCAGGTCTTGCTGTATAGATGGAATCATGGATAGTTTTAGTATCTAAAGAGTTACAATGGGTACTGAAAACTCTGCAATCATCAGTGAACATTCCCATTACTGATCTTATGATGGCGGGAAGGTCATTGATGAAGCAGCTGAAGAAGGTTGAACCAAGGACACTATCCTGAGGAGCTCCTGCAATGACGTCCTGATGATTGATCTCCAACAACCACAATCATCTTTCTTTCTGCTAGGTGGGACTCCAACCAGTGCATAACTTTCCTCTTGATTCCCATTGACTCCAGTTTTACTCTGCTGCATTGATGTCAAGGACTGCCACTGTCACACTCATTTCTCCTATGAATTTCAATTCTTTTCTCCATGTTTCGACCAAGGCTGAAATGAGGTTGAATGGTCCTGGAGGAATCCAGACTGTTTATCTGCAACCAGGTTGTTGTAGAGTAAGTGTCGTTGATAAGTGTCAACATTGTCTCGCATCACCTTGTTGACGATGTCTTCTATACTTTGCTGAAGATGGAGAGTAAATTGGTTGTGCAGCACTTGGGTGGGTTATATATGTCTTGCTTTTTTCCCCACTGGACCTAACCTGGCAATTTTCCACATTGTACTTTAATAATGTGGCTATCGATGTGGCTGATTCTAGAGCTCAAGTCTTTTCTTCTAACAGTCAAGATGTTGTCATGGCCCATAATGTTTTGTTTCTTTGTAGCTTAGGTCCTTTCTTGATATTATGTGGCTGAAGAACATCTATGATACTATGGAGATGACAGAGATGGAAGAAGAATTTGGCAATTCTGGTTGAAGTTGGTTGCAAATGCTTCAGTGTTATCTTATTGCACTGAGTTGCTGGGCTCCCCCATCATTAGGATGGAGATGTTTATGGAGTGTACTCTGCCAGTTTATTTATTTGTCCTCCACCGTTAATGACCAGATGTGGCAGAACTGCAGAGCTTTGGTCCGATCCTATAATTGCAAGTTCTGTGAGGCAGCAGCGTTAATCACTGTGCCAGCCATAACTCAGATTCTAAGCCACTCAGTTACAGCTCATCCCTGGTTGCAGAATAATTGTCCAGTGTCACTCTGACAGAGACAGCAACTCATCATTGTGGGCTGGTTCTTTGGTTAGGATATCTTGGAGGGTTAGAAGCAAATAGTACAAATTTGCTTTGAAGATTTTTCTCTGAATTTAGGTGACATTGACAAAGCCTTCCATTGTGGCATTACACCGGGGTTACAATCCATAACCGGTATCAAAGAGAAATAGATACAGCAATGAACCTATTTAAAATTATCTTTTATGACAGTGAACTGGTGGGTGCTACTAACATCTTTGTTTTATTTTTCTGCAGTTGGAGACCAGTTTCTTAAATCACAATCAACTGAGACTTTTGTAAGCAATGATTTGGAGAGTGGAGTCGTAAATACACGTGGTAGCCACATTTGCCTTAGCCTCAACACTGCACCCACACAAATGGATTCTGGTTCACTGCAAGGACCTCAGACACAAGATGCAATTCTGTCACCTTTACTTTCTAAAGGTATGCATTTGTTTTGTTACTATTATAAAAATGTTAATTAAGTATTCGTTAAATCACAGTCCTCATAACATGTGTTTGGACTTAATATTGTCCTACTTGCAATTCACGAAGTCATTTGTCACTGAAAGCAGAATAATTTATAGCAAATCAAAGTACACTTGAAGCCACGGACAGAAATAAAATCGACATCAAGGATTTGTAATAATATCGACGTATGGGTAGGACTAGAAATTCAGCTATATGTTTATGAGCTCACTTTGCTGTCCAAAAGGGCAGTGTGGCAAAGGGAACTCTACGAAGAGTCTGATTCAGAAGCAAAGCAATATGGATGGTGGAGCTTGGAAATAAATCAGAGCATGATGGAAGTGCTCAGCAGCAGAGATAGCATTGTGGCGCAAGAAACAGTCAAGATTTCAGATTGAAGACCTTTCATTAGAACCTGAAACATTAACACATTCACTCCACAATGCTACCAGATCAATCACTTTAGACTTTTTCTGCTTTTATTTTGTATGCTAAATAGTCATATGATAAGGATGCACTTGTAACATGGGAGTTGTACACTATTTTGGAGACTGGCATCACCTGTGCTAAGTGTGCACCTTGCAACTCTCAAAACACTGAGGACAATGAGATGATATAAATACAAGTTTTTTTCCATGTACTCTGATGAAATAACATATGCAGTGAATATAACTTTACTGCTTCAACAGTGCCTCTGCTAATATTGGCCCTGTGAATTATTAGCACTAACTGGCGGTAATGATTACAGGTTTCATGGGGAGTATTTTTGAGGTGTTAAGTCCTCTGTTTCTCCTGTTTCTGTATGTCTTCCTCAATAACAGGATTAATACACACACGCTCCCAGGCTGCTTAGATTTTTCTCTTTCCTCATGACCAGCCATCAACACAACACCACCACCACCACTGCACCCCCCCAACTCCCTGCACTTCCATACACACACAATTTTTTCTTTTTTCCTAGCAACTTGCCCCAGCCCTATAGTCAGAGCACAGGCACTGCTATTTCACTAAACAATCTGATGTGGCAAAGTTTGGAGAGTGGGTGGAGTGATACCCGAATTTGTGAAACTGGGTATTAGCGTGTTTTCCTATCTCACTCCCTCTCTTCCCCCGCCTCACAATCCCATGATTTACTCTGCTGTAAACTGAAACGGATGTTTATTTTCTTTCACACTCTGTGACATTGAAGAAAAGTTGAACTGGCTGGGAGTGCACAGAGCCACACAGTTGTAGACATAGTTTCAAAATACCATTTGACGCTTAGTCAGGACTATGATGTGCTTTCATTGGTTACCTTTGTGCTGCACATCTGGGTCTAGAAGCTGCATAGTCCTATGAGATAGTAACATATAAACTAGAAGCAGTTGCAGGCCATTTGGCCCTTTGAGTCTGCTCTGCCAGTCATTTTGATCATGTCTGATCATCAAATTCAATACCTTGATTTCTGCCCCTCCCCTTCCTTCCTCTCCTCCCATATTCCTTGATCCCTTTAGCCCCACGAGCTATATATAATTTATTCTTGAAATCAGTCAACGTTTTGGCCTCAGCTACTTCTGTGGTAGTGAATTCCACACATTCACCACCCTCTGGATGAAGAAATTTCTCCTTATCTCAGTTCTAAAAGACTTGCCCCTTATTCTCACACTATAACCCTTAGTTCTGGACTCCCCCACCATTGGGAACATGCTTTCTGAATCTACCCTGTCTAACCCTGTTAGAATTTTATACATTGCTATGAGATCCCCCCTCATTCTACTAAACTCCATTTGAATATAATCCTATAACCGACTATTCTTTCCTCGTAGGACAGACCTGATATCCTTCCTCAGGTAAGGACACCAGAACTGTGCACAATACTCCAGGTGTGGCCTCACCAATGCCCTATACAATTGCAGTAAAAATCCCAATTCCTATACCCAAATCCTCTCACTATGAAGACCGCCATTATTGCCCGCTGTACCTAGGTATGTACTTTCAGTGATTGATGCACGAGGACACCAAGTTCTCACTGAGTAACCACCTTTCTCAATTTACACCCATTCAAGTTATAATCTGTCTTCCTGTTATTGCTACCAAAGTGGATAACCTCTTATTTATCTGCATGATATTGCATCTGCTATGAAAATGCCCACAGACTCAGCCTATCCAAATCATGCTGAAGCATCTTTGCATCGTCTGCACAGCTCACCCTCCCAACTTTGTAATATCTGCAAATTTGGAGATAATACATTCAGATCCAAATCAATATATAACGCAAACAGTTAGAGTCTTAGCACTGATCCTAATCAGAAAACAGCCTATTTATGCAAACTCTTTGCTTCCTATCTGCTAACCAGCTTTCTATCCATCTCAAACCATCACCTCAATCCCATGTGCTTTAGCTTTACATAGTCTGAGATTCCTGGTTGAAAGCCTTTTGAAAGTCTAAAGCCACATCCACTTGTTCTCCTTGGTCAACTCTACTAGTTATTAGAGATGAAAGATTTCCATCCACAACAATGTGTTCCTTTTGTTCCACCCACTGATGGTCCTTTTACAGGTCAATGTCATTTTGTTCTGTTCCTAGTGCATCAATCATTTTGTCTACAGAAATAAGTTTTTACATCTGAATATTTTTCTTACAAGTTCAATTTTTTTTAACCACCATGTATTTTCTTGAACCTCGAGCATCAGTTATCCAAATACTGTCCTCACCAACCTTCCCTTCAGCTCCGTGGACTGAGTTTTCTACTATGCCATGTTTCAGCTTCAGCTGAGTACAGTGATTCTCATTCACTGCGCACTAAATGAATAAATACTCAAAGCAAAGAGAAAACATCGGATTAAAATCATTTGTAGCTTCTGTCCTTTTAAACGCAATTCTGTAAGTGAGAGTCTTGCAAAATGACCAGGGACACCAACATGTATACATGCCAAATGCTGCCATATGTCTTCAGTGCCTTGCAGATGTGATAGGTGGCACCCTTTGAAATGCAATGATAATTCTTGCCAGTCATGCCCAAGCAAATTCTTTTGAGAAAACAGCTGAGGTGAGTATATTCTTCCCTCTGTCTAGCTCAGTGCAACTGCCCTCACTTGGTTCCATTCTGTTACATTCACAGGTAAGTTTTCTGGCACAGTCTCACTTTGGACAGGTGTCTACTGAATGAACAGTTGGCTTCTCAGTATTGCTGGCAGTGCAGGATAAATGTTTCTTTGGGTGCAAGTGTTGCATGTACCCATAGTCCTGGCTGTCATGGCTTGCAACCAAGCAATGCAGCCTGGACTCAGAAAATCCCCTGCATACTCAATTCTGAGAGAGCAGCAAGGAAGAGTGATTGAAACCTGCGCACTTCCCTTCCCACATCCTTTGATCTCTTTAGTGCCAAGAGCTTTGTCTGACTCCTCCTTGAAAACACAATATTTTGGCCTCAGTTTCTTTCTGTGGTAATGAATTATACAGGCCCACACTCCCTACATGAAGAAATTTTGCTTCATCTTAGTTCTGTGGTTTACCCATGCCCTCAGACTGGTTCTGGACACCCCCATCGTCAGGAACATGCTTCCTGCATCTTCCCTGTCTAGTCCTTTTAGAATTTCATAGGTTTCTATGAGAACCCCCTTATTCTTCTGAACTTCAGCAAATATAATCCTAACTGACTCAATCTCTTCTCATACGTAAGTCCCACCATGTCTGATAAGCTTTCACTGCACTCCGTCTATAGCAAGAACTTCCTTCATCAGATGAGACCAAAAATGCACATGACGATGCAGGTGTAGCCCCACCAAGGCCCTGTATAATTACAGCAAGGCACCCTTGCTCCTGTACTCGAATCCTCTCGCTATGAAGACCGACGTACCATTTGCCTTCATTACTACCTGCTGCACTTGCATGCTTATCTTCAGCAACTGGTGTATGAGAACAACCTTGGCACATTCTCCTCTCAATTTATAGCCATTTATACTTAAAATGTTTGATTTTTGATTTGATTTATTATTGTCCCTTGTATTAGTATACAGTGAAATGTATTGTTTATTGCTCATTATACTGTTAATGGAGAATGAAAGAAGAGGTTGCAGAATGTAGTGTTACAGTCATAACTTAGGGTTAGAGAAACATCAACTTAATGAGGTAGGTCCATTCAAAATTCCAGTAGCAGCAAGGAAGCAGCTGCTCTTGAGTCGGTTGGTACGTGACCACAGACTTTTGTCTCATTTTCCAGATGGAAGAAGGTGAAACAGAGTATGCCCAGGGTGGAGTCCTTAATTATGCTGGCTGCTTTTCCATGGCAGTGGGACATATAGATGGAGTCTGGTTGGGAGGCTGGTTTGCGAGATGGACTGGACTTCATTCATGACTCTTTGTAGTTTCTTGCCATCTTAGAAAGAGCAGGAGCTATACTAAGCTGTGATACAACCAGAAAAAATGCTTTCTATGGCGCATCTGTAAAAGTTGATCAGAGTTGTAGCAGACATGCCAAATTGCCTTAGAGACATTGGTGGGCTTTCTTAATTATAGCGTCAGTGTGGTGAGACCAGGACAGGTTTTGGTGATCTGGATACCTCAAAACTTGAAGGTCTCAATCATTTTCAGTTCATCCCCATTGATGTGGACAGGGACATGTCCTCCACTACGCTTCTTGAAGTCGATAACTCCCCTTCGTTTTATCGACAATGAGGGAGAGATTATTGTCAGTGCACCAATTCACCAGATTCTCTATTTCTTTCCTGTACTCCGTCTCATCATTGTGTGAGATCCGTGTGTTTAAGTTTCTCTGTTGCCTTCTCTCTATCTTGTTTAACCTCTAGCTCTATAGCAGGCAAACTCTCTCCCTGACTCTCTCTCTAGTATTTTACCTGGTTTCCCATGATTTAGCCTCCTCATTGTTGCTGTCTAGAAATCTCTTCCACTTTCCCCAAACACACCTCTTTGGCCAGAAGTTTAATCGGCCCTCTCTTGGCACTTAAGAACGTAAGAACATAAGAAATAGGAGCAGGAGTAGGCCATCCAGCCCTTCGAGCCTGCCCCACCATTCAATAAGATCATGGCTGATCTGTCGCTGCTCAGTTCCACTTTCCCGCCCTCTCCCCATAACCCTTAATCCCCTCTCCTATCAAAAACCCATCAACCCGCGTCTTAAAAATATTTAGCGAGGCAGCCTCCACCACTTCAACGGGCAGAGAATTCCAGAGATTCACCACCCTTTGAGTGAAGAAGTTCCTCCTCAAATCCGTTCTAAACCGCCCCCCTTTTATCTTGAGGCTGTGCCCCCTAGTCCTACTGTCTTTTTTGAGCGGGAAGAGTCTTTCCACTTCTATCCTATCCATCCCATTCATCATCTTATACGTCTCAATGAGATCTCCCCTCATTCTTCTAAACTCTAACGAGTACAAGCCCAGTTTATTCAGCCTCTCCTCATAGCTCAACCCCCTCAACTCCGGTATCAGCCTAGTAAACCTCCTCTGCACTCCCTCCAAGGCCAAAATATCTTTGCGCAGGTGCGGCGCCCAAAACTGCACACAGTACTCCAGCTGCGGCCTCACCAATGCCCAATACAGCTGCAGCAAGACCTCCGTACTTTTATATTCAATCCCCTTCGCTATGAAGGCCAGCATCCCATTCGCCTTCCTGACCACCTGCTGCACCTGCAAGCTGGGTTTTTGCGACTCATGCACAAGGACTCCGAGGTCCCTCTGCACTGTCGCCTGCTGCAGTTTTTCGCCCCGTAAGTAATAGTTCTTCCTACCAAAGTGGACCACCTCACACTTGCCAACATTAAATTCCATTTGCCATTTCCTGGCCCATTCGCCCAGCCTATCTAGATCCTTCTGTAGACTCTCCACACCCTCCGCACAATTTGCCGTTCCCCCAATCTTGGTGTCATCAGCAAATTTCGACACTCTACACTCGGTTCCCTCCTCCAGATCATCTATATAAATGGTAAAAAGCTGAGGCCCCAGCACCAACCCCTGGGGCACTCCACTAGTCACCATCCGCCAATCCGAATAGCACCCATTGACCCCAACTCTCTGCCTCCTATTTGACAACCAATCCTCTATCCACGCAAACACCCTACCCCCAACTCCATGTCCCTCGACCTTCTGCAATAACTTCTTTCTTTTATCCTTATAAAGCAGCTTTATGATACTAAAGACACTGAGTTCAGGTTTCCATTTAAAGAGGTGTGTTTTTTATTGCTAGGTGCCAGAAAGCTGTCCCTTTTTTTCTCAAGAACAGCAACCACTACTATTTCTGGGAAATTTGTGAAACTTAATCATCTAGACGTTCTGGAGTTGACTTTAAATTTCACTAACTGTTTGGGGGTGACCGCAAATAATTATACTTCATAATGGGAATTTTATCTTGGGTATTTATGGAAGCAAAGTGCTCCTGCGCATATTTCAAATTTGCATTGGGCCCTGGATAACTCCTGGATAACTCCTGGATAAACGTGCACCAATTCAGATTACCACTCAGCAAAAGTTCAAGTTCCTTGTTGCAGCGCCAACTTGCCCAATGATTTTGTTTCTGATTTGTTTAAGAATAGATCATCTCGTGCTGTACCTGTGCGGTTACAAGAACAAGAGGGCTTTGTATTTCTCTGTCATGCACGTTTCTTAATTGAAATTTTGCAGATGTTAAAAAAATCTCAAAATTGTAAGTGCTCGAACTTCCTTGATGTCAGTATTTTTATTTTTTAGGTGATGAATGCAGTATTGGGTCAGCTACTGATCTGACAGAAACCAGTTCTATGGTGGATGGTGACTGGACTATGGTTGATGAAGGTTTTTCCACACTCAGTCTTACACAGTCTGAACTAGAATATATATCAATGGAACTGGCCAATAAAGGCCCTCGCAAGTCACAGGTTCAGTTAAGGTAAATAAATTGCCAACAGAATTTTCTTGACAAGTCCAAATCCATCCACTGCAAGAGCTTTTCTCTAAAAACAGGCATCTAAGATGGAAAGCTCAGTCTTATGTCAGACACAGCAATCTCAGTGAGACGTGTAATTGAGCTTTTGAATTCCTCATATGCCAGGTTCCTAATTTGTGTCCCTTTCAGGAATAGAGTGTGACAGGTAAAGACCCAGTATTTCTGTATATAAGTTTCTCATGTAAAAGTCAACCTTACGTAAAGAGCCCAAAAGTTCAATCAAAATATCTCGGCAGTCGCATTAGGAATGGGTGGCACGGTGGTTAGCACTGCTGGCTCTCAGCACCAGGAACCCAGGTTCGATTCACGGCTTGTGTGACTGTGTGGGGTTTGCACATTCTCCCTGTGTCTGTGTGGGTTTCCTCCCACAGTCCAAAGATGCGCAGGTTAGGTTGATTGACCATACTAAATTGCTCCTTGGTGTTAGGGGGATTAGAGGGGAAATATATAAGGATAGGGCCTGGGTGGGATTGTTATCAGTGCTGGCTTGATGGGCCAAATGGCCTCCTGCACTTTAGGTATTCTCTGTATTCTATTCTAAACCCATTTTATTGTTCATTAAAAAGTTCTACTCACTGTATTTCCTCCCTTTCCTACTTATTAATTGAAACGGGAAGAATGCTGATCAATTTTGATTTTTAGAGGGAGAAACTGACAGATCAAAGAGAATTAAACAGCCCTCATGGAAACAGGATGCAGGGGTCAACTTCCAAAATGGCAACTAAATAAATGAATGTCCAAGCCTTATGTCTGCATCCATCACCATTAGCCTTCTTGGGAGGAGAGGCTTGGGCCTTGTCTACTGAGCCTTGAGTGCCAACTCAACCCAGAACCCCCCACCCCCTGCACCAATGACTGGGGGGCCATCAGTGTGACATTTTCTAAGAACTTGGCCCTATCCTTCTCTCCCCTGGCATCTAAGTAGCATTGAAACTGCGGGTGCATCTGATATTGACCCTTTTCTCCAGGGGTGCAGGAGGGGATGCTTCTTAAAACAGAGAGAGAGATACAGGTGCCATAAACACCTGATGCAAGTGCTCCTTCCTCTACCTTGTGGATTATTATTTTTGCAAGCCATGGTAGGTGGGATTGGCGGGGGCGGGGGGGCGGCGGGGTAGTTGTTTTAAGTTAAGAATTAGCCCCCCAAAAACATGATCTGTGTAAAAGTTGATATTTTGCCTAAAACATTGGTCTCAAAAAATTGCCTTTTGCACGGAGGTATATGGTAAATTAAAGGTTTGAGAATGCCACACAATTTTCTCACCTAAATCAAGAATGGCCTTGCGGAGTTTCAGGAGTGAATCCCAGTTTGCCAATCAAGGAGGGCCTAAAAGTAAGAATAAAATTACTTTAGTGACTGTGGTTATTTAATATTCTTCATAGATTTCTGTCTTAAAGATGGCATTTTCAGCTAAAATGTTCAATATGTATTCCAGAATAATGAATAATTTTGCTTAACTTGAAGGTTGTTGATGGAACTCTCAGGGTTTAGGAGTTTTGGAGGCTGACTTTCTGCAGTCCCCTTTCTGACTAGACTGTTCTGTTCCTTCAGATATCTGATGCACATTTTTATGGAAGCAGGCTGTTTGGAGTGGTGCATAATTATAGCGCTCATTCTCCGAGATTCTGCAGTGATTTGCCAGATCATCAGTTCAATCCAACACTCTGAGATTCCCATGGATATTTTGCAGGGTATAAAAGACGGGATGCTAGCTGTGGATGGATGGGCTTCAGCAGACTGGTACGTGAAGTACTGTAAAATCAGCACAAACAGTTCATAACTGCATTTAAGGATGAGATGGTTTTAAACAACACTTGTATTATTTTTACTTTAATACACCAGAGTTAATTTTTTAATTAAGTCAAATACAACTTGTTTAGTTTGGCCAGATGTAAATGACATTAATCAGATAGGGAAGCCTTTCTACAACAGCGCAGGGCAATGATGAGACCACACTGAGAATACTGTGTACAGTGTTAATGGGTTTGCATTGGAGGAAGTTCAGAAAAGGTTTGCTTGATTGAATCCTCAGATAAAGAGGCTGTCTATGAGGAAAAGTTGACCAAGTTGGGCTATACCTATTAGTATTTAGAAAATGAGAGGTGATCTTAGAATCCCTACAGTGGCGAAAGAAGCCATTCGACCCTGCACTGACCCAGGCTCTCCCTCTTAACTCCACATGTTTACCTCCCTAAACTCCCTGACGTAAGGGGCAATTTACAATGGCCAATCAACCTAACCTGTACACCTTTGGACTTTGGGAGGAAACTGGGCCACCCAGAAGAAACCCACACAGACATGGGAAGAATGTGCAAACTCCACTCAGTCACCCGAGGCCAGAATTGAATCTGGTTCCCTGGAGTTGAGACAGCAGTGCTAACCACTGTGCTGCCCTTAATGAAGTGTATAAGCTTTTGAGGAGGCTTGACCAGGTAGATGCTGAAAGGATGTTTCCCCCACGTAAGATCATTTAGAACCAGGAGGAATGAGTCTCCCATTTAAGATGGAAGTGAAGAGGGATTTCAACTGAAGATATTTAAAACTTTGGAATTCTCTGCCCCAGCGAGGAGGCTGAGTCTTTGTCTTAACTCAGACTTGAATATATTCATATTTTTGCTCTACAGAAAAGCTAGAAGGACAGGCAGGAAAGGGGAGTTCAGGTCACAATCAGATCGGCCATCATCTTATCAAATGGCAGAGTAAATTGACAAAATCCTAACCCTTTTTCTTATTTTTGTACGTTAGGCCCACATTTGCAATGGTTGTTTCTTTCCCAAAAGGAATGATTTAAGAACATAAGAAATAGGAGCAGGAGTAGGCCATCCAGCCCCTCGAGTCTGCCCCGCCATTCAATAAGATCGTGGCTGATCTGTCGTGGCTCAGTTCCACATTCCCGCCCTCTCCCCATAACCCTTAATCCCCTTGCCTATCAAAAACCTATCAACCCGCGTCTTAAAAATTTGAGCGAGGCAGCCTCCACCACTTCAACGGGCAGAGAATTCCAGAGATTCACCACCCTTTGAAGAAGTTCCTCCTCAACTCCGTTCTAAACCCCCCCCCCTTTATCTTGAGGCTGTGCCCTCTAGTCCTACTGTCCTTTCTGAGTGGGAAGAGCCTCTCCACCTCTATCCTATCCATCCCATTCAACATCTTATACGTCTCAATGAGATCTCCCCTCATTCTTCTAAACTCTAACGAGTACAAGCCTAGTTTATTCAGCCTCTCCTCATAGCTCAACCCCCTCAACTCCGGAATCAGCCTAGTAAACCTCCTCTGCACTCCCTCCAAGGCCAAAATATCCTTGCGGAAGTGCGGCGACCAAAACTGCACACAGTACTCCAGCTGCGGCCTCACCAGTGCCCTGTACAGCTGCAGCAAGACCTCCCTACTTTTATATTCAATCCCCCTCGCTATGAAGGCCAGCATCCCATTTGCCTTCCTGACCACCTGCTGCACCTGCAAGCTGGGTTTTTGCGACTCATGCACAAGGACCCCGAGGTCCCTCTGCACCGTCGCCTGCTGCAGGTCTTCACCACGTAAGTAATAGTCCTTCCTACCATTATTCCTACCAAAGTGGACAACCTCACATTTGCCAACATTAAATTCCATTTGCCAGTTCCTAGCCCATTTGCCCAGCCTATCTAGATCCTTCTGCAGACTCTCCACACCCTCCGCACAATTTGCCGTTCCACCAATCTTGGTGTCATCAGCAAATTTCAATACCATACACTCGGTTCCCTCCTCCAGATCATCTATATAAATGGTAAATAGCTGAGGCCCCAGCACCGACCCCTGGGGCACTCCACTAGTCACCAACTAGTCATTTTTTTACCCAGCAAGTTATTCTGACCTACAGTAAACTGCCTGGAAAGGTGCTGCAAGTAGAAATTTCAAACGGAATTAGATAAATACTTTAAGGAACAGTGTTTGTAGGGCTGAAGGGAAGTGAAGGAGTGAGTGAGTCAGAAGAGTGAAACTATTTAGAAAGCTCTACCAAATCATAGGAATGATGGACTGAATCATGGGCCTTTTGTGTTGTATCATTCTAAATAATTCTCTAAATCATGCGCCATTGCAATCAAAAAATATCAAAGAACAGTACAGCACAGGAACAGTCCTTTCCTTTCGGCCCTCCAAGCCTGCACCAATCATGTGTTCCTAACCATTTGTATCCCTCTATTCCCAGTCCATTCATGTGGCTATCTAAATAAGTCTTAAATGATCCTAGCGTGTCTGCCTCAACGACCTTACTTGGTAGTGCATTCAAGGCCCCCACCACCCTCTGTGCAAAATACATCCCCCGCGTATCTGTATTGAATCTTGCCCCGCTTACCTTGAACTTGTGACCCTTTTGTGTTTGTCATTTCTGACCTGGGAACAAGCTTCCAACTGTTCACCTTATCTAAGCCCTTCATAATTTTATAAACTTCTATTAGGTTGCCCCTCAACCTCTGTCTTCCCAGAGAGAACAACACTAGTTTACTCAATCTCATCTCATTGCTAATACCCTCCATACCAGGCAACATCCTGGTAAAAATTTTCTGCACTCTCTCCAAACCCTCCACGTCCTTCCGGTGGTGTGACGACCAGAACTGGACGCAGTATTCCAGATATGGCCTAACCAACCTTCTATATAACTGCAACATTACGTGCCAACTTTTATACTCTGTGCTCTATCCAATAAAGGCAAGCATGCCATATGCCTTCTTCACCATCTTTTCGACTTGTGCTGCCACCTTTAAGGATCTGTGGACTTGCACACCCAGATCCCTCTGTGTCTATACTCCTGATGGCTCTGCCATTTATTGTATAGCTTCCCCCCCTCCGCCGTGTTAGATCTACTAAAATGCATCACTCCGCGTTTATCTGGATTAAATTCCATCTGCCATTTCTCCGCTCAATTTTCCAGCCTATCTATATCCTCTGGTATTCTCTGACAATGTTCATCACTATCCGCAACTCCAGCAATCTTTGTGTCATTCGCAAACTTACTAATCAGACCAGCTACATCATCTTCCAAATCATTTATATATATCACAAACAGCAGAGGTCCCAGTACAGAGCCCTGCAGAACATCACTAGTCACGGATCTCCAATCAGAAAAAGACCCCTCCACTGCTACCCCCTATCTTCTATGGCCAAGCCAGTTCTGTAGCCATCTAGCTAGTTCACCTTTGATCCCATGAGATTTAATCTTTTGCACCAGCCTGTCATGAGAGACCTTGTCAAATGCATCTTAATCAAAATCGCTTACAGCACCTTCCAAATCAAATCAGACATTAACAATTGCATTATGAAATATGATAAGCCTGTTTGCTTCCATCTGATTTAATGTAGCTTTGCATTGGGAATGCTAGAAAAATGCCTACTTTTCTAACTGTGCCAGAAATTGTACAGAAATCCACATGTTAAAATTACTTGCTGAAGCTCAGAAAAACTTCCCAGAATTGACAAGCCATAATCTTCGAGCGTAACAAGAGGACCCAATAGGAACTGAGATATCTTCATCAGAGTTCTGAGAATCTGCTTGCAATGTTTGCCTCACTCCAATGTGTCACAAATTATTTACCTCATTGATAGAATCCTTCATGTTAATGATTTTTTGCATAATATATTTTTAAGCAGCATACATTTTGATTTTTGAGTAGAATTCATGGTTTGCAGGGTATATTTGGTTGTGTGTAGGTAATCTTCGGTTGAAGAATGTTGATTCCGAAAATTTCTGCGCACAAAACTATTGTAGCAAGACCAAATTTCTCTTCCATTGACCCCTTTCTGATATGTGGTTTCATGGTCACCTGCTATCCTCATCCATGCCACCATTCCACAATAATGACTGCATGAATTTGGCACCCGTTCAGATCTTGATTTTGTCCTCACTCAGTGTCTGCTTTTATTCCCCTTGTACCATTTTCAGCAGAGCTTTTTTATTTACCCTTTCATGAATGTGGGCGTCTCTGGCCAGGCCAGTATTTATTGTTCATCTTGAATTGCCCTCGAGAAGGTGGTGGTGAGCTACCTTTTGAACTGCTTCAGTCCCTGTGGTGTAGGTATACCTACAATGCTGTTAGGGAGAGAATTCCAGGATTTTGACCCAGACACAGTGAAGGGATGACGATATATTTCCAAGTCAGGATGTTGAGTGACTTGGAGGATATGGCTGCATAACCGTTAGTTGTGGACCCTAATTTTTCCCTATGGCATTTATGTTATTTGCTACTACCGTTGCCTCAGCTAAGATTATCAGAATTATCCAAGCTGCATCAGAGGAGCTCCCCCTCGAAACAGTTTACTTTCAATGAAAATCTGATGGATCCATTAGTTTTTCTTTGCAAAACCTAGTGTAAATTAAGCTCATTCCCTATCTGGAATGTTCAGTTCCAGCTCCACTTCCCCTCTGCACTTCAGCTAACTCCTGGTTTAGAGAGGAAAAACAGCGAATTCAATCATATTTGCCGTTACTTGCTGATCCTGCATTGCCAGTGCATGCAGCTGCTGTGTCATTCTCTCGAGCCATCTTACAAGAGAGTTTCATGATCAAGTCAGCAGCACTGAATTTGGGAAGCTTGCCAATTTTAATGGGAATACAGGGGGAGAATTGTGCATTTGATTGATGAATTGGGTGAAGTAAGCCTCATTTAAACATTGACAAAAATGGCCTATATGCAGGTGTTATCAGGAAAGGTTTGAGGTCAAACCCAACAGATGGCTTCAGTGTAATTCAGTAATTTTTTTGATCTCATGTATAAAGTAACATTGGGCCTTATCTTTGCTTCTGAGCTTTTGAAGATGGATAGTGTGTTTTTTAAATGGTTCCAAGGTTACTAACTGCATGGAATGTAAACTCTGGAAATGCCCGAGTGTCTGTATTGATTTATTTGTGTGTGTAATGAACAGCTGAATAAATATTCCATTAGCCTGTGTAAGTCAGTGCAGTGAGAGTAGGATTCTACTGTTCTTTCACACAGTAAACTTATTTTTCCTTCTCTTCCCCCACCCCCTCTCCACAACTTCACACTGCCAGCCCTGGATACAAGCCATTTCTGAACCGCATAAAGCCCCAGCTGCAGAAATTGAACGAGGTCACAGAGGAGCAGGTTCAACCCGAAGCCTTTCAGCCTTTGAGCCGTCTGAGCATATCAAAGGCAGTGGAGCCCCCCAGCCCGTGGGCAGAGGAAAATAGAACTACTGTGGGCCATGTTAATAACCAGTGCGATGGGGGTGGCAGTATCGGCAGGCAGGAAGAAGATGGCCAAGGAGAGGAGGAAGAGGAGCAACTTGAGGATGAAGGGAGTTACGAATGTTCTTTGTCATGAATGTTTCAGCTGCAGCCCAAACTTTAAAATGTTTTAACTGAATCACTGGTGCCTTGTGTCAGTGTTGTGCACATGTCTTGCTGCTTCATAGAGGAGAATTGTGTGTCAGATACAGGGAAATCAATATCAGCCTTTATGTTTCACACTTCCAAAATAAAAGTGACATTGATTACTGATGAAGATACTTCCTTCAGTAAGAGATCCCCAACCCTGAGGTTACCTCTGTAATTATCGGTGTTATCCTCCTGTGCTCCTTGGCATGATGAAATGCAACAAATTGTCCAATTCTTGGAAAAATAAATTAATGGTGATGAAAAGTTCATTGAAAAAGTAACAGGTTTCTAGAAGCAGTTATTTTTTTTTGCTGCATTTGCAGGTACTTGACTCTGTACCATTAATGTCTTTGCAAGATGATTCATTGTGCTTTAGGCCCTTATTCAGGCAAGAGTGAGGATGTTTTGTAAAGCTGCTGTAGAGGTAGAATGGAACCAAGTGCCACAAATTTGCATTCTTTTTTTTAGTCCATCCAGAGAGCATTAAGGACAGTTGCTGTACAAAACTGCAGGTGACTTGAGTAGAAGGACAAAATCCAGGCAGATTCATTCAGTGACAGTGTCTTGAGAGGTTGATTGGCTGAGCAGTTGGAAGTGCTGCAGTGTTTCATACTTGACTTTTAAGCAAGTGTGAATTTTGAGTCTAAATATAATTGCAGGTTCGTCTGCCATGGTTTTTCTGTGTCCGAGGTAATTTAGAAATTCTCCCAAGGCTGAGCCATCATAGAAATGCAGTGATCCTAGAAAATGCGTCAAACCACAAAACATCCTTTATATCTTTGTATTTAAGCATTCCTGTTTATAAGGATAACTAATATTAGTGATTTGTCACAGGGCTGTGCAAATTGCAGAGCAGTTGTAAAGAGATGAGGGGAAACCATGTGATGTAGATTAAAAGGACAGTATTACTCTCAATTAAGTACAATTTGCTTTTTTTTTGTAATAAAAGGTTTTTTTTAAGGTGTTGGAAGTACATTTGAAAAAGAGGTGGGTGTATACTTGTTGTCCATAGCACTGGTCTTAGTTTCTCCTGAAGATGTTGAGTTCTTATCTTACATGTCTTGGTGAGAAACAGGATGTTTATAGGATACTATTCACTATTGCGTAAGATATTTAATTTTCACTTTATTTAAATTGGATTCATTACCACAGATTCTAGCTGCTGAGTTGCACGCTACTTGTGACTGTGCCCTTACTTCAAGTTGTCAATGTCCACTGTGCTGATCTCAAACTTGGTTGTTGGGGACTTGAGGGGTTGGATACAGTTCCTTGGTGGTATTCCTCGGTGGCAGAATGCTCACATCCAGGGATTGGTGCTTACCAAGATGGGGCTGCAAAGAAGCAACATGTAGCTGTTAAAGGTGCAACCACTAAGATCACCAGTGGTGTATGGTTTTCCTTCATACTGTGTTCAGGAGAACAAGTGCAATGCACACACATTTGATAGTGATTTGAGCTTCTCACCATGCCATTCACAAGAGGATTCTGGTACCATCAGCTCCCCTAATAAGGGTTCAGCGTTACACTCTGTAGTCCATTTGGTGATTATCCTTCTGGGATGCTGTTGGAAGACGTGAACTGAGTCACTTTGGGGTTGGCATGACTTCAAGATAATTTCTCTAGTGATAGTCGTTCCTAACCAGATGTACTGTGTCACACTCAATACCCGATATCTGAGCCAGGTGGACCCCAGTATTTCAACCACCCAATCCCATTAGGTCGCCCTAATAGATTGAGGGCTGGAAATCATTCCCACATTTCCAGAAAAGCCAGTGGATGTTCCTACGGTCCTGGTTGAAAAACCAGTGAGATGTTTATCAATATTTGTTGCTTGGGTTGTGTCGTTATTGGCCAGCAATTCTCATACACACACTTAAGGGCCTCTAGCTCAAGTAAGTGGAATGTGACTCTAGAAGGCAAAAATGTGCTCTTTGTATCAGCCAAATAGAAACCCCTATTGTTTACTCATCAGTGGCTTAGAAGACTCTTAAATATGGTGGATTTCCAAGTAGCGTGAGCCCCATCCAATTGTAACATAGGTAATTGTTTCCTAAAAGGAACCAAATTGGGTCTTTGGTGAGACGGATGCAGGTAGCGGAAACTTCCACAAATTGGCACGGTTGCTTGGTAACCTGGTTCCCAGATCACTGGATGATTAATTGTGACGTATCAGTAGCCTCCTGAAAGACCAGTCACCACTTACGTAGCAAAAGACATGCGCACAACACGTATGCGAGACTCTGGGTTCAACTTAGTTTTGAAACCTGCTGTGTTGGTGCTTTTGGAGTTGATCTTCTATTCTCAAGTATTTTGTACAGACCTTTTTTTTCTAAGAATGGGAAGTGCATTTTGGATTCTGTTCAATGTATAATCACTAACAAAGCTGCTCTTGCAGAAGCTGTTTATATTGTACAGTGTTTGAGCGGAACTATTTGTTTATGCATGTGTTTGCATGAGCCCAAAGTAGCTATCAGACTTTAGAAACTGTGATGGTGGTTGAATCTGAACTTGGTACCCTGTTGTAAGATCCCTATTGCAAGATCTTTGTGTGACGTAATTGTAAAATAAATACCATGGCTTTATAAAGGGGGAGGGCTGGAAAAGAAAAGACCCTTTTTTATAAAAATTATGCATAATCAGTTGGACTATTTTAACAGGTTTGAGTTTAGTAATGTTTTTATTTATTGCCTTCCAAAAAGAACTCGAGCTTTTGTGCTAGATGCAAAAAGTATTTTTATGTAAATATAAAGCTATGTAATCATGTGTTTATACTTGCTAAATTAGGATCTAGCAAGGTGTACATTAAATATATGAACAGTAACAAGCAACATTCTTTCTAATAGCTTTTAATAAAAGCTGTCCTAACTAAAACTTGATTAAGATATTAATCCGTTTTCAAAGGAACGAACCCCGCACACTGATTAATTTCCTTCTCTGAGCTGTTGGACAGTAACCTGTTTGAACAGAGTGCTGCAGTGTATGATCTTGGGTAGTGGTATTGCCTTCATAGCTGTTTCCTTGCATCTTAATGCAGATAAAAATAAAAGTACCTGAAGCAGTATTAAAAGACAAAGCATATATTTGTTACAGTGCAATTTGAACGAAAAAATGCAAAATGTTGCTTATTTTATACAACAAGAATTGAGTAGTCTATTTTTATAGCTAAATTGAATTGAATTTTTTGATGTGGACCAAATTAGTAATCGAGCCCGAAGACCGTAACTAGCATATTAATTGTAACTGTATTGATCTCACGCTTCTTTTAGGTGATAGATTAATGATAGGTTAAAAACAGAATTATTTAAAAAGGGTGATAATCTCCCTTAAAAGGGATTTTTTTTTACTTTATTTTGGTTAATGTGATCCCATTGACTGGAGGAGTGCAGAAACCAAAAGTTGAGACTGGATTCATGTTGTAAATGTACCATACAATAAGACTGACTGCCTGTCACAATACAGATATTAAACAGTGTGCATTGATTAACGAGCCCCAAGAATTGGCTGAGCTAAACTGAGGCCAGATTATTAACTAAATTGGAAATGCATTGGGCATCATTTGTACACACACTACAAAGTTAATTATACTTTAGACTATCTAGTCTTTTTTTTCGGAGCAGTTACGTTTCTATGCACAGTAATAACTTCATGTTTAATTGTAGTATTATGTTTAAAATTACTTAAGATTTGAGTAATTTTTTTGTAATTTTTTTCCACTAATGTACTCAATTTTCAGCAAAGAAAATATATTTACAAAATTTGCTTAACGAGACCACAAAATAACAGACGCATTAACTTTCGACAAAACCACCAATCTAATGGGAAGCGCACACTGTGGATCTAACTGGGAGCAATCCAAAGAATTTTTAATTGACACAGTAGTACCAGTGTTAAGAAATTTTCACCAAGGTCCTCAATGTTACAAATGTGATCTAAAGCCATTTTTGTAAATGCAATTAAAGTTTAAAAATTCAATGATAAAACTCCTTTCCTCCTGTAAAGTTTTATTTTTCTTGACAACTGTTAAATACATAGACAAGATGGTTAATCGTGGCACGTTCTTGCCAGTTGGGCGTCTTCTGTGTCTTAACCTCATCAATGATTTGGCAAAATGGGCGTGAACCTATGATCACTTCTTTAAGAATCATTGATGATGTTTCAATGCACAGTGCTACTTTGTGGCAATTCTTATCTGTACTACCTATCAGAAATTATTTGCTATTCTTGTTTCCTGTCACATGTACAAACTCACAGCAATAAACATGTTTGATTATGTAAGCGTATTTTTCTTTTCAGGATTTCCCTAAGCAAGGATGCTTATTTTATCTGTGGATTGGTTTTTGGCATTACATGTGGGTGGGTGTTTGCAATAAGGCAGCAGGTATTTAATCTACAAATTATCCCCAGTTTTGCAACCTATGCAGTTCCATTTTTTTAAGAAAATTGCAGAGATTTCTATCAAAACCTGCACAGAGTATTGACAGAATTTTGGGATGCCAAATGTTGATTTTACAGATCATAGAATTCCTACAATCAGAATAGAGCATCCCACCCAGGCCCAATGCCTGTAACCCTACATATTTACCCTGCTAATCCCCCTAACCTACACATCTAAGGGGCAATTTAGCATCGCCATTCCACCTAACTTGCAGATTTTGGATTGTGGCAAGAAACCCGTGCCAACACAGGGAGAACTTGCAAACTTCACAGTCACCCAAGACTGGAATCAAACCTGGATCCCTAGTGCTGTGAGGTAGCAGTGCTAACCACTGTGCCACCCTGTGCTGTCCATCTATACCTTCTATAGAAGTAAATTAAGGCAGTTAATCCCTTCCTCTGTATTCGTCTCATTGAGAATTTGGTTGATACGAACAGGAGGAGTCCATTTGGCCCTGGAGCCTTGTCTGAAATCAGTGAAGTTGTGGCTGATTGAAGACTTATCTCCATATGTCCAACTTTGCACCTTATCTCTTAATACCCTTGCATAACAGAAATTTATCCATCTCTGATATAACATATTTTGAATTGATTTAGCATTGCTGCTGTTGAAGAGGTCAAGACTTTGACTACCCTTTGGGTTTCCTAATTTCACCTGTGAAAGGGCTAGTTCTAATTTTTAGATAAGTTCACTAATCAAAGGCCCCCCAACCAGTAGAAATAATTTCTCTTTATCTTTTTTTTCCTTTAATTTGATCAATTCATTTCTTAACCTTTAAATTCCAGGGATACAATCCAGTCTGCGTAATTTAACCCTTGGATTCCAGGTAATATTCAAGAATTCAGTAACACCACGTAATTGTCAAGCTATGACTACCACCAACAAACAAGAATTTAACTCTCTTGACTTCATATTCAACGGCACTGCCTTCATTTAATTCCCCAACATCATCATCCTCGGTGTCATCAATGACCAGAAACCTTCCTGGATGAGCCTCAGAAATACAATGGCTTTAAAATTAGGTCAGAGACTGCAAATGTTGAAGTGAGTCACTCACCTTCTCATTTCCCCAAAGCGTGTCCACCATCTACGATGCAGAAGTCAATGCGGTACTCTCCACTTGCCTTGATAAGTGGAAGTCTAACAACACTTGAAGCTTGGCACTTTGCAGGGCAGAGCAGCCCACTTGATTAGTATCCTATGAGCAACACTTTCCAAACAAGAGACTTCTGGCGTTCCAGAAGATGGTAGTCATAATGTGGAGATGCTGGCATTGGACTGGGGTAAACACAGGTAAGAAGTCTCACAACGCCAGGTTGAAGTCCAACAGGTTTATTTGACAGGAATGCTATTCCCTTGTCAGGTGAGTGGAGAGTTCTGTCCACTCACCTGAGTCCTTGGTCCAGGCAACTGAGAACGCAGAGAGCTTTGGAGGATTACAGGGAGAGTAGGAGGGAACTCAAATGGGGAATTAGAAGGGCGAAAAGGGGGCACGAAATGGTCTTGGCAGACAAGATTAAGGATAATCCAAAGGCATTTTATTCATATGTTAGGAACAAAAGAGTTGTTAGAGAAAAAGTCAGTCCTCTTAGGGACAAAGGAGGGGAGCTATGTTCAGAGACCAAGGGAATGGGGGAGATCCTGAATGAATACTTTGTGTAATTATTCACAAAGGAGAGGGACTTGTTGTCTGGAAGTGTCTTGGAGGGAGTTGTCGACCTGTTGGAGAAAATCTCCATTACAAGGGAGGAAGTGTTAGGATTTTTAGGTAACATTAAAACTGACATACCTCCGGGTCCTGATGGCATTTATCCTAGGCTGCTCAGGGAGACAAGAGATGAAATTGCTGGGCCTCTGATGGAAATCTTTGTCTCTTCTTTGGACACAGGTGAGGTCCCAGAGGATTGGAGGATAGCGAATGTGGTACCGTTGTTTAAAAAGTGTAGTAGGAATAACCCAGGTAATTATAGGCCGGTGAGCTTGACGCCAGTGGTGGGGAAGTTGTTAAAGAGGAACCTTAGAGATAGGATGTATATGCATTTAGAACATAGCAATCTGATTAGTAACAGGCAACATGGCTTTGAAAAGGGGAGGTCGTGCCTTACAAATCTGGTAGAATTTTTTGAGGAGGTGACAAAAACGGTTGACGAAGGACAAGCTGTGGATGTCGTCTATATGATTTCATTTGACAAAGTCATGGCAGGTTGGTGAAAAAGGTTAAGGCTCATGGAATACAAGGACAGCTGGCTAGAGGGGTTGAGAACTGGCTTGGCAACAGGAGACAGGGTGGCAGTGGAAGGGTCTTTTTCTAGCTACAGGTCTGTGACTAGTGGTGTTCCACAGGGCTCTTTACTGGGACCTCTGCTATTTGTAATATATATAAATGATTTGGAAGAGGGAGTAACTGGTGTGATCAGCAAGTTTGCAGATGACATGAAGATGGCTGGACTTGCTGATAGTGATGAACAGCGTAAGACAGTACAGCACGATATAGATAGGCTGGTAAATTGGGTGGTGAAAAAGCAGATGGAATTTAATCCAGATAAATGCAAGGTGATGCATTTTGGAAAAAATAATATAGGGGGGAGTTATACAATAAATGGTAGGACCATTAAGAGTATAGAAACACAGAGGGACCTAGGTGTTCAAGTTCACAAGTCCTTGAAGATGGCAGTACAGATGGAGAAGGTGGTGAAGAAGGCATATGGTATGCTTGCCTTTATAGGAAGGGGTATAAAGTATAAAAGCTGGTGTCTAATGTTGCTGTTGTATAGAACGTTGGTTAGACCACATTTGGAGTACTGCGTCCAGTTCTGGTTGCTGCACTACCGGAGGGACATGGAGACCTGGAGAGAGTGCAGAGGAGGTTTACCAGGATGCTGCTTGCTATGGAAGGTCTTAGCTATGAGGAGAGATTGGGCAAATTGGGGTTGTTCTCCCTGGAGAATGGAGAATGAGGGGAGACCTAATAGAGGTGTATAAGATTATGAAGGGTATAGATAGAGTGAACAGTGGGAAGCTTTTTTCCCAGGTTGGATGCGAAAATCACGAGGGGTCACGGGCTTAAGGTGAGAGGGGCGAGGTATAATTCAGATGTTAGAGGGAGGTTTTTCACAGAGGGTTGTGGGGGCCTGGAATGCACTGCAAGTAGGGTGGTGGAGGCAGGCACGCTAGAGTTGTTTAAGGCTCACTTAGATAGGCATATGAGCAGACTAGAGATGGAGGGATACAAAAGAATGTTCTAGTTAAGGATCAAGAGCCTCAGGACGTTCCTGGGAATCAATAGATTCCTATGGGCTGTCCAACATATTTTATGGCTCACCTGTCTCTTACGTTGGAGCTACTGGGGATCTTCCATGAATGTCTGTATAGGCTGTTGTATGTTTATTGATGCCCCCTTTTTACATCCACAGATGATTCAGTCCGCCTTGTTGCCGACAAGGGGCATTCGTGCGGTGGGTCGTGTGAGGGCTGCTCTTGGATGTTGCTTCGAGAGTTGGCTAGTGCTTCATGTCATTAGTGTACGCTTAAACTGGACCAATTGACGGGCAACATGACAGCTCAGTGGCTATCACTGTTTGCTGTGCAGTTACAGGGACCCGGATCGGATCTCCGACTTGGGTCAGTGTCTGTGGGAGTTTGCGCATTCTCCCCGTGCTTGTGTGGGCTTTCTCCGGGAGCTCTGGTTTCCTCCCATACCCCAAAAACGTGCTTTTAGGCTGATTGGTGTTAATAAATTGTCCCTAAATTGGATCTCCGTTAATCTGGAGCACATATAATTCCCTAAATTTGCACCCCTTTATTGTGGAGTCCACGAGATGTAGACAAAAGTCGTAGGTAGAAGGAGGATTGGATCGAGGCACTCACTGAGTGTTAAAATGGGTGGCGTGGGCTTGTAGGGCCGAAGGGCTTGTTTCCTGTGCTGTGTTGTTCTTTGTTCCCCAGCTGTGGTCCAGTCAAGGTTTTGTGTAGCAAAACTTCTACCTCCTTTTATTCTTTCCTCTAGGTAAAGAAGTCAGTGTTCCATTAAACTTTTTATTTTCTGTACCTGTTTTATGACATTTCAATGACGTGCCTGGATTCCTAGTTCCTTTGGATCTCCACTTTGTTTTTTGCTTTTCCCCATTTGGTAAGTGCTGTGTTCCATTCTTTTTGGATCCATTCTGGATGACCTCATGTTCACCTATATTGAAGGGGCAAAACTGTGGCAAATTAATTTCTATCAATCAATCAATCTACTTTTATTTATTTTTGATGTTATGCTTCTATCGACAGTGCTTACAATTCTGCCTTTGTGCCAAACAAAAAATTTAGATATGTGGCTTTCTGCCCCATAATCTAAGTCATTATGGTGATATGTTGAGATCTTAACACTGATTCCTGTGGGACACCACTAATCATCCTGCTTGTTATCTCCACGTTCTGTATCTTGCTGCTCAGCTAGTTTCTGAAGCAAGTCAATAATTTGCCTTCAATTCCATGAATTGGTAATGAATAGTCTATGGTCAGTCTATTGGTAATGGTTAGTCTATGCCAGCAATGGCGACAGAGGTGTCAAGGATGGATAGTATCAGAGATGGACCATGTTAAACGAGAGAGGGATGAGAGAAGCAAAATGATGAACTTTTCCAGGTTGAGACACGAGCATGAAGTGGCACTGATGTACTCATCAATGTAACAAACAAAGTCGTGGAAGAGGGCCTGAGTAAGACTGGAATTGTTCCACACTTCTTTCTGGTCACCTGAAAATTTTCGGTGAGTGTAATCATCCTATCCTTAAATTCCTGTAATTTTCCAACAACAGATGTTGGGCTGACTACTCTGTAATTCCCTGGTTTTGTTTTCTTGCCTTAAACAATAGAGGAACGGCACAATTTCCCAACCTAAACAGACAGTTCCTGAATCAAGAAAAGTTTGGAATTTTATAGTTGGGGAATCTGCAAAATTCTGACCTACTTCCTTTAAACTCTCAGAATGAAAATCATTGTTCCCATTGACTTTTTCTCTTTTATGGATATTATTTTCTTTATTACTTGTTAATTTGGATGAGTCCTTGACTCAAAATTAATTTCCTTGATGTCTGGCATATGGACACCTCTAAATATTGGCAAGTCTACCATTTCCTTATTTTCATTGACACAAGCATCATATTCATTCATTCAATCCAACCAAAATAAATACTTTGAGCAACATTTTACTGTTGTACTAGTACACAAAACAGAATTGAAACTGTTTTTTATTGTAGTTTCTATAAGGTATTTAGCTACAATTATTGACTCAAATGATTGTGAAATGACTGCCTTGTCAAGTTTCAAAGAACAAAATTTGCAGTGTGCAATTTGATTGGACAGATGACCCTATAGACGTATGGAATCCCCATCAAAACCAAAACTGCACATTGAAAGATTAGTTATTTCTTAGATATTTATCAGCCCAGGTTTTGTGTGAAAAGTGTGTTTGCCATCGTTGCTCCATTGACATTCCCAGCAAACTTAGGAGTCCGCATTTGCCCAAAGTCATGCAGAAATCCAGAAGCTGATGTTCGTGGTTTGAAACTTCTCCAGAGAGTACACTGTCCTTCACCAGACGGCAATCAGTAAGCTGATTTTTTTTTAAAATTACCTCAAAGCTATTAGTCTAAATCCTTGAAAAAGTTGTTGAAAGATGTCAAATGTTTTTGAACTATTTACTAAGTTCATAATTACTGTTAATGACTCCTCATCCTGAAAGGTTTTGTTTATATTTGAGATGGTATAGATCAGATTTCTCCATTAAGATTCCACATTGTTTTAAAATTTTAAGTGATTTATGATATATTAGTTCCTCTCTCAATCTAACAATTTATTTTGCTACCTAATTTGTTTTAAAAAATGGGATTAATCTCTTGCTTTGCTGTCTGTGTGAAGACTCCAATGTGATTGGCTGTTTGCTGACATCACTGCTGCCTGGTGATCTCCTTGACTCTGCTGTGACTGGTGTGAGGGACTGGGAAATCAATGCCCCAAGGGGTCACTGGATGTTTGTGAGTAGCACTTTGAGGTCAGCAGTGGGTCTGTTGCCTGCAAAATCCATCTGCCTGGGCTGCTCATTGTTGATATTTCACCCCATAATTGCCTGTGGTATATTTATTTGTGAAAGCAGCAGTGAACACCATCACTGCACCACTGACTAACCGCAAAATCTGGGCCACGGTGCAATGTGAGCATGAAATGTCTTCCACAGATGCTGTTTAATCGTGCAATTTCTAAGGAATAAGTGCCATCTAGTGGATAAAGTAGGCATTTACTGAGTTGCATTTTGCAAAACTTATGACTACAAATAAAGGGAATTAAAACATATGGTATTCACGGGATGTGGGCATCATTCGTTAGGACTGGACTTTTATTGTCCTGCCTTAAGTGCCCTTGAGAAGATAATGGTGAACATCTGCGCCATTTAATATGTTGATGAAGGTAGAGGTAGATGATGAGGTAGAGAGATTCTTCTCGCTTAGAAAGGATAGTAGGACTAGAGGGCACAGCCTCAAGATAAGGGGGGGGGGGGGTGGTGCAGTTTAGATCAGAGTTGAGGAGGAACTTATTCATTCAAAGGGTGGTGAATCTCCGGAATTCTCTGCCCATTGAAGTGGTGGAGGCTTCCTCGCTGAATATATTTAAGTCATGGGTAGATAGGTTTTTGACAGACAAGGGAATTAAGGGTTATGGGGAGAAAGCAGGAAAGTGGAACTGAGCCACTTCAGATCAGCCATGATCTTATTGAATGGCGGGGCAGGCTCGAAGGGCTAGATGGCCTATTTCTTATGGCTCCCATTTCTTATGTTCTTATGAATAGGTGCAGTTGCTTTGATATTCCCACTTACTTAAAAAAAAAGCCATATACATGTTTGATGAAATAACAGAATTTTCATGCTGTAATTCAATAACACTCACACCACGCCAGGGCCAAGCAATCACATCACCATTGTCATTACCATCCCTGAAGCCCCCCCACCCTCCACCTTATCAACAGCTTGAGGGTTACCATTGACCAGAAACTGAACCAGCCATATAGTTTTGTTTTGAGTTTTTTTATTTGTGTGACAGGTAGGCTTACATAGCACTGCAATGAAATTACAATGAAAGTCCTCTGGTCACCACACTCCAGTGCCTCTTCGAGTGCACCGAGGGAGAATTTAGCGTGACAAATACATGTAACCAGCACATCTTTCGGACTGTGGGAGGAAACTGGAGCACCGGAGGAAACCCACAGAGAACGTGCAGACTCCACACAGACAGTCACTGGAGCCAGGAATTGAATGCAGATCCCTGGCACTGTGATGCAGAAGTACTAACCACTGTGCCACAATGCTGCCCCTATAAATACTGTGGCTACAAGAGTAGGTCAGAGGTTAGTAATCCAGCAGCCAGTAACTCACTTCCTGACTGTAGCGCCTGTCCACCATCTATAAGGCACAAGTTGGGAATGTGATGGAATATTCGCCACTTGCCTGGATGAGTGCAGCTCCAACAACATGAAATTTAACAGCACCCAGGACAAAGCAGCCCATTTAATCAGCACCCAATATACACACGCGCACACGCACGAGCAGTGTGTACTATCTACAAGACACATTGCAGCATCTCACAAAGACAACCTTCCAAACCTGCAACTCTAACCACCTAAATGGACAAGGGCAACAGATGCATGGAAATACCACGACCTGCAAGTTCCCCTCCAAGTCACTTAGCATTCTGATTTGGAAATACATCATCGTTCCCTCACTGTCGCTGGATCAAAATCCTGAAATTCTCCTCTAACAGGACTGTGGGTGTACCTACCCCACATGGACTGCAATGATTCAAGGCAGTGGCTCACCACCACTTTCTCAAGGTGCAGTTAGAGATGGGCAGTTAATGCTGATCTAGCCAGCGTACCCACATCCCATGAAAGAACGCATTTTAAAAAGGAATACTTTATTCAAGGTGGGGATCTTTTAACTCTAACCTACACCATTTCCAGATTTTAATTTTTTCAGTGCACAAGAGCCCCTTTCCTCTCAGTGCAGTGGCTGAATCATAACCATAATGGCACAAAAGGGGTCCATTCAGCCCATCTAGTTGGTCCCCTGCTCCACCCCCATAGTCCTGCAAGTTTATTTCCCTCAAGTGCCCATCCAGTTTCCTTTTGAAATTGTTTTGGCTTTCACTACTCTGAAAAAAAGCATGTTTCCAGCCATTATCATTTGTTGCATAAAGAGATCTAAATCTTCTCAGTGGTAGAGGTTACAGGTTTGCATTTGAGTCCACCATTCTTACCCTGCTTCTTGACATAGATCTATCTCATAGTAAGTTGAGCTTTCTCTACACCCTAGCTACGACAGTAACACTACTTTCTGCACCTTCTCCCTTCCTTCTCTATTAATGGTATGCTTTGTATAGCATGTAAGAAACAATACTTTTCACTGTATACTAATACACATGGCAATAATAAATCAAATCAAATTCAAAGCTGCAGAAGCTTTAACCACTTTTGTTCTGATCTTCTGAAATCTCTTCAGTTTGTTTCTTCCACTGGTTTTAACACTTCCACCAGGAATTTCCTTGTGGGGAAGTGGGGGTGGGAACAGGTGGAGAGCAGACGACCTCCCAATTCACCACAAACTTACTCTCAATCAGGAGAGAGGAATGCCCTGACAATAATCCCCCTCACTTTTTCTTGGTTCTGAAAAGCAGCTAGGACTTTTGACTGCTCACTTTATTAAACAGTAAAAGAACATAAGCAGTAAGGTTTTTATAGTAGTCAAACTTGGCACATTCCTCAATTGCTAAAATCTAGTTTGCAACCTGATAACTATAATACACATTCCTCATTTTTATTTGAAATTTTCAACAATTTGCTTTTATTCTTACATAACTGACAAGGAAAAGCCAGGAACTGCTGTAAACACAATGTAACTCAGGGTAGATTAATAACTTCAGAAATTGGTCAGGGCCAAATAACTTGAAATATTAGCGCAAATGTGTCTGTTGAATTTTAGAAAAACATTTAATAAACCTCACAAGATGTTTATATTTGAATTAAATAGCTACAGCCTCCGTTTGACACCAGCTGCCAGCCTTCTAAGATACACTAACAATTATATCAATTTTTCTGTGAACGCTGGTACTGTCATAAGGAAGGACTGTAGAAAAAGAGATAATCAGCCTTAGATATCTAAGGAAATAAAGGAGGGTATCAAACTGAAAGAAAATGCATACAAAGTGGCAAAGATTAGTGGGAAACTAGAGGATTGGGAAATCTTTAAAGGTCAACAGAAAGCCATGAAAAAACTATCCAGAAAAGTAAGACGGATTATGAGAGTAAACTAGCTCAGAATATAAAAAGATAGCAAAAGTTTCTACGAATACATAAAATGAAAAACAGTGGTGAAAGTTAACATTGGTCCTTTAGAGGATGAGAAGGAGGATGTAATAACTGGAAATGAGAAAATGGTTGAGGCGTTGAACAGGTATTTTGTGTTGGCCTTCAGAGTGGAAGACAAATACGCTAAAAATGGATGGCAGGTGAGGACCTAGAAACTATAATTATCACAAAAGAGATAGTGTTGGGCAAGTTAACGGGGCTAAGGGCAGACAAGCCTCCTGGACCCTTTAGAATGCATTCCAGGATACTAAGAGATGGCAGGGGAAACAGCAGATGCAGTGGTGGTAATTTACCAAAATACGCTGCACTCTGGGTTGGTTCTTGCAGATTGGAAAACAGCAAATGTGACTGTTTAAAAAGAGGTAGACAAAAGGCAGATAACTATAGGCCAGTTAGTTTAACTTCTGTAGTAGGGAAAATGCTTGAATCCATCAAGGAAGAAATAGTGAGACATCTTGATATAAATTGTCCCATTGGTAAGATGCACCATGGGTTCATGAAGGGCAGGTCATGTTTGACTAATTGGGTGGAATTTTTTGAGAACATTACATGCGCAGTGGACAATAGGGAACCTGTGGATGTGTTGTGTCTGGATTTCCAGAAAGCATTCTGGATTTCCAGTAAGATACAGGTGCACAATGTTACGGGTAATGTATTAGCACAGATGGAGGATTGATTAACTAACAGAAAACAAAGAGTGGGGGTAAATGGGTGTTTTTCTGATTGGCAATCAGTGACTAGTGGTGTCTCAGGAATCAGTGTTGGGACCGCAATTGTTTACGATTTACATAGATGATTTGGAGTTGGGGACCACGTGTAGTGTGTCAAAATTTGCAGATGATACTAACGTGAGTGGCAGAGCAATGTGTGCAAAGAACGCTGAAAGTCTGCAAAAGGATATAGATAGTCTGGGCAACGGTCTCGCAGATGGTGTACAATGTTGGTAAATATGAGGTCATCCATTTTGGTAGGAATAACAGCAAAATGGACTATTATTTAAATGGTAAAAAATTGCAGCATGCTGCTCTGCAGAGGGACCTGGGTATCCTTGTGCAAGAATCACAAGGAGTCGGTTTGCAACTGTAGCAGGTAATTAAGGCAAATATAATTTTGTCCTTCATTGCTAGAGTTTAAAAACAGCAAAATTATGTTGCAGCTGTATAAGGTGCTGGTGAGGCCATACCTGGAGCACTGTGTACAATTTTGATCTCCTTACTTGAGAAAAGATATACTGGCACTGGAGAGGATGCAGAGGAGATTCACTAGATTGGTTCCAGAGTTGAGAGAGTTGGCTTATGAGAAGTAGACTGGGGCTATACTCATTGGAATTCAGAAGAATGAGATGAAACCTTATAGAAACATAGATGATTATGAATAGAATAGATAGTTCTGGTCGCCTTACTACCGGAAGAACGTGGAGACTCTGGAGAGAGTGCAGAGGAGGTTTACCAGGATGTTGCCTGGTATGGAAGGACTGGGTTATGAGGAAAGATTGAGCAAATTGGGGCTGTTTTCCCTTGAAAGACAGCAACTGAGGGGGGATCTAATAGAGGTATATAAGATTATGAAGGGTATAGATAGAGTAAACAGGTAAGCTGTTTCCTATGTTAGACACACAGTACGAGGGACCACGGGCTTAGGGGGAGGGGGGAGAGGTATAACACGGATATTAGAGGGAGGTTTTTCACACAGAGGGTAGTGGGGGTATGGAATGCTCTGCCAAGTAAGGTGATGGTGGAGGCAGGCACGCTAAAGTTGTTTAAGAGTAACTTAGACAGGCACATGAGTGGGTTGGAGATGGGAGGATATAGGAGATTGTTTTAAATAAGGTTCATTAGCTTTGGGACATCCCTGGTAATGTAAAAGGATGTGTAATGATACTAATGTTTTTGTCTTTTAATTCACAGGTTTTAAGTCGGTCCGCCTTGTTGTCCAACAAGGGGCATACACGCGATGGGTCGTACTAGAGCTGCTCTTGGATGTTCGAGAATAGCCTAGTGCTTCATGTCGTTAGTGTGTGCTTAAACTGGACCAAATGCTGGGCAACACGACAGCTCAGTGACGATCACTGTTTGCTGTGCAGACACATGGATTTGGGCCAGTGTCTGTGGGAGTTTGCGCATTCTCCCCGTGCTTGCGTGGGTTTTCTCCGGGTGCTCTGGTTTCCTCCCACACCCCAAAGATGTGCTATTAGGCTGATTGGAGGTAATAAGTTGTCCCTAAATTAGTTTCCCTCAATGTGGATGGCCATAAACAATAGATAAGGGTCATGGGTGGAGGGGGCGACTGGTAATGTTAAAATGGCGGCGCGGGCTTGTTGGGCCGAAGGGCCTGTTTCCCGGGCTGTTTTTGTTCTTTATAAGATAGAAGCAAGGAAGTTGTTTCCACTGGTAGGTGAAACTAGAACTAGAGGACATGGCCTCAAAATAAAGGGGAGCAGATTTAGGACTGAGTTGAGGAGGAAGATCTTCACATAAAGGGTTGTGAATCTGTGGATTTCCTTGCCCAGTGAAACAGTTGAGGCTATCTCATTAAATATTTTTAAGGCAAGGATAGATAAATTTTTGAATAGCAAAGGAATTAAGGTTATGGTAAGCGGGGGATAAGTGGAGCTGACTCCATAAGTCCACAAAAAGATCAGCCATGATCTTATTGAGCAGAGTCGAGGGGCCAGATGACCTACTCCTGCTCTAAGTTCTTAGGTTCTTTAGTTCAATCACATAAGAACATATGTTTAAGTTTCACCATTAAAACCCGTCATGGCTAGATTTCCAAATAAGAATAAAAACCTCAAAGAAACTGACAGTGCAATATCCAGCATTTTTTTATATGGATGTAGATGACAATAGTAACACATGCAAATATCAAAGAACAAAGTCAGCCCGGGAAACAGGCCCTTCGGCCCAACGAGCCCGCGCCGCCATCTCAACATCACCAGTCCCCCTCTCCACCCACGACCCCTGTCTAATGTTTTATGGCCATCCAGATTGAGGGAAACTGATTTAGGGACAATTTATTCCTGACAATCAGCCTAACAGCACATTTTTGGGGTGTGGGAGGAAACCGGAGAAAACCCACGCAAGCACGGGGAGAATGCGCAAACTCCCACAGACACCGGCCCAAATCCATGTGTCTGCACAGCAATCAGCGATAGTCACTGAGCTGTCGTCTTGCCCAGTATCTGGTCCAGTTTAGGCACACACTAACGACATGAAGCACTAGGCCAATCTCGAACAACCAAGAGCAGCCCCAGTACGACCCATCGCGTGTATGCCCCTCGTTGGACACGAGGCGGACCGACTTAAAACCTGTGAATGAAAAGGGAAAAAAAAATTATTATTATACTATATCCATTTACCTTACCAGGGTCGCCCCAATGCTAATGACCCTTATTAAAAACAATCTCCTGTATCCACCCATCTCCAACCCAGTCATGTGCCTGTCTAAGTTACTCTTAAATGACTCTAGTGTGTTTGCCTCCACCACCTTACTTGGCAGAGCATTCCATACCCCCACTACCCTCTGTGTGAAAAACCTCCCTCTAATATCTGTGTTGTACCTCTCCCCCCTCACCTTAAGTCCATGGCCCCTTGTCCTACGTGTCTCTATCATAGGAAATATCTTACCTCTGTTTACTCTATCTATACCCTTCATAATCTTATATACCTCTATTAGATCCCCCCTCAGTCAGCGTCTTTCAAGGGAAACGAGCCCCAATTTCTTCAATCTTTCCTCATACCCCAGTCCTTCCATGCCAGGCAACATCCTGGTAAACCTCCTCTGCACTCTCTCCAGAGTCTCCACGTCCTTCTGGTAGTAAGGCGACCAGAACTGGATGCAGTACTCTAAATGCGGCCTAACCAACGTTCTGTACAACTGCAACATTAGACTCCAGCTCTTATATTCTATACCCCTTCCTATAAAGGCTAACATACCATAGGCTATCTTCACCACACTCTCCACTTGCACTGCCACCTTCAAAGACTTGTGCACTTGCACCCCCAGGTCTCGCTGCAATTCTATACTCCTTACAGGCTTACCCTTTACCATATAACTCCCCCCTACATTATTCTGGCCAAAATGCATCACCTCACATTTATCCGGATTAAACTCCATTTGCCATGTATCTGCCCAATCAACCAGCCTATCAATATCCCGCTGTATTGCCAGACACTGCTCCTCACTGCCCGCCAATCCAGCCATCTTGGTGTCATCAGCAAATTTGCTGATCACACCACCTACTCCCTCTTCCAAATCATTTATATACACTACAAAGAGAAGAGGTCCCAGTACTGAGCCCTGCGGCACACCACTAGTGACAGACCTCCAGCTAGAAAAGGACCCCTCCACTACTACTCTCTGACTCCTCTTTGCAAGCCAGTTCTCTACCCATCTAGATACCTGACCACATATCCCATGAGCTTTAATCTTCTGTACCAACCTACCATGAGGGACTTTGTCAAACGCCTTACTGAAATCCATATAGACGACATCAACTGCTCGTCCTTCGTCGACCGTTTTTGTCACCTCCTCAAAGAATTCTACCAGATTCGTAAGGCAAGATTTCCCCTTTACAAAGCCATGCTGCGTATCCTTAATCAGATCGCAACGCTCTTAAGTGCACATACATCCTTTCCCTAAGAATCCTCTCCATCAACTTACTTACCACTGACGTTAAGCTTACCGGCCTATAGTTACCCGGGTTATCCCTCCTACCCTTTTTAAACAACGGTACCACGTTCACTATCCTCCAGTCCTCTGGGACCTCACCTGTGTCCAAAGAAGAGACAAAGATTTGCGTCAGAGACCCAGCAATCTCATCCCTCACCTCCCTAAGCAGCCTAGGATAAATGCAATCGGGCCCCAGAGATTTATCGGTTTTAATGCCAGCTAAGAGCCCTAACACTACTTCCCTTGTAATCGATAGATCTTTCAATTGGTCTACCGCTCCCTCAATGACCGTACCAGACATCAAGCCCCTCTCCTTTGTGAATACCAACACAAAACATTCATTCAGGATCTCCCCTATTCCCTCTGCCTCTAAGCACAATTCCCCACGTCTGTCCCTGAGAGGACCAATTTTACCCCTAGCCACCCTTTTGTTCTTAAGATAGGAGTAAAACGCCTTTGGATTCTCCTTAACCCTACCTGCCAAAGCCATCTCATGCCCCCTCTTTGCTCTCCTAACTCCCCGTTTGAGATCCCTCCTACTCTCTCAGTATTCCTCCAACGCTCTCTCCGTTCCCATCTGCTTAGACCTGACATATGCCTCTCGTTTCTTCCTAACCAGGTCTTCTATATCTCTAATAATCCCTAATCCTACCTTTCCCATCCTTTCTCCTAACTGCACATGCCTTTCCTGCACCCATTGCAGTTTTCCCTTGAAAGACTCCCACATGCCTAACGTGGTCTTGCCTTCCAGCAGCCTATCCCAGTCTGTATCCCTAAGCTCCTGCCTAATCCGACTGTATCTAGCCTTCCCCCAATTTAGCACCCTCCCCTTAGGACAGCTCTCATCTTTTTCCATTCGTATCCTAAAGTAGACGGAGTTGTGGTCACTATTAGCCACATGTTTGCCTACCGCAACCTCAACCACCTGACCCGGCTCATTTTCCAGCACTAAATCCAGTAGCGCCCCCTCTCTAGTCGGGCTATCTACATACTGTTGCAAGGATCCTTCCAATACACATCTTACGAATTCCTCCCCATCCGACCCCCCCCCCCCAGCTCTAGGCACCTTCCAATCCACCCCAGGGAGATTAAAATCTCCCACTACAACAACCCTGCTCTTCCTACACTTACCCAAAATGTCCCTATATATACCCTCTTCCACTGCCCACGGGCTATCGGGCGGCCTATAGTACACTCCTAGCATAGTAATGGCCCCCTTCCTATTCCTCAACTCCACCCACAGAGACTCAATTCCCAACACCCCCCCCCCCCCCCCATGTTATCCTCCCTCAGCACTGCTGTGATCTGCTCAGAGTGCCACTCCCCCTCCTCTTCAACCCTCCCCTATCACACCTAAAACACTTATACCCTGGAATATTTAGCTGCCAGTCCTGCCCCTCCTTTAACCACATCTCTGTCACTGCCACCGCATCTAAATTCCTCGCGAACATCAAGGCCCTAAGTTCATCCAACTTTTCCGTCACACTCCTCGCATTAAATCAAAGGCAAGTGAGACTCTTGTTGAAGGTAGTCAGTCATTCATGCCAAATATTTGCCAGACAACACTGTTTACCACTGAATATTGCCCACGTCTTGCTGCATGTGCGCACAGGCTGCTTCATTACTTGAAAGAATTGCAACTGGAACCAAACATAGATAATTTGCAAACATCTTCAGCTCCTTATGATGGAGGGAAGGTCATTGCTGAAGCAGCTTCAGATGCTAAGCTTGGGACATTGCCCTATGAAACTTCTGCAGTGACATTCTAGAGCTGAGATGATTGGCTTCCAATGAGCACAGCCACCATCCTTTGTGCCTAATGTGACTCTAGCCAGTAGAGAATTTTCCCTTCAATTTCCTTACGACTTCAGTTTTTTCTAGGGCTGCTTTATGCCACACTTGATCAAATATTGCCTTGATGCCAAGAATAATCCAGTTGAGTTGGAAGTAATGTAATTTATTTTTGATGCGTTTAATGATGCCACAAGTGTTCAAAAACATCTTCACAAAAATGTTTTATTTTCCATTATATTCATGACATATCCAAGTATTTTCTTGAATAATTTTCCCACCTATGCAATATTTTTAAAAATCCATTATATTGTTTCCATCCATAAAAGATTGCTGAACCAACTCAAGTACATAAACCTAGAAACCAGTCACTTTTTAAATCCTAAAGTTTAACAATTGCTATGAATGTACATCATCTTAATGAAACCACCTCAAAATTAGAAATCATTAATGTCAACTAAGACAGACATTTACACCAATCTAATGCAAGTTATTTTTATTTAACTTGCAACTAAATTATCAGTGCCATTTTCATTATTTAGGCTCCTGTAAATTATAAAGCACTTCTTTCATACCTGAAAGAAAAATTAGTGCAAAGGAAATTCCATACTGAGATAATAGTGAAATCATTTCATTGATCCCCATGTAGACCTTAATGTAAACCAAATAGCACTCAGTGTAAAATCAATATGGAAATATGCAGAGTCTCCAGCAACATCCAAACAAGTGAAACTCCAGAACAAAGCAGTGCTACTGTACATCTGTATTTTGGTTTTACTATGATGCCTATTACACAATATTCAAGAACATGGTTCCAGACCATACAGGAAATCAATTATGATAAGCTCTTAGGAATTTGTATTATGTACATTCTAAACATACTTCCAAGCGCAATGCTAAGTTCTACACAAAGCTCCAAGCAGTCCAGCTGCTTGCTGTTGAGATGGTCTCCATGCTGGACTGCTTGATCACAGCTATTGACCATCTACAGCACCAGTGGCTGAGAATAAGCTCAAGTCCACATCTATGGCCTTCACTCTTTTGCCCTGCTCAGGAAGGAGAGAGTGAGTGAATAAACTAGCCCTGCTGAACGATAACACCTAGATAGCCTCATGCTGACACAGAGCAATTATCCAAGGTCTAGCTATGGAACATATTATCACAAAGTATGAATGATTAGCACTAGTAAGATCACAAGTCACACATTTAATACTGCCACAAGCAGCAACTTATTCCCATGAACATCAACTTTGCAATTAGCCCACTGACATCACAGGGGGCAGGGGGGGCAGTTTCTGATTATTTGGGTTTCCCCAGAATTTCCCTGAAAAAAAATTAGCTGAAAATATTCAACTTCGTTATTAGGTGCATCGGCCCTTATATTCCAAATCCTTTGCATGGAGAGGGAAACAAAACATAGGTGAATAGTTACTTTGTTAAATTATTACTTCATCTCATTTGTCAGGTGCTGCAAACATGAGCAAGTTTTTAAACTGAGTTATTTCAAAAGTACTCAATCATTGAATCTGCAGAAGGTCATTCTGCACAGACCACAATCTACCCAGGCCCTATCCCCATGTATTTACCTTAGTGTGAGGGGGACGAGCTAAGGGACAATTTAACATGGCCAATCCACCTAACCCACACATCTTTGGACTGTGGGAGGAAACCCACACAGACACAGGGAGAACATGCAAACGCCACATAGACAGTGACAAGACAGGAATCGAACCAGATCCCTAGCACTGCGAGGCAGCAGTGCTAACCACTGTGCTGCCTATTATGCATCATGGATTCTACATCATCATTATGCATCATGAAAATCAAGGGATGTAGTTAACACAAAATAATTAAGTGTGGGTGCATGGCTACGCAAAGACATTTTGAATCTTTTACCCATCTAAATAATCATTTTCCATCAAACAAGAATCCCCAAGGTCCCAGCAACTGCCAGGGAAGCAAGAAGCTGATTCTGGGAAAACACACTGGTCATCGGGGGGGGAAAAAAGAGCACAGTACACAAACATTTTAATGCCATCAGCACACTAATCAAATCAATCAGTAAACAGATGGTCTGATGACCATGAGATCCTAGCAGCAGTCAGATATTTCACACTTAACACAAACTTTCATTCACCTGTGAAACACTAACTTCACTGAGAATTACACTGAGCAACCTTAATGTTTGGAATATTTGTCATCAAATTATTTATTGAAATCTCTCAGTCCCTCATTAGAGCATACTATGGGAATACATTCACTTTGTCTCAAACCCAACCATGCTATACTTTATTCAGGCAGAATCCACCTAGTGTTAGCTAGTTGATCCTGAGTGTTAGAAGACAAACAAGTTGTAAGTGCTGGACCAGCTGGATACAACACACCATTCTGGAAATCTCTTCTCCAAAGCAATCAGTTCTGCTGTTCTTTGATCTTCACCAAAAAAATGATGGGAAGCTACAGCTATAACAATCATACTATCAGGCGTCAGGTCAAGAGTCTGAAATACACAACACGAGAAAGGAATGTTCAGAGGAATAGTGGCAGTTAAATATTTAAAAAACTACTTGTTCATTAAGAAATTGTACATACTCATTAATAGAAAACTTTATACCAAACGTGTTGGAAGGTTCAACAAGAAGTCTGACACATAAACTAGCCTCCATTTTGAACCACATCAAATTAAACATATTTCTGGTCCTGCTAAGCAAGCCCATTTAGTGTTTTTCTGATCAGTTATCTGCTATGCACCAATATATTTTGCATTCACTTATACAGCTTTACTTCGTGTCCATAAGGAAATCTCCCAGATGTGGAGATCCAAGGGACTAGGGAGAATGCAGAGTTATAGGAAATTAGTATAAGAAAGAAGATAGTATTGGAGAAATTAATGGGATTGAAAGTCGGTAAGTCCCCAGGACCTGATATTAGGCGTCCCAGAGAGTAAGAGATTGGCATAGAGATAGTGAATGCGTTGGTGATCATCTTCCAACATTCTCGATTCTGGAATGGTTCCTGAAGGTTGGCATGTAGTAAATGTCATTATTTAAGAAGAGGGGGAGAGAGAAAACAGGGAAGTAAAGACCTGTTAGCTTTACATCAGCGATGGGGAAAAATGCAGGAATCTATTATAAAGGATGTGATAAATAGACAACTGGACAATCATGATCTGACTGGGCATAGTCACAATGGATTTATGAATGGGAAATCATGTTTGACAAACGGAGTTTTTTTTGAAGAGGTTATTAACAAAATTAATAAAAGTAGTCGATGGATGTAATGTATTTGGCCTCAGAAGATTTTTGATAAAATCCTCTATTGGAAATGGAGGATAGAATTTGGTTAAAAACAAATTAGCTTTATTAATTGTATGCGATCTCTTTCATCACTACTTCTCGCTCTCTTTCGCACACTAGGTCTGTTACATGATTTTTGGTGCATACATTCATACAACAGGAATGAATACAAATACATAACATCCCACACAGTAGGCTAATTAGCAAGATAAAAGCACATGGGGTGGGATAGGAGGCAACATACTATCATGGATTGAGGATTGGCCAACAGGCAGTAAAAAAGAGGGGAAGAATACAAGGGTCTCTCACACATTGGCAGGCTGTGGCTAGTGGGGCACCACAGGGATTAATATATATCAATGATTTGGATGTGGGGACCAATTCTGGTATTTCCAAATTTGCAAATGATACAAAGCTAGCTGGAAATTTGTGTTGTGAGGAAAATGTAAAATGGCTGCAGGAGGATGTGGACAGACTTAGTGAGTGGACAAGAACCTTGCAGATCAAAGAATCCCTCCAGTGCAGAAAGAGGCCCATTAGACCAGCAAGCAGACATCAACAATAATCCCACCCAAATCCTACCTCCGTAATCTCTCACATTTATCCTGCTAACCACCCTGATACTAAGGGTCAAATGAGGATGGCCAAACAACCTAACCCACACATCTTCGGACTGTGGAAGGAAACCAGAGCACTCAGAGGAAACCCAGGCAGACAAGGGGAGGATGTGCAAACTCCACACAGACAGTTATCTGAAGCTAGAATTGAACCGGGGTCCCTGGCGTGAGGCAGTTGTGTTAACCACCATATAATGTGGATAAATGTGAGCTAATCATTTTGGTAAAGGGACAGATGTGCAAAGTGCTTCTAAACGGTAGGAAATTAATTTAGATGTACAAAGTAACCTATGCTTTGTACAGGTTTGTAGAGTAACCTGTGTGTCCTTGTCCATATGTCACCAAATGCTAGAATGCAGCTTGCAGCAAGGTATGAGGAAGACAAATCCTCTTTATTGCAAGAGGATTTGAGTGCATGAGTAGTGAAATCTTGCTTCAATTGTAGAGGAGCTTGGCTTGACAGCACCTGGAGTAGTGTGTGCAGTTTTGGTATCCCTTATCTCAGGAAGGTTCACCAGACATGTTATAGAGCTGGTGTGATCGTCTTATGAAGAAAGATTGGGCAAATTGGGCAAGTATTCTCTAGAGTTTTAAGGAATGAGGGGTGATCTACAAAATAATTAAAACAGGGTACAGGGTAGATGCAGGTAAGATGGTGGGGAGTCTAGAGCTAGGTGGCATCATTTCAAAATATAGGGGATGCCACATCCGACCAAAATGAGGAAAACTTTCTTTACACAGAGTTGTGAATCTTTGGAATTCACTCCCCCAGAGGGCAGTGGAAGTTCCGTCATTGTGTATGTCTCAAGCAGAGATTGATAGATTTCTGATTAACAATAAGTAAAAGGTTAGGTGATAATGGCCGTAAGAGACATTGGAGAGTCCTATCAACCACGATTGTATTGAATGGCAGAGAAAGCTTGATGGACTGAATGGCCTATTACTGCTCTAATGTTCATATTACCTGAAATAGGAACATCTGTTACTGCAGTAAATAGATTTTCTGATAATTTTTTAACTCTTTATCAAAGAAGTTGATGATGTGTGCCAGATATCTTGACAGACATCAATTTTAGTTCAGTTATTCCAAATCTGAACTATGAAAGGATAATTATACCCAACCCTGTGAGTAGGCAGCAGTTCCATTAGTTAACCAATGCGCCACCTCCCATTGCTATCTAGTGATTGGCTTGTGATTGGCTCTTCAGTTGAACACTGTTGCCAACACTCAACAATTAGGCTTGCAAAATTTAAAGACAGCCTTCTGAGAGAGACCTGCAGGGTTACTCACACAATAATGATCACAAAAAGAAAGACAAAGCACATAGGTTGCTGGGGATGAATTTGTTTACCTTGATCTCCAACCAAAATTGCCAAGCTGGAGCCTGTAGTCCATGGGAATAGAAAACAAAATAATCTCCATCATTATTGTACAATGATGACCCATCGCCAAAAGATGATGTGATGATACTAACTCCTTCAAGCGGGCGCATGTACAATGTCATGTGACTGGGACCTACACAAAGGAAAGAGTACACTTAGAAGAACAGAAATCAGTAATTGGTTAATACTCAGAACCACAAACGCACAATATTTCTAAACAAAATGACTGAACTCTTTATGCTCCCTTCAAATACTCTTCCCTTCCACAATGCTCCACCTTCTTATTTAAGTTTAAGTTTATTTATTTGTTACAAGTAGGCTTACATCAACACTGCAATGAAGTTACTGTGAAAATCCCTTAGTTGCCATATTCGAGCACCTGTTTGGGTACACTGAGGGAGAATTTAGCACGGGCAATCCGCCTAACCAGCTTGTCTTGCAGACTACTGGAGGAAGTCAGAGTACTTGGAGAAAACCCATGCAGACATAGAGAGAACATACAAACACTACACAGACCTGGTGCTGTGAGGGAGCAGTGCTAACCACTGTGCCACATTTATTTACACAAGTCAGGTACATGTTTCAAAACTAGTAACCAGATCAGGTCCATGCTGGATTTTTTGGATCTTACTGATTTTTGGGTCGGACGATTGGATTGGTCCAGGGACACTCAGAACACACTGAAGACAGGTGCACGAACCAAAACTAGTCATCACACCAATGCGGCTGACAGCCCAACAAGCCGGTAAATTATTTCACTCATTTAATAAGAAAAAAGTAAGCATGGCAGCTTATAAAAAATGCCTGGTTTTTAGGCACCACTGCTTTTCAGATTGCAAGATCTTAGATGGTGTAGCACAGGTTTAACATCCTCATTGCCACCCGTAACTAAGATTAAAGTACCCTCAGGGCATTAAAATTTATATATCTAGGATACAACTTCACATTGTGTGTGCGCACATCAAGATATGAGAAGAGAAGAAACCATTTGCGACTCAGGGGTCCCATTCACACGAGCAATGCAACCAAATCAGCAAAAGCTGACAGCTGGAAAGTTTCACAATTTTTAAAAAAAATTTAGATAATCAGGCTCATGGACAGCACAGTGACACAGTGATCAGCACTGCTCCCTCATAGTGCCAGGAACCTGGGTTCAATTCCAGTCTTGGTTCACTATCTGTGTGGAGCTTGCACTGTGTCTGCATGGGTTTCCTCCGGGTGCTCCTGTTTCCTCCCACAGTCCAAAGATGTGCGGGTTAGGTCGATTGGCCATGCTAAATTAACCGTAGTGCTGGGGGATTAGCAGGGTAAATATGAGGGGTTACGGAAATAGGGCCTGGGTGGGATTGTGGTCCGTGCTGCCTTGATGAGCCGAATGGCCTCCTTCTGCACTACAGGGATTCTATGAGCGTACAAAATTGCAGTATACAGTTCAGCCATGAGGTGGCCCTATCCAACAAGCTGAAATCCATGATGGGGACAGAGAAACATACCTTACGTATAACACATTAGTGCCGCTACATTACATTCCCTAGTTAAGTGGTTATTACCTATTCGAACAGTTTGCTTTAGTGAAATACTGAAGATGGAACTATTGTTAAATTAAATCTAAAATTACACGGCTAATAACCGACTCATAGTGATACAAAGATGTACAAAATTAGTACAGCATCAAAATAAGCCCAACAGCCCAGGCATCATTAATGTGGGGCAAAGCTAAAAACTAACAAAAACATGTAATCACCAGGTCTGAATTTAAAAGACACAAATTAAAAAACACAATTATGCAAATGCATTTTTGGGTTTCATCATAGAATCCCGACAGTGCAGAAGGTGGCCATTTGGTCCATCGAGTTGCACTGACCACAATCCCACTCAGGACTCATTCCCATAACCCCCTATATATACCTTTAAGATGATTGGCCATGCAGGAAATTAACTTGCACATCTTTGGACTGTGGGTGGAAACTGGAGCACCCAGAGGAAACCCATGCAGACACAGGGAGAATGTGCAGACTTCACACAGACAGTGATCCGAGACTGGAATCAAACCCGGGGCCCTGGCACAGTGGGGCAGCAGTGTTAACCACTGTGCCACTGGGATGCTCACAAACTCTAATATTTCAGCTCAATAATCTTGCACAATTCTTGGGATTTTAAATTTGTATTCCTTTGTGTTGATGTTTGTGTTAAAAGCAAAACGTCTGTGAACACTTGGATCTCCAACAGTCAACACTTAAATGCACTTGATGCAGAAGCTAAAATTCAATCATTCTCATACCTGTCACCTCAAAGGTCAACTTCCAAGAATCTGAAGGCATCTTATTATTGGAAATCAGTTTGAAAGCAACAGGCGTCTTGGGTGAAAATTCTGCAGCAGGCAGATACCAATTTTTCCTAGAAAACAATACAAAGAGCTGGTGAACAAACTCAAGAGAATGTTTCTTCAAAGCTTAAGACCAAGTGGCTTTATCATGAATGACTGTTGTTGTTCATCAACATTCATTCATTCACTGCAACAGCAGTTTTGTCTGTTCCATGCAAATCTGAGATGGTTTCAATACATTTGGCCCCTGCCATAACTCAGGATAAACATCAGCCAACCATGAACACGATGTCCGCCATTGTCAAACTGCTGACATTTAACGTCAACTTCACAAAGAGTGAACAACACACAGCAGCCAACCCCAACAACCTCCAAGACAGGAATCCTCACCTGATAAGGCTGTGCACAGGTAAGAACCAAGGAAATCCACAAAATGGTGCATCCTCGCATGAACTTCTTATTGTATGGTTTATTTCGGGTATATGTGGAGTAACGTGGGACATAAGGGTGTAATCAAATCCATTAATCCATATCCCAGAATCTCTCTTGACTACTTCCCCATCAAGATCATGGAATGCCCTTGTTGTATGCTGAAGTGGGAAGAGGAAAAGAAGTGAATACATTGCCAAGGATATGCCAAAATCCAGTTTCATATCAGATATTACATCACAAGTATCAACTCCTCATTGTCAATAAATTACAAAGCTGAATCTTGTTGGCAAAATTAAGGCATGCCAGCCAGCAAGTGTACAGGACTAAGAGATATGGCAGGAGTTGTCAATCTCCAGAACTACTTGTTTTTGAAAAACAAACTAGAGCAACACAAATCAAAACAGCACTTTGCCCTTAAAAAAATTTGCAGGAGTTTAAACTCACCATCGGAAGTGGAGGGCTGGTTCTATTAGTTAATGATGGTGTTAGCAAAATAGAGAGAAAGACTAAAGTTCAGGAACAAGGATGTGGAAACAGTTTGGGTAGAGATGAAAAGTGGTAAAGGCAAGAAGTCACTTGTGGTAGTCGTGCACAGGCACCCTAACAGTATGGTAGGGGAGCGTATAAAGGGAGAAATGACAGGAGCTTGTAAGAAAGATACAATGACACAAAGATAGGCGAGTTGTGAAGACGATATAAGGAGGCTACAAAAATACAAGACAGGTTACGTGAGTGGAAAAAGATCTGGCAAATGGAGTATAATTTGGCTAAATGTGAAATGGTCCATTTTGGCAGGAAGAACAAAAGAGAAGCATATTATCTAAATGGCAAGAGATTGCAGAGCTCAGATGCAGAGGGATCTGGGTGTCTTCTTGCACAAATCACAAAAAATGCAGGTATAGTAAAAACTTGACTTGGAAATATATCACTGCTGCTTCATTGGCGCTGGGACAAAATCTTAGAACTCACTCCTAAACAACACTGCATCTACATTTGATCAACACCTTCTCAAGAGTAATTGAGGGTGGGCATATAAATGGTGGCTTAGGCAACGATGCCCAAGTCCCAAGAAAGAATTCAAAAAATCCGTAAGGGCATATCAAAGGGATAAACAAGAAAACAAATGATAAATGTTTATTTGCAACCTGATTTCCCTTCCCTCTCCTCAGTGACCAACTTACCAAGTCTGCCTTGCCTGCTGAACCAACTAATATTTTATTCCCAGGTACACCTCTGTCCATCATTTGTTTCTTTACTTGCCACATTACTACTTCCCTTTGCCTCACACCATGATCCCTCTGACATTAACCTTCTGCCTTCCACATCAAATGTCCCATGTTGTTCTTCACTCATATGCTGCACCTTTTTCTGCCTCTGCACTTTCTTAAAACTTTTTACATCTCCTGCAAGTCTTGACCAAGGACATCAACCTAAAAACATTAACTCTGTTTTTCTCTCTCTCACTACAGAAGCTGCCAGACATAGTGGCAATTTTACAGCATTTTCTGTTTTTTTTTACTTCAATGATACTACTCTCACATCAAGGGTCAGAAGATTGTGGCTTCAAGTCCCACTCCAGCTCGTAATCTACACTGGCAATCCAGTGTGGCACCGAGGAAGTGCTGCAATGTCAGAGATGCTGTGTGTCAGGTGGCATTAAATCGAGACTCATTTGTTCTCTCAGGCAGATGTAAAAGATTGAGTCTGGGGCTGGGAGTTTTCCCCAGTGTCTTGACCAATGTTATCCCTCAACCTTTCCCTAATATCACACTGCTGTTTGTGGGACTTTGCTCCATGCAAATTAGCTACCGCTTTCCCTACAAAACAAATATCTACGTTTTTAAAATATCCATTTTCTAGACCTAACAACTATACTAATGTGATATAATCTATATTATATGGTATAATAAAGCATACGAAACAATATTTCTTACCTGAAGGAAGATTCTCTTGGGGTGTGGTCCAGCAGGGTCAGACGTATATGGAAAAAATGCTCCACTACAAACGAGAGTTAACGTCACCAAAAACACAGTCACTAAACTCAACAGAGTCCATTTTGTACTTTTACACAGGTAAATCAGACTCACCTAGAAACAGAAAATAACGAGTGAACAGACAAAAACGTACAGCACACTCCAATTGAAAATTTAAACAGTCCAAGGGTAGAGGAAGGGGCGCAGTGAGTGATAATCAGCCTGATTTTGCACTCCTGATAACTTGCCTGTGTACATGGTCATTGGGGAAGGAATGACAGAATTGGATTGGATGGTGATAGTTTTAATGTGGTGAGTAATCTGTTCCCAGTGCCCTATTATAATGCACCCAAACAACATTTTTATCTGTTTAATGCCTTCATAAAATATAAACTGTACGTTTTCACAATTTACAAGAATCTTTTTCATTTTAGAGACACAACTGAGGGGCAAAGTGAAAACTAGAGGGGACTGGATGGGGAATGAATGGTGCAGGGTAGAACCCTAACTCCCATTGACCAATGCTCCAATGGATTAGCAAACAAGTTTATCCAGAAGACATCATAAATAACTGTCCTAACATATCATAGGTGCTTTTAAAAGGAAACTAGATAAATACACAAGGGACAAAAAAAAGAAAAATGTATTGGGAAAAGTGAGGTGAAAGAAAACGTGAGATGGTTACGTAAATCATAAGCAACAGCAAGACCTATTGGGCAGAACGGCCTGTTCTTGTGCTGCAAGATCCATTTTACTTCCCCAATTACTAGTTTACATCCTGCAGCAGTGCAAGTGTAGGCACCCATCTGCAAATATACCACAGGGTCAAAGTAAAACTCGGCAGCAGCAAAAGGATATAGAAACATAGAAACTAGAAGCAGGAGTAGGTCATTCAGTCCTTCGAGGCTGCTCCTCTATTTATTTTGATCATGACTGATCACTGAATTCAAGATCCTTATTCTCACCCCCCCATCTCAATATCCCTTGATCCCAGAGCCCCAAGAGCTAGATTTAATTTCTTCTTGAAATCAGGTATGAAGAACTCAATCTTAAAGAGGCAAATTAAAAAGTTGTTGTTTATTCCTTTCATCCCAGTTTCTCAAAACGCAACAATTTTTTCCTTTTACCCCATTGCCTTGAATGTAACGTAACATGGCCACTTACAAAGTAATTAGTGAGGATGATAGTGCATACTGCAATAATAGAAGCCAGTGCAATGTCAGGAGGTATTTCAGTACCACTACGACCTAGGATGGGAGTGAACATTTCAAAGGCACCCCAAAACAGGTACATGGTCAGTAAATGAGGAATAAATAGACCCAGAAAATAAACTGCCGTCAGCTTCACCGTAGCACCTGGATTAAACAGAAAGAGACAGAAAACAAATCAGAAAATATAGCATTGCTGACATGCAGAAGCTTTATTTTCAAATATATAAATATTTCATTTCTTCATCTCCCTCTCCCCTGGCTCAGTACAGATTTATCCAGTTATTGAACAACCAAACACTTTTGACACCAGAATACTTACATCAGCTTTCAGTATCTAGGGAAATTTCTTGCATCCAATAGGAAAACGCAGAAAAGAAAGAAAGCTCTTGACTGAAATAAAGATACTTAAAAATATATCATCAAGGCAGGAATATAACCCACATCTGCAAATACTTCAGCTAGAATTTTGGATTGATTAAAAAAAAATTCCCTGCTGCTCCCAATATAAAATCCCCAAATAATACTTCCATATATTTGCAAAGAAAAACAAAATTACATGGAAAAACAACTGGCATGTAGAAAAAGTTTAATAGTTATACAATCATTATACATTGTTTGACAGTCATTATACATCGTTTGTCCATGTGTAAGCCAAAAAACTTACACATTCCAAGAAAACAACAATTGTCTTTGAGATGTCAGTCTGCGCAATGACTCCCTCCAATGGTTAATTCCATCTTTTAGAAAAATTGTATTTCTGCATTGTCTCATTTATTCTCGAGTACGAGATGTTATATGGGTGAACACACATTTATTAAATCCTGATGATTCACAACTTGTGTGTGATATTGTAGTTCAGTACACACACTGGTTTCTACTCTACCCTTCTGCATCCTTTCCCTGTCCAAAAGCAGTTTGCTAATGGGGAAAAACTGCAGCTTTTATGTGGAGACTTTAATGTGCATCATCTGCTCTCAATGGGCGGCACAGTAGCACAGTGGTTAGCACTGCTGCTTCACAGCTCCAGGGACCTGAGTTCAAATCCCAGCTCGGGTCAGTGTCTGTGTGGAGTCTGCACATTCTCCCTGTGTCCGCATGGGTTTCCTCCAGGTGCTCCGGTTTCCTCCCACAGTCCAAAGGTGTGCAGGCTAGGTTGATTGGCCATTCTAAATTGCCCCTTAGTGTCCCAGGATATGTAGATTAGAGGGATTAGTGGGTAAATATGTAGGGATATGGGGATACGGCCGAGGTGGGATTGTGGTTGGTGCAGACTCGATAGGCCGAATGGCCTCTTTCTGCACTGTAGCAGTCTATGAGTCAATTCACACTGAAGCAAGACCTGATATATTCTTACAAGGACCTATATGTCCCCACATTGTCACTAAAGATAGTCGCAATAGATGTGTGATCAAACCAAGGCGATAAAACCGCCCTGCTTTTTATGGTCATAGCATTGTAATGGAACACTGCCACTTTTCCCAGTGTCAACATCAAACATAACATACAGCATGACCAGAAGAGTAAATATTGACAACCTTCTTCTAACAATGTTAATCTCAGAAAATTATTCCTAATGCACCAGTTTAACATCCAACCAGTGGCCACTCAGTGAGCTTGCCAATTATGATTTGCTGGTATCTTTGTGATGCAGACTGATTCCTCAATAAAACTCAAATCCAAGAGCTTTACAGGGGAAACGCAAGGCCATTTCCCTCCAATCAATCAATCAATCTCTCCTGGATTTTATCTAAGGTCTCAAGAATTTTCAAAAGTTCTCCAAGTTCCCTTGATTCAGACCATCTAGTTGGTCAGTGTCAGCAGTCTCCATTGTCTAAGAGGGAGGCACTGAACTTCTGGGAAGATGTCAATTCATCAGCAAGCAAATGCCATTCCCTCTATTGCAGGCACATGGGATTAGCTTACGGGGTTTTTAAAAAAAGGGCGGCATGGACAAGTTGGACCGAAGGGCCTGTTTCCATGCTGTAAACCCCTATGACTCTTTGACTAAGTCTTGAAAGGATGAAATACAGCTTTCACGATCCTTTGTGAGCAGTACTGACCAAACAGACATCCATGAAAGGGAAGCTCAACACTGATGTACTAAGTTGGTCCAGTTTAGGTAAACTCCAATAGAGGTTTTTGAAGTTGGGATGTTGAAACAGTAGCAACAAGGAACAAGGCACCAGTGGATATCAATCAGATTGATGGATATAGATCTGCAGGGCAGAGTGCGAGAATAAGATGGGAATTGCAAAGTTGTGAATGAGTTGCACTTCAAATAGGTTTAGAAAGCCAGCTATTCGGTCTTTGTAAAAGTTTGGGAATGAGGGCAGGATGCTTAAACGCATAAATGAGGGCAGGCTTGTTAAGATGAATTTGGAGGCCATTTATGTCACATTTATTGGGAGCTAACCCCACATTTATTACAAAATCAATCAAGACAAAATTCTGGAGTTTCACTCAAGTCAATGAAGTGTCAAGAATGAAAAAGAGGGGGCAAACTGGAAAATTGCAAAGCAAGAAGTAAAAAAAAGTTCCCAATCTTTTGAGCAGAGACCAATTTAATGCAGCAGTAATAAAAAATTCTAATTACATAGCATATTTGAAAAGCGTTCTTTCATCCTTTCAGGACTTCACAAAGTTTACATCGCTTGATGTAAAGGCATCTCTGCAGAGCAACTTTGCCTCCCACCACTCAGATGATGGACAGACCAACTTCTGATAAAGGGTCATCAAGACCTGAAAGGTAAACTGTTTCTCGCCACAGATGCTGCCCAACCTACTGAGTATTTCCTGCATTCTGTTTTCATTCAGATTTGCAGCATTTTGTATCAGTGCTGCAGAGAATCTTCAACTGCATTAGGAGAGGAGAGTGGTGAAATATCCAACTCCTCATTTTGGTGCCAATGACAAACAAAATGGATCACAACTAGGTTCTGAATCCGGAGCTGGAGAAAGCAAAGCTGGTAATCCTCCTTCCACTGGCTCATGCAACATGCAGGAGAAACAGCACACGAAGGAGAACCATGTACATAGAATTATGCTATGCTTCTGTTCCATTGTTCAAGTGAACAATCCCTAAAACAAAATGACATAGGCACCATTCCGTTGCATTATTGGAAAAGAGAAATCCACCCAAAAAGGGATAGTGAAGGAAACGAGATTTCTTGTCCACTTCACTCCTGCTATCTTCCTAACAGAGTGAAAATTGAACACGATTGGACAGCAGTAATGCGGTATGTTTTTTATGTTGAATTCTCCTGCAAATTGCAGAACACTGTTTTTTCCCCCAACCTTAATCATGCCAACTGGATAGACTGCTGATCACAGTTGGCAACAACTGGAGAAATGAATCTCTGACCATAGAAGTGATGCAACAAGGCATACTGTGTGAAAGGAGAGTTGATAAAACCATCATCTCACTAACTGACCAAAATTTTACAGACAAAATGTGGAAGAAAATTCTTAAAACATACTTAAAATTCAACTTTGGACACATTCAACTTTGTAAAATTCAACAAATGTACAAGTTCCGAGTTGGATGAATGATTCAATGGCAGTTTTAAATTCTATTGAATTGTTCGTCAAGATTTTCTGAGTTTGGGCAATAACGTTGATCTTGTGAAAAAAAACACAAATGCAAAACAGAAGGTGCCAAGTACATTCTCATCACCCAAGAGCCAAAATTTACTGGAAAATGCACTGAGCGCATTTTTAATCTCATCCCAGAGTGTTTTCATTTCAGATTTCCAGCATCTGCAGTATTTTGTTTCTGTAACAATATTGCAGAATATCTTCAAGCGCATTGAGAAAGTAGAGTGGCAAAATATCCAACTCCTTATTTTGGGGCCAATTTTCTTCAATAGGGTGATGCAATGTTAGACAGCTCACACAAAGAACTTACAATGAGTGGGAAACTGTGATTCAGCAATGCTTTTCGTGCTTTAGCAACCTTACCTTGAAGACTGGTGATAACATAGCTGAGGTAGCTGACTGAACAGATTCAAGGTCAAGCCTAGTCCTGGACAAGTTTATGGTATTGGAGTCAATATGACAGGATAGTACTCTTGAGCATCTTTCTGACAGGATCCGCAGATATATTTTTCTCCTTGTGTAGCACATACACCAAACTTATTTGGTGTCGACTTAGCCAAGGAACCAACTGATTGCATCACGTTCAATGGGATTACATAGGACATAAATCACAGAAACAGATCATTTCCCCATTATAATGTACTGCTCAAATTTCATCTTTCCTTATCTAAATATACTATCATAATCTATTCTCCCTCGCATGTTGTCTAACTTCCCCTTAAATGCATCGAATATTCACTTCAACCTCTCCCTGTGATAGCAAGTTCCACATTCACACCATGGTGGGTGAAAGTTTCCTTCCAATGTCCTATTGGATTGCCTGGTAGTAATCACATTGATGGACTTCGTACTATATACACAGCAAAGCTAATATTTATATTAACAAGAATTAGAACAGAGGCAGGCACTGATGATTAGCTACCTAATTAACAGTGCAGCTGCCTCTTGCGGGCAGCTTGTTTATCGTAGATTAAGAAATAAATTACAGGTTAAGGTTAAAATTAAGTTAGCTGCCAAATGCAAAATTTGACAAGACTTTAGAAAATCTCACTCATCAAATTCCCTAAGCAAAGTACTCTGTTCTACTTACGTGTTTTCATTACAATAGTTTCAGTGCCTGTCCACAAAGATGGAAGATTTTTAGGGGGAAAAAAAATCCCCATTTCATTCATTTAACATCTCATATACGTGTTGACCAGTGTTAACTGCGTGAGAGTTTTTGCCAAGAGTGGAAAAGATTTAAGGTAGTATTAAATAAGTTGCTTGAATGAACCAGACTGCCACAATGAAAAGTCTCCTGAAAACGATCCAATTTAAATAAGTTTCACTTATCAATTTGGTGAAAAATTCTAATACTACTAATGAACAAAATCTAGCGCTTCAGGATCCAGAAACTGCCCTTGATGTTGCAAATGCTAACACTGTGTAACTGATTTTTCATGAGTGCGAGCTTGGTTTCTATTCCTCAGTTATTAATGATATTACTCAATTTACATATACCCACTAGATAGCGAAAAATGATGCAGCTGTAGAAAACTAAACAAATCTGCACAGGACCAGCTTTGGGAAAATAGTTTCTCAAATACAAGTCTCAAAAAAGTGATTTTACCAGCAAAAAAAAAATCTTAAACAGCTATGGGCCTTTATTGAAAGATGAAAGAAAGTTGATCAGGGATAACTTTTATTCCACTGATATTTCTGGCAATTGTAAAATATGTTTTCTCCTTCACCTCCTGTTCTTCTGCCATTAAATTGCACAAGAACAGGAGGTCCAGCAACATATCAATTTTACATGGGTGTTGTGAAAGCCAAGAGTTGACAGATTTATAACATAAGCCACCAAATATTCCTCGACGAAATATTTTTAAGTGTCAGATTGTATGAAAAGATAGCAAACATTTGAATGGCCCACCCCAACACCTGCAGTCTACCCGAGTAATCCCAAGTTTAGCTCTACATGGAAAGCAAGACAAGTTTGACAGAAATCAGCAGAGAGTGAAAGACAGATATACCAAGAATCAGAAAATGGGAGGCCAGCAGAAATAGTGACAGGAAGAGAATTTCGGTGCAACACAACAGAAGATCAACCAAAGCTACAGAAAGCAAAGTGTGATCAAGCAATTTTTGAATTTTTGTGCATTAATTGCATACTCATCTTTTTACACAATTATACAAAATATGGGGATTTACCTTTTCGTTTTAGCCCCTACCTTTTGTATTAAGCTCCTTCCCAATCAGTAATCTCACAAATAGAGGAAAAGCCACCCACAGTCCAGGCACATAGGCTGAGCACAGGTCTCGTTGGGTAAAGTAAACCAAGGTGCAGCACCAGATTGTTAATGAAACATCAAAATACAGCTCTGCCAGGTAAAACTCATTCATGCCCTGTACAGAAACAAATGATAATTAAGGAGGTCAGATATATGCCAGTGATAAGTACGTGTCTTCGTAGCTTATTACTTGTGAAAGATGAGAGATTCAGGGGAGCATCATGCATAGCCCATACAAGCTGCTTTTGACAAACAGACCTCTATTACCTACTGAGATGGAGAGGAGATCCAATGCCTGACACATCCATGCTTATCTAGAAAGCTAGCAAAAGCTGACCAATTTCTTATTTTGAAAAAGGCATGTGTGCTATTTTCAAACCAGTCATGAATACATTCAGAAGCGTATGCCTCAAACAGACATTCCCATGCCTTGCTTAGTCAGGTGAACAATAGGGAACCAGAAAAGACCATCTCATCATTCATCTGAGCCACAGTCTAACCCTATTCAAAACAGAACATATGGAAAATTTAGTTTTGTTTAGACATTGGTGAATTCAAACCATTGTTTACACAGATCATGGTCCCTTGTTCCAATCATATCCTGGTATAACCAGCTGACCTAACTTAAGAAGAAATAAATGTAATGTTGGAGCATTACGTTACTGTATTGATTTACCACAGAGAACAGTTACTGGAATTGGAGTGACAAGGGTCAGTATTCACTACTGCCATGAAAAATGTAAATGTCTATACAGCTGAAAATTCATAACTCAAGCCCCAAACACTAGTGATCTGTCTGTAGTTTTTTTTTCCCCCCACATTACCTGCCATGGTGGCACAGTCGTTAGCACTGCTAACACACAGCACCACGGACCAGAGTTCAATTCCAGCTTTGGTTGGCTGTCTATTAGGAGTTTGCACACTCTCCCCTTAACTGCGTGGGTTTCCTCTGGGTTCTCCGGTTTCCTCCCACAGTCCAAAAACATGCAGATTAGGCAGATTGGTCATGCTAAATTGCCCCTTAGTGTCAAGGGGTATAGCAGGGTAAATACTTGAGGTTGCAGGAATAGGGCCTGGGTAAGACTGTTGTCGGTGCAGATTTGATGGGCCGAATGGCCTCTTCTGCAGTGTAGGGATTCTATGATTCTACCTTCAGCACACAGATGGTTCCCTTGAATATTAGTGATCAGAACTGGGCACAGCATGCAAGACAGAGTTCAGTTTGGGGTAGTAGTTCTGGTTACAATGTCATGTACATTAACAGGAATGTTTAGTCTATTCCTTGGGCGCTCACTAGCACAGGAATTGAAACCCCTGGTTTGGTCATAAAAATGCTCACAAACTATGCCTGTCAAAAGGTGGGTGCAAATTGCATTCTGTTTTTCCCCTTTTTCTCCCCCCTACACATATTTGATTTCTGCACAATTAAGAAGCCATGAGGGAAATCACACATCACTCCACAAACCGAATCTTCAAAATCTCTAGTGCTAAAGCAACCACTTAGGCTTTTGGAGGATCTGAAAATGTGAGCAGGAAAAGGAGACAGAAGAGGAAAACATTATGCATCAATTGAAAAGACATGCAGTACAAGTAACAAACTGAAATGAGAACCAATATACTTACTCCATAGTAAAGATTTTTTGCAAGTGTGTGAATCAGTACGAGCTTCACAAGGATTATTGACCCATACAATATGACAGAAACGTAGAAGTGGGAGTACCAAGACATCGCATGCCCAGTTAGTGACACAAACACTGCTACGATAAGGATGGTTACAAAGATGATAAACCAGCAGATTATTGTAACAACGATTCCATAAAGGAGATCCCTCCTATAGTGAGATCCTGTAAATAATCATAACAGTTCCACTGAACAGGATCAACAGAAACATGACTGATGACATCCAATAATTGGGTAATAAGAATAAAATATAAAACATTCATATAATGTTGCAAGATCATCCTTACATGGGTGTCACTGGCTGGGCCAACATTTATTACCCATCCCTAATTGCCCTTGGTTAGAGTGGCTTACTGGGTCATTTAAGAGTCAACAATATTGCTGTGGATCTGGAGTCACATGTATGCCAGGACAGAAGGTTTCCTTCTGTAAAGGACATTAGTGAACCAGATGGCATTTTACAACAAGCAACAATGGTTTCATGGTCATTAATGGACTTTTACTTCCAAATTGTTATTGAATTCAAATTTCACCATCTGCCATGGTGGGATTTGAACCCAGATCCCTACAGCATTATGCTAAGTCTCTTAGATTACCAGCCCAGTGACAATACTACCGCCTCCTCATTAAGGGCAAAAGTTGATACAGAGCCATATAAAGGGAATTAGGACAGGTTACCAAATGCTTGGCCAAAGAGTTAGATTTTAAGGAGCAACTAAAAGGAGAGACACAGAAGCATTTTGGGAGTGAATTCTACAGCTTGGGGTGTAGGCACCAGAAGGCATGGTGAAAATCAGATGCACAAGAGGCCAGAACTGGAGAGGCACAGGAATCTCAACGACAGGCATTCTAAGGCTGGAAGAGGTTAGAAATAGGGGAGTGACGAAGGCCATGAAGGGACTTAAAGAGAAGGATGACAGTTTCAAAAATGAGATGTTGATGAAACAAGAGTCAAATAGATCAGCAAACATATGCATGAAGGGGACACAGTGAAGATTCAGATATGAGCAGCAGAGTTTTGGATGAGCCCAAGTTTGCTATCCTATTATTTTCTCCTCTCTTTTTCACTCCATTGGAAACTTTTAAATCAGCAATCTATTCATTTGCAGCGCAGCCATTAATGACCTTATCTCAAATACCATTATGTAGATGCTTTACTTCAGATAATGATCAGAAGTGGGAACACTGTCAAAATTTCAGCTTGCATATTCGATGGGATCAGAGCCAATGGTTACGCCTATACTGTTGTCCAAGTTGAGATCGGCTAATTTAGCACAGACCAAGGAACCAGGTACTGATTGTGTCACTGTGCGCCTAAATGATCCATTTTACACAAGGAACATTAATGTTCCATTCTAATTCTCATAAATATGTATTTAAATTTAGAAATATTAGCCACCCTAAACATATTTGGCATTTTTAAAAGCATGCGTCAAAATAAATATGGCTCAAATTTATCTACAAAACACAAAACCTATGAGACTATAATCTCAACATATAAAAAAAACAAAAAAAACTACACATTTTCTACACTTTTCCTCTGCATTACAGAATCTTACTGTGTTGAATGAGAACAATTCTGTCACATTCTATTATGGAGTGATAACAACGATTTTGAATTTGGTGTTGATACATTGATACTAGTGCTTTCATAATCCGCCACTCCCCTGTGATAACAGGTACATTAAAAGGGAAGTAAAGACTCATATTTATAGCATCTCGTCATGTGTCAAAGTCCTCACGTACAATACATTACTTTGAAGTGCTGTGGTTACCCAAACAAAGCAGCCACTTTTTACACAACATGATCTATCAATATCAGTGAAACTAATGACCAGTTAAGTTGCTATTGGAGATGTTGGTAAAGGTAGAAATGTTGTAGAGTGCACTAGAAGAAACTGCTGCTCTTAACAATAATGTAGGATCTTTAAAGTCCAAGTGAAACAGTTGCAGACCTTGTTGCTTAATATCTAAACGAAGGACAACACCTCTTGCCTGTGCAGAAATTCCTTGGTTAAAGCAGTCAAGATTCCGTGTTCAAGTCCTGCAACCTTCTGACCAAGAGCCAGCACAACCAACACAGCTAAACTGTGATGGCAACTAAATATTCTTTGCTAGATATTGCAATGTTATTTTCATAGAATCACTACAGTCGCAGAGGCCATCCAGCCCATCGAGCTGCATTGACAACAATCCTTTCCAGGCCCCATCCCTGTAACTCCACATATTTACCCTGCTAATTCCCCTAACACTAAGGGGCAATTTACCATGGCCAATCAAACTAACCCACACATTTTTGGAGTGTATGAGGAAACCAGAGTATCTGGAGGAAACCCATGCAGACACAGGGAGAATGTGCAAATTCCACATAGTCATCCAAGGCCAGAATTGAACCCAGATCCCTGGTGCTGTGCCACCGTGCTGTCCAGATCAAGTCTATTGTCACTATACTTGGTTAGAAGTTAAATATCAAGTTGATATTTCGCTACACCCTAGCAACGACTATACCACTACATTCTGCACTCTCTTCTTTTCTTCTCTATGAACGGAATGCTTTGTCCGTATAGCACACAAGAAACAATGCTTTTTACTGTATACTAATATATATGACAATAATAAATCAGATTGAAGATTAATATATTTAGGATTAATAAGCCACCACTGCAAAATTCAATTAGAAATTTGAGGCTCACCTTGATTTATCGATATTGAGAATTTTTTTCCCAAGTAGACAACAGCTGCCACAGCCACCAAATAGTTCATTATAGCACCAATCCGTTGTGGGTACGCCACAACAAACAATCCAAGTACATCAAAAAATACCATGGTCCCATGGCGATACTGTGTTGAGTCAGCTAGCTCCTCAGATGTTGCCAAGTACTGCAATACAGCCAGGATATTGTCACCTACAAATATCATAAAACAGGACAGAATAATAGCTTTAAAAATGTTTCAACTACCCATTTCCATATTCTAATGCTTTGTGAATCTAGTGAATAAACAAATATGGCAGGCGAACCACAGAGATAAAGGATAAATTCGAACATAATTCAAAGCAGATTTCTCCAAACTGACATGAACTCTCAATGTGCTTTTTTTAAGAAGAAAAAAATGTTATTCCAGTACAACAGACTGGGGAAGGTCAGGGGCCAGCATTTTTATTCTTTAATTCCTTGAGAATTGACAGCTTCTTCAATACATTGCCAGCTGGTGTGCTGAGTGCTGATCCTCTGCACGCCATGAAAAGGGAGTTGGATAGTTCGCTGACTGGGGCAAGAATTCTGTCCTATAACAAGGTAACTATTTGTGTAGGTCATACCATGAAGGGAATTTCAGTGTAATTGCATTCACTTATTAGTCCTGGGTTTCTTTGCCTCTACCCGGTGATTATGTGGTTGTGGAAAAGGAGGTGGAAAGGAGTGCTCTGCCAGGATGGAGCAGCCAATGGTGGGGCAGGCTTGATAAACCAGCAGATCCTTTCCTACTGCCATTTTCATGTGCTCACCCACCAGCAGACGCCTTGCTTATAGCTGCATCAACTATCGGTGTCTTAAAAGCCACCCAAGAAAACAAACATATGAAACAAGATCTCCTGCAGAGAGTGAGCAGTCTCACTTGTCCACCCAGATGATCTGGGTAAAACACATGGTCGATTGTGCAAAAACTGGTGAGTGCCACTCTCATGAAAGTTGCTTTTCCCTAACCGGTAGTTATTTTGATCCCATCATAGCAAGTCATTGTTTAAAAATAGACTAAGTTTACCATGTCACTAACAATATCCTAAACAGGTACACCTGGCCAGACGTGTCTCAATTGCAGATATCTTGTCACAGATGAATGACTGGCTGACAGCCAGAAAATCTATTGCACTTTCTGGCTATCTGTCAACTTCAGAAATTAGGCACCTGGAACCAAACCCAACTTGATTTAACATGTTAGTGACTATGAAGTCCCAAAGAACTCGAAAGGGCACAGACAAACAGTTGAGGCAGAATAGCGCAGCCAGCATAATCATACTCTCTTCCACCTTCTTCCGTCGAGAAAACGATATAAACGTCTGAGGATGCGTACTGACTGACTCAAGAACAGCTTTTTCCCTGCTGCCATCAGACTTCTGAATGGACCTAACTCGTATCAAGTTGATCTTTCTCTACACCCTGGCTATTACTGTAACACTATATCCTGCACTCTCTCTTTTCCTTCTCTATGTACTGTATGTATAGCACGCAATACTTTTCACTAATACATACTATACTAATACATGTGACAATAAATCAAATTTTTAAAAAATCAAAAAGAAGCTTTATTGTACATGTATTCTATGGCTTGGGGCAAAATAGGAATAAAATGTTTCATTACCTAGCAAAGAACAGTCCTAGAGCACAGAAATCAACGCAATTTCAAATGCCTGGCTACAGGACAATGGATACTTTGGAGTGAGGAGGAGGGATGGAGTTTAGAAACTATTAATCTTGGGGAAACTAGTTCAAAATGTTACCTCTGTCACAAAAACATTACTCCTGCAGAATCATAGAAACCCTACAGTGCAGAAGGAGGCCATTCAAGTCTGCACCAACCACATGCATCTAGCCTGTTAATCTCCCTAACCCACACATCCTGGGGCAATTCAGCACAGCCAATCCACCTAACCTGCATGTCTTCAGACTGTGGGAAGAAACCAGAGCAACTGGAGAAAACCCACGCAGACACTGTCAGAACACGCAGACTCCATACAGTTACTCAAGACTGCGATCAAACCCAGGTCCCTGGCGCTGTGAGGCAGTAGTGCCAAGCACTGAGCCACCCCATTAATGCCATTAAAAAGAATATTCAGTGATTGCGAAAATACTATCATTGACAATGTGCAATTTAATGGCCTAGAATTATCAATGAACATATCATTCTGCTGAAAAGTTGTCTTTTGCACTATTTATCATTCACAGAAATGTTTTTAAATGTATAGCCTCAGAAAGTAAATAGATGCTCCAGTTAGAAGGCAAGCTATCATTGGAGAAATTTCCCCATAAAAAAAGTTAGGATGGGAAAAAGGATCATCATTTCAACATTCGAAAGGAAACAAATTCTTCACTAGTAACTAGAACTGTAAATTTACCACCAAAAGAGTAATGAAATATGCATTTTCTTTTAAATATACACAGAGCTGATTAAGGTGTGGAACCAGAAACTCTGGTAGAAGAACAATTCATAAATGCTTTTAAAAAGTAACAGGATAAATATTTGATTTTCAAAAGAAAGGCAATGGATTGCAGCAAAGGTGATAAGCTAGAGCTGATGTAGACATGCCAAAAGCTCACTTCTGATCTGTAAAATCTTATGATTCTAAATTAAGCTAATTCATGTTTACACTGGTAAGGGGCTAATTAAATCCAACAATCCACAATAATAAAAAGGTGCCCGAAGGCATAAATACACACAAAATTAACTTCTCATATCAAAAATTAATTGTAACTGATGGCTCAATTAATGAGCATTGTTTTCACTGTCAAAGAAGTTACGTTTAAAAAATTTTTGTTTGCAAAACAAACATACATATTATTACCAGAACAAGATGCGCTTTGTGTATAGAGAAAAAAAGGCTACTTACCAGCCCTCTTAATGGAACCCAGAGGAATTCGATCTGCTGTGTCATACTTTGTGTGATAAATATAACCATTTTCAATGAAAGCCAAGTCTATTCCTGAAAAAGAATATACATCATAAGACGCTCCCAAGCAAATCTGGGACACAATAAACTTCTATATAATCTCAGAATACACAATGGATCTGTTGAAACAAAAATCAGAAAACACAGAGACCTATTAAAAGTACAACATCAATTAACTGTTTGGCATTATCTGCGAAAACATTTCAAAGGCATCCGGTTTAGGTTGACAGCACAGTGAGAGTAAGGGCTGTCTTTTGCACATTTACTTCTAATTATTCAAGTGGTTATATTCAAGTACAGCAGCTGGAGAAAAGAACTCACTGTCACAGTAAATTGTGGTGAATAGTGAAAACCCAAATGCTCATTTCAATGATGGAAGCTCTGAAACAATCCAGGAAGACAAGTGCAGGTAAAACTTATTGCAAACTGACTAAATGAAAGCAGCGGAAGAAACAAGCGGATTTTCACAGTTACTTCATTGCAGTACTAATGTAAGCCTATCTGTGACTAATAATAAACTTTTAAAATGAACAGGAGAATCTAAACAATCACCAACTTGCAAAACCCAACAGTGGGGAGGAAGCGAATGGAAGTAACTCTCCATTATAATATGTATTAAAGTTCCAGCATATCCTTCTCGGACTGTAAAACTGATTTGCTGCTAAAACCGCCTGTTTTGAAGAACTAATCAATAAAGAACAGCCATTTCCCACCATTCTGGGTACTTTATTTCACTGAAAGTAGCTAAAAATGGTGCACGCCCAGACTATTCTTACTAGTGCAAGTCAAGTATCTTCAGTGTTTAAAGGAGGGTAACCAGGTTCCACTAGCAATGCCTTCCTTGGATAGCTAACAAAATGCGTACAACAGCCTCCCCAGTATCAACACAGCCATCTCCATTCATTTTCCCCCTTCAGGAGATGCTAAAACTACCGTTTTGAATGGTTCAGATTAGGGATTGAAGAGTGACCTTTCCACCCCCTAACATCCTGCGTCTGTACTATCCTGAAGTGCCACCCAACAAATCCCTTGATGCAACCTTAAGTACTCAAGTTAACTTTTTTTTAAAACTGAGAAATAAGGAAGGATGTCAAAAAATTGAAAAGGGAGGCAGTGGCGTACTGCTACTGGCACTGGACACAGAGATCCAGGGCAAGATCTGTGAACCTGGATTCAAATTCCACCATGGCAGATGGTGAAATTTGAATTCACTAATAAAAACCTGGAATTCAAAGTCTAATGATGACTATGAAGCCACAGCTGATTTTCGTAAATAGCCATCTGGTTCACCAATGTCCTTTAGGGAAGGAGATCTGCCGTCCTTGCCTGGTCTGGACTACATGTGACTCCAGTTCCACAGGAATGTAGTTGACTCTCAAATGTTTTCTGAAATGGAGGGCAGTTAGGAATGGGCAATAAATGCTGGCCTATCTAGCAGCGCTAATATCCCAAATAAACGTTTTTTTTTAAATTGCAGTTGATTTACTTCAAAATAAATCAACAAAGCCACTTGTACTGTACCTGGAATATTGCCATAGTCCCGATAGATTCGAAAATCTGTGTCAGAGGGAATGATTCCACTCTGAAATACTTCCTGACCGACAACAGAAGCAAAAGGATGTTTAGCTGCACGTACATATGCCTGAACCAGCCAAGGATTTTCAGGACCTTGAGGAGATAAAAAGCAGATTTTAGGATCACAGGGCAAATGCAACGCTCATTCCAACTTGCAATCTGGCAGTGAATTGCTCCAGAGTTTGTTTCAGGCTGGGCAGCTATTTCATGCTGCTAAGTCCAAAACTCAGACTTGTTCAGTAGGCTTGGATAGTTGTAAATGTCATTGATAGTGTTACATCATGAAGTCAAAATGAAGGCCTCAAAACATAGCACTGGACAATTCAAGGGAAATTGGAAAAAGACTCTTTTTATTATTAACCCCAAACAGACAAGTAATATGGCAAGTGAGTCCTTACTGAATATCCATTGCTTCCCCTCTCTTGCCGCCTCAAAATGCTGCTGCCCCACTCCGCCCTTTGGAGTTCAGAGGAACGAGAGGTGAGCTTATTGAAACATGAGATACTGAGGCTTTGACAGGGTAGATGCCTATGCACATGAGGGGAGTCAATAACTAGAGGGCAGTTCCAAAATAAAGGGTCTCCCATTCAAGGCAGAGCTGAAGAGGGCCTCTTTTCTCAGAGGGTCATTAAATGTTTGGAATTCTCTTCCACAAAGAGCCATAGAGGCTGGGCAATTAAACATATTTGAGGCAGAGTTAGACAGATTTTTTACTTAACAAGGGAGTCAAGGGTTATGGGGGATATCAGGCAAGCGAGAAAGGGGTGGCACCGTCACAAAGGGTGGCACAGTGGCATAATGGTTAGCATTGCTGTCTTAGCGCCAGGGACCCAGGTTTCTGGCTTGAGACTCTGTGCTAAGTCTGCACGTTCTCTTTGTATCCACATGGGTTTCTTCTGGGTGCCCCGGTTTCCTCCTGCAGTCCAAAAGACATGCTGGTTAGGTGCATTGGCCATGCTAAATTCTCTCAGTGTACCCAAACAGGCATGAGAGTGTGGTGATGAGGGGATTTTCACAGTAATTTAATTGCATTGTTAATGTAAGCCTATTTGTGACACTAATAGATAAGCTTTAAAACTTTTTAAAAACTTTAGAGCTTTAAACAGGTCTGCCAAGATCTTATGGCAGACACAAGTTGTTGAATGGACTACTCCGGCTCCTATTTCTTACATTCTTATGTTCTCACATGTGAAAGTTACATTCAGTCATATAAATAATTGCTCTCCTTGCAGCAGAGAAGGTCAAGAGGAGATAAAAACAGAAAATTACCAGAACTCAAGCTGGATATTCATCTGAAGAACATCATACAATATTATAGTTGCCATTTGTGCTCCATTGATTGGTAGATAATGTTTTAGACTGTGATACGAAATTTTGTTTGATGCATTTACACTACAGTACCAGAATTTTACCACCTGTCCCACCCAGGACTCGTAAGATCCCATCCGAGGCCAATGGAGAATGCCGTTCTGTGGCCCAAGCATCTGAACAAAGCAATCCCACTTCACATCAACGCCAGAGTTTTGTGGAAATCGAGATTTAGGCCCTAATCTGACAGTCAACAAAATGTTCCAGAGGCTTGCCAGTAACCAATAAGAGGAGTTTGAAGGAAGTTTTGTTTTCAGAATAGAATGAAACTGAAAGGTTCAGTAAGGAAATTCTAGAAAGTAGGACCCAAACAGCTGTTACCAATTATGAGATGAAAATCAGAAAGTGATGTCAAAGAGGCCAGAGTTGGATGGTGAGGCCAGAGTTGGATGGTGAGGCCAGAGTTGCAGGAGGTTGTGGAGCCAGATGGGACGAAGTCACAAGAGCATTTATAAACAAATGCCAAAAAAAAGTAAATTTAAGATGACAAGGACAGGAAACCATAGATTAGTGTGACTGGATGAGGGGCTACAATGACTTAATGCAGCCAAGTGGAAGTTTTATGCAGGATAGAAGTTAGGAAGCCAATGCAAAGAGTGTTTGCGTTATCAAGATCAGAGGTGGCCCACGCATTTACAAGGTCTCAGTGGCAACCAAAGATGTGGCTCATCAAAAACTGGAAAAGAAAAGCATTCTCACAATGTAGAATCAGTAAATGGATGCAACACAAAGCCAGTATTCTCAGTAAAGCTAACAAGACTAGTTTTTCCACTACATTTCCACTAGGCTTGGTTGGGCAATAAAATTATTGCTCGGCGTTAAAACTCTGTTGTTTTAAAGCAGACGCCTAAAATCACAGTACTGGGAGGAATCTAGAGCCTGCCAAAAAAAACATACAGCACATGAAAAAAAAATTCTTGCTCAAGTTAGCCCAAGTTTTCATATCTCCTGATGGCGCTTTCTTACGCTATTGATATCCGCAACACCACCATCAGGTCTCACAGGTTGCTGCAAACCAAAGGTAAACCTCTCTAATGCAAATCACAAGGGAAATGCCAGCATAAATATATTTAAAAACCTTCTGGGTACAGAGACTCCTGTTTTGCTTTCAAGTTTGCTGCCAACTTCTCAAGATCCAAGCACTGGGAGCTGCCAACACTAGCATAGTTCTCCCACAATATAAAAACAGTTTAAAGCATGCCAGAAGTGTTAAGTTGGTACAGTATCTACATGACCAGATTTTCATTCGCAAATCCTGCACCCCACCCCACTTCACTCTACATCTACCTCTGGGGCAAAAAAAAAAGAACCTGTATCAGGCACTGAACATTCTTCTCGGATAAGACATGAAGCTCTAGAGCAAACATAATACAAACAAGGCAATCCATGTGTCATCAGGAGCTAACATCCTACAAACTCAGTTAGTGGCACAAAGATATCCAGCTGTGGCAAACTTGGAGGGACAACACACACTCCCATGCTATAAAAACATTCCTCATGGTTCATTGTGTTATGAGGCCAGTTGACATTATTACTGGACGATCAGATCCCAGAATGGCTCAGTAGACCATAAACTTATATATTTGTTTAGTGATGTGGGTGAACAGAGTCACAGGACTGCCAATTAACTTCTAACAAAAGAATAAAAGACTCATCAAACATGAAAAGACTGACTGTAATACAATATTCCTTCACCCCACTTATATCGTCACAGATGTACAGATTTTTTAAGCATACCGCAAATTGAAGAATGTATCTTGTGCCAACCATGAAAACCAGAAGCCAACTGTGGGCAGACACCCCACACTCTGAAACCAAGTGGCAGACACCACCCAATACAATTTCTGTGCATTTCTCATTAAATGCCCAGGGGCTTATCGCACTGTCAATCAACTAGTTTCACTAAAATCGGATTTCAACACGAGTGTTTCCAAACTCCACACTCAAAACCAACATACTCAAACAATGATTTCTCTCTGATGCTTTCACCAAGAATCCACTTCCAGGATTTCAACCTCTCCTTTCAGTATTCCTCTGCCTTGGATTGCCATGTGTGTTCAAGCTGCCACACTGTCTCTCAAGTACCCAGCCATGCCAATAGAACACTACTGCTTCACAGGCTATATTAAGGTGTCGCCAACCTTAGGAATACTTGAGGTCTGGCTTCTTGCTAGCCGACTTCAGCAGGTCTACCTTAAACTGGGGGCCTCTCTCTGCCCCATTCTTTAACCTCAGTGAACAATACCATCAGATTCCATTCTTCATTACTCTGACTTCAGTCTTCCTAGGACTTCTCTTTTGATCCTATAGTTTCTAGAACTATAGGTTATTTAGCTTCTGGGACTTGCTTTCTACCCCTCACTTCATTGTCCTGCCGCCTCTCTGCTAGCAGTTTCTAAGAGAATTGCTTTCTTTTCAGGTACCTGATTGCAACTGAACCACAAGTACTTATGCTTTTCAGTGTGGGCCTCTGGTTGCTGAGCAACAGCCTAGTCTTTCATTAAACTCCATTTGTTTTCACATCATAAACCCTTTAACTACAATGAAAGCACATTTGTTGAATATTAATCCAACTAAAGTTTTTACTCTTTCTTACACAAAAATAACCAAATTGAACTTACCTAAAGCTATAACTTATTTCCAATACCCAGAAATACAAACATAGATTGCTTAAAATTACTTCTGTTTCCTGTCAATAGCAATATTTTGGAGGTACTTTTTAATTTTGGGAAGATTAAATTCAACTGTCGAAAATGGAATAAATGCAACTAAAGCAGCTTGAAGGCTATTAGACTTAAAAGATTGGGTCCAAGTTACTAAGGCATTAACAATTTGAAAATGGCGATCATAAAACAGCAGGTTTACTTAGCCGGAGAAAAAGAGACTAGCTGTATATACTGTTTGCAAAGAAATGCACCTCCGAGATTAGAGAGTTAGAGCTTACAATTAATTTAAAAATATTCAGCGCATCCTAGCAGGCCACATCATCATGGAAACAGGAGGTCAATAAAGTTCCAGCGTTTCAATAAACTGTACATTTGCTGGAGATTGAGTGCTCTGCTGGAAACGAAAATACCTTTGAAAAGATGCCGCTGTTTGCAAGTTCCAGGCAGCAGGAATGTTGCTTTTGGCTGGCTCTGTTGAGTTAGGGCTCAGGAGACGTCCTGGAGAGCTGAGAAGGTGGCAGGTCACTGGCTCCATGCTGGAAAGGGTTAGGGCTCGGTAGAAGCCATGGGAGCTATTCATAGCTTGGTACAGCTGGGGAGATTAGAACTTGATAAAATCCAGGGGCAATGTCATCATCGAAGCCAGCTAGATATTAAAGAACTAAGAGGTAGAGGCTGGAGTGTGTACTCAGAAATCCAGTGGGAATGGAGTCTTGGGGAATAATATTGAAACCCTCATTGGTATGCAGTTGTTGAGGCAGCCTTGAGTTGGAGCTGCTTTGTGGGAATTCAGAGGCTCAATCTTAGAAAAGTGAAAAGTTTTGAGTCCCTTGTGAGGGAGACCATTTCACCAATCAGTTGATTCAGTGTTTACTGATGCTTGGGTGGGTTGCTGAGAAACCCACTAGATCTGCCCTTGGTCAAATTTGCTATTTATTGTACAGTAAGGTGTGTCCAATTACAATTTGCGTATTAATTCATTTGTACTTCATATCTGTTGGAATACAGATATTGTAAATTGTTTTGTCTTTCTAACCTTGTATAGTAAAGTTTATTCTTGTTTGTTCAAAGTCCCTGGAACATTGTGGTTTATTCTCTCAGCAAGTATCTTACATCTCATTTTTTCAACTTGAGGCAAAACCTAATTGATCTCTAAAGGAATCTTACCAAAAACTTGAGGGACCGGTGTACGGTCATAACTCCCATCTCAGCCTAAAAACATAAACTTATTTACCCTTTCCAAGGTCAAAATAATTGCAGTCAAGCTTTAAATTGGAATACAGCCAATGTTAGATTTCTTATGAAATGGTGAATTTCATTTATAGCAAATTATATTTGTAGCAGCTCACTGATAGGAGAGCATGTGGTCAGCTCATTACATGTGGTCATGAAATGTATATTCAAGGCCTCAAATTTTTTGACATTAGCTAGCTGTTCAGGTAGAGGTAAGAAGAAAAATAATGAAAAGTTGAGGCAAAGCACTGTCCCAGGACAAGAGAGAGAAGTAAGGACAGGCAGCAGTACAAATTAATGCAGCCCACCATCAGCTGTTTTCTGCTCATCACTTACAGAATAGCTGACTGCTGGATGGGTGGTACAAGCAGGGAATAAAAAGGAATCTAAAACACAGATAAACATAGATTAGGTGAATGATGATTTTAAAATAAAAGGTAGCAGCAGGTTTTGAAGTGCTCCTCTTGTCCACAATTTCCATCTTGACATACCTAATTAAACAGAGTATACACAATAACTGTTATAGAACAACAGTCTCTGCTTGACCAGAACAAGGGTTACCTGTCTGAAACACAAGCTCCTTCCCTCCTACACCAGCAGCTTCCAGGTTAATAAACGCCCTTATTAGTTTAACCCAAGGGTGCTGTGTAATAAATCCATGGCTCGCCTGCCAAAACACGAAACAAGCATAGGATGGTACAATGAGGGTCAGAAAGGATAATGCTGTCATTTTTGTGCCATGTACATTCAACATTATAACTTACTTGCAAAATGTTTTCTTCTGCTCCATTGAAAAGAAATATGACTGCATGTTGTAGAGGAGTAGATAAATTTGACAGCGCATTCAGAACTTCTAGCATAACTGCACAACTGACTGCGTCATCGCTGGCACCTGTCAAAAACAAGCAATTCTGCGAATATTAATGATCCAATACATGTTAATTTGTATGAGAAGTATAAATACCAGTGTAAAATAAGACTGTCTCTATATTGGCAGCTATTAAAATTTCGAGTGCCAATACCCATGATATTTTTTAAATTAAAAACGAACTAAACTTCTCACACAAAGAACTCTAAAACTAAACCTAGATCAATTATTAAAGCCTTAAGTTTATTCTAATGCATGCAATAGGAACCTACAGTTACAAAAAGAAATCTAAGGTGATTGGGTCTGAAATCAGCTTAAGAGATTCATTTCTAAAGAATGAAGCAAGGCACTCATCAAATATATTTTCTAATGTTTGCACCTCATTTACCATCTTAAAAGTATCTTTTTTTTAAGGTGAGGGGGGATATGTTGCTTTCAGTTTCAAGTAGAAAAACATCCGAAGATCATTCCAATGATTCACCTCGCCTCACCCCACCCAATTTCTCCATTTCTGGTTTCATATCTCCTGACATTGTGGCTCCATCTCTAGTCCCACAGTTCCACTGCTTCCTTCATTTACAATCTATCTGCAACTGGTATTATGGGAGCACAGGTCTCACTCTCTCACTGTTGGCTACACTCCAAATCTTGTCGCACACTATAACTGTAATCTAATGCTGCTTTCAAGATAAGGAAGCTGGTTTTAGTAATGCCAGCATGGGGAGGCAGTCCCACGTGCTCTGTGTTAGAGCCAGTACAACTGCACATACTAGCAATTTTACAGAGCTGGGAGTGGATGGGATTGAAAAAGTTGAATAAAGAACTATGACACTTCTGTTTGCTCAAAAGACATGTTTTGTCCCTATATACCGCTAAAAGAACAAAATGAGGCTTTGATCCTTTAATTCATACAGGATTGCATTAAAGTTTTTTTTAGTATTGCAAAATTATTTGAGAAACTTTATTTGTTTAGTGATAGTTACGCCGTAGTGCACACACCTGATATACCAGTTGCAATTAAATTGCAAAATATGGCAACACATAGGAAATCACTACATTCAAGGAGGGCAAGGATAAAACAATAAATAAGTTTTTACCTGGGCTGTTGGCCACCGAATCAAAATGGCAGTTTGCAAGCACTGCATGCTTTGCCCCATTCTTTGGTTCTAGTTTCACCACAACATTGGTAATATTATCATAGTAGCTACTGAAACCTCCCAGAAAGTCAATGCTGAAGAAGCCAGTTGGTCTCTGGATATCCACTGCAATGCTATTTTCCACTGCATTTTCTTTGATTTTCTGGATCTGTTTTAGCAAGTAGTTCACAGTCAGGACTTCGTTAGCTGGGCTCCCGACAGGTCTGGGCCCAAAACCAGTGATGTGCTGGAGATGGTTCCTAGACAAGATAGACAAAGAATTTGTCACTTCATTAAGGTTTTCAAACAAACATCAATCTTTAGCCTTTTGACCAAACGTCTTGGCACAGGGTGGCATGGTGTCACAGTGGTTACCACTGCTGCTTCACAACACCAGGAACCCAGGTTTGATTCATGGCTTTGGTCACTGTCTGTCCAGTCTGCACACTCTCCCAGCGACTGCATGGGTTTCCTCCGGGTGCTCCGGTTTCCTCCCACAGTCGGAAAGATGTGCGGGTTAGGTCATGCTAAATTCTCCCTCAGTGTACCCAAACAGGCACCACAGCGTGGCGACTAGAGGATTTTCACAGTAACTTCATTGCAGTGTGAACATAAGCCGACTTGTGGCACTAATAAACTTTAATGCTCCACAGCACATTAAAATTGAGTTCTGCCAGCCCAGATATTTCTGCTTTCAGTTATTCATGTATGTCCAGAATGGACACAGATTTTCATGGCCCCAATCGGAATTGAAATGGAGGCGGGCTAGTATAAAATGCCAGCCTGCTCCTGAATCCAGAAGTTCCTCCTCCATTCGCAACACCTACTATTTTCACCGACACTGGAAAGGTGGCAGGTTGTGAACCCCAGTTGCCTGTTGTTTAAAGTTGCTGTCATCATCTTAAAGTTGGCTAGTTCAGACTTCCCCTCATTCACGGGGACAACCACTATTAGAAAGTGCTGCAATCTGAGATGCACCTGTGCCAAGCATTGTGATAGCTGGCAGGGCTTTGGAGAGATGCTGTTTTTATTCCCCCAATGGATTAATTGGCCTTTTTTTTGTATTTTGACAGTTCTTAGTCTTTGGAGGAATTGCAGTTTGTTGTTACAGAGCCAAAAGTGAGCAAGGGGGTGGAGCATAGAACTGATCTGCATTGCTTTATTTGTTGTTTCGAGAGCCAATATTTGTACCCGTGAAATCAGGTCTCGAAACCCGTTTGCCTTGGTCGCTGGACTCATTTTGGCCTCTGAGCTGCCTCCAGCAGCACAGGGCCCTCTCCAGCCCACGCCCATCTACCTGACACAAAAATTGAGCACATAGGCTCCTCCAGGGTGGAGGCAGGGATTGAGAAAATACCCAACTGCTGAATTTGTCTCAACCACAAATGTAAGAGTTTGGTCGGTGGTTGAGCTTCAGGTAGGGACAGAAGGAGACATCTTGGTGCAGGGCAAAACATGATCCAAAGGTAATAAAAGTACTGGGTTGGGCTGGTAAATCTGACATAAACTGATTGGCTCACTGTCAGACTCAGTGCACCATTAACAAAGAACACAATGCAAGCCATACAGACTAAACTTGCTTGCTAGCAACTGAAAACTATCATTTAGTGATTGCCTCACAGTGCAATTACCGCTGTTACTATAAAACTCAATTTAAAAATATGTATTAGGCAGAAATAAAACTTCACATTTAAGCAGTCTACTGTGGTACATTCCTCATCAGTTGGTTCTGCTTAACTCAAACCGAACGTCAGATATTAAGGTGATAGCTATAAATGTTTAGTGATAGTATATACATACAGTCATATAGTCAAGAGTTCTACAACACCAAAAGAGACTCTTCAGCCCTTCATATCTGCAACAGGCTGTCAATCAATCTGGTCAAATTCTACTTTCCCACATGTGGTCCGTACCCTTTGCTATAGTGTTTCAAGTGCTCATCTGAATGCTTAAATGTTGTAAGATTCCTACCTCTACCACCCTTTCAGGAAGTGAATTCCAGATTTACACCACCCTCTGGGTGAAATGTTTTGTTTTCCTCAAATCCCCTTGAAATCTCTTGCCACTAACCTCAAAAATTGTGCCTCCTGGTTATTGATCTCTCTGCCAAGGAGAAAAGTTCCTTCCTATCAATGTCCCTCATAATTTTAGACACCAATGGAGAGAGAATAGAGCCAATGTTAGTCAAAACTTTGGCTCTATTCTCTCTCCACAGATGCTATCAGACCTGTGGAGTTTCTCAAACGTTTGCTGCTTTTGTCCCCCCCTCAACCCTCTCTGCTCCTAGGAGAACAACACAGCCTCTCTTTGTAGCTGTAGCTACCCTAGCCCAGGCAGCATCCTGCTGAATCTCCTCACCACCCCCCCACCCCCTCTCCTTGCCAGCACAATAATACCCTTTCTGTTGCATGAAGGAGCAGCACAGCGGTTAGTACTGCTGCTTCACAGTGCCAAGGATCCGAGTTCAATTCCCAGCTTGGGTCACCATCTGTGCAGAAAACAGGCACTAGAGTGTTCAGATTTTCACAGTAACTTCATTGCAATGTTAACGTAAGCCTACACGTGACAATAATATATAAACTTAATGCAAGAACTGCACAGTATTCTACCTATGGCCTAAACAGTGTTTCACACAACTCCAACATCCCAACTCTGCATTAATAAGTTTATTTATTAGTGTCACAAGTAGGCTTGCACTAACACTGCAATGACGTTACTGTAAAAATCCCCTAGTCGCCACACTCTAGCGCCTGTTCCGAGTACACTGAGGGAGAATTTAGTTTGGCCAATGGACCCAACGAGCAGCTCTTTCAGGCTGTGGGAGGAAAACCAAGTCTACATATTCTCCCCGTGTTTGTGTGGGTTTCCTCCGGGTGCTCCAGTTTCCTCCCACAATCCAAATGACACGGTTAGGTGCACTGGCCATACTAAATTCTCCCTCAGTGTACCCGAACAGGCGCTGGAGTGTAGTCACTAGGGCATTTTTACAGTAACTTCATTGCAGTGTTAATGTAAGCCCACTTGTGACAATATTAAATAAACTTAAGAACTGCACAGTACTCTGGCTTTGGCCTATTGAGTGTTTGTAACAGCTCCAACACAACGTCCCAACTCTGTAGTAAAGGCTTAGTTATAATGTCAGGCACAGGGGAGGTTCAGTCAATGGCAGCTGGGATATTTAGTTTGTTCTCGGTAGAAACACAGATCCCAGCCGGGATGTTACTGATTATTGATTACCTTGCTGTTTGTGCATTGAAACCGTCCTGGTTCTGCCGGCTCCCCACCGTCACCAGCTGCTGCAGCGAGAGCTGGACCACAGCCCAGAACAGCAGCAAGTAGGCGGCCACCAGCAGCAAGGCGGCCGCCTCGGGTACCGGCGCTCTGCCGCCGCTCCGGCCTTTCCCCAGTTCCGGCCCCGACCCCGGGCCCGGGCCGCTGGGCCCCGCTCCAAGGCCGGGCCTGGCCTCGGCCGCCCGGGCCCCGCGGCTCCGCAGCGCCCGGCTCTCCTTGGCGACCGCCGACATTGGAACGCCAGCCCTAGCGACCGCCCGCTCGTGGCTGGCTCCCGGCTCGAGGCGCGGCTCCGCCCTTCTCCCCACCCCACCTAAAGCGCTGCTAGCTCAGGGAGAGGTTCCAGCAGTTCCTCAATGCACTCCCACCCAGATTACAAATCACACCACGCTGTTCAGTTTTCTAAGAAGTCCTGGGAATGCAAATAGATATCACATATGGTGGTGTGATGCTAAATTTTGAGCTGCAGGAGCGCAAAGAGAATATGTTGGTATTATTTGAGGTGCAAGAGCCCTAAGAGAATGTATTGGCAGTGCCATTTTTAAAAAATGTATTAGTGTTTACATGTAGGCTTACATTATCACCGCAATGAAGTCACTGTGAAAATCCCCACACTGTGGCACCTGTAGTAATTTCATTGCTGTGTGAAACACTGTTTAGGCCACAGCTAGAGTACTGTGCAGTTCTTGCATTAAGTTTATATATTACTGTCACAAGTAGGTTTACATTAACATCGCAATTAAGTTACTGTGAAAATCCCCACACTGCAGCATTAATATAAGCCTACTTGTGACACTAATAAATAGACATAAGAACTGCACACAGTACTCTAGCTGTGGTCTAACCAGTGTTTAACGCAGCTCCAACATAATGTTCCAACTCTGCAGTAACAAGTTTAAGTTTATTTATTAGTGTCACAAGTAGACTTACATTAACACTGCAATGAAGTTACTGTGAAAATCCCCTAGTCATCACACTCCGACTACTCTAAGGAAGCATTGAGCATAGCCAATGCACCTAACCAGCTCATCTTTCCGACTGTGCGAAGTAACTGGAGCATCGGGAGGAAACCCACACAGACATGGGGAGAGCATGTAGACTCCAGGCAGACAGTGACCCAAGCCAGGAATCAAAACTGAGTCCCTGGCACTGTGTGGCAGCAGTGCTAACCACTCTACCATCATGCCGCCCACATTTAAGGTGCAAGAGCTCTAACAGAATGTGTTGGAAATATCATTTCTAAATCTACAATTACTTAGTTTATCTATGTATTAATCATTTGAGTCCCCAAAAGTCAGAAAAACATAAGAACATAAGAAATAGGAGCAGGAGTAGGCCATCTAGCCCTTCGAGCCTGCCCCACCATTCAATAAGATCATGGCTGATCTGAAGTGGATCTTTCCTGCTTTCTCCCCATAACCCTTAATTCCCCTGTCTATCAGAAACCTATCTACCCGTTACTTAAATATATTTAGTGAGGTAGCCTCCACCACTTCAACGGGCAGAGAATTCCAGGGATTCACCACCCTTTGAGTGAAGAAGTTTCTCCTCAACTCTGATCTAAACTGCACCCCCCCCCCCTTATCTTGAGGCTGTGTCCTCTAGTCCTGCTATCCTTTCTAAGCGGGAAGAATCTCTCTACGTCTACCCTATCCATCCCCTTCATTATCTTATCTGTCTCTATAAGATTCCCCCCTCATCCTTCTAAACTCCAATGAGTACAGACCCAGTCTATTTAGTCTCTCTTCATAGGCCAACCCTCTCATCTCTGGTATTAGCCGAGTGAACCTCGTCTGCACTCCCTCCAAGGCCAATATATCCTTCAGCAAGTGCGGCGACCAAAACTACACACAGTACTCCAGCTGCGACCTCACCAGTACCCTGTACAGTTGCAGCAAGACCTCCCTACTTTTATATTCTATCCCCCTCGCTATAAAGGCCAACATTTCATTTGCCTTCTTGATCACCTGCTGCACCTGCAGACTGGGGTTTTCAACTCGTGCGCAAGGACCCCCAGGTCCCTCTGCACTGTAGCATGCTGCTGCTTTTCGCCTTTTAAATAATAATCCCTCCTACTATTATTTCTGCCAAAGTGGATAACCTCACACTTGCTAACATTATACTCCATCTGCCAGGTCCTCGCCCACTCGCTCAGCCTATCCAGATCTCTCTGCAGACTTTCCACACCCTCCACGCAATTTGCTTTTCATCTTCGCGTCATCAGCAAATTTTGTCAGCCTACACTCAGCCCCCTCCTCCAGATCATCTATATAAATGGTAAATAGTTGAGGCCCCAGCACCGATCCCTGTGGCACTCGACTAGTCACCAACCGCCAACCAGAATAGCACTCGTTGATACCAACTCTCTGCTTCCTATTAGACAACCAATCCCCTATCCACGCTAACACCTTACCCCCAACTCCGTGCACCCTAACCTTCTGTAGCAACCTTTTGTAAAGCACCTTATCAAATGCCTTTTGGAAATCTAAAAACACCACATCCAGTGGTTCCCGTCTGTCTACCGCACTAGTCACATCCTCATAGAAATCCAATAAATTCATTAAACACGACTCCCCCTTAATGAATCGTGCTGCATCTGCTCGATCAAACCATTCTTTTCTAGGTGCCTCGCTATTTCTTCTTTGATGACGGATTCTAGCATTTTTCCAACTACAGACGTTAAATTAACCGGCCTGTAATTCCCTGCCTTTTGTCTGCTACCTTTTTTAAACAGCGGCGTAACATTAGCCATTTTCCAATCTTCTGGCACTTCCCCAGAGTCCAGCGAATTTTGATAAATAATTACTAAGGCATTCACTATCACTGTTGCCACTTCTTTCAGAACCCTGGGATGCATTCCATCCGGTCCTAGGGACTTGTCCACCTTCAGTCCCATTAGCCTATCAATCACTACCTCTCTAGTGAAAGTAATCGCATTCAAGCCCTCAACTCCTACCATCCTTCTATCTTTAATATCTGGCAAACTATTCGTGTCCTCCTCCATGAAGACCGGGGCAAAAAAACTTATTTAAAGCCTCAGCCATTTCCTCATCGCCCACTGCTAAATCCCCCCTCTCATCCTCCAAGGGTCTAACATTCACTCTGGCCAGCCTCCTCTTCTTTATATATTTGTAAAAACTTTTACAGTCATTTTTTATATTTAGTGCTAGTTTAGCTTCATACTCTAACTTTCCTTTCTTTATCACCTTCTTAGTCATTCTTTGTTGATTTTTAAATCTTTCCCAATCTTCTAATCGCCCACTATTTTTTGCCACTCTGAACGCATCAGCTTTTAATTTAATACTCTTCTTTATTTCCTATGCTTCTAAAGTGAAAAATATGAATGCCAGTAGGCAGTTTATTTTGAAGTGTTTTTTTATTCATTCATGGGACATGGGCGTCACTGGCTGGCCATAATTTATTGCCTATCCCTATTTGCCAACAGCAGTTGAGAGTCAACCACGTTGCTGTGGCTCTGGAGTCACATGTAAAGATAGCAGATTCCTTTCCCTAAAGGGCATTAGTGAACCAAATGGGTTTTTCCAACAATCAACATCAGTAGATTCTTACTTCCAGATATTTTGTATTGAATTTGATTTCCACCATCTGCTATGGTGGGATTTGAACCCAGGTCCCCAGAACATTAGCTGAGTTTCTGGATTAATACTCTGGCAATAATACCACTAGGCCATTGCCTCCCATTGGTCTTCAGAATGGGTAGAATTTCATTATGCAACAGTTTGTGATTACTTAATTCAAGCCAACTAAAAACGAACTACAGAAAACTTTATTTTTTTCTGACCGGGGCATGGTATATAAGAGGCTGCTTTTCTTGACATATATCTATAACTTAGATGTGGGTGTACAGGGCACAGTTTCAAAATTTGAAGATGATGCAAAACCCGGAAGTATTGTGAACTGTGACAAGGATTCTAATAGACTTCGGGAGGATATAGACAGACTGGTGGAATGGGCAGATATACATGGCAGATCAAATTAAATGTAGGGGGAGGATGTGGGTGAATTGGAGAGCTGGGAGAGAACAGGGTATGGAAGAGGGAAGAGAAAGAATGTGGGGTGGGAGAGGAATGGCATGAGGAGGAATGGCAATGGGAAGGATTTGGAGGGAAGTGAAGAATGGAGGAATTGAGGGGAGAGGGAAGAGGAGAGGAACAGTGAGAATTGGGGGAAGAAAATGGTCAGGGATGAGTGAAGAGAATGTTGGAGCATTTCCCAGATGACTGGATTGGGGCATGGAGCAGCCTCTGGAAGGATGCATTTAAATACAGGCTGTGAACTCTGCATTTAAATACAGGGCACCTAGGGATTGGCAATAAATGCTGGCCAGCCAGCAACACCCATGTCCCACGAATGAATTTAAAAAACCTTGCAATCAGAAGCTAGGGCTGAGGAACTGTCACCTAAAGTAAATTTATTAGTCACAAGTAAGGCTTGCATTAACACTGCTATGAAGTTACTGTGAAATTCCCCTATTTGCCACACTCCAGAGGCTGTTTGGGTCAATGTACCTAACCAGCATATCTTACACTCTGTGGGAGGAAACCCAGAAAGAAATCCCACAACACCAGTTTAAAGTCCAAACAGGTTTATTTGTAGCAAAATCCGTCACTGAAACAACTATATGAGGACATCAACAAGTTCCATTCCACCATCAGACTCACCATGGACTACTCTCCAGAATCGGTTACCTTCTTGGACACACGCATCTCCATTAAGAATGGTAACCTCAGCACCTCACTGTACCGCAAGCCCACAGATAACCTCACAATACTCCACTTCTCCAGCTTCCACCCTAAACTCATTAAAGGAGCCATCCCCTACAGACAAGCCCTCCGTATACACAAGATCTGGTCAGATGAGAAGGATCGCACCAGACACCTCCGGACGCTGAAAGATGCCCTCATAAGAACAGGATATGGTGCTCGACTCATCGATCGACAGTTCCAACGCGCCACTGCCAAAAACCGCACCGACCTCCTCAGAAGACAAACACAGGACATGGTGGACAGAGTACCCTTCGTTGTCCAGTACTTCCCCGGAGCAGAGAGGCTACAACATCTTCTCCGGAGTCTTCAACATCTCATTGATGAAGACGAACATCTTGCCAAGGCCATTCCCACACCCCCACTTCTTGCCTTCAAACAACCACACAACCTCAAACAGACCATTGTTCGCAGCAAACTACCCAACCTTCAGGAGAACAGTGACCATGACACCACACAACCCTGCCACAGCAACCTCTGAGAGATGTGCCAGATCATCGATACGGATGCCATCATCTCACATGAGAACACCATCCGCCAGGTACACGGTACATACTCTTGCAACTCGGCCAACATTGTCTACCTGATATGCAGTGAGAAGTCTGACAACGCCAGGTTTCAGTCCAACCAATTGATTTGATAGTTTTACTATCAAATAAGTCAGTTGGACTGAAACCTGGTGTTGTCAGACTTTTTACTGTGTTTACCCCAGTCCAACACCGGCATATCCACATCATACCTGATATGCTGCAGAAAAGGATGTCCCAAAGCATGGTACATTGGGGAGACCATGCAGACATTACGACAATGGATGAATGAACACCGCTCGACAATCACCAGGCAAGACTGTTCTCTTCCTGTTGGGGAACACTTCAGCGGTCACGGGCATTCGGCCTCTGATCTTCAGATAAAGTTCTCCAAGGCAGCCTTCACGACACATGACAGCGCAGAGGCGCTGAGCAGAAACTGATAGCCAAGTTCTGCACACATGAGAAAAGCCTCAACCGGGATCTTGGGTTCATGTCACACTATCTGTAACCTCCATGACTTGCCTGGACTTGCAAAATCTCACTAACTTTCCCGACTGGAAACAATACACGTCTCTTTAACCTGTGTTTAAAGCTCTTTCCACTCACGTTGTCTGTACCTTTAAGAATTGATTAGCTGTAAAGACTCACATTCCAATCATTATGCATGTAAATTGAGTTTGTGTCTTTGTGTCCTTTTTATGATCAGAACTCCCAGCCACCTGACGAAGGGATAAGTTGTCCTGAAAGCTTGCGGCTTTTGCGACAAATAAACCTGTTTGGACTTTAAACTGGTGTTGTGGGATTTCTTTCTGTTCTACCCCAGTTCAACACCGGCATCTCCACATCATGGAGGAAACCTACACAGACAGGGGTTAAACATGCAAACTCCACATAGACAATGACCCAAGCTATAAATCGAACTCAGGTCCCTAGTGCTGTGAGGCAGCAGTGCTAATCACTGTGCCACTGTGCTGCCCATCCTAGCAAGAGCCCTTGGTGAATCCTCGGATAATAGTCTTCTATCTCTTACTAAATGAACAAGATACAAGCAGATCAGTGCAATGTATTGTTCCCCTTCGAGTCAACTTTCCCTCCTTAGTAAACGCAGAGCCAATAACAACAGTAGGCTCAAGATTCTGCAATTCTGAGTACTTTTAGAAAACAGGAAATGTTGCAAATACTCAGCAGGTTTGGAAGAAATGCAACAGTTCACAGTGCCGGGCTAAGTTAAGATTTTACAAATGTTCTTAATGGGAACAATGCAGTATTAAATGGACCAAAAAAATTCCAGCTCTGGACTTCGGTGCCTGAACAAATCTCCAGAAAGGTCTGATCTTAGCCATGTAGTCAGTCAGTTACATGACACTCACTGAGTGATCAGATAAGTGCAATATACGGAACTCAAAGATTACTTTACATGCAAAAAACGCTTTAGTGTTGAAAGATGATCCTCGTTCCTCCAAACACAGTGAGTGCTGTTTTCCTGCCTTAATACAGGACTCAGAAGCCATGAAACAAAGTGGCAAAGCTTGTTCCTGGGCTTCTCCAAACAAGCTTTTCCTGTTAATCACTCATTACTTTGATGGGGGTGTTAGGTGGGAAAGTGAAATAGTTCCACTGAACTGTTACTTTTGTTCCTATGATTATACAGTCTTTTTTCAAACAAAATGCTTCCAATTAAAGTTGCCCGAGAATTTTCCCAATTTGAAACACTGAAAAGAGAGGGACGTGATTCACTTCCTTTGCCTTGCGACCCCCACCCACCTGACAAAGAGGGAAACCTCGAAAGCTTGTGCATTTACTATCAAATAAATCGGTTGGACTAAAACCTGGTGCTGTCAGACTTTTTACTGTGTTTACCCCAGTCCAACGCCGGCACATCCACATCAAGCTTTCTAACTGGCAACATAGTCTTTATGTATTTATTGGTATTTAATGTTTCCTCAATTATTTAAAGATTGTACATTGCACCCAGATCCTTGATCGCTGATACTGTGCTCTTGATACTCAGTTAGGATGGTTATACGTTCTAATTGTAGCTTTCCTCACATTTGGATATTGCTCAATGTGTTAACATGACTGTTGCACAACAATGTGCTATGACATCAGAACAAGTGCAAAGGGATTTCTCAAACATGAGAGAATCATAGAATAGATCCTCTATGGTAGAGAAGGAGGTCATTCAGCCCACTGAGGCTGCACTGACAACAATCCCACCCAGGCCCTATTCCCATAACCCTACATATTTACCCTCCTAATCCCCCTAATGTACATGTCTTGGGACACTAACAGGCAATTTAGTGTGGCCAATCACCCTAACCTGCACATCTTTGGACTGTGGGAGGAAGTCGGAGCACCCCATGCCGACACGAGGAGAATGTGCAAACTCCATACAGACAGTCACCTGAAGCTGGAATTAAACCCGGGTCCTTGGCACTGTGAGGCAGCAGTGCTAACCACTGTGCCACTGTGCTGCCTATGGCAGTAGGTGCAGGAATTATTTCCAACACTGATACTTGCTTGATTTGATTTATTATCGTAAAATGTTATTGGGTTACAGTGAAAAGTGTAGTTTCTTGCGCACGATGCAGACAAAACACACCGTTCATAGAGTATATAGGGGAGAAGGAAAGGAGAGGGTGCAGAATATAGTATTGTAGTCACAGATGGGATATAGAGAAAGTTAACATTATTAGCAAGTTTAAAGGGGTTAGAGTTAGATTTTAGGAATATAGAACAAGAGTAAAAAATAGAATTAGAGGTCAAAGGCAAAATACTACAGATGCTGGAATCTGAAACAAAAACAGAAAATGCTAGGAAAGTCTCAGCAGATCTGACAGCATCTGTGGAGAGAGAATAGAGTCAATGTTTCAAGTCAGGATGATCCTTCGCCAGAGAATGAGGCTATGCTGGGGACATCTCGCAAGAAGTTTCCCTCATTCCGGCGTCATCTTGAATTTGTTCATATTTGATTTACATTAATAAACTTTGGGTTAATCATGACAATGACTTCAGAACTATATTTATTTTTGTGTCCTTCATTGCGCTGTTTATTAACATTGTTTATCTGGTTTGGGACGCTTTATAGCTTTCCTAGAACTGCCCGATTGTAAATTGACATTGAATGGGTTTTGCAGTTTTTGCAAATTCCAATTTCTTGGTTTAAGAGTCTGAGCAAATTCAGAAGAATGACTCAGTGAACCATTAGTAAATAAACAGCCCAGTAGCCTGAAAAATAATTAACTACTAGAGACAGAGGAGGTTTACTAGGCTGATACCGGAGTTGAGGGGGTTGAGCTATGAGGAGAGGCTGAATAAACTAGGCTTGTACTCGTTAGAGTTTAGAAGAATGAGGGGAGGTCTCATTGAGACGTATAAGATGATGAATGGGATGGATAGGATAGAGGTGGAGAGACTCTTCCCGCTCAGAAAGGACAGTAGGACTAGGGGGCACAGCCTCAAGATAAAGGGGGAGCGGTTTAGAACGGAATTGAGGAGGAACTTCTTCACTCAAAGGGTGGTGAATCTCTGGAATTCTCTGCCCGTTGAGGTGGTGGAGGCTGCCTCGCTAAATATTTTTAAGACGCGGGTTGATGGGTTTTTGATAAGAGAGGGGATTAAGGGTTATGGGGAGAGGGCGGGAATGTGGAACTGAGACACGACAGATCAGCCATGATCTTATTGAATGGTGGGGCAGACTCGAAGGGCTAGATGGCCTACTCCTGCTCCTATTTCTTATGTTCTTATGTTCTTAAAAGGACAAGCTGATTTTCAAAGTCTTCAAGTCTTAACTGTGCACTCTCACAGAACAAAATAAACAATTCCATCTTTAAAAAAATGTTGACAATACTTTTAATTATGGAAAACATTTAGTTCATTTGTGATTTGTTCATTGTGAAGTTGGCGTTTATGGAACTAAATAATGATTGCCACATCCCCTTCACCCCAAACCCCCCAAACCTCTTTCTCACTCCACTGCCCCCATCAAACTCCCCACCAGTGGCTCAACAATGAGTGAAATTGACCTGACAGATGGGCTTCAAACAATCAGAATTTCTGATTTTTTTAAGCCTGTCTGTCAGGTTCTAAACTCTGGCTGCTCAGTGTGGATGATGAGAACCCTGGTTAAAAATTCAAGCCCATCCCCAGTGTTTGGAATGATCTACACATCCCCTCCTCCCTACCCCTCTTGAGCTGTTGTTGGAGATGCTGCAGTGGCATGCTAACGCAGCCCGATAGCCCCTGTGTGTGTCTACATAATATATAGAAATATACTATATATTGTATATACATTATTATATATTTATATTTTTTGTTATATATAAATGCATTGCGTAATATATATAACATAGTTATATATGCACAACCTGATACATACACAATATTCATATGCTCTGTCTGATATATAAAATATTTATATGTGAACAGTCTAATATACATATTTATACATGTACAAATTGAGAATGTGCTTGTTCACAAGACCACAAGGAATAGGAGTAAGCCATTCAGCTCATTGAACTTGTTCTTCCAGAAGAAAAAACTTGGAAAATGATTGACACCGGCATGGACACAATGGGCTGAATGGCCTCCTTGTGCACCATTACCTTACATTGGCACAGACCTAATGGGTTGAATGGCCTCTATGTGAACTCTAATTTGTTGTGTCTGTGTAATTGTTTCTGATCAATTTGACAACAGTATAAATGGGTTTTGGAGCTGCCACGGCACGGATTACTTAAGCAAACCAGTGCAGCTTTATTTACCAGATTTTGTCTGATTGAAATCCAACATGGAAGAGAGATGAATGCCTCTGGTGACATCAAAGCATGTCATGTGACTAAACACAGAGGTGCATTGCTTTACAGCATAGAATGTAGCCATTCTATCATTCCATTCTATGATTAAGCAATGGCACTTTTACTTTTAGAAAAAAGTTACTTCCTAGGATCATGTGTAACTCTGCAACAAACTGGATGCCAAGTTAATTTCGTGGTTTCAGTTACCTCATGCCTGTATTCCAATCAGCTCATGTTGTAACACTGCATTATTGTGTGTGGAACAATGAAGTTGCAATTTGTTGCATTGTGCCCTATTTCTGCTGGTGATTTATCACCAGTGATGTTCAGGTGTGTGGTAGCATGGCCCCTTTAAGGGGGTGTTCTATTAGGGCCACGTGGTCAGGCCGGACCCTATGGAGAGTAGAGGTGAGAAGCTGAACCAATTGAGTGCAAGGATGCGTATCCGGGGTTGGGGGAGGATCCATGGTTGGAGCCAGGAAGGAGTAGTATACAGCTGCATAGTTTTTCTGTATAATTCTATTATAAATATAATTATTTATTCATTGGAAATAAAGGTTTTTGTTCTTTATTAAGTCTCATTAACTCACCTTTGATTTAACACACTGGAGACAAGGAAAATCTTTCCAAATCCCAGGGGATTACAGTGCACAGCTACAGGGGGAAAAGACTGGAGAATCAAAAATAAGAAAAAACAATACATAAGTGCATGCTAAAATGTCCTTGATTGGAAAATTAGAACAATTCAATCCCAAAGTAAAAAACTGGAGGCAATACATTGAAAGGCAAATGAGGTAACAACTGAAGAAAAGTGGAAGATTATTCTGCTCAAAAGTTTGTGCCCCACAGACTTACAGCTTAATCAGAAAGTTCTATTTATTTATTAGTATCACCAGTAGCCTTACGTTAACACTGCATTGAAGTGACTGTGAAAATCCCCTAGTCACCACAATCTGGCACCTGTTTGGGTACTCCGAGGGAGAATTTAGCATGGCCAATGCACCCAACCAGCACATCTTTCAGAATGTGGGAGGAGGAAACCGAAGCACCTGGACGAAACCCATACAGACGCGAGGAGAATGTGCAGACTCCTCAGACAGTGAATCGAACCTGGATCCCTGGCACTGTAAGGCAGCAGTGCTAACCACTGTGCCACCATGCCGCCCCTCAGAAGTTTAATATTGTCTGATGCTCCGGATTCAAGGGCAGAATTTTCCCTTCCAGCCCTCCACAGGAACCACAGTGGGTGGGACATAGACCATGAAAAAGGCCATTGACCTTGGGCAGGACTTTTTTGTCTTGGCACAGTCGGAAAATCCCACCCCAAGCCTTGTGACCAGATTGTTGAGCCAGTTAAAAAATCATTTCAAACCCCGATTCTCAATCATTATGTTGAGGTACAGATCTCACTCGGCACTCTGGGAACCTCAGTTTTCCTGGCCAGGTGAAGAAAATTAGCAGAGCATTGCAAATTCAGCCCAGTTTGAGGAGACATGTTAAGGCACCATTTGGTCTGTCTCATAAACAGTCTAATTATACAAAATAAGTTATTGGCTGAGACCAAAATCCCTGCAGAAAAAGCTATGGAGCTGGCCCAGGAGAACACAGTAAGAAGTCTCACAACACCAGGTTAAAGTCCAACAGGTTTATTTGTAGCCAACGCCACTAGCTTTCAGACCTGGCTGTTCCATCATCAGGTTGGGCCATTGAATGAGTCAGGAATAACATTATCTACCTACACTAGTGGAACATTGCAGACTTTAGGGACAGCAACAGTCACAGTGTCCTATAAGAATCAAATGGCACAGTTACCTATCTTGGTAATTAAGGGACATGGGCCTTGTGTATTTGATGTGATCGGCTTAAACAGATGAATTGGTTAGAGACATTTGGGCCCGATTTTATCATTAAGTTGAACTCATTTTTGGGCACAAACACTTGGTAACATCGGGTATGAGATGAGTAGTACAATCCACACCCACCACTGCATGCATTTAAATTGACTTAATGGGCAGCACACCCAAACTTGGCAGCACTTCCCCCTTTACCACCCCATTTGCCCATCCAGATTTGGCACGAACATGCTACACAGAAATCCAGTTCGGGCGTTGCAGCTTCTGAGGGCATAAGTTCTAAGCTTCTGGCAGCTCTCTGACTCAGGTCGGTGGGGGGGAGGGAGGTAAATGGGTCAGATGGCTGTCTGACTCGGATCAAGGGGCGGGGAGGGCAGGGGTGCATGGGGGGTCTGCTGCCACTCTGCGTGCGATCAGTGGGGGGAAGGGGGGGTCCGCTGCCACTCTGCATGTGATCGGTGCGGATGAAGGGGTGGTCCGCTGCCATTCTGTGTATGATCGGTGGGGGGTGCAGCGGCGGAGGGGCCCACGATCGGTCTGGGTGGCGGCGAGGTGGGGGGATAAGGGGGTCAGTTATGTTGTGGGGATGGGGCAATGTCTGCAGGGGCTGGGGGAAACATTATCTGGCCCACGAGCGATGTGGCAGGGGAGCGTTTCACTATCTTTTTTTCTGCACATGCGCAGTTGGAGGCGTTGATCGGAGCTGCAGGATATCGGGCACGACAATCTCTGCCTACAGGCTTGTGCAGCGCAATTCAGACTTGCTGATATTTTTTCAGGCAGAGTGCATATGGGGGCACCTGAGAACAGGTACACAACTCAGATCTGAAACACTCCCAGTTCCAAGTCCACCCAGCACTTAGAATTAAAATGGTAAAATAGGGCCCATTAAATCTGAGGTTTTCAGGAACTGCTATGTAAGTATTCTTCCAAAATGAATTAGAATTTATATAGGGAGCTAAAGCTAAAATATATCTGAATTCAGAGGCAACATATGCAAAGCATTTTCGTCATTCTCTGTCTAGATGAATACTTTATATTGCCTTACATACAGGAGCATTTGCTATATGTGTGTATAAAAAATTAAATCTGAAAATGTAAATCTGGTAGCATTTTAGTTCCAGAGTCACAGTCACATGGGTTCAAGCGTCAGCACAGAATTTGAATTAGTAATTTATTCTGCCCGTCCAGTTAGGTTTTTTTGCATTGTCAGCCATCCTGGTTTTTGAATAATGTTCTTGACCTCGGTCTGCCTCAGGCATTCAGAAGTACAAATTAAGGATAAGCAGAAAGTTGCATTAGGCAATATTTAGTTCCCTGAACTACCAACAACAAGAACAGAACATCTAACATTGCTGTTTCTGTGAAAAGTGACTCTCACATTTGCCTCTGTAACTGTGACTGTATTTCAGATCCACTTCATCAACTGTGAAGCACTGAAATGTGCAAGATAATCCAAAATGCAAAGTTTTTGAGGGAGAAGCATGCGAGGCCGCGTGTGCCAATGGAAGAGAGACTATAGCTGGAGTGAGTTTCAGCCAGAGTGAGGGTACCGGGAATTTGGAGCTGAGTGGGAATTCGGTGCCAAGGGGAAAGAGGTGCTTATCTTTGTGAGAGGTGGACCTGCTAGGGAGACTCAAGGGCAAGTGAGAGCTAGAAGGGAATCGAACCGTGCCGGCACAGCCAGCTGGTAAGTGATTGGTTGGTGACTGGTAAGTAAAAATTTTTCTTTTCTTTTTACTCTTGGCATTGTAGTTGTTGTTGTTGTACACTACAATGTTTCCGTGCAATTTCAGGGGGTTATAGTTTGTAAAGGTTATATTCGGTAGTAACGAGGAGCAGGAAAGAACAGCCCGAGAGAATTGTTCCCGATTGGGGTCACAGTCTGGGATTCAGGGTGGACCATTTAGGATGGAGGTGAGGAGACATTTCCTCACCCAAAGAGTGATGAGCCTGCGGAATTCATTACCACAGGAAGTAGCTGATGCTAAAACATAGAATGCATTCAAAAGGTGGCTGGATATAGCATTTGGGGCAAATGGGATAAAAGGTTATGAGGGAAAAGCAGAATTAGGCTATTGAGTGGATGATCAACCATGATCATAATGATTGGCAGAGCAGAGTCGAAGGGCCAAATGGCCTCCTCCTACTCCTATCTTCTATGTTTCTATGTTCTCCAGACCCTTGAAGAAAATATAAATGTTTCCAATTTCTAATATTGTCTTTGCTCTACTTCATATAAAAGAGCTTTCTTTTATCAAACTAACCAGAAACATTCTGGAAATATGCTGACAATTCTGATGAAGGGTCATCATTGTCCTGAAAAGTTGGCTGGAATTCTCTGGCCAGTCACCCCCGCTGCCCTGCCAGTGAGCTTGGAGAATTTGGCACTCGGCCAAATCTCGATACACTGCAGCAGGACAGGAGAGTCCCAGCTGCAGATGAGGTTGGAGAATCTGGTCAGTGAGTCCATAACTAGGGGTTATAACTTAATGATAAGGAGTAAACCTTTTAGAACTGAGGTGAGGAGAAATTTCTTCATGCAGAATGTGGCAAATGCATGGAATTCACTACCACAAATGTAGCTGAGGCAAAAACATTGTCTGAAACTACACATAGCTCTTGGGGCTAAAGGGGGTCAAGGGATGGGGGGGTGCGGTGGAAGGGGGTTCAGGATATTGAATTTGGGCCATGATCAAGATCAATGGAGGAGCAGGCTCAAACGGCCAAACGGTCTGCTCCTGCTTCTAATTTCTAAGTTTCTCTTAACTCTGTTTCTCTCCACAGCTGCTACCTGACCCGTTGAGTACTTCCAATATTTTCTGTTTTTATTACAGATGCTGTGGCTCACAACTGGTATCACTCTCTAAGTCACAAGATTGAGGGTTCAATTCCCATTCCAACGCGTGTGTACAAAGGTTTAGACTTTAGTGTAGTCCTGAGGAAGTGCTGCCTGATGAGATGTGCCATCTTTCAGATGCGAAATTAAACTAAAGCTCCATTTGCCGTCCTGGCTAGCAACAAAAGATCCCACAATTTTATTTTCAAAGAAGTGCAGGGATGTAACCCAAATTCTCTTGGGCAATATCTATTCCTCAATCAATATCATAAAACACCGATTACCTGGTCTTTATCCCAGTAGCATTTATGGGAGTTTGCTGTGTGTAAATTGGCTGCCACATTTCCTGCATTGCAATAGTGACTCTTCAAAAGTATTTCATTGGCTGTGAGGTGCTTTGAGGTGAAAAGGATTATAAAAATGCAAGTTTTTAAAAATCTTGTTAATGTTCCATGACTAAAGTCCCTTCTGATTTGTCTCTTTGCAACGCTGAAGCATGCAAGATTTCTTTTTAACCTATCCTCAAAACTCAGTCCATTGCTACTGTGAATCAAAAGGCCTGAAAATTAAGGTTAGGGTTAAGATTAGGGGTCTTAAGCCATGACAGTCACCGCTGAACAGAATGCTCGATGGGCCAAATGGCCTCCATCCACAGTGTAGAAATTCTAACCTGACCAAAGTCCCATGTTACTTCAACATGGAAGCCTCAGACTTATATTAAGTTAATAATAGAGTTAAGCACACTGCTGCTCTTTCAGGCATGGTCAGCATTGACTATAGTCTAAGATCTCTTTCATCCTTATCTTGTATTAGATTATACAACACTACTCATTGAGTTTTTGTGACTGGAATGCTACTGTGTTTTAAATTGATTTGCTGTCAAATACCGAGTAAAATATTACACAATGAGATACTATATGAAGTTGCCTTTCTGCCTTTAGTCAGGGTGGGTCACTGCAAAGAATGTTCACTTGCTTAACCAGTTTCTTAATTGCAATTCTGAAAGGAGTTATGTTACATGGGTGGGCAAGCAGAGCACATGGAATACATTTTTGACTCCTGCCACAATTAACCATACCTGATCGAGTTTTGTTTGTATTTACAGTTTGTTTCAAATAAGTGCATAATTGTTGACAGCCGTTGGTGTATATTGTTAAAATATTGTTGGGAGTTTTGAAAACTTCTGTCCTGGAAAGAAGGGGCCAGTTTTGCAGTGCTGAGATATTTAATATTTGACAGTATTTGGACTGGAATATCTGGGCACAATCTTACCTGCCATTCATGCCACCCTCCCGCTGTAGCGAGGTTGGAGAGTTTGGCGGCCAGCCAAATCTCCATTCGCTGCAGCGGGATGGAAAAATCCCGTTGCCATGAACAGTCGGAAAATTGTGACCTATGTATTTTCTAGTAAAATTTCCGATGACCTCAAATTATTAGGAAAAGATCTGTTTTCAGCCGAGATGTGAAAATGTGTTCCTGTCTGCCTATTCCAATGTTTCAAACGTTTAAAAATTCCACAACCTTATTTAAAAAGAAGTGAATTCTCCCAGTGCCCTGGCAAACATTTCACTTTGGACAAAAAGACAAAATGACAGCCATGTTAGTAGACAAGAAAAAAATATTTGAATTCAAAAACAATTGTGAGTGAAGCAGTTTGAGACATTTTCGGACTATTTTCTTAAGTTTAAAAATATATCATTTAGATAATTAACTCAATCATAATACGCCCAGTTTATTATTCTCTTGCATTTCCACTTCATCATTTTCTAATTTAATTGCTTCTTTGTCTAGCTGTTACCTCAAAAAACACATTTAATTCATTATTTAATGAGTGCTTGGCTCACAATATTCCACAGCTTACAATAAATAATCTCTAACTCATTAGCTAAATACAGCTGAGCACGCCATAGCCTAAATAAAATGAGGAAATGCTGGAAATACTCAGCAGGTCAGGCAGCACCTATGGAGAGAGAGAAAGAGAGTTCAGCTGGATGACCGTTCACCCTAACTCCCAGCTCTGATGAAGGGTCATCCAGACTTGAGATGGTAATTCTACTCTCTCTCCACAGGTGCTATCCAGCATTTTCTGTTCTTGTTTCACCCTAACCTGTCAAGGTCAAATTAAAGAACAGTAAAGGAGCAGAAAAGACTGGCAATCTATCTGACAAGCCCCAAATCAAACACCTCTCCATTGCACTCTCCCTCAATTCTCTCAAATATATTACCACCGTCTGTTTCCACTGCTTCTCCGGGTGATATGTTGCACATTTACCATCCCTAAGTAAAGTGGTTAACCTGAAACATCTGGGCACCTTACATTTTCTAAGCTGTATTGTTTGGTTCCAGTGTTTTTGGGAAACTTGAAAATATTATCAGAGTTCAATTTGCCTATTCCCATAAGAGTCGTTAATACTCAGATAATACCTCCCCTAGGCTTTCCCTTTTCCAAGGTAAACAGTGCCAGGCTCACAGCTTAAGCTGCGGATCAATTTGTTCACTCGTTTCTGTTTTACTTTCAATACCTGGATATCTCTGCTAATAGTATGGCAGCAGGAATTATACATATTGGTGGCACAGTGGCGCAGTGGTTAACACTGCTGGCTCACAGCTCCAGGGACCCGGGTCCAATTCCAGCTTCAGGTGACTATCTGCGTGGAGTTTGCACATTCTCCCCATGTCTGCATCAGTTTCCTCGGGATGCTCTGGTTTCCTCCCACAGCCCAAAGATGTGCAGATTAGGTTGATTGGCCATGCTAAATTGTCCCATAGTGTCAGGGGATTAGAAGGGTAAATACATAGGGTTACGGGGATAGGGCCTGAGTGGGATTGTGGTCAGTGTAGACTTGATGGGCCAAATGGCCTCCTTCTGTACTGTAGGGATTCTAGGATATTATTCTGGGTATTACTGCACCAATGCCTCACACAGACTTATTTTCACAGGGGAATGTAAAAGGTTCCACAACACCAATTCGAAGAAGAGCAGGGGAGTTATCCTTGGTATCCTGGCCAATATTTATCCCTTGATCAACATCACTGTAACAGATATTCTGCTCATTGTCACATTGCTGGTTGTGAGAGCTTGCTGTGTCTAAATTAGCTGCTGTGTTGCCTACATTACAACAGTCACTACACTTCAACAGTTATTCATTGTCTATGAAGTGCTTTGGAATGTCTAATTCATAGAATCATAGAATCCGTACAGTGCAGTAGGAGGCCATTTGGTTCATCGAGTCTGCATTGACTTTTACCCAGGTTTATCCTGTAACCCCACATCTTCAGCCCCACTAATCCCCCTAACTTTGGGTCTGTAAGGGACAATTTAGCATGACTTAAAGCTGGAATTGAACCTGGGTCCCTGGTGCCATGAGGAAGCAGTGCTAACCACTGTGCCACCATGCCATCAATGGAAGGTGCTACATAAATGCAAGCCTTACATTTACCTCCTGGGATTTTTTTTTTGCCCCAAGATCCAAGTACTCATCTTGATGCAGCGGTAAATGTCAGTGAGCTACTCCCCAGTACCTAGATTTGCACCTACTGCTGTGGTCCCTATCTTGTGGCAGCACAGTAGCACAGTGGTTAGCACTGATGCTTTACAGTTCCAGGGACCTGGGTTTGATTCCCGGCTTGAATCACTGTCTGTGTGGAGTTTGCACATTCTCCTCGTGTCTGCATGGGTTTCCTCCGGGTGCTCTGGTTTCCTCCCACTGTCCAAAGATGTGTGGGTTAGGTTGATTGGCCATGCTAAAATTGCCCCTTACTGTCCTGAGATGCATAGGTTAGAGGGATTAGTGGGTAAATATGTAGGGATATGGGGTAGGGCCTGGGTGGGATTGTGGTCAGTGCAGACTCAATGGGCCAAATGGCCTCTTTCTGCAATGTAGTGTTTCTATGATTTTTCTATGATCTTTGAGGTAAACAGGTTATATTCACACTAGTTTCTCTCTCCAATCTCATTATACTGACCAGTATATGCTGAGTGTCACTTCCCATATCCTGCTCCTTTTATCTTTGACTTGCCTCTTCCTAATTGTTTAAAGATTTTTGCACCCTCTTTGGTGTCATCTTCAGTTTAGATGGCTTTGTTTACATCACCAGCTCCAAATCATTCATATTTTCTGTGAATTCATTCACAATCACCTCTTGTCGGTTGGGCAAATCAATCTCTGATCTTTCAGAGAAAAGATCATGAACCGCACCATGGGGGCACTGTAGCAGAATATCTGCTACAGTGATGTTGATCGAGGGATAAATATTGGCCAGGACATCAGGGATAATCCCTGCACTTCTTCAAATAAGTGCTATAGGATCTTTGACATTCACCTTTGAAAATCAGTCTGTGGGAGACACTGGTGCAGTAATACCTCGAATAATATCATTGAATCATAGAATCCCTACAGTGCAGAAGAAATCCATACAGCCCATCGAGTCTACACCGATCACAATCCCACCCAGGCCCTATTCCTGTAAACCCATGTATTTACCCTTCTAATCCCCCAACACAATGGGGTAATTTAACATGGCCAATCAACCTAACCCACACATCTTTGGACAATGGTTAACACTGCTGCCTCACAATGACAGGGACCTGGATTCAAGTCAAACCTTGGGTGACTGTGTGGAGTTTGCATGTTCTCCCTCTTTCTATGGGTTTCCTCCAGGTGCTCCTGTTTCCTCCCATAGTCCAAAGATGTGTAGGTTAGGTGGACTAGCCATGCTAATTGCCCATTACAGTCCAAAATGTGTAAATTAAGGGGATTACGGAAAAAAGTGTGGGGTTGCAGGGATGGGTGGTAGGTGGGCCAGGATAAGATGTTCCATCAGCGAGTCAGTGCAGAATGGCTTCTTTCTGCATTGTAAGGATTCTATGATTTATGATTCTACCACTGAACATCAAATCATTATTTCCCAGGCTGTCACAGCCCATATCTGGAGAGCGTCTCTTCATGGTTTCCCTGCCCCTACAGTCTACTTCTGTTTCTCTCAAGATTAGCAATCAGCAATTAGGCACATTGGCCATGCTAAATTCCCCCTTAGTGTACCAATATTGTGGTAGTCTCATCACTTCAGCATGGAATTCTTTTCTCCTCTTCCTATTTTCAACACTTTTCCTCCCTTTGTCTTGTCTCTTAGAGTCATAGGGTCGTAATCATAGAGGTTTACAGCATGGAAACAGGCCCTTCAACCCAACTTGTCCATGCCGCTCCTTTTTTTAACCAATACACTAGTCCCAATTGCCCATGTTTGGCCCATATCCCTCTATACTCATCTTATCCATGTAACTGTCTAAATGCTTTTTAGAAGACAAAATTGTACCCGTCTCTACTACTATCTCTGGCAGCTTGTTCTAGACATTCAGCACCATCTGTGTGAAAAAAATGTCACCTCTGGACCCTTTTGTATCTCTCCCCTCTAACCTTAAACTTATGCCCCCTAGTTTTAGGCTCCCCCACCCTTGGGAAAAGATGTTGACTATCTAATTGATCTGTGCCCCTCATTATTTTATAAACCTCAATAAGATCATTCCTAAGTCTCCTACGCTCCAGGGAAAAAAAGTCTCAGTCTATCCAACCTCTTCCTATAACTCCAACCATCAAATCCTGGTAGCATCCTAGTAAATCCTTTCTGCACTCTTTCTAGTTTAATAATATCCTTTCTATAACAGGGTAATCAGAACTGTACAGAGTATTCCACATGTGGCCTCACCAATGTCTTGTACAACTTCAGCAAGACATCCTAGTTCCTGTGTTCGATGTTTTGACCAATGAAACCAAGTATGCTGAATGCCTTCTTCACCACTCTGTCCACCTGTGACTCCACTTTCAATGAACCTGTATCCCTAGATCTCTTTTTTCTATAACTCTCCCCAACATCCTACCATTAACTGAGTAAGTCCTGCTCTGGTTCCAAAATGCATCACCTCTCATTTATTTAAATTAAATTCTATCTCCATTCATCAGCCCACTGGCTGATTGATCAAGATCCCTCTGGCTGGCCAATTAACAGGAAGCCACGTGAAACACACGCTGGGAAAGGCTCAGCGCTGCCTCTTCTGACCGACATCTGAGACTTGAACAATTCCCACTTTTCTGGTCCAAACTGTTTTACCGTGGACCCTCTATTCTCCCATCAGGGTGACCTTAGGGGTCTCAGATTCTTGACTGGATATAGATCCAGCCAGTCTCCATCCACAACCATTTTTTTCCGCCTGGCTGAATGTTTTCTTACAGTTGAATAAATTCTCCTTTGACTCCTCTGACTTTTGTGTTGCCATGGGAACCATGTGGGACCCAGCCATGAAAAAGCAAAATACTAAAGATACTGGAAATCTGAAATACAAACAGATAATGCTGGCACACCTCAGCAGGTCTGACAGCAACTGTAAAAAGAGAAATAGAGTTAAAGTTTTGTGTCAGTGTGATTGTTCTGTAGAGGTAAAGAGGGAGAAGTACGGGGGTTGATAGTAGGGTTTCTCCAAATGACCCTTTGGTATACAGAGCACAATTTCAAACTATATGGAAGACACAAATCTTGAAAGTATTGTAAACTCTGAGGTGAATAATGTTAAACTTTAAAAGGATGTAAAAAGGTGGATGGATGGATTGGATGAGTGGCAGATGAAATTTAAGCTGAGATATTGAAGTGATTCATTTTGATACAAAAAATATGGAGAGTCAAACTAAAATAAAGGGTACAATTCTAAAAGGGGTGCAGGAGCAGAGGGATCTGACAGTATATGTGTATATATCTCGGTGGCACAGTGGTTAGTATTGCTGCCTCACAGCAGCAGGGACCCGGGTTTGATTCCCGGCTCAGGTCATTGTCTGTGCAGCACTGGCACGTTCTCCCTGTGTCTATGTGGGTTTCCTCCCGGTGCATCAGTTTTCTCCCACAGTCCAAAAGTTGTGCTGGTTAGGCACACTGGCCATGCTAAATTCCCCTTTAGTGTACCTGAACAGGCGCCAGAGTGTGGCAACTAGGGGATTTTCACAGTAACTTAATTGCAATGTGCCTACTTGTATTACTAATAAATAAACTTTAAAATTAAATCAGTAAAGGTAACAGTGTGGCTTGAGAGCGCGCTTATTAAGGCTTATGGGATCTTGGATTTTATAAATAGGAGCATGGAGTACAAAAACAAGGATGTTATGATAAACCTTTATCAAACACCAATTCACTGTCAACTGGAGTATTGTGTCCATTCTGGGTAGTGTGCTTTGGGAACGATATGAAGGCATTAGAGAGAGTGCAGTTAAGATTCACGGGAATGGTTTCAGGGTTGAGGTACTTCAGTTACATGGATAGAATGGAGAAGTTAGGACTGGTCTCCTTGGAGAAGAGAAAGTTGAGAGGAAATTTGATAGAGACATTCCCAATTGTGAGGGGTCTGGACAAAGCAGATGAAGAGAAACCGTTCCCAGTGGTGGAAGAGTCAAGAACCACATGCACAGATTTAAGGTAATCAGCCAAAGAAGCATTGGACCGGATAGAGAAAACTGTTTTTTACACAAAATATGGTCAGCAATTGGAATGCACTGTCTGAGTGTGTGGTTCAGGCATGAAATTCAAAAGGGAATTGGATCATTATCTGAAGAAGAAAAAAAATCAGAGCTACAGAGAGAAGTCAGGGGAATGGCAGTATGTGAGTTACACTGCAGACAACCAGCAGGGACACAGCAGGCCAAGTGGCCTCCTTTATGCTGTAAACATTCTATGGTGACTCTTCCGGAGCAGCAACAGTTCTGGGACACAGTTGAAATTGTAAGCTGTGAGGTTGCAAATAACATTGTAAACTGAAAAACAGAACTACAATGTAGACCTGAAGGATCTGTGACAAATTTAAACACTTGTGTTTTAATGAATACTACATCCAGACTTGATTTTTAACCAATTTCAGAGTTTTTCCTTTCTGTGATTGAACTATTGTTCTTTGAAGAACCATGGAAGAGTCAATGATTGGACAATTTGTATATGATCTTTGGCAGATTTGGCTCTGGTGGCCTGAATGGCTTTTTGTTTCCTATATTTTAATATTCCAATGTCCCTACGCCCTTGCACTCTTTGCTGTTGCAATTGTAATTTCAGTTTTCTCACGTGACTTTGTCAATGTTGGGTGTGTCTTCAGCTTGTGGGTTTATCTTCAGAGGTGGGTTTACAGAGACATAGGCACAAGTCTGACAGAAACACAAGACAGTTATAGAAACTAATGTACATAATATTGTCAATAGGATTGTATCCACAGTTTGTGTGACAAATACACCTCATCTTTCCGTCAAATAAAAGCTGTGTTTGCAAACAACGTACGTTTCATTTTCTGATCCTTTAGGACGTGATTGTAAATGTGCTGCTTCATCTTAACTGCATAGTGGCACAATGGTTAACACTGCTCCCTCACAACACCAGCCGGGTTCAATTCCCGGCTTGGGTTATTGTCTATGTGGAATCTGCATGTTCTCCCCGTGTCTGCGTGAATTTCCTTCGGGTGCCCTGGTTTCCTCCCACAGTCCAAAAGATGTGCTGGTTAGGTGAATTGGCCTTGCTAAATTCTCCCTCTGTGTACCCGAATAGCTGCTGGAGTGTGGCGACTGGGGGGTTTTTTCACAGTAATTTCATTGCAATATTAATGTAAAACTACTTGTGATGAATAAATAAACTTTACTTTAAATATCAACAGCAGTGTGCAGGCAATCAGGTGTGGTAAGCCATCCTTTGTTGTTTCAGTGAAGTTGTGAACTTGCATCTTAAGAAGAATTTTTGATTTGATTTGTTATTGTCACGTGTATTAGTATATAGTGAAAAGTATTATCTCTTGCATACAATACAGACAAAGCATCCCATACATAAAGAAGAAAATTCCAATTGCTGACCACACTTTATGTAAAAAACAGTTTTCTCCATCCCGTCCAAAGCTTCTTTTCCTAATTTCTTTAAATCTGTGCCATATGGTACTTGACTCTTCCATCACTGGAAACAGTTTCTCTTCATCTGCTTTGTCCAGACCCCTCACAACCGGGAATGTCTCTATCAAGTTTCCTCTCAATTTTCTCTTCTCCAAGGAGAACAGTCCTAATGTCTCCTTTTATCCATGTAACTGAAAGGGAAGAAAGAAATTTCTGCCATATGTCTTAGCTCTAAATCTTAAATGAAAAACCTACCTCTCTCTAGCCTCTTTGGCTATTAAATGGAACTAGCCTCTCAGGCTGCTGCATGTTACTAGCCTCTTCGGCTGTAGTTGCAAAACTAGCCTGGGGTTCCCTCTGAGGGTGCTGGTAATTATACCCTTTAACTTCCTTGATATTTCATTCTGTGGATTTGGTTTGACTCTAGAAATTAGCATCTGTATACATCCAGTGATCTCTCAGTTGCCTAGGTAAGCTGCTTCTACTGATAGGGCAATTTACACCTGAACGTGTATAGTTGCCTGCTAATCTTGTTACTGGGCCACTCACATCTCATCGTGCCTTTAGAATGCTGGTTATTGCTGTTGCTAGGTAGATGCCTACATGTTGAGGGGCGGGGGGGCGGGGGGAGGGGGGGGTGATAAATCACATCCCATTTGGCCTTTTCAAATTCTTGTTACTGCTGTTGCTGGACAGATTCCTGACACTAACAATGTGCCACACGTGCCTAAATTAAGAGATTGTCACATAGACTCATCAGTCAACAGCCTTGGATAGTCATACTGTCACCTGTGACACATGTATCTGTCCATAATGGTACAGGAAGGGGTATTATATGGCAGCACCACTGTGCTAACTGGCTTCCATTCAGAACAGATCTAACAGCTCAAAACTGGGCATCCACGAGATGTTATGAACCGCCATCGGCAGCAGAATTTGTGTAGAACCACAATTAAAATTATTGTTTTCAACCAATATCCCAGATCTCTCCATCACCATTTCTTGTTGTCTCCAGTGGAAGGACAGACCCGTTAGAAGTGGCAGCACATTTGGGAAGGAGTTACCTTGGCAGTCTTTAATATTGACTCTGTCTCCATAATGTTGTAGCCTTTGATGATCCGTAAAGACATCAGCAAAGTGAAGACACTAGCAAAGCCTGATAGTTAACAGTTACCTCTGTGTCAGGCTGGGAACTATGGGAGTAGCAAGGCTGTGCGGAGGATGTGAAATGAGGAGCAGGCACAGGAGCTGATTGGACAGTGGCTGTAGCTATACTTGGAACAGACAGTGATTGAACACAAACCTCCTGTGTTGTGCTCCTGAGAGAAATATAACCCCCCGCCGAGACAGACACAACTTTTGAGCATTCGTGACCAAAAGGGCAGTGAGTGATTAGGACCTGCCCTGTGAGTATGTGACTGGAAGAATGATCTGTGCCAGTAAGATCTGTATAAAAAGGAAAGACAAAGAAACATCAGGAGCGACAACCTGCAGGACCAACCATCACAATAAGACCCTGAGTTCGGAGTTCAGAGAAGACATTGGAACCTATTGGGAGGGAGGTTGATCACCTCGTCTATCTAAGTCCAAACTGTGAGTTTTGTTTGTACAATGCAACTGGGATATTTTGTGAAGTTTTTGATACCTTTTGGACACTTTGTGCATAATGAAATAGGTCAAATGTTAGATACTCTGCATATAACAAAGGAAGAGGTTAGATACTTTGTGTATCACAAAGTAAGACAGAGGTTGAGTACTTTTTGTGTAACAAAGCTTTTATGACTTGCTTACTGAAGTTTTTTAGTGGAGTTTGATACTCCACAAAGTTGATAGAGAACAGTAAGAGAGATTTGTAGTGCAATAATTTGAGATTTTGAGTGTCTTTGTCCAGTGTTAGTTGACCTGAGTTTGAGGAGAAACAAAGTCTAGTGTCATGAGATCAAACACAAATAAGTAAACCTCCTGTTGATTATCACTGACTAACCTCCCTGATCAGTCAGTATTCCTCAATGTAAAATGCCACTTATAATAATAATAATAATAATAATATAGTCTGGATGGGACCATGCTGCCCAAGCTGGTTGAATCCTATCGTAAAAAGTCTGACAACACCAGGTTTTAGTCCAACCTATTTATTTGATAATATACTCACAAGCTTTCGGGGTTAGCCCCTTCGTCAGGTACCCCGAAAGCTTGTGAGTATATTATCAAATAAATAGGTTGGACTAAAACCTGGTGTTGTCAGACTTTTCACTGTGTTTACGCCAGTCCAACGCCGGCATACCCACAACATGAATCCTATAGGACATAGCTGCTAAACCGAGCCTAGAGAAGGTGGTGAGAGGGAATTGCTTATTTAATCTTGTCCTCACCAATCAACCTGTGACAGATGTATCTGTCCATAATGGTAAAGGTAGGGGTATTATATGGCAGCACCACCATACTAACTGGGTTATATTCAGAACAGATCTAACAGCTCAAAATTGGGCATCCTCGAGGTGTTATGGACATCCATCAGCAGCAGAATTTGTGTACAACCACAACCTGCAACCTCGTGTCCTGGTATATCCCTCATTCTACCATCACCATCAAGCCAGGGAACCAACCCTGGTTCAATGAGGACAGCATACCAGATGCAGCAGCAGACATACCGAAAACTGAAGTGCCAATTGATGAAGCTCCAAGGCAGGATTACATGCAGGGTAAACAATGGAAACAGCATTCTCCAGACAAAGCTAGCAGATCCCACAACTAACAGATCAAATCAAAGCTCTGCAGGCCTATCACATCCAGTCATGAACGGCAGTGGACAACTAATGGGAAGAAGCTGCTCCACAAGCATCCTGGATTTCAGCAACGGAGGAGCCCAGAAGATGAGGCTGTAGCATTTGTCACCATCTTCAGCCAAGTAAAGCCATTTAATGTGGCTGACCTGTACTGAGGGTCACAATTGAGTAAAAACCTAATTGGACCAGTCACATAAATCAGAGGTCAAAGGTTGGGAATTCTGCATTGCACAGGTTATATAAAAAAAAGTTGCCATTGGCCTAGATGACCATAGGTTGATCTCTCTCCTTTGAGGGCTGACTAGTGAAGATTTAACCTGAATATCGCCACAGCTCAGGCGAGGGGCAATGTTGAGAAGGGCAAGAATGTTGTGCCTTCGAGAGGCCAGTAGTCTTAGTGTCATGTGGACCACATTTTATCAGTGGTGGATGAGTTATATAAGATAAAATTAATATGGCGACTTCCTTCTCCCTGACTATCGTTATTTCCCACTTCTCATCATTGCTTCCGCCCACTTCCTTTCTCGATCGCCATCCCTACTGTCTCCTCTTTGCCTCCCTCCCTCCTTTTCACCATCCCTCTATTCCCCTCTCCTTGTCACTCACTTGCTCCTTCCTCCTGGGACTAGGAAGAGGCCAGTTAGCCCTTCGAACTTGTTCCACAATTCAATGAAATTGCAATTGTTTCAGTGCCGAAGGAGGCCATTTGACTCCTCGTGTGTGTACTGGCTCTCCGGATGAGCAATTCATCCCAGTGCCGTCTCCCTGTAACATGGCCCATTCTTCCTTCTCAGATAACAACCCAATTCCCTTTTAAAAGCTTTGATCGACCCTCGACCACACCCTCAGGATGTGGAGATACCAGTGTTACCCTCTCACCTGATGAAAAAGCAATGCTCCAAAAGCTCATGATTCCAAATAATCCTGTTGGACTTTAACCTGTTGTTATGAGACTTCTTACTGGGCCCACCCTCAGGCAGTGCCTTCCAGAATCTAACCATTGACCATGGTAAATTCTCCCACACTGTATCTGAATAGGCACCAGAATTGGCGTCTAGGGGATTTTCATAGTAACTTAATTGCAGTGTTAATGTAAGTCTACTGTGACATTAATAAATAAACCTAAACCTTTTCTGACATTGCTTGTGTGCCATGCTGAATGTATGCATACATATATGTTCAAAGTCAAATGTCAAATGCATGAATTCTAGTACTCAGAAGAATAATAGGGACAATCTGCTATTGTGGACACTGGGAGGGGACAAAGGATTAAACAAAAACAGATGGGAAAGGATCCACTTCAGATTAACGCATTCATTAAAAACAAGGCAAACCTCTCCAGAAAATTGTTGTACCAATTGCACTGACATTATGACACCAGGGTGGCAAGAACATTTTTAATGTTCACCATATGCAATATGGTCAATCCTTTGTCCTCTTTTACATGTGCCAACAGTCAGTTAACCTTTGCAAGTCTTCCATATACTGCATTACAATGTCAGCTCCATAAATACCCTGTCATTAAAATTCAGGTGTTCATCTCAGACTAGTGGGAATGGAGTAACGTAATCTCATAGCCCTTGGATTCAATATTAGATGGAATATACCTCTAATGCAGTAGGTGTCCTCTGGGCCTCCTAATGACTTGCCCAGGGTTTAGTACAGTGTGGGTACGAGATCACAACTTCAGTTCATATAAATGTTATTACAGCTTTGAAGCATTAACATGCATTATAAACTCCCTCTGTGACTTGGCAGTCCCAACTGCAACAGGAATGTGGCTAACAATCCAAGATGTCCTCAGCAGTGGAGCGTTTTGACAGCACTAACAATCTTGGTTCAGGCCTGGAGAATACCTTTACAGATGAGGTACCAGAAAACTAAAAACAAAACAGTTAAACATACCGCAGCAAGATCAGAAACATCAAGAGCTGTGGCTGGGACATGTTTGGGAAATTGGGAGGCAGGGACCGATAATCAGATATAATGATTGATAACTTATGCATGAATGAGGTGAATCCGCAGCTATTTAATGAAAGCTTGTCCCCTTTATATAGCAAGCAGCAATTAAGAATGTCACATGCTAGAAAATTCAACAAGGAGGTCCTGTTTGGACTCAGAACTGAGTTTCAGTCTTATGCCTACTTGATGTTATTAAAACAGACAGCACTTTGAGTTGAAAGAAGCTGCTGATGGTTATCTTAGGTTTTTGCACACTGGTATGCCACTTATTCATGCCAATTAGAGCAAAGAAATGTCCAACGGTCAAGTCTTGGTCTCATGATAGTCATGAGAACTCCTCTCGGGAGAGGAGGAGAAGGGAAACAAGGAATTATGTGAGTCATACCATTGCTACACAGTCTAGGAATCGAGAGTTTACCAGACACCAGCAAAGATTCTAACACGGGTAAAGTTGCTGATGCTCACAACTGATGCATTCAAATTAGTTTATTAGTTTTAATTCAATTGAATAACATATAAATGTATGAAACTTATTCAGCATTCAATGATGTGATTGCTGCTACTATATAAATTTCATTATTTCATAATATGATTAAAGAATTCTAGAGTTTAATCTTCATTGAGTATTGTTTTAATGTTCATTATACATTAAATGGTGGAAAGATTTGATTTGTAAATAGATTTGATGTTTTACATTTTTTTGAAGAATTTGTGCTCTTGCTTATACATTTTTTTTTATTGCTTAGGTGAACTAATACTAAACCTCAGAAATGCCAAAAGCTAATTTCACTTTGCAAGGAGTTTTTGGCTCTGGGAGAGGTGGACCTTATCTCAAATCAGAAGAGTAAGTCTAAGCGTCCCTTAATTGGAAACAGAAGCTTATCGATTACCTTACCAGGGGTAGCTTGGTGGCACAGTGGTTAGCACTGCTGCCTCACAGGTCTGGGGACCTTGGTTCAATTCCAGCTTCAGGTGACTGTGTGGAGTTTACATGTTCTCCCTGTGTCTGCGTGGGTTTCCTCGCATACTCCAAAGAGGATGATTGGCCATGATAAATTGCCCCTTAGTGTCGGTGAGATTAGCAGAGTAAACACGAGGGTTAAATACAGAGATAGGGCTTAGGTGGGATTGTTGTCAGTGCAGGCTTGATGGGCTGAATGGCCTCCTTCTGCACTGCAGGGATTCTATGAATGTAGTGTTATTCTGTCACTAACGTTATCTGATGACAGTCTCACAGCATTGCTAAATTGATTTAGGCATAAAATTAATGTGTCCCTTCAATTAAAATTGGTTTATGTTTATCAGTAAGTTACAATGAGTGAACTCTGCTGTATAAAGCATTCATTGATATAATATTAATTTACTTTGGCTGATTGTTATCTGATTTGATACAAATGTCTCCCATGTTTCCACTATTGCTGTGTAGAAATAGCCATTATTGGATTTATTGGACAGGGGCTGGAAGCAGAGTACTTAAACTTGAGTACTTAAGTCTCTTAAGCGAGGGGAAAATAATTTTCATACAGCTATCGCCAAGAAAGACAAAGGGGCAATATATTCTTCAAAAAAAAGTCCAAATGACGGTTGACTTAGTATGCAACTGCCAGTCTGATCCACATGGTGGCACAATTTAACACTGCTGCTTTACAGTGCTAAGGATCCAGGTTTAATTCCTGGCTTGGGTCACTAGCTGTGTGGAGCTTGCACGTCGCCTGCGTGGATTCCCCCTGGGTGCTCCGGTTTCCTCCCACAGTCTAAAAGACGTGCTGATTAGGTGCATTGGCCACATTAAATTCTCCCTCAGTGTACCCGAACAAACGCTAGAGTGTGGCAACTAGGGGATTTTCACCATAACTTCATTGCAGTGTTAATGTAAGTCTACTCGTGACATTAATACTTAAACTTAAAGTACCTTCTTCCAGCCTCCATGCAGAATTAAAGTGATAAACGTGTGATCTTAAATTAATCGTATCCAGTAAATTTGATGGTGTAGTTTAAATACATTTGTATTAAAGTCTAAACAATTAGTTGTAGCTCTGTAATTTACTGGTAAATAAAACTTGTACTTTGAACTGAAATCCCTGCTCCAGGAATTTGCGGCCCCAGGCACCCAATTCCTGCCTGAGCTTGATGGACCTTTAAATAGTCAGCCGAATTTTCTATCTTACCTGCTACGATTCTCACAGTGAGCAAGCTGGGAAATTTTGACCATGCTTCCAACACCCAGTGAGCTCCAGTTTATTAACACTTGCTGCTTAAAAAGTTCTTCCTCACATACTCTGTATCTCTTGCCCAAAACCTTAAATTTATGTGCCCATATACCAAGTAGACTCACCATAGTCCCAGATGACCATGGGCTGCTCTCCCCTTGCAGGGGAGAGGATCCCCACATCTCAGGTGAGGAGCAAGGTTGAGAAGGTGAGAATTGAACAGGAATTGAACCTGCGCTGTTGGCATCACAGTCCATCAATAACCAGCTGTGCAACCAACTGAATTAAACCAACCTCTTCCCCTTTGCATTAGCTAATGTGAGTAGCTTTTCTTTATTTACCTTATACAACCCTACCATAATTCTGTATGCCTCCATCAAATCCCCTGTCAATCCCGTTACTACAAGGATAACAACCCCAGCTTCTCCAAGTTAATCTTGTATCTGGGTGGCACGGTGCCTAGTATTGCTGTCTCACAGCGCCAGCTGCCTAGGTTCAATTTCAGCCTGGGTCACTGTTTGTGTGGATTTATTCTCTTCCTGTGTTCGCGTGGATTTTCTCCAGGTACTCTGGTTTCCTCCCACAGTCCAAAAATGTTCCATGATGTGTAGGTTAGGGGATGACTAGGGTGAATACGTGGGAATAGGGCCTGGGTGGGACTGTCATTGGTGCAGGCTTGATGGGCCAAATGGTCTCTTTCTGCACTATAGGGATTCTATGATTAAATGTATCATCCCTGGAACCATTTTGGGTAAATCTCCTCTACACCTTCTCAAGTGTCCTTACTGAAATACAGTGACAAGTATTTGATGTAATACTCTTGCTGTAGCTTAACAAGAGCTTGCAGTAAGTTCAGCATAACTTTCCTACTTTTGTACTTAATACCCCTTTTGGGAAGCCCAAAATCCCAAATGCTTTGCTAACTTCTCTCTAGGGTCACAGGTTCAAGGTGAGGGTGTAAGGTTTAACACAGATGTCAGAGGGATGTATTTTACACAGAGGGTGGTGGGGCCTGGAATGCACTGCCAAGCAAGGTGGTAGAGGCGGACATGCTAGGATCGTTTAAGACTTATCTGGATAGCCACATGAACAGACTGGAAATGGAGGGATACAAACGAATAGTCTAGTTGGAAGCGTGAGCGGCACAGGCTTGGAGGGCTGAAGGGCCTGTTTCCTGTGCTGTATTGTTCTTTGTTCTAACTTCTCACTACCTCCTACCACATTCAAACACGTATATGCCTGAACCCTCAATTCCCTGCACACTCTTTAGAACACTATCATTTAGTTTTTTATTTCCTCTTCCTAGTCCTTTTGCCAAAAGGCGTCACTTCATATTTTCTTGGACAAAATTCCATCCGCCACTTGTCTGTCCATTCTGTTGGCCTGTGTCCTACTGCAGTAGATTGACATCACTATCATTGTCAGCCAAATCTCCAAGTTTGGACTTATTGGCAAAATTTTGATGTTTTACTTTGGATTTCAATGTCCAATATCAAAAAACTAATCCTAACTCTGATCCTTGGGGAAATGGTCCACCATCCTCCAGGCTGAAAAACACACGTTTATCATGATTTGTTATTTTCTGTCCTCAAACCAGATTTTCATCCAAGCTGCCACTGACCTTTCCGAGTCCATGAACCTCAATTTTGTTACCTAGCCTTTTATATGGTACTGCTAAGAAGCCTTTTTTTAAAAAGATATACATTTCTACATTATCCATTGCTTTTCCATAATCAACCTATTACTTCATCAAAAAAAAATCAATTAGATTAATCAAGAACCAATCTTCCTTTTTCCACATCACATCTTGGCTCTGTCCGATTAACTCAAAATTTTCCCTTTACTATTATTCCAATTGTTATGTCAGATATGATCTTCGTTCATAGATTAGATAGTCAACGTCTTTTCCCAAGTGGGGGAGTCTAAAACTAGAGGGCATAGGTTTAAACTGAAAGTGAGAGGGGAGAGATACAAAAGTCTCCAGAGGGGCAATTTCTTCACACGGAGGATGGTGAGTGCCTGGAACAAGCTGACAGAGGTAGTAGAAGAAGGGGGCACAATTTTGCATTTAAAAAGCATTTAGTTACATGGGTAAAATGAGTATAGAGGGATGTGGGCCAAATGTGGACAATTGGGACTAGTGGTTAAAAAAAAGGACAGCATGGACAAGTTGGACCAAAAGACCCGTTTCCATGCTGTATACATCTATGACTCATTCAATGAGATGGTTAACTTCAGAATTGCCCTGAGTACAAAGTTAAATTTCTGCTGTGAAGAAAATTACTAATGGGATGATTGTTGCTTGCAACTATGCATTTGGATCCACAAAAACTGTGCATTCAGTGTGAGACCTAATGGGCCCCTCAAGCTTAATTTTCATTAAAGCTAAGATTATAACCACGTGTCATTGTGACACAAAAGCCTCCATATAAAGTTCTATGGTTTCGTGCCTCTCTCACCTCCAAGTTTAAAGTAAGTACTTTCTCTATGAAGACAATTCCCCTTTAAACTGCAATTTATTGCTTGAAATGGATAACAAAATCACCAATTCAGTGTTTAAGTAATTTCATTCAAAGAGATGGCCTACAGGGTTTATTATATCATTGTGCTAAAAATACATCAGTGGCATCACAGGCTAAATGGGCAAAGGTCTGAAACAGGCTGAAGTTCTCTCTATTAACCAGGCTTAAATGCCACTCTTGTACCAATACATCTGTAATTTGGCATTTGTAGGGGAGTGGCAGCATAGCGATATTGTCAATGGACTATAATCCAGAAATTCCAGGTAATATTCTGGGGCCCCAGATTCAAATCCCGCCATGGCAAATAGTGAAATATGAATTCAATAAAGAAAACTGGCATTAAATGCTAATGATGACAGTGAAACCATTGTCAATTGTCGTAAAAACCCATCTGGGAACCTGCTGTCCTTACCTGGTCTGGCCTACATGTGACTCCAGACCCACAGCAATGTGGTTGATTCTCAAATGCCCTCTGAAATGGAAGGCAGTTAGGGACGGGCAATAAATACTGGCCCAGACAGCAATGCCCAACATCCCGTAAACGAGTTTTAAAAAACTTTTCGTCTGAAGGTGTTAATACTCAACATTTAAATGTTCTCTTCCTCACTATCTTAGAATTAGAATCATAGAATCCATACAGTGCAGAAGGAGGCCATTCAGCCCATTGAGTCTGCACTGACCATAATCCCACCCAGGCCCTGTCCCCATAACCTCATGCATTTAATCCTAGCTAGTCCCCTGGCACTAAGAGGCAATTTAGAATGGTCAATCCACCTAACCCACACATCTCTGGACTGAGGAAGTAAACCGGAGCACCCGGAGGAAACCCACGCACACACAGGGAGAATGTGCAAACTCCACACGGACAGTGACCAAGCCGGGAATCGAACCCCGGTCCCTGGCGTTATGAGGCAGCAGTGCTAACCACTGTGCCACACTGCCCTTCCTTTTTGCATCCCCTCCCCCACTCCACCCTCATCAATCCTGCTCCTAACCATATGGATTTTAAACAACAATCAGCTGCATCATTACTAAAAAATTCTTAGTCTCATTTATAGAACATTCTTTTATAAACAGGTTATCAAGACAGAAGTTATACTGACAAAAGATAAACTTAAAACAACTGTCATAAGGGTAGTATTGGATCAAGTGAAGCAAATCCAACACCATGATAGAATTTTGACTCAATTTTTCACTTACTCGATACATATAAATGGTTGAAACAGTCAAACGAAGTCTGGTGTGTTTGAAGGAAGCTGAGGTTTGTAAAATGCAGTCTGTGGTTTGCCCATTTCATGGCATCCTCTTTGCCATGGGAATATTGAGCCCTTAAACCCTTATCTTATTGAAACATATAAGATGATTAGAGGTTTAGATAGGGTGGATAGTGATAGCCTTTTTCCTCTGATGGAAAAATCTAGCACGAGGGGGCATGGCTTTAAACTAAGGGGGGGTAGTTATAGGACAGATGTCAGGGGTAGGTTCTTTACCCAGAGGGTGGTGAGGGATTGGAATGCCCTGCCTGCTGCAGTTGTAAATGCGCCTAGTTTGGGGGCGTTGGACAGGTTTATGGACGAAAAGGGATTCGTTTAGGTTAGTGGGTCATTGTTGTTGTTTTTTTTTTAAACTGGTCGGCGCAACATCGTGGGCCGAAGGGCCTGTTCTGTGCTGTAATGTAATCTTCTAAACAGCCCTGTAATTGCCACTTCACTGCTTCATCTCACGCAGGGTGCCATTTACACCTAGTGGGTAGCTCAACGACCTTCACTGTGTAGACAAATCAGGGCAGAAGTCTGACCCCATCCCTTTAATTTATGCTTCCGTGGAGTATTATGAGTAGAGGTCAGCCAGCATTGGGGGAATGTATTCTCTATATTCTCGGAGCAGCAGGGCGAGAAACCGTGCCATCCAAAAATCCTGTCCGAGGTTACGAAATTCTAAGATTACAGCCAAATGACAATTTTTCACATGAAGTATATCATGGTAAATCCATGCTCAACAGGAGAGAATTATCTGCCAGTCACAATTTTTGATCATATTGGCCTGAAGGGGGTGAAGCACAGATTTATCAGAATGTCAACAGGGCTAAAAAGGGTTGGTTTAGGAGTTAGATTGCACAGACCCGACGGCTATTCCCCTGAATGTAGATGGTCTAAATGACATGTTTAAGAACGTTAAAAAATAGGATAGAGGATAAGAAGCTATCCCCTCTGTAGGGCTGTTGTTGTCCATAATAAGTGGGTATAAGCTTAAAGTTAAACCAAGACTATTCTGAAATGATACCAAAATATCTCAAAGGGATGCGGAAATCTGGAACTCATTCCCACACCTGATCACTCTCCTCCCAAAAAAAACCAGCTATTGAACCATAGAATCCCGTCAATGGCCCACGGAGTCTGCTCCAAGTTTCTAAAAGAGCATCCCACCCAGTTCCTCTCTGCCACCCTATTCCTATAATCCCCAACCTCAGTAAGTGTGTGGGGTTATCTGAATTTTTTGAAAATAATAGGTGTCATAACACCTCCAGAACCAGCCAGGTACTTAAGTTAACATAAAGGTCAATCAGGATTTAAATGTATAAGATAGAGGAGCTAAATGTCTACTGCTGCTTTACTCCCAAACACAGTAAGAAGTCCCACAACACCAGGTTCGATTGTGGGTTGCTGTCAAATAAACTGGTTGGACTCGAACCTGGTGTTGTGAGACTTCTTACTGTGTTTACCTCAGTCCAACACCGGCATATCTACATCATTACTCCCAAACAGACAGTTGTGATTGGTTTTGCATTAAATCTTCCTAATAATTATTGATAAAGGTGCACTTTGGGGAATGTAATAAATGAACAATCTGCATCAGAGAGATGATAGATAAAAGCAATATTTGAATGGTCACTTCTGTTTTTCTCTTTCAGGGCTTTAGTTATTGCTCTTCTGGTTATAATCCTTGCAGCCGTATTGATAATTGGGTGTTGGTACTACAAGAAACGTAATGGATACTTGATCCTCCAGGTATGACTTTTAAGAATATTTGACTTAGCAGTTGTTTTTAACTAAAAACATAAGAACATAAGAAATAGGAGCAGGAGTAGGCCATCTAGCCCTTCGAGCCTGCCCCGCCATTCAATAAGATCATGGCTGATCCGTCGTGGCTCGGTTCCACATTCCCGCCCTCTCCCCATAACCCTTAATCCCCTCGCTCATCAAAAACCCATCAACCCGCGTCTTAAAAATATTTAGCAAGGCAGCCTCCACCACTTCAACGGGCAGAGAATTCCAGAGATTCACCACCCTTTGAGTGAAGAAGTTCCTCCGCAACTCTGTTCTAAACCGCACCCCCGCCCCCCCCCCCCCCCTTTATCTTGAGGCTGTCCCCCCTAGTCCTACTGTCCTTTCTGAGCGGGAAGAGTCTCTCCACCTCTATCCTATCCATCCCATTCATCATCATATACGTCTCAATGAGATCTCCCCTCATTCTTCTAAACTCTAACGAGTACAAGCCTAGTTTATTCAGCCTCTCCTCATAGCTCAACCCCCTCAACTCCGGTATCAGCCTAGTAAACCTCCTCTGCACTCCCTCCAAGGCCTGAATGTAAAGTAGTACAGATTGTTGGGAGGTTGTGCAATAGAATAGTATACCCTCAAGAATTTAAATAGCTGAATGGTTAAGTCAGATCTAGCATGATTTCAGTCTCAAGGTTTCAGCAGCTCCAACTTCTCTTAGCTTACCTGCAAACTATGATACTGGAACTGTACACAGTCTTTGTATAGATTTTGCAATTTGTACTTGCATTAGCAATTCTACCCACGGACTGTATTATAATTAACCTAAATGTTTTATAGTGAAAAATGATAACCAATTTGTTTTCCCCAAAGTATTTAGCAGCAATAAACACTCCATAAAATGTGGAAAGTTTGAAAATTATACCCGGTAATTCATACTATGTATTTACCACACACCCTTTTTGACTGATGTTGCATGGATTGGCATTTCACTGTTTCAAGATATACTCAGTAATACCCTTCTAATTTCAGAACCGACATCTGTCCAACACTGCCATGGGTTCTTTGATGGCAATACACCACCGTGAAGAAGGAACCCCTTTCGAGATCAAAGATTCTCTGAATGATTACACTCAATCAAATTTGGTAAAATTGTACTTTCCTCTCCAAATTTATCAAAAGGAGGAATTTATATTTTTCAGAATTAGAAATTTGCACATAGCTTTCTTGGAAAATTGAATGTGTTGACATTTTATGTAAGCTAGAAGATTGAATTCTATCCCCAGACGAAACACTCCAAGAAAAAAATCAAAGGCAGTGTGCACTACAGGCTGAATCTTTATAAGTTTCCAAGCATTTTTTAACTGACAAAGATCAACCTACCTGAGATCACTATGCTACGACCTAAGCGCACAAACTAAAATTTGTAAAAATTAAGCATGCTGTGCTTGTTTTACAGTATTAAACTGTACATCGTTTCTTGCATCATAGATTAAGCATGTACATTATCCTAAAAAAATCAAATCAATCCCTATTCTTTTCTCTTAACAGATTCCAAATGCTCCTCCTGCATATGAGAAAATTGCTTCAGAGCAATTACCACCAGCATATTCTCCTTAAATTGTTGATGTACGTTGGTCCAGAACCGCTGACGATTCTTTATCATCTCAGACTTGGTTAAATTGCAACATAATCTTTGTTTTCTATATACTGGTCACTTACGTACTGATGTCTCATATGTGTGCTGAAATAAACCAAAATTGAGTAACGTAATGATTTATACAACAGCTCTAGGGTTGCATTCAGCAGTGAAAATTCTTCAAAGCTTCCACCAAAGGCTATTGGTGAAATGTTTACATTTTACTATACTATACAGGATTGGTGATGTATCACGCACACTGGGCATACACTACGTGAATTGTAAGGCTTTGTCTTACTTTCTACCTTGTAAAACAATGTGACAGTCCAAACTTGATTTCAGTGAGCTTTCTTCAAAAAAAAGTGTCCAGTGTTCCAACAGTAAATACAATTATTGCATAATGTTCCCTACTGCTGGCAGCATTGTGACAGTGGTTAGCACTGCTGACTCCCAATGCCAGGGACACGGATTCAATTCCCAGCTTGGGCCACTGAGCAGAGTCTGCATGTTCTCCCTGTGTCTGTGTGGGTTTCCTCTCAGTCCAAAAAACATCTTGGTTAAGTGCATAGGCCATGTTAAATTCTCCCTCAGCACAGTGTGCCAACTTGGGGATTTTCACAGTGACTCCATTGCAGTATTAATGTAAGCCTACTTGTGACATTAATCAATAAGCTTAAAACTTAAATTTAAAGGTGAACAAGATTCATCTTGCGAGGAAAATGTAGATTTCTGCAAAAACAAGTCCCATGAAAATTAAGGGGAGTCGGTTGTTGAGTGAGACTGTAAATGTTTTCTTTTTGCTTTGTAGCATCAGTCCAATCATACATTATAAAGCACAAATAAAACATCTTTAAAAACCAGTCAAGGAAATCAAACAATGCTGATGTGTTGAGGCATGTTAGGACAGCATGGCAAACTCAAAACATGGTGGACAGAGTGGCAAAACACGGTTATACTGCCAAGGGTGCCATTAGGAGACACATAAATCAAACATCAGTGAATTATTTTCCTCTCCTCCTGCTCACTACAACCCCGAATCAACAAATGCACTTGCGTTTTCTTGGCAGTCAACTGCAGATTTGTGTCAGGTTTGTTCCAACTCTGCATTATTTAAGAATGGTTGCAGAGAAAGAAAAACCTGCTAATTAGACTAACTAGACTTCTGTTCTGGGGAAGTGAATAGAATTTGTCATTGGGGAGCACAGTGACTGAGTACCTGGAGAGATGAGATGATTAAAAACTAGCAGAGATTTGCGAAGGACAAGTTATGCCTGATGTGCCTAGTTAAACATTTGAGTAGGTCAGTATGGTAATATCTATGGATGTTAATTTGATAGGCTGTCAGAAAACATTTAATAAGTTATGGCACATCGTATTAGCAAACATTAAAAACAAACAAAATTAGAGGCGACCCGGTAACACATTGAAAATTGCCTGGGAGATCAGAGGTAGATAAAAAGCATGCGATTTGATTGGTGGCATGCAACAGGAAACTACACCAAGACTTTGGCGTTTTACACAATGATTCGGGTGAAAGAATAAACTGTATATTAAGAAGGACAGTAAGTTGAACAGTTGCTTTATTTATTCATGGGCTGTGGGCATCACTGGCAAGGCAAGTATTTATTATCCTTGCCACAATACTTAAGGTAACAATGGTAAGCCATCTTATTCAATCGCCGTGGTTCTGGTTGGGCACAGTACTGCTAGGGAGGGATCGCCAGGATTTTGACCCAAATGAAAGAACAGTAATATATTTTCAAGTCAGGTTGAAAAGCTGTGTGAAAGGCAGCTAGTAGGTGGAGATACTTGCACGTCCTTTAGGTCACTGATTTGGAAGTGCTGTCAAAAGAGCCTGATCAAGTTGCTACACAGCATCATGTCAATGGTGCACATTGCCACTATGCACTGGTGATGGAGGAAGTGAACTGTTAAAAATGGTGGATACTGTGCCAATCAAGGTGGTGAGACACTGGGTGGGGAAAACCAAGGCAAATGTGGGAAAGTGCAAGGTCATTCACATTAAATCCAAGGCAACAAATTGGGGTAACATCCAAACAGAGAGAAATTAACTATAGAAGAGCAATGAGATTTGGGTGTCCACATTCAGAACACACTAATAGCTAGTGGACAGGTACAAACATAGTCAAAAGGGCAAATGGAAACGTTGGCCTCTACTTCAAAAGGCACTGGAACACCAAGTTATGGAAATGATGTTTCAGTTGCATCAAGCCTTGGTCAGAGCCCAATTGGAATACTGTACTCAGTTTTAGTCTCCATACCACAGGAAAGATCATTAATTTGAGGGGAATACAACAAAGTTAATTAAAAAGGTCATGTAAATTTAGGCCACAGATTTCCTGCCCCCATCATGGCAGAACTGTCACAGATGTGATGGCCCAGTCAAAAGTCCATTGACTTTCAATGGGACCAAATGTCCCCAACTCTTACTGTATAATCCTATCAACACAGAAAATTGAGGGGCAATCTAATAAGTATGTTTTAACTAGGATGGGTACAGGAAACTTTATCCTCTCATCATAATTTAGAACTAGGAGGCATTATCTTAAAATTAAAACTCAGCCATCCAGCAGTGAAATGGAAAAGCAATTCTTCTTACGATGGATAATAGAAGTCTGGAACTGTCAGTTCCTAGATGGTTGTAGGTGTTGGATAAAATGATAGCTATTTGGAGCAGAAGTGAGTCACTAGTTAGTTTGAATTGGCTTCATCAGTTGAATGGCCTACTCCTGTTTCGGTGGCGAAATCTTTCAAGTGGAGAAAAATCTTGTCCCACATGGAGGAAGAACATACATGAAAGATCAGATCATAAAATTACAGGACACACTTACATGATTATTCTGACAGATCAACAGGAGCAATTTAAGATTACAACACTAGATAAATTTTACTCTGTACTCTGATTTACAGAGCAAGGGGGACAGAAAGACCAAGACAAAACTTTGCAAGTTAACAACTAATCAAGAATTCCTACAGTCCATCTGGCTCATCAAGCCTGCACTAACCATCCCACTCAGGCTCTCTCCTGGGACCCTCATGTGTTTACATCACTAATTCTAACATAAGGGGCAATTTAACATGGCCAATCAACTTAACCTGCACATCTTAGGGAAGGAAGACAAAGGGGAACTTGGTGGCCCAATGGTTAGTACTGCTGCCCCACAACATCAGGGACTCAGGGTCAATTCCAGCCTTGGATGACTGTGCAGAGTTGCATGTGCTCCTGTTTTTAAGAAGGATGAGAGCGGAAGTGATGGAGGTATATTAAAATTTAAAAGGCATTGATAAAGTAAATGTAGACCAAATGTTTTTGGGGCAATCTAGAACAAGAGGTCACCGGTGTAGGTTGAGAGGCGGTAGATTTAAACTGAGATAAGGAGGAACTACTTTGCGCAGAGATTGGAAAATTTCTGGAACTTGCTGCCCCATAGTACAGTGGAGTCTGGGTCGTTAAATAGTTTCAAGAGCAAGATAGACATATTTCTAATAAAAAGAGGGAGAGGGATATATGGAACAGGCTCGAAGGGCTGAATTTGCCTACTTCTGCTCCTAATTCTTATGTTTCTGTGTCTGCATATTATTGTATGATTAGAAGGCTTAACTTCAGCGTTAAATGGAAGTTAATGGGAAGTAGTCGTCAACAAAGCTTGTTTTAAAACTGTTTTGCTGCATAAAAGAAATGCACTTTAAGTTATTGCTTAAAATAGCCAAGCAACAAAATTAAAACCAATAAAAGAGAAAGAACCTTGTAATGTGGGGTAGAGGGACAGGCAAAACAAAAGCTCAAGACCTGACTTAATCAAATTAAGTTAGTGAAATGGAAGATTTCCAGATGCAATGTCAAATGTATTTTGGGACTGAAAAAAGAATCCAGATTTCATCTTTTAAAAGAAAATGCTCCGAATAATAAATATATTAAAATTGCTTAAAGCCAAAGAGAGCTTGCCTCTTCAGGTCAATTTTGAAATACTGAAGAGCATTATCCTGACCTGTCAAGTCAAATTAAGTCTACAATGTCAAATAACGCAACCATTCCAAGATAGCAGCATTGCCAAAACTGGGCTGAAGAAGCAGCTGAATTTTAAATAGCACAAATTCAAATTCTTCCTGTGCAGGACCCAATAAGGAGAGAGATGCAATCCACTATTTCACCTACACAGCCACGTCATTACTGAGGTTTGTCCAGTAACTAATGTCCTTAAGTGCTGATTCAAAAGGAAACAAAAATTCATGAAGACCTTTTGTTATACCAACATAATATGCCAATGCTGTATGCACATTTCCATAGATATGGTTATGCACCAAAGGATAAAACTTTGGGACTAGATTTCCTGAGTGATGGAATACAAGAGCAATGTTAGATAATATGTTAATGAACAAGAATTATTCTTTTGTCAAACGAGACAAAATGTGTGTACCAGAAATGCACAGTCACCCCTTCATTTCTATATTAGGGAAAATAAAGAGGACATTTCAAAGAGTTCAATAAAGTTAAGTACAGGAACTTATTGAATTACTAGTTATGATGCTAGTTTGCAAGAATCTAAAACCAGGCAAGAACAAATTGAGGAATAGAAGGACAACATTGAACAAGCATTTAAAAAGCAGGACACTAGATATTTTCTTCACACTGTACCTGCCAGAAGACAGCAATGACCAGAATATGCAGTAAGAAGTGTCACAACACCAGGTTAGAGTCCAACCAGTTTATTCAATAGTAATCTCTCAAGCTTTCAGAAACAGCGTTCCTTCGTCAGGTGTGCGGACGAAGGAACACCGTTTCCGAAAGCTTGTGTGATTACGATTGAATAAACTGGTTGGACTCTAACCTGGTGTTGTGACATGTCTTACTGTGTTTACCCCAGTCCAATGCCAGCATCTCTACTCAGAATATGCAGAACAGACAGTCTTTCCTACAAAAGCATCTGCCATGTCACACCATCGATGGATAATCTTTGTCAATAGGGCATTATAAGCTCAAAATGTACAGTCAGAAGTAGTAAATTGCTGGAACTCCAATTTTCCTAAGGCTAGCAGTTCCATTCTCTGGCAATATTCACAACCCAACAATTGTCAGAGTATTTCCATGAAAGTTATGAAAAAGATAGAAAATAAAATGCACAGCTTTATCGAAACTTGGAAGTATTGCCCTCTAATATCCAAGGAAGTGGAGAGAGACAAGGTGTGACCTAGTCAAACTCCCAGGCAACAATTATTGCTGCAGACTTGGAAATGAATATAGAATTATAGCCGGGGAGACAACTTGTATTTAAATAAAAACAATATAAGAAACACAAATAACAATTGCACACGTTTTTAATCATGCAGATTTGTCTGCATTTTTCTAAACACTGGTCCGTAAAAGCTACTAAACAGCTTAAAAACCTATACATTATATAAACAAGAAACAAATAAATTAGCAAAATTCTTTTATACATTCACTTTAGTACAACTTTGAGTTCAAAAGTATTTACAACTGTACAACAGACTGCAGAGGTTTTCTATATTAAATACTTAAAAAGGAAGCAATAGCATATAAACAAGTTGTATGCTTTTTTTGACTGCGCTTTTTAAAAAAAATCACACTTAAAAGTAGAACATTGCAGCACACCAAAGATGTAGACATTGATACAGGTCGTACTGCAAGTGTGCAAGAAGCTTTTGAGTGCACAGTAAGCAATCACTAAAATTGCTATGCTTGTTAAAATTATAAACCAGAGGAAATTTACAAGTCCATTCAAATTTGTTGTCTTACAATTTTTAACTTTTTTTGTACATTGAAATACACAGATTTCACAGATACAACACAGGGAAAACATCTTTGCAGACTAAATAAATACTTGTGCCTCTCAGACATCTCAGTTACTGTTAGTAAGTTGTGCCTTACTCCCAAAAACCAAAACATAATCGGAGAATGATTCCAATTCTACTGAAGGTTCTCGCAATCCCCATTGCTTGGATATCAGACAGTTGTAGTTCAAAGATTGGAAGATGCTGAAACAGATCTGTTGGGGTCGACTACTTCAGATGCTTTAAACCCAGGGAAGACCACCGCAGCATTTGCACTTGAGCTCCCCAAAACATGAGTCACAGAGGGCTGTGACACCACTTTAGCAACGGGATTAACCACAGTATTAATAGCATTTAAAACAGCTCCTTCTGGGCTGACCAGTAACTTACTGAAGGAAGTGTCTACCGGAAGAACAGTGGCACTCTGGCTTGTAGGAGTTTGCAATTTGCAAACTGCAGTCTGAATTTGTCTTGCTGTAGGGCTACTTATCAGCATCGATCCTGTTGTAGGTGGAACAGATCTTGACACAGCAGTTACTGTTTGTGCTGCACTCTGAGCACATAGGTTTTGAAGCAACTTTTCAGGTGGAACAGCACAAGATGGAGAGGACTGAGAACGGTGGGGGATAGCAGATACAATCTTTGCCTTCTGGCACGCAGACGTAACATCAGTTCCTGTCGGAGTTGCTGGATTTAAATTTACAGCTTGAGAACTACTTGGTTTCAGTGTATTGGAAATCAGCAGGACATGGCTACCAGATCCAAGGCCTTGAGGTGGAACAACAAATCGATGATTGTTAATGAGTATTTGAGTCCCTGGTGCCAAAGGAGTACTTGTGTTGATAACTATTTTCTGCCGTATACAAGATTCATTTAATGGTCCTGATGTTTTGCTGACAGAGGATGGTACAGTTGCTACTGGCTGTATTAGTGAAGGAGCTGCAGTAACTGTATTAGTACTTACTGGATGTTTTGTTAAACTGTGCACCGTTGTTGGATGTGCCAAGTTGAGACTCAAGCCAGCAGGAGACAACACATTAGCAACAGTAGATGTATTCAGGCGAGGTGCTGCTTGCACAGCTGCAAACCTCGGAACAGTACCTGTATTGGTAGGCGACGTTATTGTGTTTGGACTTGGAAAACGAATGATTGTTTGACAACTGTCTTTTGAAAAATGTGTAATTTGTGGGGAAAAGGCTGTACTTATTGTTTGAGTATTTGTTGGTACCACCTTTGAAGTGATTGTTATTGGGTTTGGTAAAGCAGTTGTAATTGGCAGAGAAAGAGAAGGAGTCAATGACTGATGTGACATCTTTGGCTGTGCTGATGCAAGCAGCATTGAGGAAGCAAGGTGCTCAGCTTTCACTGTTGAAATTGCAACAGGAAGTCTCGTTGATAACATCCCTTGATTAGATCCAGGCATATTGTCATTTCCTTTAAGCAAAGCAGTGGGAAGTGAACCAAATGTTGCAAAAGTTGGTGTTGGAAGAGTTGCACCTGTGGCTGCTGTTGCAACTGTATACGCATTTCTAACACACATTTTAATTCCAATGGAACTCCCGAAAGATGTAGAGCTTGGATTTCCCATCAGAACCGAAGGAGCTGCTGAGGTACTGACACAAGTTGTTGGTAAAATAGTATTCTTGATCGACAATCCCTCCCCGCTCTTTGCGGTCATAGTCGGCACAATGCTGATTCCTGGAATTTTCTGAATGCTGTTTCTTATAAGGTGGGCTGGGTTTCCCTTTTTAACTTCTTTTACCTGAAATGGACCAGGCAACGAATTGGCTTTGATTGGTGTTTCCCCAGTGTAAGGTACCAGCACCACCTGACAAGGGTCTGCATTTTTCACTGCCACCTGTGTTGTGTTTAATGGTGGAGCAAGCTGTTGTTGGGGTGGTTTGGTTAACACTAAGTTGGAAGAGGAGGACATTGAAGACACAGATGGACTCATAAGGACTAACTTTTGAGGTTGCGCATTTGTTGGTGCCATGCTGACTGGACTCGTGCCACAAGGTGTAGCAGGGGGATTTGGAACCAACACAAGTTTGGGCATTGC